>NC_045688.1:499705-1798722 GCF_003331165.1 Xiphophorus hellerii | reverse complement strand
TTTGTTTCCACAGTGGGCAGGTCAGGAACATGGCTACCCTGAAGGACAGTAAGTAATCCCCTTAAACTGCGGGGAAATGTTTTTAAAATACAAAAATCTGATAAATCTAAGTATAATCAGTTTAATTTGAGCTCTCTTTTAGTGTGTCGGGAAATGCTTTGAACATTTACACAACTTCCCCAGGAACACTTTCTATAAATGTTTTTACCTGGTGGAGGCCAAAGTTGTACTATGTTGATCTATTTTGGTGAAGTTTCATATCGGAGTTTGATCTCTTATAGATTTATTAAAATCAGGCGTTTCAATAGGCCCTGGCAGGGGCCCTGCATAAATCAGTAAAACTAGCGTTTATCTCAGCCTGTAATTTCATTTGCAAATGGTATTCTTTTTATGTGTACATTGAAATTATTTAATTTTATATCATGACTATTGTGGATTGATTTGTTTTTATTTTGAGAGATGATTAAAAAGGAAAAAATTGTGTTCTTTTAGTTATGCATAAGTCATATTAAATTCTGTTTTGCTGAAGTTTGAATTGGAAGTGGTTGAAACATCTAACCTGTAATTATATCCAGTAAAATAAATACTTTTCAAACCACTTTGTAGCCACTTTGCCAACAAATTGTTGCTTTTCTAGATTCCTTTTCTCTGCGTCCCACTAGCTGCATCCATCAGGTTGTTTATAAAGTGAGTTTCCAGCTCTATGCTAACAGAGCTAGCCACCTCAGGTTAGCTGTTTATCATCTTTGGATTAGAGCCTGCTGAATATTCAGGTTTCATATTAAAATTCATAAATGTCAAGACTTGATGTCAGTTTTTGGTTCGTTTATGCTGGAGTTGGACTGATGCGTCCAAATGTTTAGTTTCTGGACCCAACAAATTCATAAACAGAACTTACTTTAATTTACATTTTTTATGTTAATTAAAAAATAATATAAATTGATTTTAAACTGCAGATCTAGTTATTAATTATCACATCAAACTGTTGTTGTCATGGTGACGGATCTGACTGACTGACTTTTTTTTAGTCACCATTCGGTTGAAGTCCATCAAGAACATCCAGAAAATCACCAAGTCCATGAAGATGGTGGCCGCCGCCAAGTACGCTCGTGCTGAGCGGCAGCTGAAGCCGGCCCGGGTATACGGCACCGGCGCCCTCGGTACGCCATCTCAACCCGGTTCCGATCCAAATGGACTCTGCCTCAGACTGAGAGCGTTTCTTCCTCTGCTCCTGCAGCTCTGTATGAGAAGGCCGACATCAAGGCCCCCGAGGACAAGGCCTCCAAGCACCTGATCGTAGGCGTGACCTCTGACCGCGGCCTCTGTGGCGCCATCCACTCCGGTGTGGCCAAGACCATCAAGAGCGAGATCGCCAACCTGACCGGCGCCGGCAAGGAGGTGATGGTGATCAACGTGGGAGACAAGCTGAGGGGCCTGCTGTACAGGTGAGAGCCGCTGCAGAACCGGACCTGGAGGTACTGATGGACCTCTGCCTGACCTCTGCCCGACTTTCTCTTCGTCAGAACTCATGGGAAGCACATCCTGCTGAACTGTAAGGAGGTCGGCCGTAAGCCGCCCAACTTCGGCGACGCCTCTGTGATCGCGGCCGAGCTGCTGAACTCTGGGTACGAGTTCGACCAGGGATCCATCATCTTCAACAGATTCAGGTACCGACCCGGCCCAGAACGCTAGCCGTTAATTAAACCATGAAATCATATGATGCATTAAAATGAGATCCGTAACTCCTGTTCCTGGGATTAATATTTTTGAAAGGCATTTTTCTTTAGAGACATTTCATAGTCTGTTTTTTGTTGGTTTCTGTTGTTTGATTTTGATTGTTGTGTTTTTATTCCGGATATTTAAAATGTTTTATAGTTTTTCATATTCTTTAAAATATTACTGTTTATTGTCTTTGAGAGGACAAACTTTCATTACTTATTTTTTTATTAAGTCTTTTTTATATGATATTAGAAATACATTAAGAGATGATTGTGTAAATATTAATTTCCATTTTTAAATGAGAAACATTTTATTGCCTCCGTTAGTAAATCTAAACCTGCTGAAGCTAAACGAACACTTGATGAGTTTTTGCTGAAACATTTACAGAAAAAAGTTAAATTTTTTTTTGTTTATCTTGGATACAAATTACATATTTCTTTATTTGTACTTTTTTCTGATGTGAATATTTTGGCCGTTTGCTCCAGTTAGCGGTTATTCTGTTCCTAAATTATTTGCTGATTATTTCAATAACTGATCAAAGTTTTCAACCAGAACCTGTTCTGCTCCTGCAGGTCCGTTATCTCCTACAAGACGGACCAGAAACCCGTGTTCTCCATCGACACGGTGGCTTCCTCAGGTACCGGCCCGCGTTCTGCCGACTGGTCCGGGTGCTGTAGGGGTTCTGTTTGGGTTCTGTTGGGTTCTGATGCCGTCTGGTCTCCTGATAGAAAACTTGGGGATCTATGACGACATCGACGCCGACGTTCTGAGGAACTACCAGGAGTTTGCTCTGGTGAACATTCTCTATCTGGCGCTGAAGGAATCGTCCACCAGCGAGCAGAGCGCCAGGATGACGGCCATGGACAGCGCCAGCAAGAACGCATGTAAGGCCACACCTCTGGAATGATTGAACTAGGACGTTAGGAAACTGAGCACACTGCTGAACCAAACTGATATGGGCTTTGATTAGAAAGGTTAGAGATACTACAAAATAAAAGCATTAATATGTCATAGATGAGGCAAGTAAAAAAAAATCTTGATAACAGGATTATTATGACCTTTCAAAATAAAACCTAGACTAGATCATTTCCAATGTAGATTCCACATTTCAAATTAAATGATGTAATCGTCTCCCTCCTTGCCTTGTAGCAGGAAGGTTGAGGGTTTGAATCCCAGTGGGTTTCTCTCCAGTCACTAATGGTTCTGACCCGATGTCTAACATTTACAATCCAAAGAGCTGTTTCTACCAACATCACATCTGAAAACGTGCTTATCATTTTTAATACAGGAAATGTGTTGTTTTTTAAACTTTTTATTTTTAGGTTTAAATATTTGACTTTTTTCTCATAATTAATTGATATTTGCACACATTTTCCAGCCTCAGAGCAGGAAAAATAATTTAAATAAAAATTATTTGTACTTTTAGTATCATTCTGTTGTGGAAACTAAACGTAATTATTGCATAAAAAACTGAAAAATGTCCAGTCAAACTTTTTATGTCCAAAGAGCCAGTTGTGGCCCGAACCACAGGCTGCACACCCTGGTTTACAACACGGAGATTATGCTGGCCCTTCAAAATAAAAGTCTGCTAACTACTTCAAAATAAAAGTTGAAAAGGGCCAACTTTTCAACTTTATTTTGAAAAGTTGGCCCTTCAAAATAAAAGGCGATGCTGCAACTTCAACCAAACCTGGACGGATTTAAGGAGGAGTTGCCATGGAAACGGCATCGGGGGTGAAGGCTGTGGCTGGAAAACAGACAACATGTCTGTCCTCCATCATCTCTGATGGAGTGGGATGTTTTCTGGTCCGCTCCAATCCGCTCCATCCTCCACTCTGACTCCATGTTTTGTGTTTTGCTCCAGCTGAGATGATCGATAAGTTGACATTGACCTTCAACCGGACCCGGCAGGCCGTCATCACCAAGGAGCTCATTGAGATCATCTCTGGAGCTGCAGCCCTGTAAGTCTGCTCTTCATCACTTCCTGCTTACTGTTCATCACTTCCTGTTCACTCTTCATCACTTCCTGCTCCTCTTCATCACTTCCTGTTTGCTCTTCATCATTTCCTCCTGCATGTCTAACTGTTCTCTGCTCCTCCTCCTGCTGAACTCAGGGACTAACAGGAGGTAACATGGCGTAGCGGTGTGGTGCTAGGCTAGCTTTAGCAGCTAGCTGCAGCAGTAGGAAGTAGCTTCTGCTCAGATTCTGGTTGGTTCTGATGGCTCTGGTCTGTCTGCAGATAAACTGGACCAGGCCGTGGTTTCTGTTCCAGACCGGACCGGGCCGTGGATTCTGTTCCATCGCTGCAGACTTGATGTTTGTTTGAGTCTAATGAAGATTTCTGCTTCTGTTTGTAAAATATGTGGAGAAAATAAAGCTCTAACCAGAACCTGGATCTGTTTCCTGTCTCTGAATGACATTAATCAGATAAAATAAAAAAATTACAGTCTGCTGTCAACGTTTGGTCCACATTAAATCAGAAACGCTTCATCCCAAAGAGATTTTAAACATAACTGATCATCCAAGTTTCTCCACAGAGACTTTGGTAGTGATGCTGCGGGCCGGACGGATCTCCAGTAGCAGTCAGGCATGCAGCAAATCCAAACAAGGCTCTGACTGGAGACTGTTGTAACATGCTAACAGCTACACTTCCAGGCAGCAGAGCTGATTTTCTACAGTAACTCCATCAGCTGTTAGCAGCTCTGCTAATCCACCTCCTTTGCTTTTGCTGCTTCTCTTAACCTGTACAGTTAGAGAGACGGAGTCGTTGAGGTGTTATTCAAGATGCTGATCAGATCCTGGCACTTGTAAAAACGTCTTGTCATGGTTACAGAAGTAAGAAATATAAAATCCAGAACATGAATGTCCAACATGCTGGTTCCATCATGGTCTGGAAAACCTGGAAAACCTGGAAAACTGCTGCGTCTGCCATGGATCCAAACAATCTGACTCATTCTATAGAAATCATTTCATTCTGGAATAAACTGATTTAAAGTTGGTCCTTTATACTCTGAATTGGACCAGAACCACAGATGAGTTCTAGTATTTTATGTCTATGAACTGGACCTGTAGTTCTGGTCCGGGTCTTCCTGGTTCCTCTGCGCTTCTGCAGCTCGTTAAACTCAGAGCTGCTGGAATCAATCAGCTGATCAGGAGGATCCTCAGACTGGGTGAGCATCAATAAACTAAACTTTACACTCAAACTGCGGGAAAACTGAAAACATCAAATATTCAGAAATCATCAAATGTCATTTAAATCCTTGTTTGATTTCCAGCTCTTTATTTCAGCTCCAAAATTTTTAGTATCTGTTTTAAAACGTAAAAATAATATTTCACCACCTTTAAATCTTTTATGTAACGGATTCATGGAAGTCTTTGGTTCAACAGAAAAACTAAACGTGAAAGTTTGAGATGTTTCCTTTGTTTTGGCTGAATTTGGGTAAAAACCTCCAGATTGCTGAAATAATTTCAAGCTGCTTTGTGACGCGTTTAAACATTGATTGTTGAGGGAATAAAAACTTTTTACACATCATTAAGAGTGATTTAAAGGCAGGAGGATCCCTGTTGCTGTTTTCATAGTTTCCACCAGGTGGCAGTGTCTGACAATAAATAGAAGGTTAAGACGTGTTTACAGAAGTTATGAAATAAAACTTAAACTAAAATGATGCTAACGTTGAGGTTCAGCTCAGATCAGGTTTCCCATGTTGATGAAGACAGAAATGAAATGTTTCAGTGCAGAAAGCAGACGGTGGGTGTATATTATTGTTGCTGTGTGTGTGTGTGTGTGTGTGTGTGCGTGGGTGTGTGTGTGCGTGTGTGTGTCCTGCAGACCTTGTTTGTCTTTTGTGTTTGAGCTTGTTATTGTTTACTCCTGAGGGGAGTCGGGAGCGATTGCATCTGAACACTGAAATTACAGCGATGCCAGACGGTGATAAATGCAGTCGGAGCGGCAGCAGCCTCCGCACCGGCCAGCAGTCCTGCTGCAGCAGCATGTGGGGGAGGGGGGACGGCAGCAGGAACGGAGAGCTTGGAAATCTGGGAATTTCCTTGGGTTCAGAAATGAAACCAGAAAGAGGAGCAGCTTGTCGTCACAGCGGGGAGAAGATGTTCTGATGTAAATATGTTTCTAATGGTTCATAAAATTCACACCAGATGTTACAAAAACAAAAATAGTTCAGAAGCCATGAGCCTGAAGTTTAGCTACAGGAAGAAAAGTCATTTCCTGACATTTCCTGAAGGTTTGTGTGACCTCCATGTTCAGGAAGATCCTCCACTGAGACGAACCTGAACGGTTTGGTTTGTTTGGCTGAAGAATCTCAGTTGATCTTCAATAGGCTGGAGGAGGAGAAACTTTCTGAAGGATTTCTGCTGCTCTCCGTGTTTCTCGACCTTCTAAAACTTGGACATGCTCAATACTTTCCAAAGTGTTTGTCTTAATTTTTGCAACAGCAGAAAGAATATTTTAAAATCTTGGAAAGTGAGAACCTCCATCAGTCTTCCAGATCTGATTAAAACTAAGATGCAGAACGAAAAAAAACAAAATAAAAATGTTGAGCTGGAAGGTTGAACATTTGGTCTAGTTCAAGCATGTAGGTTAACTGAGTGGTCAGGTGTTTGCACACGCCCCTCTAACCTGCCTCCTGTTTCCTGATGTTTGAAGGTCGGCGTCCGGACTCATCAGGTTGGAGGTGATTTTCCAGAAGCTAAAGGTAAATCTGTTTTATTCCTAAACCAGTTTGGAACATCCAGCTCTCCCAGTTTCAACCTCTTCCATTCAAACAATCACTTCTGCCCCCGATGCTACAAAATAAAACTCACAATGAGCCACTAACAGCGATTTTCTAAATACGTATGACATAAAATGTTTTATTATGAAAGCTAACAAAATGAAAATAAATGTAATTATGTTATCAGACTGTAGAACAAAATGGTTTCTCTTTCACAAAGGAAAACATTTTTTTGAGTGAGATGAGTTTTTGGTATGAATATGTAAAATGAAGAAAGACAGACAGCAAAGTTTGAAGCTAGTTACTTTTTAAAAACTGTTAAAAACAGATTTTACATAAGAACTTATGGAAATGTTTTGCTTCATTCATAATCAAAACATGTTGCCAGTGTTGCTCTGAGCAGCAGCTCCTAATGAGCTCAGCAGCTGTTTGCTAATTGCTGCTGGCTAGTCTGAAGGAGCTGAGTGAGGGAGGAGCTGCGTCTCGAAGGCGGGGCTAAGTCCACCCAGATGTTTGCAGCTGAATGGTTGCCACAGAGATTTAAAGGTTTGTCATCAGGTTTATTTCTGAAGAGGGAAACATGACAACAGGCTGAAAAGGTAGAAAAGTTGCTTTAAGCAGAGAAGTTTGAGCCAATCGCAGCGGCTCTTCCTCTCAGTCTGAAGCCTTTCTCCTGTTTCATGGAGGAACTGGTTTCTGAGTTATTGGATGAGGAAAGAAGCAGTCGGTTCTGTGTCAGCAGCTCGGTGGTTTCTGCAGACATTAGGACGCATGAAGACGCGGCGCTGAGGATTTCCTCAGTATTAGCTTCACCTGGTTATGGAGGAGCAGGTGACAGTGGAGGCTGAGCCTCGGCTCCGTCTGTCCTTCCTGTCTGAAACGTCTCCGGTGGGAGGACAGAGGGACGGTGTCTCTGCTCTCTGACCGAGACGCTGCTGGACATGAAGCAAAGTCCAGACAGAATGATTTTACACACAGAGCTCAGAAAAGTATTTACACCCTCCAGATTCCTGCTGCTTCTCATTTTCATCAGATTTAAATGTTTCACATCATCAAACTAAAGATTTGTTCTCTGAAGCAGAGGAAGGTGGAGTCCAACAGATTTTACTTCACAAGTGGAGAGTTGCAGCGTTCACTGTGATGCTCCACTTGATATTTATATGAAACTTTATTAGAAATTGCTCTGGGTTTATTTCTAATATAGACAGAAAAGAAAGGAGGGAAAATGTTTAAAGCAAAAGAAGGAAAGAGAGAATTCATGTCAACAGTCTGGAAGTTTGTTTCTACATCTGCACAAACCAAGAAACCATGACAACAAACCAAATATTCATATCTAATGAACAAAGAAATACACAGTAAACTTTGATATTAAATGTATTCAGTGGTGAATATATCTGAAACATCTTCCTCCTCCTCTTCCTCTCCAACACAAAGCTCTATCTGCTCTCTGGACTTTTCTGACTATTTATGTTGGACAAGGTCAGGATCGTTTAGAGCCGATGAGATAACTGGACTGAAGGAGGGAGAAACGATCGATTCCCGTCTCCACGCAGATTTATCCCCCCTCCCCCCACTCGGCTCCAGACTCATTTGTCTCTTTAACATCAGCAGCGTTTAAATTCCCCAGCAGAACTTAAACTGCCCACAGTTTCTATCAGTTTACTGATTGCGTCATTTCACACGTTTTCACGCTGATTTACTATTATGAGTTTGTTGCAATTTTCTGCAAAAATGGTGAAAATCATTGGCTTTAATTGATGCTAACTCCCACCTGCAGGGGGCAGTATGTCTCACCAAGGAAAATACAAAAGCACAAATATCGCAAAATTAAATATCAGTATTTCTAAATTAGATTTTTATTGCAAAAAAGAGTCATAAAAACAATCCTAAATCCTGGAGGGACTGATCTCCATGACAACGGGACTTCTTCTGGGAGGGAATCTCTGCAGCTCCTCCAGAGTCTCCACAGGTCCAGGTCTCAGTCTGCAGGCAGAAAGGAGAATTAATATTTTAGTAGACCAAACATATTATCAAAGGAAATCCTCAATCAATTATTACAAAATATTTAAAATATGACATCATTACATCTGTGACAAGAAGTTTGGTCTCCTCGTTGCTCCTGCTGGGCTGATTCTGATGCAGACATCCTTCTCATCTGAAGTGTGTGTGTGTGTGTGTGTGTTTTCTGCCACTCATGTCTTGGGTTACGCGGCTGGTTGTATGATCGATGGCTGAGCTGGACGCCATGTCAGGGCCAGTTTCCGCCAGCTGTGTGTGTGTGTGTGTGTCCCGCTGAGCCCGCTGGCCCCGCCCCTTCCTGTCCAGAACACACACCTAACCAAAACCCAATGTGTCCAGATGGGCCTCTGCTCTCCTGGTTTCTGAGAACCGCAGAACCTCAGTTGGCAGTTCTGACAGTTAGCATGTTAGCGCTCCGGATCCTCAAGATGTTTCATTCATTTCACATGGAAAGTTCAGATTATCAAGATCCAAGTCAGAAAAACTCAAAAGTTTGATTTAAAGCTCTGGTTCCTCACCAGGCCTGGCCAAACAATCCAACATGGCCGCCTTGAGCTTACAGATGCTAACTAGCGACAGAGTTTTGCTTCTAAAATGAGGAGAAATCCTCCTCTGGTTGTGCTAATGCTAACGATAATCTGGGAACATTACATGAGGAACCAGTGAATCGTGCTCAGACCATCGCCGCCTCCTAGAGGACGTCAGGAGGAACAGCAGATCTGGACGCTGAACTCTGATTGGACCCGAGCAAAAACAAACCAGTTTGTTCATGTTGGCAACATTTTAGTTTACTGAAGTTGAATCAAACCAAACTTTTGTGGCTTCAGGTCAGAATCACCAAATTATTTCTGTTCGCCAAAAGTCTCAATAATCAGAGAAAAAACATATTAAATAGATAAATGTGAATAAATTATAGACTGACTTACTGACAGCACAAATAAGGATGGTAGGTAAAATATCTCAACTTTAAATCTTTATAAACATTTCAGTTTGAGGTTATTCTGCTACAATCAAATAAAAATTCATTTTAAGGAATAACTGCTGGTTCATTTTACAGTGTTTCTCGTTCCTTCATCAATTTGTTGCTAATGTTTTCCAGAGTTGAGAGAAAATCCTGTGGTTTTATTAAAAGCATCAGTGAAATATTTACATTTGAACATTTTTTAAATCAACATTCTTTTCATATTTGAAAACTTCCTGCATCTTTCCTCTCCCCTTTAATCTCTGGGATTTTCTTTCACCTTTTAGTGAAAATATTCCCAGATTTGTGCAGATAGCAGCAGAAAGCCTTCCTCCTCCTCCTCCTCCTCCTCTCCCTGGCTGTGCGGCGCTGCCAGCAGACTCTGTTCCTCAGTGTAGTGCAGATTATGGTTTGGGAATGACAAGCACGCCGTCTGATACCATATCCGCTCTGAATTACAGATCAGCCCTTTCTAAACGATACTTTAAATACTCGCTGCAGGCGCAGAGTTTTCTCAGGCTCTTACTTCATTGTTATTACACTAGTAGCATATTTTGTTAGAAAATCAGTGTTGGCGCTTATTTAAATGAGGGAAAGTGTGTTATTTGGAAAATCCCTGTGTGTACCCCTCTCTGTCTCACACACACACACACACACACACACACACCCCTACACGCCCACACACACACACACACACACCCCACACACACACACACATGCCGCCGTGCCTTTTATTATGAAGGGAATTAAAGGAGTGCAGTGAAAAGGACAAAAGAGAAAGGACAAATTGTAATTGCTTTGATTTGTGTGTGTGAGCTGAGCTGGGAGGCTGCAGCCATTACGGGTTCGATTCCCTCGGAGCTGATTGGGGCTTCCATTAGCGCTGCTGCTGTTTGGGTTTACCCAGCTCCACCATCAGTCTGTCTCATCTCTGAATTAAACTGGGATATTACAACTGAGCTCTTTGTTTTGCCTTTAAAAAAAAAAAAAAAAAAAAGGTCAGTGTGAGAGGAAGAGCAGCTGCAGTACCGGCGGTGACCGGCTGGGGGGCGCTGTTGCCCCAGCGTAGCGCTCTGATCCTGGGATGAAAAGGTCCCTGGGCTCCCGGCTCTCAGCTCTTTGTGCTGCTTTCATGATGGGATTCTCTGGAGAGCAGAGGATGGAGAACGACACCCCTCCTCACCTCCTCATCCCTCAGTCTCACCCCTCAGTCTCACCCCACACCCCTATCTGCCCCCCCGCTGGAATACACCCCAACCCCGACACACTGAGAATGAAAACGGCCGGTTCCACATCCCTCGCTCGCTTGTTGACAGCCTTACTCTCTTTTCATGTGTTTTGATCGCTGAGAATGAACCATATTAGAGCAGAAGGAGGCTGTGTGTGTGTGTGTGTGTGTGTATGTGTGTGTGCGCGGGGGGGTGTGCGCGTAGAGGTGTGTATGGGTGTGTGTGTGTATGTGTGTGTGTTATGCTCACGCAGAGCAAATTGCGCTCCTTGTTTCCTTTCTGGATGTGAGTGAAAGCGATGTTAAATGGACCCGAGGGAGACGAGGAAGCAGTAAATCCAAACCAACCGTTTGAACCCGGCCGGGCCTTCCTTGACCTCTGACCTTTGCACTTTCACCAACCAAACTGTTGTTCCATCATCTTCAGATCCTTTTTCAGATTTTGAGAGTTACAGATAATTATGAGATTTACATGAAATAAAATTATTGCTTATTTTAGATTGAGACGGTTTTAACATTTTATTTATCTTCAAAACATTTTGCTATGAACTTTTTATTTATTTACATTATTTTTTACATTTTTTAATGACAGTATTCTAATTAACTGTATTAAGCAAAAAAAATACAGCTTAATTTCTTTTATACTAAAATTTCTCTTAATAATTGTCATTTTGATTTTGCTGTTTAAACTTTAAACATTTTATTACAAAGAATTTAATTTTGTGCTTTTTCAGTTTTTGCTCAAATATTTTAATCTTATTTAAATCAATGGAGTTTTTTAGACATTTTTTATTTTGGGATAGTTATATTTATATTACCTTCTTACTATAAATGTTTTTGTTCTGGAGTTTGACCTTCATAATCTTCATCAGTCTGATTGTTGCATCGTTTGATCTCGTTTTTCTGCCACAGATTTTTCTTCAAAACTTTTCCAGAATCAAAGTTTCTGTTTAGAAAGGAAGTTTTCTCCTCATGTAGTTCCTCATTTCTAATGCTGTTCAGAATATTTGATAATAACATCAGGATCTCATGCTGTGTTATGCAGACGCTCCATCTGCACTCATGAAAATTCATTGTGTTGTTTAGATAAAACCGGTTTTTAATTTTCTGGCCACATGGGGGCAGTCATGAGTAGGTCTGATAGTCAGGAAGTGACATCACAACAGAAGTAACTCCTTCTATACATGCTCTATAATGTTGAGCTTCTTTTGTAAATCAGTTGGTAATGTTGCATTTTTCTCCTCTCTGGATGATAAATCTAAACTCTCCAGCTGCGACGCTAACAGGAGCCTGCAGGCTGCTGGCTTTATGTTCAGGTTCTCCTCACTCAGACAGAACAAACCTCAGTTAAGTTATGCATTAGATGCATCAAAATGAGGCTTTTGTTTCTGAGAAGAGCACGTCTGCATCGGAGCTCTGGTGTGAGTAACGCTGGGAATCTCTGAGCAGACGGAGGAAACATGTTGAGTCCAAACATTCGGCTCCAGTGAACTAATGATCCACACTTCCTCCCGTATTCCTGCAGCCCGTTTGAAATATTTCTGCACAGTGGATGCAAACCTGCAGAGCCAGACGCAGCATCCACCGGTGACAGGAGCGTTAGTCAGTTCGCTGCCGCCACTTGTGGCTTTGTTGGTTTCTGAAATGAGGTGCGTTGTGTCATTTCAAAGGAAGTTTCTGTGACTCTGCCTTAAAGTGAGAAGCACCAGTGGGTGTATGTTTCAAGTTTTGGGGGGTAGAAATGGGGTAAAGGTGACTCTTTTTTTCCTCCTGAGCTTCAAATGATGCCTGAAGTGTGAAATATTTTAAATGAATGAGCAGAAATCTGTCATTTCTAAAACTGAAATCTGACTTTAGTCAGAAACTCCTTGTTCTCCATCCTGACACGCGTCTTCTTTCCCTCCACTTCCACTTTTATTCACAATGAGAAACATTAAGAGGAACAAAAGCTGGAGTGCAAACTAAACTGTGAGTTTGAATGTGTCTGAAGAATCTCTAGACGGTTTTAAAACCCATTAAATCAGATACTTCCTCTGCAGTTTTCACTCTAAAATTCACCAGAACATCTTTTTCTGTCGAATTCTGATGTTTTGCATTTTTACTTATGTATCAAAGTTCAAATTATTTTGAGATCTTGGAGGATATTTTGTGCAAAACTTTTACAAATCCTTGGGTTTTTCATTGATTTAGCATTCAAAGTGTTTAAAGTTACTCTCACTGTTAGCTTTGAGTAAACTCTTCAGATTTCACTAGAATTTTCTTCTTTGAGAAAACATTTAAATTAGTGGTTCAGATTTGAGGTTGCTGCAGAGTGAAATCATGAAAATGCTGATATTAATAATCCAGGTCATGTCAGAACATTTTTTCTTTTGGTTTTGAAGAAGTTTCATTTTTACAGAGACCCCCGAAACATCAAAGCTTTTATTGTGAAGCTTAGTAATACCTGATGGAAAACTAGTTTGTGTTTTTTCTTTTAGCATTTTAAGCATTTTACACATTTAAGGGCCAGTAATTTCCATCCGTCGATCGTTTTCCTCAGAGAACCAAACAGGATTTTCTTTAGACGTTTCTGTTTCACAGGTTTAACATCGTGCTAATTATCCGTGTTAAAACTTCGAAATCAATCTTAAGTTCTGTTTCCCAGAACATAAAACTGGGCCTGAAGCTGACAGGAAGGTGAATATTCAGCCTCAGTCCAAGTCGTTTCCCACACTCCTGCAGCTTTTCCCAAAGCAGCGTTCAAATGAAACGCAGATATTCATGGCTCCTCTCGGTGAGCATAAAGACCTGGACCTTCTGCCCCGCCATTCAATTAGCCAGGGCAGCCAGCGTGTGTGTAGGTGTGTGTGTGTGAGAGAGAGCAAACTATTGCCCTGTCTGAGCAGCCAAGCTCAACTAAGGGCCGACTCAAACAGCGGCTTAAAGCCAACCGGGTCACAGCCGGCGCTGGAGAACCACGACTAAGAGAAAAAGAAGAAGCTTCTGTACAAAGAAGATGGATGGATGATTGGATGGATGGATGATGGATGGGTGGATGATGGATGGATGGATGATGGATGGATGGGATGGTTAATGACACAAATTTGGGAACCACAGCTGGAGAAGATTAATGTTTTTAAGACATTTTTCAGTGTGAAATTAAAAAAATCTCCTAAAGTTTGACTGAGAAATGAGATTCTGATGATTGGACCGTCTGTCCACCCAATCATCTGCCCATCCAATCACTCATCCAACCACTCATCCAACCGCCCATCCATCCATCCATGTAATCTTCCAAATGCCCAACCAACTATACATCCATCAAAAAGGAAGCATAGTTCAGTTCAGACAATAACTTCCCATTCAGGTAATAATTGTTGCAGGAAGTACTCTATATCTATATAAGAAATAAAACCAAAGTTAAACGTACTTAAATACATTAAAAACACAATATACATTCTTCTATAGCTAATACTTTATAATAAATCCAAAGTGCCCAGCAGCAGCTGACAGTTGTTGCCATGACGTCGCCTGTCAGGTTCATGTGTGTTGAGTTTATTTCTGGTTTCAGGCGCAGCGTGCGTACGTGTCCCTCCATCTCGGTGTTTATGTTCTCAGACTCAGTCGGGCTCCAGTGATTTTCTGCAGCACTTGTTGAGTAATCAAAGCCGTTTCTTTAGCATTTCTGCCTCCAGTCTGACAACAACCTGCAACAACAAGACGGCTTTAATGGGCCGTTCACAGTCCACTGACAGTTATGTATTCATGTGAAAATCTGTGGAAAATCCTTATTTCACTGGTTTCTGGAAGTCACTTTAATTTTTATCTGAAGTCATCAGGTCCTTATTTAGACAAACCCAAAATATGTTATGTTACTGTCCAACTTTAGTAAATATTGATTTATTAAATCTGATGCTGTAGCCGGCTGATAGACGGGTCTGGTTTGGTGTTGACAACAGATTCTTTGGACTTATTGAAAAGTTACTTTCAATAGCCTGATAATGACGTCACAATGCAGACACTCCATCTGCGCTGATGAAGATTCACTCATTTTGTTTAAATCAGATTATTTCCTCCCATCCACCAGGAGGCAGCACTGTTCTCTGTTGGTTTTGTTTTGGATATTTTTGATCATTTTCCTGTTTTAAAGACGAAGTGGCGACTTATTTTCAGTTTTCTGGTCACCACTAAATGGTTTCCACATGTAGAACCAGTTTTCCATCGCTAAGCAGCAGAGGAGCCTCTGGTTCTGGTTCTGGTTCTGGTTCAGTAAACCCGTCTGCTGCACCAGTGATCTCTGCCTCCTTCCCAGTAATAACTGGGATTCTCCCAGCAGAAGGAATGACCTTTCTCTGTTGTTCTGCTGAAAACCTGAAGAAGAGCAGCTGTAGGATGAAAGATGGCCGCCGTCAAACGCTGAATAAAACTGTTTTCAGGGAGAAAGCAGGATGTCAGGTTTGTCTTCCTCCACTCTGTGTTTCCACCAGCTGCCATTCCCGGAGCTGCCGGAGTGTGAAAACATGTAATTGCTTTATGAAACTGAACTATGTGATATGAATAATCTGAGGCGGCGCCATGCAGCCGCCACGCCAGTCACCCGCTGTCCCGGCGCAGCCATGCGGGTCGGAACCGGCCTGGCCGTCCGGGAAGGGAAAAACAGATCTGTCCTTCAACCTCTGCAGAGCGCCGCCATCAGAGCAGAGCAGAACCCATCCGGACCGGTGTCCGGACCGGTATCAGATGGAGCTGTGGCCCGGAACTGGCCATTTGGACCCGGCCATCCGGACCGGCTCTGATCATGTCTGCTTAAATCGAACCGACACCGAAATGAAATTCATTACAAGATCAGAGGAAACGACAGTTCTGATCATTTGACCAGAAAACCAACTGGACCGGTTCCGAGCAGACTGGACCAGCGATGTTCAGAGATGATCTGCTGGTTCTGGTTCTGGTCCACTGGGTTCTACACAGTGCCTACCAGAACATTTTACAGCTTCATAGAGATGCGGGGGTTCATCTTCCAGCAGGACTTGGTTCCGACCCAAACTGCCAACGGTACCAGTACCTGCTTTGTTCACCATGGTAACACCTGGGCCTGACCTCTAACCCCAGAGAGAACCTGGTCTGGAGGAAGATGAGGGAGACCAGAACCTGAGCAGAACCTCAGCAGAGTCCAGAACTGTAGGAAAATATTTCTGCATTAAAAATGAATTTTGTAACTAAATTAGCAACTTAAAGGCTAATTTACATAAATAATGAATTTATTCTTGATAACTTCTTCATGATATTTTAAATCTCAGAAATTATTTTTCTATCCTGAAAATTCACTTGCAGGAATTCAGATTAATCAAAACAATCCTGGTAATGTTTCATTTCACCGACTCTTTCGGTAAAGAAAACAGAAATGCAGCATTTTTTCTCTTGAAGCATAAAATAAACCTTCATGTCTGACCTCTGACCTCCTGGTTTTACTGATCATGTGTGTGTGTGTGTGATCAGCTCAGCCTGTGTGTGTTTCTATCAGACATCTTTTTTCCGGTTCATGTGTTTTTGCTTCATATTTCATCATCTCTGCATCTTATCGCCTGTTTTCATGAAGCTGCTCTGACTCCCAGTGCGCAGCTCTAACTGGGGAAGCTGGTTGTTCTGGAGGAAGAGCAGCTTCCAGTGAGTCGGTGATGCTGATGTTGGCGACCGTCAGCGATGAGGAATGAAACCTCTGATTGTGTCTGCAGATTGTTTTGTGTTGAGAGGCAGAGCGTCTCCTCCTGCAGGCTGCTGTTTTGTCTCTGGCGTCATGGCCGCCGTGTTCGCCGTGTTCGCTGTTTGTTTGAGGTCACGGCCGGGTCAGGAAGGTACCGCTCGAACCAGGCAGACGACACCAACTCTGACCTCTGTCACACCGGTGGAACGGAAGAAAATCCCCAAAAACTAATCAGGAATACCAGATTTAATAAAATAATGGCTGATGGAGGTCCATCATTCTGATTATTATTATTATTATTATTGATCCATTTTAACTTTAGTTCATTCTGAGTTGAAAAAACATAAATTATAATCAGATTAATGAGACACAGAACCAGACAGAAAATGAACTAATAAAGGAAATTATTATGTGTTAAATTACAACATTACATACTTTATATATGATTTTTTATTTTATTTTAAACATTTTAAATCAGATTTTTAAAACTTTACTCAGGTTATATTTAATTTTAAAGTCCAAATGATTCAAATTAAAAGTGACAAAAGAGCAAAGATCATTTTGGAAAAACTTTTCACAGCCATGAAGTCACTTTTACAGTGTTATTGAATTTTGACTTCACTGTCATTTTAGTTAAATCCAGGATGGAATCATTACTAAAACTCTGGGAATCATTTTAGTTTCTGACTCAAATCTGAATAATTGAGATAAACAGACAGTAAAAACCATTACCAGTGTCTCTGCCGGACAGGAAGTAGCATTTGCTTCCACTTCCTGTGTCCTCTGGTCCCAGCCTGACTGCTGGGAGCTTTTCCTTCCCGTCCTGCAGCCTGGCAGCTGATTGGTCCGTGTTCCTAAACGTGGATGTTTCTCAGCAGAGGGGGCGCGGAGTGTGGGGGCGCATAATGGCTTCCGATTCGGAGGAGGAAACGAGATGTAAATGAGCTCATTATGTGTCTTAACCAGGACAAACAGCGTCGACATTCTAGCCCTGGAAACAGGCGTATTTATAGCTGCTAATAACCTTAAGTGGGGCCGGCTGGACGGCCGCGCCGTCAGGGGAATAAAGAGCAGACTGACCGCTCCGCTTTCACTGCAGGGCGGCCATGTTTGACTTGGATCCCACCGTCAAACCTAAAAACACACCGAAGAGGTTTCTGTGCCTCCAGGTTGTCCAAGTATGAAGAAGTATTTACACCCTTTTGCTCTGTTTTTGTTCCAAACTCAAAATCTGTTTTTATTGGATCATTTAATGCATGAAGAGAAAAAGTTTCTGTAGAAACGAGACGAGGATTCTGGTGAACGATTAAGGAAATGCTGCAGTAGGTCTGCCAGACCAGTTGGTGGCGCTGTAACACTGACAGAAAACGAAACAAAAACACCAGGTGGCGCCATGTTTGTTATTTTAGGGGCGTGCGAGAGGGAGAGAGAGATGGATCTGATGTCACATGGAAACATAAAACCTGAAGTTTATCCAAAAATGATCGATCCTCCTAAACGCATCGTTTAAACGAATTAAAACTTTGGAGGATAAATCTAAAATCTAAAATTGTCTCCATGTTGGCGGAGCCTAAAACTCCCTGAGCCAAACAGGCTCCATGTGTGGAGAAGAATTAACTAGTGGTTATTAAACCTATTTATTGGAACAGATCCCAGACCTTTTTACTGCCAGAACTGAGGAAATGGTTTTAGTAGAACTGGTCTGGCAACATGAAGTAGGCAGAAAGATCTGAAACAGAAACTCTTCATGACCCGAGCTACAGAAATTCAGGATGAAGAACAAAGTTTCTGACATCCATCAGATGAGACAGATCATCCATAAAACCACTCAAACAGCCAATCAGGGCTAGGAGGCAGAACTTAGCGCTGCCAATCACTCTCGTTGCTCTCTGCTACTCTGCAGCTAGCATAGCCTGTCATTAATGCTAATGCTGGTTAGCATAGCCTCAATGATGGCAGATAAACAGTTTTCCTGCAGCAGTAAGTTGTTTCTCTGCCACTAACACATTTAGCAGCGAGTACATGAGGATGATTGACAGCGATAGGCCCCGCCTCCTGCCTCTGATTGGCTGTTTTTTTTGTGTATTTCTTCAGCAGAGTTCGATCAGTTCACAGACTACCTGTCTCATATCAAACTGTAACCACACGGAGACATTTTGACCAAATAAAAACTGATTTGTGTAAAAGTTTCTGAGGCTTTAAGACAAGAATCAGAAAGATTGAAGACCAGAACCATTCCCGACCCAAAAGAACCTTACGTCAGTTCTTTTATTTACCAAAAACGTCTTGATGCAAAGGTCTGGTGACGTTTCTGCTGATCTGTCGCAGAAACGAAATGGCCTAGTCAAAGTTTGATGTGCCTGATGCTGCTGAGGAGGAACCAGTGATCGGGTTTTCCCTCCAGGCTGGTTCGGATGGATTTATGGATTTTTATGGTAAAACATTTTCCTTCCTCCAGTTGGTTCAGAATAAACCGTCAGCCAGAGAAAACAGAACCTGACTGGGTTTCAGTGATTTTTGGCTGAACCGACTCCGGTCCGGTTCTGGATCCTTTGTTTTTAAAACATGACATTAAAAGCTGAGCGGAGGCCGGCGGGCGGAATGAAAACAGCGCTGAGCGCAGCAGAAACGGGATTTTTATTTATTTTCTGATGAAGTCAGCAGAGCCGCTGTTCGTATTCACTCCGTTCAATTTCCTCCTGAAAAGATGAAGAAGCGGATTAGCGCCGCGTCCCGAGGCGGAGCGGAGGCTCCTGCAGGTGAGGCTGGAGGTGTGAGCCGGGCTGAGTCACCTGGACGGCTCCCCGCCTCCACCGCCTCCACCCGGCTCTCTTTCCAGCACCACTCAGCCGTTACGTTCTCAAGGGAAGGGCAGACTGCTGGCGCCGCACTGTTTGGGCTGGAGCTACACACACACACACTCAGAGCCACACACACACCTCTACAGGTACACAGGTATTCACACAGCAAATTAAGTGTATTGTTGCGTTGCCTCCACCGTCAGGGGTCGGGCTGGGGGTCATTCAGAGGTTTGGCTCTGAGGCCACCAGGAGTTTACGCTTTGTTCTCAGAAAATGTGGAGGAAAGAAAAACTATTTCCACTGATTTCTGTTTGGTGATGCTGCGGGCTGGAAATGAACATTTTGTGGTATTATTGTGATAATGATCAAGATTATGGCATTTTGTCAGGTAACTACAGCTGTAACTGCATGATACAACATTCATAATGTCACAAACAAATAAAATTACAAATGATTCCCATTTTCAGCAGCAGGCTCTTCAGGACGACACTTAAAAACATGATTTATATCAACAAACTGGTCAGTTTTAGCATTTAACCACATTTTTAAATGTACTGACATTTATTGAAGCTCTTATGGAACAATAACATTCATGATCAGACTGTCAGTTTATTTAAATTTATCATGACAACAAATCAAAATTCTTATGGGAAGAAAACTTTCAGCATAAACGATGCGCCTCTAATCTCCAGTAGCAGTCAGTTCTACAGCTGCTCTAAAGAGGCCTCTGACTGAAGACTGTTGCTGTCCTCAGTCCTGACATGCTAACAGCTTAGCATCCAGACAGTAGAAACCATATTCCTTGGTGACTCCATCAGCTGTTAGCTGCTCTGCTGATCCTCTCAGGCTGCGCCGTTAGAAAGATGCTGGAGTAGGGGATGTGAAGAGATAGTTGAACTTCCTGCTCCTCTGTCTGCTCATTTCTTTTCTTTTTTTAACTACAATAAATAACTATAACTAAATATTTTGTGTTTGAGCTCATATGTTTAATAACTGAGCAGAAAAAGGTTTTGATTTGAAAATATTACTTATGTTTTAAACGTGTAGTTTTTGATTGAAATGCGACGAATTACGGACCCTGAAATTCAAATTCAAAAACTACTTTATTATTGATCAAAAAGGGAATTTAAATAATTAACCCAAATTTATGCGGCCAGGATGCAGGAATCAGAAAAATGTCCGATTTTCTTCACTTCATGTTGGATTCCAACAATCAGACATGGAGAGTTTTAGTTTCTTAATGTTTGATGCATTTATGTAGCTCTTTCACCAAGGAACTTTATTATATTAATAAAAATAAAATCACCAAGGTATCGGCTACTAAAAGACAAATCAGAGAAGAATAAATGAAAAGTGAAAATATTCACCGTTTACCTCGGACTGACTGAAGTTAAAATATCTTTTATAAATTCAGTTTCTGTTCAGTTTCACAAAATATTAAATTTCTGTTGTTCTTTCTTTTTAAACATTTGCATAAATATAAAGTAGATTTTTATCGAAAATAGTACAAAAAAAATCAAACATTAAATGTGATGATTAAACTAAAACTGGCTGAGATTATTTACTTTGTTAAAATTAAAATGCGTTAAAAGTTGGATTTTTTTCAGCTTTTGAAACTATTAATACTTTTTTTTTGTTGCTGATTGAAACCTTTTTCTGTAGGAAGCCTCTTTATGTTTCTTTTTAATGTAAATGATTTAACTTTCACTGTTTCTCGTGAGAAAAGCTGCAGAAAGGCAAAGATGCAGGAGAGTTGGATGATCTGAACATTTATTCTCTGAAAGCAGCAGGAAAATATTCGTGGCTCTGGATGTGACCTGGGAGCGAGTCGCAGCCGCGCCGGCCGGGTCTGGTGGTTTGTAAAGCTTATTTGACTTCGGACAATAAGTTTAAACGACGATGTTTAGTTGAGGTGAGGATTATTTTTCCAGCCTAATTTGAAGCAGTAGGCTCTCTGCTCCTCCATTTTCCCTCCGATAATCGGCGGCCATCTTGATCAGAGGCAGACACGGAAAATTAAACAAATAAACTCTGATGCCTCGGATAACATTCCCCTCTGATTGACCCGACCCCGTGACCTGGGAGACACTGTGGCTGGGGTCGTGACCCCGCGGTGGCGTTGGCCCTGAGTCACAGGGGCCTCAGTGTGCTGGCTGGGTCTGCGAGTCGTGACCTGCAGGAAAACACGCGATGAAGTAAAGTTCAGCTCAGTTCACTTCATGTTCCTGAGAAATTTACATTAAACTCTTTTCTCATCATTTCAGGCTCTGAAATTATTCCTTCTTTAGAGTTTTTTATATTTTATGATCAATCTCAATCTTTGTCTCTTGTTCCCTTTTGAGAATTATTTTACTCAAACAGATTATGACTTTTATTTTAATGAAATATTTCTTCAGCTATTAAGAAAGTTTCCACATTACAGTTGATTTTATCAACTAATTTGTCAAATAAATTCCCTCCCCACCAGAACTCAAACCCTCAGTTTGTTTTGATCAAATTTTCATAAGTTTTCTGGCGTATTTGAGTCTCACGCAGGAAAATCTCAGAGTTAAATATTTTGTTTAAAATGTTGCAATTAAATTTCAGGCAGTGAATGTACAATCCTTCAAAACATTAAATTTAAAAATCCCACTTTTGATATAAAGCAACAGCAAGATAATGTATCAATAATTAGCAGAAATATAAAAGTAGTTGGGAAAAATAACATCATTTGCTTTTATGTGTCCCAAAGTTTTATGCATCACGTAACAAAACTTTTATAGCTTCCATGATAAAAAAAAATTTGATTGAAAATAATTCCTTTGCCTTGCAGCTCAACAGTTCAGTCTTTCTTTATAAACACACAAAATAAACATGTTACCATAATTAGTCAAATTTCCTGTCAAATGTAAAACGGTTCCTCTCTTTTTGGGGGCTCGTCCGGGACAAAACCAGCAGAGTGGAAATAATTTCAGTCACAATCCACATCAGTTTTATTCTTCCATAAATAAATATCTGCTAAGAGAAAATAACAAATTTATATTTATATGCTTTAAGTTTCTGTTTCATTTAAAGGAGGTTCGTTATTTAATGTTACTTTGTTTTGGAACAGAAAGTTATTAAGCCTGAACTAAAATCTGATATCCAACTAAAACCCAATTTTAATTATCTTATTTGTCATTATCACTTTTATAAATTGAGCAATTAAATAAAACTGAAAATATACATTTATCCTTAGAAAAAAGACATAACAATAGAAGGTAATTTCTTTGTTTTTATTATGATTGTCACAATTAACCTCCAAATGAATCAGTTTTCTAAGATCTCAGACTAAGAAACAACCGTCTCTGAATGAAAAAATGTTAGTTATTGAGTTTAAACTAAAGTTTTGATGACAAGGAAGATAAATCTAAAATAACTCCTGTGATGCATGCGGGACTTTTAGCTTTTCACGTACCGTCCTGGATGCAGCAGGCATGCATGTCTGCTATGCAGTATTTCAGGATTAGAACTCGGCAGGTAAAGTTCGTGACCTGGACGGAGACGTGAAGAACTCGATCTGACTCACCGATAAGCTGCATAAAGGAGGAGATGAAAATATGAGCGTCTTCTCGCCTTGCTGTCTGCAAAGATAACACCAGTTTCATCTTTCAACATGTCAGGAATTACGCAGCAAAATTTACTCATTCACAAACTGGAGTCGGTCGAATCCGTTCTGCTTTATTGTGGAAACGTTGTTACTCATCTGAACTAGTTATGGGATTAAGAAGCAGCGATGGCTCACTCCAGGTGAAAACAGGGTTAACACTTTTCCAGAGAAAATAAGTTTATAAGTGTGTTAAAGTTCAGGAGCAAATTTATTAAAAAAAAACCCAGAAAAAATAACTAGAGAACATTAACCTGAACAGAAAGGCTTGATTTTACATTTAATACTTTTTCTTAGACCATCAAGTTTTAATCTTAATAAGCCAACATTTACAATTATCTCAAAAATCAAAGAAAAGTTTTGTTCCAGTTTGTAAGCAGACCAGGTTTCTCTGCTGCTGGGATGTTGCAGTTTTCTGTTTCCAGCTGCATGAGGCTGCAGATCCACGGCAGAGGGATCGGAGTCGGTGGCGCTCCAGGAAATCTTCTCCCTCGGAAAACAAAGCGGAGGTTGGATGTGATACGTGTTCCCTGCTTATCTTGTTTACGTGACGGAGTTTTTCAAACGCAAACATTTTCTTTAGATGGCACAGTGCGGCTCTGCTGGGAGATAACCATCCAACGCAGCCCTAATCGCCTCAGATAGAAGCTCATTATTCCCATTAAAACGGCGTCCGGGCCTCGCTCCCGGGGTCTGCGCACTGCCAGGGTCTCTCCCTCCACTGCTTTCATCCCGCCTTCCTCCTCCTCCTGCTGCTGCTTGTTGGTCTGTTTGATGTGAAGATGAAGGGTGGGGGGGTTCTGGATCAGTTTGGTGTTAAAGTTAGAGAATCTGGTAACAATTGAAACGTTTTAAAGTCTGGACGATCCTGAACTCAGCTGAACATTTCACCTGCAGGCCAGGCAAAGTATTCACACCCTTTATGCGGTTTTTGTTCCATTAACAGCCAGATTACAATGAGTGGCTTAGGTTCAAGCAGATTCTTAGTAAAAAGGGTCTAGTCAAAGTCCAGATCAACTGTAAACCTGTGGTTGGACTTGAAAATGTTCTCCATCCCGTCTAACTCAGTAAAAGCTGCAGCCAGAGGCGACAGGCTCAATACAAAAACTCAGAAAATACATCAAAGTTGAGTCTGAAAGGTGATAAAATGTGTCGATATTTTAGTATTTTTTCTGTTTCGTTCCAACTTCACCTCAGAGACGTTCCAGTTACTGAACATCAGATTTACGGTGAAAACTTTCTGCTAATTTCAGGCCAGATTTCAGACTCATTCCCTAAAATATTTCCTTCTTTACGGTTTTTATGTTTTACATTCTTTCTATCTTTGTTTCTTCTTCCCTGCAGGAATTATTTTCTCCTTTTAATTTGCACTTCTGCATTTCAGCAAAAACTCTTTTTGCTGAAATATTTCCTGACTGCTTCATCTGTTTTCAGGTTAATGGGGATAAAAACTCCTGATGTTAGCAGAGCTGCTGGTGTGTGTTCAGTTTCTGCACCACTTCAGTTTCTTCCTTTTCTTTCTTATCTCCAATTCTGAGTTCTGACTCCGGGGGTTGAATACGACGGCGGCGCATCGGGAAAGTTATAGGTAGAAAAAAATAGAGTAAATTTTAGAATAATCTCTTAAATGGTCTGATTTTTTTTTTTTATTTCTTAGCTCCAAAAGTAAGAAATTTGTCATGAAAAAAAATCATAAATTGTGGAAATTAATTTCTAATGTTTTCTCGAAAAACAGGAACATTTCTGAGCTCCCAGAGTTGAAAGTTTGCAAGAAAAAAACAGATTTTTTTAGATTGATCTCAAAAACTTTCTAGAAAAAAACAAATGTCAAAGATCTTGACTGTTGAAACTGAAAAAAAAGTTTTTTGTAGAAAATTTCTGCAACTAACCTTGAAAATTCTGATTTTTTTTTACTTTTAAGCTACTTTTAAGAAATGTTCTTTTGTTTTCTGCAGATTTCTGAGTTACTCTTACATCCACAAGCTGAATTCAAATGCATGCCACACTTTTCAGATTATTTTTGCATTAAAAGCAGTTCACTGGTTTCTCTTGGTTTGTCACTTAAGTTTTCAGAAATGTAATCAAAGTTGAGGATGGACAGTGATGAATATGTGAGTATTAGTGAAGTTTTTCCTCTAACTTCTGCAGGTTTTTTGCTCGGTTCCTCTCCAGTTTTCTGTTCTATCTAACCTCCAGTTTTTAACTTCTGCAGGGTTTTTTCTCAGTTCTTTCTAACTTCTGCAGGGTTTTTCTCGGCCCTGTCGAACCTCTCCAGTTTTCCTCTGTTCCTCCTTCCTGCCTCTCCACCCTGACTTCTCCTCGGCCCTCGGCGCTCTGGGTCTCCGGCGGCGCTTTCCCTCGTCCATCGGCACTGAGCCGGCATTCCTTCATGGGTTCACTGGCAATGCTCAAGTGGCTCCCTCTTAACAGCCCCCCTAATCACTCAGGGACATAATCACAGCCCACTTTGAAGTAATAGTCAATTTGCTGCGAGTCCACCATTTAACAGAACCGCTGTGACGCGACCGGGGCTGCGAGCCGGCCACAGTAGATGTTCAGATAAGACAGCACCATTTCAGGCAGCAAACTCAGTGAAAAACTAGAGAAAATATATATTTGCAGAGTTTTATGTGCTGCAGAAGCCCTGCAGAGCGGAGCAGGTTGAACTAGACGAGCTGCAGCAAAGCGAGACGAGGGACGTGTGAGTTCTGCTGGAGTTCACGGGAAGTGCGCGGCCCGCCGTTCATCCTGCATGCTCCAGCTGCTGCTCACAATGACGCGCTGTACCTGCCACGATGAGTGGCGTGAGTCAGGTGTGTGTGCAGGTGTGCAGGCGTGTGTGTGTGTGGGGGTGTGTGTGTGTGCGCGTGTGTGTGTGTGTGGGTGTGTGTGTGTGCGTGTGTGTGTGTGTGTGTAGCCGGGCCCTGGCCTCTGTTTATTGTTTACGGAGCTCCGGGTGGCGCCAGGCCCTGAAAAAACAGCAGCTGAAAAACACTTTGTTTTGGTGGGGAGCTGCTCCTGTGGTTCTGTAATCACCATCACTATCAGAGGCCTGATCGCTTTACAAAGAGCCGGGGAGGGAGGGAGTGTGTGTGTATGTGCGTGAACGTGAGTGTGGGTGTGTGTGTGTGTGTGTGTGTGTGTGTAGGGGGGAGGTATGTTATTCCACACGGTACACAAAGCCGTGGAATAGAGATGTGGGTACTTGGCAGCATGTCTGTCTGCCCTTTTCCCTCCTTTCTTCCATTCCCACCAACTTCTTCTTCTTTCATTCTGCCTTCAGCGTTCAGTTCACAGCCGAACACAACCTGAGGGGTCAACTTAGGGGTCAAGTCCAGCCAGCAGTCAGTGGTTCAAATATGAGTTTGGTTTCTAACTCCTTGTTTTTCTTTTTTTTTGTTGTTTATTTCTTATAAAACCAGTTTGTTCGGTTTGAACTGGAACTGAACTGGTTCTGTAAATAATCACCTCTGTAAAAATATAAAAAATGGGTTTAATATTTGTCCAAATATCTAAAATAATTAAGTTAACTTTAAGTTCCAGTTTGAGTTTGACTTTATTCAGTTTAATGTAATAAAAGTTCTATACAAAGAAATTAAATTTAAAACAAAATAAGAGCAGTAGTGAAATATATTTATTTATTTCTAAGAATCATCCAATAAATAATATTCTTTCTATTTTCTATGCAGTGCTCTCATAATCACATCCCATTATGACCAAGCATCATGTAAACATGTTAAAGTTTTTCCTAAATCAATTTTCCATAAAGCTGTAATACTTGATGACTTCATTAATGGTAACATAAATAACAGCAGTTTGATACGATTCCACCGGTTTCTGATGAGGGGCGGCCATTTTGCTCCTGTATGACATCACAACTTCCTGTTTCTAAGCTCTGATTGTTGCTCTCACTTTTATACTTATGACAGTTGTTATGGTGCGTAACCGTGGCAACAAGCTGTTGTCTTCACAGCTGGAGGCAGCGGCACTCTGTTCAAAACTCAAATACTACTTGAACTTTGACCCCAGCTCCCAGAGGAGGGGAAAAGGAGGAAAGTTGATCTGTTAGCATTGGATATTTACTGATGCTAGCATTAGCTCCTGATCCGAGACTGGAAACGGAAACATCAAGTGTTAAATATCTGAACATCATGGAGACAAAATCAAAATCAACCTTAAAGACTTTTATTTTACAAAGTTTTTCAATCACAATTACTGATGTAAATTGACTCATTCAAAAGTTTTCACTCTTCCACAAATCTGACCAATCAGCTCAAAATTTTCTGTTTCCGTCTTTTCTGACCAATCACTGAAACCCATTTGAATTTGGACCAATGCCCTTCCTCTCCTTCTGATGTAACTTCCTGTTTCTTGGCGTCTCCTGATGTAACTTCCTGTTTCTTGGCGTCTCCTGAACTTGTACGGTGAAATAATGTGTGATGCTAAACAGCAACATTTGCCACATTATGGCAAAAGTAAAGCTGAATTTGGAAATTTGGCCAAAATATTATTGCAAAATCAGTCATTTTAGTTCAGTTGAGTTTTAGAGGTTGGTGTCCACTGTCGCCTTGTGCTTGCTTCAGAGCAGGAATGCTGTGAGTTACAGAGATATTCTAGTACAGATTGGACAACGTTCACTGGGTCTGATCTATTCATCTGGTTCTATGACGGCTTATTAGGGGATTATAGATATATAGATATAGATAGAAAACAGAAAATTTGAGATCAAACATAGAAATTTCTGAGTATCAAAAGTCAATAATTTTTTATTTTTGAAACTCAGAAGTTTCCTTTTTTTCTTGAAAATTTCAGATTTTAGTCTCAACATTTCTTTTTGGCAGATTTTTGTCTCTGTGTGTTGCGTTCAGGTTCTGCTGTGCTGCGTTCAGGTTCTACTGGGTTCAGATTCTGCTGTGCTGCGTTCAGGTTCTACTGGGTTCAGGTTCTACTGTGTTCAGGTTCTGCTGTGCTGCGTTCAGGTTCTACTGGGTTCAGGTTCTACTGCGTTCAGGTTCTACTGTGCTGCGTTCAGGTTCTGTTGCGTTCAGGTTCTGCTGTGATGCGTTCAGGTCCTACTGTGCTGCGTTCAGGTTCTGCTGTGCTGCATTCAGGTTCTGTTGCGTTCAGGTTCTGCTGCGTTCAGGTTCTGCTGTGATGTGTTCAGGTTCTACTGTGCTGTGTTCAGGTTCTGCTGTGCTGCATTCAGGTTCTGCTGCGTTCAGGTTCTGCTGTGCTGCGTTCAGGTTCTACTGGGTTCAGGTTCTGCTGTGATGCGTTCAGGTTCTACTGGGTTCAGGTTCTGCTGTGATGCGTTCAGGTTCTACTGGGTTCAGGTTCTGCTGCGTTCAGGTTCTGCAATATTTGCATAATATTGACCAAGTTTCTAACAGAAACGCAGCTGATGATCTCGGTCAGTTTGAGAGTTCAGAGTTTCAACAAGACAAAGAATAAAGTTCTGGATCGGTCCGATGTCGATCCAACAGGAAACAGGAAGTGTGGGTTGGTGAAGCTGGACTCCATGCAGCTCTGATGTGTGTGTGTGTGTGTGTGTGGGGGGGGGGGGGGTAATTCACGGGGCCTGCTCCGTCTCTATTCTCGGGGCCACATTAGGGCGTAATGAATCATGAAGCAGCCGTATTGTTCCTGCTGCAGCTCACTTAGCGCGCTCTCCGTCTCTCAGGTGTAGAACATCATTATCGCTCCGGTCCGATTGATGGAGAGCATTATGCCGCCAAATTGATTTTCCCCGTCTCTGCGATCGTCGTGACACCAGAAAGGAGAAGACGGAGAATGAGACGTAATCATCAACAACTTTCTTCTGCGATCAGCACATCTGAGCAGGAAGAAAGAGGAATGAACGCAGGGCTGGTAAAATGTAGCGATTATCATAAAACACCCAAATTGAATTCTTTCTTTTTAGTAATAACTGATTTGACATTTTGCAGCACTTCAAAGGCAGCTTGGCCTCCAGGCTCTGCAGTAAATTACAGCATAAAGCTGAGAACCCCCCCCCCCCAACACACACACACACACACCCACACACACACACACACACCCCCACATGCACACACACACACACGCACCCACACACGCACACACACCCCTACTCCCCACACACACACACCCACCCACACCCCCACACACACACACGCACACACACGGTGTGAAAGTTTGACTGGGATTTTAGTGGTTTGAGGAGGAAAGGTAGAGGCTGTTAGAGGTGTGTGTGTGTGTGCGTGTGTGTGTGTGTCCGTTTTATTGTTACACTAGAAAGGCCCGGCGTGTTTATCAGTAAACTGGTTCTGCTCAGTTCGCCCGCCTCCATTATAACTCTTTGGACTGGTGTGTTGAGTTTGTGTCTTTCTGAAAAAGGGAAGCGCGTCTCGTCTTTGCAGGGAGCAACAACAGCCAGGAGGTGTTTCATGTGTAAATAGTGTTTTCAGGCCAGGTGCAATCAGCGGAGACACAGGCTGATACTCCAACCAGAGCCACACAGCGAGCGCCGAGACGCTTTGCAGCCTGGAAACGTTCAGATGTTGTCTTTGGTGGGTTTCTCCACCAGGTTATCTCTGCTGCTTAGAAACATGACAGCGGCTGTTATTAAAACTATTTAACATGCAGAATAAGTTTTATTTCCTGCAGCATCTCCAACGCTGGAAGTTTGTTTAAAAGTTTTTGATTCTCTTTTTCTGCCTCACAAAAATCAGCAGAACTGAAATGTTTTAAATGATCAGATGATCTGAAGCAGAACCCAACTGACGGCTTCGGGCCAGAGCCGGTCCTCAACCAAAACTCATTTTATTTATTTGACTGTTTTCCCTCCATGTGACCCTGCTGGCGTTTTTTAATCATATACTGGAAGGTAACAACGTTATCAAGAGTTTGAAAGGAAATCTGGTGACTTTTTCTCACCATGTGCACAAAATGTGGGTTTCTTAAAGAAATGTTTATTAAAAGGAAGATTTCTAAAAAAATACAATGTTTTTTTTCTAAAATATACATTTTAAACACTTTTCCCTGTTTACTAGCAAAACAAATTAATGAATGTAATTTAAAACTTTTATTTGCCTTTTAAACTAAACACTCTGGTTTAGTGATAAACATGGACAGTTTGAGGACAATATCATTGAAATTTAACTTTATTTTTTGTCTGATGATGTTGAAATCTCTTAAACATTTTATGTTTTATTGATTTTGTTGACAAAAAGATAAAAATCAGCTGATAAATGCAAATATCATATTAAAATAAAGAGTTTTGATTTTTAAAACAGATTTTTAACCATTTAAATTTTGTTTACTCTTAAATATTTGTAAAAAAAAAAAAAAGAAAAGTTTTTTGTGTGATATTTTAATGGCATTCCCTACAAACAGAGATTTTGTAATTGTAAGACCAACATGCCGTCAGCTGTAAAACACGGCGCCCTGATGGAGGATGCAGTCAAAGTTATGCAAAACTCAACTTAAACAAACAGATTTGAAGGAAATTTTCCATATGAACAGATTTGATTTAAATCAAATGTGATTATCAGCTGTTCAGGATAAACCAGCAGCTGCATTAAACCAGTAAACATTCCCAGTGGTTCTCCCAGTCCCGTGGACCCGACTTCAGGCCGACTGTCACCTGCAGCTCAGCTGGAGGTGACATGCATTGTCTTCTGGCCTTGAATTACTGTGGCTGTAAATACGTTTCTGCCTGGTTCCTATTTGTTAAGTTATTCATAGAAGTGCTGATTGCAGGCGGCGGCGGAGCCAAATGAGGCCTTTGTTATTGTTGAGTAATTAGGACAGCCATCATGGTGCTCTGAGATGACAGGGTCAGTTAAATAGTTTCTCTCTCAGTAGTCGGTGCTGATTATGGAGCGCAGGCGGGCCGGGGGGGCCGGGGGGTTTGTGGGGGCTGGGGGGGGCCGGGTGGGCTGGGGGGGGCAGACCTTATCTCAGGCAATTAATCAGAGACACTCATATTGCGGGACAATTATTCAAAGCTCACTCCTGCATAGCTCAGCCCAAGGTTCCAGTGGGCTCGCTGTCTCCCCCCCTCTTCCTCCTCCTCCTCCTCATCACCCCCCCACCCTCAGCCCCCCTCCCTCCTGGACTGGAAGGTCAGGAAAGTGAGAGGAAGGTGGAGCTGAGACAGAAACACGTGAAGCAAAGCAGAGTCAAAGTCACTCAAAGGCTCATCTTTTCTCTGTTTGTTTACTGCTGGTGGAACAAAATGGCTGCCGCCTGGCGGTGGGCGTGTGTGTGAGGGTGTGTGTGAGTGTGAGCGTGCACGTCAGCGCTCAGAGCCACGTTGACGACATTCCTTGGTGGCAGCAGGGTGGCTCGGCTGGCACCAAACAAACAGGAACAGGAAATAGTTTGACTTCAGCGCGGTTATCTCCCAGAGTGTGTGTGTGTGTGTGTGTGTGTGGGTGTGTGTGTGTGTGTGTGTGTGTGTGTGTGTGGGTGGGTGTGTGTGTGTGTGTGCATGGGGGTGTGTGTGTGTGTGTGTGTGTAATGCCGAACAGCAGCAGAACTTCTATTTGTTAAGAGTCTTCAGTATTTGGACGTTTCTTGTTTTTTCAGTGTTTTTTCCAAATTGCGTAATCCCGCCTGCGTGAGTTTCTGGTGTTTTGGTGATTTTGGTTTCCATTATAAGTGACTCAATGAATAAATCACAATAAATCACAAAATGTTATTTATTTTAACAAGTCAGACGTGTATTTCAAATAGATTAATGACAGAAATTCCTGTAATTGTGCTGAAAGCGCGTCATGTTGTTTCTCAGAAGCTGCGATTGAGAAAAGATTTCTCATGTCGGCCTGGAGCTGCTCTTGCATCAATACATCTGGTTTGGTTCACAATCTTCTCCAGTTTTTCCTTCCACTCACCTTCTCCACCTCCTGTAGTTTAGAAGGTCGTTACCTTTGCTGTGTTTAGCGACGTTTTATAAAAATAAAAATGTCTTTGGTTGCTTCAGTTTAACCTGGTCAGAGGCGCGCCGTGCAGAAAGCGGCGTCTCTGCTGAAATCACGTAAATTGACGCTTTAAGTCACCGGACTTTGGATGTTCCACTTATGAAGTCATTAATTTAAATAAAATGCAGTAAATGAGACAAATACATTTTTCCCTCTTTGAAAATTGGAATTTGCCGATGAAAACCTGAGAGATTTCAATGTCTTCCTGCCTCAACAGCCTCCCTGGTGGGACAAACTGGTACTGCAGTTGACCTCTGGCATTCACAGGTCAGGGAGAAACGAATATCTAAAATATACCAAATATACCTCAGAAAATGTTGTTTTGACCCAGATATTAGTTTATTCAGATTAATTTCCAGTAAAATCTGAATGCAGTTTCTGTTCACATGGACGCTGACGTTCCTTCATGTTCGGGTTCTGGACCCGGCTGACCTCAGCTTTGTCCTCTCTTCACCTTAAAAACTTTCAGCATTTGGTCTTGTTTCAACCTCCAGTGGTTTTATTAGGATTTTATGTGACAGACCAACAAAACGTGAAGCATAAATCATAACTGGAATAAAAGCTCCACATGGTTTTTATTTACCAGCATATGAGCACAAACTGCTTCTGAGTCTATTAAACATCTTTTATTTTACTGAAGGCTGCTGCATTCTCACTGCAAAAATACTAAATCCTACCAAGTATTTTTTATAGTTCCTGGTGAAAATATGTGAAATGAGAATAAACTAACTTACAATTAACTTTTCAGCTTTTTTTAATGCCTTAATATTAGTTTTTAAAAGTTCTAGTTCCACTGGCAGATTGTTTCATTTAACATGATTTTATTTCCATGTTTTCAGTGAAATAATCTGCTAATTTCTGATGAATATTAAGGAAAAATTGAATTAAAACAAGCTGAAAAGTTCCTCTTAGGTTCATTTGCATTAAGATAACTTCAAATACATTTTATGTTTTTGCATTGCGGTTTTATTTTGTAAAAATATGTTAAAGGCTCATTTATGACATCACAGTTTGCTCAGTTAAAATCCAGGGTGTTCAACATGCGGCTCGGGGGCCATTTGCTGCTCTCTCCCCAAACTTCAGTTGAAGAATAGATCAAATTTATCTGCACTAATTTATGGAGCTGGATGTTTTTTTAAGAATGTATTCATTTTTTATTTGATTCATTTTACAGAATCAAAACATTCTTTAAATGGAGCCAGTTAGGAAGTGAAAACATTTATGCATTTATTTTAATAAGGCAAAGGTTTTTAATGATTCCAGACTGCAATGACTTACAAAGAACTTTTCTCCAATCAGACTGATTTGTTCATTTTATTAAAAATATTTATGGTTATTAAGGATGTTAAAATGTCCCACCGGTTTGGATCAAGAGCCCCGACCAGAACCAGCTACAGGAAATAAACAACTTCTTGGACTTCATCACCCACGACTGTTTACAAACGATAAATATGAAAGCAAACTGCAACAAACAACAAAATAAAATCTGCTGTTGGTCTGGACCTACGGAAGACTTTACCTGCCAGAACTGAGAAATAAATTATGGCATGATTTCTTGTTATAATGACAGTTTCTCGTCAAAACATCAAAACTTTCTTATTATAATGAGACACAAAACTTGTTATGAAAAACTGAAGTAATATTTGGTTTTGAGATGAAACTTTGCTCCTCTGACAGATTATGACGTCACTCGCTCCTTCTCAGGCTATTTCCCCTAAATCCAGAGGTGTTGCCGTTTAACTGCTGTGACTTTTATTATTTCAAACACAAAAGATATTTAGTTTTTAGTTAGATATGAATCGATAGCTATACGGAGTTTTTTAAATTTCATTTAACGAGATTCTGCTCCTGGATTTATTTCTGACTTCTGGCAGTTAAACTGTCCTGCTGTGAAAACACAGAAAAACTGTGAAATTAGTTTTTAATTTATTTAATTGGAAGCAAAAACTGAATTTCTCCGGATTCCTGTGAGACTGATGCTTTCAGCTGTTGCATAAAGTTTGTGCACCCTCATCGTAACAGAGGTGTGAATACTTTTCTGAATGCAACATTCAGTCCTGTGATTTCAGGTGAATTTATATGATTTAAATATTGATATATGGCGTCATCATGATGTTAATAATGAGGCGGGTCAGTCGCGGATCCTCAGATGTCACCTCCACTCCAGGTACAACAGGAGGAAGAGGAGGAGGAAGAGCGTGTCATAAAATGCAAATGCAGCGCCGCGTCCATTTTTTACAAATTAAATGTCAAGACATAAAAAATTGTCAGTTTCCTTTTGCCGCCAGAAGGATGACAAATCCATATTCTCCTTTAAATAAAGCTCTTATTGCAGCTCAGGGTAATCATGGCAGAACAAAGCGCCGTGATTAACGATAGCAATTTATTGTATCTGGCGGCCGGCGAGGCCTCGGCTGCACAGAGACATCACGGTTATCATAATTCATATCGTAAATAACAGGTCCCAGCCAATCACAGCGAGCCGCCGATGTCATCCCAAATAACCTTTGATAACAATTACCATAGCAGGCAGAACAAACCCGGAGTCACAATGTTATCTTATCCCCATTCTCTGCTTGTAGAATACAACACTATTACCATATAGATTAGACTATTTATAATAGTGCGTGTCACCGCGCTGTGCGTGTGAAGGTGCGGCGCGGAGACGAGAGGACACCGCCGGACCGCGCTCCGCCTTTATGAGCCTCTCAGCGTCACAATGGAGGCAGAGCGCTGGGAACACCGGGAGCACTGGGAACACTGGAGGAGATGTTAGCCGCGCTGATAAGGGGGGCGGATCTTGTTGAGCTGTTGTTCCTCCATGTTTCATCAGCTGATAGAAATTTTTCAGATGAAGAGCAGTGATACGAGGAAGCTTTTTACCCCTCCCCAACGCGTTGCTAGCCCACCCTGTGAGGCTTCCCACCCACCATGAACGGCTCCTTTAAACATCCAGCCTGTCTGAGGCGCTGAAACCAGAAGCTAACACCACCGAGGAACATCTTCACCGTTCATTTTCCACACACTCACTCAGACCACACAGCGACTAAAATTAAGCTAGCAGGTGTCTAATCTGGACCGACTGACAGACAGCAGAGGATATTTGTATCAAACAAGCCCTTCCTCCAGCTGCTTCAATGCAACTCCAGTCCGTCTGCCTGGAAAGTCCGCTTCGTTTGGGGAGACGTGAACCAAAACCGCTAACGCTAGCCTCCCTCCAAACCTCAGTCTAGGTTTGGTTGAAGTGAACTCTGGTTCCGTTTGAATGCACATCTGAACGCCAAGCGGACCGGAGACCGCTCCAAAAGCAGGAAGTATTCTGGGTAAATACGACCAAAGCTAGCATGCTAGCCTAGCGCTAGCAGCAGAAATGGCTCCTGGTCTTCAGCCAAAGACTAAAGAGAAATCCTCCAGCTCTAAAATCTGACGCCTCCATCTTGTTTCCATCTGGTGAAGAAGGAAGTTGCTCTCAGCGTCTTCAGAGGTTTTTGTGTCGTTTCCTTCAGTGGTTCTTGGTGCAGCGCCCCCACAGGCCAGGAGGGGAACAGGTTGGTTTGGGTCAGAACCACAGCAGCTGGAGGTGGAGGAGATGTTCTGGTTCCAGTAGAACCGGGTCGACCGGACCATCAGGAGGAGAATCAGCCTTAGAAACCTAAACTACCAGCTGGTTTCTTCAGGTTTACCTCTTCATGCTGCAGGATAATTCAACCCCTTCTGTTGCTAAACATTTAAAGTTACAATCCTGTGTGGTGTTCCCCAGGGCTTTGTCTTTGCTCCTCTTTAGTTTATTATCTGTCTTCTTTTTCTAGGTTTCCTTTGTAAACAAACATTAAATATTTCTTCATGCAGTGATGACACTCGGCTCTGTCCATAAAGTTTGTCTGAAATACTGCGCTGTCCTTCCCACACCTGTTGCTGCACATTTCCTATCAGCTGGCTGAAAGATTGCTCCTACGTTTCCCTTCTTACAGGAAATACAAGTTTGGATGTTTGGTAATATTTCTGCTTGAGCAAAGAATAGAAAGAGATGTAAAAACTGCTCCAGGCATCATGTTAAATATATATTTATGCAATGGTCTTTATTGTTTACATTTGATGTCACCAGCTATTTTCAATTTGATCTGATATTGTTGAGTTATCCTGGTTCATAATTTATAGTTTCCAATAAATCTGAAGACTGAAGATGGTTTAAAATGTCAGATTATTTTCCTGCATAAAAGCTGCAGGATTTTGCTCTAGATCGACAGACAGCTGCTGATGTGTTTATAAAAATGTTTCAAAATGATATTTTAGTGTTAATTAGGAACATGGCTTTAATATTAATTAGAGTTTTGACCAAACAGAGGAGGAAGAACAGCAGATTGATCTCCTTGAAATAAACATTTGAACAAACAGAGGATCAGTGAGGTGGATTAGATGAAGAGTCACACAGGAAACCGTTGAAGCAGCAGCAGCAGCATCAGTAGCATGATGATGATGATCATCATCATCATCATCATCATCATCATCATCATCATTATCAGCGGCAGCATCATCATCATCATCATCATTATCAGCGGCAGCATCAGCAGCAGCAGCAGCATCAGCAGCAGCAGCATCAGCAGCAGCAGCAGCATCAGCAGCGGCAGCAGCAGCAGCAGCAGCAGCAGCAGCAGCAGCAGCAGCAGCATCGCTGCCTGGCATGGCTGTCCCTGTGTGGGCTACAGCAGCTAATCGCTCCTGACAGGATCTTTAGTTATAAAAAGATTCTGTCAGTGCTGTGTGCTTCAGGTTGCTCAGGTGGAAAACCTGCAGTTGCTTCTGCACGGATCCAAATCGCTCTGACAAATCATGGCGGCGGAGAAAGAGCGGCGTCCTACCTGTGCTGAGGTAAACACGCCTGCAGGACGGCAGCTCCAGCTGCAGGAGGCTCAGCAGCAGATGATTCCAAACCGCCAGATGTTTCAGCAGCTCAACGGGGAAAATGTTCGAATTCAAGCTGCTGGGACTCTGACTGGAACGTTAATGGTCTCACTGGTTTTCATGTAACAAAGAACTTAGAGGTTAGTTTGAGGAATTCACACAATTCAGGAGCAGCAATTTACATGATAAATCTGAAATTGACAAAAATTACTTTCTAGAACTTGCATGTTATCATCTTCATCATCTGGAAGTTGTAGATTATTTTTCAGGATCTTTTTTTTATTTATTTATTTGGTTCCTTCGTCAGGTTTCTCCTGGACGATCTTTACTGCTCACTTCCAGAACTTACAGCACATTTCTGGGATGTGATGAAAAGAAGTTTTGGGCAGAAACACAGAAACGTTTTGCAGATTGAAGTTTGTCTTTCTGTTGTTTTTTTTTTCAACCTGACAGAAATGAGTTAAAATGCAGAATCATGCAACGTTTTCTGATGAAACCCAGAAACAGTCTCACCTTGGCTTTGCTGTGAAAAACGACAAAGTGCTATCAGATAATAAAATCTATATTTGGATGAACCATTCAAATCATTTTTTTAAGTCTTTGTGTTTGTATAATTTATAGTTTTATTTTTGGTTAATTTCAGGATTAAGTGTGTTTCTAGATTGATTTTCTGTATTTTAGGTATTTTCAGTCACACCTGCTCCTTGTTTCCTAATCAGCTCACCTGCATCCAGGTGATCGTCAGGCCTTCAGGTTATAAGCAGAACCGGTTCTGTGGGTCGGGTTTCTTTCTCCTCAACCTGTTCAGTTACGTTTCATAAATGAATCTGGTTTATTAAATCAGGATGATGCCAAACAGCCACCAAACACTTTGAGATGAGAATAAAATAAAACCATCTCTCTAAAAATATATTTTAAGTCATGAAACCTTTTTTATAAAACATCAAAAAAAAAAAACAGTTTTACACTGAAACTAAGAAGCTCTGATGTTTCTCTGCTGGTCAGAGATGATTGGAAAGTTTCTGGAAATCAGTCAGAAGATACAGAAGCTGATTCCCTTCAGAAATCCTGCTTTCTCTCAGCACTTCATCTCCTCTCTTAGATGGGATTCACAAAGTGAATTTTCTCCCCCGTTCCTCTAAATCTTTTGATCACTTTAATTTTTTGCTACGCTGCTTCATCGGTGTCCTGGGAAAGAGAAAAGGAGGAAGAGGAGAAGCCAAAGGGTGAGAGAGGGGAAGCCAGGCTGGTTAGAAGTGAGAAAAGCTGGAGGAGGAAAGCAGGCGAGTGGTATGGAGTTAAGGCTTTATCAGCGCCCTGAGGTACGCGGGCCGCTGCTGAATCCAGAGAGATTAGGGGAAAATGCAGCACATGGCAGTAAGGGGCTTACGCCACAGCTTGTATTAGTTCAGGTGAAAAGAGTATTGCTTTTACATAAAACTGGACAAATCCAGCCACAAAGCGCTTCCCGTCCGACCACAATGGGGTTCCTATCTGCGGACCTCACCTCGGCCCCGGGGCCCGGCGCCTCGCCACCGGAGCAGGTGTAGCGACGGAGAGGAGGAGGAGAAACAGAGAGGATCATGGGAGGAGGAGCTGACTGGGGCTGGAGGTCGAAGGTTGGTACTGGTTCCACTGGGTCAGGAACCGCCTCAGAATTTATTAAACTGGCCAACAGTAAAAACATTCTGGAATTTATGAGATCAGATTCAAACATCAACATCTGGAAAATATTTCCATTAGTTTGACCTAAAAACTCCAGATGTGAAGAAAAGTTTTCTAGTTGAGGAAAAAGTTCAGACGATGCGACCAGAAACGCTCCGATACGATATCAATATCGGTATCAATATCGGTCCTGAACAAAGTTCTACAACAGATATCTGATCTATTCAGTGTAACTCTACGCTCTTCATGATTTATTATTTATTTTACATTTTATTTAGGATTCCTAATTTCACTTTCTGAACCATTTGCTGACGATTTGCTGCAGTTCCTTTTTTTTCTGTTTCAGTTTCTTTGTTTGTTTTTATTCTGATCCTAATTTTAATCTGAACAGATTAAAGTGAAGTTATTGGTGTATTGCAGTTATGTGGTTAACAAAGAAATTCATAAGTTAGTATATTTAAACAAAACAAACATTTGAATTCAGTTTAGCTGCTTTTCTGTATCAGCCGATAATAAACATCAGATATCAGAAAAATGAATCGATTAATTTTCAAATACAATTTTATTTATCAAGAACTTTAAACAAAACTGTTTCTCAAAGTGCTGAAGAGCAAAACAATTAAAATAATCAAACCGACACAACGCATGAAAGAGAAAATATTTAAGAAAAGATTTAAAGTGAATCTGCCTGAAATCTTTTGATCACCTTGGAAACAACCAGAAAAAAGACCAACGACCACGAAGGCGTTGAAATCGAATAAAAGAAGTTTTTTCATGTTTATCCCACATCACTTCAATCAGATCAAGGTCTGGGCTTTGACTAGACCAAGGACTTTCCCTTTCTGAATTCTCCACTGGTTCTTGGTGGGTTTACTGGGATGTTCTGGATCTCGGCCCGTTTTCCGGTTCTGCTTCACTTTATCATTATTTCTCACATATGGGCTCACACTTTTGTTAATAAAAATTAAACGTTTTAGAGTGGCCTAGTCAAAGTCTGGACTAAAATTTACTTTAAATCATTTCAGTAAAGCAGAGCAGGTCAAAGGTCATCCTCAGGATGTTAACATCAGAACCACTGGATCCTGATCCGTTTGGATCATTTCCTTTGTTTCATCTTTTAAATCAGCTCTTTGGTTTCTCATCTAAATGTTTTAAAACTTTAGTTTGTGTGAAACTGAACTTGGAGACATTTTGAAGAGAAGCTAACGCAGTTAAATGCTTCTCTTTGGAGTTTCCCGTTACTTTAATTAGGCCTTTTTGATCTGTTCTGTGTTGTATGGTGAAATCGCGGTTTAGGTGAGTTTATCTGGCAGTGAGCCTCAGCAGCAGCAGCGCGTTATTCTGTCAGCAGCTCCAGAACCTCTCTGTCCTCCTCATTGTTGGCAGAACAATGGCCTCAAAAAGCCAAGTTGGTCCCAAAAAAAGAGAGAGGTCCCGTATCTTCAGCGCCGCTTAACATCAATTTACGACACGATTAATCAATTTGGAGGCGCTGCCTCTCCACACGGCGTCTCGTCATTAAATAAAGGCGGTTCATCTGCTGAATGAGCCGGGCTCATCGCGATACGGCGCAGGTTAAGGAGGAGGCGCATGTTTAGGATGGCGCTGCCTCTTAGCGCCTGATTAGCATAAGCTGATAGCGCTATCAGGAGCGTGCCATTGTGGTGACCCTGAAGCTGCCTCCCCACCCCCCATCCTGCACCAGCAGCACCCATCCTACCCCAACACCCCCCACCACCCACTTCCTCTGAGGAGTCTTATCTGGGATGTACAGGGGCCTCCTGGGGAGAGGATGGAGGGAGGGGGCAGAGGTGGTGTGTGTGTGTGTGTGTGTGGGTGTGTGTGTGTGTGTGTGTGTGGTGATCCCATTGTTGAACGTTGTGTCTTTGAGTGTGTCCTCTAATGTCTCTACGCCTTTTGAATGATAATGTTTGATGCTAAACTTCAGGAAGACTTTTAAAGAAAAGACTTTCTATCAACTGGTCGAATATTTAAAAACATTTTTGCAGAACTTTAAGTTCAAGTCCAGTTTATTGAAACTTGGCAGAACAGAGAACTTTACATCATAACAACACAAATAAAAAACCCATTTTAAGGTTAAACACTGACAGCTGGGAAAAACTACATGTAAAATATTTTTTCTTTCATGGTTACATTTTATTGTTGATTTTACAGTTAAAAATTGTTTGACTGTAAAATTTAAAAACTACATATTTCCCAAAACAACAAATATAAAATGTACAAATTATTGTGTTTAAATTCTTCACGGTAACTTCAATCAAAATTTAAATTTTTATAGTTTATAGATTTTACTGTTTTTTACAGTTTTATTTACAGTGTAACCAATTATGAAACAAACTAACATTAAATTTAGAGAAATGAGCAAAAAACCAATCAGATACATTGATCCATGTTTGATTTGACTCTGACCTTTGTTTTGAAGACACTCAGGGTTTCGGCTGGTTTTCAGTTTTCTGGAAGTTTGTTCCAGATCTGTGGTGCATAGAAGCTGAATTAAAAATAATTTCATCCATTTGTCATATCTGTCCCAACTATTTTTTGTCCCACTTGACCTTTGACCTTTAGACTTTGGGTCAAGATTTGTTTCCTGTCTTGCCATGTCTGGTAGCATGTGGGAAGATGAACCGGGTCAGAACTTACAGAAGTAACTTAGTGGAGGATTGTTTCAGTGTTGATGTGATGATCAGAGAAACAAAACCATTTCAACACGTTTTCTGTTTTCTCCCAGTTCACCCAGTTTACCCAGTAAACTCGTCGTGTGTTTTATTTCCATTGATCTCGTTGCTTCCTGAACGTCTGACGTTCCTTAGTGTTCCGTCAGCGGAACCACCGTTAATGTTTTATTAGTTTATTCAACTGGATTAATATGTAAAAAAGACACAATCGTAAATGAAGCGGTTCTAGTCTAAAGGCACGGTGGTGGCAGCATCATGCTGTGGGGATTTCTCACTGCTGGGATCGATGCATAAAGAGGATGGAATGAAAGAGAAGAAGGAATATCTGGACTGAAAGTTGAGCCCAGAATCCAACAGTGCTGCTGCAGAACAAAGAATTTCTTGCTAAATTATCAATAATTTCCGTTTTAATCTGAAACATTTTCTGAGCCCATGTGTAACGTTTGACCGTTGAAGTCAAAGGTTTGAGAGAAACCTCCAAATGAAGCAGGTTTTCTCCAGATTTGTTCCTGCCTGTATCTTCATCACTCCTACGTTACCTCGCTGTGACCCAAAGGATGATGAAACCAGCGAGCGGCTCGGAAACCAGAACATTTCATGAAGGTTTGCGATTTCCATGGAGGTTAGGAGCTTAGCACTATTCAGATCAGTTTACCATTATGATGCAAATGATAACGGTGCGTCTGCCTGCCGCCTCTCCCTCTCCTCATCCATGGCACACCTACATACAGAACATGAGGAGATGGACCCGGCGCCGCTGATCCCTTTGTTGAGCTGATTGGATCTGAGCTGATCACATGTTTACCCTCAGCTCTATCTCTCTGAGAAACCGTCGTCACGGCTAGTGGAGAGTAACGTTTGCCTCTTTGTGATTTTCCTTTCTTCTGCAGACGGCCACGCTCACACGCTCTTTATGTATATATGCTAATAGGCTGGCTAACACGGTTTCACACTGTTTGTTTCTGAAAATGATGCAACTTGCCAGACATCCTTTTTTGCTTTTTTTTTGCTGATGTTCTCGTTTTTTTCCCTCTCCTCCCTTTTCAGGGCGGGCATTTTGGAAAGAGCGAATGAGAGCGAAGTGGTGAACGAGCGGGGTGGAGAGGAAATCCACAAAGGTTTGGTAATAAATGCACAGGCGACAATAACAACAAAAACATTAAAGGGAGAAAAGACGTGTTTCTGTGTTAAACAATTAGTGCTGCAGCATTAGAGCTGATCAGGAGGAGACAAAAGCTCGGCAGCAGCAGGGGTTTACCCCAAACACAAAGACGGAGCTCAACAGCTCAACGGCTCCGTACCACCGCACCTCTGATCAGGAACGTCTGGATGCTCAGGAACATCTGGATGCTCAGGAACGTCTGGATGCTCAGGAACATCTGGATGCTCAGGAACGTCTGGATGCTCAGGTGTCCACATCTCCATCCAGGAAAAAGCAGAAATCATAAAGTTAACATGAAAAAAACAGCAGATAATGCAGAATTGGAGAGTAGTAGGAGAAAGTAGCAGAGTGAGGAGGAATTGTTCCTTCTCCAGCTGCTAGCACTAGGCTAGCACGTTAGCTTTGGTTGCATTTACCCAGAATACCCTGCGCTGTAGTCCACTTCCTGTTTTTGGAGTGGTCTCCGGTCCGTTTGACGTTCACATTCGAACTGAACCAGAATTCACTTGAGCCAAACTCAGACCAAAGTTCCTCATTTTTAGTTTGTTTCCACATTCACTCCTGTGTTTGTTGGACCTTCTAGACAAGAAAGTTGGATTCAATGAAACTGGAGTTGGATTAAAGTGGACCAAACAGGACTGGTGTGAATGAACCCAAGTCTGCAGGGAAACATCTTTAACTTTGGTATTTTTCTTCACCATGATTTGACTAAAGTTTAGTTCTAATGTTGCCTGATCTGTAAAAGTTGCTTTTTAAATTTTCCTCTGACACATTCCCCTCCGTTCCTGAGCAGCCGGTGTTACGTTGCAGTAGAAAACAGTTTTTCTGCAGGTTGGGCTCCTGTTTCTCAGTGAAGATCTCCTCATTCAACAATGGCTCCAAATCAGAGCAAAATTAAAGGAAGTTGTTTCTAAATCTGCAGCCTGTGTGGTCACTCTCTCGTTTCACCATGAATTTGCCTCAGACGGTGTGGGTGTGTGTGAGGAACCCCCTCCAGTGGCGTCTACTCTGTACATCCGACTCAATGGCTCCAGTGTGTGTGTGTGTGTGTGTGTGTGGGTGTGTGTGTGTGTGTGTGTGTGTGTGTGTGTGTGTGTGTGTGACTGTGGCACTTAACCCTGTGACCGGTGGTGGAATGAGCTCCACAGTAACCATTCGCCCTCTCCCACCCGGCGCTGCACCACCTCGGTGTGTGTTACCACCCCAGGAGAGGCCAACAAGCTCACACACACACACACACACACCCACACACGCACACACACCCACACACACACACACACACACACAAGCCGTCTCCATGTCGTTGGAGGCCGAGGTGGTGATGGCGTAGCGCCTCATGTTTAGACTCTGAGTCTTTGTTCGTCCCTGATGGGCGCCTCCTCTACCTGCATATGAGGGAGGAAGTCTCTGCTGTTTCCACTTTAAAGTCAGGAAGTGTTTGATTCCCTCTGTTTCCTCGGCTACTAAAAGCTCATTTCATCTTTTCCCAGCAAACCACCGATTCACAAAACACTATTATTCCCTCTTTCTGATGCTGCTTGGTTCATGCTGCTGTGGCGTCTGTTGCCCGGACCGGGCGGCACGCAACAGAAACACCTGCTGACGCCTTCAGTCTGGGGCGGAGGAAACATGACCGCCATGTGGGTTCACTGCACCGTTTCTCTCAAAGGAAGTCCTCTCTTTGATTAACTGCTTCCAATTTAAACATTTCTGCACCATGAATTCATCCAAAAGTCTTTATGTTCTGCTTGAGTTTTTCTTTATCTTTCTGTCTTTCTGGATAATTCAAATAATTCTCAATAATCTTTCTAATCACCTGTTTCCAAATATAAAATGTGCGTAAATCTGATTTTACAAGGAGTAAAATCTGGGAAAGTTTAAACTGTTTTTATCATTTCGGATATTTATTCTGATATTTAATCTTGAAGCCATATCAGTGATGTACATTTGAAATGAACCAAAGAATTATTCAGATGCCAAATTTGGAAAAAGAAAACTTTTTTATTTTGGCATGGGAAGCCACCTTGAACAAAAATAGATTTAAAGTGTTGTTAATTTCAACAGTATCATTTCATTTTACTTACAAAATGCCAACCGGAACCTTTTGTTGTGTTTCTGGTTTCTTCTCTGAAATCACTGGGACTCATTTCTGCTTCAAACGATCTGATTGGAAAACTGTTGTGTTGAAGTTGTGCTCGGTAATATTTAGTGTTTCTCAGAGTCATTATGCAGCGTTCTGTTAACGACCTGCGGATTTTAACAAGACAACACCAAAAACATGCAGGATAGAACTGATGGACTTGGTTCTGATGTGAAACGGACCATCAGATGCATCCATCCATGCAGGTCCAGAGTTTCTCCTTCCACTAACAAAGTGAGGTCGGCCAGGGGCGGAGCTAACCTCCTGAGGTCGCAGGGTTGACACTCGGCGGGCAGACGGCCTCCTCAGACCACAACATCTCTCCTCCAGGGTGGCTGCTTGTCTGCTGCTGCAGGTCAAAGGTCAGCCAGCCACGAGAGCTGAGGAGAGGACGGCTGGTTTAGAGAAAACGATACGTTTAAAGGTTTAGAGGCGGAGAACCGGATAGAAACGGATCATTTTAACATGTTAATAACCAGCAGAGGGTTTGAATGGCAGCCCAGCAGAGAACTCAGGATGTGGAGGATTTGACTAGACCAGAAGTTAGAAACAGTCATATTGAACCTGAAGCTAAATTAGTTTGTTTTTACTGGAGCTCCAACTAACAATAAATCTAATTTTATATGTTATAAATAGATTAAAAATACAAATAAACAATTAATCCTTTTCTGAAAAAGAAAATAAATATTTTCTCACCTAAAATGCAACAACAGCATTCCTTTAGGGAACCGTTGATGAATCTGCAGCTGAAAATCCTTCTGACATCAACATCATGTTACAGAACTGATCTGGGATTATTTCTGGGATTAACAGATTAATAATTAGACAGAAAAAGGTTCCAAATGGGAGATTTTTCAACTCAGAATCTGAACCAGGTGAAGCTCAAACTGCCACCAGAGGAGATTTTATTATCTTAAATGTTTTATTGCATCTTTATTTATCCAGGTTGTCTCGTTTACAGAATAAACCTGGTTTGATAAAACAAGCAATTAATAAACAGCTAAATGTTCCTGTTTTCTCTTCAGTTTTGGTTCATTTCTGCTCTGAATGAAGCCAGAGCCAGAAAATGAGTCTCTCTGCTCCAGTTAAAGATTATTACGCTGTTATTGAATTGTCTGTTTCTATTAGGCCGAGGTTAAAGTTCAGGAAGCTGGACCTTTGACTTTACCTGCACAAACTCAGCATAGAACATCGCTAACGCTCAGAAATGCTCCGTCTAAATTAGCTACAAAGACGCAGTAAACAGTTGATCTTCAGATGCAAACAGCCTCAGTGTTTTTGTCTCCTGGGTGATGAAATCATGAGCTAAAAATGTTAAACCGCAGCAGGAATGTGTCCAATCGCTGCAACAAAGCGACACAGAGAGCCTGAAATGGGCTACCTACAGTGTGACGCCGCTGCCACTGTACACATCCACGGACACCCCTGGGACAGACGTGTGAAAAGCTTTAACATAAATGTTTCTTTTGTTACAGTTGCATAATCTCACACTTGAATTTTAGAAAAATAAAACCAGCCATTACACTGAATTTATTCAGTTTGAGGTTCAGGAGAAATGGTTGTTTTGGACCAAATTTAACACGTTGAATCCTAAAGTCATCTTTTATTCCATCGGAATAATCTCAACATAAAAATGAGAAAATACTGCCATCATTTTATGTCATTTCTTACCATTTAGCTGCACAAAACTTCAGGCAGATGCACCAACTAACAGCTTGATGGATATGTCATGTTGTGGCTGAAATCCTATTTTCTGTTCCTCAAACTGTTTTATGATTAATACATTTTAAATAAATTCAACAGAGGAAATGGAAACAGACAAAAAAAGAAAATTTAAATTTGCTCTGGAAAATGGCAAAACAGCTTCATAATCTTCCAGATTTTAAAGATTCCAGATGCAGGCAGACAGTAAAAGTGATGGATTAGTAAAGAAACCGAGCTCTGAGGAAAAACACGTCTGAGTTTATGAGACGTTTTATTTTTCATTTCTGATTGATTCATAAATCAAAATGAAATCAGAGAAACAAACTGGTGAAATATTCCGTGAATGAGAGAAAAGAGCAGCGAAAGTCTGAAGAAAAACTTTGATAAACCTTCAAACAGTCTGAAGAACAAACAGTGAAAATCTGAACTAAATGTTTGTTGTTTCAGGTTTCAGGAGGAAAACCAGCAGCTTTGAATCTGGTTAAAGTAAAAACCAGTCTGAGTCTGAAACTGGACCATTTGGACCAGAACATGTTTGGAACAAACTAAATACTTCTGGAGGCACGGCAGTGGAGGTGTCATGGTTTGGGATGTTCAGTAGCGTTTATCAGAGGGAGCTTGAAGAAATCCTGCAACACAACAACACAGCAGGAACTGTCTGGGGCCTAGTCAAAGCCCAGCCCTGGATCTCATTAGGATGCCGTTGTTATTCGGTGCCGACTGTCCAAACTTTCACTCTGTTTGTTAAATGTTCTGTTTTTATGCAGAAAAAATCCAGATTTGAGTTTTTCCTCAAAGATCTCAGAATATTTTCATCTGGAAACCAAAAAGTTTGTTCAACCAATCAGGTTTATTCCTGTAAGTCGTTTCAATAAGGAGGCACTTCAAAGTGTTTACAGCACGAAACATAAACACGACATACAGTCAACAATAGCAATAACAGTTTGTTGATCATATTTACTGATGATTACAATCATCAATAAACGTGAAATATGACGATTAATATTCCATTTATGTTGACTTTGAAACCCGAAACCCAGAAATCAGATTGATTGGGACACAAACCAAAACCTGCAGAACCAGATTAACCTACATTCCGACATATTCGGCTTTATTTCCCATGTTTCTCCAATATGGGCCGATCCGTCTCCCTGGTTCTGTCCAGAGGAAGCAGAAGTTGCTCTGATGTCTCCTGGTGATGAAAAGCCGCCGCCTGCCTGGCAGAGATGTTAACTTTGATCTCACTATTAATTCTCCATGAACAGCTAATAAAGCATAATCTCTGAGTATCTGCGCTCAGCGCCGGCGGCTCCCAAAGCCTTCAGCAGCTCTGACTGACACTTCCTGGCTGGCGGCTCAAACCGACTCCAGATAAAACAATCCAGCTTCAGGAGTTCGAATCACACGGAGGATGAGTGGCACATGCCTCTGGCTTCATCTGCAGCTGTAAGTCGATTCCCTGACATCCGTGAAGCGGATCCAACAAGAAAGAAAGGAAAGTTCGACCTGGATTTAGTTTTTGTCAGCAGAAAGTTGTTTTACTGGGGAAACGATAAACTGGAGAAGGAAGCTGGTCCAGTTCGCTTCTGGATTTAAGACAAAACAAACAAACTGGGACTGTAACTGGTTCTGATCGACCCAAACCATTCAGACAATCAGAAGTCTTCATTCAGACACCTGCTCACTTTTCAAACACATTTAGTCAGCAGACACCAACCTCTCTTCCGTCTTATTGATTGCAAAATTATGCCACAGATGAAAATATGATTTCTAATCAAAACCTGGATCAGATTTAAGAGACCAATGCAGAACATCCATGAGTTTCTGAAATCCCCAAATTCATTTCTAACAAGTTGGGAGTTTTTCCTTCCACCCAACTTTCCACCACTAATCTAGCAGCCAGCTCTCTGAGCTGAAACATTCTGTGGCATTTCCTCCTTCACTTCTGTTTTAAAATCAGTTTTTATCATTCTGACCTGAGTTTGTCTTATTTAGGTTTCGCTCTAGTTGTGATAAATATATTTAAATATGAACTTTATTTTCTGAAATGAAGGATGGAAAATATTGAAAATATTTAAATATTATTCCAGTTTAATTCCTATAAACCTGTACAGGAACTTTATTTATAGTGATACATTTCTAATCACGATAAGAATTTAGATTTATTGTTGTCATAATAAATTTAAATTAATGAAGTTTAAAACAAAACAAAACTGTTTTGTTAATTTTACTATTTTTTTCACTGTTTGTTTTTCTCATTGAGAGTATCGGTAAATATCAATAACTTATGATCAATACTGTGAGCAGTCTAGTGATAAATATGAGTTTATGTAACGTGTGTTTTTCAAGAGCAGTGTTTGTTTTTGAGTCTCAAAAAGTTACTTTAAAAATAAGTAATAAATTCCTCTTATAGTCCTTTTTTATTATCACAATAGAACTAACCCAGAATTTCTCTTTATTTTTGTTTTGCTTCATATTTGTGACCTGAATTAGTTTTATTAATTCTCAGTACTTTACTCCAGTTTGTCTAAACTCTCCGCTCCTGGCTTCTCTTTTCCTTTTCATACTTTCACCTTTAATGTCCTGATGTGATCAGAAACGGAGTCGGATCAGATCAGAGGAGCGGAGGCCAGACGGCAGCAGTTTGCTGCTGCGCCATCGATAAGGAATGTTTTCCACATGACTTTCTCTGATTGCGGAAACATTTCCTCTCATCTCCATGTTTGCTGCATGTGGAGCAGAAACCTTCAAAAAGCAGCAATCAGGAAGGACTGAGTGATGAAGAGCGGCTCCAGAGCGGAGGTCAAAAGGTCGTGAGCTCTGAAGCTGATTGGAGGAAACGCAGCACAAACATGACGCAGTTTGAGGAAGAGGAGCAGAAGAGGCTCACCTGCTGGGAGGAAGAAGATTTATCTCCTCATTAACTTATTTATGATTCACTTTTTAAAGTGTCACGCACTGAAAAAACTCAACTTTTTCTGCTCCAATTGTGATAAATATATTTAAATATAAACTTTATTTTCTGAAATGAAGGATGGAAAATATTGAAAATATTTAAATATTATTCCAGTTTAATTCATATAAACCTGTACAGGAACTTTATTTATAGTGATACATTTCTAATCACGATAAGAATTTAGATTTATTGTTGTCATAATAAATTTAAATTAATGATGTTTTGTTAATTTTACTATTTTTTTCACCGTTTGTTTTTCTCATTGAGAGTATCGGTAAATATCAATAACTTATGATCAATACTGTGAGCAGTCTAGTGATAAATATGAGTTTATATAAGTGTGTCTACAGTTACATCATTTTTTTTGTTCTGAAAAAACTTCTTAGTTTTTTCAGAACCAGAACCGCTGGATTCCAGTCAGACGCCTTCCTCCAGAACCGGGCTGCCCTGGATCATATCTGGGTCGGTTTGCGGTTGCAGCGAGCGATGAGGGGAAGTCTGGAGGGTCTGAAGGTTCCACCGAAAGCAGGTCAGAGGCTCTGAGCTCACAGCTGCCAACAGAAAGCAGCTGAACTCACCAGAACTCACCAGAACTCACCAGAACTCACCTGAACTCACCAGAACTCACCTGAACTCACCAGAACTCACCAGAACTCACCTGAACTCACCTGCAGAGAAGACACAGAAATACTGAATAAATAAATGACTTCAGGCAGAAACACTGGTTTTGATCTGGTTCTGGTTTTGATCTGGTTCTGGTTTTGATTTGGTTCTGGTTTTGATCTGGTTCTGGTTTAGAAGTTCTTAAAGAGACAGGCCCAATTTCAAGAGGTTAAATCAGGAAATAAAATTTCTGTTAAGTCATTTTCATGCCAGCTGGATATAACATAGTTGCTTTATTATGTTATAAAATGAATTGGTACTGGCCCTTTAAGCCAGTTCTGATGTTGAACTGAATGAATGAATGAATGAATGAATGAATGAATGAATGAATGAATCAGACCGGCGGTTCTCCTGTGAAGTTCTGACCAGATTCTGCTTGTTGTTCCAGTTCAGCCTGCGGTTCTGCGTTGGGTTTTATTGAGGCCTTTTAAAGCTTCAGCTCTTCAGACCTGCTGGCTGTGAAAGGAGGACAGTGACATCAAAACAACCTGAAGCTTCTCCTGTAATTACGTTATTCTCCATAAAACGCGTTTGCATATTCAGAGTTCATGAGGAAGAGCGCTGCTGGCTCCTGCAGCAGCAGAACAATGTGCAGCACAGAGATACTTTATTAGCCTTATTATCGCCAGTCCTCCTCATCCAGATTGTTGTCCTTCACCTTTATCACACACCCACACACACACACACACACAGCAGGCGCCTGTGGCTCTCTGCAAGCTGGGAGGAAAGTTGTGAGGAGTAGTGAGAGCAGCGTTGCCAGGTTGGATGAATTAATGAGCCCAGGTGAGCCGGAGCCAAGAACCCTCACCTGCAGTCTTCATTTCCATCTGGATGATCACATGAAGCTAACGGCTAACGGCTGCTTCATTAAGCTAGCGCAGCCTGGCGGCCTGCAGCATGCAGGTGGAGCAGGAAGTGTTTGAGTGACGGAGGCCGGCCTGCAGCGCCGCACGGCCGCTTTGATCAGACGGGACGCCTCACCTTCATCTCGGGATTATGAGGCTGGATGCTGATGATGCTGCGTGTTGGTTTCCCTGGAGACACGCAGGATGGAGGGGAAGGCTCTTTCACGTTCAGGGAATCTAGAGAACAAGCAGCAGGAAACTCCTCACTTTGATTCGACTGGTGAATATTAAACATAAATATTTGATTTAAACTGAATTATATTGATTTATTACATAAACAGTGATACATTTTTATGTTATAAACATGTGGAAAATATCACTGCTAAACAGGCTTTCTGGTCAGAGTGCTACATCCACATATTAATGGAAAGTTTAGTGGAAGGAAAAGGTTTAGGAGATAAACAAGCAGCATATGCTTCATAGTCTGATGGTTTCATTTTCCAACAGAATATGAACTTCACTTTATGAATTTATTTACTTCAATAAATCACGTTTTTAACGGTATTATAAATATTTCAACATTTATCTGCTGAGGAATGAATAAAAATGAATCAATAAGATCATTTAATGCTGATTTTTAACCTGTGGGTTTAATTAATGTTCCAGTGTAAAAGTTTCTGTGAAACAAATTTAACTGAATATTTTTCACAAAACAAACATTCAGAGTTTAAAATATTTAAAATAAAAACAGGAGTGAAGTCAAACTCTCGGCTTCTAATCTAATGACTTTTGAGAACATTTGCTGCTTTAATGCACAAAACTTCTACATTAATCACTGGCTGAATTATTACTGCTGAGGTTTTAGTTTTTAACTCGACTTTTACTCCACTACATTTTACAGTAAGTAGCTGTACTTTCTACTTCACTACATTTCTACTAAACCGTCGCGTTACTCGTTACATCCGAGTCGCTTTGCGCTTTTTTCCGTTAAAATGTGAAGTTCAGGGCCTGAACGTGGCGCCGTAAAATCCAAGCAACAACGTGACTTACTGATTCCGTGTAAAATCAGAAACATAACAGAGTCATTTCAGATCTGAATCTGAAGGAATCATCAGAAACATGAACAGAAAAAAAACACCTGAAACTCGGATCTGCGAGGAACGGATCCACGTGACGTCACATGCAGGATTTGCACCTGTGAACTGAACGAGTGAACTGAATTAGTGAACTGAATGAACTGTTGGATGCTGAGCTGCAGCCGAGAAGCTCCAGGAAAGAGGAAAGTAATCAGGAATGACTTTGTGACGACCTCTGCTGCAGATTGCCTCCGTTCAGGGAAACGGCTCCGTCAGTCCTAACGCGGTTGCCCCGGCAACCATCTGAGTCCCCATCTCTGCGCTTCTGTGTGCAGAAATGAGTTGTGAACAGGCGGGGATTAAACATGATCCCGCAGACAGAGCGTCACTCAGCCGCTCCCGCACACCGGCAGCCTGCGGTGAAGCTGCGGTTCATCCCGCAGCGTCAGGCGGGAGTTAAAGCGTTTCTTTAGCGCCCAGTTTGAAAAGTTCCGCAGCGGGTTCTGCGCTGCTTTCCCCTCCAATCAGGAGGCGATGGGTTCAATTGATCAGCCTGATGAAGATCAATAACATTCAGGCTGTGGCTCAGTTAGTCATGATAAAGTTAAAGACCCGCATTTCTTCCGCGTTCAGAGGAAACTGTCCAGTTTTCACTTCACCGGAAGTCCGTCAGAACCAGTTTCTGCTCTCCATCCTGTCAGGAAACACCTGAAGAAAAACAAAACGAGCTTCAGTTTCTGCAAAAAAGAGAAAAACTCAGTTTAGATCCAACAGAAATATTCTGAATTCAGCAGCTTCTCTAACTCAACTCAAAGAAAATCAGAGCAACAGAATAATGAGATTCTATATCTACATGTTAAAATAAAATATTATTTGAGTTGAGGAAGTTACCGGAAGTAACCGGGAGTTTGTGGAGGTTTCCTCCTGATCCGGTTCGGGTTCCGGTCCGGTCCGGGAGACCCCGGCCCGCTGCAACCTGATCTTTGCCTCATTGACAGTTAAAAAGGGAGCGGGGGTCTGAACCCGACAGCCCTCCTCTACCCGGCGCCATGCGGGAGGAAAACCTGACACAAATCAGCAGGGGCGTGTCCAGGGGGGGCTGATAATCCACTGAAAACATTTATACAGGAAGTGAATCCATCAGAAAGGATTTATTAAAACTGATTCATAATCTGTAAAACATGTTGATGAATTTATTCACCAGAAACTGAAAGAGTTTCATTTTGGTCATATCAGGATACTGGGACAGCAATTATTAATAAATCCTTTATAATATTAATAAATAGCTGACTCTGCATTGTTAAAATTAAACAATATTTAATGTCTTTTCACATTGATGCAATTTAACATTATATAAATAAAATCTGCTGATTGATAAAAGTTCAATCAAATCAAAAAAATCAAAACTGTCTATGCATCTTCACACATTTATAGTAAATAAATGTTTTTCCTAATTATTTGTAGTTATGGCAAATTAAATAATCACAACTTATAACATTTTTGTTAGATTTCTAAAGAGGATTCCACAAATCAGTTTAAAGATACTTCAGTAAATGTAAATGTTGTCGTAGTTTTTATCATCCAAGTTTCTTCAGAGTCGTTGTTTATGACAGGATCTCCAGTAGCAGTCCGTCTTCCAACTCATCTGAAAGCTTAATGGGTAAAAACACTTCTGTGATTTCATCAGGTTCCTGTTAGAATAAAAGAATCAAGGCCAGTTTTTTTATTTTAATGAAACAGTTTAAAGAGTTAACAGATTATCCAGAGAACAGAAAGGCTGAGGAAACGTTAGTTACTGTAAAATGAGGTGTAAAAACAACAAATGTTTTTTACAGTGTAATTACACGGACAGAGCTGGAGGTGGGGCCCCAGATGAGATTCTGCCCAGGGCCACAGTCAGCCTTAGAGAGCCTTTGTTTCCCTCCGTCCATGAAACTCTCTGGACTCCAACCGGTCCTGGATTATTCTGCTCAGGCAGGAAGAGGAAGAGGAAGAGGAAGAGGAAGAGGAAGGGGGTTCCTGGATACCCGGCTGAGGGTCCATCCTGGGTTTGTTTGACATGGCAGCTTCCCCGAGTATGAAGAGATAAATATCTGGTGGTGCTGCTGAGAGAGAGAGAGAGAGAGAGAGAGAGAGAGAGAGAGAGAGAGAGAGAGAGAGAGAGAGAGAGAGAGACAGAGAGAGAGAGAGAGAAAGAGAGAGCAAATAAAATGCTAATTTCTCCTGGCACCGTGATGGAGTTCAAACATGGCGCCGTCCAGAACCTGAGTGGACCGGGCTCTGCTCCAACAATCCAACAAGGACTCATTATCCATAAAATCATTATTATTATTATTATTATTATTTTTTTTTTTTTTTTTATTATTATTATTATTATTATTATTCATGCACACCATACAGACTGCAGCACAGTCATGATCAGGAGGATCACAGCCGGCCCAAGGAATAAGTGAATGAAGCTGCTGCTGTGAGGCCAAACAGGCCTGCAGGGGGCGCTGAAGAAATATTACAGAATCTCAAAACCTCAAATTTTGTTGATCATAAATTTTAAAAAATGCTCATTTTCCTTTGATCTCAAGAACTTTACATTTTTATTTAATTTCATCGTGATTGAAAGATCGGATCATTTTGAATAGAATAATACAGACAGAAAATTTAAGAAACTAAAAGTTATGATTTAGTTCATTTTTTATTACTGTTGTTGTGATTAAGCAACAAGAGGAGAAGAGCAAACAAACACCAGGAAGGAAAATCAGAAATAAAAAAACATGTCAGTAGATTTATTTATTTATTCATTTATTTATTTATTTGCGTAATTAGTTATTTAGTATGTAGTTAGTTCACTTTATGGTGTGGTTATGTTATTTGGGTGCACAATAGAATAATGTGATTATTGTTATTATTATTATTATTATTATTGTTATTATTGGTAATATTTGTGTAAACAGACATAAATAATGAAACTGAGTCATGTGACCCTTGAGCTGCGTAAACCCTCCAGGCCAGCAGGGGGCCTCAGGAACCCTAAATGTCTCCACTGAATCCATGTTGCTGAAAATTCGTCTTTTATTTATTTAGGTTTTATTTTGAAAGGATTTAAAATCAAAATTTCAGCCAGTATGAAAATTTTAAACATCTGCATGTAAACATAACTAGATAGATAGATAGATAGATAGATAGATAGATAGATAGATAGATAGATAGATAGATAGATAGATAGATAGATGATAGATAGATAGATAGATAGATAGATAGATAGATAGATAGATAGATAGATAGATAGATAGATAGATAGATAGATAGATAGATAGATAGATAGATAGATAGATAGATAGATAGATAGATAGATAGATAGATTGTTTTGCTGTTTTGTGGCCCCCGTTCAGACTCCGCTCTGGGCCCCATTTAAAGCTGTGCCGCCCCTGCAGCAGTGATTAATGATACGTCACCAGCCGCAGATTAATCACGCAAAGTGAGCGGAAGGTTTGCGGTGTGGAGCCGAACCCGCAGCCTTCAGGTGGGATGAGAAGAAGAAGAAAAACCTGGTTTCATCAAATCTTTTTAGATGCAAATGTTCCGTTATCTGCAGCTCGCTGCAGCTGTAGTATTTTCCTCTCCATGTGTTTATGATTAATTATCTGTTCTTGGTGGAAAAATAAATCATGCGAAATGAGGGTGTGCGCGCGCAGAGCCAGAGATGGCAGGTCGATGCTGTTAATTTCAGGTTGAAACTGACACACTAATTATAGCGCAGTGCTGCTGGAACACTAGCGGCCAAGATTACACCTCTCTGCTTCTATTTTCTGCTGTTTTATTTTTTATTTTATCAGATCCTGCTTATATTTTACCAATTAAAAATCGTAAAGGCATTTCATTGCCTCGGGATAAAATAAAATAAAAAAAGAAAAAGGGAAAGAAGCAGCCTCTCTGCTAACACGGCCATCACTTTCCCCCATCAGATTCATTGTGATGTATTAGATGCAATAAATTATCCCATGTAACAAAACATGGCGAGCTGAAAGGCTGATAATCTGCAGAGGGGAGATAAGGATTCATTATTCCAAATCATTATGAATCCAGCGTTGGCTGTGACTTCTTTCTTAATCAGCTTCTGTGATCCTGGATACGTGAAGGCAGCAGATAAGAGCCGAGTCGTTTATAATTCTCCCCACCTCGGCCTAATATTTTAAAATAAAAATCGCAGGCAGAAAGAAGCGGCGCGTACGCACGCGCGCACGCACGCGCATGCACCGGCTTTGGAGGGTGCACGGAATGTAATAAAACACACTGAGAGAATAAATGAGTAAATAGATTAAACCCGCGCATTGGCTGCTGTTGTTTTCTTTTCTTTTTTTGTCTCAAATTAAGGTCATCTCCCTGCACGTTTCCAGAGAGGAATCCTGCTGGAAAGAGAAAATTTACTCCCCGTTTGGAGGAAAGTGGCTGATCAGTTTTATCAGCTTTTAACGCGTTGATGCGGTGAAACACCGCAGCGTGTAAAGGTGAGAGACAACATGGCTGCTCAGGTGACTGGGACACTCAACGCCACATTTCAGCCGTAATAAATAACATTTCTTCTCTAACATAATAGAAATGTGAATTAAAATCGAGCCACTTCCTGTTTATCTTCCAAATTGATTCCTATTATTTTTCCTCCCTCCTAATGAATCTTTATTGCATCTTTAATGTGAATAAATTCCGCCATAATCTGATCGTTGTTCCCATCTGTGCTGCTTCACCTTTACATTGAAATCTGATTCCCAGCATTCGCGCTGCGTTTGCATCAAAAGCAGATTAATAAATCATTACGATCTGGATGTGTTATTTTTCTAATTCCATTCAGATGCCGGCATGTTCTAATTCCTCCTAAATGAGGAGCCGCGCAGCGCAGCGCAGCGCGCTGAATTATTCATCTCTTTAAAAAGACGCGTTTGGCTGCAGAGCCGCATCCGTAAGTTTATACAAGGCGGTTTGCGCCAATTATCTTTAATTTATTACCTTAATTGAATTTCTCCCCACCCTCCGCCACCAAAGCTAGATTTGGGTGTGATCAGTTTACATTCTCCTTCAAAGAGTCGAGGCGCCAAGCCTGCAGCATCCTCTTCCTCTCTGCTCCTCCGGCGCGTTTCTCACAGAGGAGGATCGGATTTGCTTGGTGCTCCTTTCAATCAACCGAGCTGTCAATAAGCAGGCCTCTGTGCGCGCGCCGGGTTACTCAGTCCGCTCGCGCCTTTTTCTTCTTTTCTGGCATATAAAAAAAAATAACCAGCAGACCCAACGTGTTGCTGCGATCACATTGTGCTGCAGTTCAGCCTGCATCCCCCCCCGCCGCGTTTCTGGCTTTATTTGTCTCCGTGCAGCTGCACTGCTCTGTCCTTTGTGGCGCAGCGGCTCCTGCTGCAGCACAAAGGGACGCGGAGCTCCGTGTCACTGAAGATCACTGCTATCAGCGCAGTTCAATAATTAACTCCGCTTTTTATTCTAAAACTGATATTTATTTAATAAACAAGCAAACAAAAGGCCCTGGAGATCTTACATCCGTTTTCTGTTTGATAAAACGAATAAAACGGCAGAAAAATAGATTCAAAATCAACCAGTTTCAGTTTAAAAGGATTGAAATTCTTACATTAGTTTAAAAAGAGGCGTTTACAAAGAGCTTCCAGGCCTTTAATCTTGATTTATTAAGAAAACAACAACAAATCGCGGAGAAAATAGATTTATAGGTTAATCTGGATACATATTCAATTAAACAACAAATTATTAAACAAATAAACATGGTAAGAAAAATTATTTTCAGATTAAAATGAACAAATCTCCCATTAAAATTGATTCTAAGGTGTATATTTGTTCAGGATGAGAACATTTTAAAATGCTGGTTTAGGTTGATCAGATAAAACAACAGAACATTGTGGGAAAAATCTATTTTTACTCTAAAATTAATCCTTGAGATGAAAAAAGCTTGAATTTATTGAAGAGCAGGGAAGCATTTAAAACACACCGGGGTGTTATATTTGGATTAAAACAAAACCAGATCTATTTTCAATATTCAGTCGATAGATTGAGATGAAAATCGTCTCAAATGTTCCTAAAAATGTCAAAGAAACGGAATAATGAGGAGAAGCGTGAAGCCTGACAGTTAACCCTGTGATGCAGGCCTCTTCCCATTGGCTGCAGCCGCATCTAGTTGCTTTCTGAGCCGGAAGCTGCTCATACAGTAGAGGCGAGGCCGCGTGCGCGCGCGCGCTGCCGTGCCCCGGTAGCCTACATGCGTGCGCGCGCGTTTCTTATTTATAATCAGGCTGGTGACTCCGGGACCGTGCCAGGGCCTGGCGCGTGCACGAGCGGGAGCGCGCAGTAAGAAGCCTCAGTGTGTGTGTGTGTGTGTGTGTGTGTGTGTGTGTGGGGGTGTGTGTGTGTGTGTGTGCTCTTCCCGTCCACAGCTCTCGCCCTCTCAGCCTCTCTCTCCCCGCCTGTCTCTAAATGCCATCGGCGCCTCCATCTGCATGTCAGTCTTTCTTCTCATCTGCAGGGGAGGAAAAAAACAAACCAAAAAAGGAGAAAAGAAAAGAGAAGAAGAAGAAGGAAAGCGGCGCGGCGTCCAGCGGTCAGGTCAGTAGCTTTTCCATGTGAAGCTCGTTTTGCTCGGATCCTGCTGCTGCGGTTCGGCTCGGAATGATGGAAACTTTTGCTTTGAATCAGAATCCTAAATATTCAGACACAATTTCATTTTTTGTTTTTTTCGTTTCGGGTTCGGCGGCTTCTCCAGCAGCCTCCATCCGAACTGAGCCAACACTGATTCAACGCCGCGTTCCGCGCCTCTCTCCGGACCGACCCGCCGCCCATTCCCCCAAATTTCAGCCGCCGCAGCTAAAATAGCGCAGATGAGGAGTTTTAGCGGCACATTACCTGCCGCTCAGGCTGATGGCGGCGGTTCCGGCCGCGGAGCCGCTCCAGCCGTGAAATCGATCTGATTACCTTGCCGGCGGCTGTTCTTCCTCCATCTCAGTCCGCTCTCTGCATCGATATGGCGCAGAAATGAGGGCAGCATCAGGGAGGAGATGCGGCGCGCATTTTTCTATTTTTTTTATTTATTTAATTCTGCCTGAAAAAAATAAAATCTCCCAAATTAGATTTAATTATTATTAAATATTTGACGCTGAGTACGGAGCCGCCAGCCGGCCGGTCGGTGCCGGTTTTCAGCTGCTGGGAGTTTTTTTTATTTTTATTTTTTTTAATTCAGTATTTAAATTGAGAGTGAATTTCTAAATGGAAGCCCATCCTCTTAAAAGTCAGCAATGAGCTGAATGAAGGTGAAGAGGCCCCGCACGGCGGCTGACAGATTACATCAGCGCGTCTGGCGAGCAGCGATACAGACGCTGATAAGCATCACAACTCGGCCGACCGGCTCACCATTTTCCCTTTTCACGTCAGTGTAGGAAAGAATGACAGAAAACACTAACTGCTCTATTTTTTCCCTTTTTACACTCGAAGAATGTTTTTTGTTCTCAGTTTAAATCATTCTAGGAACCGAAGTTCTGCTTTCAGGTTTCAGCAGCAGAATTTGACGCCCTCGTTTTGTTCTAAGAAGCAGCTTCTGTTCACATGCCGGAGAGAATAACAGCTCCTTTTTCTTGAAAAGAGCAGCGAGGTGACAAATGACTCAGTGATGTAACAAATAGATTACCTGCGGGGAGCTGCAGCGGTTTCGACATGCGTGCAGCGCCGGTGCAGCCTGGCAGCCTGACCCGCAGCCGGCAGCCTGCAGCCGGCGGCCGGCTTCACCTGCGGCCCGCTCCGCTTCGACGCGCCGCAGCTCCTGGAAACATTCCGCAAACAACGTCTTAGCGCCATTTTTCTGTTTTTCTAAATTTCGTCCTGCTGTCAGGCTGAAAGCCACATATTAGTCAGGCTCTTCTGCCACTTTGTTTTGGCAGAAATGAGAAAGCAGCAGAAATCTGACACACGGAGACCCCGGCAGCACCGAGACACCCAGAACCTCCCGTCTCACACCGAACCTCCAAATATTCACACGTTTATCTCACTGGCTGCTGAATTTAATTCACACTGTTTATCATTTAATTTATTATCCTTTTGTTGTAATTTAATTTTTGTTTATAAGGAAACAATGATGTTTAGGGATAAACACACACACACACACACACACACACACACACACACATGTAGGCGAGACCTAATCTAAAATATTTGATCCTCTCACTGGCAGCAGAATAATCTGTTCCAATCTTAAACTCTGAGCCGCAGAGCAAAAAAAAAAAAAAAATGTTTTGATTTTAATCAGAGATGTTTGACATAATCAGGCAGAAATAATCTGCGTCATCAGAACCGCGACTGGACCCAGAACTGTGACTGCAGCTCTGCTCACATTCTGCTCAGGGATTCATTTAATACTGAGTCTTTATTATTATTATTATTATTATTATTATTTTTATTTTATTTTTTTACAAAACACAAAGGAAAAAAACTGGAGATATTTCAGTTTGATTTTCATTTTTAAAAGAAAATCATCCTGGTACAGAACAGGCCTGGTTCCGGACTGGTTCTGTTCACCCGAACCAAGAGAAATAAAACTCAGTCTGTATTATTATTATTATTATTGTTATTATTATTATTGTTGTTATTATTTTTATTATTATTGTTATTGTTGTTATGGTTATAGTTGTTATTTTCCCGCCGGGCTGCTGCTTTGTCCGGTTCGGACTCTGAACCAGATTCAGGTTCCGGTTTGCTCCTCTTCCTCTCCTCTTCCTCCCCAATATTAAACTAAGTGGATTAAAACCCTGAAGCGCAGTGAGGCGTTCGGGGCAGAGCGGGAACAGTTCTGACTGGTTCCGTTTGATCCAAATGAGGTCTGATCATAGCGGCAGGCCGACTTGTGCAATTCTTGGTTGTTTTTTTGCTTGAGCGCATGTAGCTCATGAATTCCCCTGTGCGGCTCCCCGCTGATCCAGCAGCCTCATGGATGCTGCAGCAGCTGCAGCAGCTGCTGCTGCTGCTTCCGACGCCGCTGCACAGCAAGGGCGTGCGCGCCCCCGACTGCTTTTACCCACCGAGCTGCGCGCCCTGTGCGGGTTCATTTCCTGGCTTTACAGTGACGTCACATCCAGTGGCGTCGATGCCCCCCCCCCCCCCCCCCCCCCCCCCCCACACACACACACATTTCCACTACTACTACAGTATCGATGTAATAGAGACTAAAACGCACGAGATGATTTTCTGCTTACAACAAATGTAAACAAGAAATTCAGCATCTGAATATTATTTCCATTTAATAAAACTGAAATTAATAGAAAGAAAATATATTTAATTCCTGCTTAAAGATTATTTATTAATGTAACTTTTAATCTGAAAATGAACCTGAATTTATTTTTAAGGTGATAAATAAGATTAGATCATACAAGTTGTGTTTTTTTCTCCAAATGTTATATTTTGTATTTTGAACTTTTTCTCTTCAGTGTTTAAAATGAAGCCGTGACTGCAGCAGAAATATTAACAGAGCCACAAACTATTCTGTTAATAATTGTTCACGTTTCTGTAACATCTAAAGAAATGAAATCTGATGAAAGGTCTTGGCTCGCGGCCCTCAGCGCGTCCGGGCCGCGCGCGCCGCGTGCTGCGCGTTTCGGAGCCAACAGTCAGAATAATGAGGCTGTCACCGCGAGAGGACGCACTGTCACAATCTAAAGAGCAGAAACGTCCCGAAAGCAACAGGCTGCGCTGCTCTCTCACACACACACACACACACACGCCCACACACACACACACACACACACACACACACGCACGCACACACACACACGCACCCTGCAGCACTTTGAGACATGAATGAAACAAACAAATCTTTACTTCTTAATATTCTTGTCTCACCACAAACATTCTATTTATTCCTGCTATTTTTGTTTCTTTTTAAATCTGTTCAGTTTTTGCGCCTTTTTAAACTTCCGTTTCCTTTGAAAGCCTTTAATAAATAATGTGGAGAATTTATGTTTTTATTTTTTATCTGAAGTGATTGAAAACTTGCAGTTTTTGCATTTCTTACTTTAGTTGGATTCAATTATCAGGCTCCTCCCCTCAGCTGATGACACTGACAGACCCTCCTTAAGTTGCGTCGCGCCGCAGCTGTCTGCGAGCATTGAGCTGCCTGGCGCCATCCTGAAAGAATGCCTTCACTGTAAAAAAAGAAAAGAGAGAGAGAGAGAGAGAGAGAGAGAGAGAGCGGGGTTAATGGAGAAAGGTAGCAGCAGATCTGATCAGTGAGCTGAACTTGCTGGTGCCGCTCAGTGCGCAGCGCAGACTCAGCTCTGCGCTACTTGTTGAACCAGCCTGAAAACTTTCACATCTTTTATTTTTTATATCTGGTCACGTTTTTTCTGAGAGGAAAGAGTTCAGGAACTCTGCGCCGAACTGGATTCCATTTTGGCCGTGTTCGTGCGGCAGCGGCGTTGTTGCATGCGGGGCTTCTGCGGGTATGTTTGCTCTTTAAATCTCTCTTCGTTTTCTTTTCTTCTTTTCATTTTGATTGATTTATTTTTATTTCGTGAATCCAGTGTGCGCCGCTTTGTTTGCATGAAGAACAGAACCAGAAAGTGACTCTAACGCTCTGCTCTCTGTCTCCAGGTGATCGGAAGCGGCCGCGGAACCTGTTGGATTTTAACGCAAACGGATTTGGGACTGATTATTTCTTTGCTCCGTTTTTTTTCCACATGAACTTTTACTGAAGAACAGAAATAATTAAATCAGGTTCGAAGACAAAGAGCGAGCGATGGAAGTAAGTGCGGACCAGCCTCGATGGATGAGCCATCATCCCGCGGTGCTGAACGAACAGCATCCCGGCTCTCATCACCCGGGCCTCGGCCACTCGTACATGGACCCTTCGCAGTATCCGCTGGCGGAAGATGTGGATGTACTGTTTAATATCGATGGACAGGGGAACCACGTCTCTTCGTACTATGGGAACTCAGTCCGAGCCGTCCAGAGGTACCCTCCTCCTCCACCCGGTGAGTCGACGGCCTCTTCGGGGCCTTTTTGTTTTTAGTTTTTAATCATAATCCAGCTTTTTCGATGATTGTTCGCAAAAGCTCTGCGGCTGGGTTTCACATCAGAATTTGATCCGGGACGGGTTTCAGTTTCTGCTCGTAGTTTTTACCTTCTCGTGTTCCCGACCTGCCTCTCTAGTGAGGACTTGTTTTTCAGATCAGGCCGTGTGTGATCAGTTTCTGTGGCCCGGCCGCGTGTTTGACGGCGACTCAGAGTTTGTGGAGATTTTTGGGAAATTTGTCCCTCTGATCACATGAACATCTGAGGCAGCAGCGCCACATGCAGCCGCTTGTGGAGTTTCCTACCATGTAACTTCCTCTACAGTCAGCTCGCAGTTTGTTTTGAGGCGTTTGGATAGCAGAGCTGTTGCATCAGGGCCTGTTAGACGGGAAAATGAAGCTTTCTGTTACCTGACATGCTGGAAAATCACATTTTAGATTGTTGATTTGCTGCGAACCGAGCAGGCTGCTGATCTTGTTGTGTCTCCCGCTGCAGGTAGCCAGGTGTGCCGCCCGTCGTTACTGCACAGCTCGCTGCCCTGGCTGGAGGGCAGCAAAGGAATCCCCCCCCACCACAGCAGCTCCCCCTGGAACCTCAGCCCCTTCCCCAAGAACCCGCTGCACCACGGCTCCCCGGCCAGCCTGTCCGTCTACCCCCCGGCCTCCTCCACCTCCCTGTCCACCGGACACTCCAGTCCGCACCTCTTCACCTTCCCCCCGACCCCTCCCAAAGACGTGTCCCCGGACCCGGGCATTTCCACCCCGGGCTCCAGCAGCTCCGGGCGCCAGGAGGACAAAGAGTGCATAAAGTACCAGGTGACCCTGGCCGAGAGCATGAAACTGGAATCAGCTCACAGCCGGAGCGTGGCGTCAATCGGAGCAGGGTCAACCTCTGCCCACCACCCCATCGCCACATACCCACCCTATGAATACGGCCCAGGCCTCTTCCCACCAAGTAGCCTGATAGGTGGGTCATCTTCTAGTTATGGTTCCAAAACGAGACCAAAAACAAGGTCCTGTTCAGGTAGGCGTGCGTTTATTACATTCCCTTTTGCTCTAACGTTTCCCCAGATTTACAGAGACCCGCAGAGCCATGTTGTCCCCAAACCAGAGCATGAGCTCCGGCAGGCCGAGCCGGCCCTCTTTCAGCTCCTCATCTAGTAATAATAATAATAATAATAATAATAATAATAATAATAATAATAATAATAATAATAATAATAGGAAATATTTTTTCCAACTGAAATGAATCTGATATTTTCCCATTTTAATAAAAATATTTAGAGATTTTTTCTCCTTCATAAAGAATAAAACCCGCCTGGCTCTAATTCCATCCAGGGTGAAGCTCGCAGTCATTCCGCTGTGCAGACAGAGAGGACGGCAGACGGCGGCTCTCTGCTCTGCTCTGCTCTGCTCTGTCTCCCAGTTTCTATGTTCAGGATAATCCCATTACTGTCAGGCCAGCGCGCGCCACTGTCGCTTTGTTGAGCCAGCGCGAGAACCGGAAGCTGCGCCGCAGACCGGAGGGCTCTGTTATTATTATTATTATTATTATTATTATTATTATTATTATTATTATTATTATTATTATTATTATTATTATTATTATGAGAACACAGAAAAAGGCCGTTTTCTGTAATGAGATTAGAATCAGCGGTGAAAACAGTGGATTAGTTGATGCATATCATCGGGATTAAAATGCAAATAAAGATTTTAATTCCAGGATCACTGGAGATAACAGGCATTTACAGAATATTTTCAGATCTTAGCAGTACTTAGGAGATTTTTCTGCACATTTCCTCCTTTATTTAAAATGAAATCAGGCAGCGGAGCCTCTCGCTCTCAGGCCTGCATTTGTCTCACATGCCTGGAACCGACGCAGTTCCTGTTTGATTTTTTCTTTCTTTTGCAAAGTCAAAAGAGAAAGAGAGAAACGCAGCTTCCCAGGTGCCTGTGTGTGTCTGTCACACATCTAAAGCAGTGTGTGTGAGTGTGTGATTTATAAAAAAGGGAAGTGTGGCTGCATGAAAAGGCAGAAATCTTCTCGCTGATGTTCACAAAGCTTCACTCTGCTTTCAAATAACAGCAGCGCCGCGTTTCAGTTTCAGGCTTCACCGTCATCTCAGAACAGGCCGGAGGGAAAAACTCTCACATAAAATATTATTTTTGTTATTAGATGGTGAATGAAAGAGAAATGCTAAACTATGATATTAAAAAAAAGATCCAAAATGTTTCAGATTGTTTAGAGACGTTAGCTTTGTGGTTTTAAGGACCTTAAGAAAACTAACAATATGTTTAATGTGTCGTTTTCTGTATTATTATTATTGTTATTGATTATTGAATTCATGTTTTGTCATAACATTAACGGATTTTTTTCCTGCCAGCCCTGATTATTACATCAACATGATTTTTGTATTTCCGCCTCCGCCTGACCCCGTGTCCGTGTTTTTATCTTTTATTTCTGTGTGTGTGTGTGTGTGTGTGTGTGTATGTTGTGCGCTCTCCCGCACGCAGAAGGCAGAGAGTGCGTGAACTGCGGGGCCACGTCCACCCCGCTGTGGCGGCGGGACGGTACGGGCCACTATCTGTGCAACGCCTGCGGCCTCTATCACAAGATGAACGGGCAGAACCGCCCTCTCATCAAGCCCAAGCGGCGGCTGGTACGTTCCTCCACCGACATTTTCCTCTCTGCTGATGACGTTTCCGTCTCTCTCTGTGTTTGTTTCCCCCTCTATCCAGGAAGAAGTAGGCCTATTAGCTGCAGGAAATTGACTCGGCAAGTGCAGGTCTCTGTTTTCAGATACTACCTGAGAAAAAAATTAATGCATTATCTGAAAATAATTCAGATTAATAAAAAAAAAAAAGATTGATTTTGCTGTGTGCAAAAAGGACTCATGTGTATTTTTAAGTTGCTTCTTCTGCAGCTGAATGTGGCTGCATGCACTGAGCTCCAGAAAAATAGGTTGAGGTTTCTTCTGTAGGGAAACCCCCTCATGACTTATGAGCTTAAAGGAGTTCCCTAGATTTAGTAAAAATAAAAAGTGTTAGGAAGCAATAGGTGACCAGCCCTGCTCTGCCGGCCTCTGGACTTATTCCTCCGGCCTTAATGTGAAAAGCCGACGTCTCAGGGAAGGAATGGAGAGGAAAGGGCTGCCGGATATCTGCGCGGCGCAGATAACGGCGCAGTCAAAACACAGAGGCTGTCCGGAGCCCCGCACGGCCTGCGCTTGTTTAAACCCGCTAAAATATTTCTGCGATGCGCAGCGTTAGGCACAACGTTTTAATAATTCAATAAATATTTATTTATTCGCGCTGCACAAATCAAATTTCCAGAAAGGAAAACACGTCAAAGGAATCAAAGTCTGCTGCTCTCTGATTGGTTAATCCCAGCACGCAGCGGCAGCAGGACTTATTAGGACAACAGCCGTATAATTGGAAATGCCTCCAGCAGATAATGTAGTCGTTCGCTTTTGGCGTGTCCTCTGCGGTCACCCGTAGGTATTGATTGTTTTTAGAGATTATAACATCAATGTCAAGGCGTTGCTGCTGCTGCATGCTCTGTGTCTTCATCGCTGCCAGGCTGCAGCGTTTCTCCTGCATTAACAAACTTTCGCCGTAACGTTTCAAACGTTCAGCCTTTTCCAGAACGGAGGTTGAATCAGATGAACGGCTCTGCTTTTATGTCTTCTGTAAATATTTATTCTCTCTGAGTTATGCGCACCATGATGCTATTTTTAGAGCCCGGAGTGAAAGCAGCTCTTTTTCTGCCATTTCTGTCTTTGTGCTCTTTAAACTATGTTCAGCTTGCACTTTTATGCATAAAAAGATGGAAAATATATACAGTGAAAATAAAAGCCTTCAGTGTTTTAGAGAGGAAATAACTTGTGCTTTTGATCTGCGATGAAAGGAAATCTGAAGAGTTTCTGCTGCGTTTATTCATAAGTATGTAATGATTTTAAAGGACAGTAGATTCACCCACAACCTGTCAGCTAGAAGAAGAGCCGCTGTTTTGTGTGAATCTTGAAGCTGATTGGTTTGTCGCTCGGTCACCTGACTCGTGGTTTTTGTGCAGTCTGCAGCCAGGCGGGCAGGGACGTCCTGCGCGAACTGCCAGACAACGACGACAACGCTGTGGCGGAGAAACGCCAACGGAGACCCGGTGTGCAACGCCTGCGGCCTCTACTTCAAGCTGCACAATGTAAGTAATAAACCTGCTCAGGATCTGCTGCTGCCGCCGCCAACACACACAGGTCTGCTGAATATTTCATGCCCTCATCTTGGACTCTTCTTCCTGTGAATATTTGATCTGACTTGTCCCTGCAGAGAATTTCCGTAGCACAGAGATAACGCAAACTCTGATTTATTGGCAGTGGAGTGAGCTCAACCTGCAGTCTGCCTGCTTTTAAATAATAATTAAAATTAGATTAATTTCTGGGTGTTTGTACCCTCTTGGTTTTCCCCTCTGAACACCAATCTGCCTGATTCGTTTTGGGTCGCTTGGTGTCTTACCACAGGATTTCACATCTACAGGACGGACACCCCGGGGACTCGTTTATCTCCCCTCTCCTGCACAAAGCTGTCACTCCCAATCAAACCGCCATTGTAGCTCCAGCTAATAATAATAATAAGCAGACTAACTGCTCTCAGGCCACATGTAGGTAATTTCTTCTCCCTCCTCTTCCTCCCCTCCTCTGCCTCTCTCACATGACAGAGTTTGCTTATATCCCAGTGTGCAGGCACAGACTCTCCGCCCTGCTGCCCTGCTTGTCACGCAAGCGCCCTCTCTTAAATCACTTTCCCATGTTTCTCTTGGCCGATGGTTTGCCACTGAAAACAGACTGAGAGTGAGTTTAAACACAAAGAAGAAGAAGATTTCCAAGCTACTTATTAGCATCTGAACTGACCCCAACCTCTGAGTCAGTGGGTAAAAAGTGGCAGTGCGTTATACAGGGGCGCCACGCTAGAGGGGGCGCCAGATGTTGGTGGGAGTAATTATTTCTAGTTGGTATTTTCTGTATTTAGCAGCTGATTGTGCATTGAAAACCCCAGAGGGAGACTCTGTTATGTGTCTGCATACATTTCAGTACTTAGCTGGTTCTGACTCTGAGTAATTCTCAAATTGGTTTATTTGAGTAAATCTGGATTTCTGTTGGAGCTCGAATCCTATTCCAGGTTCTTGGAGTGAATTCTGGATAGATCTGTCAGGATTAGGATTAATTAGGACGCAAAACATTAGCATTAAGCTAGCTTGTGTTTGCACCTCCAGCAGACCCTGCTGAGTGAGGACGGGGTGGAACCGTCTGAGACTTACAGTATGTTTAGTTTTGACACCTCTGTCCCAGGCTGAGGTTTGACAGTACGGCGGGTGTGAACGCCTCGCTGTCTTTTCTCAGGTGGTCAACGGGTTCAGATGTTTGAAGTTTCAGGCATCAAAGAGGAAAGGCTCACCTGGCTTTACGTAGCGTAACTCGTAGCCGGAGAAAGTTTTCCCCCACCACCGTGTGGAGTCGTAGGTTGGAGGAAGAAACCAGAGGAGATCTTTGCCCTCCGATAATCATTGACAGTCAGCTGAAAAATGCTCGGCTTTATTCTGAGAAGGAATCCCAGTCCTGCTTCCAGAGTCTCTTCATCCCAACCTGTAGGTAATGGCAGCTGGAGCCATTTTAGTCCACGCATGGCCAAGTGAACAAGGACTTGGCCGGCCTGCATCGTCTCTGCTTGAATGGCTTCCATCCGTCCCACTTCCATCTTCTATTTGTCCTCCTCTCTCTCTGAGGAAACACCACAGCTGCAAATATGTTTCAGTTTAAGATAGAAATCTAAATACCAGCCTGAAATGGACGAGTCGAGTTTCTGAAATGCATCAGCTCCAAATTGGTCACAAATGTTTGTTTTTTCATGTTCATATCTCAAGACAAAGTACTAATCTGCCGTCTTTCTGTCTCCTTTCGAGAGCAGATCAACCGACCTCTGACCATGAAGAAGGAAGGCATCCAGACCCGGAACAGGAAGATGTCCAGTAAGTCCAAGAAGAGCAAAAAGTCCCAAGACAACATGGACGACTTCTCCAAGAGCCTGATGGACAAGAGCAGCTCGTTCAGCCCGGCCGCCCTGTCCCGCCACATGTCCTCCTTCCCCCCCTTCTCGCACTCCAGCCACATGCTCACCACCCCCACACCCATGCACCCCTCCTCCAGCCTCCCCTTCGCCCCCCACCACCCTTCCAGTATGGTGACAGCCATGGGTTAAGGCCCCGGCGCCCCGGGCTCCCCCGTCACCTCCACGCCCTTCGGTACCTCCGCTCCAGACTCTTCGGTTCGACCCAAGCGGGATCCTTTCTCCTCGGTTCTGTCTTATTTTTATAAAACCCAAGTGTTCCTCTGCGATGTAAATGCTTTGCAGACTCGAACTGACTGCGGCGCACTGACCTCCAGGGGGAAGGTTTCTGTTTTTCCAGCGGACGTTTCTCCTCCACCCGCCGCAGCCGCAGACTCCGCCCAACATGGAGCTCCATTGTGTATAAAAAGCCATTCCTCCACCGCAACACACCCAGTCCCTGCGACCCGCATCTCCTCACCTTCTGCCTGTGAAACAGGACCCATCCCTCTCTGCTTCCTTTCCTTTCCTCTTGTTCAGCTGAAGAAGAGGACAGACTGATCATATTTGTACAAATTGTATGAAATACAGTACATTTAATGAAGACTTTTTAATTAAGTAAGAAAAAAGAAAATTTGCCCCTGGGCAGCTAACGACTAGAAGGGTACGAGTCGCAGCAGGTGCAGAGACTCCACCGAGTCCCGGAGGAGGAAAAGAAGCGAGAGGGAAAGACTTTGAGACAGGGCAGGCCTCAGATTTTGCCTGCATGAAATGTGTCGCATTAAGTTTGCAGAGATCCGGCGCCTCTGGCCGCCGGCTTCTCTCTTATTTTATTAGATTTTTTTCCTTTTTATTTTATTTTTTGGATGTGCTATACGTCTCGGGCAATTGGTTTTGTTGAAGCGCTCTCACACACACACACACACACGCACACACACACACACACATACATTGGATCACCTGAAAGACTTTCTTTCTGCCCACAGATTATATGCATTGTGAAAAAAAGTTCCTGTATTTGTTATTTGTATGTATAAATCAGAGTACCAAAAATACGAAAGAAACAAAGATGTAGAATTATTTCTTTATGTTATGCAGACTGAATGGTTGTAAAAAATTAATAATAATCACTAGTGTAAAATATGACTGCTTTTTTTGTTTCGTATTTTTTTCTTTTTTTTTGCTCTTTGAAAATAATAAACTAGTTTAATCTCTGTTGACATGTTAGCGCTGTGGTCGAGAGCTGTCTGTTCTGTGTTTCTGTGCTGTGTGATCTCCGGCGCTCTGCACACCCCCACCCACTCACCTACCCACAAAACCACAACCAGAGACACCCGGCCATATGTATACATACACACACACCTTTATGCTCATATTCAGACATACATGTAGCTGTTCTGCTCCTGTTCTGTTGCTCTGCGTTTGCAGGAACAGCTTCAGGTCAGCTGAGCACAAACAGGAAGACAAGAAATAAACAACAGCGATGGAGGAACAAGTCAAATGGCACGGCTGAAGGTGCTTTTGTCTCATCCTGTTTCTACATAAATACAGATTCATCCATGTTTTCTTGATTTAAAACTGCACAATTTCCTAATATTATTCATAATCAAGCCATGAAATGAAACCTGCGATATCTGTAGCATGAGATGCTTCAAGTCTTCAGCTGGGACAGAACAGGGACCTGCATGGATGCAGCCGCAGGTTTTATCAGCAGCCCTGCAGCTGAAGGTCCAATGCATTCAGAATTCACATCTGCAAATAAAAATGTCTCCATGTCACAATAAAACGTTCTCCTATAAACTACAAACACACTAAACCATGAGCAACCTGCAGCTGAAGCACTTTCTAACTTCTCTTCACCTGCATGCTGAACCCTTCCTGCAGGTTTCGGCCTCCGTTGACTCCAGAGCAGAATTTTAAGTGTTTCAAACCTCTTTAACCTTTCTAACATCATTATCATACCAGGAATTCACAGGCAGCGTCTGCCGCAGATTAATGTACAAACAAGTCCGCACAAAACTGCAGCCGTCGCAGTTTCCTCAGTTTTCTTTCTGCTTCGTGCAGGTCAGTCCACCACCTCAGCTGTGAGCCAGCGTTCATGATGCTTCACTCTGGAAAACAAGAAGAAAGGACCAATACAAACGTTAATGGAGGAATGATTAAAAAATTGACTCTTTGTCCCATTATAAACCAAGATGAAATTTAAATATTTAAAAAAAATGATGGAATCACTTCGTCTGTGATGTTTGCTCTTTTTGTTCCCTTTTGTTTTAACCTTTTACAAACATCACAAAGCTTTGGATTATTCCTTTCACAGCAGACTTTACTTTTCAGCTTATATGAGATTCTGTAGGAAAACATGTAATTAAACAGTTTTCACTGAAGAGTGAGGCTCAGATTTTAAATATTAAACCTCCAGTTTGGTGTTTTAAAAACTGATACACTTATAAATAATTTATTTTTCTGTATTTTAATCTACATTTGTATTGTTAGGATCTCATCTGACCATCATATTGTCGGTATTATACTGTCATCCTACTGTTTTGTATAAAAAACAACTTTAAAAATTAAAATTTGAAAATTATAATTGAAAACCTGCTAAGAGCGCTGTGCCCTGTTTACTCTGACACCCCTGGATAAAATCTGGTCAAAGTCTCAGAAGTTAGTTGGAGAAGATTAGAGAACAAACAGCATGAAGAAGGAAAAGTTCAAGAGCTGTGAATACTTTAGAAAGGCACAAACTTTGACCTTTGACTTATCCAGACATAAAACAGCGACAAAGAGAATCAAAACGTCAAGTTGACGGATAAACAACAACCTCAGACTCTTTGTTTCCAGCTGTTTGTCACAAACAGACAGATTATTCACAATTCTTAACTGAATCTGTAATAATCCCAAAGATAAAACAGATTCTTAAATGTAAAACAGGATAAAAGTTTTAAGGTGATTATTTGCTGAAAACATGACAAACAGAAGATCAGCTGAAGGATGAAACACCTCAGGTCTTTTACCTGGTCGGATGTTCAGGTTCTGCTGCTGCAGGTAGATTTGACCTCACTGTGGATCATCATTCAGGAGGAATTTCACTCAAAGGAACACAAATTTATATATAATATATAATCTCATGTTTTATCACGTTGTCTCATATTGTGTTACATATTCTGACATTTTACTTCACATTCCATCATATTGGATCTCATGTCAGTTTATATTGAATTTCATCACATTGTCTCGCTTCAAATAATATTTCATAACGGCATCCATACATCTAACGTACTTCTTAGTTGACGTCACACTTCCGGGAACTGTTTTAGCTGACGGCCATCTTGGAAGGCAGAATGGCGTCAGACGCGGTGAACAAGCTGTTGGGGAATATTTATTTTATTTTTTTATTGAATTAAATGTTATTTTAAGATTGTGAAGGTTACCTCATGTTGGACGGACGGAAAGCGCAGTTTTTACTCGTTTGAGCGAACCGGAGAATCTGGGTCGGAAACATCAACCTTGATGATTAGCCGTGGAAAACATCAGGAATCTGCTCCGATCGCTTTTATTCCGGTAAAATATATATTTTATATCTAGCATTTTGTGTGTTGGAACTATTCTGTTTATGATTTGGTAAATCTGCTGAGGTTGGTTTAGATACGCTAAGCTAAACCGCTACATGCTAAACACTTGCTCTGCCTGCATCCAGCATCGGTATATGGTAATAACTTTGGAAAAGAAGCGATAGGTAAGATAAATATTAGTGATATTTACTATTTCACTTACAGCAGACCTAGCAACAATAGCTTAGCTAATGTATCTTTTATCTGGAAGCTAAGACATCTGTGGTGCTACATGTAGGTCATAGGTCATAGGTCAGTCTCAGCAGCAGCGGTTTTTGTAGACTTGTCTTTCTCCTGCACTTTGGCATTTTGTTGGAGTTGATGCCCTGGTTCATTATCTTTTTTTTTTTTCCCTGGTTCATTATCTGAGCTGTGAACCACCATCTCTCTGCCAAGATGGTGGTTCAGTGGCGCGGATCACTTCCGGTTCAGACTTGTGGGAACAATGCATCGCATCTTTTCATACCTCATCATTTTGTGTAACATAGTACCGTATTGTAATCAGCACTTTTGTTCATATCATATTTGTAAATGTATTTATGTAAGTTCTAGATTCTTATATCTCTAACATTTAAACCTTAAAGGGACAGTACTGTGTATTTTTGTGCTGTTTTGTAGCACACTGAAGTTACCTTCACGGCTTATAGAAATGCTGAAAGAAATTTGATTTTGCAATTTGAAGCCTTGAAATTAGTGTCAGTTTCAATGAGCTGCAGAAGTGGCTCCTGTAGCTCAGAGGAGGAGTTTTGTGGAAATGGGCGGAGCTTGGTGACAGCAAGCGTTTAGGCAGCCCTGAATGGTTGCCATGGAGATTAAAGGATCCTCTAACATGCCTGAGAGAACCAAAGCAACACTCCAGGTGTGACTGGAGAGGGAATTATTACATGATGCTAAGAAAGCTGATTTTAAATAGCAGCCCTCCTTTAATGCTAACATGATGTTCATGATTCGTTTCTGCTTTCTGCAACCTGAACGTCTGCATAACTCACAGCAGACCTCCCCCCCACCCCCCAAAAAAAAACTTCCCAGAAACTCAATATGTGTATATGTTGGGATGTGTGTTGGTAGGAATGTGAGCAGCAGTCTCCTCCTCGCTCTGCAGAACTTCGGTATTCGGCATCATTTGTTTCTGAGCCGCTGTGACCAATCGGGAGATTTGCTCCTGTGTTTTAATAGTGAGGTCACGGGGGCATGTGGGATGAGAATGGAGCACTGTGTGTGTGTGTGTGTGTATGGGTGTGTGTGTGTGTGTGTATGTGTGTGTGTGTGTGTGTGTATAAAGGGATAAGGAGAGCTTTACCCTGTGGTGGAACCCCATGACCTCTGGTTGACCTCTCCGGCCGCCAGGGTGACTGGAGGTGCGGCTCCTGCTCAGGTGAGGACGGAGCGCCGTGTGATCTCCTCTTGATCTCGTCTCGGTCGCCCCAAAGCGTTCCGTCTCCCTCTCTTCCTGCGTCTGCCTCTCGTCTTTCAGGTGAGCATGATGACAGATTTGTTGGCGTAATTGGCTCTCAGGGACAGTCCGTCTTCGCCGCCGTCTCCAGGTGGGGTCAGGCGCGGGGTCGCGGTCGGGGAGGATTGTAGCGACTTCGGAAAATTAGCTCATCTTTGAAACAAACGTAAATAAATGTTCTGGTTAAAATTTGGGTTATTTTTCTGCAGATTGAGAAATGATGAGCACGCCACAGGAAGCAGGATGTGCTTTTTTCACCCCACCTTTTCCTTCTTTTAAATATAGTTGGTCAAACCTCCTCCTCTCTTGCCTCAGATATGATCTGCTTTGTTTTCATATGAAACAGAAAATATGTTTTGTTGTTCTAGCCATATTGGTTAGTCGGAGGGACCAATATGTGTCAGTGTGGTCAGGTGTGGGGAAGCAGGTTGTGAGCTGTGGGCTAATGATTCTTCCCCCGGCCCACAATTCAAACCAGATTCTGTCTGTTCACACCGAGCGCTGCACTTACACTAATCTAGAGAAACCCATAGGAAACCTGGGAAATGCTGACATGAATTAAACATTTCACAAAGAAAAGGCAGCAGCTGGGAATCTTGTTTCTTTTCTGGAGAAACATTTTTAAAGCGTTTTAAAGAAACAGATTTAGGTGTATCTGGGGTGTTAAAGTCTGCAGACTGGAGAACTTTCTGGCCCAGTTTGGCTTCGGTGCCGTCGACCACAACAGGCTACAGTGTCGGACCTTCAAAATGGCTCACATCTCACCAGGTTCTGCTTTTCAGTGGAGTCCCTCAGGGTCGTGCTTGAGTTTTCAGCATGTACAGTCATTTCTCATCATTTAGATCAGGGGGGTCCAACGTCGGTCCTGGAGGGCCGGCATCCTGCGTGTTTTAGTTCTCTCCCTGGTTTAACGCACCTGGATCAGATGTTGGCTCATTAAAGGCCTAAGAAGAACATTGACCTGCTGAGAATGTTGTTACTGAACTAAAACTTGCTGGATGCCGGCATTTTTCAGACACCAAAAACCATGAAGTGACTGTCTAAAGACAGTTTGTTTTAAAGTGCTTTAGTTGATTTTAGAAGCAGTAGAAACACAAATGGAAGAACAAAAACATTCAAAATGTGAATTTTAGGTAACAGATTTCCATTCCTTTGCGCTGTGAAGCTCCTAACTTTATGCCCGATCGTTTGAAGTCGTTTGAGTTCATTTTAGCTCCCATTTTTAACCCTTTAAAGTCATCTTGTTAGTTTTTACAGTAAATATTTATTTTTTCTGCTCTTGGTCATTTTTCTGCTTATTTTCTTTTTGTTGCTATTATCTGTGAAAGCTGCTACATAAATAAAACTTCCTGATGTTAATTAAGCAGAAATCTGAAAAGCTGTGCAGGAACCATTGATCATCTGAGTGACACTTTAAGTGGGTCAGATTTGCACTTTTCACCTGCTTCCTCTCTGGGGAGGTCAGAGGTCAGAAAGGTTGGTGCACGCTGAGGTTTCTGCTTCTAGGGACAAATCTGTGACTTTGTTTGTTTCCCCCAGACCTTGATGTTCGGTAGAACATCTCAGTCAGTTCCTTCATGCAGAGAAATGGATCAATTGGGTTTTTCTGTGGGGATTATGAGAGTGCTGCTGGACGCTGTGAATGTTTTCCTTCACCTCTCACCTGAAAATGAACCCTTTTAAAATTCCAGTGGAATCTGCCAAACTGACCAGAACCAAAGACTTTCCTGTCGCCACAGGCCAAACCACGAGCGCCGACGCCAAGGTGCCGTCTAAAAACCCAAAGGTTTTTACTAATCATCTCAGATCTGAAGGTTATATTCTTCATTTTCTGGTTTATTGGTTGTTTCTGCTGCATTTCCTTTGGCCTCAGTGTTTCCAGGTTTCAGGGCTGCTAACTCTGGTCCTATCAGGTCAGGTGTGCAGCTCTGCATGCTGATCCAGCAGTTATTTAGCAGAGCAACTCCATTTTTATCATCAGGGTTTCTGCATCATATCAACTTTCCTCCGACCTGCAGATAAAAGAGGACAGCTAAGTTTTGTAAATGTAGTTTTTGTCAGTTTAGGTTCAGTTTTGTTGCCTAAACAGAAACATCAAACAAGAACCAAATAGTTCAGTTATTGTTGTCAAATTAATGCAGAAAAGAAAATCTCTGTGTGTAAGTTGAGGTCACCAAATCTTAGTCTGAGCATTCTGGGCTTTTATTTTGAAATGCAGTGTCTGATAACTCCCAATGTGGTTTTCGATCATCTCCTTGTTGTTTGTCTATATTCTAATGTTGCCATATTCAGTTCATTTCTCTGTTTAGTTGATTCTTTGTGCACTCAGGTTTATTCCTCTCATATCTGCTGCTCAGTTTGTGGTCGGCTGATTTTTCTCTCTTCTGCTCCAGCTGTTCCACATCTCCTCTGATTCGTTCCTCTGGTTCCCTCGTTCAGGTTTTCACCGTTTCTCCTCCTGACCTGCTCCGACCGTCATTCTGCCAGTAAGTTTTCTTCTTTATTCATTGTTAAAAACTCAGTTAGTCTCTTTCCTTCCTGCATCCTGCTGCAGTGAAGCTGGTGAAAACCTCTGGAATAAGCAGGATATTTTTTTAACTCCACCGCTATCAGAAAACTAACATCACATCACTTTTTGCAGAAATGCTGATAATATTCCTGAGTTTTGTCATCGGAGCTGGAAAACGTTCATCTTTAACCCTTAAAATCCCCTTTGGGACCAGATGATCCTAATTCTTGTTCCTCACAGCACAACTCTTAAAAAACTGGGACGTTTGTGTTCATTGATGTGAAAATTCAGAGTATAACTCAGAGGAACGTCGGTGGATTTAGGTTCAGTCCAGCACTGCACTGCAAAAACACAGAATCCTACCAAGTATTTTAGTTTCTAGTGACAAGATCTCAGTACACTTAAAATAAGACACAAAAGAAACTTTTCAGCAAGATATAAAAGTTTGTTTTATATCAATAATTATTTAATATTTATAAAAAGTTTTAGTTCAACTGACAAACAAACTTTTATATCTGCTGAAAAGTTACTTGTAAGTAATTTTTGGCTTATTTCATGTGTATTAAGATATTTGCACCAGAAACTATATTAAGTTCTCAGTAAGATGAATTGTTTTGCAGTGTGAAGTCTCCTGCAGAACAAACTCACGGCTCACAGAACAAAATGTTCATTTTCATTCATCCTTCATTTCCTTCAACACGTCTGAATCCCAAACAAGATCCAGAAAACACAAAATCATTTGATCAAAACATGATTATGGGATTTGGATAATGATTTTTCAGGGTGAAAATCTCCCATTCTCCTTTTGTTAGTGAGGACCTGGAGCGCTGCGCCGTCTGTGAGTTCTCCTCTCATGCCACTTGGAGCTCAGCTGCCTCGTGTTGCATTGTCTCCTTAACAATCGTAAATTTGAACCATAATCTCCCGTCACAACACAGCAGATAAAAGATAATTATCTCTTTTAACTGAGGCACCCTGAGGCCTGTTGGACGGCCTCGCAGACAACATGCCTAAACCCTCATCCCACACACACACACACGCACACACACACACACACACACGCACACACACACACAGCAGAAACAGCCATTCTCTCTCATGCACACATTTGCAAACAGGCTTGGTTGTTGGCTGCAACTATGTTGGGAATAATCAACCATTTATTGTTTTTATGACATGCATTTAAACTACTAGAGAACAGTCCAACACCTGCAGGATTTCTGATGTGAAGATTTCCTCGTCTTCAGACCCAGATTGGACTTTAAAACGTTCCCAGGTTCAAACTCCTGCAGCATGTTGAGGCGATTGAAGAGCGAGTCGAGTCAGAGGTGAAACCTGGGCGTGGCTGGAGGAGGATTTGGGCTGAAAAGAGCCAGACTAGAGACTGACTGTTTTAAATGAGAATCACATCAAACTTACATGTTTACTGTTAAATCTCAGCTTTTCTTATTTTGTTTTTTTGCTGAGTTTATTTTGCTCACATCATACACTGCAAGTGAATATATATTTACTATATTTCTACCAATCAAATCAATAATTTTCCTTTGGAAATCATTCTGAAAAGAGCTGAAAAATGAACAACATGGTAACAACTCAAACTGTTGGAAAAGTTTACAACACATTCTACTTCTCAATATTAACATGCCATTAAATGTTTTTTTCATTTTTTAGTGTTTTACAAAAATGATCAACATTAGTATTCAAAGGATAAAATTTGACGTCATTATATTGAAAATCATGAGCTTTTATATTCTACCTGGTTGTTGTGTTTAAAGGTTTATTTTCATCAGAACGGTTGTTGAGGCTGTTAGTGTAGTCAGTATGTTCCAGCTTCTCAGAAGTGTTTGTGCGGCTGCAGCGGGACGTTTTCCACTTGGGCTGATGTTTACTATTTGATCTGGTTTGGAAACAGAACATGTCAGCGCTTCGACAATCTGTCTACACTGCAAAAACACAACATCTTACCAAGTAGTTTTTAGTCTCTAGTGCAAATATTTGACTATACGTAAAAATAGACAAAGGGAACTTTTTAGCCATTCATAGCAGATTTTTTAAGTCAGTGATTCTTGAAAATTGATTTTAAAATCCTATTTCCTCTGCTAGATTAATGAAAAATGTCTTGTTATAATAATCTTCCAGTAGAACATTTTCATCAATAGTCAATAATTATTGACCTAAAAAGCTACCATATCTTGCTGAAAAGTTACTTGTAAGATATCTTTGTCTTATTTTAAGTGTAGTAAGATATTTGCACTAGAAAATAGACAAAGATACTTGGTAGGATTTAATGTTTTTGCAGTTTAAGTTTTAAAAGAAGCAGCAGATCCAGTTTTTCTCCGATATTCATGTATTCCCAGTCCTTTTCCCAGTATTCCCAGTCCTTTCCGTGCTGCGCGGCGCGCCCCAGTCTAACGGTTGTGCCCAGCCTCTGGGCACAACTGAAACCTTCACCTGGTTAAGCCTTTGGCAGCGCCTCATTTGCATGGGCCTGAGTCCAGAAACTGTCACTGGGGTTTACCCGGCCCGGTCTGAAGTGTTCCCCTTTCCTCTCAGGCAGCTAGCAGGCCGCCTAATCACCTGAGCTGAGCAGCTAGTGACTAACTGGCATCAGAGAGGCAGAGCAGACAGGTGTTATGAACTTGGCACCGTCTTCTGAGCTCTATTTGAGGAGTTTGTTTTGAAAAACGCCCAGTTTGTCTCTGGGCCAAGTCATGTGCTAACAGCCTTTTAATAAACTGCTAGAAGTTGGTATCACAGGACAGACGCAGCAGCTTTAACTGTTTCCTGTTAGCATGCAGTTTCGGTTTGAGGTGACTTCAGGTAAACTCTGCAGTTAAAGTCGGCTCAATGTGCCATGAGCATCCAGAACGAAGCTGAGGGCAAAACGTTTGATTTCAGTTTCCAGATGAGACGTCAGATTATCGAATACGATACTGACTCAGAAACTAGAATCAGAAGATAAAAATACATTTTCAAAGTTTTAGTCATCTGTTCTGGAATCCTTGTTCTGGATATTCCTGTTCCTCATCGTGGCTGCATGAGTGTCCATCTCTACTGCACCGTTAATTCATTCCAGTGTATTTATCCAGCTAAAATTCACAATCAAAGTTGATAGTTTTCTATCTCAGAGCCCAGCAGAACATTTTCAGTGTTCAGTCCTCCTGGAGAAGCTTGTACCAACACTGGAGAGGAAAAACTCCCAGTAGAACCAGAACCTGGTTCAGTCACTTTTCCATCAGGATGTAGAAACCTGTCTGATTCCTGTGGCACATTATTTCACTTGTAACTAATACTTTTTCATCAATATTAAGGAAGTTTCAGCTTATAAAACCTCCTATTTCTAGCTGTTAAGTTTTTATTCCAAGTGTATTTAGATATTTGTACTAAAGCAAAATATTTAAGATTTCAATGAAACAAAAGAACGTGAACTGAATGTGATCAGCCTCCTTCAGTGTTTAATGTTGGCGCTCTGTGTGGTGAAAGTTTTCAGCGCTGTGTTTTTATCCTGACTGTGAGGATGTTGGATGAGTTCAGGAGAGACTTTAAACCGAATACCAGCACAGGTGAGCGCTGCTGGCGGCTCCGCCTCAGAAAGCCTGGATCCGGCTTCCAGCTAGAGTCCAGCGCTAACTGAGAACCTGCCAGCAGTTAGACACAGTTAGCTACCTGACTAACAAAGGGACTGCTGTGTCGGTCACTGTCCAGAGCCCCGGGCTGTTTACACATGCCATTGTCTCCCACGGGCCAATCAGACAAGCCTTATTAGATAAATAAGGCCGTGTGGGCCAATCGTTGGCAGGACGGTGGATCTGGGTCGGTTATCTGCTGCAGAACCTCAGGAAGTGAGGCGAGCGGAGAACTCCTCCCTCAGACGGTTAACTCTGATTGGGGAGCAGAGCTGAACTTAGTCAGGTTGAAGAAGGATGACTGGGTTTATTCTGCAGGTTTGGTTGAAGACTTGGACCCAGCAGGAAAACATTAGGCAGAAAGAGTTTACAAATAATACAAAGTTTTGTCTTAAAGACAACTTCAGTTAAAACTTTTACCTAAATAAGTGTTTCTGTCTAGTTTCTAGTGCAAATATCTCAGTCGACTAGAAATAAGACAAACTAACCAAGTACCTTCTGAGCAAGATATGGGAGCAATAACTTGAATAGTCAATAACTATTCAAGTTATTGCTTGAATAGTTAATAACTTGAATATTGATATGAATTATTTGTTCCACTGGCTGATAAAATGGGAAAAATGTCTTGTGATAAGTGAAAAAATCTACCAGTAGAGTGAAATATTTTTATATGTAACCAAACCTTGGTCTGAGTTCGGTTTCAATGTGAACACCAAGCGGACCGGAGACCGCTCCAAAAGCAGGAAGTGCACTGTAGTGCACGGCATTCTGGGTAAATACAACCAAAGCTAGCATGCTAGCCTAGCACTAGCAGCAGAAATGGCTCCTGGTCTTTAGCTTAAAGAGAAATCCTCCAACCGCTAAAATCTGACGCCTCCATCTTGTTTCCATCTGGTGAAGAAGGAAGTTGCTCTAAATGTCTTCAGAGGTTTTTGTGTCGTTTCCTTCAGTGGTTCTTGGTGCAGCGCCCCCACAGGCCAGGAGGGGAACAGGTTGGTTTGACTCAGAACCACAGCAGCTGGAGGAGGAGCAGATGATGGAGTTCTGGTTCCAGTAGAACCGGGTCAACCGGACTTAAGGAGGAAAACAGCCTTAAAGTTTAATGAAGTGAAATCAGAGCATCTTCTCCTGGAACGCCGATCTGACTCCTTCAGACTAACGTCTAACAAATGGGACATCTTGGTGTATAACCAGACTCCATCCCCCAGTCCTCCCAGTCCCGTTTCCTCTGGGTGTGTTCAGAGTGAAACTGCTTCCTGCCAGCTGGAGCGTCCCGTCTTGCGGTGGAGCGTCCAGACCCGCGGTGGAGCGTCCCGTCTCGCGGCGGAGCGTCCAGACCCGCGGCGGAGCGTCCCGACCCGCGGCGGAGCGTCCCGACCCGCGGCGGAGCGTCCCGACCCGCGGCGGAGCGTCCCGACCCGCGGCGGAGCGTCCACACCCGCGGCGGAGCGTCACGACCCGCGGCAGAGTGGTCGTCGGCTCCAGCAGCAGGTCATGGCTGCTCTGTGATCATGCAGCCGTGGAGCTCAGAGTTTAATGTTTAGCAGTCGGTATTTGCTCTGTAACTTCACATGAGGAGCCTGCGGCGCTCCGCTGTGACTGCCAACATGAAGCCCACAGCATGCCAGAGAAAAATTAAAAATGTTAAATCATGTGAATAAAATCATTACATTAACTCTGGCAAACTATATGCTGGGTGTTTCTATTCTGTCTGCTCTAGTTTCTGAAAGTGAAAGCTTAATAAGTTCTTCATTGACAGTTGTTCTTTGATAAAATAATTTATTGATTAATAAGTGAGCAGAGTGTTTGGCATCGCTCCGTGGATTCCTGCCTGCAGCGTCTCCGTCTGTCGCTCCCACCGTAAGCTCTGGCTCGACTTTCCAGTTCGCTCAGATCTGATATCCATAAACAACATCTGCTCTGATGACGGAGGAATAAGAGGCAAGAGCAGCAGAAACCAAATAAAGGTGGGAAAAAACAAACGGTGAGGAGAATCTGCATGATGATGGAATTTGGGTTTAGATTTCTGTCACCATGGAGGAATCCTGCGCCATTCTCCTTTAAAACCTCACTTCAGGTCTTTCTGCTCAGCTTTTCAGTGAGGTTGAAGTCTGGACTTTGACTAGACCACTCCACCACTTTTGGTTTTGGACCAAGCTTCAGATGGGTTTGACTTGGTAAAGCTCCCATCATCATCCCTCCTCCTCCATGCTTTGAGATGCTTTGAGCTGTTAGTTTTGGTCTCATCTGTCCTGAGGTTGCCCTCTAACCCACCCATACTGGCTCAGTATGACCTTTAACCTCCTGGTAGAGTCTGAGATGAACCGGTTCTGGTCCAGTTCTGTTGGCTCTGAGCGATATTAGATAACTTGGCGATGGCGATATCTTCCTGTTTACTGCTTTCCTCTCTTTCTGGTCTGTACTTCCTGCTCTGTGACCTTTAGTCCTTTATGTGACCTTTAGCATTTCTGCATCATTTGTGTCCAGTTAAAGTCTCTGAATGTGAATTCAGTCTGATCCAGACCTCTAATCACAGACAGAAGCTGCTGAGCTTCTTTTCTCCTCCAGATTTGGCCCAAACTAAATCCAGCAGCAGCTCGATAAAACTTTCTTTAGTGATTCTGATTTCACCGAGTTACAGACCCACCAGTTAGCTTCTCGCTAACTGGGCCCAGAACCTGAGTGGGCGTGGCTTGTTCTTTAATAGAGACATTAACTTTTACTCTGTTGTGCTTCAGGGAGACTCCTGAGAGCATCTCTGAGCTGCAGAATAAGCAAAGTGAAGACACGTGAAGACAGATCGGCTCTGCGGCGGCGAGAGAGAGCGATCTGTCAGAGAGCTCTGCAGAGAGCAGGCTCGGCTCTGGGTTGCGTAAGACGAGGAGATGAAAAGCGGGAATGTCTCGCTGTCAACACCCGTCCCAAACGACACAGGGTTTGTTTATCTGAGCGCCTGGTGATCTGCAGCGTGAACCAGGAAGCAGCAGGTGCCTCGCTCCAACGGCCGGCCCCGTGCCGCGTTGCGCCGCGCCGAGCCACAGACAGGATAAACAGGTTGGGAGTCAGAGGGAAACCGGGGGAATTAGCTCTGACTACTTCACTGTAAAATGTGAAAGTGTAAGCTATTTGTTGTTTCCCCCCCAGCTGGCGTTTATTAGTGTTGTCTTATTGCGGCTCTGCTGAACAGGCTGGCCGGCGGCGGCGCCTGGCAGCTCGCGCTGGGATAAAGCAGCCAGCCAGCGGAGAGGCTGGCATGGCGGACGCTCAGCCTCCATTATGCTCCCTTTGTGGCTCGGTCACTCTCTGCTGCTCTGGCTGCGTGTCCCTCAAACAGACGCTCCATGTCAGCAGAAATGAGCTTTTTCCTCCTCATTCATCCCGCCTCTTTCTTTTCTTCCTCTGCTATTCACTCGGCTGTTTCTCCAAACGCCGTTACAGGAAGTCCTGATCACACAGTCTTAGTGCATTAACACATCTGCAGCTTAACCTTGAGAGCCGGCCTGCTGCAGCCGAGCGCACACACAACTTTGGAAAACAAAGTTATTCCATACAAAAGTTTGGCTCAACAGTGCAGCCATTGTCTTATGTAATGTGTGATGGTGCAGAATGCTGCAGCGTCTCCGGTTGCTGCAGTCGCTGCCAGATGGGGGAGGTGAGGTGAAGGGGAATATGAAGAGGAGGACTCGGGTGACCAGTTTTACCTGGAGCTGACTCGGGCCGGTCCGGACCTGCAGGAGGGAGAAACCCTTCCTCCAAACCTTCAGCTTTATCGCGTCATCTCCATCAGTGCTGCAGCCTTCGTGCCTTCCTGCTTCTCAGGGGCTTTCTGCTTCAAATTCCAAACTCGTGAAAATGTCTCTGTAATTGTTGGCTCAGGAGGCAGAAACAGAAAAAACTCCCACATACCGAAACGCGTTGGATAAATAAATGGCTCTGCTTTCCTTTGGCGGCACAGCGACAGGCTCTTTATCACCTTTATGTTTCACACTTGGTAATTAATCAGCTGCAGGAGGTTAGTGGTTTGCCGATATCACTCACTGGAAACCATTTCTGAAACCAAAACTGTATGAAGCCCCTGCAGAGAGAAACGCTCGAGGGAATCCGCCTCATCACCTTTTACCTTTTATCACTTCTGGTTAAAAATGTTCTACAGCTTCTCTGAGCTGCTGCAGGAACCAGAGACAAAACTAGTTTAGCAAACAAACAGAAAACAAGGGATGGCGTATGAAACAGGCCGCAGTTAATTTGTAATTTATATTAAAATTTAATTTCAGTCCTTTCTCTTTCAATGTATTTCTTTATTCCTGGTTCACCAATAAAGCTACTCTGGTAATCTGAACATGTTTGTAATTAAGATTTAAACTTCTTAAAATACAGTGTGAGATAATAATCTGAGCTTTCCTTTACAGTTTGAAGTTTTATAATAAAAGTGTTTGAGTCCAACAGAGTGAACTTTGTTTCACCGGCCGCTGAAGTTAGCATGATAGCAGCCTCTCTGTCGTTAGCATGATGGCAGCCTCTCTGTCGTTAGCATGATGGCAGCCTCTCTGTTGTTGTTGTGATTATGATTTGTGCGACGTGATATTTGTTCCCCAGGGAACCTGAACTCCTCAGACTAGAGAAGTCGTCCTGCTTCCACTGAGAGTGTGAATGAGTTTCAGATCTTTAGCGTGGCTCGTCGTCCCCGCTGAGGCTTCCTCCAGGAGTTCAGGCAGGTTCGTCCTGCGCCGTTTGTTTTGGCGTCAGTGTGAAACTGAAGGTTGCAGCGTTGCGTTCAGCTGTCGCTCCTCTCAGGTGAATGATGGATCCTGAAACCTTTCAGTAGAACCTTGCTCAATCCGGGCCGCTGCTAACAGACGGTCACCTGGACAGGTGGAGGACGCTCCTCTGAACATTACAGTTAATTTGAATCATGAATAGAATAATTTTATCTGAGAGAATTCACCCAGCAGCCACGTTGGGGCCTGCGCCGCCGCTTGAGAAGCCTGTGCGCTCCGGGTCCATAAGCGGCCGGTAATGGCCTCTCAGATCAGTGTCAGCGCATGTTTAGATTTAATTAGTGGCCAGAGAACAGGTCTCTGTGTGCGAGTGCATCCACTTAAAGGCCCTCATTGGATTTTCACCTCCACAATGGAAAGACTAAAGCGTCAATTCTGGTAATCCTATATCTGCACTTGGTGGCCTGTCCCTGGAGGGCAGTGCAGCGCTCCGTGTTTTTCATTCATTTGTCATAAGACATATTTGTTGCATTTAAATGTGCCTTAAGTGTGTGTGAGACTGAGAGCGTGCGTCTGCTCGCACAGGGCTTTGGATTGATTGAGCGCTGAATTGCCGGTCCCCTGGGTGTTTTTTGAGCGCCTTGTTGTTTCTGTTTTGTGGCTCCACAATGGGCCTGTGTGTGTGTGTGTGTGCGTGTGTGTTTGTGTGTGTGTGTGTGTGTGTGTGTGTGTGTGGGAGGAGTGCAAGGCTAAGAATGCATGCATGTGTTTGCTTGAGCGGTGAAGAGGTGGAAGGAGAACGCAGCGTATTCTAGAGTTGCCAAGGTCTTAAGCAACAATAAACTGGAACAAAAAAACGTTTGCTTCGGGTGATTCCAGTTTTTAGACAGAAAGGATGTTCAGGGAGACGGAAAAGGTCAAAGTTCGTTTCCAATTCAGGATTTACTTCATTTTTTTATCAAAATAAATGAAGCTCTATGGCTTCAGGGCTCAAATGGGAATTGAACCCGAAACATTTTTTTTATTTAATGTTATTTATCGATTTAAAAAAGTCTGATTAATTATTAGCATTTTAATCAGAAACAATCTAAAACTGTCTAAAACATTTAATTCAAAATTCCCTTTTTCTGCTGAATTATTGAATAAATATGAGCATATGACATATGAGCTCAATAACTAAAATATGTTTTTTAGTTTTAATGTGTTCTTCATCCATCAGATTGAAGCAAAGTGTTTCAGGAAGCCCTGAACATTCAGAGAGCTTCTTTAGAACCGTGGACTGAGGACGCTGATGTTAGCGTTAGCAACATGTTTAGCAATAAGATGCTATTTTAGGCTTGAATAGCATCGCTTGTAGGCTAACTCCTGTTAGCACAACAATAGTTTCCAGCGTCCAATCAGATTGTTTTTTGAAGCAGAAATTTGACCCCATCGGGTCGAGAGAAGCAGCTTTTAGTCCTTCACTGTTAGCAGATGTAGCTTGTGCGTCAGATTTACTGGTGTACCAGAAACACGTGGTTACAAAGGTTCCAGAAAAAATACAGTTAAATCTAATCGATGTCTTAACATGAAAATGAAGTGGTTAAAGTCCTGTCTGTAATTTATCCAGCCAATCCGAGGGCAGGTCACAGCTATCCACCCAAACCCCGCCCACTGTCGACACCCAAAGGAGGTCCCCACATCAGTGTCTGACCTCATCCAGCCATTTCAAACTGCTGTCTTCTCATTGGTCCTTTGTTGTTAAAATCTGTGCAGAAATGTTTTCCTCCATCTTGTGCTGCTCCTCCTCCTCTGCTTGACCGGCCCGGTGTGACCAGTAGGCCTGATGAAAGCTGGGATTGTTGCAGGTCCTGAGCAGCACCTGGCCATCTGGACGCCCTGGAGACGTAATGGACGCCCCTCCGGCCCCCAGGGGCCCTCAGGGGTTCGCTTTGGGATCTGATGGGGTTCGTTTTAAAGGCCTTTCATGGGGAGAACGGAGTCGGACCGGAGGAGCTGTGAGCTGCAGTCGGGGGTCAGCAGGGGTTACAGGGAGATCCATGACCCCCGACCCGCTACCTGCCTCCTGCTGCCATGGCGACAGGTGGCGAGAGCCGGGGTTGGTGCCGCAGGTGTGAGTCTGATTCAGGTTACCTGCACCGCCGCTCCGTCGGACCCGGAGCTAACGTTATTAAATCTCAGAGCGACAGGAAGCAGGAAGTGACCTCTATTGTAGGAACACCTGGGGATCCTCAGCACAGGTGTGTCTGACTGAAAGTCAAACTTTCTAACCAGGAAGGCTTTCATGAGCTGGATGCCTCACTGAAATTATACAATAAATGCACATCCACTCATTCTTTTTATTGGTTATTTAAACAAATTTAATGCATTTTAAACAAAAACTATTATAAATTTTCCTGTAAATTATTCTAAATTATGCAAAGATAAACTCTTACCCTCATTTTTATTTTTTTCACATTTAAATCCATATTTAATGGATGTTTAGTGAATCTTTTAACCAACTTGTTCTAATATTCAGCAGGTTTAGCTAAAGCTGACAGAGGATCTTTAATCGTCTCACAGCTGATGTTCATCCTGGTAATTAACTCAGCTGTGCAGCATCCCAGTAATCCCAGTACTCCCAGTAATCCTCCTCCTGACTACCACATCATTTTGTTTTGTCATTTCTTTCTTGTTTCTGTTCCGGTCGCCATGTTTCCTGAGGTTTTCTCTCTTCCTCTCAGCATCAGGACAGTTTGTATAAAGTTTAACTTTGTGGATTGGATCAAATCTAATAAAGTGAAGCTGTGCAGCCACTTGTTGTTGAGTGTTTGCAGCTGATTGTTATATAATCTCCCCCCCTGATGAGGTTCAGGATGAAGGCTGACCGTGACCAGGATGTTCTGTGTAAACTTGTCACAGAAACGGCTCTGCGCGAGTTCAGCCTACCTGGAGGCCGAGCCACTCAGGTTCCACTCAGAGGTGAAGTAAAGTGCATGTAGGGGATTTATGGGCTCTGCATTAACGCCTGCTCTGCAGTCGTTTCACATGTTTATGTTCTGAGGTGAAAACGGTAAATTTTAACGTATTTTCTCAATTTTTAAGCTCCAGTTTGGCTTTGGGAGTTTAAATGAGACGCACTCGCTCTGCATTCCTCAGGTGGAGAAACAGACGAGACAAGATTTGACATGAGCGCGAGGCGAGGCTCCTCCTGCAGCAGGAACAGAGCCTGACGTATATTGATTTGATTTCCGTTGATCCGGCTGTTTCTGATTGGCTGTGCTCTGGATCTTCTGGGGTTTATTTTGAACTGGATCTCTGAATCGTCCTGAAAAGTCTGCAGAGTGTTCAGATCCATGGCAGCCGCTAACCATGAAGCTTCCTCCACCATGCTTATAGCACAGATGATGTCCCTTCATTTTGAATTGTTTTAAAAGTTAATGTGAGCCAAAACACCATCAGCCTTTTCAGTGAATAAATACTTGTTTTCTGTCTTATTTCTGTTTTCCCAGAAGCTGAAGGAACGTCTGACTGAATCTGAGTCGATCTTCGGGGAGAAAAAACTTGTAAGTTAAAACTTTTACAGTTTTTACAGTAATGATTGTGTTTGTAAGATTTTAAATACATTTGAAAGGTTCAAACTTTTTAATCTGGATGTGAACAAAGAACCTGAGTGATTTTAATGTCGGTAATTAAAGGCTGGATTCTTTAGTTAGATTTGACCAATTTATGTTTTATTTGTCGGTTGGGTTTATTTCAAATGTACAGATAATACATTTAGGTAAATGTGTCTCCAGATCCACTGATACATGCATGAAAACAGCAAACAATTAATGTACCACAAACCATTTCGTTACATAAATTCAGAAGGTAAATGTTACATAAATCATAAATAGCCTTTAAATCAAACTAAGATCTTCAGATGAAAATGCAAAACTCCCACCAGCCCTGTTCAGTCCGATTTAATCCGACGGTCTTCTATCTAGTCAAAGTCCGGTTCAGTTGGTGAGGTGTGAATGCTAATCGACCTCTGGGTTCGGATGAAGTGAACTCTGGTTTGGTTTAAATGTGAACACCAAGCGGACCGGAGATCGCTCCAAAGCAGGAAGTGGACTACAGCGCAGGGTATTCTGGGTAAATACAACCAAAGTTAACAGGTTAACCTAGCGCTAGCAGCAGAAATGGCTCCTGGTCTTTAGCCAAAGACTAAAGAGAAATCCTCCAACACTAAAATCTGACGCCTCCATCTTGTTTCCATCTGGTGAAGAAGGAAGTTGCTCTCAGTGTCTTCAGAGGTTTTTGTGTCGTTTCCTTCAGTGGTTCTTGGTGCAGCGCCCCCACAGGCCAGGAGGGGAACAGGTTGGTTTTACTCAGAACCACAGCAGCTGGAGGTGGAGCAGATGCTTTGGGTCCAACAGAACCTAATCTACTTGACCATCAGGAGGGAATCATCCCTAAAACTTGTTTTAAAAGTTCCAAAAATACCTTAATATCCATTAATATGCAAAGATTTACTTCCTTATGTCTGCTCTTGTTGGTTCAGCCAATCAGTGCCAAGGAAAATGGATGGCGCTCCTGGATTGGCTGCTTTGCCTCCAGTAGCCAATAGCTTTGAGTTCAGCTTTTAAAGCTGCTTTCCTTCTGAATATTTTAGCTCTACAAGAATTGAACGCTGATCCACTGCATCTCTATCATCTCTTTAACCTGACTCTTCCAGGTGAAGGTGAAACCAGCATTACTGTCCCTGCCCTCCTCCAGCCCCGTCCCCGTCCCCCGTCCCCGCCCTCTGCCCCCCACAGTCTGCCTTCACACGTTGAACCTCTGGAAAACTCCCAACGCCTCTTTCCTCTCATAGTTTCCACCCACAGATTTTCTGGACCTTTTACTGGGGCAAGGTGACACTATCAGCAGCCGGGATCTTATCAGCTTGTAATGTGTAATGAGTAGTAATGTAACAGCAGTAGGTGTGTGTGTGTGTGTGTGGGTGTGTGTGGCCCGGTGATGCTGATGGGTGTGATAAACGTGCCGATGTGCCAATCATTTCCCGATGCGCCTGCAGCCTGTGGGTTGGGAGGGGGCCAACAGGAGAGTCCATGTTTGATAAATATGAGCGATTCCATCTGCAAACAAGGCCGGCGTTAGATTAGTGATTGTGTGGCGGCGACTCTGGCTTTGGAGGACTGAGATTGGTGATTTCTCTGAAGAGAAGCAGAGATAGCGCTGAGAACGGGGCGCTGCTCCGCTTTCTAACTGGTATTAGTGAGAGGAAGATCTGCTGCTTCTGATAACTCAGGATTCACACACACACTGCTCGCTGTGTGTGTGTGGGAGCGCCTGGAATGCTTCTCTACCTGCATGGACAGGTTGTGCAGCTCCTCTGCTTACCTGTCAGACCCGCCGGGCCAGAGCCAGAACCGGGCCGGCTGTGTGAGGGGCTTCTGGAGTTCTGTTCAGACTGTGGAACCGTTTGTGTTTTCATCAGCTGCTGTTGAGCAACACAAACGCAGAAACACAGAAACATGGCTGCTGATGTTTATTCAGCCTTGCATCATCAGCAGCGCTGCGGCGGCGGCGGCGGCTAGCCGTTCAGCGATTCAAACCTCGTTTCACACTAACCAGCTTAAATGTGACACGTCGTTCCGTCCTCACATGATGTGGAAACTTAATGGAAAGCTGACCAAATATTTCCTTCATTATTCACAGCTTCACTGGGTTCTGCAGCGACATGGAGAAGTTATTAAAATAAATGTCTTATTGCAGCAGCACTGACATGTTTTCATTTAATTACTTTGTTTCTGTGTGGAAAAAGTTCAACAAAATCCAAAAAATACTTTTCATCAACAGTTCATAACTTTGGATTTCCTGTGATTTCTGCTACTGGTTTCATAATCGGTGACTGTTTTATGTTGATTTTATGTTTTCATGATGTAAAGTCATTTGAATGGCCTTTTGCTGGAATAAACTCGATTGATCATCTTAGTCTCCCTCCAGGGTGATTTATGTGATTTTGTAACATTTTTTACCTGGATTGGTCAGAAAAGAATGATTCGTCAGATTTGTGGAAAAGTTGAGTAGTGAGTGAATTTGCATAAGTGGTTGTGATTGAAACGTTGCAGCTTCCTGAGGGCCTGAAAGCTGCATGTCAACAGTCTGAGGAAAAGTTAAAGTTTGTAAAGGTTCAAACTGATAAACGAGGCTGGATGTTTGGATTTACCCACAGAATGAGTTTAATAAATCCCTAAACTCAGAGGATTCAGTCTGAATAGGTTTAGTTTCCTGAGTTTAAGTTCAGCCTCTGACTTCAGAACATGTTTTGGATCTCAGTGCAGATCTGGATGGAAGCAGGTGTCACACAGCAGGAGGCAGAGTGGATCTAGATTGGTGATAAACTGAGAGAAAAACAAAAGTCAGACGTCTCATCTTGAGCGTTGGTTGCCAGGTTGGTTGCCAGGTTAAAAGGTTGTGCTCCAGGCTCTGCCAGGGCAACATGGCAACATGGCGGCCTGCAGTAGAGTGAGGCGGACGGACGGGAAATCCTGGAGTGTTTCTGTTTCAGGGTGTCATTTTACCCGATCGCCCATTGTGCTCTGACAGGAGAGAGAGGGAGGGGAGGTGGCCTGGTGCCAGGATACCAGCTGCCAGCCTCTTACCATCACACACACACACACACACACACTGAACGGAGCTGAGAAACTCTGGATAAGAATGTGGGCCATGCAGGGATCAGAACCAGAAAGGCCCAGTCTGGTTCTGTTACACACACCCCCACACACACACACATGCACTATAAACCTCCAGACACGTTGAGCATCTAAATACTAAAGTTGATGGCAACAAAAACAATCCAAGAGGCAAATATTTTATTTCTAATCCTCGTTGTTGAGAAAGTGGTAAAAGCTAAGTATTAAACTACACTAAATATTCAATAAATAATTTTAAAGTTGAGATGAGATAAAATAACTTAATCAAAGTTAAATGAAGCTAATCTAAGACTGAGCCGGTTAGCTCAGTTGAGCTAGCGTTAGCTTAACTGAGCCGGTTAGCTCAGTTAAGCTAGCGTTAGCTAACAGTTAGCCAAAAAAGTGAAAGACAAACTAAGCACAGCTAAGTGATGATGATAGCATTAGCTAAGATAAACACTAAATCAGATCCTAACAATCAAAGTGGCAAAACTAATCCAGATTAAAAACAGAAAAGTTAAGCAGAGCTAAATCTAAAACTCCTTCTGGATTAGTTTTAGATCAAAAACATCCCGTGTGTTTGTGTGGTCACTGGCAAACATATTTCAAAATTTTGTTATATTTGTCCAATAATTAATCTGTTAATCTAGAGTTTGTGCCTCAGATTAATCTAAGATTACAATGTGTTTAATCTCTGATAAACTAGCTCTATATCAGGTTTAATCTGATTTATACATTAATACGTTGACTCTAACAGTCTGTGAAGTAGAAAAATACCTAACCACACCATGGCCAGTTTATTAGGTACACACATGTTCTCTTTGAACCAAGTTGAGATAATCTGCGTTTTAAAATTATCTGAATAATCCTGCAGGACGGACCCATCAGAACTGATGTGATCAGGAACGATACTCGGGTAACAGTTAATCAATTATCCAATCAAAACTCAGAATCAGAGAAACCTTTTCCAACCTGCTGTCCAATTCTGGTGAGTTTGTGCAAAGAGTAACTAAAGTTTCCTGCTAGCTGGGGGAAGTGGCAGCCAGTGAGGTTTTCTGCTGCTGTAGCCAATGTGTGTCAAAGTTCAACATCTTATGCTTCACATGTGCATAACTTGGTTAATTTAACTACTTCTAGCGTTTCTCTGCCCATTCCTCTGACTTCATGAAGCGTTTCTGTCCAGATTACAGCTGCTGGTTTTTTATCGTCTTCCGTCACTGTTCACTATAAACTGACCATGGTTGATGATTATAATCAGTTAATTTATAATCATATAATTATTTTCTTCTCCATCCTAATTCTTGGTTTGATTTTTTTCACCAAGTCTAAATATCAACATTCATTGTTTCGCTGCCATGTTGCTACTGCGTGTCGTCTCTTCTTTCTTTGTTAAAAGAAAGTTGCAGCAAAAATGTTATATGCAAAATAGTTTTGGTTTTATTCACTTTATTTATGACTGTAGGAACAAACGATCTTTCCCAGCAGCATCAGTAAAATGCTTCACAATTCCATTTTTCTTTCATTTTTAAACAAATTAAGTACAGAAAATGACACAAAACTTTGCCCAACTGTGCTATTATTATTATTATACATGATTAATTTTAGTGTGCTGTCATGATTGCTCAATTATTGAAATGTGAAAGTTTCATGTCTTTTTCAGATGAGCTTATTTTCAATATTTCTGTTGGTGACGACCTCCAGCTTGGTGAGTGAGTCTTATTGATAGTAAGGAAACTATTGCTTCATTCACACTGCAAAAATCTTTAGAAACCTGCAGTTGCTGATGGTTATTTTTAGCTTGTGGTTAGCAAACGTAGCTTTCCAAATTACACCTTTCACTGGGTGTTGCGTGATGTTTACTGAGATCTGCCAAAGGAAGTCAGTTGGTTTTTACCAACCATATGGAAACTAAATGTCTTGGTCTTTCTTAAAACCTTGGAAAATATTGAAATGGACGTAAAGAATTGTTTTGAATATCTTTTATTGATATTGAAAGACGTTTTCATAAATATGAACCAGTTTTATGTGAAGGAGGCCAATTTGAAAGGTCACAAGATAAAATTGTTTTTAAATCTTGGATTTGAACATTTCTGTCCCATAATATCTGACAGAAATCTCTCCCCGTCCTAAACGGTTGTTTGTAATTTCATTGACTGACTTGAGTTGTGACAGGCTGTGTGTGACTCATCTGATCTTCTGTGGCAGCAGTTTATTAGCATTAATAAAGATTTAATGATAGCGCTGCTGCTGGTGAACTGGGCAGCGCTCCAGAGCGAACAGCGAAAACTGACAAATGATTGTTGAGTTACAAGCAGTGATCTGTCTGTCGCCCTTCATTTTCTGCAGACTCCTCATGAAAGGACTTTGATCTGGCTGTCATTCTGTCTCTTAAGATTACTGTCTGCTGATGACGGCATATTCTTCACCAAACTGGATGGAGATTAGATTCTGCAAAGAAATAATAATGCGATACCTAAAATGAGTTTCTTTTTTTAGCGCTCTCTCCCTGCTCTGCGCCTCGAACCTCGAAGTTTTTTTCATCCAACAGTCTCCTTTTAGCTCTGTGAGAGTGAAAGACTGCAGCTATAATAGTGTTTGTTTCACATGCTGTTGGGTGAGATGTGCTTGAACAGAAATGCAAACAAATGGATGAGAAGTGACAGGAGAAACAAGCTCAGGCTGGTGAGGCTTCTGCTCCTACTGAACAGACGGGCATGTTGAAATGTTGCCACCTGCAAGAAAAAGAAAATACTAGTGGAGAAGTGGAACCGCAGGTGTGAATTCATGCTTAAAAGTTAACATATTTAAAATAGTCTCGCTTCATAGCCGACGTTGCGGAAGTTCCTTTGACACAGTTGCTGCCAAATCGGTCGAAACACAAAGTCTGGTTGTAAACAGCAAACTAAACGGACCAGTTTAATGTTTCAGAGCGAAACATTGATCAACATCTGCAGCACCAAGCCAACAGCTGCTTAGAGCAGCTCTTTGTTCACATTTCACTTACAATGGAAGTGAAATCAGCTCAGGTTTAGAAAATAATCTACTGCAGAGATTCTGTTGGTTTGGTGACTGTAGTTTAGAACAAATAAAACCCCAAAACTCAGACCAGAGAACTGAAGTGGAAACCCTCAACGAGGAGGGAAGAATCTGGCTGAATCAGGAAAGTTTAGTGGAAGGAAAACATGTGGCAAACAAAGTTGCACAAGCAACAGATAAGTGGATTGTTGTGATTTAGGACGTTTTGTGTAACTGTTGTATTTGCTGTTAAAGATTTTACACTGAGACGTTTCAAGACTAAAGTTTAGGAAAGTTAGAGAAACTATTTGTCACGACACTTCTTTCAAGTTTTTATCTGTTTTTTCAGGATGTTTGGTTTTATTGATCTCTCAAGCAGCTCCTTGCTTTTTCATTCCACTTCAAGTTGCCGTGATGTTTCTTCTTCCATATTAAATCATTTTTCACCTCCTCCTGTTTGTTCAGTTTTCAGATGTTTCTGTGGAACATGATTCCTAATTCTTGCTAATTTGCCAACTTGCTGATTTTTATTTTATTTTTTTCATAGAGCATTTCATAGAGTCTAAAATATTTTAAAAAACGGAGCTGGAGAATCTTAAATATGTCGGAGCGATTCTACTGTTTCATCAGTTCAGTTGTTTACGAACAGAAAACCTCATACATCATCAAACTCGATGATTTGGGTTTGGTTTCCCACTTCATGATGAAATATGAATTAAATTTTAATGTCTGTGAACCCTCTGCAGATGGATAATATCTGAGGGACAAACCTGGAAGTTTTTCTTTCAGTGACTTTAAAGTCTGAATGAAACTGTAAACTGTAACTTTTTTAAATTTCTTCTTCAAACAACCAAAGTTTAAAAGGAGCAGGAACCTTTAAATCTCTGTCTGAATGTTTGACTGTGTGAGTAATCCAGGAACAATCTCATGTATTTGTGTGAAATCTGTTTGTGTCGTTTTCTCTGGGGGATTTCCTGAAGGTTTCTGGATATTTTTACTCTGAATATGAGTGAAACTAGAAAACCGTCCAGCTGGTGACTAAAACACTTTAAATCCAAGTTTGAATAAAGGAATAAAAGCACCATTGATGCCATATGGTGTTCTGATCTGTTGCTCTGAAGGTTCATTTAGTTTTCTGATGATCAACTCATTGAATTGTTGTGATTTATCTTACACAACGAGCAGACGGTGAGAACATGCCTCTACCTTCAGGGCTGAACCGGAGCTACACCTGGAATCCAGATTGATGCTTTCATAATCAGCTGTAACATGTTAAATGTAATAAGTTGGAAACTGACAGCGGTTTTTATTGTCCTGATGCTGTGCGCCTCTCCTTTGGTGGTAAACTGCAGTGGTAATGAAGAAATCCACTGACTAATGCCTGAAAAGCGAGTGAATGGTTTCTGAGCGGGACAATAAACATGTGAAATGCTTTCACAATGAGGAACGTCTAAATCTTTGCTTGGGGGCAATGAGGAGGTGCAAGGAGCTTGGCAGCCTCTTCTTCTGTCTCATCTTTCCCACTTCTTCCTCCGTCTGCCTCTCCAAGCAGAGTGAGCTGATAGATGAACTCAGACAGGAAACAACCTTCCTGCAAACGACAGGCGCTGGAAGGGTTTGCAACTTCTGCAGCACCCTGGAACTGATACTTTTAATTTATGTTTTCATGACTTTCTCTGCATAGTTGTAGTGTTTCCAGTCTGTCATTAAAGAGTAGCAGTAAATACTGAAACATTCTTACATCTACCATAAAATGTCCTTAAGATAAAATGTCCTGATACCGGGAAACAGTTGAAGTATGTTGCATTTATTTCAGTATCTTCAGATGGAGTGAATGATTACCAAGTCTAGAAGATAAACTAAAGAGCAAAAACATGTTTGGTTCACTTTAATGCAACTCCAGTTGGTTTGCCTTGAAAGTCCGGTTCAGCTGGGGAAGTCTGGATGATTAGCCAAACTGAAAAATCAAACTCTGGTGCTCCAAACCTCGGTCTGGGTTCTCTTGAAGTGAACTCTGGTTTGGTTTGAATGTGAACGCCAAGCGGACCGGAGACCGCTCCAAAAGCAGGAAGTGGACTACAGAGCAGGGCATTCTGTGCTAGCGCTAGCCCTGCGCTGTAGCTTTAGCCTGGTGTTAGCCTGCTAGCGTTAGCCTTTAGCCAAAGACTAAAGAGAAATCCATCCAACCACTAAAATCTTACGCCTCCATTTTAGTTTTCTTTTCCCAAATGTTGTGATTTTGGTCCCAAATGGGACAGAGTCTCCCCGGCTACCAGGTGTGGAAAATACCGAAATGAAATGATTTTATTATGAAAACAAAGTCCATTCTTTGTCGTTCCTGATATTTGATGAAAACAATGAAAACTCAACATCTTGGTTTTCTGTTTCAGGACAAGAGTCATTTAGAAGTTATCCTTACTTCTTCTGAGCTAAATGATGTTAAATCTGTTTAGTTTAGAGATCTTAACAGAAAACCTTTTATTTATGAGTAATTTTTCAGATAAACTCAGTGTTGACACTAAACTAAATGTGACTTTGGACCAAAGTTCTGATTTACTTTAAACTTTTCTGAATGAAGAGTTTTCCTTAAAGCGACGTCTATTCCTGATATTCCTCTTCATCTGGATTCCAAGCGATCAAATTAAAACATGTCTATGAGCGGACACACTCGCGCATATCCAGAGATCCCGGCGTTCCGGCCCGATGCCAGGACGGTTAATTACAGGTGTGGATGTTTAAGTGATTGGTGTGCGTTTCTCCCTGAGTGCTGGTAAGTGAGAGATCAGCCTGACACTTAAGTGCTCTTGTTGCTTTTCACCCATGCTCTTTGAGGATCCTGTAGTGTCCTAATGCCTGGCGCTGAAGCTCGGTTCCAGCTAAATGCACCTCAGGCATTCCTGCTGTTAGCTATACAAACAATCAGCTATTTAAAGAGGAACAATGATGCAAAATTCACATTCTGTATGTTTTTGTGCATCCATTTGGGTTTCTGTTGCTTCTAAAAGCAGTCAGTGATTAAAAAAACAATCAGACATTTTTGGCAGCAAGTTAATGTTTTTTGGTGTCTGGAAAATGAGCCGTTTCAAAAACTGTCACCTAGCAACCCAAGCTAAACGGCAGCATGTTTGGTCAGCTGCTTTTGCCGCTGTGTGCACTGTACAATGGCTGCTGGAAAGGACAAGTGTTTAGTTGCTGACTCACCATCCAGAAACCAGTTGCTGCATTCTTGTTGGCTGTGCAGGAGACTCCACTTCTGCTTTTCTAAGCTGTACTGTTGTATAGAAGCGCATCTGTTTGCAGTCATTTTCACGTGCGAGTGTAAGCGTTGAATGAAATATTATCAAAGTTATAAGTGCAGGCCGTAGGTTTATCCTAACCTGTTAAATGTAGTAAGATGGCTTAAATTAAAGATATCTGCTTCCATTCTGAAAATAAAAACGCTGCTCCAGAATCAGAGTGATCTAGTGACCAGTAGCTCTTGTGCTTTTTGGCTTTTCTGCTTCCTGCTGGAGGGATGAATGAATCCTCATCGGTCCACTCTGTTCGCTCTGAGTGGCCGGCGGTGTCGGCTTCCATAAACAATACCTGGCCTAAAGAATCAAGCATCAGGGTAACACAACACAGTCATACTAGCTTCCACCAGCCGACAATGTGGATCATTCCTTTAGAGCCAGATATAATTTATTAAGGGGCGCCGGCTGCAGGAGGCCGCGGCGTTTGTGTGTGATGGAGAGAGAAAGCGCTCCTCTCAGGTGACTCAAGTGTTTGTTTATGCTGTTAATCTCTAAAGTAGACTTTAACCATTGTGGACGGAGTCATTGTGTTCAGTTCAGGGAAAACAGGCGACTCAATGTAAATGAATCAGAAGAAGTGTGTGTGTGTGGGTGTGTGTGTGTGGTGTGTGTGTTGGGGGGGATCTACTTCAGCCATCTTAATCCAGACTCTTGGCTCGTCACAGTCAGAGGTCAACAGCAGGACACTGATTTAATCTGGTTGTGTTTGACCAAAAAGTACAGAGTTTGTCCTTCATGTTGCAGAGATCTGCAGCTTTTGTTTTTCTTTACATGGTGTTTTACTAAAAGCACCAGTAAAGTTTGCTTAAATCTATTTTATTATCATTAATTTGGGAACTTTGTTCTTTACTGCATGCTCCACAAATATCAGAGAAGATGTTTAGTTTTTGTTTTAAAACCTAAAAACATAAAATTTATTTTTAGATATTTGACAATAGGAAAATTTACTTTCAAATTGTTTTTACTTTAAAAAATTAATGTAATCTGTAGTTTGAATTGAATTTCATTTAACTGGAATGCTAATATTAGCATTTTAGCTAATTTAAACTTTAACCTTTTTTATTTTGAATGGAGTATGTTAGTATAGGTCAACATGCTGGTGATAGCCTGCATGCTAACGTTAAGATCTAGCTAGAGTGAGCTAATTTGAGCTAAAGTTTTAATATGAAAGCTAATTTAGTTAATGGAGTGAATTCCACCAAAGTGGGCGGAGCCAGAGATGATGAGGGGCGTGGCCAAAAGTGCAGAGTTCACTGTGTTCACCTGAGCAACTTTTCAGACCCTCCATCAACTTTTTTCTGTTTTATTGTAGACTTTTATGGCAACATGTGAAAAAGCTATAATATAATTATAAATATAATTTCACTTAATTTAATATATTTCTAATCTTCCTAGAACAAGTACCAAATCTTTACTTTTATGCAGGCTTACAAGAAGTGATCCACTAATATTCTTATTACATAATAAAATATCATTCAGTTGTTTATAGAGCAGTATAATAAAAACGATTATCTGAGCTGCAAAACTGATCTTATTTATTTTATTTTGTAGTTTTTTCTACTCTGCAGAACAGCAGAAGAGCAGACACCTAGAATCTGGAGTAAATTAAGATTATTTGCATTTTCATCCAGAGTTAGCTTGAAGAAACTGATAAAGTGTCAGAGGAAACCAGAGAGGCTAAATGCTGCTTAATGAGGCCTTAATGGAGCAGCAGGTCAGTTAAAGTCTGAATACCTACAGTTCATAATCATTATGAGTATTGTGTCAGTCTTCTGTTGTTGTGCATTTTATTAGAGAGAGACAGAAAGTTGTTGGATATTTTAATGTATAAATAAAGACTCGGATAAATATTCATCTTGGTGAGATGTCAGTGGAGCGCATGGACTCAGATCAAGCCTTTCGTCATACCAGATCGCTGCCAAGGTACATATATCACTTAATATTAAATTCCTGACACCCAGCTGTAAATCAAAGCATGAAAGGAGGCTTAATTTGTTGCTCTGCTAGACTCATCTTCATCTTTCCGTCCCGTCTTTCATTTGGCTGCTGTGCCAAATATTCCTGGCCTAATGAGTCGCTCACAGCGCTGGAGTTTCCACAGATCAAACCCTCCGTTTGGTTTCCGTCCTACTAGTTTAGTGGGGCTGGTTGCGGGTGGGCTGCCTCTGACGGATGGTGTTTCTGAATAATTGCTGGAATGATTCAGGCTGAATGAGCCGTCCTGGAGGCGTTTCTGAGCCTTAGCGAAGCTCCTCGCCTCGTTAAGGTTCCAGGTTTCCTGACTCCTCACTTCAGCAAATATCCACAGGATTGTCTCGTGTTCCCTAATAAATGCCTCATTTGTTCATGAGCTCTTGTTAGCAATGACATGCTGATAATTCTTATGATCAGATTGGAAGGGCAAATATTTGAGGATAATATTTCCCTATGGATTGAGTTAAGAGGAATTTCTTATTCATCAGTTTCCTCATTTCCAAAGCCTGACTTCACATCCGTGTCGATCCTGATCGGATCATTTCTGCTTTGTTTATCTAAGAGCAGAAAAGTTCAACTATTTAAAGAAGAGAATATTGTATATTTTTTACTTTTCAGTTATAAACTGGTCATTTATTGTAGCCATGCTCCTGTGTGAGCCGTTTGCTGAGACTGTGGGCTGTTTGTTCAGCCATCAGCTTGTTTACATTTTGATGCACTATGAAAAGCATTGTTCATTCTTCTTTACCTGAAGAAGTTCCTGTTTGAACGGTTACCGTGGCTGCACACGAAACAATCAGCCGTGATAACTCTGCAAATGTTCCTGTTTGAGTTATGACTGGTGCTGATGATGGTACTCTGCAGCACTTAGCTTTCCTGATCCTTATCTGGCCATAAATTATGGAAACCTCTTGGTTTTTATTTGACTCTATTATTTTTTCATTTATTTTATTTTATTTTATCCAAAAATGAAAACTCTATAATATTATTGTTAGTTCTTTGTGTTCTTTTCAGTTCAGTACACATTATTTATTTTTCAGAAGGTAAATTCAGTGTTGTATCTCCTATCGTCCCAGTTTCTTCAGTCGTGGGTTATGATGCCGTAAGCAGGAAGGATCTCCTGTAGCAGTCAGTCTAGCAGTGACTCAAGAGGCCTCTGACTGAAGACTGTTGCTGTGCAACAGTTTCATAACTTCATGACCTGCTGATAATTTAATATACTTGCAGCAGAGAAAACTCAGCTGTTAGCAGCTCTGCTAATCCTCCTCAGAAAGATGCTGGAGTAGGGGATCTGATCTGAGGTGGTTTGAATTTCCTCGTCCATGAAGCCTCCTTATTAACTCCTCTGGGATTTGGGGTCAAAGTTCAGGTGTTATTTAAGCTTTATGTTAATCAGCTTCTCCTGAATGTGTAAAAAAATAAAGCATTCTCACCTTGTTGCCATGGTTATGCATCATGGCTGTCCTAAAGCAAAACTTAAATAATTATCCAAACACCAAAAACTTTTGAACTAAAGTCTGTAAAGCATGAGAGCTAACGCTACGTAGCCGCTCTAACATGGGCTCTGCAGCTTATCATCAGATCCAGATTGTTTTTAACTCTAATTAGTCCTGGACAACAAAGATGTCCGCCTCCGTTCATCCAGCCTCATTACCTTCATCATCATCATCGCCGCTGTCTGACGCTCCTGTTTCTCCAGAGAACCGTTTGGGGGCCCCGGTTCCCAGCGCTTCAGGCTCTCAGGAGACCAATATGGGGCGTGAACACAGGGGGGCAATCAGGCTGAATGAGGGCTGGAGGCGGCTCAGCAGAACCAGTTAGCATCCCACAGAGACCAGTGAGCTCCCAGTAAGAGTCCAGGCTGAACTCTGACATAAACTGTTTCACATTGTCCAGATTTAAGTTTATTTAAAGGTGTTTCATCCATTTTATTCTGATTTGCTCTCCTCTGATACCGCTTTAAGTCCAAATCCTTCTGAAGTCAATCATGACCTCTGACCCTAATGCCTTAACTGCAAAATCTCAAAATCTTACCAACTATTTTAGTTTCTAGTGAAAATATCTTTTAGCACGTGAATTAAGACAAAGTGAACATTTCAGTGAGATATAAAAGTTTGTGTCACATGATCGCGTCCTGCAGGTCATGTGACCCAGACGCTCCGCCCTCCTTCAGATGCCATTTGGACAGAAAAACTCTGACATTTCTCCAGCGTGTGACAGATGAAAGCTTCATGTCCCGACTCCTTTGGAGTAAATAAATAGGTCACCTCCACAAGTCATTAGCCGGCTCAGTTTCTGTTCCATATTCATGGAGGGGAATGTGGAAGCCCCCACCGGGCGTGAGCGGGCGATGGAGCGTCTCCCCTGTGGTCCTGCTTGTATCGGAGCGTTCAGCGCTCCCAGAGGACTGCTTCCTTTGTCGGAGCTCAGAGGAGTTAAATTGTATATAAAACAAATTAATTGCCCCTGTTAGATCACTCAAGCAGTCACCCAGGGGAGCATGTGCTTATCACCCCAACTCGCTGCGCTTAGCGTTCCTGCGCCTGCCAGCCTCATTCCTCTGAGGAGTTGGGAGGTTCCTCCTCTCCATCTGTTGGCCCAACTCCTTCCTACCTCACCCTGCGCTCCATCTGTCCCCACCAGCCCGCCGCTGGCTGATAGGGACCCCTCAGGATGTTTATGGGGCCGTTAGGCGGCCATTACTTCCCCTCTATCAACCCGATTCTGGACTGTAGGGTCACTGTGGCTGCGACCTTTACAGCCAACGCCAACAGACGGTGCAGGTCTGCTGTTTACGGCCCCGAGTGTGTAGCTAGTTTACGGTTTAATCCACTTTAATCCAACTCCAGTCCGTTTGCCTAGAAAATCTGGTTTGGTTGGTGAGGTGTGAACGCGAATTGACCTCTGACCTCTGGTCCTCCAAACCTTGGTCTGGGTTTGGTTGAAGTGAACTCTGGTTTGGTTTGAATGCATATGTGAACCTCATGTAGACCAGAGCCCGCTCCAAAAGCAGGAAGTGAACCACAGTGCAGGGCATTCTGGGTAAAGACAACCAAAGCTAACATGTTAGCCTAGCGCTAGCAGCAGAAATGGCTCCTGGTCTTCAGCCAAAGACTAAAGAGAAATCCTCCAACCGCTAAAAGCTGACGCCTCCATTTTGTTTCCATTTGGTGAAGAAGGAAGTTGCTCTCAGTGTCTTCAGTGGTTCTTGGTGCAGCGCCCCCACAGGCCAGGAGGGGAACAGGTTGCTCAAATGGTTTGGTTGGTTTGAGAAAGAGAACAGCAGCAGCAGGAGGTGGAGCAGATGATGAAGTTTTGGTTCCAACAGAACCGAGTCTACCAGTTTTTTCATCTTCTGGTCAACCTGCAGGGTGTTTAACTTCTCCTTCCCTGACCTCTGACCTCCTGATTGGGTTTTGTTCAGGTTTCCAGTTTGATGTTATGTTGACTGAGAGGTTCCCCTGGTTGGGTCAGAGGACGGTTCTGGTGCGTTCTCTGGTCCGACCCGCCTGCCGCCTCCTCCTGTGTTTCTGAGTGGCAACACAGTAAAACAAACTGGTTGTTGCTGCTGTGGCTCAGCAGGGAGCCATGCAGAGTGACCGGGGCCCTAAACACACTAATGCTGTTAATTTGGCCCCTGTGGTTTTATTAGAGGAAAAAGCTTCGGATGGTTTCTGCTTCCAACAGGCTGAACACAAAGATACTGGTGTATCTGGACCTACTGGTCAAACTGGGAAGCCCCTGCTTGGAAGATTTGAATAGCAAATAAATACTCTCTGAAATATTTTGTTTACACTCAGATCAAGTCAGTCCATGAGCTTTTAATAAAAAAGTGAATGAAATTATTGTAAAGTATGTAATTTTCCTATATTAAAATGAAAACGTCCTATGGTGTGAATCTGAAGCAGGAAGTCAACCTGCCTGCATTCGTCCAATCAGAGGAGCCGTTTCTGACGCGATGCAGTTCACTTCCTGTCAGCACACTTCACTTCCACAACACGGCATATTTTACACTTCTCAGGTTTTTATAACAATATTTACTGGAGATAAAGTTATTATTTACAAAAAAATGTAACGTCTCTGAGATAAAATGCTAATTTATTTGGTTAAAATAACTTTCATATTTATTTTTTTATTTGTATTTTGCATTTTGTCTATCGGAGATTATTGGAATAAACTTTATTTTCAGACATTTGAATAAATGCAAAGTTTCAAATATTTGGTTTTATTCAACATAATTTAAATAATCATGATTTCAACATAATGCTAGATTAAAAACAAAACCAGATTATAAATTAAGTATTTATTTTTTCAGGAAGTCCTTGGACTTGAAATGTTTTTGGAGGAATTCCTGGCAGAATACTAAACGTAGCATGAAAATGCAAAGACAGTTAAAACGTTGTAAAATTCACTTAATGCAATTTTGTAAAGTCCAGAAACAAAATCTCTATTTAAATCTTGTTTCTTGTGTAAATATCTTACAGTTGAAAGGAGATGAAACTAAATTACAAGTAACTTCAGCAACATATAGGAGCTTGTTATAGGTCAATAATTCCTTAATAAAATTAAAAAGTTCTACTTCCACTGGCAGATTATTTCACTTGTAACACTTTAAAATGTCTTATAAATTTAATAATCTGCCAGGGAAACTAACATTATTTTGATTAAAATTAAGGAATTATTAACTTAAAATAAGTTGGTATATTTCTGAAAAGTTACTTGTAACTTAGTTTTGTCTTATTCCAAGTATTATAAGAACAAGAAACGAGACAAAAATACTTAGTTTGTTTTTTCAGTGAATACTGGAGCTTCAGGTAAACTTTTCTCAATAGATCAGCTCTGCATGAAATTGTTCTCAAACAGTTTAAATCTGGTTTTAGATCCTCTTTCCCTCTCAGTCTTGTTAAAATAAAAGCTGTAATATCTTTTTAAGACGTCGATTCCAGGAGAACTTTTAAATGAGAGTCGGTGGAAGGAGAAACTCCAGCCTGATGCTGATTTTGTCAGGATTTCAGGAGAACTGAGCCAGGTTGTCCCAAACAGAGGGACACCTGAGGCTGAGACGTGCTCAGTCGGCTCTGAGACGATGTCAGGACCTGCGGCCCCCAGCATGACTAAACAAACGCCTCAGTCGGAGCCTTGGCCATGCAAATGAGTGTAAATACCATAAAGTTGTGTGCTAACCGGGCTTTGAATGGGCCAGCCTCAGGGGGCTAATGTACCCCTGTAATCAGCTGACCTCACTGCAGTGTGTATGTGTGTGGGCGTGTGTGTGTGTGTGTGTGTGTGTGCATGTGTGTGCGCGTGTTCCTGCTTGCCTAATAAGCTCATTTACCCCGGGGGCCGTCAGTGTGTTTATCAAAGACATTCTTTTGTCTCGGTCATCCATCTCTAAACTCTTTGAATGAAACAATGTGGACCCAGCCGCCCCAGTCGGCTCCTTCTGCTCACTTCACTGGTTCTTTATTTTATTTGTGGATTTTATAACACAAATGCTGCAGAACGTAGAGGAAAGGTCAGAATTAAACTCATAGATGCAACCAAACACCGTGAAAGTTTTAATCCAAGGGACAATTTTATAAATTTAGTCATCAGAACAAAAAACATTTCTGCAAAAACTGAGATGCATTTTCAGTAAAATAAGCTAATTACCGTTATTCTGTAAACTGGTCCTCACTACACAGCAAAAACACAAAATCTCACTATTTTTGGTCTAGTTTATATTGTAAATGTCTTACTACATTTGAAATAAGACTAAACTAACGTATAAGTAAGTTTTCTTCTTAGGATTTAGGAACTGGTTTTAAGCTAATAGCACCTTAATATTGATTAACAAAGTACTTGTTCCTGTTATTTCACTTTAACATGAGAAAATGTCTGAAGTGACAAAATCGTCCAGTGAACGTTGACAGGCAGGAAGGAAGGAAACTTTTTTATTTTTATTTTTTTACCCCTCCAGGGGGTCTTTTGTGGGCTCTAGTGTCCCTTATATGACAGTGGGCTGACAGGAAACGGGGAAGGAGAGGGGGGAAGACATGCGGCAAATGTCGTCGGGTCCGGGAGTCGAACCCGCGACGGCCGCGTCGAGGACTCAAGGCCTCCAAATACGGGTCGCGCTAACCACTACGCCACCACGGCACGCCCCAAGGAAACTTTTTTGATCTATTTGGGATTTTTATCTCAGTCTCCCACTTAAACATAAAAACACTTAAAACATAAAAACATTAATAACTAGGACTTTCAAAATCAATATTAAGGAATTGTTTACCTAAAACGAGCTCCTATATTTTGTTGAAAAGTTAATTGTAAGTTAGTTTAGTCTTATTTTGAGGTTATTAGGATATTTACTCTAGAAACTAGACATGAATACTTGGTAATATTTAGTGTTTTTGAAGTGTAATATAAACATTTTAACGTTTCTGTTGTGATATTTTCCCTCCTCTCTCTCTTGTTGAGGTTTTTAGCGTCTCTTGACACATTAAGCTTTCAATCGGTTTCTGGAGCAGCAGAAGACAAACAATCAGGAAACAATGTGAGGAACAGTAGCAGGTCCCAGGATTAGACTGGAGGTCAGAGGTCAACGTCTTCCTTTTGTTGTTTTAAGGCTGCGCACGTGGAGCAGCGAGTGCGTGTGTCTTTATGACCGGACCGGCTCGTTTCGTTGAGAGGCCGGGGTGAAAGGTCACGGCGTGCATACAGAAAGGAGCACGCTGCCTTAAATATTCCACCTTAAATGCTGAGGAATGCTGGGTATTTACTGCTTTGGTGGCTGGTGAAGGAAAAACGGCTCCGCCTGAAACTTGCTAACTAGTCTGTTGACTTAACTTCACGTGTTTAATGATTACTGGAGTTTCTTGGCTTTGAAGTTAAATGAAGGAAATCTGGATGATTGTTTTGGACCAGCCTGCTGCTGCAGCTCAGATCTAACTTTAAACATTTTTATTTCATTTCTGCATAAACACCACTTGCTTTTAAACTCTTATTTTTTACGCTTTTGCTGTAAAGTTGTTTGACTAGTAGAGTTGAAATCAAATCAAATTTTGTTGTTATTCTTTTGAATTCTGTAGTTTTTTCATGTTTGATGAGTTGGATCCGTTTCCACTCCTGATATATTTAAACTGCCGACCTACAATAAAGTGTTTTAGGTCCTGAACTACTAATTGTGACAATAAGAAAGGAGTAAACTCTGAAGAAACACAGAGATTAGAGTTTTATAGGAGAAATAGTGGCTGCATTTGTATATTTGGCTTATTTCCCTTTGGGATTAGTAAATTATTTTTGAATTTTAATAACCTTCATCATCACTGGCTTCACATCTTCCTCAGCCTGTAGTTTTTATTTTCTATAGTTTCTTTTTCTTTAGTAATATGAACTCTGCTCAGATAAACAAGCTATCAGAATGTATCATAAACTGACAATTTATCATAAATATGTTGGGAATTATTAGAAAATGTTTTAAATAATCCAAAATATCAGGAAATCATCTTTGCTTTGCATTAAATTAGTGAAATAGGATCATTAAGTATTCAGATGCGTAGACCAATCAAAGTGCTTGAATGAATTTAGCCAGCCAATCGATGATGACCTCTTATTCATTGTCTCAAAAACAAAGATTTGCACTTTTCCAGATTTATTTTTAATGGCTAGAAGGAAGCAGTTCAGTCTGTTTTTTAACTCTTATTTCAGAGTTAATATTGTCAAACAAAACATGACTTTCTCTCGTTTCTCCTGAGGAATCACTGCTCAGGTTTTAATGCAAGTGCTGTAAACTGTTGCTTTGTGGGTAAATCAGGGCACATTAAATTCATGTTTCTTTCGACCTAATTATTTATTTCTAGATGGTTAGAAATAACTTGTCAGTCTGGTGTCTGGTCCTGATGAATGATCCCTCGGACGGAGCAACAGGAATAAAGCAGCAGCTCAAACAGCTGATGGTGATTTTACTTTGACATCAACCTGCTGGCTGACGGAGGCTTCAGACATCTGAAGTGGAGCAGCTGAGGCCAAAACTGACAGAGGTTGAAGAAGCATGTTTATGACAGTCTGGATGTTAAACTATCAGCGGAACCGTTTGGCTACATTTAGCTCATAGATGTCAGACAATCCAGTCTGAGATGTCTCTACCTGTCACTAAGACCAGAGTCTGAATACTTTAAATAGTGGCTGAAACAGTTTGTGTTTGAGGATTGAAGTAAAATGAGAGCAAAGCTCTTGTTGGGTTCAGGAGAGAACACATTCAGACATTTTTTCAGGATAAATGAGTTTTAGATCCTAACATGAACAAAGTTTCTTCCTGCAGATCTGCTGGGGTTCAGTGGAGTAGCTTCACCTGTCGGCCTGATTCTCTCTCCTAAGTGGAAAATGAGCGGTTGCTCCCCATCATTTACCAGCCTGCTAACACTCAGACATTACAAGCAATTGATGAGCAGGTGTGACTGTGGGAATCCCCCCTCACTCACAGTGCAACAGTTTTCTCGGATGCGAAGGCGTAGTTGGCACAGGAAGCAGTAATACCTGTTTTATTTTGTTTCTTTAACATTTAGCTCCGTTATTACCTTATGGTTTCGTTGAGCAACATTTCAGCAAAGTTTCACATTATGAGCAACCTGTCTGGATGTCTTCACACCTCTGGTTATTTTTCTGTGTGTTTCTCAGTATGTTGTCTGAAGTTGGAGAAACAGTCAGGAACTCTCTTCCAAAGTCTTATTTGGACTGGTTAGCATTTTTCACTAACTCTAATCTCAGAATACAATATGGCTGCCTCAAACATAAAATGTGGATCATTGCAACAATAATCTGCTGATTTGCATCCAACAGTATGTGAGGAAAACACTGAACCGTCTCTGAACCGTCCAGCTGACAGGTTTCCATAGTTTTTGGTCCAAGAGCAACAAAATGTTTGTTGCTATCTTTGGTTGCTAATTCTCTGGTATCTTTGTTGTCAGAACATTTCAGGATCCAAGTTTGTTTTTCACAATGATAAATAAATGCATGATTGATCTGGCTTTGCTTCATTTCAGACTTTGGTTATGTTGGTTTCCATTTTGGGAAAATCTTTCCATCCACATCAGCAGAACCATGTAAGGTTGACAACACATCAAGATGGAAAGGTCAAACATACCTAGCATGGCCAAAAACGCCTTTTAGCATATTAGCAGCAGCACTGAAGCATATTGGAGACAAAGTCCTCAGAGAACAAGGCAGATGGGGAAAAAGGATCAAATCTAGGAAGATCCAAAGATATGTCTGAGGCCTTCAGAAGGATTAAGAGTTCTTCAAATCATTTTAAAATCATCAACTACAGTAGAGAAAATAATCTACAAGTGGACACATGACATAAAAATAAACATGTCCAGGTCTGGCAGGTCAATAAGTTCAACCAGAACTAAAATGTCATTTCAGGGCAGCAAACTCCAATCAGGAACAAACTGAACAGGTTGAATGTTGATGGAAGGTGAACACAGAGGAAACCTTTGGTCTCTAAGAAAAACATGAAGATCAGACTCACAGTGTAGACAAAGTGTCAGGGTGGCCTTAACTTTTCCTTAAACTACAAAACATTTTTGTCATCATTAGATTTTTTAGTAAAACAAGTTTGATTTTTGTTTACAGGGATTTATTTGGCTCTCTGTCTACATATTTCCAGTTTCTCTGTGTCCAGTTTCAGCTCCAGTAATCCTGGCCGTCTGTCCCGTCCTGACCCTAGCGTCTCCTAATTGCACTGGCCCAGATAATTACTCTGAGAAACCCAGATCAAATGCAAACCCCTCCGTTCCCATGCACCGAGCGGTGGCGACATCCCTGTGGAGCTCCTTGCTGCCTCCCATCCACAGAACAAACCGCGGCCCCAAACCAGTTGCCTTGGAGCTTCCAGCTTCCTTCCTCTCCCCATCTCTCTGTAATGAGCGTGATTATCAATCCAAACAATAGTTAGAATAATTGCAGCATTAAAGGGTGGTCATCTCCCAGGAACTTCCTGTCCGGGGATGACTGACATGCTGGCAGCTTCCTGCTTCCTCTCTGAATGAGTGGGAGTGCAGGAAAGGGCGGGGCTTTCCATGACTAATCACTCTGGCTGCCAGGACTTAATGGGCTAACGAGGCTCAGTAATGTACCATGACATGATGACATTATGTCATTTTATAATTACAGAGTGTGAAGCAGACAGCAGAGTTAGACCTTATCAGTTGTTTTTGCTCTCAGTAACTTAGTTTTTCCTACTAATTTTACTGAAAAGCTGGTCTTATGTTTCAGCTCCAAAGCGCATCATCTTTATCTTGTTTCCGCAGCATCAACAGGATACTGTAAATACTGATTTCAGTTTTATAGATGCTTACAGAAAGCCTGCTGCCTATTTTAGTCATTTCTACATTTCTTAGAAGTGACTGTTGACATAGTTTAGCAATGAAAAGACAACCGTCTGTTGCTCTGGCCTGACCAGTTTGCCCCCTTCCTGCTCCTCCTGCAGCAACCTGCATACCCGCAGATTGGCTAATGCTAGCCTAGCTCACCATTGGCTATTAATACCCTGAGAACCAAAACACAGGAGCCCCTCGCCGTCATGCATGCAAAGGTTTTCTCACACTTCTTGACTTGTTTACAGTCCAAACAAGACGGAGCAAGAGCTGCTGAGAAACCTCCATGTCAGCAGCTTGCCCTCGTTGCTGAGCTGTCACACATCCATGCATCCCGGCCAGGCAGCAGACGTTACAACGCCATACATGATGCAAGGTGTTCAGAGAGCCTCCTTCAGCCGTAACGTGAAGTCTTCCTCATCTTTAGAGGCTTTGTTGCTATGAACGTCAGCAGCAAGCTGATGCTCTGTCCTCCTGTTCTGATGTCATGATGAGGCCAAGGAGACATTAATCTAACTGTCAGCACAGCACTTGGAAAAGAATCAAGGAAGTGGTTGGAGTGTTTTGCTTTAAAAAGAATGAAGAACTATGAGTAGGAGACGAGGAAAAGAAAATATTTGCATGCAGGAAGGAAGGACAGAGAATCTGCTCTGGTGAGAGGGATGCAGGTTGTAGTCGGGCAGATTTGGAAGATTTCAGGCTAAATATTGAGTCTTCCACGTATAACCGGGACAGTTCAGGTTGTAAGTCGTAGAGATGCAACAGTACACATATTTATATAAAAAACATCTGCTACAACCCTGTTGGTTCAGTACCAATCGTAGAAATTTCACGTCTTATTGCAACATTTGTTAAAGTAAACATTTGTTTGTACCAAAAGCATTTGATGTGACAATGTGTTGCTATTGAACAACTGGAGAGAGTTAGCTATTTATGAAAGCTTAGCATGCTTTTCATTTCTTTGTGAACTAAATGAACTGTCCCTATTCATAGATGTGCTGAAGGGTTGATATCTAGTCTCAGTGTCCTACAGATTGATCTCTGTTTGGTTGGAGCTTCATCCTTACGTCAAAACATGAAGTTTGCACATAGGAGCCATTTGTTGCAAGACACATTTCAAAAATTGGGGGACGAGTTTAAGTCAACTATTGAGGATCAAATGCAAATAAAGGCTTTTGCTCAAACTCAAACTCTGATCTATTCTTTTGTGGTCATAAACATCGACTTCTCTACTGATCAGACCGCAGGACGTGTCTCCAGAAATACAACTTCTCTTGAGCGGTATAAAAGTTGACATTCCCATGACGGTTATATTTAAATTGTAGACAAATGAGGCGATTCACTGATTATCTTCTGGCAGATTTCTTGGTCTAACATGAGCACCAACACCGTCTCCAGCAGCCTTCGCTCTGCTTAAGGGACCGTTTTGGCTCCGGGGTGGATGGTACAGAGTATCGCATCACATCTGATTACTGACTAATTGTGTTCTCGGTCGGGGTTCCCTCATACGATCTGGATGGAGATAAGGCAGTGGTGATATGACTTCGTCCTACTGTAACTCTAGTCACCCATTTACCCAACCACAGAGTTTCATCCAGTCACTGCGTGACCCTCCTCCTGCGCCCCGCCCGGCTTCCTTACCTGCCACCTTCGCTCCCTCTCCATGCTTCATCGGACAGCCATTGTGCTGCCTTTCAACACAACGTGCCACTCATGTGTCATCGCAGTTCTGAAGCAAAACTCCTGTGCAAACACAACGCAAACTGTGCAGTGGATTCGTGTAAGTTGTCACAGGAAGCACGGCGTATTAAAGTAGATTATCTTATTGAGTTCCATGTTTTTTCCAGGATCTGCAGCTGTTTGCACTTTGCTTAATGAGATAGACAGGTACACAGTGGCACATGCCAAAATACACAGTGCAGCTGGCCGTGGAGTCACAGGAGCTATTTTTCACCACCTAATCCTCTAATTATTTGGTTGCAATAGTTGTACAGGAATGCTTGACTGCAAACACAATAGTGGACCTACTGTGCTGTTCCATCCAAGCAAAGTGGAAAGTCAAACAAAGGTCATCCTCCAACTTCTCCCTCCGTTCCTTCAGGAAACTTGTCTGTTGTCTTTGGGATTAATGGGAGTTGTGGGGTTGTCGGTTCGGTTTGCAGATCAAACAGGTTTTTATTTTCTAATTTTCAACAAATAAGGAAGGTTTTATCTGGACAAACAGAAGCTTCTCTCTGCCTGTATTCCTGCTACACAGAAACTGATAAACTGGTTGAAAATCATAGAAATTACCCTTCATCTTTAATTTTACATGTTTTGCAGTTAAATATAAAACAAACTTTGTAAACATGTCTCGTAGGTCTTTCTAGAACTTTCTTCTGATTGTATAATATGCCTCCACCAGCGCCACAGCACCTCATACAGGCCTGGCGTAGAAACTACAGCGTGTCGGTTGCTTTGGGTTTTTCGTGTTTAAAACATTTTGAGAAATAATTCCATGTAGAAATATGACAAATGATTTAAAAGTGGACAACATTAGATGCTTCAGGGTGGATGTATAGTAAATTTGGGCCCTGATGCTGAGGTTGGGTAGGTGGGTTTGTTTTGTGATTACAGATCAGCAGAACTAGATGGGAACTCATTGCCAGTTTCATCTGGGCTTCAACTGGTTACAAATAAAATCTGTTTAATGTGGTTAAACCCACATGGCTACAGTTTCTATTCAGAGTTGGTCTGGATGTCTGGATTTAAACAAAATCATTATTTAAATCCAACTTGTGGACAATCAAACCTGAGGGCCCGTTTTCTGTCTACATGAGCTGATCTGTTGCTGATGGCTGAAACATCAAAAATATTTTTTAAAAACTAAACGGCTAAAGGAAAAAAACATTTTAAAAGTTTCACAATTACATTTGATTTGGAAGTGGATGGATGGATGAACAGATGGACGGATGAACATTAGCTTGGCGATTAGTCTCATTAGTAATTTTTCCTCCATGCTGAATTTCCTTGCAGATTGTAGTGAAGTCGTTTCCTTGAGGTCTGATGAACCGTGGGACCCTCCAGCGGGTCGCCCGTTGGGTCGGCCTCACTTCCCACATTACATTATTCTGTTCCAACGGTTTGAAACAGTCGCCTGGTCTGAGCTTTCAAACTCTCTGAACAGAAACTGTTGTGGAAATAACGAACCCGGCGTTGGCTAAATGATCTCTAAACGTGAAGAGCGTTCCTGCTGACACACCGAGACGTTTCTGTTCGATTCGGACATTTTCAAAGGAGCGGCACATCTTTCACCGTGAGAAAGCGATGTGTGCGGAGTGTCATGAACCCAGAGACCTCCCAGTCTGTCAGCAGCTACAAACTTGAGCAAAAATGTGTGAAATGGAATATTTTCCGTGAGCTGTGCCAGATCAGTTTGCGTGGGCCGCTGGCAAAGTGGAGCAGAGCAAGTGAGAATACCGTACCGCCATGTGTCTGCGCACTCACAGCTTTCTGTGTGAATGGCTGGGCGGTGGGAGCTCGTGAATATGCGTAGGTGACGATTTCAACCTCTAAACCGAAGCTATTTTTAGAGCCACATCACTTTAACCTGAAAACTAACTGGGTATGTAAAGAAGAAAGGAGCGGCGAAGCCCCGCCCAGCGGTGCAATCTACACGCTTTTAGAAAACAAACAAACAAACCACAACAACATTACTTCCTATTTATAGATACGGGGCAGGAAAGAGATGAATGCCTTATTAAAGGGGATGTGGTTTAGTGTCTGACAGAAAAAAAACAGTAATAACAGCTAAACTATGAGAAGATTGATGCTCGCTGTGGTTCATGTGATGCAATATGACGGCTCTGCCCTTATTGGTGTTGATGATGTCACCGTTTCCCAACATTCCCTCTGCCTTCACTGCGTAACCTTCACCCACTCCCAGGCTTCATGTCTTCATGCTCTGTACAGTAGCAGAGCCGGGAGCCACTTCAAGGAGCGTGAAGACACAGAGCTACCCCCTTCAACCCGACGCCCCCGAGAGAAGAAGTGATGTCTGTCTGTTTGCTCACTCCTTCACAGGAAGCTGCGGTCGAAGCCATGTCAGCGGTGTTACTCTAACAGCTTCACTCAGTTTTTCTGAAATCGGCGCAAAAAACTCAAAACTCACATCCACACTGAGATCGTTGGTGTTTTTATGATTAATGGTTTAAAATCAACATTTTAATTCTGCTTCCTCACTGCTTTGACTTTGCTTGGGACAAATTAGCAAAAAAATAAATAACTAGAAGTTTCTAAACTGTAAATGTGCAACAAGGTGAAAAAGTATTTGCCCACCTTACAGTTTTTTCCCTTTTTGCCCCTAATAATAATTTTAGATCAATAAACAACTGTTAATATCAAAGATAACAAGATTATAACATAGATCATTTTTTGGGGAAAAACGTCCAATGTTGCTTTAAATGCCTGAAATTCAGAGTTTGTTTTAATTTTCAAACTGCACATCATTAAATATTTGCTGGTTTTCCATAAAGCAGTTTGCTCTTGTGTAACGGATTTTGTGCCATATTTTAGAAAACCGGCGCTCTTTGTGACGCACAGAGAGAAAAAACAGAGAAAAAGAGAAAAAACAGAGAAAAAGAGAAAAAACAGATGACAGTTTGTGGATTTTGGGGTGAAAAGGGTCAGTCGACCAAACCCAGTTTCTCCTGTCAGATATCAGGATGTAATCAGTCAAGATAGCATTACTTTTATCACTTGTTACAAGTTATTACAGTACATATTTCTGTAGACTCATGCAAAGACTTTTTGCTACCAGAATCTCAAACTTTATTCAATACAGCAGCAACCTTTCAAAATAAAGCCTAATTCTGCTCTTTTCAGTAATATAAATGTGATCACTCTGTGGAAAACTCACTGAACCTGCAGATAAAAAATACTATAAATGATTCATTTAATAAAGACAAAAACAAGAATAATGTCTTACCTTTAAGATTTAAGAGTTTAAGGCTTCGGCTGCATTTTTTCCTGAAACTCTGACATATTTTTTAGTTTTTTAACCCGTTGTTGTTTTGTTGATGCGTCTGCAGTAACTGATGGCTTTTTTTATGCAGTTAAAGCAAATTCCAGGTCAAAACCTACAAAACGCCGAGCAACTTGCTCAGCTCTTGGATTTTACCCCAAGGTTGTGTCTGAGCTCCATTTTTTTATGTTTCATGTTCCCTTCCAGTCAATGGACGGATAAATTCTCTGGTTTGGATCAGAAACATTTGAAGTGAAGCTGGAAAGTGGAGGAATCCCGACAAAAGTGTGTGTTGGTACCAATTTGCATGGGTCCTGCTGGGGACAAAAAGGGAAGTTATTAGCGATGGTACGGTCGGCGTGGCAAAGCCGAATCTCATGCAGATTGGCTGCTGAGGAAGAAGAGGAGAGATGGCGATGAAGAGGAAGAGAGGGAGGCAGATGAGGTGAAATTAAACTAATATCACTCTCTCCCTGTACCGACTGATATTTCATTTACCAGCCCCCCCCCGTCAGCGGCGGGCCTGGCGCTCCCCTGCAGGTGATAACAGATTAAACCTATTCCATTTCATGCCTCAGGCTCCCAAATACAATCCATGTGGGGCTCCTCCAGGCCCCGGGCCCCCCGCCCCGGGGAAAGCTGGCAGCGGCCGCCCCAGTCCACTGGGCTAAGCCGCCGAGATGGAGGCCTGTAAGATTACAGGCCATCTGAGGAAATGACTGTGTGTGTGTCCAGGAATGTGTGTGTGGTGTGTATAATGGGGTTATGTCAGCTTAGATGCTCCAGTGCTGTATTTAACACCGTACTGCCTTCTCCTTTTCACTTATTGAAGTTTCCAAAGTATCTCAGAAGTATAATTGCAACTGAGTACACATGCTGATTGGGGAGTCCTGTGGATTTATTCTCTGGAGTGGTGATATTCTGCGTCGTGTTGATGTCTCACTCCTCGCAGTGGGCCGGGATGCGGGCGAAATGCGTCCGCTGCATTCCTGCAGTCAGACCGTGAGCGGAGTCGGAGGGAAATGAGAGAAACTCAACCCACAGGGCTTCCTCCACCGTGAGCTTCCTGAGCTCCGGAAATGGAACGGCCCCCCGGTGTTTACAGGCGGACCCTGAGTGACCAGAGCTCTCCGCTTCCCCGCGGCCCCCGACCCCGCAGGGCCCCCCCTCGCCTGGACTCACATCAAAGTGCTGCAGCGTTAAGAGAAAACACATTACGACTTAAAACCAAACGCTTGTTTGGTGCTGCTTCTGCTTTTTCTGTGCAAATCCTTGACGACTCTGCAGACGGTTTCTATCTGCGCCTCCATCTATCTTGGTCAAGTTGTGGATGTAATTTGTCATGAATCGTTGATGGTGGCAGCAGATAACAGGCTAAACGCCTCAGCCACTGCCAAGCCTTCACTCACATTAATTAGAGGTTGCACAGCAAAGTGTAGATGTTTAAATCCTGCACAATCTGACAGGAATGCAGCGTAAATGAGCACAGCAATCAGAAGGGACACGCTTCCCTTCAGGACCGGTTTTTTAGTTCTAGCTCTGCATTTGGTTCACAGTTACAACAGTCAGTCAATTGATTTGATTTCTGCAAGGTTCTCTGTGTACATATCTTTGAAAACTTTAATAATTTTTTTGTGAGTAACTAAAACCAAACAGGTGAAGAAGGTGACAAGTTGAAATGTCCTCCATATAAAAAACCCTTTAATTGAGCCATTTTATAGCACATTTTATAGTCCGTTATATATATTAAATATGACCTAAAATAAATTTCACCTCATAATTTAACACTTTGAAATTGGGCCTCTGTCTCTTTAAGAAACTCCAACTCTTTCTGAGGCTCCGCCTCCAGGAAGTCATCCCAGCATGGCTCCTCTGTTAACCCTTTAAAGTTTTCACCATCATTTCACTGAGCAGCAGCTCCAATAATGAGCTCAGTTCCACCAGCTGTTTGCTAATGGCTGCTGGCTAGTCTGAAGGAGCTGAGTGGGGAGGAGCTTTGCCTCAAACTTGGGGCTAGGTCCAACCAGGTGTTTTGCGCAGCTGAATGGTTGCCATGGAGATTAAAGAAATTCTCAAACATGAATTAAAGAATCAAAACAACACTGCAGGAACGTTTCTGATGAGGGAAAAACATTAAAACATGATGGAAAGATTAGAAAAGTTTATTTTTTTACATGATGCCGCCCCTTTAAGAAGCCAATATATCATCATTTGTCAGTGATTTTGCAAAATCAAATGCACGAAAATCTTCATGCTGAAGTTAAATAATGATCTACGTTTCCCGCTGCAACGCGTGTCCATCTGCTGCGTTCAGCCATCATTCACGCTGAGCCTTGTTGTCATGGCGACTAATTCCTGTTGGCTGGAAGTACTTCCTCTCTGCTGTTTGTCTGATAGTAAAATGCAACAAGTGGGACTTTTTATTTATTTATGTCTATTTTTGTTGATAAAAATGAAATTCTAACCGTTTCTAACGACCAGACGGAGTTTTGAAGAGAAGCAGCAAAAGCAAAGGAGGAGGATTAGCAGAGCTGATGGAGTTACTGAGGAATATCGTCTCTGTCGTCTGGATGTTGCGCTGTCAGCGTGTTGTGATGGTTATCTTCAGTCAGAGGCATCTTTAGATTAGTTGCAGGGCAGACTGCTACTGGAGGACCATCCACAGCCATGTTTATTTTCCCTTTGCGATAAAACACTTTTTAATTTAATCAAGAGTAAAATTGTAACTATTCCTGCTTCAGATGAAAGTAATTCTAGTAGAAATGACTTAATTTTGTTTGGAAAACTATCATTTTACAGAAAAATTGTGTTATGTATCTGCAATAAGACTGGAGGTCAGACTATTTAACGCTGCAATATTTTACATTTCACTTATTACAATATTCTGCATGTTTGTCATATTTTTCTGAGGAACTTAAAAAAAACACAAAAATTTGCACTAAAAATATTCACTTTGGTGAATGAATGAATTCAGAGTTGATTTAGTTCAGTTTGAAGACGAATTTCTGTTTTTCGCATCAGAAACTGTTTAACTTTCATCCAAAGCAGCAGATTGAACCTGAAGCAACTTTACGAACCATGCTTCATAGAAATGCTTCAGTTTATAAAAGCTGTCTCTGCTCTGTTTGCAGTCATGACCAAATGTTTGCATTTTTACAACGACTTTAAGCTTTTCTAAATCGGTTTAGGCGCTTCTGTTGGAATATATTTGTGTTTCTAAGTTTGGAGGATGTGTAAGGTAAATGTCTGAAACTCTTAAGGTGATGATGAAAGTGCTGAGGAAACCGCGGCGGCCGGAGTAAACCCGCTTTAAGAAGCACTGACCCCCTCAGAGCCACATTACTTTATGGAACGAAGGCACATTTACTACTTACTCCACTCTTTTAGGAATCAACATCCAAAAAGAGAGAAATATGAAAATGTAGGTTTATTGCCCAAGCCTGGATCATCTCCGATTATACCTTATTTTCTTATTTTTAGACTGGAATATTACACAGAATATCCTTTTTATCTGAAAGGGAGTAGTTCAGGATGGAGTGTGTTTGCATCGTCCCATAAGGAAGTGCAGGATGCTGCGTGTGTGTGTGTGTGAAGTTAAAAACCAATTAGGAGAGAGAATGAGTGCGCTCTTCGCAGCTTAGTGAAACTCTTCAGACAGAAGCAAACGGTCCCGTTTCGGAGGCGGCTCATTGATGTGGGATTGTGATGTGAAACGGCAGAACCGATGCATAACAGAGCGCCGAGGGAAACGGAGAAACGGCCCCAGATTGAGAGAGAAATCAAGAAATAGCGATGTGTGTATTTATACTGTATCTCCGCTCTGCACATTGGAGTGTGTTTGTGAGAGTGATTTCTCTCATGTATCGCTCGCACTAAGAAGAGCTGGCTGATGATAAACAGGATTAGCGGATTATTAGAGGGGGGATGAGGTGTATGTACAAGTGTGTAGCATGAGCCTGTGATGGAGCTGTGTGTGTGTGTGGGAGTGCAGGCGTGTGCGTGTGTGGAGCTGCACTTTGGGTGTGTCTTGGGAACAGGAGGAAAAATATCCAACTTCAAATTGATGCAGTCAACAAAAAACAATCCCCAAAATAACCAACCGGAGCTCGACCCGTTCCTGCTGCAGGAGTCACCCAAGCATATGGATGGAAAGTTGAGTGGAAGAAAAACTGTCACGTAAAAGGGATACAATGACTTTGATGATTTTCACAATTTGTAGTTTGAATCAGTCAGAGTTTCAAGAGTCACCACACACAGATGGATCCAGAACATGGACTACATCTGTTACATGAGGAGAACCAGAACCGGACATATAAAAGTCCAGTCTGCTTTCATTTGGAGATCAAGATCAGAGTCTGGAGGAAGAGAGGAGAGCAGCAGGATCCACTGAGCTGGAAGTCCAGAGTGACGCTTCAGTGAACTGTTACAAATGTTCACAAAATGTTACTAATGTCAAAACAGCAATTTAACAATTGCTGTTTCCATTCGGCAATTAAAATCCCACATTAATAAGTTTATTCATGTGAGTCGTTAAAATACATGCAGTGCCATCATCCTCCTACCACTTCCTGTCGTCGTCTTTGTTGTTTCTGCCAGTAGTAACATCAGGATATTGATCACATGATTATCAAAACACTTCATCCTGCTGCAAAAACGATTTATCAGAAATGTGAGTTTTTGGTGAAATTGGTGTGTTTCCCTTCAGCAAACTTATTTCATAATTCCAGTTTGTTCAATTAGATGAATGGAAACTCGGCTACAGATGATCTGGGTCAGCATGTCGTCTGCTGGTTCTGGTTCTGGTCCACTGGCTCTACCAGAACATTTTAGATTTTCATTCTTCCTTCTGCTGACCTGAGTTTTATGGAGATGCTGGTTTGGTACCGACCCACAGCACCAAGTCCTGCTTTAATCACCATGGTAACGCCATCCAGTCACCTGAGAAGAGGCACCTGGACGTGACGTCCGACCCGGGTGAACAGAGTTCTGGTTTTGAAGTGGTGATTTCACCGTGGTTCAGTTCATTTTAGAGCTCTGACATTAGACACAATCTTTCATGTAAATCCTGTAAATAATGTCTTATTACTGCTGATGCGTGGAGCGGCCATATTGAATCACAGTCAGCCTTGTGACTGGAAATAGTTGGAGTTGATCCCAGCTTCCCAGTGGGAAATCTGATTTCAGTTGATTTTTATGACTGGAAGTGAAAATTTCAACTGGAACGCAGCATTAATAATCAAAATAATAATATAATAATCTATTCAAAGAAATCAGTTATTAAGAAATCAACCTTTTCTATGAGTAACTAATCTATTGTGTTAAACCCATAAAATAAAACCTTAATGTGACTAAAGTCTGGGTTGAAATCTGCATCTCAGACGATGTAAAGGAAGTCCATATTTGGTAGTTCCCTCAGCCTGTTCGTCTGGTTGATACAAAAGTGTCTTCTGATTGGCTGATCAGTCCCTCTGGACGACTCCTCTCCCTTCAGCTTCAACAGCTGAGACAAACAGAACCAGAGAAACGTTTCCATCAAAGTTTTATTTAATTTAATTGATTTGATTGGGACATATTAATCAACATAATTCATGGCAGTGCAAATATGCAGGAATTAGCACAATGGCTACATTTCACAGTGCATAACACTTTGGCCTATTAAAAGAAGCAAAAAGTAACAAAATAAAATATTTACATAAAGAAGCGAATCTGACCAAATCCTGATCCACCTCAACGGACTGCAGTTAAATCAAGATAACTGTTGATTTGTATTGTCGGCTGAACGAGAGCGTCCACTTCTGCCTGAAGCTCAGTGACGGTTTTAGTTTTAAGCTAACGGTTCTGCAGGCTGAAACTCTGAGCTTTGCTACATTTCACTGAAGTATCTGTGTCACCAACCTGGCAGTTCGAAGGAATCCTTTAAACGGCCATGAAAGAGAAAATGAAGCCATTAGACGACCTCACCTCTGCCGTCAGTCCCTGCAGATGTATCAGAGAAATTAGCATAGATGTAGCAGAAAGGAGAGAAGAAAGAGGGAGATCTGCTCATTACCTGGTAATGGAGTGTGATGAAAGGGAAGCAGTGAAGTGACAGGTGGATGTGTGTATCTAAAGGAAGAAAGCGAAGGCCAGAGGGAGCAGAGAGCCGATCACAGGCAACTGGAATCTCAGTCGCATTGGTTCACTCTGAAGGTTCTGGTTCTGTTTTCTGGTTCGGACCCGGACCCGGTTCTGAACCAATCAGTTCTGGCGATAGAGGAGAAGCAGGGACCGTCTTTTTCATAAAACAAGCAGCAATAAATACAAATGAAATAGAAGCTTCTACTGGTTGAATGTTAGTTTTTAATTTAAATAATTGAGTCCAGAAATGATCATAATTTTATTGATAAATATAAAACCATGTTCACAATCAATATTTAACACTTGATACATGTTCTCTTATCTTTCCTATTTTGAAGAGTTGCTAAGAAGTTTTACCTGATTTTTGTTAAACATTTATTCCTTCCGTCCAATCACAGGACAGCTGCTGCTGATGGAGAGCCGTGATTGGACAGGAGGCGGGCTAAACTAATATATTAACTAAACGTACAAAAATAATTTTTCAAACTTATTTTTATCACTTTATAAACATTAATTAATTTATAAATCATAAGTTTTAATGTTTGCTTTAAGAATTGTTACATATTTACACCGGTATCAAATTAAGAATTGAATTTCTACATTATGATTATTTTAAGGCATTTTTGTGATACTGTAGAATCTACGTATTCAATATGAACGTTAATTTGTACTTTTTAGATTATTTTTAATTATCTGTATTATTGGTAGAATCCTTTATTATGACTCAATTTGTTTTTCTATTTATTCATTCATTTATTGATGTCAGTAGTGGTAATGTTATTAGTATTTTTATTTATTTGCAGTAGAACTAGTTATTGTGTAAGAATTATTAAGTAGTAGTACATTTTATTTTCTACAATTATCATTATTAGTACTGAAAGTTTTATTTTTATATTTTTCCGTTATTTCTGTATTTACTTCCAGAGCAAAACTTTTTTATTGATCATCAGAAAAAGTTAAACAATTTATTTCTTAATCGGGCCTCAAATCTGAATTTTACCATCTTAGTGAGAACATTAATAATTCCTCTTCTGCTTTTTAATCTAGACTAAAACTAATGAGGACATCTAGTTTAGTCATAAATGTGTTAAATGTGTGTGTGACGTGTTCGGTTCAGCAGTGAAACTACGTAACGTTTGTGATTAAATGAGACCAATCAGAATCTGAGGCCTGGTTGTTTGAGAAGCTGAAGTGTGAACAGAAACACATTTTTGTAGACCGGTGTGGGAAACCAGACTTTCAGTTGGTGGTCTTTCCTGTCTGCGGAGCACAGGTGTGTGTGGTGCGTGTGGGGGTGTGTGTGTGTGTGTGTGTTCTCCCTCTCTGTTTTAAGGTAACGCTTAATTAAACCACAAACTGACAAACTGCGTCTTTCTTTGTGTTTTGTTGTTTTTTCAGAAATATCTCCAGGTTGGTATTTATTTTTCAGGGGAGATGGAAACGAGTGAAGTTCCAGCGCTGAGTTGCGTCTCGGTGACACACAGCGCCGCGCCCCCGCCCTGCGGGCGGCCCCTCTCCCCTCCAGCGCAGCATCCTGTTCTCTAACACCTCAGAGCTGCTGCGAGTTATTTTGTGCTGCTCAGGCTCGGCCGCACAAAGGGAGAACTGGGGAACTTATTTGTGTTGCAGCCTGCTCTCTCCTCTACAAAGGGGGAATTAGGAAGTTATTTGTGTAGCTCATGTTCACTTTTTAAGAGAGCAAGCCATCAGTGGAGCTGTTTATCTGAGTCTGTACAAAGCCAGGATTAGGGCCCTGTCTTTGAGGCCTGCTCTGTAATCCCTTTATGGATGTCACCTGTCATCTCCCTCTAATCACCCTCCAACTTTCTCCTCCACCTCTGCCTTCCTGCCGCTATCGGCTCATCGCCGCCGCCTTTCGCTCCGGTCCCCGGGACCAGGATGAAGCCGGGAGGCGAGGAGGAGACACAACATGTGACTCACAGTATTTCAGTGTAGTTTCTACAGCAAGGATCTCACAAAAATGAGACAAAACCAACTGAAGGCAACATGTAGGAGCTGATGTTCGCTCAATGATTCATTATTGATCAAAAATGACTCGTTGTACGTCTTGTTTCACTGGCTGATTATTTCACTTGCAATCAGATTTTCATCAGTATTACTGAATTATTGAGGTAAACCAGCTCCTGCATCTTGATAAAAAGTTACATGTAAGCTAGTTTTGTGAGATATTTACACTAGAAAGAGGCTTGAATGGTAAAAACACAATAAATCCGTCCATCCATCCATCCGTCCATCCATCCATCCATCCGTTCTATCTGTCCGTCCATCTCCACTCGTCTCCTCTCAGCTTGCATGTTTAATGTGATGTATTTATCCTCCATGTAATGCAAGCCGCAGCTGGCCATTAGTCAATTATGAAATTTAATCGTAACAATTATGAGAATCCATAGCGATTAACGCAGCATTTCCTCCTTCATCCCCCTCATGATTCTGCACTAACTTCCTTATCTCTGCTCCTCCTTTCACCCCAAACTCTCTGCTTTTCTGTCCAGGAAACTTTGTCATCACTTTCTAAAATAAAAATCCATTTTTTTATTTGGACCGACCAAATTAAAAGTGAGTAAAAGTGCTTTGTAGGGAGCAGTGTAGAGCGGGGTGGAGCGGCGTGGGGCAGGGTAGAGCGGCGTGGGGCAGCAGGGAGTGGCATGGGGCGGCAGGGAGCAGGGTGGGGCGGCGTGGGGCAACGGGCAGCGGCGTGGGGCAGCAGGGAGCGGCGTTGGGCAACAGGGTGGGGCGGGGTTTAACGGCGGGGAGCGGGGTGGAGCGGCGAGGAGCGGCGCGGTGGAGCGGTGTATCTCATTAGGCCTTGTCTGGCCTCCATCACATTAAGCTCTCTGCCTTTCTTTGTGTTTCTGGGCAGCAGCGTCGGCCGGGCCACACACTCAGGAATCTGATAGGGATAAACCAATTTGCCGTCCACACAAACATCCCAGCAGGCGGACGCCCCCGCCCCGGCCCGCCCCCGCCCCGGCTCCCACCGCTCATTTAAGATGGCGGTCGGAGAGGCCAGCAATTAAGTTTTAATTAGGTGGGGTAATTATTGCCGGGCAGGAAGTATCAGACGCCAGGCTGATTGTTCTCTGGCCCACGGAGGAGGAGATGCGCTCTAATGGGAGGAGAGGGGGCGACCCCACCCTGCACCACCCCCACCCGCACTGACACCATCTGTGACCTCCAGTCGCCGCTGCAGGGGAAACTTAGCACACATTAATAACTCACATGATGGACATTTTAAATAAAAATCCACCTGATACAGACTCTCTGCCCGAGGATTTGAGTAGGCCACATCCTCTGGTGTTGCTGCTGTGACCAACAACTGAAGGGAAAGTTTGGACATTTTATCATTTTATCTGATTATTGAATTCAAAAAACACAAGACTTCTCAAATATTTTTGTCTAGTGAAAATATCATATTACACTTTAAATAAGACAAAAATAACTAACCAGATATCGGAGCTTATTTTCAGTGCATGATTCTGAAATATTGATAAAGTGAGATTATCTCACTTTATAACAAGGCATATTCTTGTTATACTGAAATAATCTGTTAGAGGAACTAAAAGTTTTTATCAACATTTAGGAATTATTTAATTAAAATTAAAATAATCTCCTATATCTTGTTGAAAAGTTACTTTTGTTATTTTTGTATTATTTCAAGTGTAATTCCATATTTGCACTAGAAAGTAGACAAAACAATTTGATAAGATTGAATGTTTTTGCAGTGATCATCCTTTTTGCATCCCAGATTGCTTTGCATGATCACTTACAGAAAAATATTTTTCTGTTGTTTCAGATCTATAACTTCAGCCATGAGAAACTCATCTACATTTCTCTCAATTAAGACCGAAAATCTTATTAGCATCAATGAATTAATATTTTTAGAGAATAAAAACAAAAGTTAAACATGTTGATGTTGTTTTATGATCTATTTTTCAATGGAAAAACTGAGTTAAATCATAAAAAGCTTCAAATTTGTGACATTTATGATGATTGAATAGAACTGCAAAAAAAATGAGATAATCATTTGCACATTAGTAAGCATCGTCCTCTGGGAGGGGAGGGAAGGCTCCGCCCCATGTCTTATCAGCAGACACCACCGACCTCCCCACACACACACACACACACACACCCACACACACACACACCCCATCAGTGATGTCACAAAGCTCATCTGGTCGCGCCTCCAAACCCAATTAAAACCCAGAGATGTGTTGCTGCCAACATCAGGAATCTAATCACATTCCTGGAAGAGGCGCGTAATTCCTGCTTTCTGCCGGGTCCAGATAGAGCCGAAGCGGGCCGTTTGCAGGAGTCAGAACCGTGCCGGAGGTCCGGAAAGGTCGGCTCGGGTCCATCCACCTGCATCCATGTAAATCAGAGTCTGTGGTGCAGACAGCAGCAGATCTAAAATCACAAAATAAAAAGCAAAAGATGCAAATTAATCGACCAGAAACATGAAACTGTGGCTGAAATATTGGAGTTGAAAAGCTTTTTCTTGTGATTGATTGATTATTGATTGATATTGATTAGTTTTACAGTCACGTCGCTCATGTTGGCAGCATGTTTGGTTCTGATTGGTTCTTTTCTAGACTTTCCTCCAGTTTTTCAGTTGAGGTGTTTAATGTTTGATCTTCAGATTGAATGATTTTTACTCGGTGTAAGTCTGTGACGTCTGAAGGTTTGAGATCAAACCTGAAGTACTGGCATCGTTGTTAAATCCAGAAAAAGAGATTATTCTCTGATCTTTGGTGGTTTTATCTGCCCATCTTTCCTGAAACTGTTTTTAAATGAGTTAGCATCAGTCCTGCTCATGTAAACAGTTTTTAACCAAAATGTTTCTTTGTACTTTAGTTTGAATCAGCCTTCAGCCAGAGGAGTCTGTGGACAGAAGCAGCTTATTTTTAATCATTTGATGAACTAAATAAATGTTTTCAGTCTGAATATCTGGATCTGTTCTGAGTGTGAGAGGAAACTGTCAGGTTGGTTTTGGTCTGAAGAGCTTTGTGAGGCGGGTTCTCAGCGGTAAAGGTGGTCAGTTCATGACCTGGTCAGGAATGCGTTCACCCTCTGGTGGAGAGCCACTGGGAGTTTTGCTCCAGAGGGAAACTCGACACCTCCAGTAGAAAGCCTGTCAATCAGCCCTGCTGCTGGCCCGAGGACCAGCGCAGACCAACCCCAGAAATATTCCTGCGCTCGGCCTTCCTGTGTGGAGAACCTACTGGTGTCTGGGTGTGTTTGTGGGAGGGGGTGGTGAGGATTTGCTCCGTCTTGCTGAGATGGGAGCAAACACAGTTGACAGCTTCCTTCCTCGCAGTAAACACTGCAGCGCCACTTAGACATGGGTCAGGGCCCAGAACACCCCGCTGCCTCCCGTCTGCTGCACTGGATCCCAGCGCTCTGTTTCAACTGGTAACGCTTTCCAGCCCTTTGTCATGCATCCAGACATGCGACTTGATGGGCCGCATTACCTTCCATCTCTGCACAATCCCAGCGTTGGCTTCGCTCTCTGCTCACTTCTCTGCAACATCAGATCATCTGTCAGACGGCAGAGCTGCTTCAGACAAATTAACAAAGAGAAACAACAAGATTTTAGAGCCGTGTTACTCAAACAGTGTGAAAACTTTATATTTGACAATATTTAGGGAGTAAACCTTCATATTTGATAGTTTAATGCAAATTAACTCATGGAAGAACTGAATCTCCCTCCCCAAGATGGCGGCATGAAAGCCCTAGAAGCATGATTCAAGGTAACATTTGAGCCATAACTTCATGCCTTTGATTTAATTTCTATGATTTAATGAAAGTTAAAGTTGGCTGCAGGAGTTCAGGCTGTTTCTCTGGAATTCAGATATTTAAAGGTGAAGTCTGCCTGACGCTCCGGCCCTTTAAGGAGGAAGACGATGGCTGACCTTCATCTCTCCTCCAGGTGACTAATTTTATAGAAAATGTTAAATAAAACATAAAGTACTCATCTTTTTATAATAAACAGCCAGCAGAACCCAAATCAACTTTTATCAAATATATTAAACTTGGCTGAAAACAGAAAACATTTTGAAAGAAAGTGACTCAAATGTTGTTTTTATGCTGAGAATAAATGTGAAACTAGATGTGATGAAGAACATCCTCTCCTCCTCTGTGCTTGATTTTAGTTTTATATTCAGACGCCTCTGCTGTGTCAGCTCAGATTGTTTCCACTGAGCGTTTTATCGCATATTAAGATTTAATTTGTGTTTGAACTGTTAAAATAGGCAGTTAAGAACATTTTTAGAGGATTTTGTCAAAAGTCTTTCTGGATGATCCTTATGTGGGTCTAAATAGAAAAATGTTTTATATATTAGACTAAATATTGTGATATATACTATCATTTTGAATATATTTAGTCTGTTCATTTTGACCTAATTATGATGTTTTTGTGAAGCTCTTCGCCGGTTGATAATGAACCCAAACCTCTGCTGCATGTTTCTGTCTCAGTGTTGATGAATGTAAGAGTCGAATCTTTTCTGACTGAACTGATTTTGTTCCTGCAGAGTCGTGAAGATGCTGAGATCTGTTTTCTGAACTGATGGTTTTGAGCTGGTTTACCTGTGAAAGCGTTTCATCCTGCAGGCGTCGGCTGGTTCTCTGTGTACCGACCGATTCAGGAAATTAATTGCTCCGCTTTCATCCTCACTTTTAGAACAATGCTGGTTTATTTATGCTGAATATTATGCCTGGCATGTCAATTAATTATCAGTAAATTTGTTGGTTAGATTTGTCTTGTATGTTTGTGTAATTGTGTGTGTATAAGTGTGTATAATTGAGTGATGTCGCCTTCGCTGGGGATTGGACTGCCGGTTCTAGATGCAGTTTTCTCGTCCTAATTGAAGTTGGTCTTTTGAAGTAATTAAGATAAGAGTGTGGAGACAAAATAATTGGTATCATGCGACAGTAATTAAGCTGTGCTGTTTTCTTCCTCCCACACTGATTCTACAGCAGAGCCTTTCTTCATAAACAATGCAGCCGTCTGCAGCGTTTTGTTTTCTGGCCTCTGATCGCCTGACTGACCGACGGCCGATCTCGCTTCAACAGATGTGCAACAAAAACACCTTATTTCATCCCAGTCCAAGTCCTGACTCGTTTATCCCAAATCTTTATTCTTTTATTTCCAAACCAAGTCTTTTATTTGTTCATTCCAGATCCTCAGCATTTTGATTTCTATGAACTCTTTGGTCTCAACTTTTGATTCCAAGTCCAAACTTTCCCTCCAAATCAGTCAGGATTTAACTAAACTCCCCAAAGACATTTTTAGCTGGTAAACTGTGTAAATAGATTATTTAGGGTTTTATGGTTCCAATTCAAACCAAATTCAATGCTTCCTGGCTCCGCCCACTTTGGGGCCAAGCTTTCCTGGCCCTGAGAAAATTCAATTCTTGAATTTTACTCCCCAAGTAAAGTACAGTAGTTATTAGAGTCCTCAACCAGTGATCCTGGTGTGTGTGTGTGTGTGTGGGAGTGTGTGTGTTGATTTCTCCACAGGCAGCAAACGTTTTCCCTGTAAAGCCCTTGGCTCAGAAAACACACTTTAAGCTAATGGCAACCCCTCTTAACCTGCAACAATATGCAATTTACATCATTCACAGGAAGCTGGACACCCACACACACACACACACACACACGCGTACACCTACACACACACACATTGTTTTAGTCGCCTCTCTGCTCATCGCTGCTTCAGCTCATCAGTTTCTGGAGAGAATAATCTTAGAAGATGTTTCTTATTTGTTTACATTCAGTAAATGTTTTTACACACATTTATAATCACACTGGACAACATTCACATCTCTACACACACACACACACACAAACACACCCACGCACACACCAACTGTCTGTAGGATTAAAGTCACAGAAATGGGAAAAAGCAACAGCTTAAATAGTGGACGTGTGTGTGTGTGTGTGTGTCGTGAGAATTTGTACACACTCTTGATTTTAGTTTTGGCACAACGACAGCCAGCTTAATCCTGCCCCCCCCGCCCCTCCCTCACTGAGCTTGGCCACAACTAAAACAGGTAATATACACCGACTCCTGCTGAACACACACTGCGCAGTGTGTGTGGGGGGGGGGGGTGTGTGTGTGTGTTGTATGGGCGTTCACAGCTATTTTGGTTAAGGATTCTTTGGCTAAAACAGGGAAGATCTGACTCTAGTGCAGGTGCCACCAACAGTCTTGGGTTTTGTCCAAGTCGGTGGCAGGCTGCTCTTCTCCTGAGTCTCTGAAATGTGTGTGTGTGTGTGTGTGTGTGTAGGCGTGTGTGTGTGTGTGTGACATGACCTAGCTGTGGTTAAAAACAGGAGTTGTAAGTAGAGTTAATAAAGGCTTCTGGAGCAGCATCTTCCTCTGGTGGTTTGACCCCCTCCCCATTTCTGCTGCTTTATTTTCGGGGTGTGTGTGTGTGTGTGTATGTGCAGGGGTGTGTGTGTGCAGAAACTAGACATGCCTGTGCACCTGATCACCGGTTTGGAGCCACAGAGTTTCTCTTTCTCACTGTCTGATTTTGTTTGCATATTTTAAGCCATTTGTGCTGAAATATTATTTCATAAAAAAGAGAAAATATTCTGAAACATAAAACAAGTTTATTACCTAATTTATGTTTAGAGGAATAAAACAATTTATTTTTGTTTATTAAGCAATGATTAGAAATCTAGTTTTACTGACCAACAAATTTACTTTCACAAGTGCAGCTTTGTATCGAAATTTTAGTGAATTTCATCATTTGAAATGTGTGGCGTTGAGAGAAGAAAGAGAGCAGAGGATGTTGGACCGATCTGAACAGTGTGGCAGATAATTAGCTTCTATTTTTAAACATTTGTCTTGTTAATATGATCATAAGTTGATCATAAGTTTTTTGATGAAAACTTCAAAAGCCACAGATTGCTCTTGTAATCTGTTGTTTTCTGTTATATTTCGAGTTATTTTTCCACTTTGTGTTTTTTATTTTCAGACTATTGGCAGCAAAACAGCCCACAGCATGATGCTGCCACCGCCCTGCTAAGTGGTGAGAAGCAGGATTAGATGCCTTTGCTGATCATCTCTTAAATATTACATAATTACATAGTTTTGTTTTGCTCAAGCTGCAGTACAAAGTAAAAATCAAACTAGATTGAGCTCATGAGTAAGACTCTGTGACCTTTGACCTGGCATGACTTTAGCTCCCAGGCTCCTGATGCATCAGTGACCTTCTTCCTTTTTTCTTTATGATGATTAATTTTTCCAGATGTCTGAAGTGAACAAAGAGAAGAAATAAACGTTTAGATTTGTCCAAAACTAAAGGAATAAAATCCTTTATTTTTGTTTTTAAATATCATTTCACTCCCATGATGTCTAATCATTCCTCCCTGGAACGAAGAATATTTCTGTTTGTTGGCGTAAATGAAGCTGGGTTTCTGCTGGAGTCGAGCGGCTCCACTTCCCCTCCCTCTGGGTTTTGTTCTGTTTGGATATTTAGGTCTGGGTTGAAAGAAGGTCCGATCGAGGAAAACCTGGTAAATCTGCGCTTCCTGGCCCTGAGTGCAGCTCCAGCAGAAGATCCTCCTTCCCTTTGTTGTTCAGACTTGGATGGTTTGAATCGGGCAGACAGCCAAGCTGCAATCCGTGCACCTCCTGACTTCATCTGAAATTAGAAATGAGAAGTCGGCTCTCTGGGGAGGATGAGCTACTTTCACACAGCGCCGCATGCATGCAGGAGAGCATGAAGTGACAATGTCAAAATATCAACACCTCTTTTTTTTGAACTTCTGGGTCCCAGCGTGCAGGGAATGAAGAAGTACCAGCACTAGTTAATTCCCCTCTCTGAAAGGTGTGACATGTTTAAATGTAATGACTTGGCTTGCTGAACTGAAACCAAACACTGCTTTAAACCACAGAGGTGTCGTGGATGGGAGCCGAGAAAGAAAGGGCGCACGGAGGCAAAGGTTTCTTATCCAAATTAATACAGAGCCTCGCTTTTCATCAAAGCCTTTATTGAGTAATATAGACTCACAATGGCTCTTTCAACATTCTCTTGGCAAAAGGCTGCAGCAGATTCATGTCCTCTTTTTTCTCCACACCAAACATTTTCCTTATTCGGCGTTCCTATCTGGGAGCGGGTTCCTGCTATTCATCTATTCCCCTCGCATCTCGCCTTTCTGGAGCCATCTTTTCACTGACAGCCTCCCTCTCCTCAACCTCCTCTGGTCACCGGGGAGCTCATTCTTAGTCGCACAAAAAACGTCCGTCACGGATTGCCTTCCTCCCGTCTGCCTGTGAATTAGCTGTGTGATTACACTGAGCTAGTGGGGTAAAGCCCGCGCCCGGATTAGGGGCTGCTGGTGCCGGGGCCAGGCGGGCCGCGGACGGACGGACCGACAGACGGATGAACGCTCCGACGGGCTAACTGGCCACAGAGGAGGGCAGAGTCAGGATCTGCATGGCATGCAGTTGTCACTTTGGCACATCGCACTGATACTGCTGCAGGGAAAGGCCAGCCAGATGGAGCCGGAGCCAGGAAGCCTCAAAGAGGACAGTGTCCGGGCTTTGGAGGGTTATTTTTAGTTCTGATGGCTGTGGGGGGCGGGGGGCTGACATTAAGTTAAGTGGAACTAGATTCTTCTGTGCAGTCGGACGATTGGTCTTTGTTTGTGTTCAAATGTCAAGGAATCAGAAATAGCTTCATGGAAATCAACAAATTCTGGAAGTTTATTGATTTATTAGCCTCTAGCCTCCAGTCCTGGTCAGACTGCCCTGATGTGACGTCGTGTTCATGGATGTCATATCAGGAGATCTAAGCCTCCATCAGCAGCTCAGGGAAGGAACGACGATCGACGGGTCGACCAAGACCAGGATGTCGGATACGTTGGTGCAGGTTCACATTCTGCAGTGAAATCTGGAGATCACAACCCGAAGATCAGAATCACATCATCTGCAAAAAGCAGAACGTTTCCTCCCTTATTAAAAATAAAACATCTTTGTGTTTCCTCGGTGCTGTCTTTTGTTGCTAATTGTCAAACTGTTCCAACAGCAACGCTCTTGCACAATAAGATTAATAGCTGGATTTGCTTCAAAGTTACGTCACTCCATTGTTTATGAAGTAACTGCAGACAGGGCAGCCTTTCTTCAGCTCCGTCTGTGAGAACGAGACCAACAAGCTCTGTCTCCACTTGCACAGAATCATTTCTAATGTGTGTGAAACCATAAATTAAGATGACAAATGGAGTGGCGTGCTGTGTGTGTGAGCCAACACAAGCACGGGTGCCGACATCCATGAAACGTGGTAGAAAACAAACCTGGCTCTGGGTTCTGCTTGTAAAAGCCCAAACTGACCCGTGGGAGCGTCTCTGATGGAGCGAGCGCAGGATGAAATGAAACAGAGGAGGGATGGATGGAGGGAGGAACGGTTACAAAGCAACAGCCACAAAATCATCCCTTTAACATCAAGGGCAACGGCGATTATTAAGCTTTCCTCTGCTCTGGCGGCGCAGTCAGTCTGCGTAGAAGTACAATAAAGATAGCGAATTATGACTGAGATGTATTTCTCCCGCTGAGGACGGGTATCACCCAGCCGTCCATTTGAAAGCTTCCTTCATTACCTTACGCAATTTGATTTTTGTGAAATCTAAGCAGAATTTTTAATGGTATGCCACACTGCTCAATAATTCCTGTGATAAGAGCCGGGGAGAATGAGAGTGCAATGGCCTGTGTAAATCTGTGACTGAAGACAGTGTGGTTATCGCCGCCCAGCCTCCATCCTTCCCTCGCTCTCTGCTCTCATCCCTCACTTCCTCCTGTTTCCTGCTCTCTTTGTCTACATTTAGGACACTCACCTCTTCCTCCTTTGGCGTCTCGTAGCAACACGCTCCCAAGCGTCGATCGATCGTCTGTGCCTTTGGTCGAGCACATATGAATCCATTTTTATCTCGTCTGAAGCGTTTCCGCCTCTTGTTGTCCTTTTTAATAAAAGCAGATAAAGCCGGGCTTCATTAAAAAGGTCAGCGTTTGTTTATGTCGCTGTGGAGGAGCTGGAGGTTTGCAGAAAGACCTTGGATGTATATCAGCGTCCATCAGGAGGGGACCTTTCATTACACTCCTATACTAATAATGTTAAAAAACACACACACACACAGGGACGAGATAAGGCTCGCCTTTAAAAGCGGATGCATTATTTAACACAGCAGCTAATGGCCCAGATTGTCCTGTAACAATTGAATAACATCGGCTGATAACGCTGAGCCTTTGCTCTGCACCTTTTAAAGGATGGCCCTGTGAAAGTGCAGATAGCGCCGCTGCACCAAAGAAGAATGAGAGCGACTTGCTCCATCATAAAATAAGATCGCTGCCAGAGGTCCGGACCTGCGAAGAAGAGAAACTGGGAGAGTAAACGGGGAGCGGGGCAGAAATCAATAACATGGTGGTCAGTATTAATCTGGCATCAATAAACCCTGGATCTTTTACTTTTCATGGTAATGGCTCCAGTCATCTCCTAAAGTGCCTCTCAAGTGCTTAAAGGGTTCCTGATAGCATCTTATCAGGCAGAACGAACGCACCGGCCAGGAGACCGGGAGGGAGCTGAGGGAGGCACCGGCCGGGTCCGAGTGAAGGTCACCAACGACTGGGTCCTGGTCCTGTTTGATCCTGGACTGTGGTTCCGTCTGTAGAACCTCGTTGCCAGGTGTTTATTCATGTCGTCATCAGATCCAGTGATTTATTCGGCGCTGATCCAACGTCCTGGATCCCTGCTGCACCGCTCTCCTTCAGGCTGTCGGAGTGAGGAATGGAGATTCATGAACCTGAAACAGATTCAGGATTTCCTACAAAGTCTGGAAAAGTCTGACTTCAGTATTAACTTACTCATTATCTGTCTAGTGTTGGGCGCCTCAAAGTAAAAAGTTAGCTACACTAACCCTGAAGTACTAATCATGAACATTAGCTTTGCTAAAGCTAATGCTAAAGCACTAACTTCAGTTCAGCTCCTTGCAAGACTAAATCCTCCAGAACTAAATGAATCTTTTCATGTTCTCTAATATCCATGTTTGGTTTTTGATCCTGTGAGTTTCTGTGGAGGAAACACAGACAGGAAATGGAACCGTTACATAAACACTTCAATCACTTCAAAATAAGAGCATGATTTAAACTTTGAACTCTTGGAGAACTCTGAACCGTTCAGAACCAAAACTTCAACAAAATGTCGAAATTTATTCTCCTGAAAGTTGAGAAAACAGCTTTAAAAGTAAATAACGCTTTAAAATTTAGAGAATTCATTTAGAGGAAGCTAAAGGTTTTCAAAACTAGCAAAAGCGCTAAATGAAAAATTAGCTTCCCTATTAGCATGCTAATGGATTAGCTGAAGTGTGCTCACCACTGCAGCCATTATTTATTTATTGTCAGTTTATTAGTCCTTCAGCACTTGGATATGTTTTCATTTTTATCACCAGAGAAACTAAATATTTGGTGCAAATTAATCTGAGAAAATTAAATTAGCATTTAAACACCAAAAATATATAATAACAGAGAATCAGTTCATTTATTAGAAAATTAGTGATTGGATGATAATAAAGTAATGATCAGTTTTATCAAACTAATCGAACTGAATTAGATTGAACAGACAAACAGTTTTCAGTTTGCAGACGGTTCACCTTATAATAATCAATGTTTTAATCGGCCTTTAATAGACCGTTTTTAGCTGTTGTATCGTCTTCCTGTAGCGTCCGTCTACAGACAGCAGTTACTGCATGACCTAAGAATGAAGGTTTGGCTGCTTGGACTAGACCGTTTTGGGTTTACTGCCGCCGTGTTTCTGCTCCCCACAAAGAAACGCATTTCTCTGGTTCTGAGTGACCGGTGGGATGTGAGGGAGTCCTGAAGGGAAGAGCCACACCACAAATAGTGTTACTGTGTGTGTGTGTGTGTGTGTGTGTGTGTGTGTGTTGGCAGCCTGCCCTGCTCACTGATCCTGTTGGATGCCGTCCATTGGCCCTCTTCCTCTTAACTCCCCCATTCTTGTTCCTCTTCGTCTCTTTTTATTTCTGAGTGTTTGTTCCAGCTACGTTCAGCTCTGCGTCCGACTCAGGAGTTAAACCTCGACTGGAGGATGGAAAACTCACCTGGTCCAAACGCTGCGGGTCAGTCCGTCACTAACAAACCTCCATTTTCTACCAGTTTAACTCTGGCGGTATTTAACTGTTTTAAACATTTATAGAGATAATAATAAAACTCAAGTATTTCCATTTCCTGCAGGTTTGTGGAAGATGGGTCCAGACTGAACGTGAAATATTTCGTTGATAAAACGTCCATATTTAACAGAACATGGAGTACCCAGAGAGAAGCGGCTCAGAGCAGGGAGATTTTTAAATCCTCCTCAGGAGGATGCCAGTAATTAGTTATTTTATTTTAATATAAAAATAAGAATCAGTGAGACTGACCACAGCGGCTCATTTTCCCAGTTTTATCCATAAAACTCTACAAATCCCAATAATAAAACAAAACATTAATAATACTACCTGCTGATAGGTTTTAGTATTAAACCCAACAACATTCCTCCAGGAATTATTGGAAATGTCTCCAAAAACCAAAATATTCATGTAAAATGCTGCAGATCTTTATGTCCGTAAAACTGTTTGAGATTATCCAATATCTGTACCAATAGAGCTGATTATCCCATTAAGCTGAACTGCTGCTATAAATAGTGTTTTAATGCTGATGTAGATTTGAGGGGTGGAGTGTTTCTAGCAATGTTTTTTTTTCTCGTGGTCCTGTCTCCTCTCTGAATATTCTACACTAATACCATTCTCCAAATGTCAGAATGGGAGAGCATAAAAAGCTTTCTGATTTTATTTTTCACCTCCAGAGGAAAGAAGTCCAGGAGAGGCTTTCTTTTCTTCCTCTCTCCTCTGTCTGCCGCGCTGCCTCTCTCTATCCCCGCTTCACTCCTTCCCGTTTTATTCATATTCAACAGTCAATCATTTCTCTGGAAAAAAAAGAGGGAGAGAGAGAGGGAAAGCAGAGAGAAATCCGGAGATTGCAGATGGAAGTGTTATTTTTTTCTTCATGTTCTTATCCTTCTGCATTTGAACCGGCGATGTGGAAAAGCGCTGGGAGCACCGCTTTACATAGCAGCCTCCCTCTCATCAAAAGCCGCCAATCGGCCCTAAATCAGCATGCAAAATGCCACTCAACCCTGTAGCCTTTATTAAAGTTTGCAGGGACTCAATTTGAGATAGCGATCGTTCCTATTAAAAAGCCAAATGTAAGATAGTTTTTTTATATAAATCTCAGGGTGGAATGGAATTGTTAATCAGCATAGGCTGATGTGATTTCTCTGTCACAAATCCTGCCCAGGGCTCAGCGGCACACCAGCTTTACCGTAACTTCGGGCTTAGCAGTCGCCACGGAAACCAGGGGAGGAGGGCGGGCTCGGCTGTGTGTGTGAGGGTGACGGGGTTCGGCTTAGCCCGGCGCCCCCGCCCCTCCCCGCCCGCCTTGATGAGAGCGGCGCCGATAACGAGGGCCGCTCTGTTTCTCTGCGTTGCAGGAGAAAAACTTTCACCTCCTCACACCAACCAGCCCAGGAAGTTTGTTTCCCAGGCTCCCGCTTGTTTCCCTTCTGCACTGTGAAATGGGGTGGCCCCCTAGTGTGACCCCAGAGCTGAGGTTTTAAAGTGGTTGGCCCCCACTGGCCCCCGCCCCCCAGCTTTAACCACACAGACCCAGCAGGAACCCAGAGGATCCTACTGGACACAGCCAGCGCCTGCTGCAGCCTCTGGGGTTACGCCACGCGTCATGTGGCGCAGGACTGCAAAGTGGACTCAGAATAATTAATGTCCTCTCTTTTTATGCTAATGAACATCTGAAAAGTGCGGCATCCACCTCTGTTCTGCTTCCCTGAGTCTTGTTGGTCTTTCTTCTTTGTGAATCGTCTCAGTAAACATCAGTTTTCTGTCTTGCATTTGATCTTCAGTTGGATGTAGGTCTGTACTTTGACTAGGACATTCTGACAAGTGATGGGGAATTTTTTATCGTCGTGTGAAGAATCATATTTTAGCTTAAGTTGGCAAATATGAATGTTTTATACGCACATAAATGCTTCTGAGTTCAGTGTTTAATTTTATGCATTTGTTCAGACATTTTTATGCTTTTGTGTAACATTTTATCAAACTTTTAATTTTAGCAAAACAAATCTCCCAAACAGAATCATAATAATGATTCATTATTATATATAATATTTAAACTGCAGAAAGGTGCTCATTTGTTTAAATGTGTTGCTGATTTTTATTTCTTTATTTTTCTGCTGACGCTCCAGTCTGATCCTCACACAAAAAAATAATTTCTACTTAATCTGACATTCAGATTGATCCATTAAACGTGAATAATTATTTAAAGTAGTCTAAGTGTTTCTACGGAAACCCAGCAGAGCTTCAAGTCGTTGACTCGCAGCATCAATCCTCCTGGACGTAACGACAGCCGCTTGCGTTCTCGTTAACTTTACAGCAATCCCTCGTATCAATCAAGCATGGAGCGACAGTGGAGAGGAAAAACTCAACAGGAAGAAACCTCCAGCAGGTGGTTCAGTTTGGAACCTGGACCTCTGTCTGTTTTCTGCAGTCAGAATTTTTCTTTGGTGAAGTTGATTATTAAATAGAATGACTGGCTGTTGTCCTGTTGGTATCTGAAGGTAAATGGTTGATTTTGATTTAATGAGGGGAATTAACTCATAAAAATGTTGAACAGGATTCTCCTCCCTGTACTCATGCCCTCCTTCATGCAGTGGCCTCCAGATCCACTCCTGGACGTCACACATCCAGATCTGTGTGTGAAGTCGACATCTGTGGTGCATTTGCAGTCTGAATTTGCCGTCTCCGTCTCCGTAAGTGGACGTGATTTTACCGGAGGACGGATTGAAACGCGACACCAGAGAACAGCCGATAACGCCGGCAGCTCGTCAGAGAATCCAGTTCTCATGGAAACCTCTTGGTGGTCCACACCTGACCGCCGCCGGACGGAGCTTCATCAGAGTGTCGGGTCAACAGTGAGCTGAAGAGCTAAGAGTGTTTGTAATGATGCACGTTCCCTGCCTTTGTCTCCGTCTGCGGTTGGATTAGCAGCTCCAACCTGGCAGAGAGTCAGGAGCCGTCCTCGCTCTGATGATGTCACAAAGCTCTTAGCTGATGGTTATCTGCCGGTTTGGCTGAGGCCACCGGCTTGTGGTGTTGTTAGCAGGCTTGTGGTGCACGCGCTGGTGATTGCATTCACTGCGCTGCCATGGGGCGCATTATCCAGAGGGCTGATGGGAGAGATTGGGGAGACGGAACCTGGGCCATCTCCTGTGGAGCCCAACCATTTGGCAAAGCTAAACTCTCCGGGTCGGTTCAGAGCCTGGAAAACGGGAAACAAATCCTGCTGGAGCTTCTTCAATCGTCACACGATTTCTCTTTTGGTTGTCCTCAGCTGTGTCTTTGTCTCAGGTTTATTCTTTAAAACGCTGATTCTGTAAAAGTTGAAATCATTCCTGCTGTGCTTTATTTTATGGGAACAATTTCATCTTTCATTATTGAATGACCAACACTAAACCAAATGATTACATGGAAGTTCAGGTCTGTCATGTAGCAGTAAAGAAAAACGTTTTCCATCTACAATAAAGAATACATCAATTTTTAAACATTTTTATCCCATGTTTAGATTTTAATGTCTAACTTCCACATTTTTCAGCTTAGGTATAGAAATTCATTTTTTCAGTCAAAGCAACACTTTGTCTCAGGACGTACCTCGGTTCTACTGGAACCAGAGCATCTGCTCCACCTCCAGCTGCTGTGGTTCTGAGTAAAACCAACCTGTTCCCCTCCTGGCCTGTGGGGGCGCTGCACCAAGAACCACTGAAGGAAACGACACAAAAACCTCTGAAGACACTGAGAGCAACTTCCTTCTTCACCAGATGGAAACAAGATGGAGGCGTCAGATTTTAGCGGTTGGAGGATTTCTCTTTAGTCTTTGGCTGAAGACCAGGAGCCATTTCTGCTGCTAGTGCTAGGCTAACACATTAGCTTTGGTTGTATTTACCCAGAATGCCCTGCGCTGTAGTCCACTTCCTGCTTTTGGAGCGGTCTCCGGTCCACTTGGCGTTCACATTTAAACCAAACCAGAGTTCACTTCAACCGAACCCAGACCGAGGTCTGGAGGTCCAGAGGTCTAGAGGTCAATTAGAGTTCACACCTCACCAACCAAACCGGACTTTGACTAGGCAAACGGACCGGAGTCAGATTAAAACAGACCAAACATGGCTGGTGTGAATGCATCCCATGATGCTGCTTTGTGATTGGCTGATTGGCTATTTCTGCTAACGAGCAATTAACCCTGAAGTACCTCATGCAGAGAGAGCAGCTTACAGAAAAAACACTTAAAATGTCTAAAATTCATCAAAGTGCAACAATTTCCTACGTTTAAAGCAGCAGAGATGGCGGAAGGCGGCCGTCACACTCCGGGATCAGCAGGCCATCTTTTGTCGTCTTTCTGAGGAGAAACGCAGACGTACTACAGGAAATGGCAAACAGACAAACATGCTTTGCTTTTGGGAGTGTTGGCGGGTTTCTCCCCTCGCTCTCCTCCGTATGATATGTTTACCAAATACCTGTTTAGAATGCGGCGGTGGCAGCGCCGCGCTCCCTTCAAGTCCCCGAGGATGCTCAGCAGTAAATGGCGGTATTATTTGTCAGCTCTGGCAGTGTCTTGAGGCTGCTTCAGAGAGATACAAGGAGGCAACTGATAAGGAGAGCATCAGAAGGGCAGTTAATTGCCTCCAGTCTCCGGGAGCTGGGGAATATTTAAAATCTATGGGATTAAAGACAGATTAAAAACTGCAGAAGCAGTGGGCCCAATGGCGCTTAAAGATTGCAATCAGCAAGGGTAATGGTGGAGAAGAAGGAGGGGAGAAAAAAGAGAGACAGACAGAGAGAGAGAGGGGGAGTGAATGAAAAAGTGAACGAATGCTGCGGCAGAAGGAGGTGGGAAAAAAATGACAGATAGGAAATTCAGATCCGCTCCTAATGCCCAGGGTTCCATCTTGTAAGCACGATTCATCTACGTGTAAATCGTTTTTTTCCTGCGTCTTTTCTTCTCTCCCCCCCCCCACTCCTCCGCTGCTCATCCCAGGCCTGCTTTGCTAGTGTAGCCGCCGCCGCCGCCGCCTCTCTGGCGCTTTGCTAGGCGGCCCTTATCAGCCCATCTGTGAATTAAAAGCGCTGCTCCCTGTGAGGATTAAGGGGCTGATTGAAGACGCCACGAAAACTAACTAATAAGTCGAAAATGTCAGGAGGGCACTCTATGGAAACTGTGTACTTTTCTAATAAAGCTGACGAACAGAGTGCAACCGCTGAGTAAGGAGGGAGAGGAAAGTCAGACCCAGAACTCATGTGGTTCTGGTCTCACAGCGTCAAACTGACAACCATCAGGAAAAAACAGCCAATGGCAGCAAGTTCTGCCCTAATCTGGAGACCCCCCCCACCCTGCAGGATTACTAGCAGCACAGCTCCACGGTTAGCGATAGCTGCAGTGCTACCATTAGCGATATTAATGACATCAGGAGCTTATCGGGGATCTGAAGGCATCACAAATTACAGAAGAAAGAAAAACACGGGCCACATGCGCTGATATGTCTCTGTTTGGGTTAAAGAGGACAAGATGTGCCCAATCCTGGATTGTTTCCCCACCTTATCAGAATCCCACTCACTTAATCCTGTTAATTACTACATGAGATACTTAAGGTATCGTCTCCACAATCAGCCGTTCGCTTTGCATATCAGCAAAAAAATCTGTGGCGTTTTTTTCCTTCATAATCCATTTTTATTCGTCTTCCTCCTCTCTCCCACACTTCCTCTCCTCTCTGTCTGCAGTCTTTCATTGAAAGATTAGCCTTATAAATTATGCATTGGTGGGTAGTGGGGGTAATCCGAGGCAGAGATAGAATCGGCCAAGTGTTGAAGGGGCATCGGAGGCAGCGCCACCATCATAAATATGAAACAGATGTTGGGTGACATTTTAAAAAAGTGAATCCAATCCGCTCCTCTGCTGCGTCTGGTGTTTTCATACGCAGAGAGGAACCTGACATCCCCCTCTCCCTCAGTCTGCCTTACTCACCATTTCTCTCCACTCTTCCCTCTTTTTTCTCCGTAATCCTGTGGAACCAGTGATGCATAGATTATATTCTCCCTTTATGCAGCATGTGTCCTATTGGAGCCAAGAAAAGCCTCCAAATGCCACTTCCATCTGAAATGGCATCTAATCTGCCCTGATTAAAGTCTATTTTAAATTCTTTGGGACGGAGAAATTAAATGATGCTTTAAGAAAGTGTTGGCATGCAGACTGTGAGGTTATGTAAATGTGAGATGCTTCAGATATGGAGAGATGTTCTGATTGCACATTCAGAGAAGAACAAAGCTGTGCTGATGTTTGGTGGTTCCGTAAGGCGTCGCGCGGCGCTGCGATTGTTCTGCAGCTGGCAGTGGCCCTGCGGACTCTGCGCCGGTGTCTTTTCATGGCAGAGACGCCGTCTCATCGTCCCGCTCATCCCGCTTTGTCTCGTCTCCTCTCCACTCCTCACAGCGGCCTCGGCTCTATTCTGCCGCTCCGCACGCAGGATCCTGTTGTTGTGCTGCATTGTGGGTTTTGTTTGGTGCTAGAAAACCAAGATAATGGCGGTTGGAACAGCTCTCAAGCCTTTTGTTTGCGTCTTTCTCATCTTGCATTTGTCTTTCTTGCTTAGGCTGGAAAAAAGAATAAAAACCAAAGGATTCAAAGGTTTTTATCAGCCTGGAGATCAAGGTTTTGGCCACAATTATGTGCATTTTGTAACCATTAAATTGACTTTTGACTGATTGTCTCCAGCTTTGCATTCACAAAATCTTCCTGTTGAAATTTTTTAATGATTTATTTCAACTGGTTTCCATCCAGGGTGGTTTATAAACCAGTTTAATGTGGTCATGGACGGAGAACGAGCCACAAGAACCAACCTGGAACTCAAGGTGAGGTTATAAAAACCCAACATCATGGTGGTGGCAGAATCATGCTGCGGGATTTTTGGGATTCTTTGTTTGGTCGACACGTTGTGTTTTTGTCATTGAGAGGAATTGAAATATTGTTTCTGTACATTTTGTTTTCGTTGACGTTAAAAATGACAGAAACAAATAAAATAATTTATAACACAGAACAAGCTGCAGAAATAAGCTCCTAAATATTGATCCCCGACCATCATACCTCCCTCACCGTGTCCGTACAGCACAAACAAACACGCTGCTCCGCTCAGCTAAACGTACAAAAAGATTCAGGAACATTTTCCACTTTTTATCTAAACAAAAAGTTTTGCTTCTTTTACTGGGAGTTGTTGATGTGACAGACGAGTGAAACTGTGAAGTAGAATTTTGCAAGTTATATTCTGTTGTCTTTTAGTGACATAAAACAAGCTCCTTCATGTTGTTGAAAAGTTTCTTGTAACTTGGACTCGTTTCAAACATCCCATTTTTTCTGGGAGAAACTCAACAGAAACGTTTGGTAAGATGTTGAGTTTTTTCAGTGTAACGAGGAAACGCGATGCTTCCCAGCAGAGAGGAAAAGTGGAGCTGAGCGTTTTCAGAGAGGAGGTGATGAAGAGTGTGATAGAGGAAGAGGATGATGGCTGCAGGGAGGGGGGGGTCCCCCCGCCTGTCAGTCAAACTGGGATGAGGAGGCCTTATCTCCTTCACACACGTGACCCCTAACCTCACCCCCTCCACCCAGGCTGCCATCCATCCTCTCCGTCCGCTTCACCTCCAGCTTTCTGTCGCTGCTGAAATATTTCACTTCAAGAGGAAACGGGGAAATTTGAAAATCTTTGTAGTGAAAATCGATGATTTGGAGCCGTTTTCCTTTTCAAGGCTGCAGTGAGCCGAGGAGAGCTGCTTCTCTGCTGCAGGGAAACGATAATAAATGAAAAATGGAGGCATGTGGCAGCGGGCTGGATGGACGATTTATTGATCAGAGATCGGAGAACATTGGAGGGCGGGATTCGTTTGAATGTTTCAGGAAAATCTGATTTTATCACCGAGCTGCAGCGAAGCTAAATATCTAAAATAAAGAACATTTAACATCACAGAGGGAATAAATTCAGCAAAACCATTTATGATTTAATTAAACCATCAGTGAACATGAAGGCGGGCCGAACCAGAACTTTGTCAAAATATTTCAGCTCTGAACCGATTCACCGACCAGCTGAATGGAAACGTCGCTGGTTCTGGTCCAAACCGTCCAGAGCGATCGGCCGGCCCAAAACGCTGCAAAAACAATTCAACAGAGATTTAAAAAGGAAATTTAAACTCAAATGTCTGAGATTTCACTGAACTTTTTATTTTTCTCTTCACATCACAGAAAACGTACCAGAATGAGAATTTTGTGTAACATTTGATCCCTATTATTTAGAATAACAACAATACTAAGTTAATATATATTTAGTCTAAGATTGATTTTATCGGATATAAACTCTAGGATTTTATTTTGGGGTATCAGGAAATGCATGCCACACATTTTAGATATTTATTTTTAAAACAAGCATAAAAACATAAATAATAATTATTTATGATTTGGACTGTTTTGTGTTATAAAATGCCAGTAAAACACTTTGAGGTTTAACAAAACGTAGAGGAAGTGTGTGTGTCCCAGCTGAGCCGGGACAGAACCCGGCTGACCGTCACACTGAGAGGAAGGAGCAGCAGCTTCAGCTCAGACAGGGAAACGGATCAGGCCACAAACTGAGAAACAGCTGAAGCTCAGAGAGTTGTGTCAGTAACAGCTCGGTTCAAATCTCTGAAAAAATCAGATAAATATAGTAAAACTGGACCAGGCGTCGATGGAGAGAAGAAAGTTAAAGAGCTGAGTATTTTCTGTAGAGAAAATCCGTTTTTATTTCCTCCGTTGCATTTTAACCCTCCTCATATTTAAATCTGATGTTTGTTCCTGCAGTCAGAAAGTTTTCCTCCTGTTTCTGCATGCGGCTCCTCCAGCTTCACTGCATCAGACCTGCTAATTATTTCTGCGTCTGCCAAAGAGAAGAAGTAACAGCTCGGTTTAATTTAGCTTCTGTCAGTCAAGTGGGTTGGAAGTTTTCTGCATTAAACAGCCTCCGGCGTCGGCCGTATCTTTGGCGAAGTCGTTGCTTACATGCAGGAGGCGCATTATCACCTGCCCAGGTGAGGCGTGTCGCTCTGCTGGCTGTCCTGTCAGCAGTCGCTGCTTCCCAGCGCACTGAGAGCCCGGAGGCAGAAAACCTCCTCTTACTGCTTTACATGCTGCTTTTAACACTTTAAGAACTTTACTGTCATCCTGTATCTAATTTTACTGCAGGACAATAAAACCTGTTTTTGTTCTGAGGAGCCATGACACAGATCTGTTTATAAAGACATCATGGACAGATAAATTTGACTTTAAAAGTGTTTAAAATATTTGAGAAAAGTGAAATATCACCTTTCAAATTTTCTGTCCGTTAGTTTTGAAATCGTTGAACGTTCCACCAACATGCAGCATTTTTATTTTACTTTTTTAAGCTGCAGTTTTTGACCTTTATATAATATATTTTTTGACATATTAGCCGAAGCTATCAGCACGTTGTAACAGTTTGACATGAGACATAATCTGAAAAATCAGTCTCCTCTGCATTCTCCCAGTGCTAACCAGAACCAACCAATCAGAGCCAGGAGGCGGGGCTTAGCGCTGTCAATCATTCCCCTATGCTCTCTGCTACGCTGCAGCTATCATAGCCTGCTAGTTAGCTTAGCTACCAACAGTTTAGCATGCAGTGAGCATGCTCAGTGGCAGCTAGCTTCACGGTAATGGAGCTTCATTCGTTACGATTTTAAAGAAGTTCAATTCTCATTATTGTCCGCCATGTTTGTAGTTTTTCTGGGTCGGTACTGGGCCGGTCCAGTGGGTCGTTGTTCTCCCAGGCGGCGTGTTTCCGCAGTGCTCCATCTTCGCTCCGTGGTTCCTGTGAATCCGGAGCGAACGGCGGAGTTTTCCTCGCTCCATTCTTTCCCTCCCAGTGAAACAAACAGTTGAAGGCTTTTGTGCCGCCTGTCTGTGTTTTACCATTTCAAAACGTTGTCTTCTTACGGGTGATCTAAACTATAATCACCTTGACATCCGTCAAGCTTCGGCATGAAACAATGCCGCCCGGCTGCTCAGAACTGAACATCAATAAGCTTAGAGGCACGCTGCCTTTCCCCACGATTTACACTTTAATGCAAATAGCCGGCTTTGTACTCTCCATATGAAAGGTGTTATTAAATCTTATTTTGCATTATTCTGGGTTTGGGGGGGATAAATCTATCAAAGGGTTCAGAATTCAATAACTTCAGTTTTTTCACGTTGTTTTTATTTATTCAAAATTTTAATTAAGTTTTGATTCCGAATGCGTTGGGGGGTAAATTGACGGGTAGTGAGGGGAGAGGATGGGAGGTTGAGCATCTCCTCCTCCTGCAGTCTCTGCTCACCAACAGCAGCTGCACGTTTCCAGGGAAACACTGCAGGTATGCAGCTCTGACATGCATGAAGCTGCAGAAAGTCCCAGCAAGCCTCAGGTCAGGCGGGTCGGCCCTCCTTCCTGGTCCGACCACCGTAGGACTGACCCGGATCAAACCTCGGCAGCTCAGTCCAAACATCAGCACCGGAAAAGATTAAAAACCTCGAAGACGTTCCCTCTGGTCTGATGATGCTAAAATTCACGTTGTGTTTGGAGGAAGTTTGCAGACACAATCACAACTGAAGCATGGCGGTGGCAGCATCATGCTGTGGGGTTGTTTTGGTGGTGCAGGTTAAACGGGCCGGAGTTTGATTAAACACCAGCAAAAAGGCCAAAGCTTATTTCCTTATTTGTGTCAGCAGTTTTATTGTTGTGTTTTTAATGAGACCAGTGTGGTAAGGGCCTTGACCGGGTCCCAAACGGTACCGAGGGGTCCAGTCTGAGTCGAGGGCTTAGTCAGAGACTAAAACGTGACTAACCCCGGTTCAGCCCGGAGCCGAGGGTCCGGTTGTACCCAGGTGTCGGATGTTGGCTGTGGTTTCTGAAAACAGCCTTAAAAGCCTCGTGCTTTCAATTAAAGCATCCATCACGGATTACTCACACAAAAACACACCTTCTGCCTGCTAAGAGTGCTGCCTGTTACTTACAAAGGGTTTACAAATCCCACCTCGCTGCCTGGGGCGACGGCACCAACACACACACACACACACACACACGATGATGGCCGGCTCCTTCGCCGTTCTCATCCTGTGTCTCCGTCCTGCTCTCGTTGTGGCGTGTAAAGCGATCAGCGGCTATTTTAAGGTGGCGGCGGGATGATGAGGTGCCTCAGCGCAGGAATGCGGCGCTGCTTGTGTCAGGATGTCGGACATGCCAGGAAACCCACACCGCTTAGACAATACTTCCAGCCGAACCCCCTCCAGACAGGCCGCTCTCAGTGGTAACTGAACCTGGACGGTGTGTCTGTGTGTGTGGGGGATTTCTAACTTCTCGGCCCTGATACCAATTTAAATAAACCCTGTTCAGCTCAGGTGACGAGGAGGAGGAGTGAGGAAGTAGGAGGCGAGGAAGAGCGCTGGAAGGGGGGCCATGCTGAGTTTGCAGTAACCACAAAGCCCCCTCCGTTCTCCCCTTCTCCTCTTCCTCCCCTCTTCCTGTACACTGTATCATATTCATTTGCAGATAAGTGCGCTCACAGGCTACTGTTGGGCCTGGAGATATACTCGCCGACTCGGCTTTGAGCGCAGACGACCGTCAATCTGTTCTCCCTGAAAACCTTCCTCTCAGATCAGCTCGTGTTTACATAGCATTACCATATATTAAGCTGCGCATTTTCATGCATAGCGTCCCTGTCACAGTTCTGACAGCAGAAGAGAGGCGGAAAGCAAACTGGAGGCCCAAAGGGAAGGGAGCAGCCCCATTCCTCGCCATTGATATTCATTACAGTAGATCTGCCGAGGCTGAATCTGCCTCCCGCCCCCTTGGGGACACAAACACTTTATGTCCTTATCAGTGTTGGGAACAAGGATTTTCTCCTCAGCTAACAACAACAGTAGCTGCAGTTTCTGGTTTTCCTGGCTTCTTTAGGCGTTGTGTTTAATCTCTGCGAACACACCCCACCTCTCTGCTAGATAAGGTGACCGGGTTCCACGGACGGCCCACACCCCTGGTGTCCACACACACACCGGTTCCCCCAGCCTCAATCACTACCAGTGGATGCTCTCTCAAGTGTGAGTAAAGCCAACATTACCTCCAAGCAGAAGCTGCAGCTTGGTTTGACCGTGTTGACCTCTGAGGGAGAGTTGACCGATGAAATCCTGGTACCAAACAGGATCAGTTCCCTTCAACAGACCAGACATTCTTCATGATGTCTCAAATCACTGGAACAATTCAACCCCACAGCATGACTCTGCCATCGTCGAGTTTCACTGTGATGTTAGTTTTCCTTCAGGTCCAATTTGACCAGAGCTTCATTTTAATCACATTTGTAGATAAATGAAAGCAGAACTTCTTCTGCCTTTCTTTGAACAGTGGAGAGCTTCCAAAAACACAGATGATTGGAATCAACAGTTGATCCAGTCCGTTTGCCTAGACAGTCCGGTTCGTTTGGCGAGCTGTGAATCCGTAATCGAACTCTGGTTCTCCAAACCATGTGTCGTTTCCTTCAATGGTTCTTGGTGCAGCGCCCCCACAGGCCAGGAGGGGAACAGGTTGGTTTGACTCAGAGAACCACAGCAGCTGGAGGTGGAGCAGATGATGGAGTTCTGGTTCCAGTAGAACCGGGTCTACCGGCCCATAAGGAGGGAAGAACATCCTTTAGGAATCTCTGAGTCCAGAAACAGAACATCTGCATTCAGACTGAGGTTCTAGATACAACCGGATCTGGTTACTGATCAGGTGACTGGATGGCATTGAGGGACATCGACGTACAATTCACAGATAAGGACTAATTTATAAGAAATGACCAAAACAATGAATGAAAGTTTTAATATCCTACATTTGTATTTGTCAGCTGGTCTACACTCTCCCCTCTCTGTAAATATAGTTAGCTTGTGAAACACCAAGCTAACACCGCCATCTTTAAATAAACAATGGCAAACAAGGCGACGTTTTTGACAGCAACACGCAGCTACAGCTTGACAGTTTGTCAAATTTGTTAATGCTGCTCTTCTTAGCACCAGCAGCACATCCTGAATTGACTAATAGTGCGTGAAGCTCACATGGCAGGTGGCTGTTCACCTGCTCTTGACACCCACTGAGGAGCGTGCCTGCCTGTGGTTATCTGTATATGTGGTTTATCAGTTAAGCCCCAAACAGGGAAAGTTCATCCTCTGTATAGATCATATCAGAGAGTGTTGACAGCAAGCGAGTCTTAGGTAAGCTGCTCTGTGAGCGCCGTGACTTGGCTTTGTGTTGTTCTAGACAGATTTCACAATTAATCACCTTCTGGCTGGAGTTTCCTCACGCTGAGCGGCGAGCTGGTCGCTGCTCCCAGTGCAGAGATGGGATGGAAACGAAGCTAACTTTAAACACAAGTTGTTCTCTGCCGTGTCTGAGAGGCAAAATATTCAATAAGTGATTGAACTTGGATAATTATCTTTGCTCAAGTCATTTCAAGGTTAACTTTGACTTTAACTTCTACTTCACTGCAAAAACACAAAATCTTCACATCTTTTAAATGTTTTTGTCTCGTCTTTAGTGCAAATGTTTTAGTACACTTGAAATAAAACTTACAAGGAACTTTTCAGCAATTTACAGGATTTTACATCTGCTAACAGATTATTTCACTTATAATATGGAAAAATGTCTCGTTAATGTCTTGTTTTTCATAAATATTAAGGAATTATTGACTTAACACAAGCTCCTATGTTTTGCTTAAAAGTTAAATGTAAGTTAATTTAGTTTTTTTTTCAGGTGTACTAAAATATTTGCTGTAAATCCCAGAGAAGAAATGCTTGGTAAGAGTTTGTGTTTTTGCAGTGTAGCTATGTTTTGGGATGTGATGCGTTCACTGACTCAGATATTCATCGGTTCACTATTCTTATTTTCAGTCTGTCTTTTTCTGCTGCAGAATTATGACGCATGTCTCACATTGACAATGTAAAAGTTTAATAAAATGCGACCTGAACGTTCAGACTGCAGAAAACTGTCGGTTCGATTTAGTTCCACTTGTGGAAGTGACTCAGATCGGGTCATTTTTGGGTGAAAACATCAGAATTGGGTCTTTCAGCTGTGGAGAAGAGGGTTAAAGGTTACATCTGTGCAAAAAAATGGATTTGAGTCTCTTACTCTTTGAGTAACTTAAACTAAACTTTGTCTACTGTGCTGCGCTTGTTACAGCTTCATTCAGACTAGAATCAGTAGATTACCTTTTCTTTGTGTTTGGTTTTCTCGACTCGACCATCAGGTGAATCATTTTGAACAGAAACTGCTTCTCTCAGCAAACTGATATTTGTAGGAGTTAAATCTGTTTCTGGAGGGTTTTTAAACATTGATTGGCGTCTACCCGTACCTTCAGGCTCCTCCTGGAAACCAGACAGAGGACGGTTGTCCTAACAGGAGGATGTCCACCGTTTTGTTTGAAGGGAGGACACAAGCCTTATTATCTTCCTGACAGCCACAAATTACCGCTGGCTCGCTGTCCCTCGCATGAATGGACAGACACAAGACGCTCTCTCTTCCTCGCTGCGTCTCTGAGCTTCTTGCATCTCATGTCAAGGTGAGCCAGCAGCCTCTGGTTCAGACCCTGGATGTAAGTAATGGCAGTGCTAGCTTTAGCCTGAATTCAGGTGCAACCTTTCAGGTTGTTGTGTTTGAGGGAAACTCAACACCGTTGTGGGCGGGCATGATTGGCCCTAATGCCGGCCTTGTTCTGCACCTCTTTCATGGCTGTAATTAGGCTAATGGAGGGCGCCAGAACCAGACTGGGAGCCACGCCGGGGGTCAGCAGCCAGCGGCCCGGAGGACGCCCCACCGCCTGGTTGGACCCGAACAAGGAGGCCTTTGGAGGCCCGGAAGAACCACCGGTAATTTGGTTTGGTTTCTGCAGCGGGAGGAAACATCAGGGAATAAAAATCAGAATGAAAGAAACTTCTTTGTTTGCTGGAACTAAAAGTTGCTTCGCTGCAAAAATCTCCATGTTTTCATCCAAGGAAACGTCTGGAACGAAGTTTAAACTGATGAAGGTTCCAGTTTTCGAGATTCCCGCCACCATGTTTCTGAAATACGTCACATCCTGTTGCTGCACAGATTCCTAAAAGTTACATTTTATCCCCAGGACTTTTGGGAACATTGAGAGGTTATTGGTAAATGTGAGACCGGTTCTGTTCGGTTCCGTCCTGTTCGGTTCTGTTCGGTTCCGTTCTGTTAGGTTCCATCCTGTTTGGTTCGGTTCTGTTCTGTTCGGTTCCGTCCTGTTCGGTTCTGTTCTGTTGGGTTCTGTTCGGTTCCGTTCTGTTAGGTTCTGTTCGGTTCCGTCCTGTTCGGTTCTGTTCGGTTCCGTTCTGTTAGGTTCCATCCTGTTTGGTTCGGTTCTGTTCTGTTCGGTTCCTTCCTGTTCGGTTCTGTTCTGTTCGGTTCTGCAGGTGAGGAACATTTAACTCCTCCTGAATATCTGAGCCCTTCGTATCAACGTTTAGCTACCTGAGAAGTGAAGCTGCCATCGTTCGGCGCTGCAGCGCCACCTGGAGTTTATTTAAATAATTTCTGCTGAAAATCAGTTTTGAACAGAAATAAAAGTGTCATGAAATCCCCTCCATCTCCATCACTATTCGTCCGTCGTCTTCTTTCTGTCAGGTCAGTGCGATATCAAGTTTCAATTAGCTTATCTCTCCCACCTCGCTGTAATTGCTCTTGGCTTTTGTTATCACCTTTATTGGCTCACCTGTCGGTCACCGTGGAGACGGAGTCCTGAGTGACGACACCAGCAGCTTTGTGTTAAGAGCAGAACATGCAGGTTAAATCATTCAGGGAGACATTTTGGACTTTTACTCTGAAGGTCTTCCATCAACCTTAACGCAGGTGATTGGTCGATCCTCAGCTTCCTGTTACTGAGAACTTCTTGTTTTAATGTTAGCGTTAGCTTCTGCTAAGTGTGTTTAGCAGGTTAGTGTTAGCTTATATTACATTTTTTATCTGTTCAGCAGTGTATTGTTACCTTTTGTTATTTTTTATGTGTTTAGTGCATTAGCATTAGCATTAGCGTAGCTACGATTCTTGCAGAGTGAATTAGTAAACTTTGTACCGTTTTGGTCACCTGTCCTCACCGCTGGCTAAAAGTAACGACTGCTGATATTAGAGCAAACATATATTCTCTATGCCATGGCGGCCATGTTGGACTTTTTTTTTTTTAAATCAGTAAATATGATTTCTATGGGTCCAACTATGTATGTTTTGACACCAAATGTATTACTTTGTAATAAATATTGACAGATTCAGCGCAAAGAAAAATGTTCTTCACCGCCATGGCGGCCATCTTGAATTTTTCAGTGGCTAATGTTTGGTAGATGCTGCAGAGTTTAAAATTAAGAATAAAGTATCAAAGATTGAGTGTCAACAGGTCAGGTTATTGATCCAACTTTAATAATTATAATGTTTTAGTTTTAGAAAGCGAAAGTTCCAGATGTTTTTTTTTAACTGCTTCTAATTTCAGAAAACATCTTCCAATCAGACCAACCACTGAAGTTATGATATAATCTTTGATTTATGTAAATAAAAATGTGTTTTTATATCTGCTGAAAGGAAAGCTACATTATCCAGATATTAGATGTCATAAATCCTGATAACATAAAGGAGGAATCGTCTCCATGGAGAAGCCGTGTGAGCGAGCGAGCGAAGGAGGAAGAAGGAGCAACATAATGCTTCCTGTGTCTTCTGGCAGTTTAGCTTTTGTTTGAAATGAAAATTCAGAGTGTTTGAGGGATTACAGTGGATTGGCAGGCCTGTGGGAGCCAAGCAGTTATCTGTACACCAGTAATATGGAGTATGGTAATCGTCGCAGTGTGTGTGCATGCAGAGGAGTGTGTGTGTTTGTTCTTTTGCAAACCGATGAGTGGCAATTCAACTAAACACACAACGAAGCTTCTTCTCTGTTTTGTTTTGTTTGACCACCTTTTCTCTTCTTTTCCGCTTCCGAATCTGGGAATGAAATCCTCCAGAAAAAACAAATAAATCCTGAATGTGTCCTCTGATTGGGTCGCTGCCTTTGAGTTTTTATCCTTCATCCAAACTTTCATGGTGTTGCTGCTTTGTCATCCCTTCATCTTCCTCAGCGGCGCAGAAAAACCGCCGCCGCGCTCCGTTGATCTCAAGAGGCGGTGTTTAAGTTTTGATTAATGTTGGTGTTTTAACTAGTAGCTGTAGAGGTGTGTGTGTGTGTGTCTGTGTGTGTGTGTGTGTGTGACTCCTCTCACCTCAGCCTCCAGCGGTTCAGCAGGAGGTGATGTTGTGGTTGAGGCGTACCTGTAGGGCCGACCTGAGCATGAACACAAACAGCAGCTTAACTGACATTCCTAAACACCTTTCAGCCAATTTACTTTAAATCCGTGTTTCACTCAACAACAAAACTCCAACTGTAGGGAGCGACCCGGCGGGACGGGACGGGACCGGCTGACCCGGCGGGACGGGCCGGGACCGGCTGACCCGGCAGGACGGGCCGGGACCGGCTGACCCAGCGGGACGAGACGGAACCGGCTGACCCGGCGGGGGGTCGTCCTCTGCTGCAAATCATTTCTCTCTTTGTTTTTGGTTTTGTTTAAACATTTCATTTAGTTAAAATGTTGAGTTTTAAATGCAGAGATTGGAAGCAAACTGCTCAGTTTTAACAAAGTTTATTGGTTTTTCTTCTCTTCGTTCTGATATTTTGCTGACACAAACATTTGGATTTAAATCTGGTGAATCTCTTTATTGAGTTGGTTTTAGATGCATCTCAATCAAAGCAGTTGAGTCTTTTACAGAACTGCAGTGAAACATTCAGATAACCAGAACTTAAAAAATGTTTGATGTTTTTAAGGTCCTGGAGTCGGTAAGGAAACTTTGTGACGGGCTGAAGAGCAGCGATGCGTCGAAAAGCACCGGAGACTTGAACTGCAGCGCCTCAGTGCAGAACAACCTGTCCAGGTTTTAGTCAGTGCTGCAGGAACTCATCCTGAACACAAAACCATTTAAAATCAAGAATTGGAGATGATGAAGTGAAATGTAAAAACCTTCTGAAGCTGTGGGTCACATTTTGACCTCAACATGGTTTCTGCAGCTCAGACATTGAATTATTTCTGTATTTGGTTAGTTAATAACTAAAAATAAAGTTTATCAAACTGTAAAATGTCTAAAATCAGAAATCGTCTTGAAAACAATCGTCCAGAATCCATCAGCAATGCTGATTCAGCCGATGAAGGTTATAAATTTAGCTGGAACTGAACATGTTTGTGTTTCAGGCTCTAAACTCAGTTTTCAGTTTTCCTCCTGAGTCTTTAAACTCTGTGCTGATCATCATTTCTTCGTTTCTCACTCTGCCTCATTACCCGTCTCACATTTCTAACTTCTTCCTTGTTTGTCTTTTAACACATCTGATGACCTCTTCCTTTTTGGTTGGAAACATTTCTAGAAATTAAACCATCTCTTCCGTTTTTTTCATGCCATTCCTCTTTTTTCTTCACGCCGTTGATTCTTTAGCTTTAGCGCCTGCAGACGTTCACACATCGTCCCTCCAGCAGACATGAACTTGTCTGTGTTTGTGTCCAAACACGCTGCAGATTTTCTCCTGGTTTAGTCGGCTGTTTCAGCTGTGGAAACAACAAACTGCAGCTTCCTCCTGCTCTGTTGGTGCATAAATACGTAAAAATGCATTAATGCGACACTGCACAGCAATCAAGACAAACGCTGCATGGGTCTGCGTGCAAAACATCTGCTGGGGAAGGAAGTTTGATGTTTAGGAGGTGTGGTCTAGTGGGGAGAATACGAGCAGTCAGTGTCTAATCTGGAGATGAAGGTATTTTTTCCATTTCATGACTTTTTGCACATTTCGGATTTTAAAATCAGACGACCCAAACGTTCCTCCATCGCTTCTGATCCGTTTGTTTCTGCTGGAGTTTTATTTTCTCTGAGTTGTAACAAAGCCATGTCAATATGTTTTCCGGAGAATAAAGCGTGAAATGTTTCTCTGCATCATAAACGCCGGCATCCTGCCTGCTGGCGCTGTTAGTCAACCAAAGCCACGGGGTCAGAGGTCAGGCGGTAAACGCTGTAAATGATTAAAGGAAACTCACCTGAGTCCTGAGCCAGCTCACACACACACACACATTAATTATTTGATCAGTGTGTGTGTGCTGGCTGGGATTAAATCCTGTGAGAGCAGAACAAAGGAGCAGCTGCGTTAAAGCTGCAGTTTAGTGTAATTTGCTAATTACTGGGCTTGTTTCTCTGGTTTCTGGAGCCTCTGCTGCTCTTTGTGAGGAAGCGTCTGATTACATGGACCAAGTGACACTGACTGCTACAGAGATCTGGGACTATAAACCTTGAGTGGAGAGGTCTGCTGCTAGCCTGCAGGAGAAACGCCACTGCAACGCCGAGATTCAGATTACAGCTCAGACTCTACGTCCATTCAGCTGGACGGAGTCTGATTTGTCCAGAATCATCTTCATCACTGAAATTCTTCATTTAAAATCGACTCCATATGAGCAGAGACCGTCCTCTGGTCAAAGTTTCATCACTTCTGTCCTGATGGTGAAGCAGCGCGACCACTTCCTGTCTGATCATCAGGCGCGTTTCAGTGAACCGAGGCGATCAAAGCGTCGGCGTCCGCCGGCTGCAGGGCGGGACCGCCATGGCCCGCCTGGAACTGGATGAAACCGCCATGGCCCTGTCTCTGATTGGCTGAGGAGAAACTGTGATGAAAGTTTTTTTTAGGAAACTCAGAGTCCAACGACGTTTTTCCTCTTTCAGACTTTGTGAAGCAGCCTCACATCTGACAGATTGTGAGTTTTTTAAAGTCCGTCCTCTCTGCCCGCCATGACACATCGCCCTCCCAACCCTCCCCCCTCCCTGCGGCTGAAGTGGCAGATGAATGAACCGGACCCGGCGTGAAAGAGCGGACGGAGACGAAGGTCACCTACCTGCCGCTGCCTTTGTCCCGACTCCAGAAGGAAACAAAAAAGCGACGGCAGCAGAGAAAGGAAGAAGAGGAGTGCTGCTCTTCATCTCCTCTCCGTTCCTGCTCCGTCTGGCCTGCTTTTGTTCCCCGGTCGGGAGTTATATATCATGTAGGCGATGCATGAAGTTCACCTTGTCAGAGAAACCTAACACAACCCTGCTGCCGCTGCTCGGTGTGTGTGTGTGTGTGGGTGTGGGGGTGTGTGTGTGTGTGTGTGTGTGTGGATTATGGAATGCATAATACCTCTCAGGTGTGAGGCAAGCCTGTCATCACCCCCATGGCTCAGATTGAACGCGACCCTTTTGATTCTTCATTTTCCTCTCCTCTGTGTGTCTGACCTCCTCCACATGCATGTAATCTGCGTTGATAGAAACCTCTGCTGGGATCTTCACGCTCGCCTCCTGATGAACAACGCCGTCCGCCAGGCGTTGGCCCACAGTTAGCCAAGCGCCGCCGCCAGCCTCTCATCTTCATTCAGCACTGGCCTGAATTCCTCGCCACACTCCATTCTCACTTGTCCTTGCATTTTGTCCGGGCGCTCTTTGAAAAAAATCGTTTTTCTAATCTGAAAGTCTTCTGCTGCTAGATTTGAATGACACAGAGATGAAAGGGTCGGATTTAAAATCTGTCAAACCCTCACAGGAGTAAATTTGAACTCCATTGTGTACCTGATATGATGCCTGTTAATGTGCAGCACAAAGAGAGGAGAGGACTTTGTGCTGCTTTGACTTCTTCACTTCCTGCATGTTTAAACAACCGGCAGCATTTTATTTCTTCAGGTTCAGAGGAGAACAGAGCAGAGGAACCTTCTGGAACGCAGCTGACTGACGCTGGCTGGTCGACCTCTGACCCCTGGAAACATTTAGTAATATCTTTAAAATGGCACAAACAAACATTTCTTCTGTACAAATATGATTTGCTTTGAATTGATTTGGATTTAACTGAAGGTATAATCTGGAAAGGGTTTTGGATTCTACTGAAACTGAGCTGAAGTTATGAAGAACGCTACCAGAGTAGAGGACAGAGTCATCAGCATAACGGTGAACACGGCTCCGCTCACGCTGCTGATCTTCGTACTCGGTTTCCATTTCACATGATTGTTTAAAGTGTTACTAGATCTGACTCCAGTGGGAACCGTTTGGGGTTCCAGACCGACCCAAACAGACAGAAGAACATCTTACACATCAGGATTTGGACCAGGAAATATGAAAAGTGTGTGTTTACTTTCAAAAAGATTCTGTCCTACGAAAATGTACAAATAGTGAAATTCTGCAATGTGTTGGCTTTGCAGAGGCTAGTGACTAGCATGGCTAGGCTGCTGAAACACTGGATTACTTCCTCTGCTAGCATTAGCATGGATATGCTAGCATTAGCATGGATAGGCTAGCATTAGCATACCTAGCCGGTCACACGCGACTCATACTTTCTTTAGAGGAAATTTATTGGGAAAGTTGTTTGACTTACAATATCTGCATTTTTGTGTTTTTGACACATCCAGGTATAAACATAACGTACATTACAGTAATATTCCTCTGTCTGTGTGTTGCTTTGTGGTTGTAAACTGTTTAGAACAGGGGGGCCCAAAGTGGATCCTCGAAGGCCGGCATCCTGCATGTTTTAGTCTCTCCCTGGTTTAACTCACCTGGATCCAATGATGGCTCGTTAGAGGCCTAAGAAGAACTCTGACATTCTGAAAAGGTTGTTGGTACCAGGGAGAGAATGAAAATATGCAGGAAGCCGGCCCTCCAGGACCGACTTTGGGCTCCCCTGGTTTAGATGTTTGGTTCAGTAAAATGAACGACTTTGCGAAAGAGCTAACTGCTTTTAGCCATAGTGGCTCAAATATAATCAGATATTTTAAAATTTATTCTAAAATGATTGATTTGAGCCTTTTCTGCCTGTGTGAGTCTACAAGAGAATTAATATTATTATAAAGGAAGAAAAGGGAGGGGCAAGTGTGGACCCCTGTGGGACACCAGCTCTTTCTGTGAGATAATATTTATTTATATTTGTGGGATAAAACGGGTCATAATTAGAGTTGGGTTGTGTGACTGAATATCAGTTTTGTCTGTTAAAAGCAGCAGAGCGTTTGGATCCGTCCTCCTCTGCATTCAGTAGGACGTTGCTGCCGCCACAAACCCCAAGTTCTGCACAAACGCGCCGACAACAACACCAGCACTTCTGCTTCAGAAACCGACAGCCAGCGAGGCACGCCGCCTTTCACATGGAAATATGTTTGTGTGTCACCGGCTGCACAGAGGGGGGGCGGTGGGGGTCCAGCAGTGATTACCTCTTAAATACATATAGATGCAGCTCTTTGAATGGCTGAGCACTGAGCAGAAGATTGGGTTAAATTAGATGTTAATCAGCTCCGTTCTCCTGTTGGTGAAGCGATAAGGCCTTCAGGACCTCCCCACACACACCACACACACACACACACACACCTCGCTCTGCTTTTTTATGCTAATGTTCGGGCTGTGTGGAGCCGCTCTCTCTCGCTGTCCCTCAGAGACGCCGATCGTTCGCTCACTGCATTTAATAACAAAGAGGAAGAGGAGATAAGTTGTGAAGCTCAGACTGAAAGCAGCCCAGAAACACATTTGGGTTTTTCAGCGGGGTTGAAATAGGCCGAGTTAAAGCCGAACAGGGAGGAGGAAGAAAATCAGCTCCTTGCTTTTCAAAGGCGGCGCTGAAAAGTCGTGTATAAAATCCTCCAAGTTGTGAAAGACTCCTGGACAGAGATTATTGTGCTCCAGGATCCTGTTGCCTCATTCAAGGCACAATCAGCAGCTTTTCCAGCAGATGACATATTTATGTATTAGGACAAATAAGCATAATCTAGTGATATTGTGAGGCGCTCAGCTGAATATAAAGTCATTATATTAGTCAGTAAATGTGGGCGTGGCCAGTGAAATCACCTCTGGGATGTTCATCCTGAGGCCCAGCAGCTGATACTCCTGCTTCACGTTTAGAACCGGATCACAATAAAGTCAATCAGACTTTGTGTTTCTGTTGAAATTGAAAAAGTTTTCGCTTGAGGAGGTGGAAAAAGAAAAGGCAGCTTGGAGGTTCCAGCAGACGCTCACACGTGCAGCGGGAAAATAGCTGCAGCCTTGAAAGGCTGCTGCTGGTCTTTTGAGGTGACTGTTGCGACATGCAGCAGAGCGGCGCGCTAACCTCAGAGCAGCGCAGGTGCAGGGCAAAGATCAACGAACCCGGCACCCCCTCACTTCACCGCGCCGTTCTGCCTTCGCTGCAGCCACACAGCTGCTCTCCTCCACGTCAACACGCCCAGCTGACCCACGTTTGTCGCACAGCCTGCAACTTCCAGGGTTTCAATTGGTGTAAAATTTCAAAATTAGACATTTTACACCAAATGTCACATAAAAACTTTAAAAAGCAGAAATAAGATCATTTCAATTCAGGAGTTTTGGATATAAAGCAAGATTCATTTTCATCTGAATAACTAAATAAAAACTAATATTTACCTACAACATCTTAAAATTAGATATTTTTCCAAATTTAAAAACAAAAACTTTCCTTTTTTACATTAATAAAACCTGAGGTGTTAAAAAAATATAAGATTTGACAAAATTAAGACATTAAAATAAAGTTTTTGCAGTGTGATACCGATGAATCAGAGAATGCCGTTTTTATAAAACAATTCAAACAGTCTGGATGAAATCAGCCTGTTATTAATGTTTATCTGTATAATCTAGAATAATAATCTGCAGCATAAAGTCCAGTTTAAGTTAAATGTTGCTACTTGCAATAAATGTCATCAATAACCTTCAGATTACTGATAATCAGTGTCGTATTCAGCCAACAGCTGCTGCCACTTTGATTTAAATAAAATACATTTGATCATTTTTGACATGAAATGTTGAGTTAATGCTAAAATAAATAACTTTACATTTCTGCAACTTTTAAACTGTCGAGGTGTTAAAAGTCCATTTCAGTTGAACATGTTTGATGTAGCTGAAGTTTTTATGAAGTTTCTCTGATTTTAAAGATAATCATCTGCTGAGTGTAAAAATCTTGTTTAATGAGAGACGACCTCTGAACTCTCCCAGCTTCAGCATCAGGATCTGCAGAAACATTAAAAATAATAAAACTCAACAGTTTGGAGATGAGCGTCAGAGAAATTTCAGTTATGAATTGAGTGGAAACTTGAAATGGAGCGATTGTGGAAACAGTTGTGTTGTGGAAACTGAATAAGCCCCGCCCACCAGACCCGGCTACGGTCGTCCTTAGCAACAGAAAAATGCAGCAAACCTGTGACAGTTGATGCTTTTGCTCTGTGGTTTGTCAAATTAACATCTTAATAATAAGATGGTGAGTTGAAATGATGATATTTAATGTTCTTCCAGCTACATTTACAATAACTTTTATTTAAATGAGATTTTATTATCTTATTAATTAGAGTTTGGTATTAATTGAGGTTTTCATTCATACTTTATTCATCCTAAAAGGATAATTGATGTTGTCTGAACTCAAACTGAGGGATCTCCAGTAGCAGTCAGTGTCGCATCCAGAACCAGAGGGAGTTGTGGTCCAAACATGCAAGGATTCAACCAGAACAACAAGAGAGCAACATGGCGGCTTTAGCATGTGATGCTAACGCTACGCTGACGGTTTCTACTGGAAGTTAATGTTTGGCATTAATTTACCAGTATGGCTTCGCCTCACATGGAGCTGGAGCAGCTCTCAGCGGTGTGTGTGTGTGTGTGTGTGTGTGTTTCTCCCCTCCACCCGCTTCTCTTTGGCTTTGACTTCAAGCACCGCAGTTTGACTGTTTCAGGTCAGAGGAAAGGAGATAAGACGAAGTGATTTTTCTTACCTTGGTCCCCCCTCCTCCTCCTCCTCCTCCTCCTCCTCCTCCTCCTCCTCCTCCCCCCCCCCCCCCTCTCCTTCCCCCTCCACTCTCCCCCCCCCCCAGACAGACGGAGTGACAGGCCTCCTGTGTAAGCCTTTATTTACTTTCAGCGTAATACTACAGGTGATCAAAACAACATGGCCGTCTCCCACGATTAGCCCGCTAAATGCTCGATGTGTTATGACAAGCTCACTCCCACTCCCACCCGAGACGCTCGCACACGGATCCACACACACTTATCCTCCATCTGAGCCGAGGCCGAGGCGTTATCTGGAAGCAGACGCGCATCTGAATGCGATATGAAACCTTTCAGGAAGTCGCATCAAATTCGAGCTCAATTTTTATCTTGTTCTCACTCAGAAATCGCAACTTGTTTTCATGACTCACTTAAGCTTCTTATGATCCATTTCATCAGCTAAACGCATGAAAATAAGATCTTATTTTTCTAGTAAAAGTATTATTTTTCCCCTTAAATCGCTTCGCAGGACGTAGATGTCAGTTTCATGTCTTGTTGAGAAAAAATAAAAGAATAAATGAGTCAAATTAAAAGAAAAAAAACGGATCCAATAAAGCAGGACACTTTTGAAGCTCTTATGACAAGATATTGAATTTTAATTTGAGTTTGCGGAGGCGTGGAGCAGAAAGGCAGTGTGGTGAGTCTTTGATACCCGCCGAACAGAGTCCTTCCCCAGCTGCGTCGGCTAATTTGTTCCCTCGGTCGTATCTCGCCCGCTCTCAGCCTCCGTTTAGCATTATTAATCAAATTACACCCACTAAACTTTTCTTGTGTTATTGAAATTGTCTTTCTTTCATTGTTTTTTCTTTTTTTTCTTCTCCCCCCCTCCAGTGGCTCTTGAGCGCGGGTTTTCCGGCTCAGGCTGTAAAAGCAGAGACTTGTCATTCAGAAACGGTGGCATCAGGTTAATGATTTAATTTTTTCAATTAAGATAAAGAAACACTTTCCCTCCTGACCTGCAGGGCAGCGCCAACATCAAAGCTGCGCCGCTCCTAATTGTTTTTCAGCTCAAGAACAAAATTTTCAGCGTTTTTTGTGTTTTCATGGTTAGCATTAGCATTAGCTCAGTTAAAGCCAGGCGTATTAACAGATTGGCTCAGATAGGAAGTCAGTGAGGAATCTCCTTCTTTCTCTCTGACTCGCATTTCTATGAATTTAACTTTTATTTTGCTTTTCCAGATTTTGAAAATGTTCGTTTGTGCAGATTAAAAGCTTCTGATTAGTGCGGATGGAAAGTTTCTTTATTTAAATCAACACTAGTTCACACATTCAGCATAAACAACTAAAAATACATGATATTCATTCATCACATAACAAATCCAAAATAAAACAAAAATAAACAGGAATTACATTAAAATGAAAAACATCCAAATAACAACATGAAGGTGTTTTCATTATAATATTTATTTAAATCTGTTTAAAATTAATTCTTCTGATATAAATATATTTTACTTTAGGTTTCCCATATGAACATAACTCTAGAAATAATTAGTATAAACATTTCTGCGTGTAAATCTAGCTTCGTTTCATAATCCTCTGCATTAGAACTGAAAAACTTTCTGATTATAACCTCTCTGTTTTCACCTCATGATTGTTTTGAGTAATGTTGATGTAAAAAGTGCAGAAATGTTTTTTACAAACAGAATTTTCTGCAGCATAAATCTTCCCAGGCTGATGTTTCATCTTTTTGCTGCAGCCTTTGGTTAGGCCGATTGGAGCAGCAGCTCCAGCTCTCTGTAGCTTAGCATCGCCCCCTACTGAAACCTGACTCCTCCAGCCACTCCGCCTCTCCCACCGTTCCTCTCATATCGGCCGATCTTCAGCTGCTGCTCAAACATGAGTCAGAGAAACAGAAACATTTAGATGTGACACAAATCTTTTTTTAATCAGGAGCTGCAAAAGCAGAACTGAAGATGTGCAGGAGCATCTCAGTGAATCAGGAAAATTTAAAAAAATTATTTATTTCACTTCACAAACTAAAAAAAATGTCTATATAATAATTACATAAGCCAATATTTATTTTATTTCAACGTAATGATTCTGTGAGTCAGGAAATTCAAGATAGTTCTGTATTCAAGCTTAGCGATGGAAAGTTGAGTGGAAGGAAAAACTGAGGTGGAGAAATATTAACAGAAAACAAGAATTGATGAGAGGATTGTGAAGGAAAGTCTGCAGAATGAGGCAGCCAGAGAGCCACAGGGTGGAGCGGATCAGAACCAGTGATACTGGAGGTCCACAGTGACAAAGTCTCCTCAGTCTCTGATGTTCTGCTGGTTCTGATCCACTGGGTCAGATACTTTAGAGCTCTTCCTGTGACTTTGGGGAGTCTCTGGTTTCTTTTTCCAGCAGGACCGGCCTGCAGGACGTTCCACCTGCTTCAATCACCATGGAAACGGGCCGGACCAGAACCGCATAGAGAATCTATGGAGTATGAACCAACAACGCTGCTGACCTTAAGGCTTCCTGATGCAGGAAAACCAATCTAATGATTGAGTAGAAGGTTCTGGAGGTTCTGCAGTCGGTCCTGGCGGCGCCGATGTTTGTGACGTAGATGAACATCGCATCGATGACATCATCAGATAAACAAAATCCTCCTGACTGACCTCAATCTCTGAGGTTCTTAGAGTATATTTGATGAATCCGTGACATTCAACTTCATATGTGTGTGTTTGCGTGTGTGTGCGTGTGTGTCTGGGCTGCTCCCAGCGGCTGCTGCTGGTTAAATCCTCAAAGTGGCCGGGCCGCTCCCTGCCAAAGCTGCCTGCCTCAGTCCAGAAGTAATCCACATCAAATTCCTTCAGCCTCAGTATCACAGGCCGGCGCTGCAGAGCCACGTGCTGCCAGGGGAGCACACACACACACACACACCCCTGCACACACACCGTCCACTTCCTGATTCGCAGCGTGACAGTGAGCAGTGTGTGTGGATGCTAGCTGGTAGCAGTGTGTGCGTGGGTTTTCTGGAGACGGCGCTGCAGCCAGCTGACATCCAGCCTGGCGTTCCTCCCAGCCGGAGAGAGAGGAGGCTCTCCGGCCGGCTGCTCTTACATCCGTGTGCTCGTCCCCCGGTGAGGAAACATTTGTTTCTCTACCAACGGACACAGGAGGAGGAGGAAGGAGGAGAAGGAGGAGGAAGGAGAAGGAGGAGGAGGAAGGAGGAGGAGGAGGAAGGAGAAGGAGGACGAGGAGGAAGGAGAAGAAGGAGGAAGGAGGAGGAGGAGGCAGTCGCTCCCCCTGTTTTCTGATTTCATGTTTCTTTGTTCGGATTTCCATCCTGACAGCCAGAGGTCAGATCTGCTGCTGCTCATTTTAAACCAACCAGGTAGTTGACCTGATGATGAGCATCTCAGAAAACAGAGTCCAGTCGCTGCCTGAGCCCACAGCATCATACTGCCACCCCCATGTCCCTACAGAGAGGCTGTGATCAGAACCAAACATTAAACTGAAATAAGAGTAAAAACGTATTTGGTAAAATTACAAAATAATACAATCGGCAAAAATATGACATTTATGAAACTAACAAAAACTGCAGGTGTGTCTGAGTTTGTTTTCTGCTTAAGAAAAGTCAAATTGTTAGAAAAAATGACTTGAGTAAAAGTATTTGGTAAAAAGGCGACTGAGTGAAAACATCAATCATTTAATATTTACAAATTACATCATCAGATGGACCAAAATGTAAAGTTCATTTTTATTTTAAACACCAAAATGAAAATAATTTACATAAATAAAATAATTAGAAAGTAAAGCAAAAGAAACATTTTCCCAAAATCAATTTCTTATAAAACTGTAGTAAAAACTTAATTTTTAGTTAAAACATGTTTATTTTTAATCCACAGTAGGTAAAGGATCCACAAGTTTTACTCAAATAAAAGTAAGTAGTTCCTGTCGGGTTCCCTGATTTCTACCTGTTCACCTGTTTGCTGCGTTTTCTTCTGGCTTTTGTTGAAACGTCTCTCTTCAAATCCAGCTTATCATAAAACAGATTTTTATTTGGTTTATTTCATATTGTTCTGCAATCAGATGCACAAACAGACAAGACGCAAACCAAACTTGTCATTCTATTTTAACTTTCAATGAGAGAAGCAGCCGTCGATCGTAACGACCAGCATCTTCCCTCGCTAACATGGCGGCTCTCACTTCTTCTTCTCCGGCCATCGGATCTGTGAAGGACGGGTTCTGGTCAGATCTTCAGGATGAAAACGCCACATGATCTGGTTCTGTTGGTGTTTCTGAGGTGAAACCTTCATTTCTGCCATTTTGTTTCACCTGATGTCTGACTCATTTCTTCTTCTTCAGGATTTAAAATGAAACCGCGCTCTGACTTTAACGCCACTGCCCCCCGAGTGACTTCAGAATAAAAGTCCCTCTTTTGTCATGTGAAGCACCTCTTGAGTTTTCTCTGGTCAGCAGCAGAAATTTCAAAGCCTTCAGCAGACGCGGCCCTCTGTCCCAGACAGTGGTCATTTGTCTTGCGATGCCTGATTTCTTGAGTATCCAATGGCAGCAGGTTTCCTCCTGCTCCCCACCAGTGAAAGCACTTTGGCGCTGCAGCAAAGGAGGAGTAGAAGGTAATAAAGCGAACGGTGACATTTAACGAGCTGTCTGTGTTTTCGTCCTCTCCGTCTCGGGTCTAAGCCGTTTGCTGAGAAAACTTTGAAGTTCCAAACAAGCAAACCTGGACATTATTGAATCCCGTTCAGAATGGCCTGGATTGAGAAAGCCTTAAAGAGACGCTCGGGCTTTTGTGCCTTTTAATGTTCACAGCATCCCTCTGCCTTTCATGTGCGTCCTATCTGGAATTAATTACTTTTTCAAAGTCGGTGTGTTGGTTTTGGCGTGCGCAGGAGAACATGTGTGTACATTTGATTTTTTCTCGTTTGTTTACCGTTTATGGTGCATGGAAATGTCTCCTTTTCTCTTTGTCCTGTAACCAGATCACACTCGGTGCTTAGGCGAATTTCCTGCTCTGGTATTTGATGTAAATCACCAAATTCTGCAGACTTCCTATTTAAATTGTCAGCTCACATAAGCAGCCAGAATGAGCGTAGCACCTCTGGACAGTCCCTGTGGGAGGCACAGTTAGCAATCAAAAGTTGACAGAGGCTAAAAAGAGAGCAAGTTGAACCCAAACAGAGTGTGGTGAGAAGCAGAAAAGCCCTGGGTCGCTCCCTCAGACGGCCCATTTTCACCGGTTTTGTATAAAATGTCAGCTAATGCAGTGTGGAGTGGCGCCAGCAGTGTGTACGGCTGAACGCTGGTACTGCTGGTAATGTGTTTATATAACATCCTTCACATTCCACGCTAAGAGCCTTCCTCGCTCCTCGGCCCGTCCAACACACACACACACACACATCCATCCTCTCCCCCACACACACCGATTCTCAAATATCCACACTGGTGTTAGAGGGTACACCAACATGCAGCATCGCTCTACTGCAGACACCAAGTTTATTTCTGAAGACATCCATCATCATCATCAGCAGCAGGGAGGAGGAAGGCTGCAGATTTACTGCAGCGATGCAACAACAAAATCCCTTTGACTTTTCTAGAAAATCTTTTTGTGTTTATTTCTTCAAATGAGTCAAATTTATTTGCATCACACATTTCAGCAATAAAGAAAAGTCGGAGTGTTTAGTCAGAGCTGTGAAGACGCTGCTGCAGTAATTAATAAACGGCTGGATGGGTCCCAACCACTTTCTCTCATATGGGTCTCATCTCAGCTGGGGGTAAAAGATGATTCACATGTAGAAGAAACAGAAACATCCTGGTACAAGGCCCAGTCTTTGGATCCGACTTTATGTGGCTCTGAAGGTTCAGGTCAAAGGTCAGAGGTTAGCCTGATCTCTGGTTTACAGCTGGAAGAACTGAAGCTGTGCGTTGATTCTAGATCTATTAAACTAGATCTATAACTGGATTGTTCCTCTTTAATAACTTCAGTTTCTGTTCAGAAAGTTTTGGCCCGTCCACACATTTCTCTGTTCTCGGCATGTGTTCAGTGATTGGATGGGGTCAAAGGTCACCTGGTGACATCATAATGTGGAGCTGTGTAGGTATGGTAGCTGATCTTATTTCCTGTTATAACCTGAGCCAGTGGGAGCTCATAGATATTAAATCAGAAGGGTCCTAGGATTGAACCGCATATGACCTCTGACCTCTTGATGAGAAGGTTCCTATTGAAACACAGAAGTCCCAGTTCTCCATGTCAGAACCAGCTCTGTGGTTGTTGTTCAGAAGCTGTTTAACTGCTGAAAGGTCAGAGGTCGGCCTGTAATTGATGAGGCTTTCTAAAATTGATTGGATTTCTAAAATCCATATATACTGGAGACCTTCTTTAAAAACACTTAAAGCTGCTTATTTTAATAGTTAATAAGACACCAGATATATTTTAATATTCATTAATATGCACAGTGGAAACTGTGTTAGCTCTACAGCAGAAGCTAACATCTACAGTTTCCATATTTCTGCTTTTTGAGGTTCAACCAATGAGAACCAAGGACAATGATTGGCGCTCCTGGATTGAGCCAATAGCAGCTCGACTTATTTCAGCTTCCCAAGCCGCTTTTCTCTCTGAACATTTTAGATATTCTCTAAGAAAAGTCAGGAAACTGGCAGATCTGTGAATATTTTGGATTTACGCTCCATGGAACAGGCGGGGATCCTCTGGCCTACTTCAAGCTGTCACACAGGTTCTGTATAAGTGATTTTTTGCAGCGTGTTATCCCAGACTCAACAACTGTATTTTTTGATCAATAATCATGACAAAGAAGTGAGCTGCTCAGGGTATTTTATTCCAGCGGTATTTCAGATGAAACATTTAGTACCAGGAGTCCATGATCCTCCTCATGCTCATGAACCTCATGCCTCCGTAGCCCATCTCCCTGAAGCTGCGGTACTCCCCGGGCCTCATGTACATCATCCTGCCTCTGTAGTGGGGGTACTCGTACATCAGCCAGTGGCCGTCCATCACGTGGCAGGACATGCAGTCGGACATGTGGTAGCGATCCATGAAGGAGTCGCAGTCGTCCATGCACTCATGCATATGGCCTCCGAAGTTCTCCCTCTCGTAGATCCTCATCCTGTAGGATCCCCGGTACTGTAAAACCAAGCAAACTCAGGTTGGGTTTGGACGGATCAGGGACAAACGCTGTGCAGAGAGGAGACTACGTACCATGGAGATCATGCGACAGGAGCGGATGCAGTTGTTCCAGCCCATCATGTTCATGTAGTCGCCGTACTCGCCCCGGCGGAAGAAGTACTGGTTCCCCATGTAGTTGGGCCGGTCGTAGACCATGAAGCAGCCGCTCTCCACCCTGCAGGAGTGGCACCGGCTCATGTAGGAGTGCATGTCGGCGCAGTCGCCCATGCACTCATAGGACCGGCCCATGAAGTTCCTGTCCTCGTAGAAGACGATCTGGAAAACAGAGAAACGCTTTACAGCCAAGCAGCAGGAAACGGTGAAATGAAACCAGAGGTTCTGGGTCTACCTTGCCCCTCATGTTCATGTCGGTGTTGCTCATGTTGGCTGCAGACGAGTGCTTGCTCTGGCTCTGGCTCTGGTTGTGCATTCCTACCTGGTTTAACCCTTTCCTTTTATACCTGAGCAGATGTAAAGAACCACTGACCCCCTCTACAGAACGCCACACTCAGCAAGCTTTTTTTGTCTTTTGGTGTTTAGAAAAGCCTTTCTGTCATTTTGACAACGTGTGAATGAACGAAGCCATGTGACTGGGAAAAGTTGTCAGTTCAGGACTGGGATGGAGAATGTTCCCTCAGTCGCTCCTAACCTGAGACTTTTCTGGTGACTTTGGGATACTTTTATTTTGAAATCACTCATTACTTAAATGTGTTATACAAATAAATTTAACTTAACTCATTTTATTAGTCTTGTTTATGTATCGCAGTAACTTTGATTATTTTCTTTACTCCTCCTTAAATAACATATCTTAAATAAAAAAGATATTTATGTCTTACTGTAAATAAAACTGGCATCACAAGGAATATCTTTTAGAGAAAAATTCAAATTGTTCTGTTTTACTTGTATTTTAATAACAATATGTTGGTCAGTAATCAGAGTAAAAATCTCAGCATAACATCTGTCTAACCTTCATACAATTACTGGTTTCTGTTTGAGAAACAACTTTGAAGAGGAAAAGAAAATGTTTTAATATAAATTCAGTCGCAAATGAAGTTTCAAAACGTAAATAATATCTGACATTTTTTATTCCACCCACAGCGCCGTACGGAGCAGAATCCTGGGAGTGGGATCACAACGTCACCGTGGGAATGCCAGGGGTTACGATATTCAATATAAGTTTCATTTCCGATTGAAATCAATAAAGTATTTTTGAAATGAATCTATAATCCAATAATCAAAGGTTGGGGAATCAATGCAGATCATGATCAGGTCCAAACTCTTTCTCCTTGCTTAACTGACATTACACAAAATATAGATGTTAAAAATCCCTGAAATAAACATTTTACAGAACATTTTAACAACAACTCTTTATTTATTATCAAATAAAATCTTCTTTATCATAAAGCACACCTGCTTAAAGTTGCTTTTAACTTATAATCACTGGAACCAAAATTATTGAAGATTTTGATCATTTCACTCAACAAAATGTAACGTCTGTTCCTGGTTTCTCAGTTGGTGACTGCATGATGTTTTTATTACTTTATTTTTGTGTTTCTATCATGTAAAGCACTTTGAACGGCCTTCATGCTGAAATGTGCTACACAAATAAACTGATAAAACAATTAATTTAAACTTTAAAATCCAGCAATATGCGTCCTGCGTGATGAAAAAGAAACCCTTCATTGGAGAGTAAAAACCCAGACAGACAGACAGACAGACAGACAGACAGACTTCTTAAAGCAACACTTCCATGTTGTGTGTTGCAGGTGGTTGGTTGCCAGGCCAGCACAGTAACAGCAACTTTTGCCAGTTCCTGCAACCTAAGCGGCTGCCAGTGAAACGGCGTAATGGTCCAGCTGCTGATCAGACACAGGACTTCTTCAGGACGGCTCCCAGACGCCGCGGCCATGTCAGCAACGCCGATGAAGGCCCGTCTGCCAGAGAGGAGGAGCTGGGCTGGACGGAGAGCCCGGCTGCTGCGGCGCTGCCAGGCTCCGGCTCTCCTTCACCGTCTGGCCAACTTCTCACGGCGAAGTCTCAGCAGCATTCCCAGATTTCCAGGTCCATCTGTTGCAGAAGGAAAATGGGAGAGATTCCTCATTTTTCCTTCCTCTGCAGGAAGACCAGAGGCAGGTGTCACCAAACGGTTCAATTCAATCCCCTTATTTATTCCTAAACAACCACTAGTGTCACCTTCCCAGGATTAATCCGTCTGAAATTAACTTTAACTGAAAAATGTTTATTTATTGCATTGCAAATAAATATTTTTCAATAACCTGTCATGAGTTTGTTCGTCTAAGCCGCTGTGGTGATAATAAAGTTGAGTGGTTGGACGTCAGAGAGCGTATTGGATGCTGCTGGTGGCTGAATCAAAAGGCATTGAGTTCCCTCAGCCTTTGTCTGCGTTGACACCCTAATCCGCCGCAGCAGCCATGCAGGTGTTGTGCAGCATTCAGACCTTTGAGGCGGCTTTCAGCGCACGCCGCAGCACCTCTGTATTCACCCTGATGTCTCTACAAGGAAACAGTGGATCAGTGTTTCATGGGCTCCACGTCAGCTGTCACGCAGCCGCTGTGAGGAGCACATTTACAGCACAAAGATCTCCTTAGACTGTCTTTGTGTCAGCATTGTGCCGCAGCCTCTTTCTTCTCCTCCATAATGACGACTGATTAAATCCCTGCTCGCTGTTTCCGAATGCTAGGTGTCAGTCGAGCGGGCCAGGTAAGCCTGAGAGGATGAGGGGATGACGGGAAGGTGGAGCCAGGAAGGAAGTTTTATCGTTGGGCTGAGGTGTCAGCGGCAGAGTGAAGGGATAATAAAATGGATCTGTTTATTCTATTATTCAGAGTGTATCTTATTGTGGCGGTGACACGCTCAGAATGCGTGTCAGCCTCTGGTTTGACTTTTTGTGTTTTGGATTTCTGCAGGAGCTTACCAGACCCATGTGTTTACCTTTCCCCAGAAAGAAGCACGTTGAATACCTGTGTGTCGCCGATGAGGGTTATTAAATTTGACGAGTTAAAAAATGTCTTAACGGTTTATCTCACCTTTATGTCGTCCCTATTGGTATCTACCTAGAAGCAGGCGCTCTCCTTTCAACGCCAATGGCAGCGGCGAAGATAAACAGGCCATGTTTGCCTCTTTTATGACTCTGTGCCGTAGTCTCTGATAATAGCCAGAGAGGAATCCAGAGCCACAACAACAGGGAAGCATGTTCTGATGACTGTTGGGATGTCGGCATTTCCTCCTTTCTTCTGTCAGACGACGGATGTTTGCAGGTTTTGATCTGACACTTGGTGGAATCAAAGGAACATGCAAAGGAAAGTAAACAGCTTTTATATATCAGTTTCCAAGGAAACACACCCATGATTTCATTCTTCTGTTCATCTCAGAGAAATGGAGGAATCTAAAAAAGTTCACATGTTTCGGGAAGATTCACCAACCTGCAGTTTATCAACAGTTTACACCAGGAAATGGAAACGGGACGAGAACTTCGCATGTTCTCATCTTCAATCAGATTGTAAAAGGTGCTAACATGCTAAGGATGTGTTTGAGCCTTTTTACTCAGCAGGGATGCATGTAAAAGTTGCAGCATAATGACACTGGAGTTATTCATATGTTAGATTGGCCTAGTCAAAGTCCTTAACTAAATCAGAGAATCCGTTGGCAATCTTTGTGAAAAATCTAGCAGAGTTTAATGTGTGTGAACTCCTTTTTTAGGTGCTGCATGTGGATAAATTCACCTTGAACTGTTTGTTTCAGATTAATGAGTTTGAAAATAGTTTTGCAGTAAGAAAAGTTGGAGTCAACAGGACGACTGTGACTTAGCATGCAAAGTTTTTGTTATTCAGAGCTAAACCCAAGGACATTTCGTCTGTTAGTCAAAGTTAGCCTGAGAGAGAGAGAGAGAGATCTGTGCTGTGTCAGCAGTGTGCTTAAACCAACTCCAAAGATTAATCACAGGAAAACACATACAGCACACACACACACTCACATGCACACACACACACCAACAGGCGTGCACACACTCAGCCGGATACCCACAGTTGTATATCTCGCATTCCCAGCAGTTCAAAGTGTGGTTGGTTTGAAACAGATTAAAAACTGTCTATGAAGTGATGCATTGCAATTGTCATAGCAAGGGTGGGAGAGATCTTTTTTGCATAAAAATCCCCTCTTTCTTCCCACCGCTATCAGCAAAGAGATGGAGAACTCACTAATCCTGCTGTGGTCGCATTTGCATCGGTGGCAAATAAACAAAAGCGCACCATTTTTCATCTCCAGCTTCTATATTAAAAGGAGATGATGGGAGGGGAGGGGAGCAGAGGGAGGAATGAGAATGAGGGGAGAAGGGCACCCAGGCAGACCCTTTGGTGTCACAGATATGCCTGCTGATGTTTGGGTTTGGTAAATGGAAACTCCTGCAGCCTGTTTGCACCATCCATCTTTCCGTTCCCTCGCCACGTGCAGATCTGCGTGGTGGCGAGGTTGACGAGGACCTCGGCATGCCACATCACAGAAAACCCAAAGTTCTCAATCTGCATCAACATGGCATCTGCAATGAAGTACGTCTAACTGGAAATGGTGAAGGCAACCAGTACAGACTGGGATTGTACCTGACAGCTCTCGCTTTCATGAGACTGATGATGAAGACAGAAACTGAGCGTGGACCACAACCTTCTGGCTGGGACGCCCCCTGAAGGGTCTGAAGATGAATCTAAAAACATGATTATCACAAAGTTATGATGCCTCTTACCAATCAGTAACATACAGTTTCCTGCTTTGTGTTTTTGTGGCTTTTGTTTTAGGGTTAAATGCTCACGTTGTTTTCTCACCTGTTAATGCTGACATACTCTGGCCTCTGAATTCCAACTGTTTGGTTTATTTAGTCAGATTTGAGCGCAGTATTTCATAAGAAGGTGGGAATATGTGGTGAGGTCCTTCAGTGGTTCTGTCATAAAGTTGCATTCACACCAGTCCTGTTTAATCCGGTTCAATCCAAACCAAGTCCGGTTTGTTTGGGGCGGTGTGAATGTGCAATCAGACCTCGGTCTGGGTTCGGTTGAAGTGAACTCTGGCTCACTTTGAATTCACATGTGAATGTCAAGCAGACTGGAGACCGCTCCAGAAGCAGGAAGTGGGCTGCAGCGCAAGGCATTCTGGGTAAATACAACCTAAACAAACGTTAGCAAATCTAATGCTAGCAGGAAACAACACAAAGTCCTACAGCTGCTAAAATCTGACGCCAAACCCATTTGGGTTTCCATTTGGTGAAGAATGAAGTTCAGTGCTTTTGACTGCTGTGTTGTTTATACATTAAGAACATTATAACGTCTTCTAGGCAGCCGGTTTCTGCGTATGGTATCCCTGGAATGTCGAGGCAGGACAAGAAGAAATAAAAGTTTCGTTTTCAGCCCACTAAAGTTAGCAGTTCTGAAAATATTCAATTTTTTCTACCTGGTATTCTCTTCAAATATTTCTGTGTGATGTTATACAATAAGATCCAAGTTTAGTCATTGCCAAATTTTAATCAGAAGGAAAATGTGAACATCGGTTTTCACAGCTTTATTTCAGGATAATGATTGGGAGACTCTTCCTACCAGCCCAGCATCGCTCTGCAGGGAGAACAAACTCCAACACTCTGGGCCTGCAGTCGGTTTCCTCCACTTCATTCTGCAGCTGGAAGAGATTCAGAGGAGCATCCTTCTTATCTGTGTGTGTATGCTTGTGTACAGTGAAAGGCTAATCTAATCACCACACACTCACTGCTTCCTCCAGGTGTATTACTGTACCAGGAGTGTAATGCAGAGAGAGGGAGGAGGAGCGAGATAAGTAATATTGATCTGATGTGGTGATTGTCACTCTGTTGCCTGCCTTGAATAGCTAATCTCTTTACACACGGGTCAGGGAGAAGAAAGGCAGCAGGGCTGCAGGTTTAGCCGCAGCTAATCGACAGATTGTTCTCGGTGTGGGGCGATCAAACAGCGGCTGATAACGCTGGATGTGAAATTGTGTCTCCTAGCTGCTGATGCTGAGTTTGGTCACAAACTTCTGGGCTTCACCACGCAACTGATGTCGATTGTATCGACTTAGACATTTGCAAAGACTCTGAGTGTGTAAATCTTTAGCGTTGTGCAGAAGTCTCAGACTGAATCCAGGCGTGCATGTTTTCATTTTGGTTCACTATTATTAATTTGTCACATCATTGTGGAAGAACTGCAGCTTGCTATTCAATCTGATATCTGTTTCTGCAAGGCTCTCTCAAGGTCCCACCACAACATTTCAGTCTGGGTAAGGTCTGGTCTTTGACTAGGCCATTTCTGCTTTGGCACAAAGCAGAAATGGTTCAGAAATGGTTTCAAGAGGCACAACAATTCACTTTACTGCTGGTGTTAGGTCTATATTACTGATGTGCAGGTCCAATAAAAAATATAACTTATACAAGGACCTAGTGGCTGACTGATTTTATGTAAATATTAGTGATTAAAATAACATTTAAACCTTGATCTTTAATCTATTACTGGCTGTTAGGAAAATGTTCTCTGCTTTATTTTGACTCTTGTTCCTTTGTATGACTTTATATAATTTCTGTTGGTTCGAAAGTATCTCAGTTAAAATTATTTTGATTTAAAAATAATAATAATAATCGTGACGTCTAAATATGTCAATCAAAGCTATTATTAGCTGCGTCAGGAAATGCAGACTCCTGATTGGTGAGACGGAATAAGCCCCTCCCCCAACGACAAGCACTGAGCGGATGTGATGCTGCTGAAGAATGACAGATATTAGAGTTGTAAAATATTTATTATGGGGAAGTAAAGTCAGTTTACATGACTGAAGAGCTTCATATGGAGTAAGAAACACGACGTATTCAGTTCTTGACGACATTTTGGTGAGTTGACAGCAGCGTTCCGTTAAGCTAACGGCTAACTAGCATAATTAAAGATGCTACCGGCTAAAGCTAGCTGTAAAACTCCACAGTTCCTCTTATGTCGTCCTTAAAAATAATTTATTGGTAACTTTATCCCGTGCTGTTCTGTTATTTTAGTTTTTTTTAAAGACCTTTTTCATTGGTTTTGTTGAAATGCAGCAGAAACCGTGAACTGGTTCTACTGGACAAACGGACCGTTCAGACCAGCTGAGGTCAGCAGGGCAGCACTAACCAGGAACATGTGAAAAATATATACTTGGCAGACATAAAACCATTAAATTATGTTAATGGGAAACATCACAGTTGGGGAAACGTTTCTTCCTGACACCAGAATGATGGAGTAAATCTAACAGACGTTCCTCTCATTGATTTCTTTTGCAGTTTAGAAACATTTTTCATTATCAGAACAATTTGAAATGTGACTGAATTCCTATTGTTTGTTGCCCTCAAAGTGAGAGACTAAATTGACTTAATTACTTGATTTTAATGTATATTTTAAAGTTATTTTGACCCTTTTATGGGCATAAACATAATTACTCTGCTTAATTCAGGCTGGATTTTAAGGGTCCTGGAAACTGACTGGAACAGAGGATCCAACCTGGAGGACATCAGCTGGTCCTCCACAGGCGCTGAGGAGGATCGTCCAATCATCTTGAAGAATCCAGCGTTGTGGTAGGTCTGTTAAAACCCAGATCCTATAAACTGACTCATCGTAGCGCTAAATCGTCAACATAGCTCTGTACTGTTAGACTGAATTAATAAACGAGCAACACGTAGATATTAAAGGATCTAAACTGAAATTTAACAGTTTAAAGTGAAAGAATCAAACTAAGATTCCTGTGGTACTTCTTGTTTTAATTGACCTTTTGACCATATGCAGAGAAAGAAGGTTTTAAATGTCATCAGCTTTCAGAAAGAAAGTTTTCCTTGCCAGACTAAAGTCATGTTCTTTACTCTGTCAGCTCTTCTTAACTCAACCTAGAATAATGAGCATCATAACACTGATTAACCTGACGGGTGACTCCTCTGTAATCACTGAAAACACTTGTTGCTGCAGAAAGTAATAAAATAACTAAAGCAATAATGAAAATAAACAATGTGAATGCTAGCATTATTCAAAGATGCATTTAAACCTCAAATTAATCCATCTATGATCAATGTCAGTAAATATGAATCCTTTCTAATCATCATGAGAGTAATGCTGGTTAAAATCTGTTTAGTTTTGTTCTTTTATTTCATCCTACATGTTTAATTGTTTTTCCTGAGTTTTCTTTATTTCATATCTGTCTTCATAGTCCAGCTTTCACAAGATATTTTCTGCTCAGATTGTTTGTGTTGGATGAACCAATAAGTCGTCGTTTTCTGTTTTTTTTAATAAATAATTACGATTCCCTGGATGTTTGTGCTGCCCAGAGTTCTCCATATTTACATGTGAGCAGAGCTGCTGGGTTATGAAACTGTGTTGAGTTTTTATGCGACTTTTCCATGACATCAGCTCCAAAACTCTGATTTGATCATTTTCAACCACCTGGTCGCACGCTGACGATCATTCAAGCTTTTTGTGTCGTTTTGTGAAGATCCTGTTTCAGTATTTCCACAGAATATTTGTAGTATCTGTTCTGTAATATTATATAATATTATAATATCTGTTCTGTGAGGCTCACCAATCCCTCCCACAGCCTCACATGATGGAGCCACCGCCGTGCCTCACAGTGAGGGTGCCGTTCTCTGTCTTTATGGCCCAAAGCTGTTCATTCTCATTAAACCACAGGAGATTCCAACAGAAATGAATTTCGTTCTGCATGTTCTTCTTTTGGCTGTGGAGGAATGGCTCCTCCTTCTTCTGGCCTGTCAGTCCATGTTGGTTCAGTCCTGATCAACATGGAGGTGTAAATCTGAATTTGAAGAATGTTCTTATTTAGCAAACAGGAAAAAATCTCAAAGTGACTTAAAACATGAAATAAGTCAGATTTAGCATGTTTTTTCTATCTCTGCCTGTATGAGGGCTTACTGTATCAAACGCTCCTCTGGTTGGAGCTCCACCGTAGGCGAGCCGCCCCACCCCCCGTCCCCCGCCTGCCTTTCCCCTGACCTTGCAGCTTTATGATTGCAGTAATACGCTGCAGATGAAGAGGGGAGCAAATCCACCGAAGATAATAGACAAATCATCTCCAAGAGGTGCTGAAATAAAAATCCCCAGACAAACAGGCAGCCTGTGTGCTCTTGGACATCCCTTTAAGGGAACTCCAGTGTTGATAAGTAATTATCCCGGCCCAAAGGCATGATGGGATTCTCAGGCAGAGGAAACATCTGTGTGATATGTTTGCAGCATTGAGCAAATCTTTAAAGAACGGATTGCAGACGGAGAATCTGTGGATCAGTAATTAAATTAGTCATTGTATGTGCATGATTTTTAGAAATATGATAACCCTTGCATGTATGCGTTTAATGTCACTGGCGTTTATTCGAGTGGACCCTTAAAACCACTTAGCTGAGCTGAATCAGAGGATTTTCTGCTGGCCTCTCCCCCTCTGTGCTCGTCAGGAACAATCCACTTAAGAAACGCGACGCAGGAGGAGGAGGATGTTTAGACTGAAGATAGCTCCGATATCTAATACCTGTTTAAATGATGCTGTGAACATGTGAAGCTTATTAATTCTAGTTTAATTAATTTAAAATTAAAATGAGATGCACCACTAATAGTCCAGAGATCACAATTGTAACTGGTGATCAGCAGGTCAAATCCTGACAAATCAGATGGTTTTTGTTTTCTTTTTTACCACTTATTGACTGAATTGACCCTAATTAGAGCTCTCACCAGTTTGGTCTGTATTTCATCAGAGAAAGTGAATATATTGAGATGCTTTGTTACAGAAAAAGTTTAAATAAATACCTCTGTTGGACTGCAGGTCCCATTTTTCTCATCGTTTTGCTGGTTCTGCGACTTATTGTTTGGTCTGACGTGTTTCTTTTTCTCTTCCTGATGCATTTTTTAACTGTGACTCATAGTTTTTTTAAGTATGGTGTGTTTATAATCTTGATTAAAAACAGAAAACAACCAGAACCAGGAAAGTCCAAACTGCAAACCTCTGAAAAGATTTTCACACAGACGACGTGTTGAGACTGAATTAAATCTGAAAACCATTTTCTGCTGCATTCCAGGAAGGTTGAGAAGTGGCCTTTGACTAGGCCGTTGTGGTGCTGACTGTTGTAGTTTAGCCGTTTGGTTTCGTTGTTCTGTTTCAGATGATTTTTTTGTTTTGTTTCATCAACGTAGCAGCTGAACCTGCATGTCTTCGTCTCCTGCGCGGCGACATTCCCTGCTGCTGTGAGGAGTCAGGTGATAGTTGCTGTGGCAGGTAGGGTTGGGTCACCTGCGTACAGCTGCAGGAATGTGAGGCATGATCGGCGCTCCACTCCCAGGCTGCCACGCGTGTCCAAGCTGCTCTGCCGGTCGCCAGCTGCTGATTCACACTGATTCTTTTCTTTGATTAGTTTTCACTTTTCATGTTTCTGTTGGAAACGTGGAGCCTGATTGGCTGCCTCTGTTCTCACTGTGACAACTACACCTGTAGATAATGATCTACCTGAGCAAAAGTTAACATTATTGATCAAAGATAACAGAAACCAAATGTTGTTTTCTAACCAGATTGTCAGATTATTGTAGTGGTTTGCATTTTTGTAAGTTTGCCAATCCACACCCTGAACTGATTGTTGCTTCTTGGTGTAAAACGTAACATTAGCAGGTTGTTGGGTAAGTGGAAGCAATTATGGACTTAAGCTGTGAACAGGATTTATAGAAGCAGCGTTCAGGTGGAAACTGAACTCTGTCGGTGGCTACTAGGCTGTTAGCATCAATCTGATTGGTTTATGGGTTTTAAAGCTAACAGGTTTTGAACTTGAGTTCTGCATTTTGCAGAAGAGCGACAGCATTCACACCGGAGCAGAGCGCAGTGAACGCTGCGTGTGCATGCTTCGGTGCTCTGCAGGAACGTTGCTACTCAAATACACTCCTGATCAAAATCTTAAGACCAGTCAAAAAATTGCAAGAATTTGCATTTTGCACTATTGGATCTTAAGAAGGTTCTAAGTAGAGCTTCACAATGTTAAAAGAAGAAATCAGCGTAAGAGACAAAACCTTTTGAGCGGGGAATTAATTGAAAACTGCATTTATACTCAAACATGATTTTTTCAGCTGATCAAAAGTTTAAGACCATAGCTCAAAAAACCCCGAAAACCCCCCAAAACAGAAACAAAGTGTCAAAAAACAGGACTCAGTAATGAGTAGCTCCACCATTCTTGTTGATGACTTCAAACAATCGTTCAGGCATGCTTGATGCCAGTGTTTCCAGGAGGCTAGTGGGAATGTTGCTCCAAGTGTTGAAGATGGCTTCACGAAGGGCATCCACTGTCTGGAACTGATGTCCATTTTTGTAAACTTCCCTTGCCATCCATCCCCAAATGTTCTCAATTGGGTTTAGATCCGGGGAACATGCAGGATGGTCCAAAAGAGTGATGTTATTCTCCTGGAAGAACTCCTTTGTCAGGCGGGCATTGTGAACTGCAGCATTGTTCTGTTGAAAAACCCAATCATTACCACACAGACGAGGGCCCTCAGTCATGAGGGATGCCCGCTGCAACATCTCCACATAGCTGCTGTTTGACGCCCCTGCACAACCTGAAGCTCCATTGTTCCATTGAAGGAAAACGCACCCCAAATCATGATGGCGCCCCCACCACTGTGCCATGTAGAAAACATCTCAGGTGGGATCTCCCTGTCATGCCAGTAACGTTGGAAGCCATCAGGACCATCAAGGTTAAATTTTTTCTCATCAGAGAAGACAACTTTCTTCCACCTTTCAATGTCCCATGTTTGGTGCACCCTTGCAAAGTCCAAACGGGCAATTCTGTGGCGTTGAAGAAGACGTGGCCTTTGAAGACGTTTTTTGTTTCTGAAGCCCTTCTCTCGCAGATGCCGTCTGATGGTTATTGGGCTGCAGTCAGTACCAGTAATGGCCTTAATTTGGGTAGAGGATCGTCCCGTGTCTGGACGGACAGCCAATCGGATCCTGTGGCTCAGAGCTGGTGAAATTTTTTTGGGTCTACCACTTGTCTTTTTTGTTCCATAACCCTCAGGATCGTTTAAAAAATGCAAAATGACTGTCTTACTGCGTCCAACCTCAGCAGCGATGGCACGTTGTGAGAGGCCTTGCTTATGCAGCTCAACAATCCTACCACGTTCAAAGTCAGTGAGCTTTTTTGCTTTTGCCATCAGGAGGTCTTGACAGTGTAAAGACTTCACAGAAAATGACATGGAATCCAGATGTTTGCACAGCTTTTGGCTTTTAAAGACTATGGTCTTAAACTTTTGATCAGCTGAAGAAATCATGTTTGAGTGTAAATGCAGTTTTCAGACAATTCCCTGCTCAAATGTTCTTGTCTCTTGCACTGCTTTGTCCTTTTAACATTGTGAAGCTCTACTTAGAACCTTCTTAAGATTCAATGGTGCAAAATGCTAATTCTTGCAATTTTTGGACTGGTCTTAAGATTTTGATCTTAAACCCAGAGCGGCTTTCCTTCTGTAAAGTCTGGAGGTTTCCTCCTGCAGCTGAACCCGGTCAGCTGGGTCCAGGAAACTGTTTGGACCAAGAGCCTCCCTCCCTAAAGTAACAATAATGATGCATCTCTGCATGTAGAACAGCAACAGTATCGTTCAAAATCATTACTCAGATAAAACAGAGACATGCTTCAGTGATTTACGTTGGTCCAGTCTCTGAGTAGATACATTGTTCCAAAACACACAAAAATAATTTGTTTCCAACTAGGTGAGCAACTAAAGGCTTAAACTCTGAACTGGATTCATAATAACAGTAAAATACTCATGTGGATAGCAATTGGAGAATGAATGTTTATTTTATGAAAATGAAGTGAAGTAGTGGTTTAGATGGTGATCTGGGAACAGAAATGATTCGGTTTTAACAGTTTGACACAAAAACATCAGTATGTTGGTTAGATCAATGTTTCTGGATTGTTTTACTGTTTTTAAGATGTAAGACGGGAACAGCAGGGCGTCTGCAGCGGTGTTTTATGTTTTATCATGTTGTCAGAGGAAGGATTGTAACTGGATGAACTGGTCTGGGTTCATGTGTTCACTAACTGTCCTCTCCGCTACTCGCAAAGTGAAAGAATTCAAGGAGTTTGTTGTTCTGTCAGATTGTTGTTCTTGGTGCTGCCAGGTTATTAAAATACATGTCAACACTTTGGCAGAGATGTTCAGTAACCAAAGAACAAAACTCTTCGGAGAAAAAAAATGAAAAAAATCTTAAAATCTATTTTTGAGCATTTTGAATTGATTCAGAATTCCCTGAATAGGAATTGTGATTCTCTATAGAATCTGTTTTTTTTCTGCCCTTCTAACAAATGCTTTCCACACTTTTCAGATTTTCCATAAGATACATTTTTAAATCATACATTTTTCCTTCTACTTCACAATTATTTTACAGCTTTCCCATGAAATACATTAAAGTTTGTGGTTGGAACATTACAGATTATTAAATGTTTAAGGTTTATGAATATTTTCTGATGATGTAAAATCCTCAGACTGGGATTGAAGCAGTGCGAGTCTGACCTGACAGAGCTGCAGGTCAGAGGAAGAGGAGGAGGAGGAGGAAGGAGCGTTGGGCTCAGAGCAAGAAGTGGAAGACGGTGTCAGGACGGAGCGGCTAGAGAAAATAAACAGATGGAGCTTTGAGGATATTCTATCTGAAGCTTAGTCCTGTTGAGTATAAATATGGTGGCTGGTAAGCCATGTAAATAGGCCTGTGTTTACCTGTCTGCACAGCCCAAATTAATCACCCATGCCGCCACGAGCCGCGAGGAGCGCAGAGCAGGAGGGGTGAGGAGTGTAAACAGCACTAAAAGCTACTGGTTGGCACCGTCTTGTTTTGGTTAGGATACAGAGTGAGTGATTAGTTCTCTCTGCTGCGATGAAGGGTGGCAGCAGTGATGGAGCACCGCAGGGACAGGCTGGAGACCTTTCAGTTTCACACATTTACTGGGATTCTGCATTAACTTCAGCTATATAGAACAGTTTGGATATTTTAGTGGTTTGTCATTTTTTAAATCTGATGCTGCAGATAAAACTGGAGCTTTTCTCAGTCTGGTTTGCTTGATGGCAGCAAATCGGAGCCACTTTAAGTTGCTTCATGGCATTCAGATCATCAGATGAGCCTGACAGTGAGTTTACTCTGTAATCTCAGACAAACCTGGGCGTTAATTACTTCACATGCAGCAATAAAATAATTTACTAAATGAGGCATTTAGTTTATTTTCAGGCTGTTTCTAAAGATAAGTCGCATAAATGATCAGAATATTTGATCTGTTAAAAATGGCCCAGATTTCAGCTCCAGCTGCTTGATATTCAGTCACAATCATCATTACTAATTACACTTTTATTCTTATATATTCACCAAATAATGCATAAAACCCAAAAAGCATCGGGAACTGTTGCAAATAACCAAAAAATGAACCAAAACAACAAAAGTACCAGCATGGAATAAATAAGAAGTATATCTGTAACAGATTCATGCAGCGTCGCAGCAAAATGGTGGATTTTAAAATATGTGGGTTAGGTTACATCTTTGACAGTTACTTCCTGATGTTTGAATTTATTGTTTCTAGTTTTAGTTTTTCTGGTCTCAGATGTTTTAAGGAGAAGTGAATAAAACTGAATCCTTACAGCATGTTTGTGCTTTTTTTTCTCCTCTGTTGTGGATTTCTGCAGCGACATTAACTGCAAACATTAATATAATACTGGAATTGCAAAATATATATTAATAAAATATTCAAATGTTTTTTATTTTTATCCATATGTGAGAGTCTAAGGGACGGACTGGATGTGTTTAATGCTTCAGAAAGCACAAACAGCTCTGCAGTCTGTGATCATTCGCCGCTGCTGGACGACAGAACGATGCGACCTGCGCCTCCTGGCTGGGCTCAGACGCAGCCAGAGGAACGGCCTCGGGATTTCCAGATTCTCCTTTGTGATATGATCCTGATGCCGTTGCTTTCAGTTGTCAGAATCCATCCGGGATCAGAGGGGTTTTCAGGTGCAGCAGACGAGAGCAGAGCTGCGTCTGGATTAGCGGTCTGCAGGATCGGCTGAAAACCAGGCTGATTAAAATGCCGTTGCTCATACCTGGAACGATTAAAGACGTTTTTTAACCTTTTCTTCTAGAAGAGGGGGAATGGTTTAATTTAATGTATGCTTGGTGTCTAATCATAAGCTCTGGGTTTTAGGGACTATGCAAAGTGATTTTTCTGGTTTTTATGGCCCCCAGAGAGCCGTGTTGTTCAGGAAGTTTCACTTCCTCTGAACTTTGTGATGCGTTAAGAAAAACCTTGATGTGGAGGTTTCCATCCACTCATCAATTGGTCTCAATTGGTTTACTGCTTCTGTTGATTAATCTGAACAGTTTCCTTCCATCCTCTAACAATCAAACACAGATTCGGTGATTTTCTTAATATTTTATTTGAGCCATTAGGCCTGAGGCGCCCCCTAGCAGCAGGGAATGTAGTAAATGGTCTGAACTGGTTTAAAGAATCAATTTACTGTTTGACTTTTTGATTTTGTGTCTTTTTCTATATCAGAATAAGAAATAAACTTCTCTAGTAAGATGATTAAAACAAGTTTTCTTGATTCTGTTTTTGTTATCCATACATTAACCAGGATAACCTGAGAACAGCATCACTTCCTCCAATAAAATCAGTACAAACACAGTTTATACATGAACCAATATCAGCATACTGCATCTCCATGGAATAATTAGAGGCTCATCCAAATGACAGACATTATTTTCTACCTCAACAGTAACCAGTTCTAACTAACACTAAGCAGCTAAATTAAATGGTCATTGAAGACGCACGGTTCACATCAACGCCCAAACTCTTTCCAACAGTATCGGCATCATTTCTTCGTGAAAAACTGACTGAACCAGCAGGAAAAACGAGGCTCATTTCATGAAGCCAAAAACATAAATTCATGTTATATTTTACTGTTTTATAATTATAATCCATGTTAGAGTAAATATTTAGCACCTATAATCCATTGCAAGGTAAGAAGATGAGCATTCATATTAAGATTCGTAAGATGCAATCAGCTATTGCATTATGGAGATGGTACATGTTTAATTATGAGCAACCACAAAGAGACGGCCACCGTCATGAAGCCTTGCATGCACAAAACCACTGGTTAGCATCCAGACTTCAGCACAGTGTTCAGTCTGCTCTGGTGTAAGAGGAATAAATGATTTGGTATGAATTCAGGAAAAGATGACAAACACATCAGGAGGGAGACGGTATGGGTCGGTTTCTAAGCTAGCTATATCAAACTTTAGTAAATACTGTATTTCCGTCTATAAGCCCTGGCTAGGTGAGCTACGTCCACCAACAAGTTAGCTTGACTTGAATCAGTAGACATCTTGGCTATACTGGCAAAAACAGCTTTGGAAATCAGTCGTAACACTCCCGTCCCTCACTGACGACGTCCGTCATTGCGCCTCAACCTGATTGGCTGAGGTAGTTGTAAAGGGTTGATAGATTCAAGCTAAACTCCACGTAGCTGCAGACTGGCTGGAGGAAACCTCAGCTTCTCCACCTAAGGCCTCATAAAAACCAAACCCCATGAAAATTCTGCCTCGCTCCAAACTTTTTGGATTCTCTTACTTTCAGAGAAGAATGGGCCGTTACAACATGCAGACGAGTTAATGCCTTATAGTTTCCCTGACATGTTTGTCTTGGAACTAATTCCTCTCCGAACAGCGACGGAGCCAGACGGCTCTGTCACCTCTTTTCTCCTCCTGGGCTGAGCTCTTCACTCTTCACAGGGAGAGGCCGAAGGGTTTTCCTCGCCTTCTGTAGTGTGAAATACAAACTGTCATTAACCAGGAGAGGGCAGGCGGAGGGGCTTACAGGGGGAGCCATCAATACAGCTGACGAGTGGAGGGGGGGCAGAAAGCCTCTCCCTTCATTGTGTCTCAATAACTTTGAAAAGGAAATTAATCCATTGGGCTCCTAATTGCATGCCACGTCCCTCGATGTGTCTTCACCCCCATCTCTGCACAATGTGGAGGAAGCAACGTCTCAACAGATTCCCGTTTCAAACGCTGTAATGAGTTTTTAAAGAACATAATGGTCCATATTATATTTTACATTTCAGCAGCGCGAGGTGAGGAGGATAAAGAGGAATCTTTGCAGTCAGAACGGGGTTTGTCTGTTCAGAGTTGGTAGCAGGAATCCGAGTGTGCATGCCAACCCCAACGCCAACGTGTGTGTTGGGGGTTGACAGTGTGCAAGGATTAAGGTCTAATTTCTCCTGTTCTTTCATTGAGACTCTGCAATGCAAGAAAAAAAAGCTAGATTGGGACTTTTAATTACACAGCAGTAATTATGGGGCCAGATCTGGCATTTGAAAGGAGAGAATAAAAGTTCATTTTGGCCCGGTTAATTATCAAAGCTGGTCGTGATGCGAGCGCGCTCCGCCGACCCCCGCTGATGCCGAAAGCCAAGCAGGACCTCGGATCAGAGATAGCGAGTAATTAAGGCAAAAAGGTTACGTTATTTAGCAGAAGAAGCGCCCCGCTGATAGGAGGGAACGCGGATCCTGTCTGTCATTTTTCTAATTCGAACACTTCTCTCTTCTGTTGCTATCAGCTCCTGCAAATTACAACATTTCTACAATCATCAGCCTTATTTGGGAGCAGTTGGAGAACAGTAGCTGGGCCCGGTAATTGGGTTGATTTATTTTCCTGAGCCGGTCCGGTCGGGCTCTCCTCCCTCCCTCCTCATTCGTCCGGTCAAATCTGCACTTGCTGACATGCAGCACAGTAGCTGTACGCGTCTAATTTTTACATTACATTGCATTAGCTTCACCAGGTTTAAGGGGGGAAACCAATACAGGAATCATTTTATGGCGTAAAGCAGCAGCAGCGATTTGGGCTCAGGAGTCAATCTGGCGCCCGGCGATGATGGTGCTGGAGTTAGCGGGCTTGGCAGGCCTGATTAGACCGACTTAGGCCGGGGAGTCATATATGTGCTATTTCGCTGATAGGCTGCGAATCTGGATTTCCTGCTCCACTGCGCTCATGGAGCTAAACCCATCCAACCGAGGAGGCTAGGCAAAGTGGGGAAGGTGATTTCCTCCATCTCCTGCCTACACACACACACACACACACACACCCCTACACACACACACACACACCTCAGAGTCACACATATGAACATCATCTCTGCAGCACCTCATGAAATCTATTTGGAAAACGCCGGTGTATGCACGTGACAAAGAGCGAAATGCATTCTCTGGTCCTGCAGGGAAATGGATCAACTTCGGAGCCTGCAGGCTTCATCAGACAGAAACTGGTCCAAACCGCGTTTTCAGGAAGGGTCAGAGTTGGCGTCCCAGTGTGAGCTCCGTCCGTTTGTCCTTTCCGTCTTCTTTCAGTCCACGGCGGTCATCCGAGCCGGCCCACCTGCATCCAGGACGCTGCAGCGGCCCTTCGGACCATTTAGCAGGGACACAATTACGCAATTGTGCGAGCAGACAAATGCCGTGTAGGACAGTTGGGGACGGTGGAGGTGGAGTAACGCAATCTGTCTCTGCGGTCCTGCTCTTTCTGCCTCCCCTCTTCTGTCTTCACCTGGCCTCCCCACAGCCCTCACCCCCAGGTCCCCCGCTCCCACCCTGTCAGCCCAGGCTTGTCCATCTCAGCCCGGGGAACAGTGGGGAAGCTGTGTGTGTCGGCTCTTCCCAACAATTACCTTCAATTACGGCTCACTGCAGTGTGGCCTACAGTGAAAGGCTTAGCCATTAGGAGCCCCCCCTCCCCGCTCAGTTCTGGAGTGTGGCCAGACTCCATGTGAAAACGACCCAAATACTCCCCCTGCTCACTCTACACACCCCACGGCTCACTTTACCTGACTGCCTCACTGGCACTCCTTTCCTTCCCGGGTTTCTCTCCTTTCTTTGCCTTCGTCCCTCCTCCACCTGGTCTTCCTCCCCCCACCGCCTCTCTTCTTCACAGTTGTCTTTTCTTAGACGTCTCCTCCGCTGGGACCGGATCCTATTGTGGCGGTTCAGGGGGGAGAGTTCAGGGCCAACACAGACAGTAGGGATCCTGAGAGGAGAAGCTCTCTTGTGGTTTGGAATTTGCTGCAGCTGATAGATTACCTGCGTGTTTAAAGCTCCACTAGATTGTTTGTTTTTGCACATTTAGGCTGATTTCCTTTTAAAATATTATAAATGGCTAATAGTTGACCTGGAATACATCGGTCTTTTTGATCCTGAAGTGGACTACTACCATTTTAAGATAACTACACTCCTCAAAACCCATTTTCCCAAAGTTTGTAATAAAAGTTTAATGTGTTGTCCTTCAAATTGCAGCGTGAGAAGAGGAACCTGGCTGTGGTCGGTAGCAGTGCATGCTTAGATTTGTCACCTGGGTCTGAGCTAGTTGCCAGTAGGAGGTTTGGTCACTTTGTAGGGCCACATGTATGAGGAGGCGGGCCCCGCTAACTAAAAAGATGCTAAAGCACTAAACCAACCTGGTATTTAGCAGAAACCAATGCCGAGGCGCTACAGAAACGCTGCATCTAGCAGAGAGGTCATTACGATCGTATTAACTCTTGTGAACAGTGAAGCTTGATTTGTTGATGGGTAAATATACACCCATGAAAGTTAACCCCTCCAGCATGTCTAATAAGTCATACTAGAGGGGTACTTCATATTTCTCCTTAAATTTATTAGAAGAAAATAGGGAAAGAAATAGAATATTTTATTAAACTGATGAGAAATCAGAAAAAAACTATCTACCATCAAATTTAAAAAATGTTTTATTTGGTTATAAAAAATCCTAACAAAAAATTTCTCATCAATCTCATGGTTGGTTTAACATCTTGTTGGCATGGTGATGTCATGATGAGGGCCTTGTATTTCATGTAAACTTCCATTATTATTCCATTACCAGTTAATAAACCAGTCCTCACCATGCTTATGACTAACTTGTTAATTTAATGGAGATAAATAATCATAAAAATGTTGAAATGTTTCCACAGATCATTAATAAGAATCCTGTTTGAAGCAGCCGGCTCTCATTTTCATTTATTTACATTAAAACATATTTTCTTTATTGTTGGACTCTGTCTGTTAAACAGGTTTGAAAAACACTGTCAAACATTTACAGTTTTATTTTTTTCCATGACAGTTTAACTGTTTATCCTTCAACTGTTCTGATAGTTTTGTGGCTTCAGCTCTTCTTCCACTGATATTTGCAGCAGTTCAGGTACATTGCTGCCCCCTACAGGCCAGTAGTGGGAATGTAACACCTAACTCCTTTTCAAACTATTTAAAGCTCCAGTTACGATTTTGTTTTTGCACATTTGGGTTTTGCCTTTCTCCGCCTGCTCACAAAGGGCTACTGTGGTCCGACCTTTTTCTTTTCTTGTTTTTTTGGCACGTGATGGTACCGAGTCCATCTGGCCGCGGTATCCAGCCATCTCCGTCTTATCTGATCACCTCAGAGCGCGGGCGCGAACACACATCCGTTATCTCCGGGTGTTGTGTTTCTATTGGACAGATAATTAGCATAGCATTTGTCCCAGAGCTGCCATGCAACACATTGAGCTCAGTGGGAAAAAGAGGCGTCTTATTTAGTGTGTGCTACAGATGCGGTAAACAATGCGCCGTGTGTGTAAGCCCAGTCTTAACCCAGCACAACTCTGGGCCTGTGGACAAGCCGGTCCAGCTCAGGACGGGTTCAGCTGTCTGGGATCACTCTTCTCTGTTACAAAGAGGGGCTGACCACGGCCCGAAAAGCTGCCCAAACACCATCCCAGCTATGCCCCGTCCTCCCTGCCCGCATGCTCAGGAAACCCCTCCAGGGCTCCCCTGGCCGCGTCCAAACCTGGGCATCGCTGCCGCCGTTTGTGCATCAGCTTTCAAGGCCAGCCAAGAGCCTCTCCTCCTCTTCTTCGCTCGCTGTGAGCCGAGAGCCTCGCTGCCACCTGGCACCGCGACTCGGCTCGCTGCTCCCACCGCACACACACGCACGCCGACTCTGTGTGTGTGTGTGTGTGTTCAGGGTGTACCTTTTGGCTGCGTGGTACGATGTATGCCTGCACTTTTGTTTGAGCATTGTTGCAGCGTGTGTGTTGGACGTGTCTGTTTGCTTAATGCCTCCTTCCTCTCAGGCACCGGTGGCGCTTTCACAAACGCGTCGGTGAGTTTTGGCTCGGCGGCTCCGGACAACACGGTCACTTTTCAGCACAGGCTTACCTCTCAGCTGCTGACGGCCAAGCAGACGCTCCCTCCTCCCCGTCACTAACACATGCATGGAGGCATGCTCGCTCTAAACCCTGCAGCATCCTAATCCAAGCCTGAGAAAGACGGTGAAGGAATACTCTGAGTGGTCCAAAGACGGAGCAGATTCCAATTTCTTCTTGAGTGGATACCTTTATGATGATGAGCAAGTTGGCACCTGATGTATAAATTTTTTTACCGTTTAATTTTCATTTCATAAGCATCTCAGCGTAGCAGCTGCAGCAGCAGCCCTGCCAGGCCTGTCAGCGGCTGATTGACGGCTGTTTTCCCCTAATAAAGTGAGATGAAGACGGGCCACACACAGGCACTGGGGTCTGCTGATGCCAGCACAACTTTCACCTGACTGTTAAAGAGCTGATCAGTTGATCTGCAGCCAGAAGGAAGAAAGCAGTTACAGTGTCTAGACTTACTCCATAAATCAGGTCTGCCTATTAATAAAACAACAATTCATCATAATGCTGTGTGACAACATTTCAGGAATTATTCCAGACGTCCCTGCTGGGAGGTGAAGCTGCTGCAGAGACCTGGAGGAAAACGATGCGTCCTTGTGTTCAGATCTGTTCTGTTTACCAATCTGAACAGCACAGGTTCTGTTTGGAAAGGCTTCTCTTGTTCCCGTTGATCTGAGTGGAACCTCCTCTTCGCTGGTAATAATAAATAAACTCTGCGTGAGCCAGAAAAGGCAGAAAGTCGTGGTGAAACATTTGAAGTGGCTGTTTGTTTTGCTACAGGGTGTCTGAGTGCGTCAGCTTCTTGGTACGGCTCCAGGGCTTTGTTTGACGCTGTGATTTTTGTGGTTTGTGATAAGCAGCAAGTTGGGAAAGTTGAGATGAGAATCTCCTCTGTTCTTATTGGTGCTGTTGTTTCAGCCGTGTCAGATAGTGTAAACACTCGGCAACAACTGTGATACAACTCAGGGGTTATCAGATCTGTAATTGTCTGTGTCTTTTTGGAGAAAAGCGCTCGACTGAGTCTTTGGGTAATATCTACAGACGTAATCCAGCGTCTGCTTGATGCGCTTAAACTCTGCTTCAGACTGGGACTCCCACACAAGTGTGTAGAAGATATAAACAAAATGCACAGAGCAACACACTCCATAGAAGCAGTTTATTCCAGGATGTGTGTGCGCCTGTGTTGAGGCAAAAGCGATGCGTGTTCCACATGCATCAAGCTCTCCTGATAAGATTTGAGCTGTTTTTCTAATTAGAAGTTGCTGGAATTGTGATCATTATTTTCCCCTCAATTAAATGATACAGCCTCCTGCAAAAGGAGCTTCTAATCAGTTTGTAATTAATGCCCGGGAATTTTTCTCACTGCCCGCGGTTTCCATTTCCCATTAAAACAAATACACTCTCTTGCTAAAGGTATTAAAGTTACAATTGGGATTCTATCTAAACCTAACAGCACATTTACTGGTTGGCCAGTAAAACCACTGATAATATTCAGCTGGAAAAGCACAACATTTACAAACAGGAACGTTTCAGGCCCACTTCCTGAAACTAATAAAAAATAACCTGATTTAATATCAAAAAAATCTCCAATACCAACAGCTCTTTGGAGACCAGTGGTTAACTACAGAGAATAAACATGATGGGCTGGTCAATGTATCGGTATGCAATCAAATCCAGTAAAAGATTTGCTGACATTTCCAGTTTATTGCAGCCGAGATGTTTGCAGAATGGCAGGTTTCAGTAACATCTGTAGACGTACATATAAAACTATTTATCTGAGGACTTCACTTACTGTGAACCCAAAGCAGAAAGACATTTTCTGTTTAATGAATGATTAGTTTGTTTAGAGGGAATTGTATCTATAGAGTGACCGATGTTTGAGCCAACACCACTTTTACCAGGCGCCATATTTATGCAAAACATCAAAATATATGCAGGAAATTGAAGTAATTTGACTTCTTTTCCATTTTGCTCTCAGTTAAGTGATTTTAAAGCTATTTTTATTATAAATATGTATGCATTTTTTTGTTTGAATTGATTACAATAAAACGCACAAGAATATGATGGCTGCTCAGAAGCATAGAGAAGAAGCTGGGTAGCTGCAGCTCGTTACGTCTGTTCAACATTGAAATGAATCTGAAGTGAGAGTTGAATCAGATATTCCTTTAGAAAAGCAATGAAACAAGCGTCACTCATTTTTAACAACGTTAGTTGAAGCCAATCCAGGAGCACTAATCATTTTCCTTGCTGCTGATTGGCTGTAAGTTGACTGTCCCCAAAAATCAAAAGTAGGGAAGACTGTAGCTGTTAGCTTCTACTGTTTCCACTGTGTGTGTTAATGCATATTAAGATATATTTGGTGTCAAATTAAGAAGTGTTTTCAGACAGAGTCTAAAGTATTTGAAGGCGGTTTTGGTCCACATCCCCACCATACCAGGGGTCCGCTGTAAAGGAACCGGTTGCTGTTGTCATGGGGCCTGTTTTATGCAGTTTGACCTACAGCATTTCTCAGGGCAAAAGTGAAAAAACTATCTTTAATATCACTGAATAAAATTGACTCAACAGAAAACAACTTTCAGCTTGTAAAGCAAGATTTTTCCTCTCTTTGAACAAAGAGCAACTTCATTAACACTGAACTGATTCAGACTCCAAAATGGAAAACCTCTAACCACAACATTCTCAAAACGGCATCTATAAAATCTGATTTTATGCACTTCCCTCAGTGTTTTAAGAGTTCATGTAAAAAGATTATTACTGAAGCATTTTCAGGCTTTATATAAGTTTAATTAGAGGTTTGCATCTTTTCTGTGAAGTCAGAAAAGCCCTCGGGTCGCCGGGGTGGAAGCAGTTTGCCAAACGAGTTTTCACCTCAACATGAAAACTTGGATTTGAGTTCTGAGACGGAGCCGCAGTTGTTCTGAGATAATAAACGAACGTCTGAGCTGCACAGGCTTCCACATGCTCCCTGTCTGCCGAGCAGTCAGTCAGGCAGGCTGTGGATAAGGATCTGGATGAGCTCAGGTGATTACACTCTTTAGGCCAACGCTAATTGCAGGGTCTTTGCTCTAAGTACTGTAAAAGTATTAATTAAAGCAGACCATTAATCAAGGCCGTTGGCAGCCAAACGGAGAGCAAGGCGGTGACGAAGAGGAGGAGGGATAGAGAAGATTTTCTCTTCTGCTTCCTCTGTGGGCGTGAGATCAGAAACCTTCAGAGGAAGGGAAGTTTAGCTGAGAGGGTCAAAAGGTTGTTTGGGTGGTAATGGTTGCAAACACTGTGATGCAGGGGTTGCATATCACACATCCGTTCATGCACACCTACACCGAGTGGAAAAATGTAAAACTGTGTTAAAAAACTGAAACCATTCCAGGCATAAATCACAAACTTTGGGTCAGATCAACTCTTCAGATCGTACCTCTACTTTTATTTTGTGCCCACAACCAAATAACATGCCTGACCCTCGTATTTGCATTATACTCCAGCAAAATATTAAGAAGTGACTTAAAAATGAGTTTATATAGAGTTGGGAGGAAAGTTCTAGTTTCATTCAGCTCCTTTTTTTATCCAAAATTACCAAAAGTCATAAAAAAGACCTTCACTTATTAGAAAACCAATAAAATTTAACTAATAAAATTTACTCTTCACTTTGTTGCTTCTCTACAAGAGGCTCACAAATTGGTCCAGATTCCCTGAATTTTGGGAGATCTGGGTCTGGCTGATACTTTGACGTGGAGCTGATCTTACCAATAATCACACCGCTGTTGCAAACTTTGCAACTTTTTCACTATGTTTAGCAACATTTCAGACAAATAAAATCTGTATCGGCAGATCAGGGTTTTTAAAGAGGTTATTCTCTATTGTTGACCTTTGGGACATTTGTAACTTAAACCACAACAACCTGAACTTTGTTCAGTTTCTGGTGGGAATTTGGTGGGTGGAGAAGTTGGTGGGAGAGCTGACCTGAAAACGGAGGCGCTTCAGTTTCATCCAGATTTACTAGAGAACCTTTTGGTCCTGAGTGATCACAATAATAAAACTCTAAATGCTTCAATTAAAAAGGCAAGAATGATAATCCAGGTTGGGTACAGAGGGTAACCAAGCTGAAAAATGATCAGTGTTGCTTCATAAAGCTTTTGATATGAATCAGAAGGTCATCATCTGTTTACTCAAGGGAAGAAATCCAGCTACAGAAGCTGTAGGAGTTTAATAGTCAACTTGAGAAACTGATGTTTCCAGCCCTGACTATCTAATTTCTTTTACTTTCTCTTACTACCTGAAGGCCTGGCACAGCAGCCCAACATTTAAATAGCACCTTACTGAACATCTTTAAGTCTGGAAAACTGGACAGTCAATGAGGAAAAAGAAATTTGACTTTATTCCTAATTTATTTCTAAACACCACAATCTGGATTTCTGACAAATGAAGAGTTTATAATAATTCATATGTTGCTGACTTTCTGCCAAACTTCTGTTTTGTACCAAGGTATTATTTTAGTTTGTCGTTTGTTGTGGAAGCCACAGATAAATTAAATTTAAAAACTCAATTTCACTGCACTTTACTGCTTTAGGATAAAATATACCTGCTGACATATTTACATTCATCTACTGTCCTCATTTAGTCTAAATTAATAATTCCTCCTCAAACATTTTAAATTGGACCTGTGGTTCTGCTTTGGCTGCCAAAGTGTTGTTATTTTTTTAATGTTACATCAACAAAAATGTTTTAATGTTGCAAAACTCTAAAAGTATCAAATTATTCTCTAAAAATGACCAAAGTAAACCTAAACTAAAACAATGTTTGCAGCTGAACACAATGCAAAATCTACAGCTTATTTATCTTATTAATATTAAGTATTAAATATGTAACTAAACGAAGATACATGTAAACAGAAGAGATTACAAAGAAATGAGAGCATTTATCCCAAGTTTCTGGACTAGTTGCAAAGGTTCTGTTTATTTCTAGAGGTAATAATAGTAATAAACTGTGTTGACTCTTATTTTCCACTTAATTTCTTAGGTTTCGTGTTATGCTCTAATACCTTTCCATGAATAAATGGTTTAATCTGCAGGAGTGGAGCAGAGGTAGAACCTCTAACTTAACCAAACACAGTCGTGTTTGGACACAGAAAATGTTCCTGTCGGTTCTTCAGTCTCCGCCTCGACTCAAAAGCTGAAATTATACACTGCTTCTTATTAAAATGTGCGATTTTGAGCCTTAATTTATACATATGCATGTATTTAAGCTCTAAATATGCAGACGGACGGCGCTGAGAAACTGGAGAAGGAAATCCTATTATAGCCTACCTGTGAGATGTAGAGTGGTAAGCCCTCTGACTCCCTGCAGAATGGGCCCACAGAGACAAAAGGCATCAGCGCTAAATGACTGAGGTGATTTTAATCATATGCGCCCAAAGAAAGAGAGATTTAAGAAAAAATAACATCTGAAAACCAATTCAGCGAACAAAGGCCTGAGTGTTCCCTTGTGACGGGATCGAAGAGGAGAAGAAGTCGAGTGAAAGAATGAAAGGCAGAAAAATGGGATTTTATCGCGGTTTTGAGTCGTTGAACTAAAGGTTGGGGTTCAGAGACGAGACGAGGACGGGAGGGAGGGGAATTAAAAGCCCCCTTTTAGTCAGCCAGGATATTTAATTTCTATCTCTTCCACAAACCCAGTGTTCATCATTTTCCTGTCTGTTCCCACTCTCTCCTCTTTCCCAGTTCCGTCGTTTACAAAATGGCTGCTGAGTTGGAGGATGATGCTCAATTTGTAGAGCGTCTAAGACGTGAAAGAGGCAGTGAGGGGTGCTGCTCAGGTTTCCCTAATGGCTGCGCTGGGATCAGCCCCTGCACTGATTGACCCGTTAAATGATTTTCTGGGCTCAGGGCCCAGCAGGACTCGCTGACAGCCCAACAACACGAGGAGAGACGAAGTGCTGTCCAGACAGAACGGCTAATGAAAGGGGAAATGGACGGGTACTGGTTGATATGGTTCTCAGGTTGGACAGGAAGATGCTTGATGTGTCCTCAGTGAGACACATTGGTGTTTTAGGGTTCATTCCTACCAGCCCAGTCCAGTCCACTTTAATCCAACTCCAGTCCATTTCTCTGGAAAGTCCGGTTCGTTTGTTGAGGTGTGAATGCTTGGCAAACTGGTCCGTCTACAAACCTTTGGGTTCGGTTGATGCGAACTCTGGTTTGGTTTGAATGTGAAAGCCAGTTGGACTGGAGACCGCTCCAAAAGCAGGAAGCGGACTACAGGGCAGGGCATTCTGGGTAAATGCAACCAAAGCTAACGTGCTAGCCTAGCGCTAGCAGCGGAAACGGCTCCTGGTCTTTAGCCGAAGACTAAAGAGAAATCTTCCAACATTAAAATCTGATGCCTCCATCTTGTTTCCATCTGGTGAAGAAGGAAGTTGCTCTCAGTGTCTTCAGGGATTTTCGTGTCGTTTCCTTCAGTGGTTCTTGGTGCAGCGCCCCCACAGGCCAGGAGGGGAACAGGTTGGTCAGAGGGTTTGGCTGGTTTGACTCAGAGCAGAGACAAAGAGAACCCACTCTACTGAACTATCAGGTGGGAAAACACCCAAAGTTACTAAATGAATGTAACGGCTTTCTGTGGACGGTGGGATTTTATGCTGAAGTCGTTTACCTGAACCAGCCATTTTAAGTCGACTATAGAGAAAAGTAGTAGTGTCATCTATCAAGATGGCTGCTACAGTTTTATTTTGTACTGAAGGTTTTCTGTTTTATAAGTCAGTTTGTGAAGGCATCAGTTCACAAGGAGCCTAATAAAATACATTTATAGAAAAAGCTGGAAACTTTGTCCTTCCAGTCAACTTTCCATTAATAACCTTTAATACGTCACTCAGGATACGTCTGAAGTCTTCCCTATTATTTCCTTTCTTCTAGGAGATTTTACTAAAATAAATAATTTTTCTGTATTGAAATGTATTCAGATGTATGTCTACCTGTTTAGGTAAAACTGGCTCACAAATCGTTTATTATAAAGTCGTAAAATGGGGTCAAAGGTCAGACGATTACTTTGAACATGGCTGTCAAAGACGAATACTTAATAAGTTCACATCTCACACGTTCAGAGCTGATTGTGTTCGTCCAAAAGGCCGTGTATAAAGGGAGGTTGGAACTACATAACCATTCATCAGGGCTTTTACGATCGTCTTTTCCAGTAGCCCAGTTTCAGACGCACTAAAATTCAACCCCCGAAACCAAAATCCCATTAATCTTGTTTAAAGCACTATTTAGAGCAAATGTAGGTTGGCTTTCAGCCCATGTGGAAGGCGTCTATGGAGCCTGATTGAGCGGGAGCTGAGAGGAGGAGCAGCGGACGCTCCGTTACGGAGCTGCAGACTGATGAAGGTGCATTAACTTTTTTCATTAGTCTTTATTCATGCTCTTTTACAAGGTCAGTGCAAAATGAAGTTGAAATGTGCACCTCCTCCAGCGATCAGCCTTCTCAGTTCAGAAACATTTCTTTTAAGCAGGAAATTGTGGGTGTGGAGATGAGAAACAGAAAAGGCCCTCGCAGACCTGCAGGTTTTTTTTTCTTCTTTTGCTTCTGCTAAAATTCATACAATTCACGATGTTGATAATGTGAAGAGTGCTCACTTAATTAAACTTGTGCAGGCAGTGCAAAGTTTAAAAAGGAAAAAATATGCACTCATGTAATGCCGTGAAAGTGGGCAAATTATCAAATACAAATTAATTAGTGTTTTGAATCCAAGTTGGGAGCAATGAATTGCATTGGAAAATTAAAAAGATATGGCTGGCTCCTCACTCTGGCTGTGTCAGTATGGAATTTATTACCAAAAAGTTCAAAAACAAAAAAGACACTACATACACAGCTACGCTCTAATTTCATGATTTTAATAATAGTTATCCCTTTAGGACAATGCTACAGAGTTCTAATTAAAATAAATATGGAACTGGAGACGAATGAAACAGATAGACATCATGTTTGGAGTACAAAGCTGGGTGGCGCCGCAGGGAGCGCACGGCTTCGGTCGTTTCACTCCGACCACGTTTAAAGGGCCGGTACCAGCTTTTCCTATAAGTATCAAAACCATGAGGCAAAGAAAAATGATCTGCTTTTGGTTAGTTATGAGCAGATAATTAATTATAAAAGCACATTTTGGTTACAAAAATCCTTGATATAATATTAATAATTATTAATGTATATCAATATAGGTTGAAGAAGAACATAAGTTGTTTGAGTAACTCATCAGGTAACTACAAGCTTTGTTTCTGCAGATGCTTTTAATGTTGATTATCCAAACAAAATGTTACCAGATCATGCAGCCGTCCCTAAACCATCCTCTGTAACTTGAGAAGTTCTGGGTAGGATGTATTTACAGACCTGTTGTTCCATCTTAATATGTATATATGTTGTACAGTTTTTGTTAATTTCTGCTCTGAAGGTGTGGTTCTTTAAGACAATGGCATTTCTTTTAGTCTGTATCGTCTAGTATAGTTGACAATTACTTTAATAATTGATTCATCTTAATTAATGGTTTCATCCTTAGTCTGATCAAACGTTTTGTTGGGAGGATTTTGCTGCTGCATGCCTCTGAACTTGAGGGTAAAAATGCTGGTCAGAACAGGAGCATAAATTAGAACTTTCACTTTATGAACTTTTACTTTCTGGTTCAAGCTGAAGACTTCATTTTCTCCTTTCATAACTCATTAAACTAAACATATTCTTGTCACTCCTGCGACTTTCGTCAGCCTTCCACTCATTTTATTTTGTGTTTTTTGTTTTCTGATGAAGTAAGTTGAGATTATTAGGAAGGTAAATGTCAGCCTTGACCACAGCGGAGCATTTGAGGTCAGCATGAACAGTCACTGTAAATCACAAACCAGAGAGAAGCAGAGGGTATTTCCACCAGTGAAACCCGACTCTGTTCAGTCTGCACCAAGACAAACGGCTGAACGCGATGCGTGCAACATCTTTGATGATTTACACAGAAAAATGATAAAGCACAAGCAGATTCACATCTTTATACTCTGTTGTCTCTATCTCGTATTTTTTAGCGAGAGCTCTCGGGTCGGAGAACCTGAGTGGTGGAGCGGCTGATAGAGGAGAATATTTAATTTGCTCATAAAACACAAAATGGATAAAAAATCAGCCATGCAGGAGAACTAAAGAGCTCAGAGTCTTTTCAGGCCACATGATAAACATCAGAATAAAAAGTCAAATAAAACAAAATTTACAAGAAGCAAACGAAATTGTGTGGCGTTTGAAACTGATATCAATTTTAAAGGTTTTCTAAAAGAATTCATGTCACTAGTGGCTAAACGAGCTGGAGGCTGGTTACTGCAAAGTGAGGCACTTTGTACTTTAGCATCGCCTGACTAATTGCTGTTCTGCACAATAAGTAAAAGTTGTAACATAATATCAGAATACTGAGTAAAAAATGTTTTGAAAAACTTTTGGCAATCAGTGGCTAAATTCACAAATACATCAAGAGAAATAGAATAAAAATAAAATAAAAAATCACATTAAATGTAGTCAAGATTGTGTTTTATAAAACGATGAAGGCAGTATTTGAAAAATTAATTTGTATTTTTCGAAAAATTGGTTTTATTAGTTTTATAATTTCAGTGGAGGATCAATCATTTGGAGACGACTTGACCTTGAGATCGGAGGATAACTCATTTATTGGTTTTGTTTACTGGAGGCAGAAACGGATGAAGGTAGACGAGGGTCTGCAGGATGCAGGTCAGGAAAGATTCACCGTTTTACAATTTCCAAGTTTGTCTTTACTCAACCCTCCCTCCATCGTGCCCCCCCCCCGTCCTCTGGGGCGGCTTGGCGTGCGCCGGCACCCAGCTGAAACGCATATAATTCCAGCTCCGAGATGAACGCCGCCGATACGGCAGGAAGGGGGAATACGGCAAGATAATTAGGGGTGATACTCATGATTGTGAGCGCGGCGGTGTGAAAAGGTGGGCCGTGAGATAAAACGCTCATCAGAGAGGCGGCGAAGAGAGTGCTGGATAAACAAACGCGCTGCAGAGGGGGAACAAGAGTGGGAGAAAGGCAAGGTTAGAGGCAGCCGGATTAAGGTTACGCTTGGCATAGTGACGGATCGGGAAGAATGTGTGGTGATGCCGACTGCAGCGGGGTCAACGTGCTGGCGCTATCGGCACACAATCTGCAGCCATGACACTCTGCAGCGCGCCGAAGCCTGGATTTACATTCCTTCTCCACGCTGATAGGATCGCTCTGTTCCTCACATTGAAAGTGATGAAGCAGTCACAAAATGATTTTAATTTTCACGTCTGAGCAAAAAGTGAAAGTTGGGCGCAGCGGGAGGGAGGTGAGGAGAGCCTCCAGGTTCTCTGCTGCAGCTTGATTTCCTCTGTTGTTCAGCAGGGAGGCCGTTGAGGCTGCGCCGCCGCAGCAGCAGCGCTGTTCATGGCGAAAGGCTGCAGCAGATAAGGGCATGTCAGAGCCGTGGCCTTGTTTGATACGTGAGACGCCGCCCCGTGTCCACTCGCTCAGGTGTACATGCATGTGGCCACAGCAGCAGGAACAGCGATTTTTATCATCCTCTGCTTTCTGTCCTTCATTCTCTCCCTCCCTGTCGCAGTCGTACTCTTTTCCTCCTTCGTGCAGAGACGGGCGATAAGAGACACAGATAGCACTTTATGGCATGAGTGATAAGGAGACACCACTCATGCGTCCCATCAGGGGAAAAACAGCCAAACCCAAATGAAGGCGGCCTTATCGCAGACATCTGACACTTAATGCAAGTCCATTTTGAAGTAATATGCGCTTCTAATGGATTTGAGATTTCTGGGGCTTTTGAGTTTATTGATTCATTTCACACACTTTGTCCTCTGAAGGATATTGCAGGCCAGCTCCAAATGTGTGCAGATGGTGCAGATAGCGGCGTTATGAAGAACTTGCTTGTTTTTTGCTGCGGCGAACCTCAAAAATCCTCAAAGATCAGACGCGTCGAGTCAGTTTGGTGAGTTTGTACAAGATGTTTGTGTGACCACTTGTGAATTATCTGATTCGTGTTTCCTGTTGCACAATTTTCTCTCAATATCTAAATCTTTCCATTTACAAGAAAGACGAAACAAAAATCCCCAAAACATGAAGCTGCCTCCGACTTTAATGTTGATTTTTGATTTCCTGTCCAACACTGCGCTTTCTCTTCTTGCTGCAACGGCTCCATTTTTCAGCTGAGAACATTATTCCTCCCTGAACGCATTTCTGCAGATAATAATAATCATAAAAAAACAAATGAATTCATCAAGCTGTCTCTAAATAAATGCCACTGTCACCAGGTTTTGAGGAGCGTGGCAGCAGCGTGATGCCGAGTTGATTAAAAGCCGGCCAGCTCTCTGCCATCCCTCCCTGCAGATGCATTCATTCATCTTAGTGACGAGGGAATATGAGTGAGATCCCAATCGTTGCTCAAGGTGCTTTATTGAGCCGTTTTGCGTGTTTTTAGGGAGAGGCTGCTCGACTGTTAGCTTTCAGGAATAAGTGATGGTTCTGCCGCCGCTACACATCAGAGATGTAACGGTTATTAATCATCAGGCTGCTCTGGGTTCGGCTCTATATTCAGTGACCTGACAAAGATGGCGGCAGCTTTCAGATCAACCAGTGAGGAGACATTTGTTTCAAACCTCCAGAAGGGTCCACACTCCTTCAACTTTTTCATTTTATATCATGAAGGGAAACTTATCTTCTTTTTTGTTTTGAGAAAATATCTGAATACTGAGAGAAAAACTTGGCAAATCAGTAGCTAAATGTACATGCATATAAATTCACCATTTTCCAATTTTCAGCTTCATATTCAGGCCTCCTGAGTCAGAACTTTGTAGAACTAAAGTTTAGTCAGATTTGTTGCCAGTTGGATGTAGATCTTTACTTTGACTAGGCCACTCTGATTAATGCTCTCCTTGGTTTAGACCAGTGGTCTCCAAATTTTTTCACTGGGGCCAAAACGGTCAAATTGAAAGTAGATGAGGGAAAAAAAAACATGTTTATATTTTTTCTTCTACTGGAAAATGTTTTCCTTTTTACCTGGATAACTGTAAACAGAACCGTATATTTGAATAAAATAAAAGATGCTGGTCATTGTAGATCTAAAATAAAGAATCTGCAAACAACGCGCTAAATGTTGATGTTATTTTCTGTCTTTGGATATTCTTTGGGGATTTGAGGGATTTGAGATGCTCGTTGTTTCATGAAGAAGAGTTTACCAAATCTGCTCTGCCTGACACTTTGACAGACCTTGAGAAGACGTCGACTTGGATCCTTTTTGACTGAAAACTTCAAGACTTTTTTTGAACTGGAAAACAAAATTTGTGCCAAAATCACTTTGAGGCCTGAAAATGTCCCCCAGACCACATTTTGGACCACCTTGTTTAGACTGATGGCTGATCTGTATCAATCAAACAGACTTTGGTTGAAATGGGACAGAATGTGTTGAAGAGATGTGAATATTTTAGCTTTAAAGAGCAGAAACAGGAAGTTGTTCCTCTTGCTGCTTATTTTCCCAGCCAGCAGTGACTCCTTTCTGTCGGCGTGGAACCAGCATCCATGCGCTGCTCATGTACCTGAGCTTTTATGTTGTTTGTTGCACAGCAGCTCGTTTCAAAGCAGCGCCTGCTGCCTGGTGACGGGAAACTCAGAGACAGATGTGAGGAGACAAACCTCTCCAGACGTTATCTGCCTGCGATCCAAACCCCGGACAGTTGGATAAACAAGTTCCTTTCTCCAAATTGTGTTTGGAGAGGGAACGGTGCCCGCCGTGCAGCCGAGGGTCCGGGCTCGCTCGGCTCGGGGAGTCCACTTTGTGCAGAGCAACAGGCGGATATGAAGAGCAGATGTGGTTTCTCCAGACGGAGAGCTGGAGCGCAGCTTCCACACGCTTTCTAACCATTCCTCTTTTTTCTGCCTTTCTTTTGAGATTTGAACTGAGAGCTTAAAGGGAGCAGGGCCAGCTTTCTGCAGCCAGCAGGGACTCTGAGAGGGCGCTTAGAGCCCCTAGTGGCCAGCTGCAGAATAACACCACAGAGAAATAAACCCATCCAGTTTGGAGCAATGAGAAAGTTTCCAGCTTCTTTTCTTCACTTGTTCTTAACTTTGAAAATTCACAGAACTGAAGCAGTTAAGAATCTCTCCCACTTTTATAATTAGCAGACACCATCTTTTCTCTGTGCTTAATTAGAAAAGGTTTTCTGTCCATTTGCCAGCTTTTGTTTCTCAGGACTGTCACCAATCCCCTCAGAGACACCAAAGCTCCAGCTTCTTCCCTTCCTCCCACTTCTCATTTCAACTTTCCCCCTCTTTTTTTTTTTTTTTTTTTTTTTAGAAATAATGCTGATTTTTATCTTGGTCATAATTGCGGTATAATTATGGGAGGTAATTCTCCCATGGTGCGTGGCCAGGTCCGCTGTCGTAGCGTGAACAGAATCTGCTCGGAGGTTAAACTCCTGATTTGAAATTGAGAGGCAGAGCGATGCGCGGATCGGAGAACAAGGACAATTGGTTAACGGGCTGAATTAGCGCGTTCGACCTTCAAGTTCTTGTTTCCTAATTTCTGTGGAAAATAAAGAGTTCTCCTGAGGAAACGCTGTGTTTGCCTATATGCTAATGCAACAACTGGAGCTGCAGCTCAGGTTGATTTGATCGTTTTTACAGCATTAAAACATCGATGAACCTCAACTCAGATCATATTTTTATGTTTTGTGAATTTTCTTGAGTGTTTTGATTCTGAGAGTCCATAAACATCGAAGCCTAAAGCCGTTTGTCTCATTGCATAATGTAAAGAAATTACACCAGGGCCGGATTTACAAGGACATGGGGCCCTGGGCTGTAGCCAGATTTGGCCCCCAATCCACTAAAGAAAAATACTTTTACTAATGCGATTTACAGAACATTAATAGATAGACCTGCATGTCAGCAGGTATGAGCTGAGGCTCCATGTTTTACCAAAAAGAGTTACTATAACTTCATTTTTAAATACTTGAGTATTGTTTATACTCATAAAAATCCTAAAATATCCGTACAGTTTACTTGATATGGGCCTGTTAGTTTGATTTAAAGCTCAATGTTTGCCAAACACGTATTTAAACACTAAAAAAAGCAGGCCACACCAAAGCAAAGCAAGAACACAAACACTGAAGAGCCGCCTGCCGTGTTTCAGTCAGACGCTCCTCTTTATGGAAAACTATTTCTTATTTATTCTTGGCATTGTTTTCGCTAAGTAAATACGCCAGTAAATACCATAACAGATTACCATATGCTTAATAAACATGTCTAGCTTGGTAAACTAGCCAACTAGTGATCAGAGCTGGGTAACTAATGCAGTCGGTCTGGATTGTTTTTCCATTTTTTCTTTGATTGAACCGTAAACCGCTGGTCTACCATCGGCCCTCTGGGTAACTGAATAAATTAAACTACATGTTAGAGCAGCTTTTGAGAATTTGTAAGTCGAGCTCGATCCCAGTGTGTTAAGTGCTTCTGAAAATGGTTATTTTTAAATATATTTTTAATCGTGCTACAGTTTGAATCCATAGTAGGAACCAGATTTCAAAGGTTTTATGGAATATTTGAGTTTCTTGTTGCTGTAACATCCAGTTGGCTCGTAGCGGCAGAAAACCCTCCGCTTGTTTCTGACTGTAGTTCTCAGTTTAATGTTTGGATCTATATAAAGTTTTACTGCCAGGAAAATATTGAAGTTTTTGTCTCAGATAATTTTTCGTGAATATCTTCATCAACTCCAGCCTGGAGAATCAGCCTTAAACCGACCTGATCGTTGTGTTGGTCGTAACGTGGTCATGACATTTCTTCATTAAAATGTAAGATATAAGCAGAAATGAACTCTGTAAATGCATCACTTTTTGTAATAAATCTTGTTGTGTGCTGCTGTTGTTGATGATTATTGAGGTCTATTGAGGTTTATCCCTATCTTTACAAACCAGTAAGTGTTGAGGGTGCTGCATCCGATCCGCTGGTTATAAAAGTCAAACCTCTTTAATCTGGTTATGGTAAGCAGTTTGAGATGAATTAAAACTTTTCTGTTTGAGTTGAATGGAGCCGGAGGAATGATCAGTAGCTCCTTAAACCTTCATCATAATCGATAAATGAAGACATGAATTGATGAACTGTGGAGAGTTAATGGGTGAAATGTTGGTTTTGAAGGCAGGTGACTTTGGGAGCGTTCTGCTGGCACCTGCTCAGCGTTTAGAGGCTCGGCTGAAGCTGCGGTCGTTCGGGGCGAGTAAGTGTGACAGGCTGGAGGAAAGGTTGCCCGTTGCTGTCATGGTGGCCAGGCATTGTTTGCGCAGAGCCGTGTGGGGGGGGCGAAGGGATGACCACGCAGCAGCATGGAGGGGCACAGACGAGTCGGAGGGCGAAACCACAGCCAGCTGTACCGCGACCTTCTGCAGGGGCGCCGAAACCATCCAGAGAGGTCGGAAAACTAGTGCAACCGACTCCTGGCTGTGTGGGTTTCTGGGCCTGTTTTTCTTTTTTGATTTGTTTTTAACACAGTGACTGTGAAAGAACCCTGCTGTCAATGAATCTGCCCCTTCAGAAACTTTCTCCGTATTGGTGACTGCGCAGTTCTTAGAGAGGCTTTTGATGGCGTCCCTGAAACGGAACATTAATCATTCAGAGAGACGAAACAGAAGGAGCACCTTCTGCGAATCTTACAGCACCGTCCTCTCGCTATGACTGTCGGCCCGAGTGTGTGCTGCCGGGGCCGACGCTGCGCAGGTGTGTGTGAAGGAGGAAGCAAAGGTGAGTTTTCTCCCTCTTGTGTTTTCTGTTTGTTCTGAGAAGTTTTCTGTGATCCCACAGCGACTACGTGTGATGAATTATTCTGCTTAGCTTGCCACAAAAAGCGCTCCCCTCCCCCTCAACCGCACGCTGCGCCTCTTTGATCGCGTGCCCACTGTGGGTGATCCGGTGCATTAGCAACAAGTTAGGAGAAAATGACAGTGTGAAAGTCATCAAAGTTTGCACCTCATTATTTTCCTCATTTTCTTTCAGTCCCTCCACAATCACCTGTAATTTAACATTTTGGCTGCTGAACTGTGTTGGAGTTGGTGTAAAAATCAGATTTGGAGGCCAGAGGTAATCATTTATTTGGATTTTGTGAACGCTGAGGAGTTTTCTGTAACCTACTTTGGGAATGAGCCTCCCTCCAACTGTTTCTGCTCCGGATTTCTCCTTCAGAATGACACGAGCTCAGCGCCTGCAGAGCTGGAGAGCTATCTTTCTACGTTGTGTAATTAGAAATGCAAAGGTAAGCCTGGGGTAGTTAATAATTCAATCTGAGAGAGAGAAGTAACACAAAGCTTTTGTTTCAGGAAGCATCTCTCAAGAAAACTTTAAATTAGAAAAATTAAAGCAATAAATATGCCCCTTGTTGTTTGTGTGCGTGTTTCAGAAATCCCGGCCTGAAGCTGCGGTTAAATCTGCAGAGGTCGACGGCAGGCTCCAGTTTCTCTGCAAACTTGTAATAGTTGATCCTCGGTGTTGTGTGTGCAGTTAGCTCCGTGTTTCCTTCTCGCTGAGCGGCGTTTCGGAGGCCAGGTGTTGTCTGGAGAGAAAACGCATGAGGGCAGGAAATCCCTGGTGACCTAGTTTTACCAGAGAGAAAGTGATGAAGAACACAGAGGAAGTCATCGTCATTCATGTCGTGCTTAGAGTATCCTTCACAAAACAAAACCAGTTTAAATAAAAACGCTCCTCTGATTTTAAATATTTTAGGTGCATTAAAATCACAGAAAAAATAATTTAATGATAATATTTAATATAAACTTTAACTATTAGACATTCAGATAAAGTTGAACAGTAACCTGCAGGAAAAATCACTGTAAAACAAGACGATTAAATTATGTTCCCTGACATTTATTTCTACTTAAAATGACTGAAGTCACACTCAGGTGAAGAGAACATGAGAACATCGTTACACTGCAAATCAGACGAGGTTTGATCTGAGATCCAAAGATCTGCTTCTAATTCAAACCTTCACTAAAGTTTTGTTGCTTTGTGAAATTAAACAGCAGAGTTTCTGCTTCATGTAACCATTGGATCCGATTGTTTATAAAAACTAATTATCAGAGTTGCAAAATTACTTTTTAAGGTTAGAAAACTGTGAAAACAAAACTGTGAAACTTCCAAGTACAAATTTAAGACTGGATTGATGAATGTCATGTCAATCAAAATTTAATCCAATTTATTCACAGCCCTGGAGCCTGAATTTCAAGGACAAAATGTATAAAACTGAAATATGGACCACAGAGGCCTTCAGGAAGGAGAATGTAGCAACTTTTTCATCTCGAACATTTAAGATTTGATGATGTAGAAAATGAAAACTAGAGGATAATAGAAACATCTGCTGACTAACCAGGTCTGATGGTTTCCAGCAGGTTTACCCTGAAAGCTGCAACATCCTAAAAAAAGACTGAAAAACCTAAAATGTCTTAATGGACCCTCAGCAGGTTCTTGCTACTCTCTATATTAAAGTTCATGTTATTAGTTGATCAGAATATAAATTAATATCAGTGATTGAAAGCATGGAGGTGGAAATGTCATGGTTTGACACAGGAATTTTAATTAGTAACACGGGGAGTTTGTAAAATAAATGAATAAATAAAAATGAAGCAGAACGGCAACGTGACTCAAAACGAGCCAGGAAATCCAGCAAGAACTGGAAAGCCGTGGGCCTAGTCAAAGCCCAGATCGTGGTCTCATTAGGTTGCGGTGCAAGATTTGAATTTTGCTGAAAATGCAATAAACCTCTGAAAGGTTTCAACGCTGATGGTGAGGAGATAAAGTCGTTTCTGCAGCTATTAGAAGTTAGTTTGAAATACTTTGGATTTTCAGTAAAATCTGGTTAATTTTTAATGATTACCTGTAATTTAAAAAATTAGTCAAATAAAATAATGGGCCATGTGAACACAAATGCCTCAGAAATTATAAATACATTTTGCATTTAAACTGTGTCTCTGTTCTCTTAAATTTTTAAATATAAGTCTTCACATGCTAGTAAAAAAATTATAACATTTATAACCAGAGCAAATAGAAAATGTCATCAGCACGTTATATTCTCCTTGTCAAAGTTAAATAAATGCCCTGATTTCATTTAATATCTTGTAGCTTCATGAAGCAGCATGCGGTCGCAGAAACAAACTGAAACCGGTTTCACACCTTCACACGTCGCTGTTTTCACTGGGCGACTTTTCTCTTCAAATGGAACAGCTTGGCTAAATTTCTCTGTCAGGTTAAAACATTTAATTTTTATATTTTTTAAATAGAAAAAAGGTTAAATTCAGACTATATTTTATCTTAAAAATGATCAAGGTAAACTCATCCTTACCCAACTTGCTAAAACAAAGTTACAAAGCAGAAAGTTTAAAAGGTTTTTTCTTTTTAATGTTTATTTTTGGTTCCTTCAGATCTAATCACACGGGATGGTCGCTGTTTTCTGTTATTTTTTCTTTCTTTTTTTTGCTCCACTGAGCTGCCGGTAAAAATGGTGTCATCTGAAAAATAAACTACGTCAAAGCCCACACATGCTAGAAAAAGGGGGTAGATTTTGCACGTCCTCGGAGGAATCCAAACAAAACAAACATTGCTGATGAAGCACGTAGGGCAGCATACGCAGCACAACTGATAAGGGAGATTAAAACGTCTTTGAAGGTTTCATTTATAATGCTGCCTACGCAGAGCCGTTTTAGGTCACAGGGCACCAGCATTCAGGCCAGTAGTAAAACACAAGAGTCTTTTAGGCCAAAGCAGACATTTCTCTCTCAAATCGGTTAAATTTGCATGCTTCTGCAGCAGCTCTTCATCTCTTTGTTCATCACCTTGGCTTTCTATCACTTGTTGCTAGCAGAAGCATTTCCTCTTTGGGTTTATTACCGCTTCACACCTTTTTTTTAATATAATTTTTTCTTGCCAAAGCCACACCGACAATCTTTTGATACAAATTTGATAAAAGACGGAAGCGATACACCTTGAGCTCTGACATGAATGTTTAATAATTATTTAAGTTGGTCGTTACAACACACACCTCCTCTCTACCCTGTCAGGCATCTGGAAGGACACCAAAACCTGGAGATGCATATCTGACGCCCGGCCCGGTCTGTGAGATGACCCGGTCCGGTGTGAGAATAGAACCAGAGCAACTAGAGAAACTCATTGGATCGTTTAGTATTCACTTTCAGTCTTTTCTGGGGAAAAACCAGGAGCTCCCTCCCTACCTCCTGACACGGCGCTGGTTTCACATCAGCCGTGTGGAAATCGTTTATTCACTATTATCAAAATGTGGTTGCACTGGTTGGATCTTCATCTGCGCGTTTAGCGATTTCTCAGGGCTCCACTTGTTTTTTTCTGTGCTTTTTTCTCTGCCATCTTCTGACAGACTGCGGTTCGCTACAGCTCAGCCCTGTGCGCTCACTTTGCACGCTTTTATTGGGACTGTTAGTGCACAGCTCATCAGGACGGTTCATTCACATTCAAAATACTCAAAATATAATATGAATTTCTCTAAAATTGTACAGAAAATGAAGCAAAAACAAAAATGGAGATAAAACATGGAAATTTAATTTCTGAGAAAAACCAGGTGGGAAAAAAATTCTGCATTCGTTTTGGTGAGGTTAAGTTTTCTCATGCCAACTGCTTGCACAAGTGGTTGCAGATACAGTATGGTAAGTGGGTTTTTGTTTCTTACAACTATTGGTTATTGAGAGTGAGAGTGTGTGAGAAGACTCGGTAAGTGGAAGATGATCAGCAGATAAGAGATGGGCCTGATGAGGGGCTCGATCGTGAGATAGCAGTTTGCGGTCTAATGCGACTTCACGCCGGGCCAGACTGAATTTCTGCGCAACACAACAGGAAAAACACTTTTTTGTTCTCCTCTCTTGTCTTAAAATGTCACCGCTTCAATAAATAAATAAATTTAAGGTGAAGACCCAGATTTGTGCAGCTGCAGGCAGTCGACGCGCTGCGCATGCAGGACTGCGTTCCTCTGCCAGATAATTAAGGGTGAAAAATCCTTGTCATTGCAGGAGGAGGGGGCTCTTTAGGTACCAATTCACCCTGATGAATAAAACCCTAATTAATCCACTTAATCTGCTGCATGAGATTATTCCTATTTCCACAACCATGCACTGTACACCGCCTGTCCTGAATAATAAAGAGGTCCAGGAAATCTCTCCATACGTAGAAATATAAAGGAGGACATTTCTCCCCCAAACTTGTGTGATAAGGTTTTGATCTCTCCATTATTTTCTGCTCCAGTGTCGTAAAATGGCTGCAGTAAAGGGCAGAAGATCAGCAGTGATGGTGGAGGAGTTGGAGGACGTTGCTGCGGCATCGTGCTGCCCTCCAACGTAAGCCTGCAGCCATTTTTCACTGCAGCTGTAAACATGACGAGCTGCTCTGATTTAAGAGCAGAAACGGCTTTTCTAAGGTTACAGAAAAAATGTTTCACCAAACACTCAATAATTCTGTTACACTGGGATAAATTCCTTTTAAAAAATCTGCAGAAAACCCCAAACCCAGCACACAAGTGCATTCCAGGTATGAAATAGTGAGTAATTGTGGTGATTTTTTGAGCGGTAGAGGATTCATAGAAACCCAGCGTGCTGCTGCTGCTGCTGCTGCTGCTGCTGCTGTGTCGGCCGCCTCCTCACTGCTTAGTCAGAGCAGAGACCTGCGGCGCGTCTGCAGCAAACTCAGGCAGCTGCTGCCGTTGTGAATGTGTGCAGTTGTTTTAGGTTACAGCCGGCCGCTCGCCTGCCGCCGCGCTCGGGCCTCCGGACCGCCCGCTCCTGTCATCGGGCGCCATTATGGGGTTCCTTCAAGTCTGTCCCTGCAACACGCAGAGAGACGCGCAGCAGTGTTGAATTCAGCCTGTTTACGGGGAGCGGAGGAGCGCTGCAGCTCCACTCACTGCACATTAAATCTGAATTTCACGTCCAGCGAGCGGCTCACGACTCGTCACCCAGTCGCATCAGGCCGGCCGTGTTTATTGATAGTTTTATACCAGTGAATTATTAAAAAGGATGGCGGAGGCGATATGAGTCCGACCGAGTTTAATCACTCATTATAATCCAGGCAGGATAAAATATTCACAGAGCGACCGGCCTGGTAAGACCTTATCACCCTGAATCCGGGAAATCGATATTCACACTGCATCTGATAAGCAAATATCTATGAAAAAGGATGGCTGTTTGAAATGCTGCACACAACCTTTAGAAAGAAGAACATTTTAATTAAATACAAAATATATCAAGATGGAGTCAATAAAAAGATGGTAGAACAGGATAAAAGTATATTTTCCGATTAGTTGGCCAGATAATGGGAGCCATTAAGAAAGTCCATTTTAAACACCAATATGAGAACGCAGCTGCTGCGTGTTTTCACCAAGTGTAGATGTTCATGCCTGCAGAGCAACGGATCTTATCAGTGCAGTGTAAACATATTTTGTGTGTTTTTCCTTTGCTGCGGTGCTGATAAAGAGATGGGCGACGGTCCAGCAGAAAGAGGCTCTCAGGTTACCGCCACCGTCACCAACACTTCTGCTGCAAACTCCACAACTTCTTTCTATGTCTGAGCTTTTTGTTGCACAGAAATCTGTTTAAAATGTTCCTCGTGTCTGCAGCTTTATCAAGTCTCATCTCCTGGAGAAAATATGCAGCTTTTCAACAGAGTCTGACTAGAGATAACCAACATGTTTGAATACAAGGTGAGCTGTGTCTGCTGGAGCCCATTTAAAAAAGAAGAATTTCTGTTGGAGGCACATAAAAAAAATATGAACGCTCAAAATAAGCTAAAATATTAATAAGTAAGGCAATACTACTAAAGTAAAATTAACTTTAATGTGATGGCTCTGAACCAAAGTTACTAACACAGATAATCTCAGGGTCTCTTCAGTCTTTCTACTAAAATTATTTAAATCACTTCTAATGTCTTTAGATATAAACTAATATTTGCTAAAACATTTTTTCTACTCAGTTTTTTTCTATATCTTCCACAATTAAGCATCACATAGAAGAAAATTACACCCTTGTTCATTTATGTAAAAATCTTAAAGTAGAATTAAAATGTTGTCTTTTTGAAAACTTCATTAAATTTCCTACATTAGTTTTGCATCAAAATGAGAGTTTGGGCTTTTTTTAAAAATCTTCACCCGGGATAAAAATGTTGCAGAACTTTGGTCTGTTTGAAATTACAAACTAAAAAAATTAATAGTATAAATGTATTAGTGGCTGCTTTAGTTTTTTACTTTTTTTAAAGCTGAGTTCATGTAAACTGGAATATTTTCTAATATAGTCTTATAAATACATAATGATATCATCTGCATAAAACCTGATATTATCTACAAAAGTCAAATTTTCAGAAAATCCCAAAGAAATGAAACATGATGTTTGTAAATAAAAAAGCCTTCATTTATTAAAGGAGTTAAATAAACATGACATGCTGAAGGGTAAACCAAACCTGGGTGTTTTTCTGTTGGTGGAGCCGCAGACATTAAAGCAGCAGAAGAAGAACAAAGTGAAATATTTCATGAGTTAATTGCTGTGATGTTGCACCTGTTTGAAGCGACTTTTCTGAAACCGTCTGCTCTGCAGGTGGTTTCTGACGCTGCAGAGCTGCACAAGCTACAACCCTCAGACAGCCGGGCGGCTTCAGAGCCACTGGGCTCACACCAGTATGGCCGCCTCCAGCCAGTCCTCCCAGTAGCTACGCTAATGCACACACGTCGCCCTGAGAAACGGTGGCCTAATGTGAGAAAGTGAAGGATGTGAACATTTGGAGATTAACTTCTTCTCCCCTTTCTGTCGCTTCATCTAATCTCTGCAATCAGATGTTTTTACTCTTTATTTTTCTCAGCTGTTAATGAGACAGAGTGTGACTGTGGACAGATAGCATCAGCTCACAGTGAAACAGTCCAAGTGCGTAAGCTGACAGGATGAAGCGACGCTGCGGCTGCTTTGGTCACTGCCAGGTGAGCTTTTGATAGGGCCGCATCAGGAACTGACTGCTTTCCTTCTGACTGCTGTTGTGAATCATAGAACAGGATTTAAGTCATTAATAAGGAGGAAATGTGGGAGTTTCCAACATTTCCATGTCTGAGTAAGCCGTCAGTGACGCAGCAGCTCGCATATCGCAGCATCGCAGCTCTGACAGCAGGAGTGTTGAGCGCTGGCGTGCGTTTGTGTGTGGATGCAGCAGCGTGTATCTTATCACCGCCGCAGATTAAGCTTCTGCCTGTGATAAGGTCCGGAGAGAGACTGGAGGACGGCCGGGTTTGAGGCCCAGATGGCCGATTACAGGGCCGGCCTCGGCTCTAACCCCCAACCCCAGCGGTGCGATAACTAACCCCCAACAGCGGGGGGCACCATTATCGCCGCGCTCCCTGGCCCTCTCATAAGCACCGGCGCTTTGATGCGCTGCAGGAGCGCCGAGTGCAACGACGAGCAGAATCAGAGTGAAGCATTTCTACCAGGAACCCAACATGACTGTGTCAGTGGCGGCCATGTTTGTTAGCCCTGTTGATGTGTTGTTGGCTACCGGAAAAAATGGCTGCTCACCAAAAACCTGGCTTTGATATGCAGACGAACAAATAATAATCGGTGTATGTTGGTAATTACAATAATACAACAAAGTACTGGAGCGATACTAATGGTTTAGTTTCTGAAGTTGGAAGTCTAAAAACTTTGAGAAGTTGTACAATTCAAAGAAAATCTGTGATAAAGTCAGAATAAAGTCGTGGCTTTGTGAGGTTTCCTGCATGAAGCAGCAGTTGTAGTCTTTGAAATTATGAGTTTTACAAACAGGAACGGATCAAATGATCGTCAGCAGAACTTTGAAACAATTGGATAAAAACTGATCGTTATTATTCTGTCTAAGCTTTTTGATTGAACATTTTCTTCATAGTTCTGAGTTTCATCTGGTTGTGTTGTCTTACTATCACCTCTTGTAACCAGTCTCTTCATTCTCAAATACTCATCCACATTTTATGCATTTCAGATCATCATACTCAGCTGCACATTCCTTTGGACCAGAGTATCGATAACTACACCGTGTCTATGTTTGTTCTTACCGTAATGCAAACTCCTGTTTTATGTTTTTACAAATTGCATAACCTTATCTTTATGTCAATCATCTCGCTTTGATTTCCTGTCACCTTGCTTACTGTTGCACAGAAACCTTAAACCGTTGTGGAAGAAGATATTCTTCTTATTATTCTGCTGTTATTATGACTTTATTCTTGTAATTTAAAATAAAAACATTTCTGTCTAGCACTAATATTGTTGTATTGTATTAATAAAAAAAAAATCTTGAACAGTTTCTCTACCGGTAGATGATGGGGTTGAAAAGTTTTATTCAGAGTTGGTAAATTAGCTGGTTTTATATTTTATTTTTATATAATAAATTACTCTAATTGATGTCAAATAAAAATGTCTATGTCCACTTTATCATTTTAAATGTGTGAAAGATAACTTGTGCTTTTAATGTTGGACATTTAACCAAGCAAATGAGACTAAAGTAAATTTTTGTTGGATGGAATTTAAAATATTTTTTGTCTGCATCTGGTTGTTGTTTTATGGGGGAATATTCCTCTAATTATAGTTGTTCATTCATTAGTGCCACCTAGTGCTCACTGCCACCTGAAACAATCGATCCAATAATCCTGAGCACATTAAAATCCTGTTTCTCCTCAGGTTGCAGGACTTGCTCCTCCCTGACCCGGCGTTACCGACAGACCGGGCTCGTTGTGATCGCAGCGGATCTTAATTGGCTGCAGCGTTATCGGCCCGGCTTGATAAGCTGCTTTGTCTTGTCCGTCGTTAGCGAGTCGTTTCCGATCGGAGGGAGGGCTATTGGAGAATCCCAGATATCTGGACATGACTGAGTCTGGAAGAGCGTTTCCAGACGGATAACCATCTGGTGAGACCCGACCGACACCAAGCACCGCTGGGTTAAGGTGTTGAGACTTGGAAACCACAGACAAATAAAAAACAAGCTAACGTGTCATCTGTTAGTGATGTATGCAAGTGGCAGCTGAGATAAGCACGAAGAACAATCACCACATCCTCGTCTGTGTATGAATGTGCCTAAATGTGAAAGTCTATTAGTCACAGTTTCAAGGTATTCTGCATGATGGAGCAGCAGTATACCTTGTTCCTGCAGCTGTGATTCACATCATGCATCCAGCTAGATTTTCTTAGAAGAGCGAGACGTACGGCGGCCTGGGCAGTACACATTAAGTGGAGGAGGTGGTTGTCCCCGTATGCATGAGCTCTGTGAACAGCAGACCTCTGATCAGTAGATCTTCACTTTCAGCCTGATAAACTTCAACTCATCGTAGCTATGCACCGGAAACGCTTCAGCTCTCTGTGAAAGTGCATAAAGACCGACTGACTGGCCTCCTCGTTTAAAAAGATAATGAAATTAACATTTTTTAATCTGCTAAATTTTAGTTTTTTGTCATTTTCCACAAAGAAATTCCCTCTAAAATGCTCTGATCTAAGGATTTAACCCAACCAGCTTTGTTTTAATTATCTTCTAACTGGAGTTTGACCAGTTGAAGTGAAATAAATTGGTTTGATCTGGTTTTATGTTGAAGTGAAGCTTCTTGTTTTCTCTCAGCCTCCATTGTTGCGTTTCCTCCCGCTGAGCCCGGTTAGCAGGGCAGACGGTAAACATCGTCTGGACCTACTTCTCTCTCCTCTGACATAAATTCACCACCGCTCACCAGGACAAGTTTTACTGGATGATAAATTGTCCCAGTAATTATTGCGATAAACAATATTGTTGTTTGAGATCATTTTAAAGTAAAATATTAATAATAGCATAGTTCTCACAGACCATCACTCTTTAATTTTGTAAAGAACATTTAACACTGGAACTGGAAATAAAACCAAAAACTAACAAACAAATAAAAAACAAAAACCATAAATAAAATGGATTATGATGTCACTGTAGACAACATTTTCCTTTAAAAATATTAATTAGAATGGAAATTATTAAGAGCATTTTAATTTAATGCCACTAAAGATTGATTATTGCAACAAGTTTACTTGCTGTAAAAATTGATTTTTAAAAATATGAAAATGTTTCTTTATTATTTGTTCTGTAATTACATTGATTTGTAACTGGATATTTTATTATCAGTTGTGATAATAAAACAGTTTCTCAGTAGCTGTTTTATCAATTAGTTGTAACTTTTTGGTTAACGACTTTTTCCTTCTCCTTCAAGAAAGATATTTTGAATTCAGTGGAAATCCAACAATACACACATTTTCCAGCCAATCCAGGAGTGCCGTCTTGGTTCATCCTGGTGCTGATTGGCTGAAGCCCACAGGCCAGAGACAAGCTGCTTTCTGTGCTAATGCTGCAGATTTTATTATTGCATTAAAGCATATTATGCTGTTTGTTGTTTGAACGATTGAAAAGTGTTTTTATTTTAGGTCTGAAGTATTTGTGGATTTTAATAAGCAGCTCCTGACCTCCATGAGGAACAGATAGTGTTAATATTCATGGCTGCTCTGCGCCTCTTCTATAAACACAGTTGTGTGAAATAATTTACTTGCATATCTGGATTTTGGTTGCTGAGACGTTGAACTTTGGTTAAAAAGAAGATAAATGATGTGGAACAAATATCAAGCCCGAGACCCAGAGACCATTTGTGGCTGAGCTGCGTTTCCTCCAGATTACATCAAACTGAGATTATAATTTAACCTTTTAACATTTACAACTAGTCTGAGAATCTTCTGCTCTGCACGGCTGATTCTTCCTACACTTTAGGAAAGTATTTCTAGTTTCAGCAGCTTCTCAGAAAAATGATGTGGAAATGTTTTTCTCCTTTCTAATGTTTCAGTGTTGGATTAACTTTATTCTCTTACATTTATATTAAGTGTCATGAAAATCCAGCAAGAATTTGACAAACTTTGGATTTCTTAAATTCTCCTACAATAATCTTCTGTTAGGAAATTCTTTCAATATAATTTGTAATAAATATTTCACAATATTTGTGCAAACAAACTATTTAGGCTATTTTTTATTTTGTATTTTTGATGAACAAACTGCAGCAAAAATTGTTAAATTGGTCCAGTTTAGTTTTTAAATGTTTGGTGCAGAATAAAGTCCAGTTTATTTCTGTATCATATTTTAGCGACAAGCCAGTTCAAAATACTTTACATCATAAAAACACAAATAACAGACCAAAAAAGTTTGATTAGTGGCAAAATAAGGATCAATAAAGTTATAGTCCAGAATAAAACTAATTATGTTTCAGTTGTTGTAAACTAAAATCTAAAATGTTTGTTTTTTATTGTTGATTTAAAGGAGCTCAGTGTTTCAGCTGATTTTCAGTTTTCTGGACTTTTGCTCCAGTGAAGGACTGTAGCGCTGGGTAACGTAGAACCTGGTGACGTGGTGGAAACTGAAGAGTTGGCGGTGCTGCTGATGGTCACGATGATGCGCCTCCACGGCTGCGGCTCCTTCAGCGCTTCTCACTCTGCTGCTGATTTAATGAAGTTTAGGAAATGATGGAATAAGTGCGTCCACCTGTGGCGGTTCAGGATGCGCTAATCTCCTGATTTAGCTGCTAACCACATCTGCACAGGTTACGCACGACCCACATATAGAGGCCTTAGTCCTCGACGTGGCTGTCGCAGGTTCGATTCCCGGCCTGGCGACCTTTGCTGCATGTCTTCCCCCTCTCTCATTACCCACTTTCCTGTCAATTCACTATCAAATAAAAGCCACTAGAGCCAATAAAACCTTTTTTTTTTTTAAATCGGGCGGTGTAGAACTGGGTGGTGTCTCTATCTTCCTGGTTTTAGTCAGAACTCCAGCAGCAGCGTTCATTGGTTTGTTAATCAGACCTGTGAATGTATTTAGGAGAAATAAATGGCAATAAAGTAAGATTTCAATATTTTGTTAAACTTCTGGCAGCATCTTTTATCCAATTTTTAATTTTTTAAAATTTATTTATGATGCTATTGTGTCATTAAATTTAATTTAGCCATATTTCCAATTTTAGTTTTAAAATGCTTATTAACTGTGACTGAAAGTTATTTTTAGAATAAAATCGAGCTGTTTTCTCTGCAGCGCAGCACCTGGAAATCAGAGCCATCTTTGGGTGAAATGCGTATTTTTCATCAGAACGTCGGACTTTTTGAAACGATAAATCACTGTGAGTCATTACAGCCAGAGTTCATGGAAGAGGCGCCGAGACGAGGCGCCTGCAGAGCAGCAGCCCGGCGCCCGGGAGGCTCCGGTGTGAGGGAACGCGTCGGTAAGACGTGAGCGAACAGCCCCGCTGTGAGAAGCTGTGCCAGTCATTTGGATCAAACTTGTTGTCTTCCTGTGAAAGGCCTGGTAGTTTCCTCACTATTCATGTGGTTGAAACAGGAAACAAAGCAGTGGTGAGCGCAGCGCCGCATATCGCTGCTGAACAGCGACTTCATCAGGACGCCTTTGAACTGGCGGCCCAAACGTGACGGCAACGAGGGGAACATGAGACCAAATGTTCAAATTAACGCAGTTTTCCCACAAATCACCTCAAACGACGAGATGCTGCTACTTTCATTGAATCACCTGGTTCATATTAAACCAGGTAAATAAGTAATAGGTGATTATTTACCTGGTAAATAATCACCTGTCTTTGTGATTCACCACAAAGACTCATTCTAGATTTTATGTCAAAGTCTTTAAATTTGACTCCAAAGTGACTCAGACTGTAGATTTATTTCTAATATTCCAGTCATTTTGTCTTTATTTTTAAATCATTTCCAACCACAAAGGTTTCAAATTTATTTGGGTTTTCTTAACCAGCACAAAATAATTGACATTATTTGGAAAATGATCCACAGTTTTTACAGGAAAACTCATGAAAGTATCAGAGTTGGGTAGTAACTAGTTACATTTACTTAGGTAACTTTTTGGAAAAGATGTACTTTAAGGAGTATTTTTACTACACTGTACTTTTTACTTGGGTAATTTTATTACTAAGTATCTCTACTTTTATTTGAGTAAAACTTCTGGATTTTCAACCCACAGAATGAAAAACAAACAAAAAGAAGAAAAAATTCTCCAGACAGATTTTGCATTTTCTGCATTTTTTCATGAATTTTTCATTTAAACGGATTTCTAAACATTTTCTTTTGCCTGATTTTGTTATTTTTTGTTATATGAATTATTGTCAAAATTTGTACTTAACTTTGTGTTTTGGTCCATCTGATGATGTAATTTGTACATATTTGATCAGTTACTCAGTACTTTCAGACTTTTACCAAATACTTTTTTACTCTTGAGTAATTTCTTGGACTGTTACTTTTTACTTGAGTAAAAACATGTTGAAGTAGTTTAACTTTTACTTCAGTACATTTAAACGAGCTGTTCACTAATCATTTGGGCTGAATTGGACTAAAACGGGCTGAACGGAAACAATCGCCACATTTTAAGGTTATTTTTGAAATATAAAATCTAAAACATTATTGACAACATTGAAGTTTGATTGTGTAAAAGTCTAATCTGTATCCAGATGTCCGTCATGAACCCATCAGATTATTAATCCTGTCTGTGGGAATCGGGTGACGGAGGAGCAGCACAGCTGTTGGAGTAAACCTCTCCCTGCTCGCCGCTCCCAGAGGAGCAGCCACTGCCATGGTGATTATGTCACCACTTAGTGAACTAACTGACACTGATGGGTTTGAAATGCACTCCGCGTCCCAGCGGGCCCCGGCCCCCTCCGGCCCCCCGGCCTCCTGCCAGGCCCCTCTGCGCTCGGTGTCTGGTTACCGCAGAGTGACTGCAAGGCCAAGTTCAACAGCAAGCAGCATCTGAAGGGACTGCTGCCCGATTTTAAAGCGTTTCGGGTGATGGGGGTATGAAGACTCCTCTCTCTGTGACTTGACTCTTATTTTCTATTCTCACCAGTCTCTGGAAGAGGAACCGTAAAACCTGCGGCTCCAGGTTTAAACAAGCTTCTGCTTTTTGTTTATCTTGTTTTATTTTCTGAGAGTTCACCAGAAACATCATGAAGGATTTTATTCATCCTGAATATTTCCTGTTCCAACCGTTTGGCAGCGTTACATCACTTCTAGACGGAAAAGAGCTTTTCTCCATTTTCCATATCTGTAGTGAAGAACCACGGATTCTGTTGGTCATTTTGTCTTCAGTGACTGAATTTTTTCATCTCGTGTCATTAAGTTTTATTCCTGATCTTGTTCTGTTTCAGTCCAATAAAGACTTTCTGTTCACCTCTAGGTTGAATGCACATGTGAACACCAAGCGGACCAGAGACCGCTCCAAAGCAGGAAGTGGATTACAGCGCAGGGCATTCTGGGTAAATCCAACCAAAGCTAGCGTGCTAGTTTAGCGCTAGCAGGAGAAATGGCTCCTGGTCTTTAGCCAAAGACCAAAGGAAGTTGCGCTCAGTGTCTAAAGAGGTTTTTGTGTCGTTTCCTTCAGTGGTTCTTGGTGCAGCGCCCCCACAGGCCAGGAAGGGAACATTGGGGCGCTGAGGGAAGTTGTTGTTTGGTAGATCGGACCGTTCCTGAAACCGACTTGCACCTTTTTCTTCATACAGTCCGTATTTTATGAGGAATCTTTGTAACGGGAGATTAAAAACAGGAACATGTAACTTGAACTAAAGAAAAAACTGCTTGAAGACGGATGATCAAAGCTTCTAGTCTGATAATAGAAATAGTTAATAAATAATTAGTTTCTGAGAAACATCCACTCTGTTCTCATCCTTAAAATATTCTCTCAGCATCATGAATATTGAAAAATTTCTTCATTTTTGGCTTTTTTCAAAAATGTATTTAATGTTTTTAGTGTTTTTAGTTTTCAATATAATTATTATTTTTGTTATTAAAAGTGTCATTTGTTAGAGGGTTAAGCTGAAAAACATTTATTCATATGTATTAACAAACATCTTGTTGATGGCATTTATGTTAAAGTGATTATAGTTATTAGATTTCATAATTCTTATTGAGTCATCGTGGAGTTAAGAAGAAGTTTATTATAGACATAATTCATACCGATAATGACAAATGGAAAGTGACCTTTAGGTGTAGTATGATTAATTTCACATTAAAATCTCTATTTGCCTCCATGAGGTCAGACACTGATGCTGGGCGAAGCAGCGTAGGCGATAAGAAGCTCAGGTCGGTTAGCTAGCGTCTCTTTTCTCATCCATTTGGGCCCATTTGGGTTTTATTCATTTCCTTTTCTTTCATCATTTTTTTATCAGGGGAAAGTGATAAAGAGCTTCAAGTCAGTTTCTTAAAGCTCTGACTCATGTAATTTTTTCCTTCCACTTAACTTTCCCCAATATTCTTGGAAGAGCTTTAGCTTTTACTGCTGGTGTCTTCCCCTCCTGTTGGAGAGAGTTGGGGCTGTTCCCCAGATCGAGTTGATCAAAACATTTCTGTTTAAAATAGTTCTAGTTTTTTGAATGAAATTACAGAAAGTTTTGAGCAGCACTGATGGGGCTTTTCACACTGATCTGATGACTAAAGTGATAAAATGTGACTTTGGGTCACAAACAGAATACACACGTTCAGCTGTCATCTGTCTTCTTTTGAGAAAAATCTGGATATTTGAGTCGATACTGAGAATCATATTCTGGCTGAAGATGCTGTGTGGTGCAGCAGTGGCTTTGAGAAACTTCACAGAGTTAAGAGCAACAGCAGCGGCTGTCAGGCTCTTCATGCTCTTCATGCTCTGCAGAAACAACGTTGGCATGTTGGCGATCATGTCTGAGAACCGTCCATTTCCCGCTCAGCTGGCTTCTCTTTAAAAGCAGAAAAACTCTCAGCATGTGAAATTGATCATAAAGTCTTTCCAGGAGTCGGTGTGCTGCTCTACTGCAGGAGTTTTGGTTTCTTCTGCTCCTGTGATTCAGAAACATCTCAGTAAATTATCTAAGGAAAGCCTTGATCTGCTGTCTGATCATTTAGACGACTTTAGACGCTGAAGCTAAATGTGGTTTATTATTTTAAAAAGTTTCTCTAAGTTTTGACTCTGCTGTGGTAAACTACAGAGACTCAGCATGATTAATCTAACCCACAGTAAAACCAAAACTAATATGTCTGTCCTGCGTTTGAACTATTAGTGAAGATATGAAGCTGATAAATGACAGGAAATCAATGATTGCATCAGCCACCGTAGTTCTGCTGTGAGGGAGTGAAAAGTTTTCCAGAGGCGTCTCATTATGCAGTCTATATATAGTAGTCATGTTAACCAAGTTGATTTCAGTTATTAACTGATTGCTTTTGATCCATCTGTGACAAAACGACATGAAAGCAGCTGCAGCGTCTGCAGAGGTGACTGGAAAGGTGTCATGTTGATGTGAGTTTTTATGAAGCGTTAGGAACGGCGGCGCGTCTCGCCCGATGCGTCGCCCGATGCGTCGCAGCAGAGAAACCTGTGTGTTTAGTCTATTAGCAGAGACAGCCGGCGCGCTTTGGGGAGCTGACCCCAGGGCTGCAAGACGGCTTCAGTTACACCAACCCAGCACCCCGCCTCCAACCTCGAACCCCTGACCTCCCATCGGCTGACCTGCCGTTAGCGCCGTGTGTGTGTGTGTGTCTGTTGTTTCTCAGTCGCTTAAAGGAGCTAAATTGAAGAGTTGGCGGTGCTGTTGATGGTCACGATGATACGCCTCCACAACTGTGGCTCCTTTAGCGCTCACCGCTTCTCACTCTGCTGCTGATTTAATAAAGTTTAGGAAATGATGGAATAAGTGCGTCCACCTGTGGCGGTTCAGGATGCGCTAATCTCCTGATTTAGCTGCTAACCCCGTCTGCAGGTTCACACTGCGCCTGACCTCTCCTCACACACGCTGGGATGAACTCCAGAGCTCAGGACGCGGCGTCGGGCGGTGTGAGCGCGGCGTTTGGAAACGAACGGCTGCGCTCTGCAGGTGCTTCATCACTGCTGCGTTCAGTTGCATCATCCATCAGGGAATCTCTGCTGGAGCTGGAGGGGATTCTGTGAATTATCCCCAAATAAGAAACGATGTTGAGCTGTCAGAGCGCAGGATTGTGATGTCACCCCAGGACTTCCCTGAACTGCCCCCAGGTGGGGCATTAATGACAAACTGCTGCCTGCAGTAGAGGAGCAGCAACCTGGAAACTTGCAACTGGATTCAGCAACAGATGATAAAATGAACCAGCATGAGACGTTATTAGAACTAATGGAAAATATAAATATTTAACTGATTAGCTGTCAACAGACAGAGGCTAACGGTTTTCCTCGGCCCGTCCCGCTGCAGATTGCTTCCACTTCTTCTGCTGCGTTTTAAAATATTCCTGACCCTCCAGTCAGTCCTCCTCTCAGCTCCAGTTTGACCAGTTTGCATATCCTGAACAATGTCAATAAAACCCATTAAAAAATGTAAAAATAATTTTACGTCTCGATCTTCAAATAAAAGAATTTGCCACATTTATTCTGTTTGAATTGCAGAAAATTTAGTTTTTAAGTTTTGGTCCAGAAGCTTCAGCTTAACTGGTCATAAATATGTAAATAAAACCTGAAGTTGAAGTTTTATAAACCAAATTAAAAATGAACAAACTAGTTTCAAAGGAAACCCTCCTTTTGTAAGATTAGCCTCTGGCAGGTATGAATTTTATTTATGTCAAATTGTTTCAGATATCAAACAAAGATAACGTGAATAGAAACAAAAAGTTTCCAAATGTTATTTATTAAAGGAAAAGTTACCAAACCAACCAGAAAAATAATAAAACGACTCTCCGTCCTTTAATCTAACCTGTTAATAAATATAAACTCATTTTTAGATCATTTGAACTTCTCCAAATGTAAAAAAGTAAATCTGATTGGTGTGGCCTTCAACCAGACTTTTTGTTTAAATCTGTTTTAATGTTGTGACAAAACTGACGGCCATGTTGTCTGTCCTGCTGTCCAGTGATCACCCTCCTGTGCATAGATACGTCTCGTCTGTCAGATCCTGTTGTTTTCATGCTGTTTCTTGCATGTTTCTGATGAAAAGAAGTTTTTCTTATGATCCTCCTTCACGTTTCTGTGTATTTGGGTTGCAGTCTACTGTAGGAATATTATTGATAATTGATAAACGGCTTCATTTATTCACCAACAGACTCAGAACTCATATGACCCAGTGAAGCTTCATTCCTTTGACACATTTGGTGAATAGTTATTAAAAAGTAAAAGTGTTGAGTGCTGTATGAATATTAGCCTTCTGGTTGATGATACATTAGCCATTTTATCCCCGGCGGTTAAAGCCGCTGCAGTCAGAAGTGATGCAGTTTGATGGGAAGAAGGAGAAAAGCAAATAAAGAGGAATGACAACAGAGTGTGAGGAAGGAGTCTGACGCTCAGCTTCTCCTGCCTTCTGCTGTGACTGAGAGGAGAGACCAATTAACCGTTAATGTGAGCGCTGACGGGCGGATTACTCCCCGGCTCGGCCGCCCCTTTAAAAAACAGACATTAATAACAATAACGCAGTAATAACTGGGCTCTTAAAGGGACAGCTGTGGCCCGGCTGGGATTTTCATCTGCAGCAGTGTAACACTCAGCCGTGTTGGCGGCGCAGCCTAATGTCCTTCACAGCTGGCTTCACATGTTTGAGCTGCCAAGAAGGCTTTTGTTCACTTCCTGGGCCCTTTGTGTGACCCGGGACGCGGGACTCTGGCCCATTGTTCAGCCAGGCAGGAAGTTCCCGTCCTCCAGCAGCAGCTACCTGGAGGCTTCAAGGTGAAGGCAGCCGACATCGCGCTGTCATGGAAACCCCGTCCTGATGCCGCATCCTCCTGGACGCTATTGTCTCCAGGTTTACAGTTACCGGTCAGAAGCAGGGGTCAGAGGTCAGGCGGTGCACCTCTAACAATCCTGCAGGTGCTCCATTGAGCCGCTTCTTTCTTAATTAGGAAGACGGACCAACAAACAGCGCAGGCATTCACATGCGCCCGCGGTCGTGACCGATCGCTGGACCCCGTGTAGTTGGAGGATTCTCTTACCGCGCTGCCAATGGAAGCGAGGAATCTGAGCGCTGCGCTCGTCCTGGGAACAAAGGGCCGGTGGCCCCGGGGCCCGGGATAAGGAAACTCCGGGTTTGGCCCCTGGACCTGCAGATCCTCCTGAAACAGCCAGGTGTTCCAACAGGAGCCACTTTGTGGAGCAACAGAGAGCTTTTTTCCTCCGTCTTTACCGAAACGTTCAGCCGCCGGCTGTGTTTAGCACGTAGCATTCAGCATGTTGGTAACCAGAAAACACACGGAGCCGGTCCTGGTCCTGGTCCTGGTCCTGGTCCTGGTCCTGGTTCTGGTTCTGGTTCCTCTGCAGAGTGTGAGCAGCGCTGGAGCCTGCAGAAGGCAGAGAGGCAGAAACGCTGTGCTGCTCAGCGTCTCCAGCCGCTGCTGCAGACTCACAAGGCCTGAATTCAGGGAAAAGTTTCATGAAATGTTTTGGAAGCAAACCTCTTCTGATCACCACCTGGATGAGTTTGGACCAGAGCCCAGGTCAAAGGTCAGTCCTCCATCTCATCTTCATCCATCTTCATTTGATGGGCTTTTTTCCTTTTGCTGAATTTATCTAAAAACATTAGGATTATACAAAAATGCAGATATAAAACAAAAACATTAGAGGAAGTTATATCATGTTTTATTTCCCTGTCAAAATCCTGAGACGTTTTCATTGGTGTGAGACGAGAAGGAAAAAGTGAAAGATGTAAATATGATGTCAGACTTTATGAACAGATGAATAAAATCTGTTCATCTCTGTGATCTCCAGTCCAAAGCTCTTATTTTGGATTCTCATCTGGTTCTTAATAAATATAAAAGCAGTTGGAGATCAAAACAGTTTGTTCTAATTTTCATTGGAAGTTAAACCAGAAGAATCCATTTGGAGTGAGTGAAAATAATTATCTTAGCATTACTTTGGTTGAAAAGAGAAGGAAGAAGTGAACACTTATTTAATCCTAATTCATTATGTTATTTAATCCTGAAATAAAGAGATACATTACTTATAACTATCAAAAAACATGTAATTAAACTGTTATAATATTCATGTGCCTGTTCAGTATACTGGGCTAAAGAGCCAACAAATGTTTAATACATAGACAAAATTATTGCAAACTAATTCATACAGTAAAATCTACAGATTAATATTAATATCAATAATAACAGCTGGATACCAGAATAATTACCAACTCCTTGTTGATTTACACCAATAAATTCTAATTAATCTTAACGTTACATAACAGTAAGTAAAATCAAACAGATAATATTGGCAGTAATAACAATAAGCTGCCAATAATCAGATCCTACCTGCAGACGGTGGACCGTTAGAGGAAAGCAGGTCCGGTTCTCAGGTCGGTCCGGGTTTTTCTGCCATTAGGACTGATCTTAACAAAGTAATCGCTCCCAGATCAGCTGAGCTCCACTGACCCCGGCGTGACCCCACCGTGACCCCACCGGGACCAGGCTCAGGGATAAACCCCCACCTGTCGGCCGCCGCCATGTTTCTTTGGGTTATAAATAAATATGACTCCATTTCACTTCATTGTCTGCAAAGTGAAAAACTAAGGATTTGGTAGGAAAGTGAGCAGCGGCAGGTCAGAGGGGAGAATCGTAAGCAGCAGGAAATGCTTGTTGGTGTTTAACCTGCAGGAATCTGACAGCCGCCTGTCGGTTGTGTCTTTCTTCTGGTTTCACCTCGCAGCTTTTCTCTCTCTGTCACTTCTTGGCACTCGCACCACCTGCTCAGGACCTGCTGGATTTCTCTCCTGCAAAAGAGCTTTTCAGCGCGGCGCGGCTCACATCTGCCAGCCGGTTTCTTTTCTGTTCCCGGCTCAGTCCTCCTCTCCTCCTCCTACACCTGCTCCCTCTCTCTGATCTCTGCATCTTTGTCTGGGACGTCTTTGAATCTTCTCCTTCCATACGCTGCTGGATTTATCTGCCTCTTGCACTCTTTTCTTTCATTTAAATGTATCAGTTTAACTGTAAATGTGCACCTTTTTATTTTCTAAGCCACTATCCATTTACTAAAGATGCATTAGATGCTAAAACCCAAAGAGGAAGGTATTTTAGGAAAGCTGTGTTGCATTTTTTGGGGGAGAATGATGGTGTTTTTTTCATATGCTCGCTGATTGGATGACTGTCATATTTGAAAAGTGTATTGTGCCGTCAATGCAAAACCCCAAAGAAACAGTTTTATTCTAAAAATAAAACCATAAAATATAACGGTTTTCGTCATTAAATTAAAAATGAAACGCATGATTTGATCTTCAGATGAAACCTGGATGATTTCCATCAGTTTTTCTGATTTTACCTGCAGTAACCAGCTTTTCTGGTGAAAATAGTCAAACATTGAGAGTCTCTCCAACCTTTTAAACCATTCATAGCCACGTTACGCAAATTTTACAGGTTTAGAAATTAATTCATACAAAATGAACCTCATTCACCAGAATGGGACAGAATATTTAAACACTGCATTATAAATAATTTTATTTAGAAGATAAAATTAAAAACATAATCCAGGTCCTTCAAATTAAAATCAACCAGAAAAGTCCAGAGCTGCGCTCAGGTCCTGTTCACACTCGTTGCTAAGAGACAAGAATCACATTTAAAATGCACATTTGTCTCCCTGTCAGAACGATGCAGAAGCTCATAGTGAACATAATTTTTCTGTGCAACTTAACTTCAGATTATTAGAGAATTTGTCTATTCAATCCAGAAACACGTGGATTTCCTTTGTCCTGATTGGCTGAATCTGAAGCTCAGAGAGAACAAGCTGTTAGCTTCTGTGCTAGCGCTAAGATGAAAAACCTTCCTTCTGCTTTCTCCCACTGATGGTTTATCTTTCTAAAGACTCAAACTGCTGGTGGAGGTGCAGAAACATTGATGATATGAAATTCAGCAGATTGTGAGGAATCGCCCTGTAATCTTGCATTTGTTGCCTAAAATGTGACATAAATACATTTGTAAGGTTTTCAGGTCAGACCTTCACTCTGTAGCAACGCTCCAACAGACTGTGGGGTTGTTGGTGTAAATAATTACAGGTCGTATTAAATGGTTTTGAGTGTAAATGTACGACTAGACAACCTGGATCTGAAGGAAACATTTATCAGAAACTGCAAAGTTTCCATGTTTATAAAAATCCCAAATATTTGTGTTATTTTGAATTGTGGTAAAAGTTTAGCAGCTTGGCTAATAACTAGAGCCATTTTGTCACCCTGCTGTTTGCTCTGGAGGTAGATTGCTGCATCTTATTTGTATTTGTCCGGTGTGTTTCCAGATTAAGATCTCTGTTTAGCTGACATCAGTAATTAACAGTGAGCAGACACGGAGCAGTCAGCTGATTTTGGCTGCAGCCGCCGCGTCCTCGCGCGCTGCCAAGTCAAACACAACACAGGCGACTTTCATTTGGGACCCAACAGCTGAGGCCCCGCCTCCCTCCACCGTCGCTTACTGTCCCGCAGACAGGTCAGGCTGAGGTTAGTCAAATACGGCCAGCTGAGCCTCTCCATACTGCCCATTAACTATAAAAACATGGAGGGATCTGGCTTCTATTGTTTTTATACCTGTAAAGTTTTTCTTTTAAAGCTTTATTCATCCAGAAAAAAGTTTTCCAATAATTCTCAATCTGCCGGCTCTAAATACAGAAGCATCAGAGAATTAAAACGCCAGAGCCAGTTTTCTTCTTTCTGTTTAATTTCTGCAGTATATACACCCTGAAACTTCCAGAGCTGTTTGTTTATCTTTTGGGAAGTTTGCCTAAAATCTGCCGGGCCAAATTTCATGGAGGTTGGTAGAAACTTGGATGCTGGACGCAGAAACTCCTTCAGTTTCTGACACAGATCCTTTTGTTTAATTGTGGAATAATTCACTGGCTTAGTGAAGGCCTTCAGTTCAAATCCATGCAGACTTTATGAACATGGCTGCTGGGCTTAAAGAAAGCCTTTAGGGGTCGTGACCTCTGTAGCTTATGGTGGAAAATAGACTTTAAGAATTACACAAAAACCAACCAAACCTAGAAAACAAAGTCAGAGATAATCTGCAAACCAATTATTGAATTGGGCTTGAAAAACTGTAAAAAGAAAAATAAAAAGTAGAAAATGGTGCCAATATTCAGTAGCTTGATGCAGGTTATTAAAGCTTTCTGTCAGTTAATAGTAATCATGTTGGCTGCAGAAAAGATGATTTATCAGTGTGAGGAATCTCTTCAGTGTGACACAGTGGATCCCAGCAGCAGAGTGGAAATGTTCAACATAAAACAGGAAAGTTTGAACTGAATTTAAGTTTTTATCTTCATTAAATGAGCCTCATTTTCCTGCTGGTCAGTTTTGCACATAGAGAAGTGAAGCAGAGTTTTATTCTGAAAGGTCAGGAGGGTCAGATGGTGTTTCATGGTCTTTCTGTGCGTTTGGTCGCTTAACGATCTGTTAGTGTTACTGCTGAGAAAGTTTCAACTAGTTACCACTAAAACAACAATCTGTCCTTAAAGTGTCACTAAAAGTCAATACTACAGTATTTATTGTTATAATGTCTTTTATATTGAAGACAAACTGAATCAAATATTTAAACTTTAAGCTGTTGATTTACTAAGCAGTTTCTTTTTGGTTAAAACCAATGGTTACCCAGATGAATGCATTAATCTTTACGGGAGCCGTTTGCCTCCATGAATGAACTAAAGGAAACCTGCTGATATTTTATTATAACTATTATTCCTCAGAGAGTTTCTGTGTTTAAAGGTTTTGGTGGTAAAATGTGGACGCTCTCCCCCTGCAGACAGACGGCCGCGCTCTGCGCTGCTCCCACTTCCGATCGCTCTAATGTTTTTCAGTCATAATAAATCTGGCCCTGACTTTCTAAAGCAAACAATGCTGTGGGGACCGAGTCCTCCAATAACACTTTGTCAGGTCCAATCAGGCCTGAAATATGACTCAACTGTCTGCGCCTCCCTGCACTCTGAGAACTCCCTCCTGCCTGCTTCCTTTCTCTCCCTCCGCCGTCCTCTGCTGCTCTTTCTCTGGGCAGAACTTTGGTTCTTCCCGACCCAATCGACACGTTGTTCCCCAGATCAGTTCAGTCATAAAGAAGATCTATATTATTAGTTGGATTTATTTTACAATCTTAAGTCTGAGCTGTTCATCAAAACTTTTAAATTCACAAACTCAAAGATTTAATATATTTCTGTTGGTTAAAGTTCTTTTTTATTCTTGAGGTTTGAAAAATCAAATCTTCTCTGAAATGTTGTGACAGCAACAAAAAACATTAAGTTTTTATATAAAGTTTGTGTTTGCTGTTGGACAGTAGATCCATTTGAATCTGAGTGAGATTTATTCAATGTCCAAACAGTTTCTTATAAAGACGCATTAATTTCACCACAAGGTTTTACGCAACACGTCAGAACTTATGAAGTTACAGGAGTTTCTCCAGAGAACATCAACACAAAATCATGTCTAGAAAATGTATTTATTTTGGCTATTTTTGTCACATCTCTTCATTTTAGAGATTTATTTTATTTCAGTATGTAGTTAAATACATTTAAATTAGACAAATTCAGGTCTGCACAATTTATAGCTACATGCTAGTTTCAGGTAAAATGTTTGGCTGCGGGGCGTGCCGTGGTGGCGTAGCGGTTAGCGCGACCCGTATTTGGAGGCCTTGAGTCCTCGATGCGGCCGTCGCGGGTTCGACTCCCGGACCCAACGACATTTGCCGCATGTCTTCCTTTCTCTCCTTCCCCATTCCTGTCAGCCTACTTTCGTAAAAGGGACACTAGAGCCACAAAAGACCCCCTGGAGGGGTAAAAAAAAAAAAATGTTTGGCTGCAAATATAAAAAATTAGACTGATATTTTTACAAAGGGATCAAACTTTTGCATAAACTCCCAAGTGTTCAAGAGCAGCAGCTGATTTAATTTGGGTGTGATTTTACACTGTTTTTAGTTCTGCCAGTTAACAGATTAAAACAAGCAACAAGAAGATAAAAACTTAATAAAGAAAATAAATTATAGTTGGCATTATTACCGTGGATCTGCGGTTTGCGTCGCCCTATCAGCTTGTGCAGAATCCTAATCCTACGCAGTGAGTGGATGTGGTAGATTAAACATTTAAAATTTCCTGCTCCTGATGTCCATAACTGATAGAAATGTTAGATCTGAGCTGACCTTTAACCTCCTGCTGATGAGATCACTCAGCAGTGAAGTTGTGGGGAGTTTTCTCCAACGTCGCTCTGCTCTCGCTCTCTGGTCATCGATTGCAATCAGGCTCACCTTGGATGTAGAAAACGACCTCATAACTGTATTTCCCAGGGAGATAGTTTCCCAAATTGGATCTGTGGGACCAAGATGAAACCATTAAAACCAGTTCAAGGCCAAAAGCTCAGCAGGTAAAGTGTCTCCATGCCTGATTTGCATCATTCTACTATCCCTCACCCTGATCTGCAGCAGAGCTCCCCTATTGGCTCTGAGCGCGAATAAAAACCTGCCCAGTTAAACCGGGTTTCCTTGAACTCCTCTACCTTTGTAGCTCCGGCTGAATGGGTTGACCCCATGTATTTATTTGTTAAGTTTCTTTTTAGCGCGCTAGCCCAAGGCCGTGCTAATCAAAGCCGCTGATTCCAAGCCGCACCAAGACTGTGGTGGACGGGAATCGCCGCTGATGGCTTCCCTCACACTGAGCATGTTCCCTTCACGCATGATTAGCACCGTTGAGTAGCAGGGACAGACCACCTCAAAGAGAAACCTGCCCCGACTTCAAAGTGTGCACACACACACGCACACACACATTTAAAACTTAATTCAACTTGGCTTCAGCTCCCCTGGTCAATACGAGGAAAGCCTGCCTGCTTTAGGGTTACTTTAATGTTTTATTGGTGAATGATTGACATCGTCACTTTTCCTTTTCTTATCAAATCATTTGCTTTTCAAGAAAAGTACAATTTAATTTACAGGTTTTTTTCTTTTCCTTGTATTGGTAGATTATTAGAAATAAACATTATTTAAATGTTGACTTCTGTCGAGTTAATCTAAAAATGGTCGTTACTAAAGGGTTTGGCTGTCTACAGAAGGCTTTATTATTCAAGCATATAAATGGAAAGTTGAGTGGAAGGAAAGCTGGCTGGTTATTTTCAATGTTTAATCCGACTGAATGTAACCAACCGACTGCGGTTACATTCAGAAATACTGCAAACGTTCCTGCAGAGATTTTATAAATGCTGCAGACGCTACAATAAATCCAGATTTATTCAGACGGTCTTTCCTCTCCGATGGAGATCCACTCACCTCAGCATTGTGATTGCTCGAAGTGGGAGACTTAACAGGAGGTTGGACCTGTTCTGTTTAACAAAGGTAGTAATTCATTCACCATCTTGATTCAGCAGAAAAGATGCAGTGAGACCAGGACAAAAAGCAACTTACTTCATCTTTATATCTTAAACATTGAATAATCAGAGCTAAATGGAGCTTAAGTTAAAATTACTTCAAGTATTTTTATGATTGAGGAAATTCCCCAGTTTTTTTTACTAGTGCATAATTTGGAGTTTATTAGATTGTTTATTTTTCTGCAAATATTGTCAAAAATATTTGGTTCAGGTTATGCTAACTCCCACCTGCAGGTGGCAGTATTTCTTACTCCTACTATGTTGTTTCTTCAGCTTCACTGGAGACCAATACAGCGTGCAGCAAAAAGTCACATTTACCATCATAGATGAGCTCAAATATTGCAAAATGATCTCCATAAAATCAGTGATTTTGATTGCAGAAATCTCAAAATCAATCATGATTCTTTGTGAAATCATCAGGAACCAGAACTAACAAGCCGCTTTACCCCCAGGTTTCTATGATCGCTGGATGCGTTTTGTTTCTCTTCCACCGGGCAGAGAGAGGAAGAAAAGAGGTTAACTGACGTTTCCTAGAAAGCTTTCCTAATGCGGCGTGTTGCAGGGAGCGCATGTTCGGCATGGATGTGGAATTTGGCCCGAGGCACAACGACTGTCAGACCTCTCTCACTTAAAATCCCCCGAACAGAAGCACAAAGGGAGGAGAAGGGGAGAGAACAGCGAGGTGTTGCTGCTCTACCTGGCAGATGAAAGGCGTCACAAAGCGCCATTCATGACACTATTTGAATAAATAAACAGCCTGAGCTCCTGCTGGCCGTTTGCTGCATGTTTTGCTGCCTTGCTGCTGTTATGAACCTTCTGACAACAAAACTTCAGTGACTCTCAGTTTTCCGTTAAGCATATAGTATTACTCTTAGCTTGCATGTTATCCTTCCCTAAATAATTCACAGCAGACCAGTATGATGTTCATCCTAAAGGCTTGTGTCTGAATCGTGCTATAGACGCTTCCTCTGTGTTTTTAAAACTTCACTTTTTAAACTAAACATCGTAGAAAAGTAATTCTGTTGCATGATTTTAATAAACGGAGCTCACAGCAGAGCCGTCCTGCTCCTCCTCCATCTGGGTTAATCTGGACATACAGAAGCAGCCAATCAGAGCGCAGCGCTGCACTTCCTGGATTACGACACTATACCCAGCTCTGTCGGCGAGCGCTCTGCTTATATAACCTCTGACCTCTCTAATGCATTAATTAAGGGGGAAGTATGTGTGGGTCCATTTAGAGTGATGGAGGGTGTTGGTAATTGCCCAGTGACCCAAATATTCTTTTTCACCATCAACACCAGTAAGACCCTGACACTGGTTTCAAACTGGAGCCATAATGTGTCTGACTTTTATTGAACAAGCATTCACCCTAAAAGTCCAATAGTAATGCTCTACATCTACATTAGCTGACATATGAATACTGACATTCATCAGCGCAGACTGAGCGTTTGCACAGCGTCAGGTTGGGGCTTTTTGGGTTGTAGTTGCTTCTTATCACAAACATAAATATTGTTGACAGAAGTTGAACTCATGGACTCACTTGGTTCATGTTGACATCACAGCTTCATGCAGTTGCTGCAGATCCAACGCTGCTCTGTGGATCTCTAATCGGGTCAGTCTAAAGTCTGGGGAACTGAGTCATGTTCATGAAACCGGTCTGACGTGATGCAACCTTTCATTGTCCTGTTGGAAGGAGCCGTTAGCAACAACACTGAGGCAGGCTGCCGAGTCTACATGTTGGTACCAAGAGGCCCAAAGTGTGATGGCTGAAGGTGGGATGGATTCCTGACCCGACCAGCTGAATGGTGCAGCTCAGTTTGAGACTCATAGGACCAGGAAACGTTTCTTCTTCTTCTGCTACAGCTCATGGAAATGAGCTAATGATGCTGTGCAAAATGACCCACATTTCAGGAGTGTAGCACAACCTGAAGTAAAACATACAGAGAAAATGTTTTAACAACTGTCAGAGGTTGGACCAGATCCCAGCCCTAAAGTCCGACGCTCAAGTTAACGTCTGGTTCTGTTCCGGCTCAGTAAATGTCTGGTTCTGTTCCAGCTCGGTTAACGTCCGGTTCTGTTCCCGCTGAGTTGGGTGTGTCTCCAGTGTGTCATGGCGGGATACAACCAGGAAGTGAATGAATCCGTTCAGTTTGCGTTGTCCATGTTTCCAATATTGAGCAGTCCAAGTCAAAATTAAGGTTAGCTTCGTAGCGTCGAGCTAACCGTTAGCGATGGGGTAAAATCAGATCCAATCATTTCAAACTTCAGAGTTCACACCAGCCAGCTGTTGTTCCTGAACAGCCCAGAGTCCAAAACCTCAGGACGAAGGAAAGAGTAGGACTGACTGGTTTTATTAGAAAACTTTTTATATCAAATCAAAACCTTTACTGAAGAGTGGAGAAAAACACTTAATGTTAAATCCCTCAGCAAAAGAATCTCAGCAGGTAAACTTGGGCTTTTTTAGCATAAGTAAAGTTCATAAATGTGTTTTTTAGAAATCAGCCCAGAGACAATGAATCCAACACCAGTTGAGGGCCCAACATGGATCATGTTCTGGTTCTCCTGGATCAGTTCTTGGAGTAATTCTGGTGGGAATCAAGTGATTCTGCAGAAAGTTTCCTACAGAATAAGGAATCCTGATCGTAGAGATTCTTAGAAAAATCACAATGAATTTCTTTTTTCATTCTCAGTAAAGAAGAATTTCTCTCTGGTTTCAGTCCAAAGTTATCAGGATCCAGCATCAAAAGCTGGAAAGTGTGAGTTCACATTTTCCATCTCATCTCCAGGCTGAATCCAGCCATGCTGGTTGTTTTTGTTTGCCAGACGCAGGCGTGCGCCGCCGCCGCCTGGATGTTTGAGCTATGCTGACGGCAGGAAATATGTGTCAATATTGATTATCATTACTGAGTCCCACAGAGCCTGTCGATCAATTAGACGCTTCAGACGGAGCAATAACAAAACTCCAGGAAGAGGAACTCAACCTTTTTAATTAATGACGGCTTTGTTTTGCTCTGCTAACACCCACAATGCAACACTGGAGAGACGGCATCAAAGCAGGACGTCTAAGGAGATGTTTTTCTGACTAACTGGTGTTTTTAACTGGAGAAATGTAAAGTCACACACTCGCCCCGTCACTCTATCCTGTTTGGAGAGCCAGCAGAGTGGTTCTCTGGAGGATCGCCCCCCAGGGACAGAAAATGCATTAAGAAATTAATGTTCACCCTGGGATCTGCCCGAAAGCCCAGACTTAACCTGTGGCTCTGCGTGGAAAGCCCAGATGACTCAGGAGGTTGACTGCTGAGGTCAGTAATTGATAGGCAGTCGTTTGGACCCTCCAACCCCCGCCTGGCGCCTTCTGTTGGCCGAAGACAACGGGCCTTAAAAAGCCATCTAAAGCAAACACTCTGAATGGAAAACGCTTTCCTCGACTCCAGATTCATCCAGAAAGCTTCCGGCACCGTTCCCAATCTGTTTGTTACAAACCGAAGCGTTTCTGTCTGGAAACTGCACAAACATGAAACAGGAAGTAGTTCTGCTGATACAATCTTCAGATCTGTAAAGGACAACATGGTGATGCTAATAATAATAACGATAATAATAAATGTAGCCGGCTGTCATTTGTAGCTGTAATGGTTCAGAAAAAGGATGGGGATTGATTGTTGGCTGTTCTGCTGGGAATTTGCCGGGTCACTGATTGTTGTTAATGGTGATTTTTAGAGAAAATAACTGAACAGGAATGAAGGAGAGACTGGAGAAGTGCAGGCCTTCAGTTTCCCTTTAGCAGCGTTTTAGCTCAGGAGTTCAACACATTTTCTCACCTTCAGCAGTTTTCCTGATTCAAACGTCACCGTAGGAACGGTAAACTTTAAAATGACCAAATTATTTTCCCACATTGATTCTCTCCACATGTGCGCAGATAAAATCTGATGTACTGAAACATGTTTTCTCTGGACGTTCCTGTTCACACCGCAGGAAGGTCAACACCGGCCCGACTCTGCACTTTTTCCTTCTGATCCAGAACCAAGTGTGGTTGACATCCAACACAGTCATGTTTGCCCAAATACCAGTTTACACAGTTTGACATTCCCACTGAAGCCACAGCTGCTTCCCAGGCTGAGGCTGGACGCTCCGTCTTTCTGCTCCAGTTCCTGACAGCTTGAGTCTCAGATCCTTCAGATGGACTTCATTGGCTGGTCCAGCTGTTCTGCAAACCTTAAACGGGTTTCAACAAACTTTTCCTTCGACAGTGGAGACTTGTGCTGTGACAATACATAGAGCCCTTGGCAGTTAAACTGGTTTATTTACTCATTTAATGAAAAAACTTTACCTGTTCCAGACGTTTTTAAAGCTCTGATTGTTGTTTTACCTCCTCTGTCAGACATTTTACAACATTATTATTATTATTATTATTATTTTTATTATTACTATTATTCTCATGGAAACATCCAGAAGTTCAGAAACATGTGACTAGAAACTGTTTCTATCAATGTTTCTTATGCGCATTTTGAAGCATTGCATTAGAAAAGTTTGATGAAAACGCCAAAATTAAAAAAATTGCTTAATTTTACACCGGCTTTTCCAAACAGAGTGGCTGCGCTGGGGGAGGATCCTGTGTGCTCCATGCTACTGACTGACTCCAGCCACGCTCAGATCAACATCTGATGAACTCTTTTCATATCCCGGTTGATTCGCTCCAAACTAGCAGGAACTCACCTGGTCCACCTTTTCTTATTATCTGAAACATTTCTAAAGTTCGCTCAACATGTGCATGACTGTTGGATGGAAACACATCTACTGTTATCAGTATAAAGACAACTCCAGGAATGTTTTTGATGATGTGAAACTAAAACAAGTCAACTTTGCCCTTGTTTAGAGGCCATTGATTAAAATGAAGTTAGTTTGAATTGGATGCTTCTTTTCCTCAGTGTTTTGTTTCACTTTATTAGACATAACTTCATTCATGGACTGTAAACTGAAACACACCGGATCTGTTTTTGGGATCTGAGCCGATGGAGAATCCGGTCGGGCGATGCAGCCAATTCCCTGCCTCTGTGTCTCCGGCGGTCCGACCACGACAGACTTTAGGTGTGTTTGGTCTTTGTTTTGATTTCAGTGTTTGTGCAGAAACATCTGGTGTGATTTCTGCTCCATCAGTAATATATGTACTGATGTTTTAAGTTCTTCTTTACAGCAGTGACTTCATAAGCCGCCATGTTTACATTGGACAATTCAAATAAGACAAAAATTGGACCATAAAGCATAAACAGACTCAAACTGGGGCAAAAAGATCAAACACTAACTTCTCAGTTTAAAGCTGAAAGCATTGAAAACAACCCGAGCAGGTTCCCCAAGTCCAACAAGAAATAAATTGAAAGTTGGTGTTTCTCAGCACATATTGTGTTTCCAGCCTAAAGTCAATGTTTGAAATGCTAAGTGTAGTGCAGCTAAGCCTCTGGTGTCTCGACTATAACCTATGTTTCTCCATGCACACACTCCGCTGCTCCTCAAAGAAAGCTGAAACTCTGAGCTGCTCGTCCAAACGTCGGCTTTTACAAACGGACTGCTTGGAGATTTCTGACTTCCTATTGACTTCAGTCCCAGCTGATTAAAAGCAGCGGCAGCAATAACACACCGGCTTACACAAATATTAGAAGAAAACTCTCCTGAAGAAGGCAAACTGTTAAATTGAATCAGAGGAGAAAAGTCGAAGCGTTGCTGCGTGACTGTGGTGGCCGTGAGTTCCTCTGTATGCGGTCTGTTCATATTCTAATCAGTACGTTTCCTGCTTGCATTGATCAGGGCTGATAACCACCACTTGGTGTCTCCTCAGCAGATGCAAGAGCGCGATAGAACCAAACACTGAAACCAAGTGAGAAACTTCAAGGCCAAACAGGATGGAAAATATCAGAAAGCTGCTTCCCACGTGTCAGATTGTGATTTCGTTTAGGAATCCAAAGACTTCTCGTTAAAAACGGAAGAAGTGTTTTAGTTCTGGGGGAAATGCATGACTTTCTGCCTCAAAAGTAACTAAGCAAAACAATTTCCTTGTAAAAATATTAATAAGTTGCAGGAATTTTACCATTCAGGTTTCAGCTGCTGCACATTTAGTCAGAAATCAACACATTCAGCAGCTCAAACTGCATTCATTTCATGTGAAAATGAATAAATTAACTGTTGCAACACATTAATGAGCAGCTGTGGTGCAAAAAGGAAACAAAATGAGAGTTTTTTCCGTATCAGCTCAGCGCTGTGAGGCTCCATGTGAGTGCAGCCTGCAGATGGGAAGCCGTACCAGGTAATGTTCCTCACCTCTTCCTGTTTCCTATCAATTTCAATCAGTCAGACTTACATGCATCCCACGCCGTCACTCCGCACTGATCAGATGCACGCTGCTGCTCCTGCTGGTGCTTTTCTTTTGATTTCACTCGTTTAAATTTGATCAAATGTTTTAAAACCAGCAAAGCAAAGTTCCTGCAGAACCCGGTTCTGAATACTTTGTGATTCATCAGAACCTGTTTTATGTATCAGTTTGCAAGCTGAATGAAGTAAACGTAAAAATTAATTTTTGTATTTTTTTGCCAAACTTTCTCCCTTTCTGTGTTTTTCCCTCCCTGCCGGGGCGAACCTTCCACATTCGATTTCTTTTCAACTGCAGTCACCTATTTCCTATCTCGCTAATACATTTTCCACATCTGTAAAGTTTATTTTAGTAACTTTATTGGTTTCCCCCGGTGAGTCAGGTAGAGGAAGAGAAGTCATTACAGCTTAGTCCTCCAGCTCGCCTGCCTCCATCTACACCGCCAGGAGAAAAGTACAGAATGTCGACAGCTATCTCTCAAATTTCATCAGGACGCTGTCTTCTCTGGAGACTCCATTTGTGTAGTAAACATCTTAAAAAGGTTCCTTTGGCTCCCCTCTCCCTTTCTTCTCCCTCATATTTATTTATTTCCCTCTTTCTGTCTTTTTATTTATTTCTTTTTTATTTTTTCTCTGGATTCGGCTCGTCTTATTTTTTAAACTGCTTGACTCCTAAAATACAGATATCACAGCTGGGCCCCATGAGTTTTTGAAAAATGAGCATATTACTTCCTACATCTCCCTTTTCCCTTATTTTTGTCACAATAAATATTTCCATTTATATGCAAATTTTTATCTACTGACCAAGAATGGATAAAAACTGGTCTTGTTTTCATTGTGGCGCGGCGAGCAAGCGGCTGTGAAGGCGGGAAGTGTGGGAAGCTGGGAGAGCAGCTCCTCATTTAAAGAGTAAATAATCTCCCATTGCATTCTATTATTTATACCCCTGGCTTGAAAGGGACTGTATTAACTTATAAGTTATAAGTAGTTAGAAGTTACTTACTTTAAACTGGGGGGAGCAGCGAGCCGACGCTCTGCTTAGCTGACTTCACCCCAAATTGCTGACATAATTACATGAATGTAATTTTTTATGACTCACAGAAAATCTCTGCATTTTCACTGAAGCAGATAATTAGACTTGGAATAAAGCAGGGGCGGAATAATTAATACATCAAAACTAGATGAACTTTTTCTAATTATTTTTATTTAATCTCCATTCTAATTATTGTTCTAGTCGGCTGAGCGAGATTGCCTTTCTCATTCAGGGGTGTGAAATGCACCCGTAGCGCTCAATCCTCACCCAGTGAAATATCAACTAAGCGTGGAGACAGGAAATCACAGGCTGCTCGCCGCTCTCCTTCCCCTCTCTGATTGAACTGTAATTTAAATTTCTCCATTGCCAACAAACAATTTACGTACACCTGCCAGACTCTTATTTATTTATTTCCCCTGACTTCCTCCCCCTGCTCTCACCTCCATCCCACTCCAAATGTATGGCAATCAATATTTCTCCTGCTTTAAATGAGTTTGTTAATTAGCCTAATGTGGTTTGGATAGAGGTTGTGTTTTTCCTCCCTATCGCGGCGTTCAGGAGGAGCGTTTGCTTAAAATAACCGGAGGAAACAAAGTGTGTGTATCTGTGGAAAGACTTGCTGACCACAGAGTAAATTTTCCCACTTATCTCTGGTGTCACTCTACCAAGAACCTGCCGCTGAAAGGGAATGGTACATCTGATAAGAGCGCAGTTTAATGCTGATGTAAACATAATTAACACTCCTGACACAAACGGTGCCGATGTGGGCACACTCTGCTGGGTAGATGCACAAACACAAGAGCTGATTAGGAAAAGGAAGATTTTTTTTTATACCAGAAAGTGACGGTTTGGTTTTTTAGCAGCGGAATAAACTGAATATTTTACCAATTATGTGTCAATAAACATTTTCTTTACATAATAACGGCAGATTTCACTGGTAAACATTTAGACTGCTGCAGAACAACATCCGATCACATTTCAGAAAAATAGAAAAAGACCAAAAAATACTGTTTTACACAAATGCACTGTAAAAAGTTAAAAACTTTCACCACTCTAAATGGAGTTTTTATATGATCTTTTTTTTAACATTTCATAATGTAAAATATAAGAAATTTTTGTTACAATTTTTTTTAATTTAAATTCTGTATTTTACATTTTTATTATATAAATTAATTAAATGTATAAAAAATATATATAAGTATTTTAATTTATTTTCTATTTGTTTTTAAGAAATTTTTACGCATCTGTGTAAAACATATGTAATTTTTTCATTCGAATTTTTTACACTCATATATAAAATATGTAAGAATTTTATTTTGTTTTATACATCTATATCAAATATACGTTTGAACTTTATTCTTTATTCTATTTTTGCACATGTAAATAAATCATAACCACTTGGTGGGTTTTGCTCCTGCTCAGCTTCTCTCCCTCCAGCGGACCAGAAGTCAGCAGAACTTCCTTTAGAACGCGTCACTGAACTGGTTCTGCTGCTTTGTGTTTGCTCACACATCTGATCGCATAAACAGACACACACGTAACGGAAACGCAGATTAGGAACTAATGCAACTCAGCTATAGAAATAATAATAATATAATATTATGGAGGAATAAGAAGAAAAAAACATTCATCACAAGCATGAAATTAAAATAATTCCTGCTCTCCCTCCACATCCACAGCTTCCCATTACAGACTGTGTGTTCACTAGATTAAAATTGCCGCTTGATTAATACACAAAACAAGATCAGATTTAATTAACATCAGATTTAATTGAGGCTCCCACAATTCTTTGCAGCTCAGATCGACGATTGCGAGGCTCCGTAATTAAACCAATGTAAATCTACCAGTGCTTTTCAGAGAGAAGAAAACACATCTCCTCATTTAAAACAAAAATATTATTATTATTCCTTTCTACAGATTACAATTTTAACAGAGAAATTATTTGGGAATAATTTAATTAAACAGATAATAATGTTTGCATAAAGAGCTGAAATTCCTCCCTATTTTGACCCAGTTTGAATAGATTTCATGACTGTGTTTAATTTGCCTGATTCTCCTCATCTATTTGTGAACATCCAGACGAGCTGTAATCTAGATTAAGAGCCATCAGGAAGAGAGAGCTCATATCCTGTTTAATGAAATCAGGCTGAAAGCCTCTTAAAACGCGCTGCACTTGCAGCAGCACTTTAAAACGCTTCCAGTCGGGTCTCGCTCCGTCCCTCGCTGATCTCAGGCCCAGTTTCTTATTTCTTGTTTGTTGGAGTTGATATTCTGGCTGCGTCTGGACGCCGTATCATGATCAGACCAGATAGCAACGTTATCACTGTGTTGTATTATTTCTATGGGCCAATATTTTCACTACTATCAATCCAATCTGGAGTATCTGCTAGGTGTGTGTGTGTGTGTGTGTGTGTGTGTTTGCCCCTGTTCTGCTTGGTGGGACTTTGTGTTCAAGGCTGCATGGAGGGAAGCCAAGGGCCAGGCCTCCTCTAAGGATGTAGTGCCACCATGTGTCCGATGTGGGAACTGCATGCTGGTTCAGGCTCAGAAACAGGAATATGAGAAGACAAACATTTATCGTCTTTATGAGAAGAAAAGGTTGAAGGATTCAGGTTGGATGGAAAACTGATTCCTGAGCTCTTAGGAACATTAAATCCTTCAAAATAAATAAGCTGAAGGTAAAATATCGTCATGGGAACCGCACTAGTTACAACACAGTATTAGAGACATTAGAAAAAAATCAAATTATGAGAATAAAGTCATAAAATTGTGAGAATAAACTTGTGAATAAAGAATTTATTTATTTTTTCTTAGTTAGGCCCTAATATTTGGTCTTAATAGTCAAATCAAGTTAATCTTGCAAAATAATTCTAACTAGAAACTTTAATGGATTTTAAACTTAAACTGCTCTCTTGGTGGTGGTGGCATCATGCTGTGGGAAACTGGTCAGAATTGATGTGTAGATGGATGCGGCTAATTCCTGGAAGAAAACCTGTTGGAGGTTTCTGGAGCTCTGAGTCTGGGGTCAAAGTTCACCTTCCAGCAGGACAACCAGCCTGAACATTCATTCATGTCAATGGGTTAGAATGGCCTAGTCAAAGTCCAGAGCTAAATACAAGAAGAATGAAGAAAACCTTCAGTCCAGTGGTAAACTGAAGGCTCGGGGGCCAAATCCGGGCTGCCATAAGTATTTATGTGGCCCTCTGGACTCTGAGGACAAATTAGAACTTTTAAGACGATAGTTGTGTCCTTAAATATTAAATTATTCAAATCAAAGCCAATTTTATCAGTAAAACACTAAATTAAATCATCGTGTAAAGATTCCTGGAGTTCTCATGGATTTCTGATTCGGCTCCAGACTCATATTTAACCGTTTGTTTTATCGGTAGTTTGTTTCTTTATGCTGTGTGACGTTCTGATATTTTCTGAGCCGTTTGACTTACCTGGTGAAATAAAAAAAAGAAATAAACTTTTTTACGTTCCGCTGCAGCCGGCCCTTTAAGGACATTTGAATTAAAATGAGTTTCTGAAAAACCCCAGAAGTCCTGGAGCCAAAAATAGTTTACAAGGTTCTGACTCAGGGAGGCTGAATGTAAGCGCCAGCCACACTGTTCAGATTTTATCCTTTAAAAAGGTTAACATTTCTGCGTGGTTTCCCTTCTGGGCTCTCTGTCACATGAAGTGCTGAACAGCGGCTGAACGTGAAAAGTTCAGACGGTATGAATACTTTCTGCTGGCGCCAGAGGGATGAAGGCGTCACGCTCCAGGTGAGCTCACCTGTGCGGGCGCTCTGTGTGGCTCATGAATCAGCTTTTTTGTTCCCGTTTTCTCTCTGCGCTGGTGTTGTCAGGGCGGTTCAGACACCCGGAGCGGGCCGGGGGGGCGGCCGGCCACACCTCTACCTGAACCCTCACCTGGACGTGACCCGGCTGTTTACAGCCACGGTTTGTCTCCATGGCGACAAAGCCTCGCATGCTGGCTGTGGAATGAAAACAAGTCAGCAGCGCAGACGGCGAGGAGTCGAGAAAGTAACGTAAAACACAACGCCCGGTCCGGCTGAGCGGGCGACCCGGCCGGTCAGAACCAGAACCACAAACACATTCCTCCAGGAATGAGTCTTCAGGCCTTTTCACCTCGTTGGTGTCGGCTCTTCACCGACGTTATGTTCCTGAATTAGACCAACAGAACAGTTTAACTTTAACTATTTTCTTTCTTTCCTCTCAGTATTGATGGAGGTGTCATTAGATTCTCAGTGTTTCCACATCAAGCAGAGTCTATAAAACCAGTATCTACGCCACAACGTCTAGAAAAATATCGTGCACACAGGATCGGTTTAGTTTTCATCCACCTCTAAGCATCGTTTAAGCATGCCAGACCTATAGGGGGCAGTGTAGCCAATCAGATTGCTTCTGAACAACCACAACTTCCTGTTTGGGATTAAACATGGCGCCAGGAGGTTAATTTTAATGGACAGTTAAATAAGTTAAAGTATTTTTTAATAAGATATTAGAATATAAAGTTAATAAGACGATGTTGATTGGGAATCGTGTCAAATCGAATACATGGATTTATTTTTGTCACAGATTGAAATGACCAGAACTCTAAACCTCAGGTTTTCCATGAACACACAAAAACACTAATAGTTTCCTCAGTTCTCCACTTTGATTGGAGTTTGTGTAAAAAATCGTTTTTAGTGATTAAAAGTTTTTGTCTGAATGAAAGAACAAAATGTTTTTGTTTTCCAAATTAACCGAGATAAATAACTCAACTGGCCTAAAACCGTCCAACGTCATCAGGCCCTGAAACGCGTTCCACGTTTCATCAGAACAAAACATTCACCAGGTTTTCTGTTTTCCAAACTAAACAGCAGCGACTTCTTGTTTCTAAATGTGATCAATGATTTCAGTGTTTGACCATCCGATCAGAGCCGATCGGATTTCTGGCCGATTGATTGGTTCAGGATCTTTACTGCCAGTTTTCCTGCAGCCCTGTGGTGATGTCAGGTTGATCAGTTACAATCTGTAATAATCTGACTGGATTATCCACAGTTTGTTTCAGATCCACTTATAATATTTATCCTGGTAACAAATATTAATAAAAATAAAACAATCATAACAATTTTGCACATTGAATAAATATTTTACAGCGAGTTATACAGAGATGCCAATCATCTGCACTATAAACCAACAGTTATTTTCATTGTATTTAACTTCATGCTGACATATTTACTGGAGTCACATATTCACATTTCAAATTAATGTATTATTAAAGCTTACTTTAAGTTATTGGTTGTCATGGCAATAAACAACAAGAAATAAGTATAAAATCAAAAGATTAACTGATTCATCTTGTTATAAACCAGCTAATTACAGAACTCATTTTTTTTCTTCCTCACATTAAAGAAACATTTAACTTTACGCTGATCTCTCGGTGCTGCCCCCCACTGGTCAGGTGTAGAACTGCTCAAACTGTTAACCAAACACTAGTGGGTTCAGCTGAGATACTTTCCACATGATTTAGTAAGAAGAATGTAAGAAGTCGCTTAAAAATCTAAACCCTGACGTCGGTGTGAGAGAACATTTATGGGTGGAGCTTGAAAGCTGTGTGTGGGTGTGTGTGTGTGTGTGTGTGTTAAAGGCAGTTCAAGAAAATACTGAAATATACTGGAAACTGAATAGAAGGAAGTAAAAAAAAAATCATCCTTTTAGTAAACATAAATATTTTTCCAGACTGAACTAAAAGGAAAGTTTTGTCAGCTTTATTGTCAATTAGAAATTAAAAAGGTTTTATGCCGTGTGAATATATAAACTGCACATTTTGTATGAATAAAACAAAACTGTTGATATTAGTCAGAAATACACAAACATGACTGACTGCCTCACTAACATAAAATCAAGAAAATGACAGACAACCCTGAGCATCCTCTTCATGAGACTGATTTATAACAACTGTCTTCAGTCAGAGGCTTTATCAAATTCGCTGTGATACTGACTGCTACAGGAGATCCTTCCTGCACACAGATATCAGCATCGTGACTCTAAAGAAAATTTGAAGAGTCACAGACTCTTTAGATTAAATGTTGCAATCTGAGTTAAAGCATTTAATTGACCTATGTGATCAACAAACTATTTTAATTTAATTTAATTTATCTTATAAACTTTATGAAGCTAAAATGTTTATAAATATATTTTCAGTGTCAAATTTTATATCTCTAGATTTCTCCAACATTGATTTGAAGACATTCCCTTCAAATGTATATATTTATTTTCAAATAAATGTATGTACAGTACAGACCAAAAGTTTTTACACACCTTTTAATTCAATGAGTTTCCTTTATTTTCATGACTATTGACATTGTAGATTCGCACTGAAGGCATCAAAACTATGAATAACATGTGGAAATATGCACTAAACAAAAAAGTGTAAAACAACTGAAAACAGCCCTTATATTCTAGTTTCTTCAAAGTAGCAACCTTTTGCTGTGATTACTGCTTTGCACACACTCTGCATTTTCTTGATGAGCTTCAACAGGTAGTCACCTGAAATGGTTTTCACTTCATAGGTCAACCTGCCCTGTCAGGTTAATAAGTGGGATTTCTTGCCTTATAAATAGTCATGAAAATAAAGAAAACCCACTGAATTAGAAGGTGTGTCCAAACGTTTGGTCTGTACTGTATATATTTTCAAAATAAAAGATTAATCTTTAGATTGATAAGATGCAGAATATTTTTTTGCCTCTAAAGACCTGAATAGCCCAGGTGTGAACCAACCAATCAGAATAATTAGCTGCAGCCAATCAGAGCCGGTTCTGTTGGAGCAGCGCTTCATTTCGTCACGTCCTCTCTGGTCCCGGCCGTATTATCTGTGGGCCGGATCCCGGCTGCCCCGAACTGCCGGTTCAATTACCCATCATGCCCTTGACCTTTGAGGTCAGCGCGCTCCGGAGGATGAAGCCTTAGATGTCCAGAAAGTGAAAGAGAGGAGGAAGAGGAGCAGAGGGAGCCGGGGATTTAGAGAGATGGTGGGAGTGTGTGTGTGAGCGATGGAGGGCAAGGGGTGGTGTGTGTGTGGGTGTGTGTGGGGGTGGGTGTGTGTGTGTGTGTGTGTGTGTGTGTGTGAGGCCTCAGCCCTGCTCTCTCTTATCTCTCCAGCTTGGTGGAGTTTTAAATTATTCATTCCCTGCTGCTCCCGCCGACTTACACATCTCCATCACATGGCTGCCCGCATCCGCCCGGGGAGCAGGCGGTCGCCACGGCAACCTTATCGCAGATCGCAGATTTCGGCTCCAGAAATGAAATAAAAGAGGAAATTGGCTGTATTAGCATAAGAGGAGTCAGCCCGGAGTTGAATACACACATCAAACCCCCCCTCCACACACACACACACACACCCCGCTCCACAGAAAGCCCCCCTCCTGCCTCCTCTCCTTATCAGCGCTGTCTGATCGCTGCTCTCTCTTTCTATATTTTTTCTAATTCCAATCCCTCCACCCCCTCCATTCCCCACCTTGCCAACTCCAACCAGACCCCCGCCCCTCATCCTTTCCCCGCCTCTTTGTTCCTCCTTGTGCCTGGAGAAGAATGGCCTGAGTGGGTGGAAGAAAATAAACGTGGCGGTGGTGACCTCTGACCTCCTCTGGGGGGGTAAACAATAAGCAATAACCTGGGAGATGCGGCTGTGACGGCGCCGCGGCCGCTGACTGACAGCGCACTTTATTTCCGCTCTTCCCTCCTCGTGGTTTTATTATTGCTGCCATCTTTCACTCGCCTTCCTGTCCAGGCGGATCTCGGATTTTACGAGTTTTTGGGCTCCAGGTTGTGTGATCGTCCTTAATGAAGAAAAGTGTGAGATGCTCATGGTCCACATTAGCATCCATCAAAAACTCTTTACCAGACTCCCGCCGACGGTTCCACCCCTCAGCCACCAACAAGTCACCCTAGTCCCCCGCTTCCCTCCCTTCTCTAATTGAAGTTAAACAGCTGAGAAATAGCGACCATGTCCCCCCAGATGGTTATAAATGTCAACATACTCTTCCACTTAGATTGACACTTCCCTGGGGAAGCGAGCGCCTGTGACTCTGTTTGTTATGGTAATCGTCTTCCTCCCTCACATCTTTTGTGCAAATCAACCAGCGTAGAGAGAGGGGGGGACGGGGGGATCGGGGGACAATAACGCCCACCGCGCTCGCTGGTGGCAGTCCTGATTATCGTTATTGTCATCATTATTGCAACTTAGTTAAATGTTATTTAGAGGCAGCCGTGTTTTTGATGCATCTGCTTCCAGCTGTCAGAGAAGTTTGGGATCAGAAAGATGATAGCCTTAACATAAAAGCTGCAGAATTATCTGCAGATTTTAAATGCATTTCTTGTCCTACATACCAGAACAAAATGGCTGAACTATCTCCTCAGCATGCAGAGCCAGCTAATAACCTAATTATTGGGATAAGATGAGTTGAAGCAGATCAAACCATATCAATCGGAGTTGAAGACTGCTGCTCTAGATTGTCCAGAGTCCTGGGTCGTTGAAGCTTTCTCTTTGGCTCAGCCCACAAGATTTCTATCAGGTTTAGTTCTGGAGACTCAGGTGGAAATGGATGCAGGCTGATTTTGCTAAATGTTTGAGATAAGTATCCTGCTCCTGAATCTGATGATGGCCCATTTTCAGATTTCTTTGAAAGAGTTCACGGTGCCCTGCTCTATTTGAAACCGGTCTCTGCATGTTCATGTTTGTGATGGTAGGAAAGAGAAGGCTGTTTTCTGGTATTTCCAAACAGGCCTCGTTCGGTCCTTGTGTGACCGGATTGATCTGCATTGCGTGTGTTAAAGGGATCTGTTTGGGATCTGGTTTCTGCTTTTTGCTGCTGCTGATGATGTCTGATGTTGGCCTCATGTCACCCTGATCTCCAGGTTTCACTGGAGCAGTTCACAGCCAGGATGAAAACCAGCATCTCTTTAGTCTGAGATCATGATCTTGAGATGGAAAAAGAAAGAGTGCCTTCTCCAGGTCAGGAAAGAGGAGCTTAAATATCTGAGTCTTGTTCATGAATGAGGGAAATGTGGCGTGTGAAGTTGATAGCCTGATTGGTGATGGGAGCGCCGAACCAGTCTGTTATACTGAAGAGAGACTCGGTTTAGTTGATCTACATCGCTACCGTCATTTGACGTCATGAGCTCTGGTAGTGTCCAAAAGAATGAGATGATGGATACAAGTGGACAGGAGGAAGACCCAGGAGACCTTGGAGGGACTATTGCCTGGTTTCCACTGAGCTCTACGGGTTGGTGTGGCTCAGTACCCTTTGTTACAGTTCGACGTATTCAGGAGAATGCTTCCACTCCCAGTTGGACTCTCACTGGGCAAGCGGGATTAAACCTAATTTGCTAACGTAGCGTCATACTAATGAGACGACAGACGTGACTCCCTCTGTCATGCTTGCTGCAGGCCGTGTTGTTTTTCTGTTCACTAATTAATGGACTGGGCTGTGTGACTCCAGTATCCCACCCTAACCACACCGTGCCATTGTCCTTTGGACCTACACCAGGAGGAATCACGCTGTACAAGGGCAGTAGGGGCTGCTTTTACAATGGAAACAGACAAAATATGTTTATTGGTTGACCTGGAAATGCCTTAGGATTCCCCCAGAGGAGGGCGCTCAAGGGTTCGGAGAGCAGGAAGTCCCCAATCATTGTGGCTGACCAACATACACCAACATTGTCTTTTTGTAGAACTTATCATTAAACCTGAATCACTCAGTATTTTCTGGCTTTGGTCCAGGATTTAAAGTCAATCAGCCAAAGTTGTACTTTAATTTAGGAGACTACTCATAATATTGTAGCTGCACTGCAGCGATGTGCTGGCAGTTTGTTCCTGCTGCAGACATCCAGCCCCAACGTCTCCATCCAGAGAAAACACCAACAGTCAAACTGGCCATTTTGCCTCAGGAATCACTTTGAATGTGTGTTTTAGTTCAGAAACAGTTTAAAGGTGTTATTAAATCCCATCTAAACACGAACAACAGTCAGCAACGCTTTCTATTCATTGGAGTCCAGAAATAAGCTTTAGAACATACGAAATTACAAAACTACAAAGTTCTGTTCCCTCAAAGCGATCTAAATGCCTGTTCTGCCGGCTTTTGTTCTGCTATTCATCTGTTTCATCACAAGTGCCTTAATACTGGAACGCTCCAGACTGCTTCTCAAGGCTTTATCTCCGGCTCGTCCTGCTCCCTAAATCCTAAAACCCTCCTCCTGTGTTTTCCCACTTGGTTGCATCGGGCCTGTTTGTTCGTCAAGCTCTTAATCTGTTTTAAGTGGTGAATACTTTGGAACGGTGCAGAAAAAGACCTTAACATGGAGACGGCCCAGGCTTCCAGATCCACGCTGCTATCCTCGGTGGTCTTCTAAAGCTCCCTCCGTTTCCCAGTGTGATTGTGCCTGGTTTGGTTGCAGGCTCATTACGGCCTACATCTGATTTCACATGGGCTATAGAGACACCGAGCGCCTGTGGCTCTGTCCCTCCCACTCACAGTCTGCTACCTCTCACAATCCCGTGTGTAGGTTTCCTGAGAAGCGCCCGTAGTGGTGGCGGTTTGCTGCGGAGACTTGTAGAGTGCACGCGTGCGAGTTTGATGCCAAGACCACACATCCGGAGAAACACAGCGGCTGTCAGAGAGCGGTGCGGTAATGGTGAGAGACAGGGTGAGACGAGAGACAATGATGATCAGTCACCGTTCTGAAATGGATCGGTGCTGCCCCCCCTCGCCGTCCTCCTGGTCCAACCCCTCCGTCCCACGCTTGTTCCTGCTCCCTGGCCCTGAGCAGATAACCGCAGCGGGACGAGGCGCGTCCCGTAACGGCGCGGCTCGGCTCCGGCCGGTGGAGCGTGGGCGCGGTGGGGCTGATACCCCGGTGGGTTGTGGGTAGTTACACTCGCTCCGGCCCTCGGGGGTCGAAGCGAGAGAGGATGCTGTCTTTTCCTGTCCGGTCGGACAGCATTGGTCACACAGGATTTGTGAGCACGGGCCCACACCAAGTTAAGGAGTGGCGGCGTTTGTAAGGTCTGCTTGGACATGCGTTAGCGCGCGGTGGGATGGCGATATGGACTTTGGAACAAAGCGGATTGAGACAAGTCTCTGCAACAGCTGCAGCTTTGCTGGGGCTTGATTTGATGTAGTTTCTTCAGGCTAAAACACAACTTCTATTTTTACATCAAGACATAAAGTCAAAGGACAAAGAAATCAAAGTTTGTAGAGAAAAAAACTCTGAACGTAGAGGAACTTCTATCCGTTACAGCTGCTCTAACAGTTTCTGTAGATTAATCTTAATCACACATACAGTACAGACCAAAAGTTTGGACACACCTTCTCATTGAATTCAATTAGAAAGTGTGTCCAAACTTTTGGTCTGTACTGTACATACATTTTAATCATGTAAGACGGATCTAAAGTTTACCTGCAAATAAATTTCCTTTACATGTAAAAATGCAGCAGTTGTTTAAAGTCCTAAAAAAAAGATTTTGTTAGGAGCCATAAAAGATTTATTTTCTGATTTTTTTTCAGCCTGAAGAAACGAAAGAGGAAGTAAATCTCAGGATAATTTAGTGATGAGAGATAATAATACATCACTTATTACTCACTGGATCTTTTTATGAATTAGTTTCGAAAAATAAAGTATTAAAATGACAGTTGAACATTAAATTTTAAACACTGAAGTTACTTCAAATCCCCACAACTTTTAATAAAAAAAATTATTTTTAATTTAACTTGTTTACAGAAGTCAGTGAAGCAACATAAGCCAAGCTAATGCTAACCTGAACTCTTTTGTTTTTCTGCCCAGATTTAAAGATATTTCATTTAGGACATTTCATACTGATTGTTCCAACTTTACTCAGTTTGAGGATGTTTGTCCGCTGCAGCACTCGTCGTTTCGTTCACATAATGGGGATGTTTTGTATTTTCCTTGTGGTTTCGTACCTTGTTTGAGATGTTTCATATTTTTTTTGGATAAGGTATAAAGGTTTTGGAGAAGGTTTAGTACCTTTGGAGAAGATACCTTCTTTGGAGACGTTTCATACCTGTTGTAGGGACATTTCAGGAACATCTAATCTTCCCATTTAGAGGGAACTGCAATGATCTAAGCAGTTACTTTGCTTAGATCATCGATTGTACTCTATAATATTTAATAAAAATCAACTGGAGAAAACAGAGAGCAGAACCAGTCAATGAAGATGATGAAGGGCAAAATAAACGAAACACAATTAGTTTACATAATAAGGTTTCCATTAAGGATTATTCTCCAAAGTAAATAATTAAGTCTTACTGTGATTATTGCCGTTAAATGTTAAATATACAGCAGTATGAGTGACTGGAAGGTGTTCAGTAATAAACCGTGCGTGTGTGGGGGTGGGTGTGTGTGTGTGTGTGTGTGTGCGCGTGTGTGTGTGTGTGTGGGTGTGTGTGTGTGTGTGTGTGCGTGTGCGTGTGTGTGTGTGTGAGCACACAGCGGCTGCAGCAGGCGGACCCTATAAATCGCGGCGCTATCAGTGGTCCAGTCTCAGAACCCCTGTGTTCTTTTATTGAATGTTATTGTAACTGGACGGCCCCTTGGTGGATATTTCCTGGTCAGAAATCAAGATCAGAGCTTAGAAAGCTGCAGGGGGGAGGAGGAGGAAACAATGACTGATGGACACTGGAGGAGAGGCGAAGGAGAGGGATAAGAGCTGGAGTGGGTGGCCACTGGCAGCGCTTTAAAGGCCTGGCAGAGAGCGACTGGTGATACTGGGCTTAATGTGGAAGCCGGGGGTGTGAGGAGAGATGAGATGTGGATTTAGGATCATCCGACAGACAATAAAGGATCCAGACAATCTCTCCATCCTGGTCAGATGAAGGTGTTCTCTTTTTAAATACGTCTTTCTCTTAGATGTAGAGTAGGAGGAAGACGATGCAGAGGAGCGAAACTAGAAATTTAACAAAGATCCAAACCATCTTCGTTCTGATGTAACAAAGATTTAAAACACTTTCAGGATCCGTTTTTATTAAACTTTAACTTCCCATAACATGTCAGAGTTATGAAAGTTGGCTTGATATATTTAAAATAATGGAAACCTTAGAAAAGACAAACGAAGGTTATCATTGTAATCCAGATGAGATTTCCATTCCGAGTTTCTTCTTTCTAACAAAAATTTATTATCAGTTTCTCTAGAAAATAAACTCGCATACTTTTAGCTTCACTTTTTATGTACTAATGCAACTTTTTAAAAGTTATTTTCAGAAAACATCGTCTTCTTGGAGGTGTGAATGTTTGGTTCTAAGAAAATTCCCGTATTTTTAACTAATTATGTTTTTGTCCATTTTTTCACTTTTTTTCTTCACTTCTACTAATAAAACTTTTTTTTTTTTTAGATAATTTTTCTAAAAATGTTTCCTTCTCACCTGCGATGCGTATTTTTCTAGAAAATAACTTTTCTTACATTTAACTAAAGTCAAAATTTAAAGCCCATTTCTTTTCAAGTACAATTATTTTCCATAAAGACGCCTGCTTCATGTCCTCTGGAGATTATTTATTTATTTTCCACAAACTGAGTAAAAATAACATTTATTTTTTTAAGTTCACTTCTCTTCCTGAAATCAGTTTCAGTAATATCTATTAGGTTTAACATTTTCCAATGTAGTAATTTATCCTCTTTATTTTCTGACCATAAACGTTTATTTCTAACTAATAAGTCCAGATATGATCCAGAACAGAATCATCAACAGGTCCAGATTATTACTAGAAACTTCTTATGCACTCAGAACAAACTGTTTAGACTAATAAAGGCTGTGATTAAAGCTCAGCTGTGGGGAATAAACTATTACATTATTTAAATGTACAGAATACAGTTAAATAACAACAACAGTGAAATTTGTGCCATTAAAACCAGGAGAAGCAGCTTGATGGTGACCAGCAGCTTGATGGTGACCAGCAGCTTGATGGTGACCAGCAGCTTGATGGTGACCAGTAGCTTGATGGTGACCAGCAGCTTGATGGTGACCAGTAGCTTGATGGTGACCAGCAGCTTGATGGTGACCAGCAGCTTGATGGTGACCAGTAGCTTGATGGTGACCAGTAGCTTGATGGTGACCAGCAGCTTGATGGTGACCAGTAGCTTGATGGTGACCAGCAGCTTGATGGTGACCAGCAGCTTGATGGTGACCAGCAGCTTGATGGTGACCAGCAGGGTTCTCTCCCAGTCCATCCTGACCCGTTTACGTTCAGTTGGTCTAGAAAAGGCCAGAACCGAGCGGATCATCAGCATTAAGACGTTTCTAGGCTTTAGAGATCAATGAGGAAGGTTGGTGGTGTGAGCATTGTTATTATGGAAACTCTGCGGTGTGACGGTGTCACTTCCTGTCCTACTTTGTTGCATCAGTCAGAAACACGAGCCTGCAGAGCTTCAGCCTCCTATTGAAACGATTCAAACCTCGACAGATTTAACCTTTTAATTCATCAGGAAATGAGAAAATCATGAAACATGATCACATCTGCTGGTGTAGTTAACACCAGTCGCTGCTGCTGCCAGCTCTGTGTTTGTTGCTGTATCAGACGGTGATCGGCCAGAAAACTGTCATTTGTGGACCTCTGGTTATATTATTTAAACCTAAATAAATGAAATTATTAACCTGTATGAACATTAAATGTATATTATTAGAATAATAAAGTGATAGCGCTCCAGGTTGCTTTGCTCTTAGCGTCTATATTTTCTCAGGACAGAACTTTATAGTTTTAATATTACAATTAACACTAAACCAACATATCTGCTGCTCAGTTCCTCTGCAGGTTTAACATCACTCACAACTAAACCTGCCACATTAATCAGTTCATCAATTAATCACATGGTTATTTTCAATGTTTTTTGAAGGGTACTAATTACTTTATGACCTTTCTGTCAGATTGAAATCCACTAATGGTTTATTAAACGAGTTGAAGGAGCTCATATCATCTGTTTGCAACGTTAACAACTGAGACATTTTAAAAAACTGAACAAAAATTAACCAGTTTTCAGTCGTCTGAGTCTTGATTCTCCCTCAGACTTGATAAAAACTTTTCCACTGTATTTTTTGTTTGATTAAAATCTCGTTTAGTATTTTAATGTAGCTCCATGATCAGTGTGTGAAGCAGACGTCCACCAGCTTGGAGTTAAACCCTCGTCTGTGGTTGTGAAACAAAACTCCGCTGGTCTCTCCTCTCTGGCTGCAGACCTTGAGTGGCGGCGGCGGCGTTTCCTGGTGGGCGTGATGCGTCGGACTTCCCCCGGCCGCGCTCTCTCTGGCTCTAATTGCTACGGGGATCTCAGGGTGGCAGAGACAGAATGGACTGCAGAGATTGTGGTTCCACTGCTGTTTCCCAAACGGGCTTTTCTCCCCATGGGCCTGCTGGTCTACAACTCCCAAATTCCCCCATTTGCCACCCTCTCGCCCCTCACCTCGCCTGGGTAACGCAGCTATTCTCTGCTCAGATAGCCGCTAATTTCCCAGAACTGACTTGTTCCAGAACCGGTTGAGAAAAACTCCCAACACCTACATTTGTTCCTTCATGTCCACAACTTCAGATTTAGAGAATTTCAACATGTTTCTCCAAAAACTTCCAGAATCTTTACCTGCTTACTTTAACCTCCTCTTTTCTTACTTTCTTTCAGGATTTCTTTTAAATTATTAAACATTTAAATGACGATACTATAATAAATCAAAATCTTAAATGTAATTCAGTTGAAGTAATCTAATGGGCTCTGAGATCTGATTGGTATAGAAAAGATGAAACTTATCATCTTGTCAGACATTAAAAACAGAAACATCGTTTTTTTAGAAATGTTGGACCACGAACCTAAAGTTTGCGTTGAGAAATAATTCATGTTTCTTTCTGAGCATAAACAATGTCTTTTTTATTGTTTGGATTTTGTTTCCCTGAAACCTGCTTAAGTTTTCAGTTTTCTTTTTAAATTTCTTATTCTTAAAAAAGTCATATTTAAAATGAGCCACATAAAGAATATTTTTATGTATTTAACACATTTGAAGATAATTTTCCTCAGCAGAAGTAAACTCTGCTCTGTGTCTCTGCTGAGCTTTGTGATTTTTAGAGATGCTCTGGTGATAGAAAGGTGATTATACCCATGATCCTCTGCAGCCACCGCTCCTTATTATCGTCTGCGCTGCGCAGCCAGAAGTCGGTGTCTGATCTGGAGCCGGCTTCCTCAGGGACAAACCAGCTTTTAAAAACACTAATCTGCAAATCAGCGTCTCTCCAGATAGTGGTGTGCTTGGGCAGCGATCAGGCGGAGATTATGGATGTGATCTGGATCTGATTGCTGGATGGAAGCAGATGTTTGGACTTCTGCTCCAAAATTAAAAATGATGTGGATTCAGAACCCGTTTCAGAGGATAATGCCTCATGTAAACAAAGTTTGGTGAATGCAACATGAGTTGCTCAATTTCTGGAGGTCAACCGTTGGCGGATTACATTCAGTCTGGCCTGCTGTGAATCCTGATGCTTCCTGCTGACATCAACAAAGCGGCCGTGTCTTGGTTTATTCGTTTGCTTTTGGTTCTGGTCGTGTTCTGATTTTACCAAAGAAGATCTGACTTCTGAGAAAAATCTAAATGTTTGATAAAGATTTCGTGTTTTGTCTTCAGAATATATTCTGTCACAGTGGTTTTGTTTTCTCACAACATTTTCTGCATTTTATTCAATATTTCCATCGTCTCTATCTGACATGTTGGTGTTTCTGTTCAGAGATCCTCTTTACATGGCTTTACCAAAAAACAACAACGTTTTTATTTACCTAAAGTAATTTCCGATTATTTGGGACACAGACGAAAAAAACCTTCAGTAAACTCTCGCTTCGCGTCTGATTTATGGAAACCTTCCAGAGTTAGCCGTTATCATCTCCTGCTCCTTGTCAATGTTTCTGATGTTCTCTGTTATTTACAGTTGGACAGAAAACGAGTAAATTAAATTACACTCATTTATTAAAATGGGGTTGAGTGTTTTTTGGCAAATTGTTGACGTTTTCTGCCTTCTAGATCGCTGCTGATGGTAAATGTCAGATTTCCAACTACAAGTGAATGCATCCTGAACTACTACATAAACCATAAAACACCAAACCCACAAAGAAAAGGCGACTTTAAAAAACTTTTCTTTTCCAATCTGTTTACATAGAGATGAAAGAGAAATATTTTTTATATAAAGAAACAATTAATAGAACATCTAGTTGAAATTTCTACATTGTGATGTTTTCGTTCTCTATTTTAGAAAAAAAACTAAGAAAAATCTTTAAAATAGTTCGATCTATAAATATTTTCTTACACTTTTAAAATCAAGAGAAAAACAAAAATAAAATAAAAAATTCTTTATTTTGGCCCTTCGGGACTTCCGTAGAATTTGAACAGTTGAAATGTTGTTAAATGAAGTAAAGTGACCCTGAGTGCCAAGGTCACGTTTCCCCAGAGCAGATTGTTTTAAAACAATCTCTCCACCTGAGCGTGCCGCAGCGCAGACAGAACATCAAATCTGATCCGCCGTCGCCCTCAGGCCGCGCTGCGACCTTTACCTGACCTTGGAGCGATGCTCGATTCCTCCGCTGAGGTTTTTCTGGTTCTGTGTGTGTGTGCCGCAGCTCAACAGGAGACTGTCTGCAGGCAACACAACAATGCAACACAGCACAGCAATGCATTAAAGCAACACAACACAGCAACACAACACAGCAATGCAACATAGCAACGCAGCACAGCAATGCATTACAGCAGCACAGCAATGCAACACAGCAACGTAACACAGCAATGCATTAAAGCAACACAACACAGCAATGCAACACAGCAACGCAGCACAGCAATGCATTAAAGCAACACAACACAGCAACACAACACAACACAGCAATGCATTAAAGCAACACAGCAATGCATTACAGCAACACAGCACAGCATTGCAACACAGCAACACAGCACAGCAATGCAACACAGCAACACAGCACAGCAATGCAACACAGCAACGCAACACAGCAATGCTAATCCACACGAATAAAGAGGCGAAAATTAGCAGAACTGGAAGATGCTAAATGGGATTAGGCTGATTCTCTGTGTGGGTGTGTGTGTGCGTGTGTGTGGGTGTGGGACTAAAAACACAATCATCATCATCATCATCGCTGCCTTCATCAAGCAGCCTCAGCGGCTGGTAATAATGTGCACCTTCTGTCTAATTTGGCCATTATTCAGGCCTGTCAGGCCACAATTATTTAGAGCTTATCTCTGTTGCACATGAGATGACGCGTTTGTCACGCTCACACACACACACACACACACACCCCTATATGTATAGACACAGAGCAAGCCTTTCTAGATTCCAGTGATGAGGACCTGCTGCCCCCAGCATCATTACAGCATTGATTACCTGGCTGCTGATCGCCGCCCAGATTCAGCCCCTCATGCTGCTCAGTGTTTATGCGGAGATGGAGATTGCATTGTTGCCCCCCACCCTGGAGTTTGTTTATTCTGTGGGCTGATTTGTGTTCAGTAATGTCATCTATCCCCCTCTGGACCTGGAGCCCGAGCAGCAGCAGCGGGGGGGAACAGAGAGAGAGAGGGAGCGGGCGAGCGAGCGAATCGCTGCACTCAGATTGGCTGAGAAAAGGATGCGTGATATTGGGTTTCTATGATCTTTTGTGAGCCGTAATTTGATGCCACGCAAAGTGTTGAGCGGAACAAATATAGAGGCGTTGTTAAATGATATCATAAATTAGTGATCAGGAGCTGCAGAGATGTATGTATTTACTGCACTGATTGGGTTACATTCCCATAACAAGACCAATGTTCCACAGCTCGGCTTTTTTTAAATCCCATTTCAGCTGCTTCTATTTTCAGAACAAACCAGCCATGTAATGTGCAATAAAAGTTGGAGTAATGATGTTTTTAGGCAATAAAGCCAATGGATGTGGCCGTCATTAAGGCATCTTAACAATTGCAAAACAATTCTTATCGACTGGGAAATGCAACATTTTCCGAGGATGAGGAAATGAGGCGGCGAACAAAACTAACCATCAGATAGCGCGCCTCCTTAATTCTCTCATCCCCTGTTAAATAATATCATTATCATTGCCTAATGACGATGCTGCAGCAGCGCTTATGGAATAAGCCGATTAGGACAGAGACAAACAGCGCTGGGCCAGGAAGCACTGCAAGGCCATTTACCACTTCACACAGGACAAATGAGTGTGTCCCCTCCATCTTCCCTTTTTCCATCTCCTCCCCCCTCCATCCACACTCCACTTCCATCCATTTCATTTTCCCCCGTCGCTCCAGCAGGCCATCATCAAGTATTTGATTTCCTCTCCTCCTTCCCTCTCTCCTTCCCTCCCCGCCGCCTCGCCTCCCCTTCCTCTTTGTGCGGAGGTAATCGTAGATGCAAAGGGAAGGGGCCCGCCGGTCCTTATCAGCCCATAACATCTGTCGGCGTGTCAGGTGATGAGATGGAGCGCTCGCGGCCTGCCGGCGGCCCGGACGGCTCCTTTAATGCAGAGAGGGGAGTGTGCAAACAAACAGCAGCTGATAGGGTCTATGCTTGTCACAATCGCTCAGGACCGTGATCTGTCTTCCCCCTGCCTCCTCGCTCGCCCGCTCCCCGTCTTCCTCTGCTCCTTCACTCCCCGACTCGTCTTCACTCCTTCACTTTCTCCTTCCGTAATCCGTCCAATCGGAGCCGATCGGGTCAGAGTGGTTTTTCTGCGCTGCTTATCAGGCGCCATGTGTGCTCAAAGAAAATGTTTCTGCCTTATCAACAAGCTCATTTCCACAATCATCATCATCATCATCATTATATCCATCATCATCGGGCTAATTTTTTACAGTGTTGGCGTTGTGACCAGGAAAACCATCAGAGAAATTATAACCATTATTTCACAGGAAAGTATTCACTCCCCCGGGTCATTCAGGACGGGGCGCACAAACTTCATCTCACGAGTCAAAATTTTTATCTGAATTTTGCTAAAATCATTATTTTTTTGTCGTAGAGCCAAAACTTAAAATGTAGCATATTTGCTGCGTTAAAGAAAAGAGATCTAGTTTTATTTGTTTTTGTCTCATTTGAACAAATTTATTTTCAGAAATAACAGGATTTCATTACTTTCTTTCAATACGCTTTCATTTAGCAAAGTTGAATGAAAAATAAGAAATAAGAGCTGAATTGGCTGAATTGGTCTCTGGATAAACTTTGTGTTGTATTTTCCATGGTAAAAATGTTAAATAAAAAGTTTCCTCTGCATCAACTTCTGTTAATAGACGGGACTAATTTCTATCAGGAAGTGTTTGCTACTTTCCGTCTCAGAACCTGAAACCAATTTAAATATTAAGAATCCAAAACGATAAAATTAACACAAAATTCAGATTTTAAACGAAGGGTGGAAATAATCCAGATCAGCAATCACCCGTCAGAGAAGTTTCTCCCTCTGAACTTTGCAGAATTGTTGTCATTCAGCCACAGTGGAGGGTTTTCCTGCATGAATGGCCTTTTAAAGGCACGGACTTTGACTAGGCCACATCAAAGTTTCCATGTTTCTTCAGAGATGTGAGAAAACATCTGTGTTTATCATATTGTTTATCATTTAGCATGACAATGTTGATCATAAGAATTTTGATTATTGTCACATTACATTTACTGTAACCCGGCGACCCGACCCGGATAAACGGAAAAAAAAGGATGGATGGATGGATGGATGGATGGATGGATGGATGGATGGATGGATGGATGGATGGATGGATGGATGGATGGATGGAGCAAAAACCCTATATTTTGGTTAATAATTAAATAAATCTGACTAAAATGTTATTTTTACGATTTTCCATGACAGAATTAATAGATATCACTAAATTAGGAACTATGATCACATGAAGTCTCTAAATGCTACATAGTGATAAAAATCACACGTTTTAAAATATGTTGCTTCCTAAAGAGGATTTTTTCAAACAGGAATGTTGTTCATCAGCGCTGCACCATCCTGTTGGCTAAAACGGAAGTGATTTTTATTATTTTTATTTACTCTCCCCCTAATCTGATCTGTAATTGAATTTAAATGGGATTCATCTGAAATAAGGTGGACTGAACTTCAGGGATGAAATGATTAATTGTGATTAATCAATTATTGAAATAATCATCAACTAATTTAGCAATCAATTAATCATTAACTGGAGTATGCACACTCAAAAAAATCACATACTCAGAGCAGTAACTCAACCAAAACTGTACTGAAATATAAAATCAGATGAAAGCAGCTTTATCTGTAAATGTGTTTCAGCTTCACCTGGTTTAAATTCACTAGAGTAATACTATGTTGTACTTTAGGCAACAAAATGTTTATTTTCTTATTTATTTGTATCTTTTAATGTATTTCTAATATTGTGTAAAAGAAAGACTTAAGTGGTTTAATTAAAATCTGTAGAATGTTCCATTTTTAATCTCGGATTAATCGATTAATCATCAAAATAGTTGACAGATTAATCGGTTATTCAAATAGTTAGTTGCAGCCCTACTAAACCTCATGAAACGCTGATATATTTCAGCTGCTTACAGATGAATGTTGAGGAAAACCAGTGAAGTTTTTCAGTGTGTCGTTTCCAGTAACAGCAGCCATTCCACCAGTAGAACCAGTGGAGGTTTCTGCCCACAAACTGGGATGTTGAAGCCATAAAGCTGTAGTAAAGTGCGTATTGCAGGCGTAGTAGGCGTTTACGCTCCGACTGCAGGAGGAATTTATCTCAGCGCTTTGTGAGGCCTGCAGCTGAACTGTAGCTACACAACTATCCTGTCATTGTCAGACGCTGGTGGCAGCAGATCAATAGTTGGTAATTCTTTGGCTGCAGGTCTGCGACTCCTCGCCCTTCTCCCTGCGTCTGCCCCCCCGAGCTAGAATGTCCTCTAATGGAGCAGGCCAGATCTAATCACTGCAGTAATTGAAGTTTACTTTGAAGCTTTCAATCTGGGAGAATATTTAAAGACAAAGCCACCATGAAACACTATCTACTGTCCCAGGCCTGATCTGATCTGGATCTAGTGCCCTCTTCAATAATTGATGAGCGTCTCAAACATACTTTTATCCCTGCGCTCGTCACATTTCTGCATTAGACTTAACTCAATTTAAGATCCGGCCGACCGCCACATGCTTTTAGAGTCGACATCAATGGAGACGAACGCCTAGTCTCATTTAAGGAGGAGAGGAGGAGAGTCTACATCAGGAGCGACCAGCACAGAAGTACAAATTGAGTAATGACCCGATGGAAAACACAGACAGAACCATCTCTCTGCATTTAATTCAGTATTTCTGAGCGTCACGAACTACTGGCCTACCAAGGTTAAAGTAAAAATTCAGGTTAAGCCGATAGAAACATGATTTATTCACCAAATTATTCACTTCATGTCTGAAAATATATCAGATTTTTCCTGGAGCATATCTAAAATAATCAAAAGAAAATGTAGCATGGGAAGCTAAAGTATTAGCTCAATGTTAGCTGACGCGCTATTGGCTGATGTTTGCAAAGCAGCCAATCCAGAAGCACCGTTCAGTTTCCTTTGAGTTTGGACCTGATTTATGGGCCTCCAACGGCCCCCGAACCTCACTTTGGACCTCTGCTGAAAGCTAACAAAATAAAATAATACAATACATATTCAGCATGAAAAAACCGTCATGCAGACATTACAGCTCTATGAAAGTCCCCAAATTTAATTTGGGTTGGGGCTTTGACTAGGCCAGTACAAACTCATTGATTTCCTTTTTAAGCCTTCCTCTTGTTGAGGTCTGACTTTGTGAGATCATTTTGCCTCCTTTATGTGTCAGACTGGTTCTGTTGTTGGGATATAATCTGTCAGGCTTGGATGTGGCTGGTGAAACTAAAAACCAATTCTGTGTCTGGTTGCTCAACCTCTGCTAACGTCCACCTGCTAACGGTGCTGATGATGCGGTGAGCTCAGGTAAGCAGCCTGAGGCTTTGTTTGTTTCAGCCGTTTGAGTCTCTGTGGACAGAAAAGACTTCTCCAGAAAACCATGAGGAATGCATGCTGCCCTTATTGACACAAGCTGGGAACTCTTGTTGTTCAGTTGCAATGTATTTCCTCATAATGTGGGTTTGGTTGGCAGGCGAGGCCTGAAGTCAGGATGGATAGATGAGAGCTGCTGTTGGCAGGTAAATATGCTCAACCTGCCTTCACATGATTTCCCACCAGATAGTCCGGTAGACTTGGTTCGATTTAGTTTTCAGCTGCTGTGGTTCTGTTTCTAAAACCAACCAAACCCTTTGAGCAACCTGTTCCCCTCCTGACCTGTGGGGGCGCTGCACCAAGAACCACTGAAGGAAACAACACAAAAACCTCTGAAGAAGAGGAGGTTGGAGGATCTTTCTTTAGGCTTTGGCTAAGAGCCATTTCTCCTCCTAGCGCTAGGCTAGCACGTTAGCTTTAGTTGTATTTACCCAGAATGCCCTGCTCTGTAGCCCACTTCCTGCTTTTGGAGCGGTCTCCGGTCCGCTTGGTGTTCACATTCAAACCAAACCAGAGTTCACTTCAACTGAACACAGACTGAGGTTTGGAGGTCAGAGGTCGATTATAACTCACTTCTCTGGCCATTCTTCATTCTGGACACTATTAGTAAATTATATATATATATATATATATATATATATATATATATATATATATATATATATATATATATATATATATAGTATATTTCTGTCGTCATAAGGATCTTAAATTTAATTCATAATACTCTTAAAAGGTCTTAAATCTGAGTTGGTGAAACCTGCAGAAACCCTGTAAAATCCAAAAGGTTAAAGGTCAAATAAACGCAGTGTTACCTTATTAATGACACCCTGATTTATTTGTCAATTAAGATGAATACATTTGCTCAGATTAGAGTTGGGATTATGCTTCTTTGCTTCTGAATTTCTTTGCTTCATGTTTTATAGTTTTGGATAAATATTTCTCCAAACTGTAAAACATCAATTCATCAAACATCAATTCCCAAACTTTCAGTCTTGAGTTAATTTTGTGTTTCCCCTTTAATCTCAGGTCTTGAATATTCTGTAGTTTATGTAGTGTTTTTCACAAGACATTTCTATCAGCCAAAAGTTTGAGTCATCTTCAAGCTAGCTGCTAGCTAGCTGCTAATATACCTTGCTAGCTGGCTAGCTTTTTGTGTCTATTACAGATTCCTGTTGACATATAGACAAATATGAATTACATTCATATTAATCTAAACAAGGTTTTATTAATTCTTAAACTTGAGTTGGTGAAAGCTGTAATAATCCAAAAGGTTAAAGGTCATATAAGCACAGTGTTACGTTATTAATGACACTGATTGATTAGTAATCAAGATGAATAAAAATGCTCAGATCAGAGTTTGGATTTTCAAAATTTCTTCATGTTTCAGTTTTGTCACACTAACAGTATTTGTATAAATATTCCTCCTAATTGTTGAAAACATGGTATTGTTTGGTAGTCGGGTCAATTTGCTGTTGCCGTTTAATCGCGGCGCGGCGGTGGCGGCCGGCTCTGATTGATGGGCCTGAGCGCGGCGGGGCAGCGGCAGATGAAGAGAGGTCTGATAGCGGCCGCTAGATACTCCCTGATTCACTGTGTGTCAGATACTGATAACAGTCAGACTGGGAGAGAAAAAGCCAGCGGAGAGTCTGTGGGGGAACCTGGGAGCAGAAATAAATGGCTTCTGGGGAGAAACGGATGCGCTGGGTGTCACATCCGTCCTGACCAGTGGCGTGTTTCATCAGGATGACGAATCGAGGCGGGAGTCCTGCTGCTCCTCACTCCTGCTTCACCTGTTCTCCTCATTTCTGTATCTGCTTGTCTTGAGGTTTTATTATTGATATTTGTGGGCGATGAAATAGAGCCCAGCGGTTTTTATGTGGTGGCCTCCTCACAGCGCTGTCACTGTAATGTATGTGTTCAGATAGCACTATGCGGGGGAGGGGGGAGAGTGCGCCTTCCTCTCCTGTCTCGCAGTATCAATAGCATCACTCTTCTCCCACCCGTCTCTCCTCAGCTGCAATCTATCCACTTTCCTATTTTTCCCTCCATCCTTATCTATCCATTTTATCTCCCTCCAGTTTTCGTTTCTTCCCCTCGCCGCCTGTCGCTCAGGGCGATGTCACCGGGTTTCCTGTCGCCGCGGGAGGAGGCGGAGGAGAGCGGGAAGCACTTCAGTCAGGAGGTCGCTGATGTCACAGGAATGCGCTGACGGTTCCGAGTCGTTTAGCTTTGGAGCGCAGGGCGTAGCCGCCGCCTCCTCTGTGATTCCCCACCTGAGCGGCAGCCGGCGGCGTGTCGCGCTCACCTGATGACCTGATAAAGGGGCGTGGCCTCGGTGTGGCTGGGACTCATGATGCTCTTGAGGAAGGAACGGTGACCGGATCAGATGCCGGACCGAGTTTCAGAGGAAGTCGTGATTTAGTTACTTAAGCTGGAAATGTTAGCATCATGCTACGATGGAAGATTTAACCTGAAGTCGTTGCTTCCGACGCTCCTCACTGAAATATGATTATTTCACCAATAGATTAATTCACTGGATAAAAATTGTTACATTCGGCAGATTTTTCATTTAACCACTAAAGCTTTTTTGCACAATATTTGAAATACATAAAAATACAAAGAAACAAGTAATTAATTTCCCCTTTTTAGTAATAAAATGTAATAATAACATGAATTCAGTGAAAGTTTGATTGTTTATGGCAAAGGATTACGGCTGAAACAATCGATTATTGAAATTATCAACGAGTTTAGTGATCGATTAAAACGGCCAAAGAGCACTAATTAAGACAAAACTGTACAAAAAATATATAAAAGTTGTTCATCAAAAGTCTGACAGAAATACAGTCAATTTTTTAATGAAGTATAATTCATTGGAATATAGCTAACAATTATTTTAGCTATCAATTATTCTAATGATTAATTGGATAGAAAATGTAATTCTGCTGATTTTATATTCAACCACTTAAGTGTATTTTATACAACATTGGAAATACATGAAAATGTAAAGAAATTAATTCCTTTTTAAAAAATAAACATTTTATTGTCTTAAATGCAGTAATATCTTTGGTGAATTTCTGATCATTTGTAGCAAAGGATTAGGACTGAAACAATCAAATTAATCGTGATTAATCGATTATTACAACAATAATTGATTAGTTGTTAACTTCAGGAAGAACAACAAAAATCATGCTAACATCAGATTATGAAAGCTCAGCACTTCCTGCTTGACTGAACATCAATGCAGAGTAGAGATTATCTGTTTTATTGTTTTGGGATTAACAGATTAATAACTGGATGCAAAAGGTGCTAAAAAGGAAATTTTATTGCAGAATTTGAATTGAATGAGCTGAAATTGCTGCTAGAACAGAGCAGATTTACAGAGAAGGAAGATTTGATCGTCTAAAATGTTTAGATTTACTATTCAGTTTTGGTTTCAATCCAAATTTGAGATTTTCTCTTTTTGTAGATTGTGAGCCGAGACAAAGTCCATGTTTCGCTTTTCTTCCTACCACCATAAATGTAAATATCTAGAGTTTTTTTTTAACTGTACTGGTCAGATGAGGCTAACATTTAGCCAACATTCATCTCTTCATGCCCAATGCTGAGTACGGTGGAGGAACTGTGATGCTGTGGGCCTGATTTCTCTCATATCTCCTTAGACAGAGACAGAGGTACTTTAGGTCAACAACCGTTTCCTCACATAAGGAAATCCAAAGTAAGAATTTGCTTTAAATGGAGTTTAATTAGTCTCTAAAGATGTTCAGATTTAAATCCAGTTTAATTTAAATTTCTGTGTCTGATTCACCTGGATGTGATTCCACAGCTTAAACGTCTTAAAGATGCTGTTAAGATCTCACCAGAACCCTTCAGTTCCTTCACACTCAGTAGAAATATTACTGAGAACTACCTTCCTAAATATTGATTCAGTGACTCTATTGGCTTTAATATTTCAGGTTTTCCTGATTTGCATCCTGTAATATCTGCACCTTTCCTCAGGTTTGACTGTTTGAAGCATCAGACCCTAAAATGAAGCTTAAAAAGCAGAACTGGGACATAAAATCCCTTAAACTCGTATTTTGTGAGTGAAACCGCGGTGGCGGCTGGCGGCTGCAGGCCCGGTAGTAAAGGATGTGCTCAGTGCTCAGCATTGATCAGCAGGAGATGGAGCTGCAGCTCCAGCCGGGGTCGTATCGGTCCGCCTTAATTGATGTAATGAATGTGATTAGCTGCTATCTGTGGGATCGCAGACCGGGCCCTCTGTCCTTCCCTCTTATCTCCCGCTGCTTCCTGGGCCCGATGGACCGGACCCATAATGCATCAGAACGGACGAAGATGGATGGACCCGTCCGTCCAGAGTGAGAGCGCAGCAGGGAGACGATCCCAGCTCGAAATCTGGAAACTTTCAGTCTGATGAGGATAAAACCTTTAAAACATTCTCTGCTGATTCTCACCTTCATACACAACGAAGTTATGATCCGACCCTGTGGAGGAGAGAGAGGCAGGTTTATTTAGCAGTGCACCACTGACATCTTGTGGAGGAATAAAGTACTGCAGCTGCGAAACGAATGAAAAACATGCAGTTCATCTTTTCTATAAACTCAAATCAATTAAAGCAACAACAGTTATATTTGCTGATTAGTTTTTTGTCATAATTATTTTAAAGAGCTTTTTCTGTTACAGTATAGGTATGTCAAAATGTATTTATGACACGTTTTAAAGTAGAAAGTGTGTCAAGAAGCAGAATAAATACACAAGGCACAGATTTAAAATGAAAACCAGGAGAGCTTTTCAGTCACAATATTATTATACGTACATATGTGTTTTGTCACTATTTCTCTGTTTCATGTTGTATTCTCTCTGTCTGCAGGTAGCAGACGTTTTGAGACGTTTTTTGTTTTTTGTCTTTTTTTCTTTCTTTACTCTCCAATCTCCTTTCTCTTTGAACTTTTTCCTCTTCCTCTCTTCTTCTCTGTGTCCATTACATTTAAAATAAACCCCAAACATTTTTCAGAAAGGTTTTTTATGTACAAAGTGGAGTACCATAGTGAACACTGTAATGCTCCACTAATGAAAGTAAATCCGTTCTGTTTTAATGTCTTCACTGACAGACATTAAAACAAAGGAAAAACATGGAGCTGCATTATAACGTTTTTATCTTTCTTTAGTCTCTGTCCTTTAACTGGTTTGAACTTCAGCAAGTCGTCATGTGACCAAGGACTGAAAAGGTGTACCTAATAAAATGGCCTGTGGGTGAATGCCCTTAGTCTCTAGTTTACATATTTTTATATTATAACCAGAAACAGAATAAATTAATGGATGTCTCATATCCAGTTCCGAGGCTTTATTAATAAAAACTGGTTATTAATTATTTTATTTAAAACTAACTGCATAAACTTTGTTCTGGTGTCAGATATTTGATTAAAATGTAAAACCTCTAAACTCAGATTTACTGCCACCTAATGAGGTAAAACTCAGAATCTTTCAGCCTGAAAGAAAACGGTGAGAAACCTGGAAATGTTCTGAAAAGCTAATTGATGAGGAAATCTGTCAATAAACCACAGATTAAAATGTTAATTTCCATTAAACTCATCCATATGTTGTTGTTCCTGCAGACATCCTGCAGGGGGCGCTGTGACACTAGAAATCCACCTCATTTATCCTCCACTGGAGGATGATGTGCAGTTTGTTGGGTTTTTATCCCAGTTAAGGAAACTTTAATTAGTTCTCAGTTTGTTCTGATGCTGGATTGACGGATTCTGATTGGCCAGAAATCTGCTGCTGGTTTTCATGTTTGATCCAATAAAAATTATCTATGAAAGACTTTTCAGCTAGTTTCTTTATAGCTACAAAAGTAATTAAAATAGAGCAATGTTGTCTTTGTGTAGATTATCCGTTTTTACTTCTGGACAGGCATCAGATTAACTACCTGGATCAGCTGGTTAGCATCTCAGAAGCTCAAATAAAGCATGAAGGAGTTGAGGAGGAGGAAGTTTAAACCATCACTTCAGTCCATCACATCCCCGACTCCAGCATCTTTCTAACCAGGCGGCCAGACAGATTAAAAGAGGAGCAGCAAAAGCAAAGGAGGTGGATTAGCAGAGATGCTAACGGCTAATGTTGTCATCCTGGATGTTACTGTTTAGCATCAGCTCTGCTGCCTGGATATTAGCTGTTAGCATGAGACAGTCAAACAGCAACAGTCTTCAGTCAGAGGCGTCTTTAGATGGGTTGCAAAACGGACTGCTACTGGAGTCATGACTCCAGTAGCAGTCCGTTTTATTTTCTCTTTGGGATAAAGAAATAATTTTGAAATATAAAGGAAAACTATAACTATCTTCACTGTTTTGAATGAATGAACGAATGATGGATGAATGGACAGATGAATGATGAATGGATGACGGTCAGATGAATGAATGATGAATGAATGAATGATGAATGGATGACGGTCAGTGGTGTTCTCTCTTCAGACCGTAATGAGTGAACGGTCTGGTTTCGTCTGATTAATTCGCCGTTGACCCTGCGGCGAGTTTTTCCGTGATGAAAGCGGCTCCAGGTTTTCCTCCCGTTTAGCAGAACGAAGCGCTGGAAGCGGCCGACGTTGTGCATCGACGTTCTCCATCCGGATCCTTTCATGTCTCCATCGAGTCGTTTTTCAGGCTGAAGCCCATCGACTGTTGCAGCCTTTGATTACAGCTTTCATGTGCCCTGCCATGCGCTGCTGCCATTAATTACAGAAAATGCTGCAGAGCTTTCATATCATCAGAGGCCAATCACTGAAATGACTGTGAGCTATTAAAATCAGTGTGATGGTGAAGCTTTCAGAGTTCAATATGCTTTCAGGGCCTCATTATTAAGGCCGGATTAGCTCCCAGCGCAATCAGATAACATTCCTCCAGATTCTAGATTTCTGCAGCAAAAAATGAAATTAAAGTCAGAAGCTTTGGGGTTAATAAAACCAGTGGAAATGAAGAAGTGAGAAGCAGCAATAAACTGCAGTTTTTAACTAATTAGGGCCTGATTCCTTTAAACTGGAAAGTAATAAAGCTGCTGGAATATTACTGGTTTCCTGATAATACATTAAAATATTATATTTGCAAAAATAATTAATAGAAAATTCAGCAATCAAATTAGTTCTTAATATGTTCAGTTATAGATTTAAGAATTAATTCAATAAACTGAAGGGATTTGATCTATTTTCCTTATAATGTTTGAGAGGATTCTGAGTGAATATAAATATCATTAAAACGTGAATTTATTACAGGAACTTGATTCAGTTTAAATCTCAGAAAGTTGAGTGGAAGGAAAAAAGTGTGGCAGGAAAAGCAGCAGGGATAACTGGAGTCTTAAGAGGAGTCGGAGTCAGAGGAGTCTCACCTGGGCTGAGCAGAACCAGAACCAGAACCAGACTGTTCATCAGAGGTCCGGAGTTTCAAACGAAAGTTTTTATTTCATCTGGAAATCAGGATTTCAGAGTCTATATATAGATATAGATATAGACATAGATATAGATAAATAGATCCAAGATTTCATTTTGGTGAAAAACTAAAAGCGAGTGTGTTTGTATCTTTTTCATTTTTGTTTAAAACAAACAAAAAAATGGACCAAAAATGAGTTTGAATTTATTTTTTGTTTGTTTTTGCCTGATCATATTCTCAGATGGTTTCCATGGTGATGATAGCTGTAACCTGAGCTCCCCCTGCAGGCTCAGACTGGTTTTACTGGGAAGCTGCTGCTTTCCTGCTGGATCAGATTTTAATTTCATTCCAGATAATAAACTTAAAATTAGAATCCAGAATGAAAAGAAATGTAGTTTTTTGCTGAAAATACTTATCAGAACGCTGCCTGGATACATATTCAGCATCTCTCTATATTTTACACTATTTCACCCTCTAAACAGTTTTATTGTAGTCTTTCTGTGTATTAATGTTAGAAATTGTTCTGAAGTTGTTTCTGATTAGATTAGTGATCCATCCCTGATCCCTGGGGAATAATCCTGTCCAGGTTTTAGATGTTTCCCGCTGCATCACACCTGCTTCTCATTCAGTCATTAAGGCCAGCAGGAACCTGCTGAAAGTGTTGACATTTGATCTGTCGTCAGGTTAGTTTTCATCAGAAAAGCTGCTGCTGAATGTCTGCAGTCAGCTTCTGGAAGGAGAATCAGGCAAAAGGAGCCCCCACCATGGCTATAGCACCACATTTCTATAGCAACCATATTTTATTGGTCTGATCTTTGGAAATTTAATCAACAGAATTAAGTCAGAATCATTCAGATTTGTCACTTTATGTGGAATTTATCAGAGTTTTACTTTAAATGATGGTTCTGGTGCAGCTGCGGTTTCCTCTGGAGACGCTGACCTTCATCTACAGCAGAGAAAGACAAAAAGTAAGAAGTTTACAAAATGACTCGACACAAGACATTGGCAAAATTTATAAAAATGCAGAAAAAGGCCATTTTTGAAATTTTATTTTTAAAGTTTTCTGAAAAGTAATAAAATCTCATGAATGTGATATATTGTTACACCCCCATCAATAAAACTAAAGAAATAATTAAAAGCTGTTGATTAAAACATCTAATTTACTTTAAAAATATCAGGAAGAGAAAAATGTGCAGTTATGGCAATAAAATAATGAAAATGAACAGATTCCAGCAGATGATCCTTTTTGCTGATGGTTTTTAAATTTAGATCAATTTAACTTCCAACATGTGATAGTTTGTGGTGTTTAATGTTTGACTCATCAGATTCAGCAGAACAACAAAGCTTTTGTACAAACAGGAAGTCTCACTTTGACATAAACTGTCATGTTTGTTCTTCATTCAGCCAAGTCACTCATCAGGATCCAGACTTTTAAAATAAAAGTAGCATTTTTATATTTTTAGTATTAGTAAAAGTTCATCATGTGAAGTAAGTTTTCTGCAGAAGGAGCGTTGGCTCTGAAAGTCGGCCATCTTTGTCATGCTCCTCATTCCTGCGGCGTCTCGTCCTTTGTGATCCGTCTGACTCTTACAAACTTCTTCCTTTCACTCCTGCGTGCTGCGCTTTGTGATTTCCTCCTGTCTCGTCCTTTTTCTGCATCTGGGCTTTAATGTGAGTTCAGGAGGAGGACGCAGCGCTGAGGCCGCTACTCTGCAGCTTTCATTAAGCAAAGCACATAAACACGGCTCCATCCATTAGCATCGTTAGCTGAGAGGGGCAGAGGTGTGGAGAGGTTACAAGATAATCAAGACTCCCTGTCTGCTGTAAACCCACACAATAAAGAGCTGACATCAATATGCTGCTGCAGCGTCAGAACAATACGCACACTGACTAAACATCAGCAGCAGGCGCTGCCTATGGGCCTGACTTATGACTTTGAGATGTTTTCTCATTAAGAGGAGAAAAGTTTCTCATTATTGTTAGAAATAACTAACTGCTACTGTGATTTTATGAACATTTTTATCCATATTTTTCATAAAATTCTGATAAATTTGAGCCAAAGACGCAAAGAAATGAATCGACCTGGTGGATGAACCCAAACAGGAAATGCTGAGAACGCCAAAATAAAATTAGGAATGCATTAGAAAAATTTCGCAGTGTGAAATATATAGCTCCCAATTTATGTATTCCCCTTTTTGATCCCTGTCGTGGAAAAAAACTATTTCCAAGCACTGTTCAGGTGAAATCACTCAATCAGGTTTATTCATATATTGAACACAATACAGAGAAGCTTGTAAGACAATCAGTAACGAAGCAGGTCTGGATGAAAAGCTCTGCCAGGCAGAGAAACACGAGTTTTATACAAAGGGATAAGGGATCTTAAGCATGGTTTAAGTTTAACTTTGGATAAATGTGGCATTTGAGTTAACGTCTGAACTTCTTTGCTGGTTAGTCTAATTTAAGGAACTGAGATCGTTTCAAACCGACGTTCAGATGTTTCTTTGGGAGGTTTTAATAAACCTGAGAGGCTCTGTGTCAGTTTGTTGTTTTTATGATGATGACGGTGGTTTTCATGCAGCAGTCTTTAAGTCTGAGGATCAGAATGATTAAATCAAGCACCAGAGATTCTGGACGACATTTAAAACTGTGAACAGGGGCGCCGCCAGGAATCTTGGGCCCCATGACAAAAAATTAAATTGGGCCCCCCCACGCAGCTGCTGTTACAATTTCTTGAGTCTATCTGACCCATCAAAAGCGTCACAATTTAAAGCCTTGCTTTCTTTGGTCCAATACTGATAACTAGCACAATATTTACTGCTCGTGAATTTTACATCCAGCAGTCCACATACAGTTTGCAGTAGGTTGCTTAAATTTGTTCTATTCATTTTATCTCATTGATAAAACCAGCAACAGTCAGAGGCAACGTGCAAAATATACATGAAGCAATCCAGACTTCTCAAAAAATGCTATGCAGTTGCATTTTATTCAAGCTGCAGTTTATAACTTTAATAAAAAAAATATGTTTTCTCCATATTTGTTAAAATTGTCACCATGTCGTGTCAGTTTGTTACGAGACAGATAATCTGTGAAAAGATCAATCTCCTCCACCTGAACTACTATTGCTGGCTAAAGTAATGCAGCGTTCCGGCCAAAACATTTAATTCATTAAATGCTAGTCAAATGGAGGCAAACAGTCTGTAGCTAAGCTAACTATGCTAACTGGTTGATCAGCTCATACAGTCTGCCCACCTCTCGGAGAAAAACTGGGTTATAAATTGACACTCTTGCCTTTTTCTTCCTCTCCCTATTATTTATTTTTTGAAAACCTGATTTTATTATTTTTCTTGGTAGCATAATAACAGCCACAGTCGTTCTTGTCTTCCACTGCCTGCTGCTGAACATCGTCACCATCAAGTTCACCAGGAACGAACCATTTCCTGCAGATCCAGGGGGTTCAGGGCAAATGTCTGCTTTTTGGTCTGGGAGGGGCAACATTTGATTTTTACTGCTAAAAACTATTTTAGAAAACACAATATGATTCATTTTGTAATTAACAGGGCCCCTTTTTTTATTTCTATGAAAAAAATTGCGGAGGGCCCCTGTTGGTTCCCCCCTATAGGCGCCCCTGACTGTAAAATAAATATAGATGTGTCAAAGTAGCACAGCGCCACCTAGCTTCTGTGTCCTGCAGCTCACTAATGTTCTTTATTTTGCAGGAACTCATTTTTTGTTTGTAAATGTGGAATATCAAAACTTTAATTTTCATCACACTGTTTTCCAGTTTTGATCAGATCTAAAATATTCCATCATGTCTGATCATTTGGTTCAGTTTTACCAAAAGCAGATCATGTGTTGGGTCCAGAAGGTGATTTTAGTTTCTGGTTCCAGGTGTGGGACGGGTCGACCCGGCGCTCAGCAAGAAGCTGCTCTGAAGCTGTAAAGGTAAGAAAAGTTTCATAAAAGATGTTTGATCTATCAGCTTTTCTATCGGTATCGGCTGAAGTTGATCGGTTCTTTCCTAACCTGTTTTGCTGGAGATGATGTTTTTATTTGTAGTTTGTTGGTTAATGTTCTGCTGCGGTCCAGTTGGAGCCGTTTGGTTCCTCCTCGGCCTCCTGCTCCAGTTTTCTGGGTTTTATGCGTATTTTCTGTTAGAACATGAATTAGTGATCAGATTCCTGATCTGATCCAGTTTCTGTTGAGCCCAGCGCGGCGGCTGGATGCATGAAGTGCTCCATGGCTTCCTGCCGTTGCCCTGGTAACGCGCCGGTTGCCCTGCAGATGGCAGCAGCGTGGCGCGGTCCCCGCCGCAGCGCTGATGGATGTGTGCAGTTAGCAGGAACAGTTAGAGCTCATTATTTCTGAGATTCCTGTAATCTTCATCACGTCTTCGTTCCGGTGGGTCGGCGGTTCTGCTCGGTCCGGCCCGTCTCTCTCTGACGTCTCCTTCATGTAATTGAACTTGATGAGTTGTGGCGCTTGTTTTCCTGCTGAAACGTTTTGTCCTTAAAACACTACCTGACGTATCTGGGCCGGCCGGATCCAGCTGTCCGCGTCGCTCACGGTTCACCTTGGAGTTCTGCTTCTAAATATAATACGTCTGTATTCCTCCCTTTCATGTCTGTCCCTACAGATTTCATCCTGCCAGGATTCTGGTTGCATGTCAGCAGATGTCTGCATTTATCTCTGAGACATGGTGATAAATGCTCTAAAATATCCCCATAATTTCTATTTAATCAAATGTATTTTTGGTTGCTGTGAGGAGTTTGATTCAGATGTTTAAACCACAGCTGAGATATTAAAGCCGTCATATCTGGATAAAATCAATTTTAATTTATCTGCTAATAAATTCAGCCTCAGATGGTTGAGTTCTTCTAATAAATTAAAATTTTGTGATGAGATGCGTCCCAAAAAATAATAATTGAAATTTTATTACAACAAAATCTCAAGCTGAAACTTCACTGTGTTCAGAATGAGTCCGTTTGGACCGGTGACATCACAAGAGGCTCCAGAACCGAGCCGACCCGCTGGCTTTAGTGACCCTGTGACCTCCACAGGCCTCAGTGTTGGTCTGCCTCGTAACCACGGTAACAGGTGATGCATCAGTTGTTATTGGCTCCTTTAATATCCGACAATTCCAGTTTAGCCAGAACTCCTCTAAGAACCCAGTCAGCGTGTTTCCATTGTTAAATAAAGCAGAACCAGAACCGGCTCTACTGGCCCAGATCATGGAGCAAACGAGGAATTTAACTTTGGTTTCACATTCAGATATTAACCATAAAAATATAAACTCCAGAGGTCATAACAGATAAAAACATTTACACAGGAAAAATCAGGAGAAAAATGGATGAATTTCACTCTTTATGTAGTAAATAAAACAATTAGTAAAATAAGATTAAATAACTAAACTGATTAGTTTCTTTATATCCATGGTGACCAGACATTTTAATAAGTGAAAATTATCATAATTTCAAGTAATTGATCCTATTTGAGAATAAAAATGTTGTGTAAATCTGACGTGTTGCTCTTAGCAACTGAACCAGGATTTTAGTCGTTCTTTATTCCAAAACATTTTCTAGATTTAACTCCGTTTCATAAATGGCAGAAGATTTACTGCCTTAATAAAACTCTCTATACTCCTTTTATTAAATTATTATTTTTTGAATGTTTTCATCTGCATCTACTTCCTGTGCTGACGGACCAAATTTGGACCATTCAGAGGGCCATAAACGGCCCCCGGGCCGCGCGTTGGACCCCCAGCCTCTTATGATGTCAGCAGAGACCTCCCTCCTCTCGGATAGCTTCTGATTAAACAAACTGGCTTTTTAAAGTTATTAGGGTGGAAAACTGTGATTAAATTAGTCTGAATATCTGAATTAAAATCATTTCTGCAGCAGATTTTTCTGCTGTCTGTAAGTTTTAAGCTGATAAAAGCTTCAAGTTTTAAAATGATTCAGTTTGACTCTAACGTTGCACTTTAAAATAAAAATGCTGTTTTTAGACGTTGGATGAGGAAACTGGTCTGTGGCTGTCAGAGCGCCAATGAAAGGCAGGAAAATCACCTTTTGAACTTAATTACCCGCTGAATAATTAATGTTTGATTGCGGTGTTCCCCCAGGCTGTCAACACAAGATAATTTATCATAAGATTATAATTTATCCCTAATTGCTTTGGCAAGAGGTTTATGATTAGAATAATTTGCTTATTAAATGCACAGACTGTGTTCAGCAGTAAACCTATCAGAACCGCGGCCTTGAATCCACTTCCACGTTCAGAACTGCTGATTCTGCGGAAGCCCGTTGGACCCAGAAACATTTCGTTGTTTGCTCCCGAGAGCCGCTGCCTGGTTAGACGAGGATCGGACGTGTTTGCCTGCAGCATCGTGAATGTTTGACGAGTCGTCAGCTTGTGGGCTGCATCAGGACGGGTGGAACCGGGTCTCCAGGTTTCTGCAGGCTCCTGTTGGGCCGTCATGTCCTCCATGTGGCTCCAGGGTTTCTGTTCATATTTGTCTGTTTTATCGTTTTAACATCTTGCTTTGCGATGAAAGAGACATTTAAAGTAGCGACTCTGTTCCTGCTGGCAGGAAACTGATGGCCTGAACAAAAATCTCCTGCTTTTTACGGCAGGCAGCATTTACTCTTTCTCTTTCTGCTCATTATGAAAACTCTCATAATGAGGCTGAGCTCTGATTGGACGACTCTTAATGTAGGCGGAGTTTATCGGAAACATTGTCACAAAGCCCAAACTGATACGATTGGTTGGATTTTACTTTAGAAGGGAAGTCAGTTTGTCTGCCTGGCAACAGGAGGGATGATGATGATGATGATGAAGATGGACTAATAATGTTCTGATGGAAGAACGTCTGTCATAAAAGACGAACTACAGAACTTCTGACCAATCAGAGCTCTGTACCGGATGTTAAATCTTCATTCAACAAACCTTGAAAACTTGAAGCTCCATCTTCCTGGGAATTCTATAAAAAACCAGGATGAGTCCAAATATTTTCCAGGTTCATTTTTGTAGTTTCATCTTTGTTTTGCTGGTTTCTGCTTATGCTTCAGCACCGTCTCCGTGGCGATGTCAAACGTCCTGCGTAGAAAATGGTGTCCGACAGACTGTCTTCATGTTTTTATTTTGGGACATTTTTTATGGATTCTGAACTTCTAAATGAGAATTTTGATTTTAAAAGAGTTTTCAGGAAAAAGCAGAACTTTATACATTAAAGAGATTTTAATTTGTTTTCTTTGGACCAGGAACCGGACCATGCAAGCTTTGGTGAGAGACGAAAATTCATTTGGAAATTTGCAGAAAGTGTAATTATATTAATTATTAATAGTTTAGAAAAGTTTAAGGAATGGCCTTCCTGTTAACTTTTTACTCTCCAGTCATCACAAAGAAACTAAAACATATTGGCTCTGAGCATCTGAGAAATTTCCCTGATGTAATCATCACACACACACGCATGCACACACACCCCCACATGCCAACACACACACTGTGCCAACACACACACTGTGTGTTGGCATTTAGCAGGCAGCACTGAGGGCGAGCGGCTCGTCCTGCTGTCCAGTCAATGAGAGGACGGAACAGGAAGGGCGTTACGTTCTGCACACGTCACTAAACGTTTCCCTCACCAGGGCGGGGGTGGGAGGTACAGCTGGGTGGGAGGTACAGCTGGGTGGGGGGTACAGCTGGGTGGGAGGTAAGTGGTGGGGTACAGGGGGTGTCTCATCCTGACGACCGGGTCGCCCACGGAAAGGTTCTGGCAGCCGTGTTGAAGCCAATCAGAGAATCGATGGCAGCCGTGACTCGCCCAATGACCTGTTATCCATCACTCTCTGCCCCTCCCCCGTCTGTTTCTGTCCTCTCTGAAAGTTGAGCTGAAACTTGTTTCGCTCCGGTCTGATGAAGTCGGGGTCTCAGGGCCGCCGGCTTGATTAGGATCCTCATTACGGAGGAACCACACCACGCTCCTCTTCCTCTTCAGTCACACAGAGTGGCATTTTTTAATCACTGCTGCTCATCTCAAAAAGTCGACCAGTGTCACGCGGGACGGTCGTCATGAAACACGTTTCTGTCCCGAGGTTTTTACTGCTCTGAAGGAATGAATCCGGTTAAGGAGCAACGCCGCACCTGCTTTGGCAATTAGAAATACTGGAGAAGAAAGGAGCGAACGGCTTATTATTTATATTTCCAGCAGCTAAATGAGAGCAGAGCTGGATCAGATCAGCGCCGCTCCAGAGGATGCTCAGGGCCAAAACCCAAATCTGATTATGTCGCCTGAGAAGACTAATCTGTCTTGGTCTGAATCTAAAAACAATGCTGGAAAAACAATGCCCTGGTGATGAGAGTGTGTGTGTGTGGGGGTGTGTGCGTGTGTGTGTGTGTGTCAGCATGCTGTGCTTCTCCTAACTGGAGTCTCACACTCAGGCAAACCCAAACTATACCTGCTCAATATACATGATGTCCATGTTCAGATTTAATATTCTGGCCTTTGGCCTTTAAATTTTTTGGTTTCTTGTTTGTCTGAATCGTCCGACTTGTATGAAAACATTTCATCCAATCAATCTGGTTTTGTTTAAAAGGGACATTTCCTGCTAAATCCACTTTATTAAACCTTAAACCATGTTGCTGTGTATGTGGAGACTCCAGGAGAGCAGAACATTTAACCTGGTCTCTCTCTGTGCTGCAGATGTATTTATATTCTGTTTGGAACATGTTGTTCAGTCCGATCTATTACGTTTATTAAATTATTTGCTGAAAAACTGCTAAACAAGATCGTGGACTTCTGGTTAACCAATTTAACAGATCCACAGTTTTTATTTCTGGTAGCGATTTTTGTAGATTTAGTTGAAGGAAGCTGAATGGATCAGTCAAAATGTTCACTTGTTTTATCCTCACGTCAAATTTCACCACCAGCTTTCAGCAGGCGGTACTTTTGTTCTCTTTGCACCTAATTAAATATTTTTTGGTGTGTAACTGAATAATAGTTGATCTTGGAGGACGACATGCTGATATGACTAAGCCAAGCTCCTGTCTCTTCCTCTGTTGGTGGATTTTAGTGCAAACAAAGAGTGGTGAAGTGGAAAACTTCCAAACTTTGACTTTCCATTCTTCTCTTTCCTTGAAATGCTGCAAACATTTGGTTTATTTTAAGAGCCAGTGGTGTTCTTCATTGGCTTCCCCATTACAGTTGCCAAGCAACTTGAGAGCTCTAGCAGTTTTTCTTTTTATAATAAAGTTGTTTTATGAATTATGAGAAATAACTAACCCTAAAAATGTTCAGTTTAATCTGTTAATATTTTTTAGAAGATCTCCTATTAGATCCTGTTGGTGTTGTTAACTGACTGGGGATTCATGAAATTAAAAATTATGACCCTGGTCAAACCAACAGCGCCTCCTGCTGGTACGTACAGCTTATTGGAGAGAAATAAATACATGTTATAGGAGACAGAGTAAATTCTCAGACTGGGCTATAATCACAGGCTTTACAGGGTGAATATGAAATAAATGATATAAATTGACCATCAACAAGGTTGTGCAATTCCCCAGTATAAATGTGTAATGGTTTTGCTAAGTTAGCGTAGTCCATTCCTTATTTTTAAATTATTGTAAGAAGGAAATGTTTCTAGATCTGATGAAACCAAACCTGACCTTTCACAGGTTAGTTATTAATCCTCAGATGTCTTACATGAGTTATACTTTTTAATAAAATACTCCTCAAAGTTTCTAAACTTTATAAAGTTGTAGATATTCAGTTTTTTTCCTTTTTGTTAATATTTGGTTCATTGATTTCTGGGATAATTTTCTGACATGCATGCATGGACACACACACACACACACATATGTTGTCACAATGCATTAGGTGTCTGAACCACTCAGTGAACAGCCACACACACACACCCACACACACACACACACAGGCGTTGTATTCGCACCGCCGTCTCCTAATTAGATTCCATTAAAGGTGGCGTTCAGGAGTCTGGAGGTTTCCTGGGCTGAAGCGGCGCTCCGTGTTAAAAATACCTCCAATTAGACGCAGCTTCGGCGCCCATCATGTCTGACCACCCAGAAAGATGAGACCTGGCTCCGCCTTGACAGCCGCTCCACTTCCAGCCAAAGTTCGGCTTTTTTTCTGCCTCCTGTCGGTAATGGTCGGGCAACTCCTGGAAATTGAAGGCAGCGATAGAGATCATCCTGCAGAGCAGCCAGAGGCTTTATCAACAGCAGCAGCGCTGGGAGATTTAGTGGACAGAGTGCTGGAGTTGCTATAAACTCCCCAGAAACGCCTCCTTCTCTCTGCCTGAATATCAATGTTCTTTTCTCCTGCTTTTGTCTCCCTTTGGTCTCATTACGCCGCCATCTTTACCTGTCGCTGCTGCCATCGCTGGGTGGAGGAGCTGCTGGCTGGCGATAAAGGCCCGGTGACAACATCTCCGCCCTCGGACCCGTCTTCACCTCCTCCTGGCGTCGCAGAGAGGAGTCGGGTTCAGGGAGGCGCTGCGTTGGTATTTGGGTTTTTTTCGTCCGTCAGTGCAGCAGCAGCTAAGCTAATGTCGGAAATGTCACTCGGTGCATTAGCATTTAGCCGCGGCTCTCTGCTGTCAGTCCCGGTTTATCTTCGACGCTCCCTGCGGTCCGTCACCTTGCCCCCCCCCACCTTCCCAGTCACTCATTGTGCTAATAAAGCCGGAGACAGTAGCATTTATCAGGGCTAGACACTCCTGCCCCGGCAGCCATTACTCATCCACTCACCGGAACATGCCAGCACCGGCTAATTGCTTTCTTTAACATCAGCGCCTGTGACATTCACTGGAGTCTCCGCTAATGACGAGGGCATGCAGCTCGCTGGGAGACATGATGCACAATGATGCTCCATACTCATAAACAATAATTCAGGGAAAACTGAGAATCCCGTCAGCGGACGTCACTAACAAACGCAGATTTAACTGAAAACTGATTGGTTTAGAGTTACGATAACTTCTGCTGGACAACAAATTGTTATTGCGATAAATGATAATATTGTCGTTTTTGAGACCATTTTCAAGCGTTATAACAGCAACATCATAATAATACAAGAACACGTTCTGAAAGATCAATAAACTAAATACTAAAAAACATTTTAAATAAACAAAACAGCAAATTAAATAAATTATGAACAAAACTGTACTTAAAAAAAAAAAAAAAAAACAGCAAACTGAAGACTTTTATCATCCAGTTTTTAGAAAAATGATTGATTGAACTTTCTTTAATTTATCATGCATTGATGTATTGATTATTGCAACAGGCCTCTATGTGACTAGTTTTTGTTCAAGGGGAAGTATTGTGTATTTACCAGACACACATGGTGACTGTTACCTTCAGTTATTAAAATGCTGCATTTATTAAATGTAAAGTTTTATTTTGTAACTTGACACCTTGAAATTAGGCCCCTGTCTCTTTAAGAAGCTCCTGCTCTGACATTTTGCCTTCAGCACATCATCACAACTTTTCTCTGTAATGAGATTCACATGCATGAAAGAATCAAAGCAACATTACAGGATGATGAAACGCTGGAAAAAGCCATTTTTTCATGACACTGCCCCTTTAAGAACAATAATACTGGAAAGAGAGTTAGCTTCCTGTGGTTCAGAGGTTATGTTCACACTGTGAAACTCCTCCTACCAACTGAATGTGGGTTAATGCAATGCATTCTGGGAGTCAGAGTTCACTTATGGGTTGGAAACTCTTTATCCTTTACAGATTCTTCCATCGGCGATCTGAAACTCTTGCTGAGGTTTTTAACTTTAGTTTGATGAATTGCAAACATTGTGAAAAGTTGTTAGACCCTGGTTGTGCCCTGAAGGGGGTGAGGGTAAATACTAATGCCCCGGTCCCTCTCCAGCAGGATGGGCCTGCTGGAGAGGGACGGTAGACACTCGGGGTGGAAATGTACAGTAAGCTGTTTCCCTTTGTTGTGAGTGAAGGGATTATTTATCAAAGCGATGGTTTATGGTCCAATAACTAACAAAGCTCTTTGTTTTGTCTGGTGGCAAAAGATTAATGAACAGACTGAAGTGACATTTTCAACAGGAAAGACATTGATCCTTGTGAAGATCCTCATTGTCCTGTTTGCTGTGCAAACAGCGAAGCTCCAGGCTGCTCTGCACACTGCGGCTCTTTAAGCACACATACTCTCTGATCCACAGGCCACTTCCTCCGCTTCATAACCACACTTTCCTTCACAGTCTGATTGATCTGCAGCTTGTTTTTATTGGCTCTGAGTGGAAAAATTATTACTTACCGCTTTGATAAAGCAGCCAGTTGAAAGACGAGATGAGAAGGAAACCAGGAAGTTATTTGTTTTTTCAATCCAAAGGAAAAGTTTTAATTTAAGGTTTCAGACTGAATATATCGTCTTCTGCTAACACACTTCCTCTAATTTAAACAACAAATCATAAACCTTTCTTCTTATTTACTGGGTGGCCAAGCAGAAACCTCCCCAACACGTGCAACTCGCTTTAACAGCACCACACAATGAAGCTTTCAGCTTCAGAAAACTAAAACTTACTCAAACTTTCACGACTAAAGTTTGTATTTTCCTTCATTGCTATATGAAAGATTCAGTCAGAATATTACATCACTTCAGTTACAACTGATTATCAGAACCAGAACCGTTTTATTGATCCAGTTTCTGGACATAAACAGGAATTTTCACTTCAGCTTCACTTTGCTCTCAATGAAGACATTTTAAATATGAATAAATAAACTTTCCTCCTTATGATATGCAGAATCATGGGAAAACTCCCAACTTGTTGGCATACAAAACATTACTCTCAAAGAAGCTCTGTAAAGTACTGTATCCAATGCAGTAAAAGTTGAGTGGAAGAAAAACCTTCAGAGGATTGTAATGTGAGGCCTGAATGAACACATTGTAGTTTTCACTTCTTTTCTTGATTTATTTGCTTCAGATCCTAATGACTAGCAGACACTAGTTTATCTTTGTCTATTAAAATTACTTTTGACAAAATGTGACACAAAATTGCAAAAAGAAGAAATCAGTAAACCAATAGTTCCTGTAGAGACCAATCAGAGAGCTTGGCTGCTTATTCAGTGAAAAAGTGTTGGAAACGTTCAGAAACATTAAGACTTGTTTGTTTCTTTCACTTCCTGACTTGATAAGTGGGTGATGGTGATGCGTTCGTGTGCGTTCACCTGACTTGTGCAGCGGCATGTTTGTGTTTGGATAACTCACCAGTTATTGCTTGGAAGTTGTTCATTAAACCCTCAACCATCTGGTAGCTCAATGAAATCACTGAGAAAAACACCACGAGTAAAAAATAGAGATTAATCATTTAATAAATGCATCAGGCTTCTTTTGGCTAAGTGGCATAAAGCAGGCGTTGCTATTAATGTAAATTTGGTTCTGTGTGTGTGTGTGTGCGTGTGTGTGTGTGTGTGCAGGTGGGTCGTAGACAGCTGTCAGTCTTTGCTGTGTCTCGACGTCTTTCTCTCCCGTCACGCTGCGCTCCATAGACTCACGCCTCGGTTAGATCTTTGTTTCCTTCCAGATAAAATCTGATTCTGTATTTAGTGTTTAATAAGCGGCTGTAAAACGCGCTGAAGCTGCGAGGATTAGCAGTAAATACCATCAAACATAATGACATTCCCAGTAAATGAACACGAGGAAAAATGCTCCTCATATTCCTGATGTGAATTTAATCAGTTATTTTTGTTTTCAATCTCGATTTGTTGGAAAAACCAAACAGAAAGTAGATTCTTGAAGCAGCAGATTTATTAAAGGTGCATTTTGTGATAATTAGAGACACCTAGTGGTCAAAATGGTAACTACACCTTAAACCGGCACCTCCCAATAGATTAGAAGATTAAAGTTGATTTATTCTAAATTTAAAAATTAAGTATTTGCATGATTTAAGATTTTAATTTTTCACATATTTGAGCAAACTATTTAACGAACCAAAAATAAATCCAGATCAGATTTATTTATAGAGGATGGATTAATTAATTATAGTTGAATGAACTGAAACAATATTTACAGGCAGTTGAGATTAAATATGCCAATATTTTACCAATCACTTTTTTTTCCAAACCTGGAAGGTAGCTAAATCATATTTCTAGAACAGATGTGTGGGAACCTTTTCTCTTGTCTTCCTGTTCTTTCTGATGTTTTTCAATAATCTCCCTGTTTTACTCCATCATCATGCTCTGTTCTCATATCATCCAGCTTTAATTATCTTTATCTGCTTCCTGTCAGGAAATCATCCAGTAGAAAGTAAATCATATTTGTGATCTTCTGCTCCGTCTGAAGGTGACTCTGATCTGTTGGTTCTGAATGTAAAGTTATCCTCTGATCACTGTGATTATCATAAACTGTATTTAATACGTTTAAACACTTGATTCAGTTTATTCAGGATGAAATCAGGATCTTAAACACCATACATAAACAGAACCACACATGCAAATTATAGCATTTTTATTAATTTAGAAACTAATTGGGTTTGCAGTAAATCTGGACATGGAGCCATTAGCCGGTGTTCTCCCTCTCTGTCGCTCCTCTCTCTTTCTGTGATGAGACTCCATTAGACGCCATTAAATCTCTGCCTAAGAGCTCTCTGAAGCGTCACAATTACAGGAACAAAAAAACCCAATCCTCGTCGAGCGCTCTTCTGCATCGGGGGCCGCCGGAGCCGCGTGGGAGCCGTTCCGCCGAGCCCCGATGCAGACCCAGTCAGAGGCTCTGCGGCGCCGCTCGCCTCTGCTCATTAGAATGACTGAGAGCCGAGCGAAGGCCCTTATGTGGAGCCATAATGGACCGGGCCTCTTGTGCTGCAGCCGTAATGGAGGCTCTTGTGCGGCGCGGCTCGTCTCCGCTCCACGCAGCCGAGGCTTCAGCTGAAACGGCCCAGCTGGAGAGCTGACCCGAACGCGGCTGGTCGCCATGGAGACCAGCAGTACCCCGCTCTGTTCCCCTCCTCCATCTGGACCCGGATCCTTCTGGCTCCTCTCTGGGATTAACAGCAGAAAAATTATAACTATGAAACAGTTTATGCAAAATTTCTTGATCCGGATCAGTTTTACTCGGTAACTTTTTCATGCCGATTTGTTGCAGTATTTAGTAAATGTGCAATAAATACAAAAATAACAAGTTAGCATCGTAGGCTAAGCAGCAGAGAGTTAGCAGCACAGCTAGCTAACGTTAGGTAACAATATCACTGTATTAGGATTCTAAAATGTTGATTTCATTGATGTGAGTGCATCAGCGATTTGCTTCTTAAATGTTTGCTGAACTGTGGGTTTGACCTTTGACCTGTTGCTGCCAGAGACACTGATGCTGTAAAAGAATAATTAGGAATGATGGAAAGTTTGACGTTTCCATGTCGCGGTTCCTTGAAGCTGGTCAAGAAGCGGTTTATGCAAAATGTATTAATCTGAACTCAAGATGATTTTAGTTTTTCGGAGGAACTTTTTGCAGCGTTTAAACCAGGTTTCTGCTTCCACACAAAACGTTTTATGTTCTTTTTAACCAAACAGCTGATGCACTGATCCAGGGATTAATGGGTTAATAAATATGCAATAGCTGCAAAACTAACAATTCAGCATCATGGGTTTGTTTTTGCTAGCAGAGTTAGCAACACTGCTAACAACATGACACATCCATCGAATCGCTGCATGATTGAGTCGAACCGTCAGAAGTCTCCACCAGGTGGCAGCATCACCCAAAACCTACAATAACAACCTGGAAACTGATGTCTGCAATATTAAAAATACTAAACTGGCCCTAGATCAGATACTGTCAACCCCAAACCGAGTGCCGAAACCAGATTACTAATCCCAAATTTATAAGAGGAAGATTTACAGGAATAACAGCAAATATATGGAGACACAAACATTTCCCTCAAATGATGGATCTGTTTCTGATCCAGTAGAAAATCTCAGTTTGCTTTGGAAAATTCCCCACAGAAAGATGAACGATGAGGCCAACTTGTGGAAATCAGCTGACCAGGTCAGAGTTTAGTCTGAAAGCCTGGTGGTGGCGGTATCATGCTGTGGGAACTTCACTTTCGATCTATTTTCACCAGAGCTCAATTTCTGATCATTTCTCTTGTTCGTTGTGATTTTCTCGTCTTGTATTGTGCAGCTCCAGTAAGTGAACATCGTCCCAGTAATGCCAGTATAATGAACTCAGAACCAGAACTGGGCCATCGAGTCTCTGGTACCTTTCAATGGCATCCAAACATTCAGGTTTTCCTCAGTAATTTCAGTTTTTGTAGAAAAGTCAGAGTTTAGAAATCAATATCTGCAGGAAGATGAAAAAGTAAAACCTTTATTAAAATGTTCTGGGTTTGAGTTTGGATCATGATGAAATGATCTGAAGGACCTGCTCAGAGCGCTTTAGTTCAGTCAGGTATTGGCTTCATGTCTTCATGAAGGCGTCCTCTGCTGCCAGCGTGAAAAGCAGCCGCTCTAATTTCCCTGCCTGGTAAATATCAGTGGTGCTGCTGCGCCTAAACGCAGCGCATTTTCAGCAGAGTGACATTTAAAAGAAACAGCAGACCTTTCTCCACTCCGCCTCTGTGAGGAATGAAACTCTTGAAACCTGCTGCATGAAGCCTGCTGCAGCTCAGCTTTAATTATGGGAGAATTAAAGTTAAAACTCATATTCATGTCAGCGGAGGTGGAGAAGATTAATTTGTGTGGCTCTAAAAATAGACGAAACATTTAACTTGTGAGGGAGGGATGAACGCATCGTTCTCATCGTTCTGCAGCGTGGACGAGGATGTTGGCAATCATAAATGCCAGGTCATCTCGCTCTGCTTTATTTTAGAGAGTGTGTGTGTGTGGAGGGGTGTGTGGGTGCGTGTGTGTGTGTGTGTGTGTGGGCACAGAAACTGAAAAGCTGTTGCACGGCCTCATCGATTTCATGCCCTCTTCTCACATCTATTCACAACTCCTCTCGGCTCACCTCCTTCCTCCCGGTCCTCCTCCTTCTCTTTTGGTCCGTTGCCCGTGGCGATGGTTCACCTCGGCAACCGGCAGCTGAGCAGGAAGTGGGTGTGGGGTGGAGATGGGCTTTTGATCTCCACCAGCAGGTGGGGTTCGGGGGTCGATGGCGAGGGTTTTGTTCGCTGCGGGCCTTAAAAAGCGGAGGGAGTATGTTAAACATGGCGGCGATCAATGAGCTCCTTTGAGGCCGGAAGCCGAGTCTGAAAACACGCGATCCAGAAGCTTTCACGATCCAGCGCCGACACCGAGACACCTGGAGGAAACTGAGAGGAGAGGAGAGCTTTAGGTCAGCAGATTGATGCTGGAATCATTCCAGAACATTTAGAGACTCAAACACTCAGAGTTATTTGGATCAGCTGCAAAATAAATCAGATTAATGGAGATAAAAGTATCAGTCAGGGGAAGGATCAACATATTCCTCAGCCTTCTGTCTAAACCAACGGTTTCTAGAGCCAGTGTCCTCCATGTTTTTGTTCCTTCCCTGAATCAAATGACGGTTTATCAGAACCTCAGCAGAACTTTCTGACCCGGTTTATACCAGAGGCACCAGACAAAAAAAAATCTATTTTACCTGAGAATTTTTATAGTGATACTGACGATTGATTTCATCTTCAAATTAATTAGTATTCAACCAACTAACAATATATGAACAATGAGATTAAATGACTCATTAAATTATGAGTGGATTTATTTCAGTGTTCAGACGGATTTTTATTTTCATTTTGATCGATTTAGTTTCCTCTGCGTAAAGTTAGAAATCTTTTTGAATCTGCAGCATCTGGTTTGAAATGCAATCGGCAATATGGAAAATATTCCATTAACTCGACCCCTGGTTTAAACCGTGGCCTAGTCAAAGCATGAGCGACTGGAGAGGATCTGGAACAGCAGCAGCTTTCAGCCGTTCAGACTTTGTAAAGATCGGTGATCAGAGAGAAAACTGCTGGGAGTAAACGTTGCTCCTCTGACATTTTCCAGAACATTTAAATAGTTTGAAGGTTTCTGTGTCTGTAGTGTTTATTTGGACAGACGGGGACTAGAACCCGGTCAGGTGGTTCTGCCCTGAACCACGTCTTTGTTTCATAAGTAATTAAATTTTTCAGATTGTTTGAATCAACGTGTCCAAACCGCTCAGCCCGGTCTGAACTCTCCCCATTTCCTGGACCCCCTGCCGCTCCGTCATGCAGGCCTCAGCTTCAGTAATTCTCCGGTTCCAGGTTCTATGACTCGGTCCGGCCCGGCGCTCTGATGCCTCCCTAAGTTCTCCAGAGCAGTCAGTTTGCCGCTGCCTTGGCTCCGGCCGGGTCTCTGTCATATTTCCTCGGTTTGCTGGCGCCGCCCCTCACACAGCTTTCATGCTGGCCAAGCTGACAGTGACACTCTGATGACCAGGATGTCTCCTCTGCGTCCGTCTGTCCTTCAGCTTTGTTTTATCTTCTGTAAAATATCTGGGATTATCTCGACTTGTGCCATAAACGGCTCTCATTTGGCTCCTCTGACAGTTAGCTGAACTTTGTTATTGAACCCGGCGTTTGTGTGTGTGGTGAAGCGGCCGACCCGGTTCTCTGTAACGCGGCTAAATTGGCCGGTTTATGTAAACAGTGTCCAGAGCTCCAGGGAAGCTTTGGAGGACAGAGCCGACATCGTTAGACGAGCAGCGACGCTGTTCGCCTGACGCGCCGCGTTCAGGATAATGATGCGTTTGACAGAGAGCCGCGGAGTTTATTTGTTGATTGTGAGGCGGCGTGGCTGGATGGTGACGAGGCGAGCAGGAAGTCGGCGCCTGTAGCTTTGTAATGATGAGAAAACAGCAGAAAGGTCCCGCTCCGAGTGTTTGATCATTTCCTCAACTTTCCATGTTGCTTCACTTTTCTCATCAGCTTCCAGAAAGTTTCCTGTAACGAGGCTGCAGAGGCTGCAGGCTTTTCTGATAATCATGTAGATTTTAGCAGGTAAACATCATCTGCAGTTTGTAACTTTATTATAGAATAGAATAGAATAGAAGTACTTTATTCATCCCAGCAGGGAAATTACTTTGCAGTTACAGCATAGAGACAAGACACAATAACAACTACCACTGAGTAGTAGTTGTAGACAAAATAAAAAATAAAAATAAAATATAAAATGCTATGAATTGTAAAAATATGAAATGCTGTTAATATAAAAGCAGCTTAGAGCAGTTCTTGCAAAGATTAAAAAATGCAGATATGTATATGTAAATATATGTACAGCAAGTGTGCCACAGTGCAGTTGTGCAAAATTGGACTGATTAGTGCAGAACAATGATTTAGCTTTTATTGTACAGTGAGATGGCCTGTGGCAGGAAGGATTTCCTGTATCTGTCCCTACGACAGCGGAGCTGGAGCAGCCTATGTGAGAAGGTGCTCCGCTGTCTGTCCACTATGTGGTGGAGAGGGTGCTGTTTATTATTATTTTTATTATTGGTAATCTGGAGTTAATATGGTGGCATTTCGTGCCGTTAAAGAAACATCGACTTTAGTACACCTTCTAACCATTTGTTGTTACCTTCAGACAGGAGTTCTTATTTTTTTATTTTATTTTTTAACAGTTTTCTCCACCTGCTGGATGTTCCTTCTGTCCTTTTCTTGTCTGAAACTTTTCCATTTCATGCTAGCTATGCTCACTTAAGGAACAAAGTAACTGATGAATTTGACCGACACCCAATCAGAAAGATTTGCATGTCAAACATTTCAATAAATTACTTCCACTTATATTTTATAATAATGATTAAAAACACAAAGCATTCTCTGATTAAAAATCGATTAGTAAAGATATTTTTGGATGTTTTTCAGCCTTCTGAGACGCTGACACTTTAAGAATCACTGGGTTAGAGTTCAGTTTGCTCAGCCATGTTCTGCAGCATCACTGAAACCAGCTAGAATGGTGAGATAAAACCATCAGAGCCGCGGCTCCAATGAAGCTGTTTTCCCCCCTAATGGTCCGGTCGACCCGGTTCTACTGGAACCAGAACTACATCATCTGCTCCATCTCCAGCTGCTGTTTGAAAAGGAAGTTGTTCTCAAGAAGACACTGAGAGCAACTTCCTCCTTCACCAAATGGAAACAAAATGGAGGCGTCAGATTTTAGTGGTTGGAGGATTTTTATTTAGTCTTTGGCTGAAGACCAGGAGCCATTTCTCCTGTTAGCGCTAGGCTAAGACGTTTACCCAGAATGCTTTGCGCTGTAGTCCACTTCCTGCTTTTGGAGCGGTCTCCGGTCCGCTTGGGGTTCACATATGGACTCAAACCAAACCAGAGTTCACTTATGCGTTCACACCTCTCCAAACGAACCAGAGTCCGGCTAAAGTGGACCGGACTCGGGCTAAAGCGGACCGGACTCGGGCTTACTGCCATAAAGTCAGTGAAACATTTCTACTTAAAAACTGATGAAAACTGTAGCGCTGATCTTCCCTCCTGTACCTGTTTACCAAAGTGACTTAAGTGGGAGGAAACGTCCTGCTTGTTGCCTTCAGCTTTGACTTTGACAACTTTCCTCTGGCTCTGGCCGCCGTGCAGCAGTCCCTCCTCTGGTTATTACTGCATCACATCCCACGATCCCATTCCTCTTCATCATAAGCTTCATCTTCCAGATTAACTCACATGACATTTGGAGGATCCAACCATGAATATATTAGAATAAATCTCTCCTGAAGTGATTGTTTGTCTGTCCGTGGACCTGTGGTGCCCTGGCGCCCAGCAGGCCCCAGCTGCGCTCCACTGGCTCCCAGAAATGGAAACTTAGCAGTTTGTGAGGTAATTAAAGTGGAAGCACCTGTTCCTGCTCACCTGAGCTGCAGCTGAAGACATCCCATCATGTGGATCTTTCTGATCACACCAATAGTTCTGCTTTGAAAAGCATTTTCATATTTCCAATTTCTTTTCACCAGATATAGTTTGTGGTCAGATGGGAAAACAGAAACACATCTGTTTATATCGACCCGGGTCGGAGTGGGCGGGGCTTCAGAGTCTAGTATTATCTCTAGGTGTGTCTGTTCTGCTGCCTGTGATCTGCAGAAACATGGTGATTTCAGAAACACACGTCTGGAAAACCGTTGATGAATAAACTAAAACAGGATGGGACCGCAAACGGCTCCTTGTGGAACTCCCACTGTAAAAAGAATCGGATGTTATTGAGGCGTCGCCTGTTAGCCTGGATGCTGTGCAGCTGGAAGGACATTTACTCTTTTTCACTTTTGGACTGTTATAATGGCAAGAATGTGTTGTTGTTCCTACTTGGAGCAGCTGATTAGCATCAAAAGCTCAAATAACACCTGACCTTTGACCCCTTTCCCCAGAGGAGGTAAGAAGGAAGTGGTTGAAACCATCTCTTCCTTCCATCATAAGAAGGATCGCATCCCAAACTCCAGCGTCTTTCTAACCAGACAGATTTAAACGGGAGCAACAAAAGTAAAAGAGGTGGATTAGCAGCTGGTGGAGTCATCCAGGTCATGTTACTGTGGAATATTGTCTCTGCTGTTAGCATGTTAGCATGAGATCGCTACAGTCTTCAGTCAGAGGCATGTTCAGATTCACTGCAGCACTGACTGCTACTGCAAACTCTTTGAAGAGACTTTAATGATATGAGTTACGTTTTGGATGAAGGATTTTTGTTTCCATCTGAATTAAATATTGTGATTATTAACAGATTCTATGTTTTATTTATTTCACTTGTCCCTGTTTTCAGTAAATCCATAATTTGTGTAAAAACTAAATGTTTTTGAGTTATTTCAGAAAAATCCAACACGTTTAATAAATGTTATGTTTGATGGAATATCAGCAACAGAAGCGTTCCTGGAGTCGGTGTCTGCTGGGTAAATGAAACAGTTCTTTGACTCCAAACAACCTCGTTCTTCCTGCAGAGACCCGTATCTGCTTTATGAAAGGAGCCATTTTTCCCTCCGTCTGCATAGTTTGCCGTCGACACACACACAATCAATTACACCTGCAGAGGAAGTGCTCTACAAGCCATTTCACTTCACGTCAGAAAGCGGGCCTGATCGCCTCCTACGCGTCGCCTTTCCCTTCAAACTTTCCTTCGCTGGATGGAGTAACTGCAGGGCCTCTGCTATAAACACTGAGCCAAGTGTCGGAGCCACAGGTCTGCAGGAGTGAGTGTAACAAAGTGGAACAGTGTGAGTCTCCATGTTTGAGCAAGAACTCTGTCCTCCCTGTCCTTTCCAATCTCGCACACAGCAGTGCACCCATCGTGGTGAAGGTTTACTCATCAACGTTCCCGTGGAGCCCTCAATTTGAAGAGATGCTACATTAGTTCAGGAAGCTGAAGATATATGAGGAAATGAGTGCGGCCTGCTGTTGTTACACTTTGCTGTATGGAGCAATTTGTTTTAGTCACCGGCCTCATACTTGCAGGAGTCTTTTCAAATTTATTACGAAAATTGTTTTGCGTCACAAACAGGACAAGTTTCTACTGGTTGAACTCATTGTCCTGCACAGATGTAGACAGCGGTGAAAAAATATTCAACTGCCTTATGAAGTTCTTCTGTTTTAACTTCTTTAGTCGCATTTGAATCTTTCCAGACCGGTCTGATAACCGATAACGAGTCTTTGAAATCACTGGGGAGGAAGGTTAACCCACTCTGCTTGGCTTAATTTGAAGGTTTATAACCAGTTAAAGGTAAATTATGCAGCATATTAAGTTCCCTCCAGGATTTAACGATTTAGATTTTTTACAATCCAAATCATTGATTTCATGGAGCTACTTTCTAAATATTTGTAATGAGGAATAATAAACTTTAAATTGGTTAAGAAAAAATCAAAACAAGGGTAGAACCAATAGTATGTGATATTTATCAAACTGTAATGTTTTCTTCAGTTTGTCTGTTATTGTACCAAATAAAACCTTCAGTGTTGGAACGATTCTCAGTCATACGATTCCCTCGCATTGACCCGGCGCTCCTGACCTCTGCTGCCCCCGTCTCCTCCTCCTCTGCATTTATTCAGCTTTCACTACTCAAGCTGTCATTACCGTGGGACGCTTGATGCCTCTGCCCTTTCATATCAGCGCAGAGGGAACCGAAGGAAGCCGTCTCAGCATTGTGGGGGCTGCAGCCCCGAGCTGCAGCGCTGCGGCCGAAAAGACCCAGTGTGCTCCCTCCATCTGCCGCCTGCTCGGCCTCCAGAGGCCGGGTCCGGCCAAACTGCCGCCTGGCCAATCATGGAAGGAAGAGAGGCGAAGCAGCAGGAAAGTTTCTTCATGCTGAGCTGATGAGCTTTGATTCATGTCTGTGTACTCTGAAAACCCGTTAATTATAGTTGGAGTAATTATGGAGATAAGTGTGACTATTGGAGGAAGAATTACCTGTTCTGGTGCTTCAGCTCTCTGATCAGCTGCCCATTACAGACATGACTTCTGGCACCCAGCCTTCTTTCCTCCACAACGTTTTCTGTTTCTCTTGGAGTTGCTCCACATTTAAGTGAATCCCAACACCTTGGACCAATAAGTCGTTCTTTAAGTATCCATGTTGAGAGAATCACCTGACAGAACAAAGCATTATTTTAGTAATTTATAAAAAGTTTCTGATGTTAATAAAGCTGCAGGAGCTGCCAGGATCAACAGCACCACCTGCTGGAGCCATAGAAATAACCAACTCATTTAATTACATGTTGGATACAAAGATCTGCTTTAAAGCTGCAGAATTTAACTTTTATCATTATTTTTTACATATTTTCCTGAACCTAAGGAGACAAATATCTGTGGAAAACTCATCTCCTCTGTCTTCTCCCAGTGCTATCCAGAAACAACCAATAAGAGCCAAGAGGAGGGGCTTAGCGCTGTCAATCATCCTCCCTTTACTCCTCTGCTTCACTGACGTCTTTCAGACGTTTCAGACATTGTTTCCATCTGGATTTAACGTCTGTCTCCTTCTGCTGCAGAATTATGACGCATGTTTCACGTCAACGTTGAATAAAATGCGACATGATCGTTCAGACTGCAGACGTTTGAAAACGATCTGATCAGATTTGGTTCCATATCTGGAAGTGGAGCAGATCTGACTTTTTGGGGGGTGAAAGGATCAGAATTGGGTCGTTCGGTCTGCTGTGGAAAAGTGGGATGTAGGTCGCATTAGCCTGCTGTGGAAGCCATGGATCGTAGCAGAAACTCGGTTCTTCAGTCCTGCTGCCAGGTTGGACCAGCAGCAGGTTCTGTGGTGACATAATAACCCAGATGAGCGGCGCCGTCAGCCTGAAGCAGACTGAGGAATGTTTGACTGGCAGGGAGTGATTGAAATGTGTCTGAATAGGAAGTGCTGCTGGCTGATGGCCGTACCTGTCACTGATCCATCACACCCATCGATCGGCGCTTAGTGAAGGAGCAGTCGGACGCAGGAGGCGGGGAGTCGCCGGCTTTGTCGCAGCGCATGCACGGACACGGCGCTCTTTGTCTGCCATTCTTCTGTCCACCTGCATCGATCCTTCACTAAAACCTACGGCTGTTTATTCACATTCAGGCCACAGCAGCAGCTGCTGAGAGACTTATTGATTCCTGTTTGGCTGCTGCCTGTGGGAGGGGCAGAGCCAGGCATTCTGGGTATTCTGCGCCGAACTGATCTACTGCTGCTGTGGGTGGACGAACCGAAACAATGAGGAGAATATTTAGTTCCCAACAAAGACTCCCACCTTTATTTAATCAAATATTTATCTCAGCTCTTGGCTAAACTGTAAAATCTTTGTTTTGCAAAACTACTTTAATGGTTTTTCCAAACAAAATGGTTTAAGTTGGAAAAGTTTTCATGCAGAAAATGTTGTTTTTAGACAGAAAACCATGGATATCATTAAAACCATAATATGATGCAGAATAAAAAGGTTTTCTACCTTGAGGTCTGAGCTAATGAGCAGCGAGTCGCTGCAGGCCGACCGGCTTCAGGACGATTGAGGAGCATTTTGTCCTTGTTACGGATATTTGTTTACTCGCTGTGTGCTCGGTGTCTCTGCTTCTAAACAGAAAATCTAATGAGACTCGGCGGATTTGATCTGAGATCAGAGGATGTGACCCGAGGAAAACATTTCTGGTCAACATCTGAGATAAACGGTCAGCAGCAGCAGAGACAGACGGGTAAAAATCCTCATAAGGCCGTTGAACGGATCTGATTAGAACTCTGATCAGTTTAATTTAGTATCTTTGTCATGTTCATTTCAGTCACAACTCAAATGTTATCATTGTTATTAACCATAAAAGAAGCCAAAATTGGGGAAACAAATGTTTAAAAAACTTTGACCAGATGCTGATCACCTGTTAACCCTTTAATGGCTGAATTTCTACTCTGGTCCTCCAAACCTCAGTCTGGGTTCAGTTTGAATGTGAGCGCCAAGCGCACCAGAGAGCGCTCCAAAAGCAGGAAGTGGACTACAGCGCAGGGCATTCTGGATAAACACAACTACAGCTAACGTGTTAGCCTAGCACTAGCAGCAGAAATGGCTTGTGGTTTTTAGTCAGAGACTAAAGAGAAATCCTCCAACCGCTAAAATCTGACGCCTCCATCTTGTTTCCATCTGGTGAAGAAGAAAGTTGCGCTCAGTGTCTTCAGAGGTTTTTGTGTCGTTTCCTTCAGTGGTTGTTGGTGCAGCACCCCCACAGGCCAGGAGGGGAACAGGTTGAAGCAGCTGGAAATGTAACAAATGTAACTGAGTCTACTGGACTATCAGGTGGGAAAACACCCCAAGACACCTGCTGCGGTGGAGTCAGCCGCCCTCCATCTCTCCTCCTCTTCCTCACCTCCACCCTTCCTCCCCACTGTGTCTCCTGTGGGTCTTTTGTAAGGTTATTTCCGGCGTGGCGAAGCCCCTTGTTTCAGCACGTTGACCTTTAAAAGTGAGTGATGGTGGTTCTTATTGTCTGTAAGGCAATAACTGTCTGGACACAGGTAATCTTCACTGTGTTCGTGTCAAATCGAGTTTCCCCATACAAAGCCCTCGCATGGCTCTGCAGCAAGTCGGCACACAAAGAAGGTCGTGCACTTGAAACGGACGAGAGCGCACTCGTACACAAGCAGAGTGCATTTCCACATGCTGAGAGCTCCACTCTGTAGCGATCAGAAGCACTCAGAGGCAGCGGGGAACTGCAAGCTGTAAAGGTCAGGAATCTCAGCACCTGCATGGAAAGGTTAAAGGCAGAGCTGGAAATAACTCCACGAGTCCCTGCAGAAGTTCAGCCGCAGCGTCAGCCATCTTTAACTTATAGAGTCCACATCGGTCCGGTCTGGTCCGGCTGGGTCCGAAGCAGAGCAGACTCAGTGAAAGGAATGAATGAAACGCTTGGAGACGAGACGTTTACCTGTAGATTTAACCTCATGACATCACTTCCTGTTTCACTTCCTGTCCCCTGGACATACAAACTACTCCATCTCCTCTATTTGTTAAAAGAACCATTAAATATGTTCACTTTGAACTGTTTCTCCAGTGAAATGATAAATTGCATTTAGGTAAGCGACCCTTGCAGGTTCGCTGGACCCAGAAAGGTCAACCTGAAAGGTCAAGAGGTTAAACAAACACTCAGTGAATCTGGGCCCTCAGGGTTTGAATAATCTGGATAAAAGTTGAACTTTTGGCCTCAGGTTTGTTTTGGATCGTTTTGGAGATTCTGAGAGTTTCTGTGACTCAGATTAGAGATTAAATGACCTGGAATGAGCTTCATGTTTCATCCGACTCCCGTCCTGCATGCTACCGTCTGCAGCTGTGGCGGACGTTTCTGCTGGAGTGTGAAGGTGTGAGCATGGAATATTTGTGCTTCTGTAAATGTAACTGATATTGGCACGTTCATATAAAATAATCTGCTTTAGAACCGCTAACCTGTTGTAGCTCACAGACACTGAGGAAAAACAACACAGACTGGGTGAAGATGATATTTGTCCTTTTTGTGGTTGGAAAAACTTTCTAATCTGCATCAGCGATGTTTATCCCAAAAAATGACAGCATTGACTGTAGACGACAATCAAAAATGACCTTAACTGTTTAAGCTGAAAACCTTCAGAGGTTTGAGTCACTTTAATTAGCTGCTGTAGGTTTGGGAGGCAGCGCTGATTTTAGATGTTTACAGAAGAAACGCTGCGATCAGACCCAGAAGTTACTCCTGATAAACAAAAATATCCCAGATCACTCAGCAACCTGCAACCTTCTTCATAACTTTGGCTACAAAAGTGAAAAACCTTAGCTTTGCTTCAATGGCAATAGCATTACTGGTTTTCTTAGGTCATTTAATGCAATACTTTAATTACTTTTCCACAAAGAATTACAATAGCATATAAAATGTACATATGTTTTTTGAGGCAATATGTTGCAAACGTGTTTTTCAAAATGTAATTTTTTAATAAAAAATTACATTTCTCATTGAAGAAAAACCAAGTCTGAACTTTGCTGATTTTTCTGTGGAAGTCCTAATTATTGGTATAAATTTATCCATTTGTTTTCTGTTGTGCTTTTGTTGTTTTTATCCATAGCGCTTTTCTAAATATTCCAAAGAAATGCATCATGGGAATCTGAATTAGCTCAGAGCGATGCTAGCTAACATGCCTTTAGCTGGTTTTGCTAACGCAGCCAATCCTTCCTCAGGCTCTGCTAATCTCAGACTATAAGCCTCATTCAGATTCTTTCTCAATGAGAGTTGAGAGCAGCAGTAGCTCTGCAGCGCCCCCACTTGGAGGCAAAGTAATGAAAACTGATTAAATGTTCCTGGACTCTGTAAATGACCTAAAAAGCAAATAATGAATCTTAAAAATGCTTCATCAAGGTTATTTACAGATGAATTAAAGCTGATAGTTCTGGATGTGTCTAATAGGAGCTACTTAAAGACTGAAGCTGCTAATGGCTGCTGTGTGTTTAAACTCTCCTCTGCTTGGCTGTTGGAGATGAAGCGATCTTTTCTGCTACCATGGAGGTGAAAACGATCAGCTTTGACATCAGGAAAAGGCCCATTTGACAACCACTTCTCTTTTCTTCATTCTTCCTTTTCATGAGAACAGCAGAAAAGCCAAAGTGCAGATTTGCTTTGGTAGGAATCAAACCTCTTGTGCTGTCAGGTTTGGCATCTTGCAGGGAGATCATCCCCCTCCCTCTCCGTATCCGTGTCTCCGTCTCCACCTGCGCTTGTATCTCTGTTAATCTGGCTGTTCAACTTATTTCACAGTTGGATTTCCGACACATCATCCTGACTGCGGAGGGCGAACGAACGTGGCACCCGTTAGAGAGAAATCTGTGGAATCTCCGCTCTGACAAAACAATCTCTCCTCTCTAACATCACCTTTCATTTAGCTGGAGGCATCACTCTCGCCGCGTGTGGAATCGCTGTGCCTGTTCAGATTAGTTCAGCTCACAAGGTGACTGCTCAGTGTGTGGCTCAAAAAGCCAACGGCTTTAATGGCTAACCGCTCGCTCCTAATGCCTTCCACATCAAAATATTTATTTTCTTCATAAGCTTTGAATGTGGTGCTTAATCAGAGGAGATGAGTTTGGCTAAAGGTCACGACCTCTTCAGTTTGTATACATGTTTTTTAAAGAAATAACACAAAAATTGGGAAATTAAACTTTGTTGAGAGGATTTTTGTAACAGTGTCATTTGTAAAGTTGCACAGTTTTAAATTACCAGCAATAATTTGGGTTTTTAGGAAAAATGGCAAATCATTCTTCAAAGTCAAATTCATTCAGTCATAAATGTCACAGCTTCAAATTAAATATTTTATTAGAAAACGTTTTTAAACTAACTGGTAAACATCTGCATTGCCTTTAAAACATGTTGTGCAAATAAAGAGGAAATGAAGCAACAATTGGTGCTGCAGCAACAAGAGTTTTACATATAGGTCTGCAAGGCCCAGCTTTTATTTTGGTAGTCCACTTTTGGTTATTGGCAAGTTAATTAACACATTAGCTCAATATTTACATTCCTTACAGGGTTCTAGTCTGATCTGTAACACATTTAAAACATGTTGCACAAGTTTACTGTCTAACTCACTGTCATAAGGAAATATTGACTTTAACAATCTGATAACATAACTAAGGTTCTGGTTCCGTCCAGCTGAACAGAGGAGGGATGGAAGGATGGAGGGATGGAAGGATGAAGGGATGGAAGGATGAAGGGATGGAAGGATGAAGGGATGAAGGGATGGAAGGATGAAGGGATGAAGGGATGGAAGGATGAAGGGATGGAAGGATGGAGGGATGGAAGGATGAAGGGATGGAAGGATGGAGGGATGGAAGGATGAAGGGAATCTGCCGGTTGTTTCAATGTTTTGCGTTTTATCGCAAAGTTTTTCTGCGTGAATTTGAACGTGTCTGGATTACGTTGGATTATGACGTCTGGAGATTTATGACCCACGTTTCTGTTTGTGACTTCATATGAATGTTGATTCTAACTGGTTGTTGAATCAAACACATAGAAAACATGTATTTATATAAAACTGTCCAATGTTATTGGAGCATCAATGTGAAAACTGCTCAGTGAGAATTTAAAGCAGATTTTAAACATCTGATTTACACAAAGAACTGTTTAGGTTGGACTGGGACCAGTCTGTTGTACTGGGACCAGTGTGTTATACTGGGACCAGTGTGTTCCCCCTCCCAGTGTGTTATACTGGGACCAGTCCCTCCCAGCTGTCTGATGCTCGGCTGCAGACGCTGCCTGGCGTCTCTCCTCTCCTCTCAGTGGTGAGCTTTGCCCCCCACCGCCATGTTTCTCTCGTCAGCCAACAAAGTGAGGCCTTTTCACAATAAAGTTCAAAGCAGATTATTAAATTAAAGAAAGACAGAGAGAAAGAAAGTGACACAGACATCAAATGTGGAGAAAAGGCTTTGTGAGGGGGAGGACTCAGCGGAGTGCAATTCATGCCAACTTCTCAATCGGACCTCTGAAGAAGAAGAAGAAACAAGCGCCATTTCCTTCCCCGCCCTCCCCACCCCCACCCGTGACTTTGTGATGTCTGCCATGATGAAAAAAGGGAAGACACAGCGATGGTTTTTAATCTTCTCTGACGGCTGGCCTCCGTCTCTGCCTCTGCGACCTCTGTGTGGCTTTGCAATAACCGAGCTTGTTTGAAACGAAGCCGCTTTTGATTTAGTGAGAAAAATGATTGGGACATCCTCAAAGAGAGAGAGGAGGGGGGGTGGGGGCGAGCAAGGCGCTTCATAGTTAGAGAAATGTAGATGTTGTCCCACATTAGGTCCACTTTAGTGTGTTTAATGAAGGACAGAGTCCATTTCTCATGTTTGATTAGAGGAATTTACTCTGCACACATTAAAGCATCAGGAAGCTGCAGACATAAAGGAGCAGTTAGCAAAATGAAATGACTCCATAATAACTCGACCGCATTTAAATTCACTAGATTATTTATACACTTTAAAGAAGAAGCAGGGATAGTGGAAATAACTCAAAAGAGCTGAATGAATTCATCCTGAAGAGTTCATTAAATCAACATCTTAAAAATAAAATAAAACCATATTATCATTTTACTAAGTCATGCTTTGGAAAAAATTAGTTGGTGATTTTTGCAAAAGAATAAAAATAACTTGGAGTTTGACACCTGTGGCTTAGAGCAAGACATTTTTCCATGTTATGAATAAAAAAATCAAATGGAACAATGACTTTTCATGAATTTGAAAAAATTATTGACTCTTAAGCTCTTTGATCTTGATGAAAAGTTACTTATAAATTAGTTTAATTATTTTTAATGTATTAACACATTTGTGTCAGAAACTAGACTAAAATTATTTGATAAGATTTTGTTTTTGCAGTGCAGCAAACATCCTGGTGTCTCCTGCTTTTGAACTTTTATTACTACAAAATGTCAGAAATCAGTGGAGTGGTTATTATGTTATTATTAGCCTTTGTGGTTTATTATAAGATGATTGAATGAAGTGATTGAAAACAAATTAACTTTTTATTAGCTGTTGACTGGAGATAAAAGCACAAAATGAAGTGCAGCAGTTTTTCCTGCTTGTTTAAAATGATTCAAGCTGCTTTGTCTGCTTGACTTTTTCTTGTTAATTAATGTTTATTTTGTTAATTTGTTTGGAGAAAACCTTCATAATTGATAATCTAATCAAAATTAGATATCAAATATGGCTTGTGCTTTGTGGTAATTCTTTTGCATTATAATAAACTGAATATCAGATATGGATCTGTAGTGTTATGCATAACATGAGACGTGGTCGTGTGACGCAGATCAGAGTCTGGAGGCGGCGCGCTTCGTAAAGACGTCCCCGTTCTCCGCCGCTGCTCCACCTGCAGCGACGGAGGGCCGCGCTTCGTTTGAAGGCAAAAATAGCCGCTGACATGTCAGATGTGTGGAAGTCAAAAGGATTTAATGCTGCATGGCTCAGGGTGAAGCCAGGAAACACCTGCTTGTTGTTTTCTTATCCGCTCACGTCTCCTGCAAAATACATTCTGGGTTTAGGTTCAAAGCGGCTCTGCAGCAGATGTTTGCTGCATGGCTTATGATAAAAGTCGAGAGAAAGCCTTTATTCAACAATCGCAGCGTGTTGTCATATTCTAAAAGTTATTTGCTTCTTTGCTGCAGCTTGAAAGACCAAACCGAGACATGATAGAAACTCAAAAAAGAAAAGATGACATAGTTGTAGCTTGGGCTGCAGGTCTGTTGAACTCAGTTGTTCATATCCAGCATATAATCCATCTTTTCCTTTAACATATCAGCTGTTTTCTCATAATTTCACTATTTTCAACCAAAACTCCAGTTGCTTCTGGACTCTAATTGAAAATGTTCGAATGTAAATGGGAACATGACAAAACTTTTTCCTTCCTCTCAACTTTCCACTTATATGCTTAGATACAGCATTCTATGAACAGATTAATAAGATAAAACTAACAAAAATAATCTTTAGGCTCTTTATTTACAGCAGTTGTTATTGCAAACCAGTTCCAGGTTTCTTTAGACCAAATGGATTTTCATTTGGAAAAATAAGCATATGTAACGTAATGGACCCTGAAGGTGAAAGAACTGAAATGAGTTTAAAACTTGTCTAATTGTTTGTTATAATTGTGTTTGACTTCATGATCAAAGCTTCATTTGACGATTTAAATAAAATATTTCCTTCAGCTGGAAATGATTTGGCTCATCTTGGCGACTTCAGCTTCTGTTTCTGAGAACTGAGAGCAAAGAGGATGAAATATTTAGAGCTAAATATCTGGGTTGCTGTTTAAAGTCCCTTTTTCTTTTCAGATGGTTTCAAATATAGTTTTTCTTTCGTGAGAAACACAAATAGCTCAGCAGTCGGTGTTATTCAGCAGAATGGGGGCAGCGTTAGTAGAAAGAGAAGCTGCTGTTGAATTTTTAAAGGCTTATTTTTCTTCTGGTCCCTGGATGAAATGTTGCTGTTGAACTGAGCAGATCTGGAAGCCGATGCTTCGGTTTATTGGGATGATTAAGACGAGCAGGACGAGGCGCTTTAACCCCGTCTGCCAGGGAGGCGATGGCGCCCTGAGACCGCCTCCGCCCTTCCTGCCCTCCATCGCGCTTCAACCTGGTTGTTTTATTTACAGGCTTTTTTAGCATTTTGAAAAAGACAAATAAACCTAAAGCTAAACAGAATTAAAACACAAGATACAGACCCAAAGAAGTGTTCAGTACGTAGCTTAGCTTTTTATACTTTTACTTTTTGCTTGATATTTTCCTAATAAGGAATTCTGGCGAAGTTTGTAGGCAAACTGATAAAAGAAATAAACTTTCATCAAAATGTGTTTAGCAAATTATTTTTATACCTTTTTACTTGGAGTAAAAATAGTTTTAAATTCCATCAACAACTATTCCTCATTAATCCTTCTGAAGTTCAGATTAAAATATTTTGAATTCTTCTCTTCAGTTTTTCTTTCATTTCAAACCACTTCAATATACAACTTGGAAGAAGTTTTTTTTTAAGCTTTGTACTTTGTCGAGCTCTACTGAGCTTTACTAAATTATAAAATATCCAGCATATTAAATATTTAATTGGCTGGATGACAATCTGAAGCATTTCTGATTCCTATGGCCTTTTCCTGAAGCTTTTCTTGGTTTAAGAGTTTTCCCAGATCTCCAAAGTAATTTATGTATAAAAACATTAAACAGTATAACATGTAAATTATTTAATATTGCTATTTTTGATATTTTAACTTTTAGATTGTAAATATGAAATTTCCAATGCACTTGATAATCAAGTATCAAAGCCAAAAAAAAAAAAAGAAAAAAATTCAGTATTATAACCTTAACTATTTCTTAAATCGTGATTTTTTTTGTTGCACTAATTTTCCTTCAATTGTAATTACAAGCTGCCAAAAATATGTCTATGGTGGCCCAGAAGGGTCAACAAAATGATTAACCTGTAAGGGTGTGCTAAATCTGGCGCTAGGCTAAATCTGACACTATGCTAAATCATTAGTTATGCTAAATCTGGCGCTATGCTAAATCAGGAGCTATGCTAAATCAGGAGCTATGCTAAATCAGGAGCTATGCTAAATCAGGGGCTATGCTAAATCAGGGGCTATGCTAAATCTGGCGTTGTGCTAAATCTGGAGCTATGCTAAATCAGGGGCTATGCTAAGTTGTGTTAAATGTGAAGTTGTGCTGAGTTGGCTCCATAGTTAGGCTAAATCAGACGCTATGTTTAATTGTAGCAACGATAAAACAAACTTACTGACTTCTGTTGCGTTGTGGCCTTTACGTTTTGTTGACCGTAATTACCACAACAATGTAATGTAAAGTAAATGTTAATAACTTGGCTACATTTGTCATTTATGTAAAGTACAACCAACCCTGTAGGACCCAGCACTGATCTGTGGGACGCCACAGTTCACCTTCAACAAATCAGAATCCACATTATTTATTTGTACACTTTGATGTCTTTGATCCAGATAAGTTTTTTCCTAGAATGTGCTCCAGTTTTCAGCAGTAACCAATGACATAGATCTATAGCGCCAGCTGCTGTTTCATCAGTTGCTTTTCGTCCAGTATCTTCTCTAGTGGCTGTTTAAAGTTTATACCACAGATCGGGAGAATAAGAAGCTTTCAACACGTCCCGCCTCAATCCACTCTTCCTCCTTCCAGTGATGCCCCCACCCGCTCCTCCACCTTTAATATCTTATGGAATTAAAGCTGTGACAGGTTATCATAATCCAATTTCAGAGACAATCGCGCTGAGCACCTCGCAGCTCACCGAGAAGCCCGGATCTGAATTGAATATGCACTCGGTGGATTAAATTACGCCGGGGGGCGGAGGGAATAATTACGGCCTACACTGGGAAATATCTGAGTGTTTAGGTGAGAGCGGTACAGTACGGCGTACAGTGATAAGTTCTGGGTCTCCCATCCTGCAGCGGGGGTTGTTATTGTGTTATTGTACACTCTGTCTCGTAGAGCAATATCTGGAAATAATGTCACCGTCTAATGAAGTAAGGCTCCGTTTATTATTTATCACTTCCTGCCGGAGCCGCCAGGCGCCGACTCCGTGCCTCCAGATGTTTTTAAAAATGCCGCTTTAAATGAACACATTTTAATGGCGTTTCTCTGCAGAAGTGAGGGCTTTCCTCTGGGATCGGGTCGCTCTCAGGTTCTGGACGCGTTTCCTTTCTTCCCGCTCGAAATGCTTTGATGTATTTGGGAACAAGCGAAGCCACCTGAACATGAAGCAAATAAAGCAACAGCTAAAATAAGAGCTAAAATCTGTTGCCATGTCAACTCATCTTTGACTCGTGGAAAGAACAGAAACGGCGTCATCAGAAAGTTTCAGGTAAACACGTGAAGTTTAAAGTTCATTTGCAGTGCTGCACTAAATAACATCATTTTATTTCTGTAACCGTTTGCTTAGTGGGAAATTTACCGTTCAGCTTCAGGAAGCAGTTTGTTTTGGACATCATGGCGGTTTTCTAAATCTGATGGTGGAAAGGTCAGGGTCTCACACCTCAACAGGTGTCGCAATCTGAAGCCGTTTCCACCGAGAAACCAGAAGAATTCCTTCATTAGGACTTCTCATTCAGTATTCATTCATGTTAATCATCACAGGGATGAAATTCTCCCCACGAAGGATTAAATAGCTTTAAAAGATGTTGGGAAAGAAAAACATGAAAGATTTATCATAAGTGGTTAAAGTAAAGTAACATGTCCTTCCATTCATCACACAGTACCTGAGTTCAGTCATTCTCACAATCACATTTAGAGGCTGATTTCCCACCTGGTAGTCCGGTAGATTCGGTTCTATTGGGTCCAAAACTCCCAACATTTCCAGCTGCTGCGGTTTTCTTTCCCAGTTCAACCAAACCCTTAGAGCAACCTGTTCCCCTCCTGGCCTGTGGGGGCGCTGCACCAAGAACCACTGAAGGAAATTACACAAAAAACTCTGAAGACGCTGAGAGCAACTTCCTTCTTCAGCAGATGGAAACAAGATGGAGGCATCAGATTTTAACGGTTGGAGGATTTCTCTTTAAGCTAAAGACCACGAGCCATTTCTGCTGCTAGCACTGGGCTAGCACGTTAGCTTTAGTTGTATTTACCCAGAATGCCCTGCGCTGTAGTCCACGTTCTGCTTTTGGAGCAGTCTCTGGTCCACTTGGTCTTCAGATATGGATTCAAACCGAACCAGAGTTCACTTGAACCGAGGTTTGAAGGACCAGAGTTTGATTAGCGTTCACACCTCACCAAGCGAACCAGACTGTCTCGTCAGTCGGACTGGAGTTGGATTAAATCAGTTCAGTTGGGGGCGTGCTGTGGTGGCGCAGCGGGTTAGCACGCCCCACGTTTGGAGGCCTTAGTCCTCGACGCGGACGTCTGGGGTTCGACTCCCGGTCCTGACGACCTTTGCCGCATGTCTTCCCCCCTCTCCTTACCCTCCTTCCTGTCTGCCTACTGTCGAAAAAATACGAGCCACTAGCGCCGCAAAAACTCTTCGGAGAGAAAAAAAAAAAAAAAAATCAGTTCAGTTGTATTAAAGCGGACTGACCGGGCCGGTGTGAATGCTCTCAGAGCGTCGTCTCATGATGTGTGAGGCGCTTGAATCTGTTCTGGCTGAAAACACAGCAGAGCTCTGCTGTGTTTTCAGCATCTGAAGCCAATTACAGTTCAGCTAATACTGATCAATACCGAAGTGTTGTCCCCTGCTTTGATTGGACGCCTGAACCTTCCCAAACGAGCAGGTCTCATTTCTTCCTCCATACAGAACTGCTTTCATTTTATTGATGTTTGTCAATCTGGGCCATCTAATTATTTCCGCGCTCGGCGCCTCCTGCTCTTGTCTCGGCTGCAGCAGGCGCCTCTTTGATTGCCGGGCCACGCTCTGCGCGCCGGAGATAATACCTCCGAGCCGAACCAAATTGTTGCTCCTTCTTTATTCCATGCTAACATGTTTTAGGAGACGGAGCTTTGAACACCGCTACAAAGGGACAAAGCTGCGAGTTTAAATGATGGAACATGAATAAAGATTTGTGCGGTCGCTGCTTTCATCTGGGCTCTGGTGAAGATCTCTGACCAGTACAGGCAAGAAATGACCATCATAAATACGCTTTTGATTTTCTAACCAGGCAAAACAAAGTTACTAGGAGAACATTAGCTGCATTGATCCTGTCTGATCAATGGAGGAACGCCGGCTGTGACCTTTCCCGCGTTTCAAGCCATAAAGTTCCTGGTGGAGAGCCTCGGTGGGCTCCAGCTGGAGGCTTTAACACAAATTACCAGCCGCCATTAAAGCCCGCGTCGATCCACCCATCGTTACCAAACGGCTGATAAAATGCTGGGAAGTGGTCGTCTTGTGCTGCGGCACGCACCGAGCGCCGCTCGCCCTATTAGAGCCTGATTTACAGCTTCAGCCGGGTCCGTTGGACCGGCGCCGCTCCAACCTGCTGTGACACGGCGACTAATTGAGTCCAGAAATATCTGGCTCTGAAAGGGCGACAACACGCCTACCTGCACAACAACGCAGAGAGAAAACATGAGGAGGACAGCAGCTCGTTACCGCTGATGGAGTCAAAGCAGAGGCAGAGTTTCACTGCACCACAGCTGAAGGAAGATGAAATATTAAAGAAACAAAACGTTTCCGCACCTGATTCTGTCACAAACATTTAAATTAAACATCTGGAGGGTTTAGGTCTGCCGACTGAGGCACTGATGGAGGAACATCAACCCATTGTTAGAGAAAACCCCAGTTTTTGAGCCTTGGGAAGAGAAACGGCCCACAGCATCACACATCCTCATCTCACCTGGTCACAGGTCTAGTTAAAGCCCTAGTGGATTGAACAAAGTAAGCGTGTTTACATTTGTGATGGTAGAAAAAGGCTTTTTCCTTCCAACAAACCAGCTAACATACATACATACGGTAGCATCTAATGGTTGCTATGGCAACCTCTTTTAAATATTTTTTAAATTACAATTAAATTCTCAGCAGCCATGTTCCAGATTATGATGATCAACACACATCTACTGTTCTTCATAAAGTCAAGCAAACATTAAAAAAATGTTTGTTTTTATTTTACCTACACTGCAAAAATACAAAATCTTACCAAGTAGTTTTATTCTAGTTTCTGAGTGCAAATATCTTAGTAGACTTGAAATGAAACTAAACTAACAATAATTCTTTAATACGAATTTAAAAAGTACATCAGGAAATATCTTGTTATAAGTGAAATAATCTGCCAGTGAAACTATTTGTATTAATTAAGATTAAGGAATTACTTGAATTAAACTATTATAATATTTTGCAAAAATATTTTGCTGAAAAGTTACTTTTGTTTTTTGTGATTTTTGCTGTCTATGATTTGTGACATTAAACTGCAGAAAAAACTGAACTTCCAGAAAAACCGTTCAGGTAATAATTTACAAAGAATAAAAACCGATGAAAGCTATAATAAATGAACCAAACTTTGATATAAAACTTTATTGAAGACATTAAGCAAACTTCTTTTCATGACATTTCATAGCAGCAATATATTTTCCAATAATAACATATTCAATAAAGAGGATGCTGCGGTTGTTACACATGCGCCCACGCGCAGACCTCATGCCTGTTGCTAGGCTCTGAGCTGCTGACAGACTCCAGATCAATGGCATTAAATTAGCTTCATTTCTGCTGGATAATAAAGAGACTGTCACCTCCTGGTGCCTGATGAAGCTCTAATCTCACTGAAATTACTGTATTCTCCTGCCGGAGACTGGGAGGGACCCTGGACAGCTCCGCTCCACATTTCTCCTGACCAGGCTTCACGTTTTGAATTATTTATTCTCAATATGTTCAGATCAGGTTTGTAGCTGTTGAGGTGAAACGGTCTCACTTTTCCTTCAGGAGGGTTTAGCTTTTCTTGGTCCAAAATGAGACAACGGTGGAGGGAAGAGCAAAGGTGCAGAGCGCAAGAAGTGGTGAAAATATTTAATCAGATTAAAATCTTTTTACCATTTTCATTCAAACAACTCAAACATCTTTACTCTGTTGTTGATAATAGAAAATCCTAGTTTTGCTTGTAAATCTATGACATAATCTCTGAATCTTTGTTTTCTTTTTGGCAGAAATATTCTCTTCTGTATCCACTTAATTGTTTTTTGCATCTGGCGTAACCAAGGTAACCAATTACCTTGAAAATGTAATCTGAATACTGAAGAATCATTTAAAAAGTAACTGAAAAGGGAAAAGTGGTGAAAATGGATTTTAACTGATCTGTTCTAAACAGAACAAACACAATTCTTGTTTATAAGAACTTCTACATTTTGTGCTCTATCCTAACTTTCTTTCTCCTGTGAAGTTGTTTCAGTCGTTCAGAATAACGAAGGCGAGTCGGAGTCTGGAGAAAACCCAGGAAATGTTCCAGCTGAAGCTTTCCTTCCCTCCATCTCAGCCGGATTACTGCGAACAAACTCTGTTAGGATAATAACGTTTAATGTTTGAACAGCTTGATGCTCAGGATTAAAAAATTCAGACTCTTGCATCACGTTGTCTCTTGGGGCCTGCAGCTCCCATCAGCTATTTATGAAGTGAAAGGTCTGTTTTCCAGAACCTTCTGGAGCGTCGTCTGACATGTGGAGCGTGTTGTGATTCTGACAGAGCAGGAACATCTGGGCATGTCCAGGCCAGTGACTGATGGCAGAGCTGTGTGTGTTTGGATGCATTCATGCGTCTTTATCTGAATGCGTGTTGGTGTGCGGCGGCCCGCGGCGCCGGGACCACGCTGCTCTCCAGCCCCCCGACGCCCCAGGAGATGGGGGCTCGTCCGGTCCTCTCAACCCGACCGCAGCGCCTCGTCTGCTGGCAGCGACAGCAGCTCCGCAGGTTGAGTCGCATCACATTTCTGTCACCGCGTTAAAAAAACACACACAAGTGTATAAAAGCAGATTTTGCTGCTTCACATCATATCCAGGAGCGTTCATTATTAACAAAGGAACAAACCCATCTGCTGCCGTTCTCCGGCAGAGAGGAGGATTAGGCAACAGTTGGGTGAAGCGATGATGCTGCACAACGCTGAGATTGAAGCACTGCAGCTGCTGGCTCCAGCAACACGTTCAGAAAATGATTCCTCAGACAATTTAACAGTTTAAAAACTGAACTTTGTATTTATTTGAGGAAAATATGATTGGAGAAAGTTTGAAATGTGGAATGTTGCAGTGCAGGTGTTTGAAATGCGCTTCAGGAAGAGAGGTTACCCATCTGCAGCTTCATGGAAAGATTTCTTCTGTCATTTCATTTACTTAGACTTTTATTGAAGGTTGTAACTGGAAAAACCCACCTGAACAATAATTGAACTAAGGCGTGTTAGTTCACACCTTAGTTCTTAGGACTTTGCTTTATGGCCTAGTCAAAGTCCAGACCTGAATGCAATTCAGAAGCAGTGGTGTAAACTGCCTTCAGGTTCCAGAGTCATGGTGGAGATGTTCCTGAAATGATTGGCAGCACTAACTACACAAAAGGTTCCAGAAATAATTAGCCTAAAAGCTCAATAGCACATGAACTTTGACCCCAGATCCCAGAGGAGTTTGAAAGGTTACAGGGATGCAGAACAGAGAGGAAGGAAGTTCAAACCGACTCTTCCATTTTAACAACCACCATGTCCCCTACTCCAACATCTTTCTAACCAGACGACCAAAGAGGAGCAGCAAAAGCAAAGGAGGTTAAATTGAGGTTCTAACATGAGAAACTGAGGATCATTTTCAGGCCTGAACTCTTCAGAGCGTCTCAGTCAGACTGAACAGTAAATCCAGGAAGAGCTTCAGCACCGATCTGCTGCTCAGTGATTCCTCCACCCAGCAGCCAACCTCAGAGTAGATGCTGAGGCCAGCTGTCGATACACCCACACGCACACCCGCATGCCCACACACCCCGACACACACACGCTCGCGTCAGGCAGATAAAGGCGGGATCTGAGGCTGGCCTTCATTCTGGACTTCACTTAGTGAAGCGGAAAAATCAAGGAAGTTCCAAAATTCCCACGATGCTTTTGTGGAGCAGGTTTCCAGCTAATCGGACAGCAGGAAGTCAGGGATGAGGGACGGACCGTGTGTGTGTGTGTGTGTGTGTGTGTGTGTGAATGTTTTGGAGGAGTTGGCATCAGGGCTGCCAGTCTGCTGCCAGACTCCTTCCATATGTCCGTTTCAGTCGGTCTGGTCTCACTAGATTCCAGCGCTAACGAGCTAAAAGGCGTTAGCGGCTCTTTAGCTGGCTGTTAGCGAGGATCACAGGAGCAGACGCCACGCTCTTCGGACGAGTCGCTGTGTCTGTAAGAAATGACGGGAAATCATGATTCCAACTCGGACTAGGAGGCCGAGTCGTATGGTGTTCGGTCTCCGTGACCCGGTTTGTTCTGATCCACACGCTGTTAGCATGTCTGCACTGAGCGAGGAGAGGAGAGGAGAAGACGGGCCGCTTGTTTCAAAAAATACTTGAACAAACGAAGCTCAAAATTAGAACAACATGAAAAACTGAAGAGAAAGTCGTGTAGATTATATTATATTACATATAAAACATTTTTAATGGCAGTTTATGACTGAGAGGTTCTGGGTCGGGTTCTGGGGCCCCTGCAGCCTCTGAAATGCTTACAGACGGGTCCCTAAAGAACCGGATCTGGACTCTTAATTCAGTTAGATCAGTTTTTATCTCTTCCGGTTTAGAGGAGCTGAACCTGAAGCTTCATTTCCAGAAACGCTGATTCATGAACGGGTTTAAAAACTTCTCCCTGTTCTGGAGTCAGAACCGTCAGAACCGCAGAGATGAGTCTGAGCGCAGATGGCTGTCAGCTCTGGGGGGAACCAGCAGCCCCCTCACCCCCTGCTGGGCATTGGCAGGGCTGCGGGTCTCTGTGTTGCGTCTCCGTGGTAACAGTGACATCACCGTGGGGACCGGCTGGGCGGGTCCAACACTTCCAACGCAGATACAGGAGGTGATAATTGTCTTGGCAACCGCTGCAGATTGTTGCCTCCATCAGCAGCCTTTCTGTTGGATTTTCCTCCAATAAAAGGCAAAATAAAAATAAAAAATATAGTCCAGGAATTATCTGTAATGAAGAAAAAATAAATATTTAACATGCTTACTGAAGTATAAATAAAACTGGACTCTGAAAAACCTTTTGTAGTGAAATATTTGATGAGAAATAAACATTGTTGTTTGTTTGATTCTGCTTTATGTGCAGAATAATCTAGTTTAGGTTATAATATTTTAGGTGTTGTAGTTTTGGAGCTGGACTGTTTCTAATGTGTCCAGATGCATAAAAAGTTGTGAAATCACCCAAATAAAAGATTCACTAATTGCAAACAGAGATTTAGTTGTTTTACTAAAACAGATTAAAGATGCAGAAGGAAATTAGGTGGAATCGCCCTTTAGCCATATCAGAAGCCAACTTCAGCTGGGTCTTTGTTCTGATGTTTGATTCTGATTTGTGCTGAACTTCCTGGTCAAACACACTTTGGTCTCTTCTGGTTCTGGACCAGAATCTGAAGAGAAACCGGCCAGGTGCAAAGGCTTACTTTTATCTTGATTTATTTATTTGATCTTTTATCAATTGTTGATAATTAAGTTGAAAATTAAGAATTGATTCATCAGAAAATGCTTGAAATTACAGAAGAGAATCAGGGACAATGGAAAAAAGAGAACATTTCTACTTTAATCACAAAATTCTCATTTTAATCTCAGAATTTTGACTTTAATCTCAAGATCAGAAGTATCTTTAATATATTTTTTAAATATATTTTTTTCCTGTGGCTCTAATCCTGATCTGTATAAACAGGATTTATGCAGAACAGGGTTTTGGGGTTCATTTCAAACCCCACAGCGATCTTCTTGTGATTTATAATCCAGCATTCAAAGGATGAATTACCCAGATTAGAGGCCTCATTGCTCTGAAAGCAGTGATCTGACCCAGTTTGTTCTGTCTCTGAACCAATAACCGAGCATATGGACCGCTCCGGGCGTCCAGGCAGCACCACCCTTCTCTGCTCCGTCCAAGCGGTCTCCTGTCCCTCCGGGCCGGCCAGGTGTGCTGCCATATGCTGCTCAGAGGTCAGCTGAGGTCACGAAGCTCCGCCTGCGCTTCAGATACTTTGCTTTTCCTTCTCCGTCGTCTGGGCACTTGGAGGGCGTTAGCTAACAGCCAGGTTTAACTTGTTAACTTGTTTTCAACCTCAGCTCAGACCTTATTAAACTTTTCTTTTGTCCTTTTAAAGCAAACAGGAAGTAAAACTTCCTAATTGAGCTGCATAGGTCAGAGCAAAGAGCTGCAGCGGGAGCGGACTGCTGCTGATGAAACTGGAGCCGATTGGAAGCCCTTTAAAGGAAAAGGCCAACAGCGTCCAGCGCAGGAACGCAAACAAACGTCTGCATGAAAAACTAAAACACGAAGACAGGCCCGTCAACCATCTGGATCGGAAATAAATGGGTGATAGTAAACAAACGACTGGTTGTCATGGTAACATGACAAGCACATACATGGCGTCACTTCAAAACCAGATTATGGTGCTACTGGTTTTATTTAAAGCTGCTATAAAGCAACATTTTCTGTGGCCCTGATAGAGATGGGGACATTCTCCTGTAAAAAGGAGCGTTTGATTCATTAGACTGGGACGTCTGGAGTGTTGGAGTATTTCACAACGACCTGCTGTTTGTTTTAGCTTTTTAAAAATAAACATACAAACTCACTGAGCACTGAAAACGCAACAAAATTAACTTCTTACCTGCATTTTGTTTTCTTTCGGTTTTACTTCCAAATTATTTTGGAGCTTTTAATACTGACGTCATACATGGTTTTCTAATAATCTGTCATTTTAAACTGTCAAAACTCCACAAATAGGAATGTTTTATGCCTTATATAATTCAGGTGTAAAATACATCAATAGATCATCACAAATGAATCATCATCATAAAAGTATTTTTTGTTTTTAATCCATTTCTGCTCATTTAATTCAAACTAAATTTTCTGTGTTATTTGGGTAACTATTGTACTTTAACGTTTCATAGCTAAGCTAACTTTCACTCGACGGCTGCATCAGATGTGAGAATCTAGACTTGAATTTGATCCTCAGACTATAAACTTGATGTGTCTCCATCGTTGACCCGGATTACTGATTTAAAACTCGTTTTCTCCTAAAAACCTGAGATCTGAGTTTCCCTTCAAACACAACACTTTACTAAACTTCCTCCTCAGAAACTCGAGACTTTTCTTTGACTTGTGTCAAAAGACTTTAGATCCAACCTGAAAATGACTGATGAACTCCTCTGAATGCTTAACTTTGCTACAAAGTTTATGAAACCAGTTTTAATGTCCACACCTACGGCTTTAAATCGCCTTTTAGTCCAGGTTTGTTCTGTAAAGCTGGTATTGGTTGAAGCTCAGGAGACTTCATTAGAGAGAAACATTTCCAGCACAAATCAGACGAATAAGTTCGCTGCTAAACGGAGAACACTGCAGCTCTGCTCATCATGTTGTTTGCAAAAACAATTACATTTTTCTTCTGCTTTCATCTGGAAATAAAGTGGATAAAATGAGACAAAGAACAAAATTCAAGAGAATGTTGTGTTTTTTGTCTACCTCCCTCCTTCTGGATGCTAATTTTCATTTTTAATTGCGTCAAGCCACATTTTCTCACATCAGAAAACGTGTACGTGTGAGGGTGTTGATTAGAGAAAGTAAAAATACAGCATGTAGGATTTTTATGCTAATTACCCTTTAAACCTCGCTCACGTCAGTCGGCTTCCCTAATTAGCATGTTTCCGACAGGAGCGGAGAAGAGTGAGAGAATGGTGCGACGAAGCTCTGCACGGCTAAATTAACGGTGTGAAAATCCAGACATTTGAATTTTTTTCCAGCTCCATTTTCCTCCTGTGACTCCTCTTCCTCCCACACCTGTGAGCAGGAAACGCTGCTGCCGCTCCGTCTACCGCCGATACTCATCTGATCCGTCTCTTTTTATCAGTGTGCTTCCTTTACTGTCGTGTCTGCTCAGATAGACTTCATCCTCGTCATTCATTTACTCAGTTGGAGATGAAACAATCCTTTAAACATCAGTTTATTTATTATCTAACTTAAACAATTTAAAAGTAACTCAGGGAGACAAACTGCTGTGTTCTTAGACTCTTATTGGCTTTGCTGCTTACATTTCATACTTTCCACATAAATCCACTATATGATCCAAATACAGTTAAATGCTAGAATGTAATTATTACCTGTGTGTTAATAATGTAACACCCATTGCTGTTGGTGACCCTGATTGGTCGTTGATCTAAAACCTTCCAACAGTCCCAACATGGAGCCCATATGTTTGGTTGTTAGTCAGATTTCACCATGGAAACCCAGCAGAATCGGTTAAATTATTGGGTTCTGTGTGGTTTTTATTTAAACGGGTCTGAGTGGATCTATTTATTGGGATCCAAACGGGACGACCTGCTGAAGTCCCACTTGGGGCCCCAGATCGGAGCGGTTGCTTTGGGAAGCGGTTTGTTTCTGTTTGTGAACCTGAATGGTTTGTTTAGAGTGGATTTAACTGATGTGTCCAGAAATCGTCTTATTGTCCAGACCTGCCGTTGTCAGGGTTCCGGGTTGGTTTGGTTTTATTCTGGCTTCTGTTATTTGTCCTCATGGTTTGGTTCTAATTTATGTCTGTTTAATGTTTTGCCAGCTCCCTGCTCATCTTTCTTTCTGATCTGGTTTATTTTCCTCGTTTCTTTCTCCTTCGGCTCCTTCCGTTTTTACCCGTTTATTTTCCGCTCCTTGTTTCTTGGATCCTCTGTTGTCGTCGTTGCAGCTGCTACCTTCCTGCCTCAGTTTTGTAAATCATTTTTTTAGTTAATTCTTTTATTTTGTTCATTGAAGGCTTCAGTCACACCAACTATTTTGGGAGAAAATGCTTGTTTTAAGAAATCACTGAAGCAAGAGCTTAAATACTGAATACATAAATGAATTGTAAATGATAAATGACCAATTTAATTTTTTCCATGTCTTTCGTACTTAAATAAAATAAAAGTCCTATGACTGTTCAATGTGCAGCCATTGTTCGGTGGAAACCCAAACGATGCTCTGACGTGTTAAATTAGGAACATAAAGTTCATAAAGTTCATAAACATTACTGTGGTTCTGTGGTTGTAGATCCATGCAGGATGTTCTCCAGAATCTTGTGGTAAATCTGAAACCATAGAAGCTCCACATCAGCTTTTCTAAACATCTCTCACAACCATGTAACTGTTGTAATTTGAACAGATCTGATCTGCTGGTTCTTCCTTCGAGTCGACTTCACTTCCTGCCCTTCATGACTTCCTGTCCGTCTTTCAGCTTCGTTTCCCAGTGAGCTGTTCTTTTATTCCCGCTCTCTGCTCCAGACCTTGAGTTCACTCTGAACGTCTTGAAGTTTAAACGACAGCCCAGACTCGACTCCATATCCGCGACAAGGTTCTGCTTAAAAGCCCGCCGTGTTTTGACTGTCAATTTACAGCTCGAGTGCCTTCAAGGTTAGACACTTTCAGTGGCGTGAGAGTGGGAGTTGTACGGTTACACCTGGCTCACCGAGACACCGGGTCAGAACTGGACTCTAATGAACACAGAATCACAGAAATGTCAATGCACTCTTTCTGTCAGATGTTTTTCCTCTTCCTGAGCGTTAAATCCATCCGGAATGAATTTCATCAAACTGCAGACCCAAGTTAACGGCATCCAATCATTGTTTTTCCTGACCTTAGCGGCTCGCTCCACTCTCATTATGAGTCATTTGTTTTTGATGTGAATGAGCATAATTGGTCTAAGCACAGGTGCAACCACTAATTGAGATGATGTTGTTTGGCACAATATGCCAGAATTCATTTTCAGTGGTTGGTACTCGTCGTACGCTGGAAATGGTCTCTGAGGACCAAACAGACGCACTTCAAACAATTAGCAGTGAAGTTAACTTGACCTGGAAAGCAGAACTGAATTAGCACTTTACTGGGGAAAAATTTTAGAAGTTGATGACAACTTTCAAGTTTTCTTTCCTTTTAATATTAATCTACCGCATTTTCTGACAGAAAAATAAGCCACAAGAATCTGTTAACCCAACCAATTAAAGATGATTTGAAGACTCTCATTCTAGTCATTAAGCTTTATTTTTTTAAAGCTCTGGTTCTGAGTTAAATGAACCTTTTCTTGTCTTTAGATGCATTTTTTCGACGGGTTTCCAGGAATCCATGGCACCAATATTTATTTCTCTTTTAGTTTCACAAAATGCAGCTGAACAAAAGAAAAATGTTGAGTTTTGTTATTGAGTGAACAAGTCAGTTTGGTTCTGGAGTTCATAATGACAGCATCAGGTGGTTCCACTGATCTTTGGTCGCATTTTTTAGTAAATTTCTGGTTCTGATCAGTTAGTCACATGATAAGTTAAAATGAGCTCAATAATTTCCATTTGCATGATTTATCATTTTTCTCTTTCTACCAAAAACTAGAAGACAAAAGTCTTCAGTCTCAACTAAACATTTTCTCTGAAGGATAATTTTGTTTACAGAGACTTCATAATTAATTAATTTATTTTTTCTGTTTTGTTTACTTATTTTTGGGTATTTGAAATGTGTTCCAGTGTTAAATAATCATTAAAATTTTAAGTTTATTGATCTTTGAGAACGTGTTTTTGTATTATTCTGCAATTACCTTTATACTACTTAAAAATGATCTGAAAACAATATAATCGTTTATCGCAATAACTTCTGGGACAATTTATCGTCCAGTAATATTTGTTACCATGTTACCAAATCAGGTTTATTTCTGATTCCACGTAAATCTCAAACATGGGCCCACAAAGTCTAACAAAGTCCGACTCGCGTGAAATTTGATCATCTGTAGTTTCTGTTGATGATCGTCCATCGTAAGGGTTGGTTTGCATCATGTTGGTTAAATGAATGTGGAGAGAAAGCGGTTTGTCTGGAGGTTTTTACTTTGTTGTCTTTGCTGAATCGTTGCTGCCTGGCTTTTCCTCTGTTTTCTCAGCAGGAGAAAATGAGTCTGGTTTTTCCTGCCGACGGTGCGATAATGGAAGGAGAACCTCTCAGGTGCTGCCAGAAACTGCCTGATGTGGTGTTTTTTATTTCACCTCATCTGTTCTGGGAAGACTCATTTCCTGAACACAGTGGTGGTAGTCATTCAAATTAATTAGCAGGAGGAACTGCAACAGAATCTCCATGTAATTAGCTGATTTAGCCTAATGAGCTAAGCCCTATAACTCCACTTAAAGCAGCAGTTTCACTTTTTATCACCATGCAACTGTTGCAGCTTTTTAGTCAAATAACATAAAAATAAATGACTTTTTAAGGTTACCATCTCTGGATGAATAGTCTTTATAAATAACTCCAGCCTTCTCCCTTTAAATCGTAACTATTTCAGGTAGATTTTAAAAAAATCTAAAATCAGAACTTAGATGTTTTTGTTAGAAAGTATCAACAATATCTGACCCAATAAATGCATTTTGCTTATTTTTTTTCACCTGCTTTGCTCTATTTCTAGTAAGTAGTCTCTGGTGTGAAGAGACAAGTTTCCTTGGTTGGTTTTCATTTCTGCAGCTTTGATGTTTGCTTTGACTGTTCCGCTGTTGACAGCTGACTTAAACCGAAAATATCGCCCTTCATCACAGCACCCGCCATGATGATTGTTCTTTAGAAATTGTTCCTCCTCACAGAGATGGCACGTCTTTCATCAGCGTGTCATTGGGTGTACATTTATGTATTAAAAGGTTTTATGTCCTCATCAGTCATATTGGGAGCCTAAAGTCCAGTGTTTTCATATTTTTAACAAAATGACACATTGAGATGAAACATTTGAAATGCTCTATGTTCACTGAAAGGTTTTCTTATTGGTTTCTAAAATAAACATTCACCTTTTAAAGACAAGAGAAGCTAATTAGCTTCATTCAGCTAAGGTTGTGCATTGATTGCACCTAGTGGTCGGAGTTTGAACTGCATAATGCACCAACCTCAATGAAAACGGCAGATAAACTCAGTAAATAATCTTAACCCGGCAGCAGATTCTGCTGTAGAAAATCTATATTTTCTGAAAACATATGAGAAAAATTTGCCTTTGAGTTAAATCTGATTTTGGGTTCGCAGCTTTTTAGCCACATCAGGCACATAAGGAATATAAATGAATAACACTAATCTCAATAACATCCAGTTTAATTTGGCTTTAGGGTGAAATTGGAAATTTTGTGCAACATTTAATCAAATAATTTATTTGAAACTTCATTATGAAAAACCAATGGTTGGTAGAAAATATATTGGGTTCCACTGCATGTCACGTTATTTCTGTTTTTGAAACCGTCTGGTTCTTTTGGACCGATGGAGTACTCAACCATCTCGCCACGTTTGACCAACCATGTTCAGAAATCCTCAAATCCCCTTTCTGCCCAGTTCAGAGGATCATTTGAACTTTAGTAAGCCTTCTGATTGACTGATTTACTTTCCCTGTTTACAAGCAGATAACCTTAAGGTGGAAGGAAAGAAACAATTTCACGTTTTAATTTATCCGGACTAATGTGTAAAACTGAAGTCCTAATTCCTTAAACAAGTCGTTCATGCAGTAGTCTGTTGATGTATCTCAGATAAACTCGGTTAAATTCAGCCGGAGTTACGATGATGCCAGCCGGACCTGGACCTGCGCTACAGTTGATCAACCAAAACCACTGCAGACGTCTTGATGTGGACGGCGCTTGAAGGCGACGTCGTCTTTCCTTTGTTTCTCACAAACAAATCTGAGCTACATACCGACGCTGAGAAAACGTGTTGGAAACGAGAAGCCAGTTTGGCTTCGTGCAGCAGACCCCGATGTTAGTCGACTCACTGAAACGCTTGTGGAGCGTTAGAGCAGATAATCCCCGGTCCGTTCCTCTAAATAACTCATTGATCCTGGCTTCTCTTTCTCACACTGTGAAGGATTATTATGAACAGCAGAGAAGTGAGCTTTGGTCTGCTGTGTTCATATTGAACAGACTTTTCACCTTCATGCATTATTCTGAGCGAGTCACGGTGCAGATATCGTACCAGACCCTAAAGCGATGGCTGTTTCTCTTCTCCTCGACATGCCACACAGATTAATAGACTCAAATTTGAGGAAGCAGAGCATGTAGAGTTGTTATTGATATTCGGTCAGATAAGCGGGGGTCAGCGCTGCTTGGTGGCCCACACCTTGTTTACGGAGGAGAAAAGTGTTTGTCAGCTGGGAGGCTGGTAGCCGGCAGACAGATGGAGGCCGGATCGTCCCGCTTCTCCTGTGAGGGAGTCTGGAAATGTGTCTCTGCTTGTTGGAAGAAATGTGTGTATTAGTAGAAGCGTGGGAGGCTTTTTACCCAATTAAACATCTAACACAATGGAAGACCAGCATGGGGAGTTGTGGCAACTACAATGGATGATTATTATAGTAAGAAGATTTGAAGTTATTATCCATAAGGTTCAGCTGCAGCCCTTTCTGGCTTCAGCTTTGCCCAGACCGACTTGCTTCATGTCAAATATATTGTAAAGCAAAGCAGAGTGCAGGCAGACTGGTATATGCAGAGCAGAAAGAAAAGGAAAGACGGGGTCACGCTGAGGCATAAAGAGCCGGAGAAAGCCCTGAGAGCTGTGTGAGTGTCGGCAGCGTGCCGAGTGAGAGGATGGTCTCCAGCAGCTCCATTGATTTTCTCTCCTTCTCCTCCACCGGCCTCCGACTCTGTCCGTCCCCCCTGCCGTTGCTGAGAGAATGAGCCCTAACAAAGACCTGAACGGACTCCCGCCGACCGTGACCGCTCTCCAGCCACCAAGCCAGACCTCCATGGTGGAGTTAAAAGCCCCCCGTCTTTCTGCTGCCCCCTTCTCCGATGACATTTGACTCTCCTCAAAATAGAGAGTTCACTGCCATTGCTCGGTTTCTCTTGTGTTTTGTTTGTGTGTGTGTGTGTGTTTCTACTGTTCTCGGGTCTGAAGATGAATTGGTGCGGTCAGAACCGCTCTGCTCCTGAACGCTCCCATTCAGACTAATATTAGCCGTCCAATCAGCTGTCAGCTCAGCCACAAAGTTTAAGTGGGTTAAATCTTCTGCAAATGGAGTTAAAACTATAAGTTCGTATTTTTAGCCCATTTCAGCAACAAGGGATTTCAAAGTGAAAAGTTCAGATCTGAGTCCATCAGATTACATGGGTTGAGAGCCACCTGGTGGCGCTGTAGAGCTATAGCTGTGTATCATCTGTAGAGCTATGGTAGCTAATCTTAGTTGTTATAATCTGAGCCAGCAGGAGCATGTAGGTATCTAACAAGAGGAGCCCCAGGATTGAACCCCGGGGGATTTTTGTCAACGTGGATAAACGGTTACCTAATGACACGAAGAAATCCTTTTTTATTTTTTAGGTAAGATTCAAACCAGTTGGTTAGGGCTACGTTCAAGTTCAGGCTGCAGGTCTTGATGCATTGATTGCATAATTGTGATTTTTGCTGGAATCTGTTTTGTGTGTGTGTGTGTGTGGGCGTGTGTGGGTGTGTGTGTGTGTGTGGTGTGTGTGTGTGTGTGTGGTGTGTGTGTGTGTGTGTGTGTGTGTGTGTGTGTGTGTGGTTGGTTTGTGCTACTAATTAAATGTGACTTCTACATGAACAGTTTACCGCCCCAAAGTGATCTGCATGCACAGAAGAACGTAGACGACCCGGTTCTGTTGGCTTCAGGAATCTCTCTGGTCACTGAGGTGTAATAATACCAACGTTCTGGTTTATGTTCACATGGACAGTCACACTACTGGCAGATCTGTAGTGGAACGGTTTAGATCCGGGTGTCAAACTCCAGTCCAGGTTTTAGATGAGCCACAGATACAAAACCCTGGAATGAAATGGTTTACTGAGCTCCTCCTTGTGTAGATCAGTTCTCCAGAACCTTAATGACCTCATTATTCTGTGCAGCAGAGGCTCATCTAAAGTCGCAGGGCACCGGCCCTCCAGGACTGGAGTTTGACACCTGTGCTTTAGATTAAAGTATGTTCATTTGTTAGAATGGCCTAGTCAAAGTCTGAGTGTAATAAGACTTGAAAAGCGATCAACAGATGTCTTCCTTCCCATCTGGGTTTATTGCAAAGCAGAGTGCAGAGTGGAGATAACCCAAAAGAGTTGAAGCTCTAATTCTGTAGCTCTATGCCAGAACATGCCGACTCTGGCAGGTTAAAGTACATGCCACACTTTTCAGATTTCATTCATGAAACTTTTGAAAACCTTGGATTGCTTACCTCCCAATTCGCAATTAGAGCTTTGTGTGGGTCCATTACGAACACTTTGAAGGAACCCTGTGGCGTTTAGAGGTTCTCCTCCATATTTGAGGATTTCTGATTTGAACATTTGGGTTGTAATTGACGGACATAAGCAGCAACTTGTGATGTTTTCTTTCTCAGCACAGTTTTAGCATCCTTTTTCTCTGAAGTAATGTGAACACCAAACCCCATCTTTAAACAGTAAAGAGCTCATTTACATTAAAGAAGGAAAAACATGTTGGTGTTTGTCGACAAATCAGCAGTAATTATCCGGCACCAGGCCGATGGTGGGCCGTCTGCTGAGTGAGCAACAAATACAAACAGGTGGAAGTTGCCTCTGATTGCTGCGTTGTAAACGACGACAGTGAAGTGATTAATTGGAGCTCCCAAACATCTCACCGAGCCGAGACTCGGGCTGCTCACCACCGGAGCGCCGCTTCCCCTCCACTCCCAACGTGAAGCTCACCTTGGCTAATTAGCGATTTTTAACTCAAGTCCTAGTGCCACTAATTGCTGGTTATAATGATATTCGATTAGGGAATCAATTGACTGTGGTGCCTTGTCTGCTTTGATAGATGTGGCTTTGGGCAGCGGCTGCTAACGGCGGCTAACGGTGGCGCAGAACAGGAGGAAAAAAGCAGCTTGAAGAGAAAAGGAACAGAAGGGAGACATGAGAAACAGCAGCTCTCTCTCAGGTGAACTTATAGAAAACTTGGTGCCAGTGGTGTCGCCTTTGAGCTGCTGCTGGCTGTGAAGTCAGGAGCCAGGAGTATTGATCAGACGCCATTGATTTCCACTGTTGAGTCCAAACACTGCAGCAGAGTGTTTTTCTGCCTCTTTGGGAGTTCGCTTGACCGTTCAGGGCGGACTGGGTGTAAATTACACTGTCAGCAAAAAGTTTTCATTTTATTTAAATCAAAAAGGGAAAATAGAATATTTCACACATCATAGCTGCAGTGTCTTGGTTGAAGCTCCATTTGCATAAATTACTGCATCAGTGAGACGTGGCACGGACGAAATCCAGGTTAACTTCATAGGAACCTTCAGGTCATCTTCATCGTTGGTTCTGGTGTCTCTCCACTTCCTCTTGACGACAGGTCAGGTTAGTTTGTAGCCGTTACCATGGTGATTAATGCAGCCATTGTAAACTTTGGCAGTGTGGGTCGGTACCAAGTCCTGAGTGACCGGGCCAACAGGTCAGTAAATGTCATGGGACGTAAAATAAACCAATTAAAATAATCAGTCAGTTACTTAAGAACTCTGCAGTTTCCTAAGTGTTCAGTAAATTTATGCTTTCTAACTTTTAAAGTGGAAGAAAATTCTCAAATGAAATAAATTATGATATTCATAAGAAGGGAAGAAAATCACATGCTTGTATCCATAAATCTATCAACACTGAAGACTGTAGTTTAAACTGGATGTTGTTTTTGTAACAAATAGCGAAATAACTAAGATAACTAAGAGGAAGTAAGGAGTCACTCATGATTATTATACAAGTCATAATTAGTGATAAACAGGCTGTATTAACCTTACTGTATTCTCCACTGAGTGAAACTGAATTGCTGGTCATAATTGCAACAGTTGAACTCAGATTTTGTACCATGAGTTGCAGGTTTTATTTTATTCTGACTTGATGAGAAGCTGCTGTGTGACTGCAGCTCCTCTAAATATATTCACAGGCAAAAATAACAACAAAGAGGTTTTTTATGCAGGATTTCAAAGTTGGATGAATTTAGAAATGACTTTGTTTGGAGCAGAAAAACGTCAGATTGACAGATTTCAGCTGATATAAACGTCAGCGCGGTGCTGAGTCTGTTTCATGTTTCCTTTCATTCGCTGCCTTCTCGCCTCTTATTGTTGCTGTTATTGTTTTGTAACTGACATATTTCCCACATCACAGTTCATGCATCCCACAGGATGGGAGCGTTTTTAAATAAAAAACTAAACAGAATTTAATTGAGTGTGGTTGATTTTGGTGTTTGGGTGTAAGCGAGCGGTTAGCTTAGCCGCCGGTCCCCGGGGCCCGCCCGGGGCCGCCTCATGCGCTCCACTCCAGCTGATCCGGCTGACAGCTGACAGCGCCGGCGCATTTCTGCAGCTGAACACGAGTCGTGCCTGTTTTAGAGAGACGGATGAGGCATGACTGCTCTCAGCGTTTGACCTGCCTCCCAGGTAGCGACGGCGCCGCTGAGGCAGAACCGAGCCGCCGACTAATTATGGACCGGCCTGACTTTGGCTGTGCTAACACGCTGACTGTGATGCTGAGAGTTTCTGCTTCACCTGCAGCAGCGCGGGGCTGCAGGCGAGCCCGAACCGCGGCCGCCTTGTGTTTAATAAAAGCGTTTTGTTTTGTTCTGAAGGAAATAAAAAGAGGCTCTGATGTTTTGATGGAGTCAAGGCCAGTTTCTGCTTGTTTCTCTCCCTCAGTGGAAATCTGTGATTTTCCTTTTTCTCTCGCCTGATGATTGTGATTCATTTGATTTTTTTTCTTTTTTTTAGATATGGATATTGATGCAGATGGTCGGCTTTTCTTCTCTTTGGGGCTTTATGTAGCAAATATGTCTGAAGACGTCTGTAAATATCTGCCTCTATCTTTGTTAGTTTTCAGTTTTAGCTCACAGTCTCCATGTTTAATACTGTATTTAACAGAAAATTGTTGTTTGCTTTGAGAAAATCCCTCTTATCTGTGGCTCAGCTTTAAATGACTGATTTTATAAAGCACTATCCAGGTACAATACAATTAAAAACACAAATTACAGCAAATTTATAAACAGAAATGCAAGTTAATCATAACTCACCTCACTGTTCTGGTGATATGATGTTCAGATGTTTAGTCGATGCTCACAGTCATGGGAAAAGTTCTTTATCATAAATTCCTTCTGAATTAAACCTTTATAAAAAATAACTGAGACCAATAATATTATTTAAAACTTTGCCAGCAGCAGGTTGTGCAGTGGAGATGTAGACATCTACCAAATGTCTTCTCCTAAACTGAAAACTACAAAACAAAAGAGAATTAGCAGAAATTACATCATTCTCTGGACAAAAACTAAATATGATATAATATAATGTCATTATCTAAAAAGAAATGTAAACAATTGAAATTGTAGAACCAGTCTGGCTGCATTAGAGCCTCATGTTATGAGTTATCTTGTGTTTAAAGTTAAATCATAGGTTTGGAAACTCTTGATGTTACTTTCTGATATTGTGATTCTGTGTTACTACAGGAAACTGCTGATGCTACAAACTCATTGAAAAACAATTATGTCAGAAAAAGGGTTTTCATATAAAACTGCAATGCATTTGCATCCAACAATGTAACTTAATGTAATTTACCAAATCAGCAAATAGAAGCTTGTATTTGAATTGCTGTACTTTGAAGGTGCTGAAGCCTTTATTTTACCGGCATGTAAACTGTTGTTTACAATGCAGGTTTCCATTTACATGGTCGTCTGAAAACATTGCAAATCTAGATTATTTTTCCAGCAGTGTCTCTGAATTCATATTTCATGGACTCCCTGCTGCTCATCCAACCAAGTGAAGTTGGCATCATTCACCCCCAGCATGTGGTGGATGTGAAAAACAGAAACACGTTCAGCAGCATTATTAACAGCAGCTGCTCTAAACTCAGGGAATCAAATGCTAAATTGAGGAGGAATGAAATGCTGACAGTGTGTGACTCAGCCAAGTTAACCTTGGTTTTACTGACCCCGGTGGTTAACTAACTAAAACTTTCCTCTGGTTTCTGTCAGACATTAATGCACAACAGTTTGAGGGAATTAAAGTAATAAATTAGCAGCAGGAAGTACAAGGTAGATCATCTGACATTCACCCATCTTCTACTTGATATTAATCAAAATTTAATATATTTACCCCATTAGAAATTTAAATAGGAATCTCTGCTCTGAGAAAAATAACAGATTAAAATCTTAATTTCAGTTTAGTTGTTTTAATGACTAAATGAGCATCTGTTTACCCCTGACTTTATGTATTCCATTCCTTCATTATTTATTGCACTAAATCTGGCTTGGAGGGAGTGCTTTTATTTTGATATTCTCAGCAGGAAGTGTCCTTGTAAAGTCTTTGCATTAGCATAAGGTGGTTTTGTAGCTGCATTAAAATTAGTGTGTTTTATTAAGCTGCACTGAAAACTGTTTCTTAGCATCACACGAGTCGTGATCAACAACCGGATGTTACTACTGACAGAAATGACAAAGACAGGAAGTGGTGGGCGTGGCTTGTTTCTTAGTGGCTTATCACATGAACATAATTATTCACATGTGATTTTAATTGGATTTCTTAATAGAAACTCTGATTGAGAAATAGTTTTTTCTGACATTAGATGTTTTGTGCACATTAGTAATGGAAACGCAGCTTCTGATCTTCATGGCTTTTGTTGTTGCTAACTGGGTAATGAAGCATTAAAATGAAGGCTTGACTCATGGCTTAGCTGCCATTTTGGATTAGAACAGACTGGAGACATTTGATAAGTAATAACGTCTCCATGGCAACCAGTCCCTCTTTACTTCCTCTTCATGTGCAGTGTCAAGAAAACTGGCATAAGGGTATGAGATCTTTCCAGGCACACGCAGAAAAAGATGCATAATGGCTTGGAAGAAATAAAGTAATCCTGTAGTTTGATTAAAAGTTAATTAAGTTGAATAAGTCTGAATAACATGAATATAAGTAATCACTCAATAACTTTCTGCAAAGAATCTCTGATTAATGATCTGTAATGATTTAAATATGTAATGATTATGTTAATAATTAACAATATGGAAAAGATGTGATGTATTGTCAATGAATATGAAGTTATAATCATCTGAAATCAATTTAACAAGAGGTTGGATGTGTTTACTGAGTTTTAATAGATAAAGTGAGTTATAGAATAGAGAAAAGACGAATGTGCAGTACAGCTCTGAAAACAGGAAATGTCGCAAGCAGTTCTGAACAGATGGCCAAGAAGCACAGGAAGAAAGGAGAAGTACGGGAACTTCCACTGTGGTCGGCAAGCAGGTTAAGAAATGTGGGGACTTTTTCATGAGACACAGCGGCCGTGAAGGAAGTCACGTAGGCCAAACCTTCCCATACACACACATGGTGAGGAGAGGCATAAAAAGGGGCTGAAAAGAGGAACCAACCGTTCCCAGTCCGGCGGCGCAGAAGGAGAAACAACTCACAGAGGAGCAGATTAAGCTACGGACCGCACTTCAGAACTACGGGAGAACTCAGACTTCACACCGCTAAGACAGGACTGGGTTCCATCGCCCCATCTCTGGTTCTTTATTCGACCGCTGGTCTCGTCTCAACCCAGCCTTTTCAAACTCTGCAACAAGACTTGGAGGAAGGACAAAGGTCCCTCAGGGATAAAGAACTGGGTTTTGCAAAAGGATTCAGACCCTTTCTGCTTTGCTTCCTTTCTGAGGAGGGTTTTTCCACACCAGGCAAAGACCTCAACCATGGATGCAAGAAATTCCTGTTGCCAAAAGATCCACCATCGTCTGGGTATGAGTAGAATCTGCTCATTGAAATTCCATTTCAGAACTTGCGACTTAACTCTTAGGGAAAGGAGACAGAGTAGTATGATTGTACATGTAAATTTTATTACACTGTTTTTGATCCATATACGATTGACAATTGATTTGTATGTCGCATATCCCTGCTTAAGCTTGCTTAATAAATTTATACTACAAAATTCTAATGAGGTTGGTGGACATTGGAATTAATAGAGTCATTTAATCTTTGTCCAGTTCTTTTAATCAAGGTAAAACTAATGTACATGATTCCAGTAAATAGGAGGCTTCATAATTTCCTTTGGTGAGAGTAAATAATGACCCTGGGACTTACCTCTAAGTCACTAAACATAATCTAGCCGGTTCCAAGTGCAAGTTATGATTTAGAAAGTGGGCTACCGTTAACAGAAGTGGTTATTGGAATTATGCAGCTGCGAGGGCTACTCAGCTGATTGTTTCTTAACTGTAAAGGGTCATAACTTCTGGATTGGAGGTAGTTAGAGCTAGACGAGTCACTTTCGCTACCAGTTTAAATAGATTATCTCTTATAGAGTACTCTTAGGGTAATACCCAGGACTCAGAGATTTTCCGGACCTGTTAGACGGAGAACTGGTCAGTAGGCAGCCCTGGGGAGTAGTGAGGAGTGGGCGGGGCTGACTATTGCAGGATAACCTACATGGCGCCCAACGTGGGGCGGCGCACAACTGAGTAGGCGGGCCCCAAAGACACCAAGTCAGTAAAAACAGATGTGAGACTCTGAATAGCTCACTTGGGTTGCTAACTCTTAGGGAGGAGAGTTAGTGGTGACTGATAAGGCCATCAGTCGCAACCCTCGCAGTAACTGTATAGCATACAGGTGAGGGAAAGCTTCTACTGAGGATAGAATGACCAGATCCAGACAGTGAAGCCAGTAGCCAACACAGCCTGGACCCATCCCTACTCGAAGGCGCAAAGAGAGGCTTTGGGGGATAGGCGACTCGAAGACAAAGACAACTATGAGTGAGGAAGAAGAAGGAGGGGAGCGGAATCCCCTGCAAAAGCCAGCAATGGAACAAGAAGCAAGCAAAATCAGCCGGGATGAGAAAAACCATCAATCCTGTCTTTCCCAATCTACTATAACACGAATCCCGGTACAGCTGATATTACTCGGCGATGGATTGGAAACCTGGACTGAGATAAATAAAAGGAAGTTCTTTGACTCTCACTACCACACCAGTAAGGACAGGGCTCGGGACTTACTGGAGATCCTAGTACGGAATCACGTATACTACTGCACCCAACTTAGGCAGGGACACCGCCTGGGAGTCGTCAGATGCCCAGTGAAGGTTACCAAGAAGACGGAGGCTGCAGAATGGCTGAAATGGTTCGCCCAGCTCCTTGAAGGATGGACGGGGGGTATGCTGCGGACCGTTTACAGCCCCTCCGAGAAGTATGACCGTGTGGTAAAGACCGCTACAATGGCAGCAGGTATCGACGGAATCCTGGTAAACCCCCAGGTTAAGGGAGTGCGCCATTACAAAGAGTGCTCTGAGGCACTACAGAGACTCTTTACCTACAAAAGGGACAAAGAAAAAGAGCAAGTCCCCGATCGGGCGGAGTCGGAGGTGGCTGAGGCTCCATCCCATCTGGCCAGCAGAGCCACGACACCGACTCGCCAGCAGGAGCAACCTTCAAGGGCTCTGATAGACCTGACGGGCGGCAGCGACGACAACGACGGCGGTGACAGCAGCGACGACAGCGGCAACGACAACGCCGGAGGTCCCTCAGCTCTACCGGGTCCATCGCGGAACGAGGACATCCCACCTGCACCGGCTAATGAGGACGACCCCGAAGAGCCGCACGTCGGCAGTCTCTCTGAGGAGCAATGGGAGCAAGCGGCCAGGAGTTGGTCCACTCAACGAGGTCGGGAGCTCGGGTTTCATCCCCGAGTCCACAGCACGGAGAGGAAGCATCCTCTGCCATCTACGGAGACTCCAGCGGCCAGCAGTTCCGACGAGGACGGGGAGGAATCGGACGAGGAGCAGCGGGGCCCCGACCGCCCCAAGAAGAAGACTCAGAAATCGGACACCTGGAGGATGGCCCGAGAATTGGCCGAAATACCACAAGGGACCGTCAGCATAAGACTGCAATCCGGGCTCATGATTTATCAGTTTATTGGAGGGATATGGGATCTTGAGGGTGATGGGCTAATTGTGTTCACCAACGACAGATACAAGATCCACAATAAAAACTTCCGACGCAACCTTAAGAACCAGGCAGGAAAGTGTTACAAAACAGACTCAAAGTTGCTGGAAGCTTCCTGTAGTGCAGCAACTCGAGGAGACATAATAATAATGAAAGGCCATAATCTCCCCTATGGTGCTGTAATCCTAGTCCCGATTGACGCGTACCAAGAAGGAGAGAGTCTGGAGGAATATCGGAAGAAGATGTGGCACGGACTCGAGCGGGGCCTGACGGCAGCCAGCAACGAATGCATGAGAAGAGTAATAGTGAGTGTGCAGGGATTAAGATCACCGGATCTGCCGAGGGACACCGCCAGATCAATTGCGGAGAACGGAGTGGTGAATATAGCCAGAACCAACAGTCATTTCTTTGTGCTCAAAGAGGTGGTAGTGGTGGTTGACCCCCGTCTGCATCGACTCCGCACTGAGCAAGGGGTGAAATTGGCGGCTGAGATGGAGGAGCAATGCCGCATTAGCCATCCATCACAAGAAATCAAAAAATATCCCTTAAAAATTCCCCAGAGTGAGGCTTCGAATACCACCCAGATAGGTAAAGCCAAGGCCGTGCAGCCACCCAGGATAAAGATAAAGGAGGCACCTGTTGAACCAGGGTCCTCCACAGCAAGGTACATTAAGGAATTCTCGTTTGAAGAGAGCCGCAGTGAACTGAAAAAACCCAATGTGGGAAGAGTCAAGAATGAGCAACTGACGGTCCCGAAAGAAGAAGGACCGATGAAACCAGCTAAGATTCGACCGCTGAACTCCCCTGGGAGAGAACCTCTTCGACAACGGCAGTATGAGGATCTCAGCGACTCGGAGGACGAAGAGGAGCAGCCGGAGATCGAGCATCCTGGAAAAGAAGAAGAAGAAAGTGATCACGGCAGTGTCTTCTCCGACCCGAAGCAACCACCGGCAGAACACAAGACACTCCGAACAGGACAGCACCGGGGTAAGAAGAAAGAAATGGAAACCTTTGACATCAAGAAATCTTCTGAAAGACTGGCGAGAGACGTGACCTGGGGTCCAGTGCAGGCTAAGGACGGACGGCGTACGTATGTACCCGAGGTCGGCCAAACTGAGTACCAGATCCCGGCAGGATGGGCCAGCAGGTTGGGAGATCGGGTGCAGCTCGAGGTGGAAGCGACAATCGGAGAATGGGCTAACATCCTGATGACACCATCCTGCTCCACCCTGACAGCACACTATTCCCTGACTACCAACTTCAGGAACGCATACATTGGAATTATGTATGATGTGATGCTGCGACGACTGAAGAAAGCCGCCTACAAATACTCCAGGGAAACTCAACAGCAGCTGGACGAAGTGTCGGCTGATGAAGAGGAACCTCAGGCGACATCTTCGGAGCCAGGACCGCAGATCCCGGCGAGACAACCAGAGGTGTCAGCTCAGCTACCTGCCACTAATACGGGACAGGACGCTTACGCCGAGCTGAAGAATCTAAGGCTGGTGATCAGGAGTAAAAACGCAGACGAAAACAATGAGGAATATCTGAAAGATGTTTGGCCAACTGTGCTGTCTACCACCAACCACGAGGGAGCCAAAAAGTTGTGGCTGACCAGCGTGACCTCGGACCCGATGGTTGGAACAGATTCAGCGCAGAGCAACTATGAAAGGCTGGTGTTGGAGGACATGGATGATGAAGAGTCCCAGGTGAAGAGAGCCAGAGGACGGCTGGACAAGGGAAGCCGGTTGGAACCGCTGTGGCACACACTTAAGCAGACCGTTTCCCCTGCGAGATATGTGAAGGTACTGCGTGAGGTGACCAAAGGACGCAGAGGAGAGATCGTTTTCGTCAAGTTGCCAGTGAGAAGCACAACAATTGCTCAGATGGATGTAGCAGTGCAAGGATTCGACCTGGAACAGCAGTACTACGAGGACAAAAGGAAGAAGGAGGCTAGCCAACCGGCAAAGCCACCGGGAAGGGTTAACATCAGACAACCATCTAACTTCCAGGGTAGACCGTTCCAGCAAGGAGCACCGCCATCCAACTTCCAGAGCAGACCGTTTCAACAAGGAGCACCGCCATCCAACTTCCGGAACCGGCCGTTCCAGCAGAAACCACCAGGACCACAAGGGAAACCGACCAACCCGCCGGCTTCATCAAACCAGCCGGGAAAAGGTCAGTTCTTGACAGATGAGGAGTATAGGAAATTGAGCCCAGAAGAGAGGACGGCCCTCCGTGAGTCCCGTAAAGCCGGGGCCGGAGGGTCACCAAAGTAATGGCGTCCAGGTCGCGGGTCATTCTAGAGAATGCCTACTGGGAGGGGGACGAAATCTACGCTAAAGTGGAGGGAGTACCCTACCTGGTGGACACAGGAGCGGAGGTGTCTATGACCCGCAAAGACCTAAAAACAGCAGGACACCTGAAGGTTCAGTTTGCTAATGGAAAAGTAGAAGAAATGCCGTATGGGACCTGGAAAGGAATAGTGTGGGTGAAAGGTCCCTACAATCTCCTCACAGTAAAAGACTTAGACGAACTCAGTAAAAAGAAAGGCACACATCGCCGACTGGAGCGGAGGCTGACGAGCTTGAAAGCAAGATTGGTGAAAGTCGGCCCGACCCAAGCAGGATCAGAAAAGCAAGACTGGTACAAACCGGTCGACATACCAAAGGTGACAGAACAGAAACTTGAAGAGAGTGACTTCTCCCCGGCTGGGAAAGAGAAGCTGCGTGAGATCATCGTTACGGCGCAGGTGGCACGGTTTAAGAACGATTGTGGAGATTTGGGCCCAAAGTTCGTTCATCACATCGAAGGTGGGGTTCATCCACCTGTTCGGCAGTACCCGTTGAACCCAGGAGCAGTCGAGGAGATGGACAAGATCGTGAAGGAACTGAGTGCCCTAGAGATCATCAGAGAGGAACTCAACCCGATCACCAACAGCCCCATCCAGGCGGTGAAGAAACCTGAATCGGCTGGAGGGGGTTGGAGGCCAGTCATCAACTTCAAGGCCCTGAATCGGAGAACGATAGCAAACCGAGCCAGTCTAATCAATCCACAAGGAGCGCTGAAAACTCTCCGAGTCAAGAAGTTCAAGTCTTGCATCGACCTAGCTAATGGATTTTTCTCCCTACGCCTCGCCAGACAATCGCAAGGTAAAACTGCATTCACCCACAAAGGCAAAAGCTATGTGTGGCAAAGGTTACCCCAGGGCTACAAGAACTCTCCAAATGTGTTCCAGTCAGCAGTGATGGAAGTACTGGGGGACGTAGGGGCAACTGTGTACATTGATGATGTTTTCATTGCTGATGACACAGAAGAAGAACACTTAGAAAGGCTACAAAAAGTAGTTGAAAACCTCACCAAGGCAGGTTTGAAACTAAACCTCAAGAAATGTCAATTTGGACAGTTCCAAGTGAACTATCTGGGTTTCGAAGTCACGTCGGACTTAGGACTCTCGGATGGATACAGAGAAAAGCTCGCAGACATTCAACCACCTCAGTCAGAAAATGACTTGCAGAAAATATTGGGATTGTGTAACTATGTCAGGGACCATGTGCCCAACTATCAGAAATATGCCAAACCCTTGTACCACTGCCTGAGGAAAAGTGAGGACGATGAGAAAGACGGAAAAAGACCCTGGGTTTGGACAGCAGCCAATCAACAGAACCTAGAGGAACTGAGAAGGGCCATTCAAGCAGCCGTGAGACTGGAGCCAAGAAGTTTATCAGAAAGACTAGTGGCAGAGATCAGCTGCGAGAATGACGATGCCATGATCAAAGTGAGTAATGAAAATGGAGGCTTGGTTACCCTGTGGAGTTACACCCTAACTTCTGTTGAAAAGAAATACCCGCAGGAGGAGAAGGAGCTAGCGGTGTTAGCTCGATATTGGGGTGTGCTGAAGGATTTAGCACAAGGACAACCAGTTAAAGTCATCACACAAAGCCAAGTTCACAAGTACCTAAGAAAAGGGACTGTGGAAAGTACTAAAGCAACTAATACACGGTGGGGAAGATGGGAGGACATCTTGCTGGACCCGGAGCTTGAAATTGGGCCAGCACAACCCACCAGTAAGAAAAAACCACAAGAAACACCTGAGAAGCCAGGACAACCGGAATGGACAATCTACACCGATGGATCCAGAAAGGGGTCCGACCAGTCGGCATACTGGGGATTTATTCTGAAGCAGGATGGCAAAGAGAAATGCCGTCAGAAAGGAAAAGCCCCCGGTAGCGCTCAAGCCGGAGAAGTGACGGCAGTACTGGAAGGATTGCTGGAGCTGGTGAAAAGGAAAATCAAAAGTGCCAGGTTAGTGACCGACAGTTACTACTGTGCTCAGGCCCTTAGAGAGGACTTGGCCATTTGGGAAGAAAATGGTTTCGAGACAGCAAAGGGCAGGCCAGTGGCACACAAAGACTTGTGGAAAAAGATTGCTGAGCTAAAACTGCAGTTGGAAATAGATGTTGAGCATCAAAGAGCACACACGCAGGAGGGAGCTCATTGGCGTGGGAATGATGAAGTGGACTGTTATGTCCAACAAAGAAAGATCGTCTTTGTCGGTACCGAGAAGTGGGACAGTACTCCCAGAGGACGGGAGGTCCCAGAAGAATACGTGGTCGAGGTCGTGCGGAGCGTGCATGAGGCCCTTGGACATGCAGGCGTGCGACCTACCCGTAAGGAACTGGAGGAGCAAGATCTTTGGATCCCAGTGAAACAAGTCCAACGCGTGCTAAGGGACTGTGAAGTGTGTGGTCAATACAACGCAGGTCGCCGAGGGCAGCGGATGGATGGGTTGTCCATCAAAAGCACGGTCCCCTGGGGCTCAGTCTGCATGGATGTTGCAGGTCCCATGGGGATAACAGGAAGGAGAGGTGAAAAGTACCTCTTAGTGCTGGTGGATTCTATGTCGGGATTTGTAACTACAAAAGCAGCCAGGAAAGCAAACGGCAATAGCGTTGTCGGCATGCTGGAACAAGTATGCAGTGCCCTGGGAATCCCGAAAGAACTGCGTACGGACAATGGGACTCATTTCCGTAATTCACAGGTTGACCAGTGGTGTCAGAAGTATGGAGTAATGCGAGTTTACTCGCCACCCTACACCCCACAAGCTAACGGAGTGGTGGAACGAGCCATTGGGTTAGTGAAAAGCTGGATAGCTAAAAATGCTAACACCAACAGCTGGAGCACCCAAGCGGTGGAAATAGGGCAGGCCCTGAATGACAGAAGCAGAGCCGAAAGACCCGCCCCTGCGATGGAACTCAACCAACGGCCGTTCACCACGAAGGAAGTGGGGCGGGGCTCCAGCGACAAAAAGGAGAAGCTGACGCCCAGAGTGCCATTCCGAGAGGGACAGCGCGTGTGGGTCAAAGCAAGAGAGCAACCTGTGCATGCAGCAGTGAGACCCAAGTTTGACACAACTGACATCGTCAAGCAAGTACTGGACAGGAACACAGTATTGCTGGAAAGAAAAGGGATCCAAGGAGTTGAGCAGCTCAAGCCAGTTCCTGACTAAAGTGAAACAGAAGCCGGTGAAATGGCCAGTGAATCATGTACCATTCCACCCTATCTCGGACTGGCCACCGTGAAAGGGGTGGTTGTAGTTAGAAGAACACCTTCAGGGATTTGGGCAGGACGAGCCCTGAAGAAATTGGATTGGGCTAAAAATGGAGTCCTGTCGGAGGAGAGAGAGATGCTGGTTTGGGGGAAAGCTAAAAGCGGCTGTCCGGTTTGTTTAACGGACCACCATCTCCCCATTATCTGGGAAGGACCAGGCCGTGAGAAGCCAAGGCACCAGGGGGCTACCGCAGAGATGCTACAACACCTTCGCGTCTCCCCGGTCACGGTGTTGAACAATACAATCTGTGGGAACTGCCGAGTGGGTTACCTGCCCCGGCTTAAGTTGGAAACCCAATGGGGGTGGCTCAAGGAAGAACCAAGAACTTGTTATTGCACGTGGGATGGAAATGAGCTACACCACTGTCCTGTGTGTGAGGAACAGCTAAGGAGCGGAGAAGTAACACTGACAGGCGAAGCTGAAGGGTGGCAAGTGGCAAGGTTCTACAGCTCGCTGCGGTATTACAGAACCTACGGGCGAGTGCAATCGAACTATGGGAGCCCCATACCGATAATATTACCAGGACCTTCCGCTCCTCCGAACACTCCAGAAGAACTGGACCCATGGGTGTGGAGGAGGGAAGAAGGACCGCATGATGTCCTGTGGGATTCTGTTCAAGCCGCCTGGCCGTATGACGCTGCTAGAGCTTCCCTGTCATTTCCACCATTAAATGCCAACCACTCTCCTGTGGTCTTCCGGGTACATCGGCCTCATGCATACCAACCATCAGCTGAGGAGCTAAGTGCACTCCCAGATGACGCCCGAGAGCAAGCCGTTAACGGTGGGTGGACAGGCCCCTGGGAACTGACCACCTGGGCGCATCTGATTTTGGAGGTCATCAACGACTGCACAATACCAATAGTAGATCTGCCGGATGTACCAAGAGAAGATGGGGTGCGCAGCTCAGATATGTATTACTACACCACTGAGGTGGACGGATGGGGCAGCAATGCGGTAAGACCAAAGGAGAAGTCTTGCCTCTACTGGGTGACAGCGGAATCCCAGTTTCGGGATGGAGTTTTGCAACACCCGGGAGGCGTGGCTCACAGGGCGGGCACGCCCTCTGATCCTAGTACCTCCTGTCACGTCCAGCTGTCAGTGCGCATGATCACCGTCCCCTATAAAGGGATCTACTCCGTCGGAGCAGCCATCAAAGTGGTACCAGACGAGCAGACTTACGCCACCGTGTCCAGTACGGAGCCGGAGCCCCCCAAGAAGAAACCCAAAACTCACGCCTGGCAGAAGCTCGCCTTAGCATTTCCATGGAGAAAGACAAACCAAAACTGATGGACGCACCGGAAGGAGAAAAACGAGTCGTCAAGTCTAAAGGTCAGCAAAAAACCAAAAAGCGAAAGGGGAGACAGTGTTTTGTGACTAGATTGTTCAAAGTGGGGGTTGGAGTCTCATCGGGACTATCAGACAGAGGCCCGTTTCTAAGACTCCCTACCACCTCCATTCTACTCGATATGCCAAGAGAAGATTTCACTGTTTCCAATCCGCTCACCGAGGCCTATTTTCTCAAATATCTCATATATCTCCGACCCACCAATTTCCAAAACACAAAACAGGTGGAGGAAAGTGAAGAATACACGACGCCCCCTCCCACGAAGCCACATATATTTATCCCTACCGCACCGCCTGCTTGGCAAGGAAGAGGATCTGAAAACACGGTTAATTTTGCATCAATCTCCCCTATGTGTCCAAGATCTCTACCATGGACTTTTAATACAGTGTATTTCAGGGTACGGGGGATCGAGCTGCGGGTTCGGTGGGGTCCCCATTATCTTGAACCACTGCAAGGACTGTATTGTGAAGTTACAGTTAATGACATGATCATTTGGACCACATCACCAAGCATGGCGAAAACCATAATACAGAGGGAAACGAATCCAGAATGTTATATATTTAATAACACCAAGCTTCCATTGAAATTGGAAATTGACAGGGTCTACCCCAATCCACCACACCAGAGGATTTATACTCCGTCATCCTGGGGGTACCGTACCAGACTAACTCTGCATGGACAATCATTGTACACCTACATCTCAGTGCCTGCCCCAATAGGGTACAAACACGAATCCTGGTATGACCAGGCGCTGAAAACTGGCACCGCCCAAGGCCCGTTTCCTCGGCCGGATTACTGGAGGGTGTTCCACTGGAAGTGGGTGTGGAGGGGGTTGGAGCCTGATTTACCCTACCCCTCTCCCATATTTACAGCCCTGCAGCAGAGAAGGGCCACCAGACGGGTTGGAAAGAACCCTGCCAACCAGGGCCACCTCAAGGCTTTGAGGAAAATCTGTGCAAAGCCTGATACATCGGACCCCAGAGAAGCACTAATCTGGCCAAGATGGATGCTATCGGCATGAGACGCCGGCCTGCAGACCCGGAGTTGCTGGATGTTACATCGGACTCAGACAGCTCTACTGACACTGACGACGACTCGGAAACCTCTAACGAACCTTTGCTACGGAAAACGACTACGATAACCGGAAAGTCCCTATGCCTGAAAGGGCTGCTAACGCTTCTTGCCCTGCTGTTTGCTGCTGCTGTTCTTGCTACTATCTTCTACTTCATCGGAGTTGGACCGTGGTATCTTACGCATACAAGAGTCACCTATGGACATTCCAAGTACGCTAACTTCAACTGTTGGAATACAAACACCACGGCTATTTTTGTGCCATGGGACAACGGAACTTCTGTCCAGAATCGAACCGGACTGTTCGCCAAAGACAACGGTAAAAAGTACGTGGAACGCCGAGCTTTCGGATTGAACGACTCCACTCTGGACGACCTTCTGAATCGCACCTGGGAGATCTACAACTATGACTTCCTCGACACCGGAGTGCTCTGCTGGATACGGGTTCTGCAAAACAAAGAACGAAGGACCGTCAGATGCAACTGGATTCACCCGGACCGAGGTATGCCAGAATGGCATTGCAACATGGCCTGTAGGTCGCTGCTACTGTTGCCAAATCAAGGGTACTGGGATACCGAAGTAGTATACCCAGCCCCACACAGGTCCTCAGGCTGTCGAGCCTGGCTTCCCCGAGAGGAGTTTTGGGGAGATTATCACCTGAATTGCAGGGTGGATGACACCATCCCAACTGCACCACCAGGGAACTGGACCTACCGAAATGCCTCCCGAGGTAATCTTCCAGTCAATGCAACGGTTTCGCCCACATCAGCCAATTTGACTAACATGACGGCTTTCCTGATCAGACAAGGACCTAGACAGTTTATGTATCAGGCCGAGCAACAGCACTGTTACAAACACCACTTTCTTTGGTTAAATCCTTGCCTCTGGAACAAGTTTGTGAAATGTGTAGGACAGAATTATATAGTATCAGCCATAGAAGAGTATTGGGCTGATTTTTGGCACTCTACACGTCCACACCGTACGGAAATTGAACCCTGGCTGAACAACACGTTCCCGTGGACATACATAGCCAAAGACCAAACGTTCTTTATGGGAGACTTCCCCGAGGGGACAGTTCGTTCTCACACTGGATTAACGGATCTATACATTGCCAACTTGCGTACGCAGCGCCTTCCGACTCCTGATGACCTTCTCACCGTTCCTAAAACGGACTTTGCAAAAATTGACAAGTGTGTTGCACACAGAATTTTCGAGAGCCTAAATGACACCTGCTGGAAGAAAACCCTCTCATCGCCACGGTGCGACCTCTGGCAGGTCGGCAACGCTTTGCACTCTACCTGGAGGTATAACTGCCCTGATCCTGATAAAGCTCCTACGGCCAAATGGGCCCTACGAGCCTGGTACGAGGATTACTATCGAAAATGGGACTATGAATGGTGGGGACTCCAACAACATGAGTTTGAAGCCTGGGTAACACCATGCCTTACAGAATCAACAAACTACTGGGTAAAGTACCAGTACATTGCTACGGTCTACTCTAAGGAACGCATGATTTGGCCTACGATTTTTTGGAGACCGGACAGTTACGTCAGCCCAAGACCTTGGCGCATGACTTGTAAAAACAACACCAGAAATATCCTTGAATGTGTAATAGGTTTGGCCAGACGACCCTGCGGAGAGCTCCGAGGTTGGGAAAGTTACTGCAAGGACCATTATGCAGACGAGTATGACACTCACTCTTCTGAGGTTACTTGGCGAAAGTTCAATGGAACATGGCGAAGGGCGATAGTGAGCGGACGGACCTGCACCGATGCAATTCTAGGATATCATCTCCAGAAGCGCAAGAGTATACTTGGTCTCCCTGTTCCGTTCATCCCAGACTCCCTTATGGCCATCGCGGAAGGACATGCTTTCCGTAAAAGTCTGTGTGATGGCAACATAGATTCAGGGTTTGACTGGGTAGGACCTAACCTTTTGTATTCCAATCTCACCTGCTCCACCACTACGGAGAATTGGCAGCAATGTGGCGAAGGCCCTGATCAACATGATTGTTACTGGTACGAGACTATGGGGGCAACATTGGTGGCCGCCATTTCTGAGGTTGCGGAAGAAGTTGCTCATGTGGTGGAAGAGGGCCTCAACATTGTTGAACAATGGCTGATGAGTGCTTTGAGTCTGCTGTGGCCATACTTCTTGGGCCTCCTGGGCGTCGCTGTGGCGTTGATCATCGGTAAAATCGTCCTAGAGGCGTGGCTAAAAGCACTGTGTCGTTGTAAAAAGAGGAACTACCAGCCCCTCCCCCCGAAGGAGGAGCCTACTTCTGCATAAAAGAGAGCTGCCGTGTGCCTCCGAGCCATTCAACCTTCACCGCAGCTGCCGAGAAGACCTGATCCAGAGCAACCATCATCGGACATCATGGACACCAACACCAACTCTTCGACTAACTCTTCAACCAACTCGTCGAATCCTAACTCACTTTTTGCACCAATTCAAGCATCAACCTGCTGTGTGGGGTGTGGAATAACTGCAGAATCTTATGGATTCATTTGGGTTGCATCGTCTTCCCGCTGGTGTCACAAATGCGTGAACGCCAATTTTACCAATGTAACGGCAATCCTCTGCGCCACAGGGCTGGAGGATTTGCCCTACATAGCAGATTCCACCTCTAGATCCCTGGAACGGGTGCACAAAATCGTGTGGACCTCTGCGTTTGGCCTAGACGACGACGACTTCACAACATCTCCGTTGTATACGGGACTACGGCTGCCCGTGGTTCATAAGTTATGGGAACACCAAATTACTCGGCAATGCCTCCCCACTTTACATCTGTTGGACGGCCGACTTGTGGCGGTGGGCGACTACCTTCCGCCTACACGTCCCGGGTCTCCAGATTTGTTTATCGACGTCGGATGCCAAACCAGCAGTGCGACTAACGAGAGAGGTACCCAAACTGAGAACCTCAGTTCATCTCCCCAAGCATGCCAGACTGAGGACATCCTTTCCCCTTCATCTCCATCACCAAGTGATATGGATTTCCAGAATCTGCTGGCAGAATTGGAAGGCTACTGCAACAACCCGTCCGCGCTGCCAGACTTTGGCATGGACTTGCCTTCGCCTCTGCAGCCTCCGCTGGAGCGTTCCACCCTTTCCGTCTCAGGTGAAACTACCCTTGACAACGATTTGGGTGCAGAACACTGGCTTTCTCCGCCATCCAATCTGTCGGAGTATGAGGTTGTGGATTCCTGGACACCTTCATCGTCTCCGGTTACCTGCTATGAGCGGGACATCCTCACTGCCACTTGTGGTGATGGACTTGATCTCTTTTGACTTTGGACTCTGTGTTTTCTGCGCAGCACCGTCCGATCTCATGGAGGGGGTGTCAAGAAAACTGGCATAAGGGTATGAGATCTTTCCAGGCACACGCAGAAAAAGATGCATAATGGCTTGGAAGAAATAAAGTAATCCTGTAGTTTGATTAAAAGTTAATTAAGTTGAATAAGTCTGAATAACATGAATATAAGTAATCACTCAATAACTTTCTGCAAAGAATCTCTGATTAATGATCTGTAATGATTTAAATATGTAATGATTATGTTAATAATTAACAATATGGAAAAGATGTGATGTATTGTCAATGAATATGAAGTTATAATCATCTGAAATCAATTTAACAAGAGGTTGGATGTGTTTACTGAGTTTTAATAGATAAAGTGAGTTATAGAATAGAGAAAAGACGAATGTGCAGTACAGCTCTGAAAACAGGAAATGTCGCAAGCAGTTCTGAACAGATGGCCAAGAAGCACAGGAAGAAAGGAGAAGTACGGGAACTTCCACTGTGGTCGGCAAGCAGGTTAAGAAATGTGGGGACTTTTTCATGAGACACAGCGGCCGTGAAGGAAGTCACGTAGGCCAAACCTTCCCATACACACACATGGTGAGGAGAGGCATAAAAAGGGGCTGAAAAGAGGAACCAACCGTTCCCAGTCCGGCGGCGCAGAAGGAGAAACAACTCACAGAGGAGCAGATTAAGCTACGGACCGCACTTCAGAACTACGGGAGAACTCAGACTTCACACCGCTAAGACAGGACTGGGTTCCATCGCCCCATCTCTGGTTCTTTATTCGACCGCTGGTCTCGTCTCAACCCAGCCTTTTCAAACTCTGCAACAAGACTTGGAGGAAGGACAAAGGTCCCTCAGGGATAAAGAACTGGGTTTTGCAAAAGGATTCAGACCCTTTCTGCTTTGCTTCCTTTCTGAGGAGGGTTTTTCCACACCAGGCAAAGACCTCAACCATGGATGCAAGAAATTCCTGTTGCCAAAAGATCCACCATCGTCTGGGTATGAGTTGAATCTGCTCATTGAAATTCTATTTCAGAACTTGCGACTTAACTCTTAGGGAAAGGAGACAGAGTAGTATGATTGTACATGTAAATTTTATTACACTGTTTTTGATCCATATACGATTGACAATTGATTTGTATGTCGCATATCCCTGCTTAAGCTTGCTTAATAAATTTATACTACAAAATTCTAATGAGGTTGGTGGACATTGGAATTAATAGAGTCATTTAATCTTTGTCCAGTTCTTTTAATCAAGGTAAAACTAATGTACATGATTCCAGTAAATAGGAGGCTTCATAATTTCCTTTGGTGAGAGTAAATAATGACCCTGGGACTTACCTCTAAGTCACTAAACATAATCTAGCCGGTTCCAAGTGCAAGTTATGATTTAGAAAGTGGGCTACCGTTAACAGAAGTGGTTATTGGAATTATGCAGCTGCGAGGGCTACTCAGCTGATTGTTTCTTAACTGTAAAGGGTCATAACTTCTGGATTGGAGGTAGTTAGAGCTAGACGAGTCACTTTCGCTACCAGTTTAAATAGATTATCTCTTATAGAGTACTCTTAGGGTAATACCCAGGACTCAGAGATTTTCCGGACCTGTTAGACGGAGAACTGGTCAGTAGGCAGCCCTGGGGAGTAGTGAGGAGTGGGCGGGGCTGACTATTGCAGGATAACCTACAGCAGATGTGATTGTTCCCCACAGTAACGGCTCCATGTTGCTCTTTAGCTAACATGACATGACAGCCAGAGTCCAGAGCAACCCCAGTTTATACCAGAGACACCAGTGGGGACAGCTCACACACACACACACACACACACACACACATCTCCATGTGTTCCTATCATGTTCAATCCATCAGCAAGCAGATGACAATAACTTGGCAGGTCCTGGAGGTCAAAGTTCACCTGCAGCGCTGAGCCATCCTTCCAGACTAACGAGCATCATGGCTGAGTCTCTGTCCTCTCAGGAAACCTTTCGATCTCCATGTTTCTGTTTTCCTCTGAGTTTTAGTTATTTGTTAGTGAAAAGTTGCTGAAGCTTCCAGCTGCACAGAAGAGAGAAAAATAAAAGTGGAAACTTTGAGGTTTTTCCTGAGTCGACAGCGTAGCAAACCCTGACAGGCAGACTGACGATGGGACAAGTCAGCTGGGATGTTTTGGTCAACATGAAGCCTTGTTCATGTTTTCATCGGCCCTGTTCATGTTTTCATCTCATTCAGAATCAACTCAAACACAACTGGTTGAGTTCTGCAGCTGCTTGTTCTGCTTTAGACAAAGTTGCTCCTCATCTGCAGCAGCCATGATGATGATGATGATGATACAGAGATGAAGACATGAACATGTTGGCTGGATTTAACATTTAGTTCATCTCTATTTTCTAGTTTACAGATAAATCTAATCTGTTTTATAAAAAAATAAAAATAAAACTATGCCTGGACAAACATGGATAAAAAAATGATCTCATGTTTTGGTAACTTAATTCACTCAGGGAAATAAAAATAAATGTATTTGTTGTGTTTCGTTTGTTTTTGATGGTATATTTTTTGTATCTAAGTTCTGGCGGTCTCTCCATAACTTTAGTTTGGTTTTCATTTTCTAATAAATACAATTTTTTGATGGAGTATTATGACCACACTAAGAAAAAATAGAGAACAAAATCATTAAGCTTTGACTTTATTCTCATACTATTACGACTTTATTCTTGTAATATTATTTTGATGGAGGTATTTAAAAATATGTAAAACTTTGGGGAATTATTTTAGAGTTTTGGTTCTTGTCAGGTTTAAACACCTATTGAGACAGATTTAACAAACACAAGAAAGACAAGAGAGTTAGATTCTTTTGTCCTCGCGAGGAGAACAGCCAGAGATGTTTTCAGTCACACATCTCTTCCGTTCTCAAAACATATGTGTCCGTTCTCCCTTTCTATTGCTGTTAGGATCCCTGTTACAGAGAGCGTCTCAAAGGGGCGGGGAAAACACTTCAGTCACATGATTGCAACGCAAATGCTAGTCACTAACAAAACACATGGTATCTACACACTAGATTATTCTGTTCCAGACACAGGATAACACAGAGCAAGTTGTACGTCTTCACAGCGATGGTTTTATATCTAGCAGGTCAAGGATGCAGAGGTTTCTGCTGAGCGATAACCTGTTGAAAACGGTTCTCTGCTGTTCCTCAGAGGCCTTCTGAGAAAGGAATCAAAGTAATTCAACAACACAGAAACTTTCTTTATGCTAAGATGAAACAAATAAAGGCATATAAGACAAGAACATTATAAAGGCACATGAAACAACAAATATTTGATAATATTTACAATTTACCTAACAGTTCTGCTGTTTACATTAAAGCTCATAATGTTCTGAATAATCTGGTGCAGATTTTCTCTAATAACGACAGTTTCTGTCAGAGCTCAGTGACTGTAACTGTGTCAAGCATTAAATCATTTAACTCTGCCTCTGTGGACCAGGATGTTACAGCATCTCCTACATTATGGACCTAATATTCTGAAAGTGGAATAAAGAAATCTGAATTTTACTTGAAATGGAAATAACTCGCAGGTTTTTAAATGCGACCGGCTCACATGTTCTGCTCTCCTCCCTCCATCCGCTCCCTCTGCTAGCAGCCTAATAATTCCCCTCATTATGCAGGACCAACAGATTTTAGCAGCACTCATCACTGGGGGAGGATGGAGCGTTTTTAGAGATGCTTCGGTCTGAAAAAGCTCCGTTTTCTGCTCTCTGTGTTCCTCCCCCGCTCCAATTCGCTCACCACCTACTGACGCTCGGCCTCCTCTGAGCATCAGACGAGTACGCCGCTCTAATTACTTTCTTCAGGGAAAGAATTAGCTTGAGCTGTCCTGAGTGCTCCGGCCTAATGCATAAAGAAGAGGCGGCCGGCCCGAAGTGGAGAATCACAGAGAATCACATTCTTCCATTAGCCACATTTTAATCCATCCTCTCAGACGTCAAACCGGTGAAATCTGTGGCTCTGCATGCGAGCACTCTGGGTTCGTTACATAAAAACAGTTGATCTAAAAGCTGATTAAACTGTAAAACTATATAGATTGAATTTATTTTAATTATGTAAAAGAATAACGGTTTTATTTCTGCTCTCCGTCTGGCAGCCATCCCTCTCCTCTGAGACGTTTCAGTCAGTCTAAAGTCACCACATAAGTCAATATGATGGACTTTGACTAGGCCCAGTCCCTCCATGTTCATTCAGAGCCAGTTCCCGGTGGTTTGGGTCACTAGTTGTGTTCTGGTGTAAATGTGAGCAAAACTTTGTCAATATTCTGCTAATGTGGGGAAAAACACAATTTTGTTGTTTCCATTAGAGAAGAAAAAAATTAAAATCACATGTGAATGAGGGTTGATGTGATAAGTAATTAAAAACACGTTGCTCCGTCTCCCTCCTAACACTTCCTGTTGTCTTCTTCATGTTTTCCTCCAATCGTAACATCCGTCTGTTGATCATGTGACTCATGATGAGAAAAACTAACTTAGCGCAAAAATGCATCAAAAAACATATATTTTTTCCACTAAGCAAATTTCTATTTGTAATTCCAGTTTTTCCAGTTTTATGGTGAATGAAACGCAGCAGCCTTCTGCCAGCATGCTGCGCTCTGCTCTCAGGGCGGAGAGAGATCCTGACCTCAGCCTTGGTGGCTGTTAGCATGTCCTCCATTTTGTAGACGCATCAAACCGTCCTTAAAATACTGAATAACAATCATCTCCAGTCTCATGAATTGAACCATTTTTACTGGGAATAAATGCAGATTTATCCTAGCTTATTCCAGCTCTTCTGAGTTTACAGTATTTACATTACCTTTATTTTTCAGTCCCAAATTTCTACACCAATAAACACATAAACTAGCTACATTGTTTCTGCTCTCCAGTGTTTGTTGTTTTAAATGTTCTCGTTTTGTCCTGAGGTTTCCAGACCAGGTTCTGGGTCTGCTCGGCGGTTCTGCTCAGGATTCCTGTGTGTTTGTCTGGACTGGGCTCGGCGGTAATCTGAGGAGAATAGAGCTGTTTGTTTTTAATAAGATGGTAGAGCAGAGGGATGAGGAGCGCCAGAAGAGATGAAGGCTGGGTAAATAACCTGCTGGACCCTGAGCTTCACCAAACCCACACAAAGCATCATGGGAAGGCACTTTTTCACAAATCAGTTTGGGTAGGAGAAGAGATGATCCAGCGTGTTTTCAGTCACCTGAGCAACAATCTGTTGGATGGGTTACGGTCTCTGGACTCTGGTTTCAGTCTGCAGAGATCAGGGTCTAGTCAGGAAGCCAGCCCAAACCATCATCCCTCCTCCACCATACCTAACAGTTGGTATGAGTTGTTTGGTTTTCTCCAAACATCTAGCTGTTCATTGTGACCAAACAGCTCCACTTTGACCTTCTAGCTGCGGCCAGTAGAACCTGTTGGGTTTTCTCTGATGTTGGGCTGAATCTGTTGGGTTGACTGGCAGCTGTTTATCTGTCGCTGCATTTCCATGCTGCACACAGTCAGTCTGAGCTTTTCTCCTTGCCCTCCATCTGATCAGAGTGTGTATCTTTACAGCCAAGCCCGTGATGCAAATGAATGTGCTGTGATAAAAACTGCTTGCCGTACCTCAGATTCCTGCAGTTTCTCTGTTATTCCAGCAGAAATCTGCTGTTCATCTGTCGGCACTCAGGTGAGGAAACGGAGCTCAGCAGAAAGCATCAAATCAGCCGTGTTTACGTTTCCGTATGAATCAGAACCGACTGTCAAGGTTGATGATCACGGAGGGATGTTTGTGGTACATTAACGTTAGTTTGGATGATTTCTGGATGCTAAAGTCCTTGAGTTTCTTAGAACTGCCTCTTGCTGCCACATCAGCGCGCTAACAAGACGCTGTGCAGCTGTAAAACGCTTGCATCGCCGTACGAAGAGCAGCAAGGTTTCTACAGATGTCTTTTAGGGAACCTCTTTCATGTGGATGTGCATATTTTTACACCCAAGGCTGTTTGGTTGTTGTTGCTCAGAATAATTGAGCAGGAATCAGACTTTGATTAATATTGCTGATGAGTTTGTGCCAGCAGGGGTGAAACAACTGTCAGACGGATTCCCAGGTAACATCCTTCATCCCCCTTCAGCTTCCTCCAGGTTGCACTGCCCGCCCCCCCCCCCCCATTTGGTTCACTGCTGATTACTCCACAGTCTGCTCCCAGTCTGCTCCCAGTCTGCCAGTTTAATACCAGAATTTACCTTCAAGGCTGCAGTTTGTAGCTAAAGCGACCAATAAAACTCCTAAAGCGATGCTAACAGAGAGATTGGTGAATAAAAATAGACCTGGTTGTGAAGTAAAGCAGGATCTACATGTCAGAGCTGGGCAATAAATAGATTCTAAGGATTAATCGCATTTTTGGTTTTTGAAGATTTAATTTTTGGAAAATCAGGATTTTTCTCCAGCAATATGTTTTGTGAAGTTGCCCAAAGCCAATGATCCAGAGTGTTTACTGCAATGATTTAATTAAGAGAATAAAGTCAAAATGTTACATTAATAAAGAAAGAACCAGAACCGGACTCAGCTGCTGATTAGATCTCGAGATCTTTAGAAGCTCTTTTCTCATTAAAATGATTTTTTTCTAGTCATTTTAAGACTTTGTTCTGGTGAAACAGCTTAATTATTCTGCTAGTAGGCTTTGACTAGGCCATTTTGACCTATGAATCTGTGGTGGTCCATCCTCTCTCCATTCAGGACTGAATTTCTGCTGAAAGTTTCTCATCTCATTTCCAGACACTGGAGGAAATTTCTGCTTGTCACCGTGGAAACGTTCTTCTGTACATTCAGAGCGACACGCATTTAATTTTCTCAGCCAATCAGGGAGTTTAACAGTATCAGTGCATCCTTATTAACTCTCAATATTGTCTCTTTAATGTTGGCGTTAATATGAGAACACTCCTGAGTTTAATTCCAATTATTATTCTGCAGAGACTTCGCAAAGATCTCAGCGTGCATTTATTAAGGTTTGTTAATCAACCCATGTTTGCTCTTTATGAGTATTATCACATAATTAAGTGGCATGTAATACTCTCCTTAAACCTTGATGTCCACAAACCAGAGGAGAGGCTTTACATTATAAATTGGATATTAACAGTATCAGTTTATTATATATGAGGAAGAATAATGAAGCAAATATTGACATAAATGTTGGAGCTGCAGCTTATTGCTCAACAAAAACACGAGGAAGGCTGGAGATGGACGCCATGCCGGTGCAGGAAGAAACCTCGCCACATGAAGAGGATTAAGGGATTGCCGACATCAAGGAAGTGAAGAAGCGTTTTGTGTGAGGAGGAAGAGGAGGAGCGATTGAAGATGGAGGCGCGGAGCAGAACTGCTACCGCCAGATAGAGCTCAGAGAAAACGCCTTTAATTCTCCCTACATGCTTCAACCCGCCGTCCAGCCAGCCTCTCTGGGGTCCAATCGCCTCGGCGCGATGCGTTGAGTTCGCATCGGGTTTGAGCAGACAGCGGGCCGGCCGATCATGCTTGACTAGCTCCGGATCTGACAGAACGCGGTGGAGGGATGACATGAACGTTCAAGCCAATTAGAGCCGCTCCGAGGTAGTTTTTAGGGCTCCGCCTCTGCTGGCAGATTGGGTGATGGATCTCACACAGACACACACACATCACACCCAACATGAAGCGAGAAGGCCAGCCAGCGCGTCTCCATCTGGGCCGGCCACGCTCGCTCACTCGCTCGCTCTCTTTCTCCAGTCAGAGCAGAATCCCGGTTTAATAAAGCTGGAGCTTCATGCAGAACCATGAATGCTTGGACTGACGCATGGCTGCAGCAGGGAGGGGACTTTAATATGTCCCCTCTCTTGTATTGTTGCTTGTTTTAATATGAATAGCTACTTGTGGAAAAGAATGAATCTGTGGCTCCACACAGAGCACTACAAGCTTTATTGGGTGCAGCGCTGAGTGGCAGCCGGAGCAGCTTTGCAGAGGATATAATAATAAACCTGAGAGGTAGCAAATCAAAACAACACGGATAACAGTACATCACATCATAACCTGCTTCTGAGGAAGATTACCTCCCACTTCACTCTTTCAGTGTTTCTGCATTCTGTCTGATGATTCTCCATCTCCTGCTTCACCTTTTACTCATTATTCACCAAGTCTGGCCTCTGAACATTCCTCCCAGCTGGAGGGTTGGCGCTCCTGGGGCTTTCTAGGTGTGATCTCCTTTCTCTTTCTTGTGGAAATGTCCTGTCAGAAATGCAGGCTTCAGAATCCTGTCTTAATTCCTCACTTATCTAAAATATTAATGTTTGTTCAACATGTGTTGTGCATTTTAAACTTAAAATAATATCAATTTGAAGGTTTTGTGACTAAAAAAAACAGCAGATATTACTCTAGTGGTGATGAAGAAGGCGGGGTTCTGTGGAGTAGATATGAGCAGTGAGCATCTAATGTGAAATGATGAAAAATGTAAGTTTGGTTTAACAGATTTAAGTAAATTGCTGATTGTAATAGCATCACATCTCCATCAAACTGTTGTTCAAGTAAATTCTAGCATAAATATGGAGACGCATTTTATTGGAAAGTTTAGTGGAAGGGAAACATGGTAGAAAAGTGGATTAGTCGATCTAATGTAACAGGTAAAGTTCAGTTGTGGATAAAACCTGCTGATAAAGTTTATTTCTGACCTCGGAGCTGCAGCAGCCAGTACAGTCTCTGTTTCACTGAGAGTCATTATAAATGATGAAAATCCAACAGAAAAATGTGAATGCTTAAAAACAAACAATCAGAAGTTAAGAAAACAGAAGGTGTTGGTAGTTTTAGTTTAATCAAAGACTAAATAAAACTCACAGCACAAACTAAGACTTGTTCCACTTGGTGCTGCTTTTTAAAACCAGAGGGAACCAGTTTGAGTCTTCATGTTGAAGATCATTAATCCATTAAACATGTTTTGGTTTTGCTTTGAGGAGTCGTCTGGCGCTGAGGGATTCTTTAGGAACTGGACCGGTTTGAGCTGCTGCATCTGCTGGTGTGGCTCATCTAAAGCATGAAATGTTTTCTATCTGTACAAAGAGGAGCTTTGGTGGCTAGAAACAAAACGAAGCCTGAGGACGGAGAGTTGTTGTTGTTTACTGTTTACTGTCGCCGACTTCAGATCGTTTAATTATGTAAGAAAAGGAGCCATGAAGCTCGGGGCCATAGATTTTACATCACCTCATGCGTTAATTAAGGTGCTGCCTTCAGTGACTAAGGGAACTCATTTTTGCACACCCACACAAGAAGTCAGATAAATCCACACACACACCTTCATCAGCTGCATAATAAAGCACACACACACACTGAGAGGGAGCATGCACTTTCTTTGAATTCTGGATTTTCCACGTTAAACCAGAATTATGATACCAAAGCTGTGAATTGGTCTATAAGGAAGTTTTTCTCAGCTTGTAGGAAATATTCTGTATTCTTCACCAAACCTGATGTGGTTCTATTAAAACCTCCACCATCAAGGTTCTGATTAGACACAAACTGATCAGTTCCAGCTAATTTCTGCTCCATCCTTCCTCTTGTAATCAGAAATCTTTATTCATAATTAAAGTGGCAGAAAAGGAAACTGAGACGGAGCTCATTGGGTTTTTATCTGATTAGGAGACCTGAGATGCCGACTTCGTCTCTGTTACCTTCAGTGTTAGGAAATATGTTGTTGCTCATTGCTCTGCTGGGAATTTACATTATTTGATCTTGTTTTAGGAAAACGGATGCATAACAAAGAGTTGCATTTGTCCAATATTACACTGCATCCTCTAGCTTTGGGCCGACTGTATTTCATAGCTTTGGGCCGACTGTATCCTCTAGCTTTGGGCCGACTGTATTTCATAGCTTTGGGCCGACTGTGTCCTCTAGCTTTGGGCCGACTGTATCCTCTAGCTTTGGGCCGACTGTATCCTCTAGCTTTGGGCCGACTGTATCCTCTAGCTTTGGGCCGACTGTATCCTCTAGCTTGGGGATGATTGTAACCTGTGTCTTTTCTGTATTTCTGCTCATAACTAGACATACATGGATGTAGATTGTTTTTTGTAGTTCAGTGGGGGATCAGAAATGACTCAATCATTCAGTCACAAACTCTCATAATTGCCAGTTTAATTGCAGACATCGAGAGAAAACCATTAACTCAAGTGGGGAAATTATTTTTTACCTTGCCCTGTCGCAAACAAATTATTTTAACGACTTTTATTATTTGGCTGAAATCCATTTTTTGTGCTGCAAATTGCTGTCTCCCTATTAGGTCTCATTTGTATGATGATTCGGGTTTTATTAGTGGGAATGAATGAATCTATTAGCAGAGTAGGGGGCCCATCAGGGCAGCGCTAACCCGCCTGCAGCTGCCTGTTGAGGCTTCGCAGGATGATGCATCTCCTCCGAAGGCGAGGTGGTTTATAGCAGAAACTCTCTCAAGGCTCGTCAAGATGGAAGAGATACTGCGGCTGCCTTATCCCCGCTTCCAGCCGATGATGGCAACTTAACCACCCACTGTATCCACAGCCGAGGTAACGCCGGAAAGCAATAACGCCGATATCCAAGGTTAAAGGTGCCAGATTTTGACAAGCTATGTCATCATTATCAACCTCTGTGTGTGTGCTGGAGAGACACGGGGAGCTTAAGGTATTTTCTTTCTCAAATCCTTCACCGGGATGCAGCAGGCATCGGATGTTTGAGTCTGGATGTGATAAAGGCTGTTAGCTTTAGGTTTCATCTAAATCTGCCTAAAGGGCAGAAATGCTCCCTGATTTTAGCTGGAAGTCAAAGCCTCCAATCCTAACCAGCCAGGGGAGACAACAGCCTCGCTATAATCAGAATCTAAAACACGCCTCAGCCCTCTCCTCCTCTTCCTCCTCTTCAGCCAGGAGATTCATTTCACAAATGCAACTCTAAAGAGAGCAAAAGGTTGCAGAGGAGGAGAAAAAAGCCCCCATCATTCCCAGCTCTATCAAATCCATCTGCAGAGGTGTATTATTTGAGACGTAGTCCTTATCCTCTCCTTTCAAGAGAGCCTCTTTGCATTTTTTCTTTCTTTTTTTTAGCATGACCAGGTCATGAAAGGATCAAAGAGTCGACGGAGCAGGAAACCGAAGACTGTTTAACATCTTAACAGGTAGAGAAAAGGAAATGTAGCGCGCTGTGAGGCTCGTCTGGCGAGGCGGAATAGGATGGAGACGAGACGCAGCGATGTCTGAGAGTTCAAAGCTAGCAGTTACGATGGAAACAGATCCAGCTGATATCTGATAAAACGCCACAACAATTTCTTCAAATGGATTTTAGGGTCAACAATAAACAACCTCAAATTTGACAGGAACCACAGCTACAGGGTCAGATATTCAGTTTAAACTACATCAATATTGTCTCAGTTCTTGGCTTGTTCTTTAGCTAAAATAGGATCACAAAAAATTTTTGTTTTTGAAATTTTTAATTTCTTTAAACGCAGAAGTTTATAAACACTGAGATTACAGATGATGAGGACTGAAGATTATTTCTATCCACTTCCTTTCACACAAGGAACTGATGAATAACGGACAGAGGAGATGGTTCTGTACTGACCAGGTTCTGTACCGACCTGGACTGAAAGGCCGCTCTGACAGGAAGGAGCCATTACTCCAACATTAAAATGGAAATGTCCAGAGGGACAAAGGCTTTTATTCTGGAGACGTGTGTCCTGGAACTGTTTGGACATAATGGCCATTTGGAGGACGAAGGAGGACGCCTCCTTAGCTGAAGTATGGAGGTGGCAGCATCATGCTGTGGGGGTGTGTTTCTGCAGAAGGAAGACCTCATGAAATAGAAAGTAACTTTATGTGGAAATAGTGAATCATAATCTGAAGACGTTGAGTCCAAATTGTTCATTTTGATGATTAATGTCCCTCAAGACGTTTCTAGTTTTAAAAGTATTAAACTTGTTTGCTGTATAATTATCCCAGCCTGGATAAAGGACATTTCAAATAAACCTTTAAAAGGCTCATATTGCTCTCACTCAGTGTGAGTGTGCAGATACTCCTTATTCAACCTGTACAATAAAAACAGGATCAATAGAATTCAGGACTTTGTAAATTGCAGACGTTATTATATAATTCAGGAAAAAGTCAATTTTCCCAATGACTGGTGGTTTTCTATCCTCTCCAGATCATTTTACATGGATGTCAACAGCTAGCATTGGCTGTGAAGTCTTACTTTAGCACCTTTACGACACACAGCAGCCCCAAAAAGCTTCACTTCCTCTGATCTTTCCTCGTGTTAAACCAACATGAAAAGAAGGGAAGAAAGAGGAGCGGATGGGATTTAATGGGACACATGAAAAGCAAAACAGGCTGCAGGTTGATCGACGTCAGCAGTCTGTGAAGGAAAGCACAAAGATTGTCATGTGGTGAAAGTGAAATTCTGAAAATAACACTGTGAACTGCTCTCACCACAATGACGAAGCCGGCATCTCTGGGCTATTTATGGATGAAGATGACAAGTCGACACATTCCTGGTCTAGCAGCTCTTCGCTTTGCTGCTTAAAGAGTTCAGCGAAACAGAACGAGCCCAAACCAAAGGGATTCATCTGTCTGTGGCTGCTTTCCTTACTTGATCTTTAATTTCTTTAATTTAAGGTTTAGGGTCTTTAGATCTGTTAGGCTGCAGCTACACAGAACACCAGACCAGACGGAAAACTCTCTGTTGGGTTTTCCATCTTAAAGGGAACCGAATATGCAACATTCACATTTTGAACATTTTTGTATTTCTGTTTGGGTCTCAACTTTTTCTAAAAACATTCCAAGAGCTTCAAGAGAAAACACCCAGACAGTCTTTAGCAATAATTGAATGTTTTTTGGTGTCTAGAAAACAAGCTGTTTCTCAAGCCTCCCACAGTCAACGTGCACTATGCTGTTACCTAGCAACCTAATGTCCAATGGCTGCTGGAAAAGACCAGTTCTTTGTTGTTGACTTACCATCCACTTGCTGCATTCTGCTTTGCTGTGCAGGAGGCTCCACTGATGCTTCTCAAGGATGTGTGCAGCCATTTTCACATGTGAGTGTAAACGTTGAGTTGGGGGCGTGGCCAGCAGCAGCTAATTTGGATTTAAAGTGACAAAGACCTTGAAACAGCTGACCAGACCTCATCATCTAACAATGATTTTGTTTAAAAAAAGTATCAAACATGTTTTGAATAGGCCATAGACCGATCCTGACCTGGTGACCATAATTTAAGTAGCTCCACTGCTTGAAGTTTCTGTTAACATTTTAATCATCCAGTTATTGAAGAACACACCTTTTATTGCCCAGGCCTGTTTTCTAATTGTGGAAAAAGAAAACTCCCCAGTTGTGATGGTATAATTATCGCTCTGCTGCATAAACAAAAAACTCTCTAAACTCATCAAAAATGACCCAACAAAGAGCTGCTTCTTTTAGTTTCCTGAAAAAGAAAATCAAACTTTCCTAGGCGATCTTCTTCATCCAAGCTAATGTTCTTCGTCCATCTGTCTCCATCTCCTCTTCCTCGTCTCCTCCCTCGTGTCTAAAGCTGCCGTTCTTCCTCCTTCCTGCCTCTTTGTGTTGCAGCGTCTTTATCTTTCCGCTTTAAAAGGGCCGATTCCTTCTCCTTTGTTAATGTGACAAATCTGCTTTAATGACTCTGCAGAAGCTCCAGGCGTGTCGCGTAGACCCTTCAGTCACTCCGCTCACCAAGCCGCCCCCATCTTCAGTCTTCTTTTTAACTCCATCAGATTTTTTGACAAACTCGTCGTCTGAAAAACAAAATGAATGCCTTCGTCTAATTCATTTCCTCCCTTCAGCGCCGCCTTCCTGACTGCAGTGACACGTTTTGTGCATCACAGCCAGCTGTCATGTTGATGTTTCTGTCAGAAGAAACCCTCCATGTGAAAGAACAACTCCTGACTGACTTTCTGAAACTCCTGGGAGCATTCAGGGATGTTTTTTAATGTTTTTGCAACGCGTACATTCTGCACTGCGTCAGGAGGCTATATCGAGTTCAGTCCACCTCTGAGGGGTTGAGCGGGCAGCCACACACTCTAATTCCCTGTCAACTTACTCCTACCACCTTTCCATTTCTACATGGCGAGATATGCATCACTGCCATAGCAACAATAGCCTCCATCAGCCCACGGAAAGAGGAGATGGAAGATCTTGGCTGGGATCTAACTTAGTCAACGTCTTGGAGAGAGGGAGATGCCTAAGTGCATTTGGGCTCTTTCTTCCCTCCCTTGTATTAGTCAGAGCTTGGATGTGGCCACATAATAAAATGTTTTAACCTCAGAGGGGGAAAGAGACGAGGGGAGAGTATCTCTCCTGCTTTTTCTCTTCCTGTCACGGGTGGCGGTGCCTTGCGTTTGATGCCTGCGATAAGACCTCGTGTGGCTAATGAGGAAAGAGCGAGACACACTCATTAGTCCTTGTCTATATGTGTGTGTGTGAACAAACGGCAAGAGTGGAGAGAGGGAAGAAACTCATTAGACTTCTCCCAGTCTCAAAGGCCAGTCGGTGAGCAGGAAGCGGTGGCCAGGCGGCCAGTCGCGCCCTTTGTTAGCACTAAAAATCCAAAACGCACACGTTGGTGGAAACGTGCAAACCGAGGCTCTGCTGATGCGCGGCGTGTTATTCTCATTTTTTATTCATGCTGCAAAAAAGAAAAGAAATCTGTCAAAGAAATGTTCAGTTATGGTTTCTGATGGTTTCTATTGTCAGGTGGAAAACATGGAAAATATTACATATTTGATTAAAATATGTAATAACCTTCCATGTTTAGTCCAGGTTAGTGCGGCAGTACAGCGCGGCACTAATCTGGACTAACCTGCTGTAATTATCAGATTAGATTCAGCAGATTTATGCTGAATTATTCGTGTGACGACTCCACCACATCCTCCACCTCTGAAACCCCGAGCCTGGCAGAGCAAACCGCTGAGGTTTTGTGTTTCTGGGCCTTGAAGCTCCAGGGAAGAAACCAACCGATCCTGTCTGTGGAAATTACCTTTGTTACAAACGGGCTTTTTTATTGGCAGCTATAAATGTATCACACATTTGGGTCTAAATGCTTGAGTTGTAGAATAATTACGTTGTTCTGGGTGAAAATCTTTCCTCAAGTTGAAAAAGGATTTTAAAAAATGGTGGAAATCTTTAACTACAATCATGCTTCTCATCTGTTTTATATATTTTCATTCTTGATCAACATGAAATCTGTTGAGATTCATCAGTTTGTCGTATTAAATGTCTGAAGTGGCTCCAACAGGAAGGCAGCCTGACCCACTTTCTGACTGATTCAGCTAATAATGAATGTGATGATGGTGTAATGATCTGTAGACCGACTGGTCAAGAGGAAACAATAACTAAGCATGAAAAAATAAACAATAATTTTGATTTTAACTATTTCAAAATTGTTCCAACTTTAACGTTGTAATGATTTACATAAATTTACTCTACAGGATGCGGACGCTTTGCCATCACTCATGAAGCTTCCTTTAACTCTCGAATGGCTCCAACAGGAGGGCAGCCTGACCTATTTCAGATTAATTCACTTCATAATTATTTTGGCCAGAGGAGGCGCTCTTTTAGAGCATTGAGTCATCAGCATCAGATGATCAGTTGGGAAGAAAAAGAAAAAATAAAGTAGTAAACATGAAGAAGGTGTGCAAAATAATGCTTCATTTGTCTTTTGAAGTAAAGAAAATATTTTTAGATGCATGGAAATATGGCTTAAACAAAGTAACAGCAGTTTACAATTACAAAAAACAATTTATTGAAAGGTGAAGGACGATCTATTGGTTGGTTTATATTAAACATTATTAGTAAATGGGAGTAAAAAGCATAAAATATGTATAAAATCAGGAGTTTCCTCTTTCTCACTGCTCTATCTGGAATAAACTTATTAAACCCTGTCCTTGTCTCCTCGGGTTGCAGACGATTCAATCATTTAAAGTGCCAGTGCTCGTTTACCTTGACGGGTTTGGAAGAGGTTGCACTGAAAAGCAGTTTTCTTTTCTGTTTCTGAAGGGAAACATTTCTTTTTGGTTTAAAACGGAAAATGATCTCAGTGGCTCTGGAAACGGAAAATCATCTTTGGGATAAAGATTTAATTTACCAAACAACTTCTGTGATCTGCCTCCTTTAGATGCGTCTCTTTTCCAGCAGCCGTCCGCCTTAAAGTGAGTAGAAACGACGGTGAATGATGAGTTTAAAGATTAAAGGTTTACTTTGATAATTAACAACAAAATGTCTGAAATTGAATGAAAAATAGTCAGAATCTCCAACTGGTTGGTGAGCCACCTGGATCTCCTCTGCAGACTTTGAGATGAAAACATAATTATTTGATTTTAACTCAAACTGCAGCCTTTATTGTTTATCCTGTGACAGTGTGAGCTTTCTAACACCCGTTCTTCCTTTCTGAGCCGCTGGAGCCGTTTAATTAGCGACTTCTCCGTCTTGAGGTTCCAAGGAAGCTGCGCTCTTCAGAGTTCCTCCCTCCGCCGCTCTAATGAGCCGGGTTGATTCCACTGAGAACTTCTTCTTCTTCTCCTCCTCGTTGTGACGACTCCACCACATCCTCCACCTCTGGAACCCCGAGCCTGGCAGAGCAAACCGCTGAGGTTTTGTGTTTCTGGGCTTGAAGCTCCAGGACTGAGTCGACTATAAATATTATTTAGTGTGAAAAATTATTAGTTTACTTCAACAGCACTGAAGGATGCACTTCAAAAAATTATTGTAAATATAGAGGCTTTCTATTTGAATTCATTGATCTGGCACAACATTATGACCACATGCTGAGCAGTGTGTTGGTCAACTCAGCCAGAGGAGGAGCTGGAAACATTTGGTCAGAAGTTCTGGATTACTGTCCGGTTGGAAGACCCAGTGATGATCCATTTTCACTTGTTTTGGTATTTTCTGTTTTGGTATTTTAAAGGTTCATGGTGCCATGCAGAGAAGGTAACAAGAAGGCAGATTGAAAGGCTTTACATCAATTATGAAAACATATATAAACATTACATTTAGTTTAATGCATCATCAAAATCACCAACACACATGAAATATGTTTCCATAGCAACTCTAACCAGCTGGTTTTTAGTCTGGATTTAAATGAGCTCAGTGTTTCGGCTGTTTTTCAGTTTTCTGGAAGTTTACTCCAGATCTGTGGTGCATAGAAGCTGAATTCTAGTTGGTTCTGGTTCTGATGCAGATGATTTATATTTATTCAGCTTTAGTGATTATTCCTTATCATCGGTGTTTTGTAGGACATCAGCACAGTTCTCTCTCTGTTCTCTGTTTTCAGAGATGGGATTGTTCTCTGCAGCCAAAGTTTTTCTTTCTTGTGAAAGTTGTTGTGTTCGTAAAGCTCCATGTCTGATTCTGGTATTCAGCGACGGAGCTCCTGCATCCAGTCCCAACAGACTGCTCGTATTGCAGATTTCTTCAAAGTTCACTGATCAGTAAGAAATGATGAGAGAGGAGAATGGGATCGGATCGGCCTAGTTCAAGTCGAGCCAGTCGGGGCGATTTGTTTGGCAGGTCGAGGCGCAGGAAGAGCGCCGTGGGAGGCTTTTTCCGGTGAGCAATGTCGTTACTGCTTTGCACGTTGCATCCATTTGTGTGAAATATTAATAAAGCAGAAATAAATTTTTAACACTCGTTCTCTTCATCATCCTCCCACCCACCTCTTTGGGAGACAATGTGGCAGCAGCACAAAGCCAGAGATGGGCTCAGAGTGGGTCGCACCCGGCTGCAGCGAGCGTCATCCTCCTACTGTAAGAGGCTTGTTAGAGGAATAATCATCAGAGAGGAGAGGAGAGGCACAAACTATTGTTGCACACTTGAACAGTCGCTGACAGGCAGCCCGGTTGCTGTTGGAGGCTCAGCTGCTGCTCCGTGTGTGTTAGCACGATGCTGCAAGGCGCTCTCAGGCGCTGCGGTTTGATTCTCCCGTCGAGCAGGATGACCTGGCATTTCGGTGACTTTTAGAGGTGTTATCATGCTGACATATTGCTCTCGCATTTTTTCCTCCCACTCTCTCTCTCCTGTTGCAGACATCTTCTGCTCTCTATTTACTTTATTTAGCAGCTGATTCTTTCATGTTTCTTTGGGTTTTTACAACTCAGATTGTGCTGCACAGATATTATGGATGCTATAAATGAAGATTTATTTTCTGAGATTTCGTTTCATATTTTTAAAAGTAGCAAAGCGGTACTTTAATTAATCTGTCTACTGGCTAGACCTTCAAAATACAACCAAACATGAATCTTAAGAATGAAGCATGTTAGTAGACAACCAACAAGGTAGAGTATCAAAATTTCTACTAAAGTAAAAATAGATCTACTTCATTTTACTCAAGTAAAAAGCATTCATCCAGGAAAGAGTAAAAACGTACTAAAGTACTGAGTAACTGATCATTTTCAATCATTTAATATTTAAAAATTACAAAATCAGACAGAACAAATTATAAAGTTAAATGGACATTTTGGTATTTTAAAAACCAAAATGACAATAATTCATAAAATAAAATATTTTTTTCCCCCAAATCAGTTTCTTTAAATAAAAAACTGATGAAACTTTAACAGAAACTGCAGGTGTGTGTCTGAGTCTGGTGAGTTTTTGTTTTTCATTCAGTGGGAAGAAATTCCAGAAATTTTACTCAATAAGAGTAGAAATACTTCATAGTAAAAGTGAAAAGTGCAGTGTATTAAAATACTTCTAAAAGTATATATATATATTTTTTTAAAGTTACGTAAATGTACCTTGTTGCTACTAAACTCTGGTAGACAAAACATTTAGATCTCTGTTATTTTTAAAACGTCGTTTAAAAAAGCAGAGATAAATTTTCTGACTGTAGCTCAGGGATTCCTACGTCGCCCAGAAAACTCTAAAAATCAAGTAAAGGTTTTCTATTGTTCAAATGGAAAAAGAAAACGTAGCATAGAAAATATTTCTTCCCTCTTCCATTCATCCATCTATTCAGGTTCCTGGGCCTCAGCCGTAACATAAAATATGGAAAAGTCATGACGCAGTTTTGTTCTCGTCATCATGGACATGAATTTGTTGCAAAACTCCAAACTAGTTGAGTTTTAAGAATCAACTATTCTAAATTATTCTTCTATAAATCAGAGTTCACTGTTCCTTCACCTCCTCCTTTATCTTCAATGCTGTTTTGATCTCAGGATTTTATATATGACAAGATTCAGCAATCAAACACTAACATGGTGCAGTTTGGAGGTGTGTGTGCTCCTCCCCAGCTGAAAGCCTGTCCAGCTTTGTTCAGGGTTTCTGACCTTCCCTATGGGGTTGTGTTTGAAACAGTTCTGTTGGATATGAAGAGCAGTTTCTCTGACATTTAGTTTTCTGTAACAGCGGTGTCGCCCCCTGCTGTCCCATGTTTTACGTTTCCTCTGCAGACGGTTAACAGAACCCAGCAGGTCGTTGTTTTCTGTGGCGGCGCAGCTGTTGGAAACAAATATTCTCTGGCATTCATGAATCAAAACCAGCCATAAGTCAACAGCATTAATTCCCTAAAAGCTTTGTTTTGACAACCAGCGTAGTACTTTCCAAGTCACAGTTATTATGCAGTCATGGAAGTCCGTCTTCCTATATTTCATAAAGCCGATACAAGCCCAGATATATTGGTTTTACAGAAAGATGTTTCCCAGGTGCAGGGAGGCTGGCGCAGAGACAGAGCGAGAGAAAACATGAAAGTGATTTTCTCTCTACACTCCTAATTACTTGTCTTCCTCCAGCTCTAAAAATAAATTCATATTTCATAAGTTGTCTTTGCCTGAGCGCACAGCCACCCTGCCAAACTATCTGTGCAATCCGCTGTCATTCTGATTATGGATATTTAGCAAAAGTGGAAGGGGAAGGAGAAAAAAAAGGATTTCTTCCAATTATCTGCGCTAACGGTCTTTGCAGAGACGTTGACCTCAACCCCCTTGTATCTTAGCAATTTAATTTAACCCCGGCTGTGTGTTGTACGTGCTAATTAAATAGCATTTCAAAGAGAAACTCACACTGGGAGCAGCGGAGAGAAAGAAGTGGAGGGAAGAAAAAGTGAGATGGTGACAGATATAAACACTTGCACATGAAAAGAGGTGATAGCTATGAGTGTTTTGAAAGAATATCTGAAATGCCTCAGTGGTTCACAACAAGGTGGAAGAGAAAAGAAGTTGAGACGAGCTGGGGAGTAAATCCGTTCTGCTCCTCCAGGTTGGGTCTTTTATCGATCGCTGGTGAATTTTGCTAACAGTCAAACGGAAACCATTTCTTGACCTTTGGAAACTTTGACCTGTAATTCAGGATGAATTGCACTTTCTTTCATATAAGAAGAATATAATTTATGAATTATAATCTGCATTTTCTAGGAAATTAAATTTACTTGGAATATGACGTTAACAAGAATCAAGAATCAGTTTTACTAAACTAAAAGCTGAAGACAAATCAAATGGACAACGATCATGTGACTTTACAGGCTGACGAAGCAGGAAGTTCTATGAACTTAAACCGGAAGGAAGAATTTTATTTATAATTTCAGGTTCTGAGAATCCAGAAGGAAAAGATTTTACATGTAAAATCAACTGGAGATGGAAAATCAGCATTTCTCTGTCAGCAACAGAAACCAGATGAATGAACCGACGGCATTACTTTGGTCCGATAAACTAAAAGTATTTTGGTTTAACCAAAAGTATTACATAATACTGAAAGAATCACTTCCTTAAACACAAACCATTCAGGTAGGAGAGTGACGACAAATCTGAGGACGATTCGCCGAGTTAGGATGTGGAAGTGACATCAGTCACAGGCTGAGGGCAGCGAGTCGCTCCGTCTCCAGCTAGCCCTTTGATTTCTAGATGAGAGACTGGCAGTGTCGCCTCCTCCTCCCAGGAACCTCCTCCTCCCAGGAACCTCCTGTTCCCAGGTACCTCCTCCTCCCAGGTACCTCCTGTTCCCAGGAACCTCCTCCCAGGAACCTCCTCCTCCCAGGTACCTCCTCTTCCTAGGAACCTCCTGTTCCCAGGTACCTCCTCCTCCCAGGTACCTCCTCTTCCCAGGAACCTCCTGTTCCCAGGTACCTCCTCCTCCCAGGAACCTCCTGTTCCCAGGAACCTCCTCCTCCCAGGTACCTCCTCTTCCCAGGAACCTCCTCCTCCCAGGTACCTCCTCTTCCCAGGAACCTCCTGCTCTCCGGAGCGGCAGCAGGAATCCTGCCAGTCTGCAGCGTTAATCAGCTCCAGCCTTTATTACCACTTAAGGAAATTCTCCCCGTCTGCGTTTCTTTGTCAGATGTTTTCTGAGCGCTGCTGTCAGAATGTCGGATTACTTTTTAAGGCGGATTGCTGTTTGCATGACTTTGCATTTCCGCTGACGCTTTGAAGTGTTGGAGCGCGGCCTTTCTGCATCACCTCCTGCGACGCTGCGTGTGGGAGAACGTTTGCATGTATTATTCCCTTATATATTCATTTAGCCGCTTACTTTGTTGGCGGGGATTAGCGGCGGTGAGCGCCGCAGCGTCTTAAGGCCTCACCGGCTGCCTGCCACTTCTAATGACACTTCAGACTAAGACGGGCTAAGTCCAGAGCAGGTTTATTAGTTTGGAGAACGCTTGAATGCATCCAGCTTTCTTTCTGTGGGCGTTTGAGCTGGAAGCGTGGCAGTGAGGGACGGCCATGATGGAGCGGCTCTGTCAGCGCTCCAGAGTGAGAAGGATGCCCAACACCAGGAACATTTCCGTCTCAAACAGCCACATTATCCAATGAAGGATGTAAATGTGGCTCTCCTTCGCTCCCTCATGGCTGCAGCCAGTTTTCTATAATAATGTCATTTAATTGTGTCTCATTGTTTATCTGACAAGGCCTCCCTCAGGGCTGTTTCCACTCTTACTTTGTATTCTTGCTTTTGTCTTCAGCCTCTTGTTCAGTCTGCGCCCTTCATCCTTTCTGCAGACAAAGAAACAATAAAGCAAAATGAGCTGCGGAGGCAAATGTTTGTCCGCCTGCAGTGACAGGTGTGAAGGCCAGGAGGTTTGTGGGATAACTGCTGCAGCTGACACAGCTGATTGCATGTTGCTGTGTGTTCCTCTAATTGGTGAGATATATTAGACAGCCAGTCTCGTTAGACGCAGCAGACACATTGGTAAAAAAAATAACAAGGTAATCAACAGTTTTTTTCTTTGCTGAACATTTTGTCAGAGAATATGGTTTATTATTAACTAACGTCGCTCTGCCGGCCAGTTAGCTAACGTCGCTCTGCCGGCCAGTTAGCTAACGTCGCTCTGCCGGCCAGTTAGCTAACGTCCCTCTGCCGGCCGTCGTTAGCTAACGTCGCTCTGCCGGCCAGTTAGCTAACGTCGCTCTGCCGGCTCGTTAGCTAACGTCGCTCTGCCGGCCAGTTAGCTAACGTCCCTCTGCCGGCCGTCGTTAGCTAACGTCGCTCTGCCGGCCGTCGTTAGCTAACGTTGTTTTGCTACTGCAGTCTCACTCCTCTTTCATTCTCTCTTCCTGTTTGTCTCCAACCTGAACTTTCGTTTAGCCAGGAGGTGGAGCAGCTCTCTAGGAAATCAATTAAATCTGACCTCTGACCCCTGATAGGCATCCTGTTAGTGTTTCCAGGATGGGATTTCAAAGCGAATATTTGATCTTCAGCTGGTGTGAACCTGCATCTGCTGCGATGTTGCTTCACTGATCGTTTCCTTTCCTGTGAAGTTTCTCCTGAACCACGATTGTTGGGTCTTCTGAGGTTTAAAAATCTGCAAACATAATAAATTCAGATCTGATCCTACTTTAACGAGGCTCGTTGGTAACAGGAATGTTGCTGTCAGGGAAAGGTGAAGCAAAGTTTAGCTTAAAGAGAACAAACAAAGTTTCTGTTTGATCATTTATGACTTAAATTGATCAGGACTACAAATAAAACATATTTTCATAACTGGATTTTCTGAGCAGAACTCACGGTTTCATCAGCTAATGAAGCAGCCCAGAGCACCACACTACCACCACTGTGTTTGACTGCAGGTACATATTCTGGTTCTAAACCCGGTCTAACCGGGCCAACGCCTCCAGAAAGGTCCACTTCCCCTGCAGAGGCATATGGTTCGGTCCGTCTGCAGCAGGTAAAATAGAAAAAGACAAAACTATAAAGGAGCAGAACGGGGAGAAGAGGCAACCTGACCCGGCCCGGTTGGGTCTCACAGCACCAAACCGATTAAGTTTTTCCTTAATCTCATTTCTCATCGTTCGATCTGTCAGAAAAATAGAAGTAAAGCATAAATTATGAAAACAGTACTTTATCTCGATTGAGAAGTTTTGGCACCTTGTCGGTTCTGTCCAGGTCGATGAACATGTTCTGTTCACCAGCAGATAATTCCATCCGTCATCAATGTTCCGATCAATCACCAATCTGTCAATCATCCTGTTGATCAATACCTGCCCCAGACGTCCATCTGTCACAGTTTGGACCCGACCAGTACTCTGTCGGCCCCGTTCAGGAGCTAATGCTAACAATCCACTGACAGGACAAGTTTTAGCACCATTAAGACGGAAAAAATGTAGCAAATTTCCTCCAAAAAACTCTAGAAAAACTCCAGACATTGAAATTAGTCTGAAAAATTTTCAAAAGTTGAAAATTTGCTTGAAAAAAATTTGGATGAAAAAGAAATTTCTGAGCTCCAAAACATTTTTTTTTACATTGATTTTAGAAATTTACTTGAGAAAACATGGAAACTTCTGGATTTCAAGTAGAAAATTTGCTAAAAAAAAATAAATTAATCTGAAATTTTCTAGAAAAGTTTTTTTTTTTTAATTTCTGAGAATTTCCTCAAAATTTCAGTTTTTTCTAGCAAATTTTTGACTTTTGAAACTCATAAATGTCCATGTTTTACAGAAAAATCCTAAGATCTTAAAATGTGAGTTTTCCTTGCTTCAGTCTGTAACCTCCCCAAAGCGCCGCTGCGTCGGACAGCTGCAGTATTCTAATAGCGGGATGTGATTTAACGGCTGAGCGGCTGTCGGAGTTACTCCTCTGCTGTTTGTGGGGCAGAAGAAAGGTTTCCAGTTTGTTCCGTGTTATTACCCTGCGCTCTTGTCTGCCGGCGCGGCGTTGACTGGAGCAGGAAAAAGGGTGTGTGTTGCATTTCAGTAAAAGTGGAAAATAAACCTTTGCTGGAAGGAAGGTGCACATTTTGTGTCGGAGAGCGACGGGGACAGAGGCAGAGGCACAGGCCGGTAATTGAAGCAGCAGAGTGTCCATCAGCGGCGGCGGCGCAGCAGGTGAAGCAGCTACATGTGTATTTGTGTGTTAGCCGCACCAGAGGAGAAAGAAGAGGCCGCACGCCGCTCTCTCTGCTGATTGACAGCGGTGGTGTTGGTGGCGGCACACACACCTGAAAACACACCGGAGGCTGTGGGTGACTCAGAGCGAGTGTGTGTGTGTGTGTGTGTGACAGGTTGTCGGAGGAGCGCTTCCTGTGTCGGGTTCTGCTCTCGGATGAGGTCGGCTGAGTAAAAGCCCCTCGGGGCGGAGGGCGGCCGGGATCCTTTCAGCGTTTGGGTCGGAGCGCAGCAGCTGCACGGAAAATTTTTAATCAACTCAAAAAACACTGAAAGGGAGAGAAACTGCAGCGGAGGCTCAGCCTGACCCGGTTCTATCAGGGCCAAGGACCGCAGGGAATCGAATTGGCTGCAGACATTTAAAATCAAGCAGTTTGAACCTGGAAAAGTTTATTCCTCAGGCTGAACATCAAATAAACAACCAGCTTCCTTAAATCCATTATAAATGTGTCTTAGACATGATCAACATTTAGGAAACAGTTTCTGTTTTTGTATAAAGTGAAGAATTTTCTACTTTTAAAACTGTTAGCATCTGAATAGCATCTCAAATAGCACCTGACCTATGACCCCAAATCTCACTGGAGTCAAAAAGAGGAAGTTCAAACCTTCTTCCATCCATCATAGTGAACAGTGATCAGATCCCCTACTTCAGCATCCTTCCCTCCTCACGGCTTTTAACCACACAGATTTAATGAGTCTGCATTGCTGCAAAAGCTCCACTTTCTGTGTATGAATGAATCTGTGGGATGTTTTAACATTTTGTTTAAATTTTTTACTGTGACACATTTCTAAATTCATGCTAACCTTCTGCTCTGATGTAACGATTCATAATCCAAACAGAAAACATGTTGCATGAATCAAACCTGAATGTGTCAGAAGCAGCGCCAGTCGCCCATCAGCGGCGAAGCTGGTGGCGTCTCAGGTGATCAGGAAGCTGGAAGCATCAAACGGATCGTTGATGTTCTGCAGAACCAGGCCAGCGAGTCACGGCCTTCATCTCCACCCGCCCAGAGGCCCACGGGCCGGGCCGGGCCGGGCCGGGCCCACAGAGCAGAATCCTCTACAGCAGCTGTAATTAGCCGCTCTGATCACAGCTGATAAACAGGAACCAGCACAGCCAGATATCGGACCGGTCCTTCACACAGAACCATGAGTAAAGCTTTACTGACATTCAGCTTTGTTATTTAATAAAATACCTGAAGGGAACCAAACATGATCTGAGATCCGTCTTTACTTCCCCCAAAGCATTAGCAGCAGAACTCATGTCTGCTGTTTCATATTGTCAGAACCGGAGAGAACGGCTCACCGGGTTCCCCACAAGTAAATATGAGCAGAAGTCTGAAAAGATGCTGAACCAAATCACAAGCAGCACTTCACTGCTTCCACAGATTCATCATTTCCTGAAACCGCCTCCTGAGCTGCGTCACTAAAACCACATTTATGTTTCTAAATGTAGAAAGAAACAAAGTGAACGTAACACCTTCTGTTGAATGTGTCGCTGCTTAACCCAGTGGCTTTAACTGGTTCTGGCCCAGTCTGCCAGATTCATCTCCATGAATCAGGAGCTGATCAGTAGTTGCATTTCCATTGATAATATCATCGTGTAATTAAAATCGTTTTGGTGCTGGTTCGAGGTTTTTTGGCCGAATTGAAATGGGTTTATTTTGCCGAACTGCATAGAAACATGAGTCACATGATCAACAACCGGATGTTTCTACTGGCATAAACTATGAAGAAGACGACAGGAAGTGGTTGGACGATGATGGCTCGTTCAACAAACGTATGTTTTTTAACGTAAACAAACTTATTGATGTGGGATTTTAATTGAATTCTTGTTTAGTGGCAACGCTGCAGTTTAAAGGAGTGTTTGTGAAACACTTCAGTCTGATTTAATAGAAGTCTAAACCTTGTGATGTTCAGTCGGCGCTGCGCACAAAACTGTTCCGTTCTTCGTCGTGTTTCTGCTCGTCTTCGCGGCTCTTCCTCGGTCTCTCGGGTCTGACGGACGTTTTGATGCAGATGTGTTTTTAAAGCAGTCGTCTCTAAACGCCGGCCTGCTGCTCCGCTGTCGGAGAAAACACAAACTGTCGATCCGTCAGGGAGACGAGGCGAACGCCAGCGCTCCATGATTGACTGACATTTAGGGAGAGAACAGGATGTTCCTGTTGATCTTCATCATCGCCATCCTTCAGTTTCTCTCTCAGCCTTTGAACTTCCTCTGATTTGCCCTTTTTCCTCTTCCTTGTTTTCTTTAGATCTTCTTTTTTAACCTTTTTCCATCTTTTCATCCTGTTCTCTCATCACCCCGCCATCTGACATTCCTGTTTTTGTTTATTTATTACCCCTCCCACACTTTCTTATTTTTAACTGGAATATTATAAAAATCTTATTTAAGAAAACTGAAATAAACTCAATGCTGAGAATCACTAGAAATTAAAGGGACCATATTATATAAAATCAAAGTTTTTAAAGTTTACATCATATAATGATATTATTCCTTTATCACAGTCAGACCTGCAGTGTTTCCTTGACTCTTTCATGCATGTTTGAGAAATCATATAATCTCCATGGCAACCATTCAGGGCAGAGGTGTGACCAAGTCACTGTGTTGCAAGTCTCAAGTAAGTCTCAAGTCTCTGTCCTCAAGTCCGAGTCAAGTCTCAAGTAAAGACAGGCAAAAGTCGAGTCAAGTCTCAAGTCAGGAACCTTTAATTTCAAGTCATTTCGAGTCGTTTTTATTTTATTTATTTTTTTATAATTTGCAATTATACATAAAATTCAAATATTAGACCATTTGTTCTTTTTAAAATATGTATTTGAGGTTCATTTGTGATCCTCTTATTCATCTGGTATTCTTCAAATCTGTCAGAAGTAAACAGATGTCAGAAAATAAATTACCGCCTTTCATGAATTACATTTGACTTCAGTTTACTCCTTCTGTTCATAAATAAACATCAACACTACAACAATCATAGTTTTCAAAAAATGAAATAAGTATAAATGAAGTTATCACAAGTAAACTCAGGAAGGTCTGGTGCATTTATTTTTCTGCTTTTATTTCTAAGTATGTTAGTTTCAGTCCTCCGTAAATATGGGACAGATATTCTAAACACAAAATTTATTTGGGACAGTCTCTGTATTTGGTCTTTTTTTTTTTTTTCCCAGCAAAGCTATACTACTTGGAAATGGGTTCTGTGCGACATGTGACAGTCACGCCGGTCAGTGCATTAAGTCAAAAACAGTTGACTTAATGCACTGACTGCAGTAAACAATATATTGTCAATATAATTTTCCAACATAGATGTCTTCAAATACACCAACCATCCTTAGATGATACTAGACCCGGCTCATCATCATGATGGGACAGAGAGACTCTGTTCCCTGTGTTCAGGTCCAGAATCTGCTTTCTGTTCCGGAGCCCCGCTCACTATCCACCGGCTTCCTGAGCTAACACGGTGCACATTATTTGTGGAGGCATTTGAAGGACCGGATTTATGGTAAATCATCACCAATTTAACCCGGAGTACACATGCTAACACGAAGTTAGCTAAAGTCAACTATCTTACAGCAAAAGAAAAGTGCCACCTACCGATCTTTGTGAAGCTTCAAATGCCGGACAAAGTTGGACGTCGTGGCATCTCCATCCGATATTCTCTTCTTGCATGTTTTACAAGTTGCAGTTCGTTTTTTAGTCAAAAGTTCATAACCTACGTAGCCAAAAGAAATTACTCGCGGAAGCATATTCGAGCGGTTATTTCGTATTTCGTTCCCTGAGCTCTGTAGCTTTGCCGCGTTTTTTTAAACGTCCAAATCCTGTTAATTTGATTGGTTGTGCTGCAGCTACGTACACATACATACATAAGGAGAGAGGAAAACCATAGTGACGGTCTGCGCATATTGATACGGAATGAGTGAAATTAATTAATGACGCCACTTTATAAATAATGTGTTTTAAATTTTAAGACTTTGAGTGAAAAATATCAAGTCTTTTCAAGTAAACAGCTTCAAGTCGAGTCAAGTCCCAAGTCAATGGCATGAAAGTCAAAGTCAAGTCCGAGTCTTTGAGCATTTTTTCAAGTCAAGTCTCAAGTCGTGATTTTAACGACTCGAGTCTGACTCGAGTCCAAGTCATGTGACTCGAGTCCCCACCTCTGATTCAGGGTGCCCAAACGCTTGCTCTCACAAAGCTCCGCCTCACAGAAAACCCCTCCGCTCCTCTAGACTAGCGGCAGCAGCAGTTATCAGGCTGCTCAGTTCAACACGCCTGTAAAGGCTTGTAAACAGCATAATGGAGGAGCATAGCTGTGATGACCTGCTGAAGGAAAAAGCAGGAGCTTCTTAAAGAGACAGAGGCCAAATTTCAAGGTGTCAGATTTAATTTATGTCTGATATAAACAGCATTTAAAACAACTGAAGTTAATACTACCACTTTTAAAAAGCCAAATTTAGAAACTTGTTCCTTTTAATGAGGAAACTTTTCAAAACATTTTGTTTTAGATCTGATTTTTGTTCATATTAATGTGTTTTAACATATATTAGATGTTTGAAGCTTTAAAATATTCAGATCCAAGTGTTCGCTTTATTCCAGCTTAGAGGTTTACTATTATTGTAGCCAGTAGCTGTTATAAAATCCTATTTCTTTTATTCTATGTGACCTGTAAGGAGTGGTCGATGTTTCCAGCTGATGCTCGGTGTGTGAGGCGACAGCAGCCGTCCAGTGCGTCGCATTTCAACCTGCATCAGGCAAACGGCTGCAGCAGCCAGACGAGGCTGAAAAAGTGGAAAACTTTTCCTCCTCACCCTGTGGCTCCTCACGCCGCAGCACCGCTTATGTCGTCTGCAACCCAACAAAAGGTCAAACTCCACCGCTGACCCCTTCTCTCATTAGTGAAAAAGTTCCTGGAGGAAAGTTGTGTCTTATTTCAGCCAGCTTGTTATGTTTGGGTGCTGATTATGACAGAAGAGGTGGCGGAGGCCAGCAGCAAACCTCTGTGTACAATGACATAATTGGCAGGAAAATCTGGGCTGTGAGCGAGATGTACCTGCTCCAAATTCACTTAATTGGGCTTAATTCAGGAAATGACACCACAACGTCTCATTTGGTGACAAATTGTGGCGCATTAGTGAGAAATGCACCGAGTGGCTTTCTTGTTGGATGGTGGAGACTAATTGCTGGATGATCACCACCCTCTGCTTGTTTCTTCATGTTTTCTCCTGCTCTTCTTCTCTGCTCTGGCTTTTATTCGCCATCATGGCGGCGCTTTCCTCACACTCTCCTGTAAGTAAACGCGCCGCCGCATGCTGGGCCCCCGGATAGACTAATCACCGCTGCGGCTTGATGAGCTACGCAGCCCGTTTGGGTGGGTGAGAGTCGCACTTTTTCTCCTCCCCGCTTGGACGAATGTGCGTTCAATTTCCTGGCACCTAATTGACAGGAAGCGGAACAGTTGCTGCTTTCTGATTCGGATGTGTAACAGCAGATTAGACGCTCCTGCCTGTCATTCCTCCCATAACGCTGCTTTTTATTTCCTGCTGCTCTGTCGTCATCCAGCTGCATACGGCGCTCCGCTAATGAGGCCCGTTTAGGCAGAGGGAGAGCCTGGTCTCATCCCAGCTCCGTGCAGATCCACCTCAGCTTCATGCGCTGCTGATATTCTCCAGCTTAATGATCCACTCTGGGACCGCAGCTTCTGAAGGTGTTAGAAACATTAGCGGAGCTGCAGGGGCTCCTGGGTCCGGCCCCGCCCCGCACGGCACCGAGTGAGACCTGATGGGACGGGATGAGCTGCATCACTTCCTGTTCTGGATGAACAGGCGCGCAGGGAGAGCCGTCTGAGCATCTGATGAAGAGAAACTCCACTTTTAAAAAACATTCAACAAAATGCTGCTTTAAGATCTGCAGGAGTTTAACTTCAGCAAAGACTTTAGAAATCAGAAAAACAACAGAAATGAGATTTAATCCTGAAAGAGAAACTCAGATTTTCTATACATACATGCCTCTTTTTTAAATCAAACAAAACTCTTCTACATTTATTTCTATTTTCTAACAGCTGCAAAAATGAGAGGGAATCTGTCAGATATTTATTTATGATCAGAATGATTACTTTCTCTTTAAGCAATAAAATAACCAAAGGAATTCAGTTTAAAGGCAACGGCACCAAAGGTATGTAAACTTCTGATTCTGAAGAAATAATTTAGTTCATTCTGACCTGAAACCAGAGAAGTTTAGTCTGATTTAACTTCAGACATGAGAAGAAGCAGTGTATGTAGAGACTGCACTACTTTTCTTTCTGTTAATTATTCTGGCTTCCAGTTCATAAAAACAGGATTTTTATTCCCTCTGCAGTTTATTACAGTTTATTCAGTTTGGTTGTGGCTCCTTTTGCATGAATTTCTGCATCAGTGCTGTGACTCCACCTGGTGAGATCGCTTCACTTCACTACCACAACCTCAGTTTTTCCTTCCACTCAACCTTCCATCAACCTGCCTGCATGCTGTACGTTTCTCATTTCATCTGAATTAAAACAACTTGTACTTTAATGAGCTGCAGCTGCACAGTGTAAAATATTTCTGCCGTTCTTAGACATTATGTAACATTTTACTGGTACATTTTCCAGTAAAGGCGATGCTGCTCATCTGATTAACTTATTGACTACAAATATGGGGGAGTAGTGATATGAGAGCAGTGATTTGTCATCCTGCAGCGGAGGGGACAGCTGGACGTCAGGCTGAGTGGTAATGTGTGAGGAACAGACTGTTTTCCCCATCAGGAGGATTTTCAATGGATTTGCAGAGTTTCTGATGCGACCGTCGCGTTGGTGTGTGTGTGAGCGCGCTCACAGACGGCCCGGGTGGATGTGTGTGAGGATCTGTGTGTTGTGTAGGCGGAACCTTCTGGAGTGTTGGAGGAAAACCCAGAGGGGGCGACGCGAATGACTGGACCGCAGCAACAAGCCACTGATTCATCTCAGACCTGCTTTCTTCTTCTCCTCATTCAGAGTTAAATGTTTCAGACTTTAAAACCAGATTTTCTTTATTCAGTCGAGATTTTCTAACGTAGTTCAACACACAGATAAAACAATTACCAGGAAGCATTGCAGCTTTGTGTTGCATGCTACATTGTTTACTAGATGGCCACATGGGGGCAGTATAGAGCAGAGCCTCACGGCGGGTCAAACTAAAACATGTTGTTGCTTTTTGTGCTGCTGTCTCTACACTGTGGATAAAAAGCTGAGCTGAACTCTGGAAGCTGTCGCCTCTGAACCTGAGCAGGTGGTTTGTGTCGGTTTCAGTGAAGAGCAGGGAGCCGAGTTCCCGTCCAGGAGGAACTCCCATGTTCAGGATGATGGTGGAAGCTTAGTGACGATTGACGTGAGTTGAACAGAAATACATTTGAAGGGCCATCTTGAAAATGAAAAATGTTTTAAGATTGTAAATGTATAACAACACCATGCGCACTGAAGCAGCATTTGGAAATTTGTTTCTACTAATCCAACATTTATCAGCAGCGGTCTCCGGTGAGTCCGACAGCTGGTAGGTCAGAGTCTGTCGACTCGCCATGCCTGGTTTCTAAACACTCCTTCCTGTCAGAGCTGCCGCCTCTTCTCGCCTGAATGTGTGTGTGACTGTGTGTGTGTTTTTGGTTGGAAGCAGGCAGATGTCTGACAGCACTCTGACGTTCAGTCCTGCTGTCTGTCTGTCTGCGACTCCAGGATCGTCCACATGCATGCAAACACTTTCACACGTCGGCTCCCGGTCCCATCGGACCTAATTGGCCCAGTCTGCTTACTACAGCACTATTATTCAGCTCTACTTACAAAAAAAGTGTGTAGCAAAGCTTCCCGGTGACACTTAAGGAAGTCCCTGGAGAGCTTCATGCCATCTCCTGCTTTTGACACATCTGTCGCTGGGGGAGGAAGGAACACCTTTGTAGCTCTCAAACAAGTCCAAAATATTTCACAGTCAGAGCTGGGAGAAAAAAGTGAAAGCTTCAACGAAAAAAATGTTAATGCCCATCACAGGCTCACACAGCACAGCCATGATTATGTTTCCCTCAGACGACTTATCAGGAATAATTCTTCCCTCTCCTGCTTGATTGCTTCGCCGTCCCCCAACAACAAACCCAACAAACAGTTTGGTTCTGATCAGACCCCCTGCTACACAGAAATCAGGACCTGGTGTTGGCGTGTCTCCACCTCCACTGCTCCTCAATCACTGCCCCAATCATCGGCGCTCTCTGTACAGTAACTCCTTCTTCCCTACGTATGGCGGCTCCTCTCGTTAATCATCCACCGGTTGTTTAAAATAACGTCGTCTGTCTCCAGCTGCGCTCTGTAATGTCACCCGATAGGAATGTTTGCCCCTCCAGTCATAAACTCTGCATTATTTGGGGTAATAATGCATGTAAATACTGTATGTTTGGCTGCAATCATTTTGTTGTTTAGTAAACACTTCAACCAAACTTGGAGTTAAAGATTGTCTGTCGGTCAGTCGAAGCGTAGATCAACATCCGTTCCTGATTTTTCAGACCGCTTAATGACTCCAAACCCACCAAAGAAATTCATGAGATTTTGCTGCTGTAAACAAGTTTCCCTCGTATTTAAAATGCAATTCAGTAAAGTCAGTAAAGTAGCAGCGTTATAAGAATGATTTTCTTTAAAAAGAAGAAGAATCAAAGTTTCTGTCGTCCTCGTTGGAGAAGTCTGAGTTTTGTCTATGGTTAGCTTCTCTCATGCTGCGTCACTTTACCATCTGAGTAAATAATATTCCAATATGTTTCTTTCTCTGCAATCAAAAACACACCTGCTGTTTCTGAAAGAGACAATCAGAACAAACTCCATCATGAGAAACAGTTTAGGTTGCAGGTTGTCCTCTTTCTGACGCTGTTCTTAAACCGCACTGCTCGTCAAAATAAACCTGCGTTGAATTAGACCAGGGAAGACTTTTATTCATAAATCAACTGAATGGACAGTGATGTGAAAAGATATGAGCAGATTTATTCTGTTTTTGAAAAGATGAAGATTCAGGTTCGCCTTGAAAAAAAGGATGAGTTTCTCTGTGAATGATGCAACTGAATCTCAAAACGTCTGTTAGGGAACATTTCAATACCTGAACATTATTTCTGTAAAACTGACTCACTGTGGAACAGAACAGAAATGCTTTTCTACCTTCCTACTTGGTAGAAAATGCATTTAAGTGTGTTTAAAATAATCTGGGGTGATGAGAACAGAATAGCATCAGGATCTTTTAGTTCATCTCTAAATTGGCTCCTGGATTATAGTTTTAGTGAAACAACAGCCTGTTATTGCCTCAACTAATCAATCTGTTTAGAAAACTTGGAAAGTTAATTCTTGTTCAGCTTTTAAAATCCATCAAACCCCCTGATTAAAGCTCACTTTCATTAGTACAAATTGACCAAGAGTTCACTCGACTGCAGAGGATAAGTTCATTAGAGTTCCCAGCCCAAGAATTGCCAATTAACAGCACATCATAGCAGCAGCATCAATGCTTCCCAGAGTTCAAATAGCAGACGTGTCTGTACGGCGGCCGATGGGAAGAGACTGACTTTATGGTTAAACTCTGTTTACTGTGAGGCTGAAGACAGAAATGTAGACAGACAGGCATTAAAGAAGAAATCTGCGCTTTGGACTAATGAGTCTGAACTTGATTTGTCTGGTTTTACCAATAAATGAAGGACAGGAAGCTCCTGTGGAGGTTTGGGGATGATTGATGCAGCATTCACAGTTTGACCAAAACTCTGTGAACTGAGCAGGAAAGTTTGTTTAATGCTGAGTTTTATTAAACCTCCATGAAGTTCAAAGTGTGAGAAAAGTAAAAAGATCATTTAGAGGATCCATAAAGTTGCCAACTAAATAAATTTATGCTTGTAGTAAACAGCAGCACTTCATTACAACATAAAGATGTTTAATGTAGCAAAGCTACTCTTAGTTCAACTTCAGCAGGTAAAAATTATTGTTTTTTAATTAAAAAGTCTAAAGAAAGTATTAACGGCATAATAACGCTGAGTTCAAGGTAATTGGCGACTTCCTGTTAAATACAGACGGTTTCCCTCCTGACAGTCCAGTGGACTCGGTTAGGATCAGTTTATTCCTCCTCCAGCTGCTGTGGTTCTGACCCAAACCAACCTGTTCCCCTCCTGGCCTGTGGGGGCGCTGCACCAAGAACCACTGAAGGAAACGACACAAAAACCTCTGAAGACACTGAGAGCAACTTCCTTCTTCACCAGATGGAAACAAGATGGAGGCGTCAGATTTTTCTCTTTAGTCTTTGGCTGAAGACCAGGAGCCATTTCTGCTGCTAGCGCTAGGCTAGCATGCTAGCTTTGGTTGTATTTACCCAGAATGCCCTGTGCTGTGGTCCACTTCCTGCTTTTGGAGCAGTCTCTGTTTTCCCCTTTAGTTTTCTGCAGTTCTTCTCGTTCGTTCCTCTTTCATTCGATGACGATGTGAGAGATTTCTCCACCTTCACAGTCGGTTTAAACATCGTTATGGAGGAAGAAGCAACACTGACACCAAACAATAACTTAAACCTGATGGGTTTAAAGTCGGAAGCGTTTATGCTCTTAAATCTAAAACTCCGGTTTTCGGATGTGCAGCGAAGGTTTGAGTTTATGTTTCTGCTTTGGGAACGCTCATCTGTAACCTCCCAGAAACCCTGTGCACAATTTGGAGGTGTTTGCATCTCTATGTGCCAGGAGCCTCTGCTTGTTCTGATGCACTTTTAGTTGCAGCCAGCAGGACAGGACAAGTCCCAACTGAGGCTTTCTAATGCGACCCAGAAGATCTCAGCTGGTTGGGTTTGGTGTGGATGGAGGTTTGATGAGCTCTAGAAATGGATAAGCTGCAGTGATGTAAATAAAATCCTGACATCTTCTGCTCTGTCCTGCTAACAGTCGCATCATGCTGGAAACTTTGTTGTGCTGCCTGAGCAGCCGTGTATCTTCCCTTTGTTGCTCCTCTCCTCGTCTCGTCTTACAGCAGCTGAACCAGAGTGAATCTGTGCCAAAGTGTTCTGACGTCTCGTCTTTAGCAGGACTGATTTCCCAGGGGAAAACAGGCGTTTGGCATGTTTACATTTTATTCCCATTTCCCTGTCGCATTAAAAAAAACAGCCTTCAGTCTGGTCTTTTTATTCCTACATGGTAAATGAGGTGTTCACTGAGGAAAAACAAACACTGACCTGGCTGTTGTGCCGTAATAGGAGCAGAAGCTGTGAGGATCAGAGTCTGGGTGGGAGACGGGGAAACGGCAGGTCAGCCTCACCAGCCCCGGTTTCTGCTTCGCTGCGCTCTCCTCTGGGTTTCTCCTCATAAACATGGAAACACGGTTTGGGTTTGCTGACATGCAAACTGTGATTACTGAGTGTGAGCTGGAAGCCTGATGAAGCTTCAGGGGCATTTTGGAGGTAATGGCCTCCAGCTTGGCCATCATTTCCTGCCTACAGCTGATTTTATCTGTAAAATAAGTAGAAAACGTCCACTGCTTTTGTTCACATTTATTCTTCCATTCATTTAGTTTCATAAGCAGCTTCCACTTCATCTGAGTGTAAATGTTGTTTACCTTTGAAATTAAAATGCATTTTTTGTGTTTGGTAAAAACAGTCTCAGACTGAGTGTACTTCAAGTCTGGAGTGCCTATTAAATGTCAGTTGTACTTGACACAAGCTTTCACATGTGGTTTGGCCTTAAAGCTTTTCAGGGCTTCTTTTTATTTCAGCATAAATCCTGATTAAATCATCATGATTATTGTTAAAATGCTCCCGTTTCTCCTCAGGCTGTCGCAGCTCATTTTAAATGAGTTTCTTTAACTAGCTAACTCTGAATGTGTTGAATCAGATTTCTTACTGGTTAAAAATGTCTTTAAACAGTAAATGCACAAAAACAAGTTCACAAAATGTAATTTCACATCATATAATCCACCTTTTTACAAACCAACTTTGATGTGTTTTGTTGGAGTTTGACCCAAAAATCTGAACATTCAGGAACAAAAACTGGACATTTTTCAACATTTTTTATAACATGTTCACCTTCCAGCAGGACAATCAGCCTCAACATGCAGGCTGAGATATCATGGGATGGTTTAGATGGGTTGGAATGGCCTAGTCAAAGTCCAAATCTGTTCTGTTTGCCGCAGTAAATCTAAGTGTCATTTGTTAGGAAATGAGACAAACATCTTTTCAAAGTTTAGCAGCTTTTTTACGTATATTTTCTTCCATTTTGATTATTTATCTTCAGTCATGAGTTTCAAAGCCTTTAAGGATGAGATGGCCTCTCTCCCATCACCCTAATCTTTAGCCCCATCCTCAGATTCACCATCAGATTCAAAAACTTTCTTTCATAGAAGAAATGTCTGCTTCAAAGCCAGGTTTTCCAGCTGTATGAATAATTTTGGGCTTCTCCATCAGCAGGAGAATAATAATGTAGTGATCCATTTAGCGGTGGTCATTATGTTATGCCTGGTTCCAGAATGTCTTGTACCTCAGTAATTCTGTTGTAATTTAGAAAGTGTGCCGCTGCAGATCCTTCCCTCCTGAGATCGTCTCCTCTGTCTTTATATCCATCAAAGGGACAATAAAACTGTCAATTAAAATAAAATGAACGTCTTCGTGGTTCTGATCTCGGTGCTGCAGAGACCGAGATCCACTGGTGGAGTCCGGAAATATTTCACAACACATCTGTGACAGATGTAAACAAACTGAGTGGATTTGTAGGTTATTTGTTTGGGTTGTACAGGAGGAGGAAAGCCTGGTGTGTGTGTGTGTGTGGGGGTGTGCGTGCGTGTGTGCGTGTGTGTGTGGGTGTGTGTGTGTGATCAAACCAGTGAAGTGGAGCGGGGAAGAGATGGGCTTCTGGCTGTCAGTCTGATTGCGGTTCTGGATTGGCTGATCAGCGGTCCGGAAGCCTGGATCCCTCTCAGCTCAGCTCATGGCGGCTCCAGCCTCCATTCCTGTTTGTTTCTTCTTCTCCTCCTTCAACCTTCCCTTCATCTACATTTCATCTCCATCTGTTGGACGTGACTTTTTCCCTGTTCTTCCTCTTTGGTTTGTCAGTTTGTCACCCTGAAGTCTTCCTCCGTTTAAAGCCGGGATGAAAACTCGTCTCTTCGTTCTCTCCTACCAGCCCAGGTTTTCTGTACTTTTGACAGAAGTTTGCAGCAGAAGTTGATTTGTGGTGAGAAAGTGAAGCTGGTTCCCCGTCAGCAGATGAAGGGTGTACCGTGCAGGAACCTCGGGGTCTCTGGTTCTTGCAGATGGTTTTGTCTTTAGTTCAGGATCTTTATTGAATCAGTAAACAGTTTACAATCTGCTGAAGCTTTCTGACCGAATGTTTTCCATCTTTCTATTTGTTTTCTATTCTCAGGTTCGTTCTGCTGCTGAAAGTCATTTGAGGCAACGATCACATCGAAACCTTTTGGGTCAGAGAAATCCATCCAGATGAACCCAAACCTTGACTGAACACAACGGTGAGTAAAACTGTTTATTCTCTGGCTGCTTCTGCTGGTTTCATTGCTGTTCCTACCTGTTTCATGGCACTTCTACACTAAAGAGTGGTGGTGTAAAAAATCTGGCCATGCTGGATTGACTGATTGCTATTTTTATTTATTCCATATAAGTTACTGACAGAGGTGAGCAGAGCGCCGCAGATTCACTGAAGTAGAAAAACTTCAACATATTTTTTAAGTAGAAAGTGTCCGTCCATGAAATTACTCAAGATTAAAAAATTATTTGGTAAAAAGTCTACTGATCAACTGATCAAATTATCAATCATTTAATATTTTAAAATTACATCACCTGACAAAACAAATGATGAAGTTAAATGGAAATTTTGGTATTTTAAGAACCAAAATTACAATAATTCATGTAAGTAACAAAAAATAACGAAATCAGCCAAAATAAAATTTTCTTTCAATAAAAATCTTATGAAACTTTAACAGAAACCGCAGGTGTGTGAATCTGGTGAGTTTCTGGTTAAAACATTTTTGTTTTTCATTCAGTGGGAAGAAAATTCAGAAAATTTACTCAAGTAAAAGTAGAAATACTTTATAATCAAAGTACAAGAAGTAAAAATACTCCTAAAAGTTATTTTTTTCCAAAAACGTTCTCATGTAAATGTAATTGAGTAAAAGTAACCAGTTACTGTGTTGGTTGGTGATTAATCTGCTGCTTCTCTCAGTATGAATTTATATCTGATGTTGGTTTTTAACCTTGTTTTTCTCTTAGTTTTTACTCATTTGTTATGTATTTAATGTAGCATCAGTTTCCCTTTGGACTTGAATAAATCTGAACCTGGTCCAATCCTGGCTGTTAGCTGTCTGATCAGACCAGTCTGATCCCAGTCTCTTACTGGTTTCTCACTAAATCACCAACATTCCCATTGTGTAAAGCTCTGGACCACCAGCTGCTGCTCATCAGATTATTACTGGGACAAACTGAACATTAGCGCTGGTTTGTTCCTGCAGCAGGTGAGAGGCTCTCCTCCTCTCATTCCTCAGGATTCATCCCATTCTTCCTCCAGCCTCCTTCCCTCTCTGTCACCCCCTTAATTTGAAGTGCAATAGTTTCCCTCTGGCATGAAAATATTGCATCATTCATCATGTCTCTCTAATTCGTCTTAGATATCCTGAACCCCCCGGTACTCCGATCATCCTCCACCTCCTCCACCGTTTAGCCGTGATATCGCCCAGACTGAAGCAGCACAAGGTGAGCCTCGCTGTGCTGCGCTGCGCTGCGCTGCGCTGGGTGCTGCAGCTGTTCCCTGGCCAAGAGGCCGATGAGCTGAATTGAAGCGGCTGCTGATGTGACGGCTGATAAGCCTGCAGTTTGTGGCTCCATGTTTGTTCAGATCAGTTTTCAGTCTTTTCAGAATGTTTTCATGTTCTCTGCACATCCTCGTTAGCACGGCGCCAATCAAACAGCTCATTATTCTGCGATCAGATCTCCTCTCTGGGGTCAACCTCATCACTGCTCTGCATAATGTCTGCCTTGGCTTTGTAGTTCTAACCCATACCAATGCAGAAATCTGAAGTATTTATCTATATGAATCTAATATTTAGTGCAGAGAAACTCATGAACTACACAGAAACATGAACAGACCTATCAGGTAGAGGTTTAAAGACGATACTCATCAGTTTGGATCACTGTGAAATCTTTCATTTTATTAACAACTTTACTCACTATTATCTCCAAACTATGAGCAACAATCTAACTATACTATATTTACTTGCACTATTTAAAGTTGGGCTTTTTTCCACCTACCAAACATTCACAACAATAAGAACAAGCAGCAGTGGCAGTTTTAATGTTTTTGTGTTTCTCTGGACTGTCGGTGGGTTGATATGATCGAAAACTTTTTCAGGCTTATAACAAAATGGCTGCTGTGGAGTTGGATATAATAGAAGATCATGATCAATCTTGAGACTCCAAAAGTTTAAAAAACACATTTCCTTACATTTAACATTAATTAGAGAATAGAAAACGATTAAAATCATCGATTATTGGAGAGAATATGAAAAGTCTCTGGCATGTAGGAACTAAAGGGCCTAAATAATTCAGTCATTTCATGTGTTAATAAAGTAAATCCTGAAGCGCAGTCATCTAAACAAGCGGCTCCTTCCTGAGGTCATGATTTAGTGTCGGAGCAGCAGCAGCGGCTCTGCCAGCTGACCTTCAGGTTTCACATAACATCACATAACTGATGTGTCTCCAACAAACTCAACCAGAAATGAGAAGCTGCCTCAGCCATGCCTAGTAGTAACACTGAGTTTGGTGGTAAATCTGCGTGGGAGAGTGACGCTGTTAGCTTAGCATGGCTATTTCAGGACTTCCCAATAAAACCAGCAGATTCTGTTACAACAGAAAATCAGGAGGAAAAACTTTTCTTGGTTGTAAATCACAAAAACATTCATTCCTCACTTTGTCAAAGATCTTCTTTCCTTAAACTGAAACTTAAACAAAAAAAATGCTTTTTGGATGCATGAAGCAGCAGACATTAAGCTAATAGTAAGAGAGCATAAAGCGATTAAAACAGGCCTAATTAATTGCTCTCAGTAATGCAGCACTTATATGAGTCTGCTGTCTTCCCATCTCGCCCACTCGCCTCCTTACATCACTCCTGGTTTCACCCCAGTGCATCAATGGGAACGTGACGCCTCCAACAGGAATATGTGTAATTATCCGCCCACTCGCCTGTCTCTTGAAAGCGATTGGCCGGCGCGCTCCTGTTCCGACGTGCTAGCCACCGCCCACGCCGGCTCTGCCACAGCAGCCATGGCGCCCAGTCACCCTCCCACTCCTCGCCAAACGCTCCAGCAGCCGCCGCCCACCTGGGAGTCCTGCACACATGCAGTCAGGAGGCGAAACACAGAGTTTAAAAACGCATGTGGGTCAGCAGGCGGAGACGCTCGTCCAGCCAGCCAGGTGAGTGATTCCTGCAGAGGACTGGGTTTGCTTTTCGTGTCCTCAGCCGGTACCAGTCATCAGTCGAGTTTCTGCTCTGGTTCTGGAGCAGAACCATAAAACCTGACATGAACAGCATTTTAAAGTCTGTTCCAGGTTTTTCTTTGTGGCTCAGCCACACTGCGTAATCAGGGAGACACGTCAAAGGCTTCTCAGTTTTTATTTTAAAAACCAACCTTGGACAGATTTGAAGATTGTTTGTTTTGCGACCATTAGCATTAAACATGCAAGTCTTTAAAGTGGCACATGGTTATTTATTTAATGTTTTTCCACTGATTATCTCCAGTTTACTCCACCTGCTTAAGGTTCAGGAATCACAGACTTTTCTTTGGAGCATAACTCTGAATTATTCTCAGAAAACTCCCAACATTTTTACATGGAGAACATCCAAAATGTTTTAAAGAAATTAGTAAAGTGAAATATCTATGAGCAATGCTATTGGCTGATGTTTTTAAAGCGGCCAATCCAGGAGCAGCAGCATTAATTTCCTCAGCCCTGATTGGCTGAAGACCTCAGTGTTTGTGACAATGCTGAGACTTTTTCCACTGTGTGGATTAATGTACATTAACATTATATTTGGTGCCTGAACCGTTACAGTAGGCGGTTTAAAGGGTTTTTACAGGAGGTGTCAAGTATTTGCTGTTGGTTTTGGTCCCAAACCTCCAAGAACACTGGAGCTAAAGTTAACTTTTCAGAAACAGTTTATTCTTTATTGGAGGCAAGGATATTATACCTAAAGAAGAATGAACCTTTTTAAATTGAAGGCAATTGTCTCTTAAAGCCACAAGTTTTCAATCATAAGGGGTTAAAAATAGAAGTGGGGGCGTGCCATGGTGGCGTAGTGGTTAGCGCGACCCGTATTTGGAGGCCTTCAGTCCTCGACGCGGCCGTCGCGGGTTCGACTCCCGGACCCGACGACATTTGCCGCATGTCTTCCCCCTCTCCTTCCCCGTTTCCTGTCAGCCTGCTGTCATATAAGGGACACTAGAGCCCACAAAAGACCCCTGGAGGGGTAAAAAAAAAAAAAAAAAAATAGAAGTGGGAAAAGTTTCTTTAGCTAAATGGGAACATTAGTTGTTACAGGAGTCAATTTTGTTGGTGTCTACTTCCTTCATCTTTTATTCTTTAAGTGGTTTTAAATCATATATGAACTGTGTTGGCTGTCGTCATCATCGATCCTAAAACAAGGACCAGGTGATTCAGGACTCCAGGTCAGGATGTCCGCACCTGTCACCAGATGTTTCCGTTAAATCTTAAAGCTAATGAGGGTTTCTCAGTGTCCAAGGTGACCAAAGTCTCATCCCTCCACCTGTCAGCAGGCGCTGAGAGTCCAACCCTGACCAGAAGAAAATGTCACTGATTGTTCTCCTACAAAGCAGCGCTAATTGCTCTGAAATTGCGCCCCAAAGAAAAGCCTCAACCCGAATGTTTGTCATGATAGTAGCAACGCTGAGATCACCGATTCTTTATTGGTTGGATGAATGCATTTATTTTCCACAGCTCCACATAAATGGTTGGCTGTTTTAATTAAAGCCTCACTAATGCTCTTGAACTTATTAACCAGCTACCTGCTAATGAATGAAATGATGCCATATTTTAAAAACATGAACTAACAAGTGAAAACACTTCATCTAGGAAGACAGTGCAGGTAGAAAAAATCCCTTGCAGCTCTTTCACCACTTCACCTTTAGTGAAATGCCTCTTTGTCTTTGTGAAAGCCCATATCTTCGCTGTAATGCCAAGTAATTTAAGGGAAATTAACATTTTGACAAGTTCCTCTGGGGTTGGGAGGAGTGGAGAGGAAGGCATGAGGAGGAGGGAGGACAGCGAGGAGTGGCTTTGTGTTGAATGGCTGACTCTTTTGCCCCAAGGTTAAAGACAGCGGAGCAGAAAAAGATGAACTGGACAAGTAGAAAAGTTTAAAACCCACTTCATGGTCCGGTAGACTCGGTTCTACTGCTGTTCACATGGGAATTCAAACCAAACCAGAGTTCACTTCAATCCAATCCAGCCCAAGGTTTTTAGGACCAGCGTTCGACACTCATTCACACCTCGCCAAGCAAACTGGACTTTCCAGGTAAATGGACCGGAGTCGGAGTAAAGCGGACTGGAGTCGTAATAAAGCGGACTGGAGTCATAATAAAGCGGACTGGAGTCGTAATAAAGCGGACTGGAGTCATAATAAAGCGGACTGGAGTCGGAGTAAGGCGGACTGGAGTCGGAGTACAGCGGACCGGAGTCGTAATAAAGCGGACTGGAGTCGGAGTAAAGCGGACCAGAGTCGGAGTACAGCGGACCGGAGTCGGAGTACAGCGGACCGGATTCGGGTTAAAGCGGACCAGAGTCGGAGTACAGCGGACCGGAGTCGGGTTAAAGCAGACTGGAGTCCGAGTAAAGCGGGCCAGAGTCGGAGTAAAGTGGACTGGAGTCGGAGTACAGCGGGCCGGAGTCGGAGTACAGCGGACCGGAGTCGGAGTACAGCGGACCGGATTCGGGTTAAAGCGGACCAGAGTCGGAGTACAGCGGACCGGATTCGGGTTAAAGCGGACCAGAGTCGGAGTACAGCGGACCGGAGTCGGGTTAAAGCAGACTGGAGTCCGAGTAAAGCGGGCCAGAGTCGGAGTAAAGTGGACTGGAGTCGGAGTACAGCGGGCCGGAGTCGGAGTAAAGTGGACTGGAGTCGGAGTAAAGCGGGCCGGATTTGGAGTAAAGCGGACTGAACAGGGTTCATGGGTTTGCAGTCTTAGTGTCTTGTTGATGATGGTAGGATGGAAAGATCTGAACTGTTGCTTCGTTGCACAGAAAGTCTTTGTTTGAGGTTTGGCCATCTGGACGTCTCCTTGGCGTCTCCCTTTGGGGGTTTTCCAGGGAAGATCCAGAACATGACTTACTTTTCCAAAAGCTTTTATCTACCAGAGAAGTGAGGCCGTAAAAAGTCCATAAATACTGTTGACTTAAACCTCTTGACACAGAATTATCGTTGGTGCCGCCTTGTAATTCTCCATCTAAATAATCGTCGACTTCTCTGTAAATGACAACAGTTTAATGGTTCACAGGACAAACTGGAACCAGAACAGTTTAATGGTTCACAGGACAAACTGGAACCAGAACAGTTTAATGGTTCACAGGACAAACTGGAACCAGTTGGAGCTGAGAAAATCAGCCTTTTCTGGGTCTGGGATGGAACAAAGTGATAATTTCCAGCTACTTCTTAAAATCTGGCATTTGATGATGAAAGCACATCTTTGACTTCTTGACTTTCCACTGAATGAAGTTATTTTTGTTTAGTGCCTCTGGTGTTTTATCCACTGAATTTTAAGGTTTGGAACATTTCTCGGGTTAAGACTTCAGTGGTTCTCTGACCTGAAACATTCAATAAGCTTTATTACTTTATCTTTTAAATCCAGAGTCCACAAAAATCAGTATGAAGATTTCTAAATATTAAAAATCTCTCCAACAAAAAGCTCAACAACCTGATAAAGAATCTGGTTCTGTTCTGGAGATGAAGAAGGATTTTACATGATAGCAGGTGAGTTATGGACCAACGTCTTCATCAGACTGTCTTCAGTCAGAGGCTTCTTCAGATGCATTGTAATACAGACTGCTACAGGAGGGCTTCCCCTCACCATCTACAGTAACGTTTTAAACGAGTTACAGCAACATTTTCACTGCGAAAACACAAAACATGAGTTTGTGTTTTAGTTTCTAGTGAAAATATCTAAGACAAACTAACTTACAAGTAACTTTTCAGTAAGATATGAAAGCTTGTTTTAAATAATTTACTCCTTAATATTGATGAAAAAGTTCTGTTTCCATTGTCAGATTATTTCACTTATAGCAATAGATTTTCTCCATGTTATAAGTTAATTTATCTGCCAATAGAACTAAAACTTTTTCATTACTGTTAAGAAATGATTGACTCTAAACGAGTTATTTTAAATGTGCCAATATTTCCACCAGAAACTAATACCTGCTAAGAATTTGTGTTTTTACAGTGTTTCTTTGGAATAAATTATGTAAATTATTTTTGATTTGAATTGAACAGGAAACTCCTTAAAGATTTTTTTTCCCAAAATTTCTCAGCATTGGACACAGAAAAATCTGTCTTTTGCTCAGGAAACTGAATCTCACCTCATTTTTAAGGAAAACATTTAGTTTTCTGTAAGTGTGTGAATATTTTGTGCGAATCAAAAGGTTTGCAGAAACTTTGCGGTTTTTTATTTCCGTTCTTTGTCTCGTCTCCCCAGCAGCGCCGTGTGGATTAGCGCTGAAAGCTAATGAAATGTAATTACCGCCTTTGTCAATAGGAATCGATCGGCTCAGGTCTCCTTCGCGGCGAGGGCCCCAGAGGGGGCCGCGGAGGGCCGGGGGCCGCGGCTATCGCAGCCATGCTCCTCCCCCACCCGTTTCCTGTCTGGTTGCCCTGAGCGCTGGGAGATAGCATTGATGGGGCGGTATGAAGTAGAGCGGGATCTGTCGGATGGCCCCGGAGCGCCGGCTCGCTCCGGGAATGAGATTCCTTATCAAATCAGCCGGATTAGTGAGAGGGACTTGAGGAAAACGTCGATTCCTACATCCTGGTTTTGTTTGGTTTGTGTGGATCCACGCAGAGCCTTTATTGGCTCGTTCTGATCAAAGGAACCAACTTTAATCTGCTCATAATTCAGATCGGATGATTTCTGCTCCAGGTTTTCTATTCATAGAACTTGTGATTATTACTTTTAGTAACATAAACATGAAATCTGTATGTCAGGTGGAACGTCAAGATACCAAAACCGAATTATGTGAAAAATAATCACCAGCCCTGAAAGTAAAAATATCCAAGAGCAAAACAATAAGAGATTTCATTAATAATTTAGTGTTTTTTTATTTTGGGAACGACTTTAGTTTGAAGATGTGACGAACATCAAAGCTGGTTTGGTACAGAGCGAGCAGAACAATCGTCTCTGCCTGTTCGCATGAAATATTACGCAGGTCTAATTCTGAATTATGTATCAACCACCTGGCCGGCGACCTGATTTATGAAGCTGCATCACATTCAGGACGGGACTCTGTTATCGGACCCGGCCCGCTTTCACAGAACAAATGTCCTTTTAACTTGTTGATCTTCTTTTGGATTTTACTGCTGATCATCTTCAAAAATGATACAAGAATTCATATTTTCATGTTTTTCCTATTTTTACTCGTCTACAGTTTTAGATATTCTGGATAAAAAGACAATTTCATGTTTTTCTCTGTCTGAAGATAAATGGGACCAAAATGCTTCAGTTTTAGGTTTTGTACATTTATAAAAATTATTTAGATTTGCTAATATCCAGAAAACGTGGTTGGTGTCGGGGGTGACGTGTGAGTTGGGTCAAAGGTCATCGTTATGTAGCGTATGTAAACTTGTGGTTGGCTCCAGATTTTCCTTAATCTGTCCAGACATCAGCCTCATTCCTCCCTTTAACTCGGTTTTATTGTTGCTTTTCCCTCATAAGCTTAAACGTGTTGCCATGGAAACGCACATCGGACAACATGTTGTTTGATTCTTGGATCTGGGAAGGAAAAATAGAAAATTATGAGATTTAGATTAACGTTGAATGTTTTCCTCCAGTTCTGACTCTCTGTGACTTTTTAGTTATTATAGTTTACATCAGATATTAAAAAACAGATGCAGTTTATATACAGAAATATAAATATAATAATAAACAATAATATACTATAAATAATAGAAGGAGACGGATTCTAACTCTGTTCCTTCACTGCAGTTTAATCCTGATGGGAATAAAATCAGATTATAATCTAAAAGTGCCTCAATCTGTCCGTCCGTCCGTCCGTCCGTCCATCCTCCCTCTATATATATATATATAAGTATATATATCCAGTACAGACCAAAAGTTTGGACTCACCTTCTAATTCAGTGGGTTTTCTTTATTTTCATGACTATTTATAAGGCAATAAATCCCACTTATTAACCTGACAGGGCAGGTTGACCTATGAAGTGAAAACCATTTCAGGTGACTACCTGTTGAAGCTCATCAAGAAAATGCAGAGTGTGTGCAAAGCAGTAATCACAGCAAAAGGTTGCTACTTTGAAGAAACTAGAATATAAGGGGTATTTTCAGTTGTTTTACACTTTTTTGTTTAGTGCATATTTCCACATGTTATTCATAGTTTTGATGCCTTCAGTGTGAATCTACAATGTCAATAGTCATGAAAATAAAGGAAACTCATTGAATTAAAAGGTGTGTCCAAACTTTTGGTCTGTACTGTATATGTATATATATATATATACTGTATATCCATCTGTTGTGTTTTGGACTCTGCTCCAGTTTCCTCCTCTGTTCTCCTTCCTCTCATCACCAAAACTAGATGGAGACGTTTAATGACTCGGTTCCTAAAGTCCCAGCTCTCCATCAGGGGACGGCCTGCTTTCATAAACTCTTTCATAAACTCTTTCATAAATGCTTTCATAAACTCTCCAACTCGTCTGTCGTTAACTTTAATTCTCCAACATTCTCCATCATCTCAGTTTTTTGTAATCCTGCACACTGCAGAGGCTCTCGCTCTATGGGAAACTATTTATGTGGTAAATGGCAGCAAACATTCAAGAGATGGACGAAATGAGTTGTTCCTCTCCCACACACTCACACACATTACCCTGGTGTGATGGGGAAGGGGCCAAGTGTGTGGGAGAGATGGAGGGAAGGATCGATAGAGCAGCAAAAGAGTGCTGTAAACCATGAAAGTAGACAAAAGCCTGCTAGTTTTCCCACAGTGCACCAGACTCTGTTAGCCTGGGAGCTACAGCTGCACCACCAACACACACACACACACGCCCACACACCCACACACACACACACACACACACACACACCATCACACCTAGTTTATGTAGAGTAAAATACAAAAAGCTGCTTATGGCCAGAAAATATCAATAAGTGTCTGTGGGAATGAAGAGTGTTCAGTCGATGGAAGAATAGTTTTATTTTACTCTCCTTCCTTCAGACTGCAGGGATTCATCTTTACTCTGTTTTATATTCTCTGCCACTTACATTATACCTCATGTTACTGGATAATGAGGAAACAAACCTCAGTTTGGGTTTAGAGTTGGGTTCACCAACGTGGTTAAGGTTCATTCAGTAGAATCTGTCCGAGTCTGAAGGAAGGAACCTGCTGCTGTTTGCTGTTTCCACTGACTGGGAGACGTTTCTGCTGTCAGCTTCTCTGATCTGGAGGCAAAATTAATGAAGAAAAATTAATTCTGATACAAATTCTCATCCAACAGTTAGATTTTTCTCTCCTGCTCCACAGCTGATTTAGAGTTGAGATGAAGTGAAACATTTTGGAGAAATGGATCTTCGTGAGAACATGTTGTTGTTAAACCAGGAAGTGTCTCTGTTTCTGATTCGTGGAACCACTTCAGATTTTATCACCATGTTCTGTGGTATTTATTACGATAGCAGTAAAAAAACAAGAGGTTTAAAAATGAACAACAGTCTCCTGGCTGCACATCTGTTCCTGCCTGAGTCAGAGACCCATAAACACCAATAAAATATCACATTTATTTCCATATATATTATTGATTGATTGTCTCATAAAACAAAATATGAAAACAAAATCAACCATCCTGATCACACCTTCAGTTTTTATAGATGTTTAAATGTCAGACTTGATCATTTTCATGATAAATCATGTTTTATAGTTTATTTTTTCTGTAAAATAATTTTCCATCATCGTCTGACTCAGATGTTTTAATCAGATGTTTGTCTAACGATGAAATTAGCAGGACAGGAGCACCACAGGGCGCCGTACTCTCACCATTCATTTCACTATGAACACTCAGACTTCCAGCACAAATCTGACTCCCGTCATCTGCAGAAATACTCAGATTACTCTGCAGAAATACTCAGATTACTCTGCAGAAATACTCAGATTACTCTGCAGAAATCTGAGTATTTCTGCAGATTTTCTGTAAACCTGTTTTAGAATTCATCACATGAGAAATTAAAACATAATTTCCATTTGCATGATTTATCGTTTATGTCTTTCCCTCTGGATGACAAAATACTTTTTTGAAGGACGATACTTTGCTTTGCCAGATTATTTTTGATATTTGTTAGAAATGAAAGTTTATTGATATTTTTAAAGTTTAGTTTGTCTGGTTTGAGTCTCTGACCTCGTCTCATTTTCTGCTGTGATTTGTGGTGTCAGAAGGCGGGACGGCTCTGCTCATAATGCAAACCTCACCTTCTCCATAACGGACACAGATTGTCTCGTAAAAACACAGCAGTTATCTGAGAGTGGGTTTATTTACACAGGCGTGTGAGGAGAAACAGCAAAGCTCCACTAATAAGAGCTCAAACAGGCCTGAGGCGCGGCGGATCGCCCGTAATACCAGAGTAAATGTTTTCTTCTGCTTTGGAGAGTTTGCTGCAGTCTGAGAATCACCTGAAGTCCGAATCAATCACCGTCATGAGTCAGCGGCGCCGTGTCCTGATGTCACGATCCGGCAGATTCTCCTGGTGAATCCGACCTCTCCGTCTTCCTCCTGGACTCTCCCAGCTGTCTTCCTCTGCCACTGTAATTATTTCCCTGCTGCCTCTTCCTCCTGCAGACAGCTGACTGCCCGTCTTCCCGTCTTTTTCCCCCTCAGCTGGCGCTCCGTCTTTCATGGCGTTTCCCCGGAGCGAGAGGATTCCAGCAGAGGAGTGGCATTTGGAGAACCTCGCTCTCCTATTGCCGACTCTCCGCCGGGGTTAGACAAAATCAATCCCACTAATTAGATCTGTGCATCACTGTTATTTTGTGTGTGCGTGCGTGTGTGTTTTCTGCATGTCCTGTAATCTATATTTAATGTTAGGAAGCAGAGCTTTAAAGAGCGCCACAGCTGGCCTGTTTGCTAATTAATGACATTTTCCCCTTTAATTACCATTCAATGGGAGCCTGCGCTCTGCTCCAGTCCTCCTGGTTCTGTTGTTTTAACTCATCCGACATGTTTTCAGTCGTCTTGTCTTGCGTTTCTTTAATGTATTTTTGTTCTGAACTTCCTCCTCTCCTCTCCAAGCCGTCGCTGCGCCACCGTTTGCTGAACTCCAATGAAACGTCTTAGAGGGAATTATTCAGTCAAACACGACTAAGACTCTGCAGCCGCGTTTGCAGCCCTCTGAGGCTGAACTGAACCAATAACAAATCCACTGCTGGAGAAAAGCATTGGCCCTCACACACTTCCTCTTCTTTTTACATTTTTGACACAACTAAAATATTTCAGAGGTTTAAGCTAGGAGTAAATAGATAAGATATGAAACATGATTTCATTCATTGGAGAAAAAGTTTTAAAAAAACCAACCAAAAACAACCTGTTACTGAAAAATAGTTACCTGATCACCTAGATAACAGTAAATGAAACAGATGGAAATGTGCACGAAATTAATAATTATTATTAATCAATAATCATGAATAAATAGAAAAACGTGTGGATGAAACTGAACTGGATCTTTAGGCAATCATTCCAAAATGTTTCATACTAATTCACCCAGAGCGCTCTGTGTCCATGGTAAGACACGGCGGTGGCAGCATAGTGATCTGGGATTAGTAATAATTAAGTTTTTGCGTGGGTGAAACGGTGAACAGTTTCAAATTCCAGTCAGTTTAGATCATTTTAAACCTTGAATTAATAAAACGATAAATTCACCAGAAGTATAGAGAGGTTTTAGAAATGAAAGTAGTTGGTTATGTTTATGACACAAACTCATGTTTTCACAAAACAAGGTAACTATAAATATTACCTTCTTATCACCGTGGTAACAGAGTTAATTTGAAGTTTCTTAAGGAGATTTTGACTCTGTGCCGTTTATAGATTCACAAAATGAGGTTCAGTGAATTCTGCAGTTTGAAAGTCAAAGTTTTCTGGAACAATGAAACCAGACCTGGGTTGAAATCTGACGTTAAGTTGGTTTTAATAGTTTAGTGAAATGTTGAAAAGCAAAAACCCAGAAGATTTCTTGTCTTTCCACAAACTTTTCCTTTTCTCACTTTAATCCCTGTAGATGTAAAGAAATAACTTAAAAACACATTCCTGTATGTTTCCAGTTTTACTGTACATACTGCTACATTTAAGCACAATCACTATTTATGAGATAAAAGTTTCTTAAGTCTTTAAATTCTCATTTCATCTTTTGTAATAATCAAGTTGGAGAAAGTAACTGTAATACAATATTCTTCATTTCCTGTTTTTCTGCTTTAGATGTGATTCATTTTAGATTTCCAGGTGAAAGAAAAACACTGTAAAAACTGACAGCGAAGGAGATCGAATCATAAATAAGCTGAATGTGTAAAGAAATTCTTCATAAATTATCTTGAAGCTCTGAGTCTCTGACTCCTCAACCTGATCTGATCCCAAACTTTTATGACTCTCAAACATTTCTGCTGGGTGTGTGTGGGGGGGGGAAGTTTTCATATTTTCATATTTTTAATCTGAAAACTCAGTTATTTTCCATTGTGACGACTTCAAACTCATTTAAAATCTTCCTGGAAAACTTCTGACTGAAGTCTGACCTTCGGACATTTGTCAGATAAACATGTGGGAGGGCAGACATTTTAACGGCAGCCCGTTGCACGTCTCAGAGCACTCAGCAGGTTTCCTGCTCGCATCGTGCAATTTTCTCACTTGGTCTCCTAGCAACGGACTCTCTGCCGGTTTGCGTCGGCGCATTTTGTCGCAGGTTTTCCTCCAAGGTGGGCAGCCGCCGTGTTGCTAAACAACTTAGTTTGATCTCACAGGTACGGATCCTAATTAGAGATCAAAAACAGGCAACAGCAAACTGACTGACCCCCCCCCCACCCCCCCCACCCCCCCCCCCACACACACACACACCCAGCAGAAATGTTTGAGAGTCATAAAAATGTGGGATCAGATCAGGTTGCAGCCAGAGACTCTCAGCTTCAAGATAATTTATGAAGAATTTCTTTACACTGTAAATAAAAAGATTAAAAATATTACATGTATTTTACATGTTAATTACATGCATGTAATTAACATGTAAATAATACATGTTAATTCATCACATGTATTTATTTTTAGCTCTAAAAGCGTCTTTTTTTCTGTATTATATCAATTATTCCAAAGAAAATGCTGCTGAAACTCTGAGACTACATGTGTCAAACTGAAGGCCTGGGGGCCAAATCTGGCCCGCCGGAGCTTTTTATGAGGCCCTCTAGACTCCAGATTACATCAATAATTTCCTCCAGTTTCCTCCAATTCACAAAAAATCAACTAATCTCCACATTTTTCTCATATTGCTGCAAATTTTTTTATTCACAAAAATTCCTTATTTACTAATATTTCTAAAATTATTTGGCCCGAAATGAAACTGAGTTTGACCCCTGACCTTGCTATTGGCTGTTTGTAAAGCAGCCAATCCAGGAGCACCATCTGTTTTCCTCCACTCTGATTGGCTGAATCCTAAAGAGCGGTGGATCTAAGACGGTTTCCATGGTGCTTATTGAAGCATATTAATGTGTATTTGATCTATTAAAATAATTGGAAATGCTTTAAGGTTTGTGGTTCTGTCTGATCAGAACTGATTATTGTTATGATCAAACATCTACATCTTCTCTGACGAGGCTGCAGCTCTTTGGACTCTGAATTGACTCGGTTAGAGTCTCAGATTTCAGACATTTTGTTCGGACCGCGGTTTAAATGCAGCGGTTGTCCTGATCTCGGTCTTTCATTCAGGCTGTGGGATGTGGCGTCTCCAGCACTGGCTGTTCCTCTCGCCTTTATTTACGCCGTGTCTGTGAATATCCCGCTCCGCATCCCGCAGCAGCAGATGACATATCGCATCCTTCTCAAGCTTTTGTCAGGGAGCTAAATCCGGTCTGCGTCGCCTTCACGGCCCGACAGCAGAATGGCAAACCTTAACTCACTCCCTGGAAAAATCCCCAGCAGACAGCCGGCCGGGCCGCCACCTCCGATCAATTCCTTCCCTCTGAATATCTGTAAATCAGGCGGCGGCGAGATCCCTCCCCTGGTCCGCTCCACGCAGACTAATTCGTCCTGTTTCCTCGATAGTGATCTCACTAAGACCCTGGGTGAACGGCGGAAAGCAGGAGGAAAAACTCTGGCTGTATAAAAGCGAGCCAACAGGTCTACGGAGCGGGGATTAGCGGGGAAAGTGGATTAAGAGGAGGTATTCTGATATTCCGCCCAGGCTGCCGAGAGGGTCTTTAGAAAAGCAGAGAAACATCTGCTGAAGCTTAGGAAGGCAATGAAAACACTGGAAATCAGAATGGCTGGAAGACATGTGCTCTAATGCACCGGGGGATTTAAAACAAGCCAGTCGTGGCACAAGGAACAGGCGCTGGAATGCAACAAAACCTTTACAGTTTTCTATATATATGCACATAGCACAGCACCTCGGGGAGCTCCGCTCTTGGCTCGCCTCTCTGCTTCTCTGTGTTTTTACAGATAGAGCGTGTTTGTGCATTTTTAAGTGTGAACGATTGCAGCAGCTCGACAGGTCCTGGCAAATTAGAGCCGCTTCCTGATTGAAGCCTTTGTATTTGGAAAGCCACGGGACGTGACGCGAGCAGCTCCTCTTTTACCTCCGTCTGATGTTGTCTTCCTCCACCTTTATTTACAGCTCCATCGCAGCTGCTGACATAATGAGGACATGAGTTTCAAACGAGATGAAATGAGGTAAAACAAGGCCCCTGCCAGCACCGTTTTCTGGACAGCTTCTAAAAACAGCCGGCGTCGCTCGCTTAACTGGGCCATTAACTTAGAAGGGAGCCTTCAAAGTCCTGCTTCGACTGAGCAAACAGTCGGCCGGGTGGGGATGCAGCGGGAAGCGAAGGCGCTTTGACTGGACAGAAACACCAGGCAGAGACGCTAAGGAGCCATTTTTAACTTTATGCTTCATTAAAAACATCAAGCATTTCAAATTACAAGAACACGATTTGTCCTTGCATCCATTTTTACCCACCTTCTCACGATGTGGACAGTGTTCAGGTTTTACTAAATATCAATAAAAACGAGAAGATTTGGCCTAGTCAAAGCTCCTGTCCTGGGGATAAAGTTACAACAAACCGTCTCACTTCCTCACGCTGCAGACATTTTAAAGTTTCATCTGATTTATAAATACGTTTTGTAGCCAAACAGATGCTTTACAGCTCTGTGGAAATGTAAAAATCCTAAAAAAAACAATAAAACCAAAATCTTTAAAGGTTTGTTTAGTCATATGGTGATGCCAGGAATTACAAAGAAAGAAAAATGTTTAGAAAATGTTAATGTTTCAATCAGAAGAATGAGGAAATAGCTTATAAGGAAACACATGCAAATTATTTTCTAGAATTTTACATGAAAATTAAATATTTTTTAATGTTTCTGATCATTAATGAGAACCTGAGTAAATACCAGAGATTAAGGGAACAAATAACCGTTCTGAAACGGTTTAATTCAGACTAATTAGAGGATTTTCCTCCATGAACGACCTGTTGAAGGCTAAACATATTTAAGTCTTGACTTTGACTAGACCACTCCAAAATATTTTTGGTTCTTGGGAAACTGATGGCCAAATGTTCAACTTGGTTCCATTAATCAGAGAAATCCATCCAAGTCCCAGGAGTTCAGAGGGTCATTGTGATGTTTTTGATAAATGTGGGACGGGACTTTGGGTTCTTTTGGGTCAGCAGCGGTTCTGTCTTTTTGACCCGTTTAGTTTTAGGAATTAAATTAAAGAAATCTAATAATCTCAACAGAACAGTTTGTAGACGTTAGTTTTTAGTTCAGGAAGTTTCAGGAAAGCTGAACCGCGCCTGGTTGTCCAACATCAGTGTCTGACCTCATAAATAGGTTTCGCCTTAAGGAAATCCTTCACAGATGAGTTGAAGCTGTTATAGTTTATAGTTTAGGTGCAAACCCATTAAGCATTAAATATATTATTTAGTCATTATTTAGTAAAAAATCCTGATAATCTGTTTCATCTTCTCTCTTCATTGCTTTATTGCGGTCAGTTTTTATGTTCTTGTTCCTTTAAAGTTCTAACATTTCCTTTGAAAAAATAAACTTTTAGATTTTAATTTGAAAAATCAGAGGATAAATGGAAGCAAAGCTCCGTCTCTGAATCCGTTGTTTTCTTCATGAAGCGTCGGATGTTTGCAGAAAAGCGTCGTTTAGGAAGTCGCTGCCTGTGGCTCTTCACGCCGCCTCCTGCTGCAGCCTGGCTGCGTTAAATATTGATGCTGCAGCACCGGACCGCTCTCCGGGAGGTCGGGGTAAAGGTCGCGGCTCCACGGCGCTGCAGTGTGTTGCTCACTTCCTGTTCCCCTGGGCCACATTTACCTCCAGAGATGCCGAGTCGCAGCACAAAATACAGCCCAGATTTTACTCACTTTGATTATTAAAACCACCAGAAGGTCCAGCAGAACCACAGCAGAACCACAGCAGAACCACAGCTGGACCCACTCCGACTGAAACCACGACAGAGACCGGCAGCGGGTCCAAAGTGTGGCCCGGGTCCATTTCTGGCCCTTTTTGTGTGAACTTTGTGTGGAAATTTGACCCTCCAGTGGAAAATCTTTTTAATTTTAATTTCATCGTTTCCTTTAAATCAAGACTGAAAAGCAAAATGTTTAGAGTTGATGGTGAACCATGATCAATGAAATATGGACCAACATATTAGATGTTTATGATGATGGATCATCAAAATGCAATGTTTATTGTTGACCTTGTGGAGTCTTTCTCATGTAAAGACCTTTAACCGCCTTGCTGCTGAAATGTCATTTACTAATAAACTGATTGATTGATTGATTGATTGATTGATTGATTGATTGATTGATTGATTGACTCGTTGTAAGTCTGTAAACATCCAGCAACTTTTTACTTTCCAAAAGGCTAAATTACGTTTATGCTGTTAATGAGTTTTTATGAAGAAAGTTTTTCTTTTTGTTTCTGAAAGGTTTTCTAGACCATGTGTCAAACTGAAGGCCCGGGGGCCAAGTCCGGCCCGCCACAGTTTTTATGTGGCCCAGTAGAATAAAGAGACGTAATAGAACCGTCAAGATAACAATGTGCTTAGTTATTAATTTATCAATCAAATCAAAGCAGTTTTCATCTGTTTGCTGCCAAATTACATCAATTAGTCCCTCCAGTTTCTTGTGAATTATCGTGGAAATTCAGCAAATCCCTTCAGTTTTTCACACAAAATTGTGAATTTATTGCCGATTTTTCACAAAAATGATGAAAAATCATCATTCGGCTCTAAGTGACGTTTTATTCCCACCTCTTTGACTCCCAGCATCCTGGTAACGATTAACGTCTCAAACAGACTCAAAGATTCATCGGCTGAACTCGCCGTCTGACGAACAAGAAGACTGAAAGTCTGACAAAATAAATGTCTTTAAACTTTTAGTTAATTGAACTGAGAGGATGGAGGATGAATCATGGAGTGAGCAGGAAGAGTTTTACTCCTGAAGGAGCTTCTGCAATCTGGCCTCCTCTCTCTGTGCCCAGTTCTCACTCTTTCATATCCCTGTTTCAAACACACACACACACACACACACACACACACCCACCCACACACACACACACACACCGTCTCTGTGTGTGTGTGTTTCTCTGTGTCTGTGTGTAGGTGGTGTTTTGGCAGCAGCCTCTGGTTGTGGAGTAAAAACAACAAAAACTGTCCGGTTGGCATTCGCTCACACATCCCAGGACGCCCTTCGTCCTTCGCCCTATCCCCCTCCTCCTCCTCTGCGCTCCGTTTTTTCCTCGCTGCCATCTTTTCGCAGCACAGATGAAGCTCTCTTTCAAACCAACGCCTACACTCTCTTTACTCCCTCCTCAGTCTTTTTTTTATATCAGTAGCCTATCTAATTCTCTGAAATGCACACAGCACACTGCGTACCGGGATGCTCAGGCACTGTTTGCTCTCCTATAATTAAATCCAATGAACACCAAATATTCAAATAAGATTAAAAAGATGAGATTTTTCCTGAAGTGACTAAAGGGACTTTGGTGCAAGATGAACTGAAGTTTGTACCTTAAATCGACCAGATCCTGACCAATCCTGTCGGACGCTGATCCCAGTTTGTTGGCTTCTATTTCTCCATTTCCTGTCTGCAAACGACTGGTTTGAATTTTCAGTTTTTTGATTCTTAAGCCACTTTATTATTTTAGCTTTTTGAAACGATGCCACAGATAATCACCCAATGTCTGCATCCTCCGCCCCAGTATGACCTTTCAACCCCAAACGATGCAAAACATGAGCAAATCCCAACATTTCCAGCATCTGTAAGCATCCAGAGACACAATCTCAGTTTGTAAAGACTTCAACTCTTTAAGTTGAGCAACACAGAAAGAAAACACTTGGTGAACCCTCGCTCCCCTTTCACTAAAACGTCAAAGTAACTGACGATGCGTTCCTGGTTCAGTTTGCTTCAATCCAACTCCAGTCCACCCCAAAAGCAGGAAGTGGACTGCAGCGCAGGGCATTCTGGGTAAATACAACCAAAACAAACCTGCTAGCTTAGCGCTAGCAGAGAAGATTTCTCAGTTTCATTCTGGAAATATCCGAGAGCCTACAGTCATATTAACGTTGAGTTTAACTTTGTGATTATTTGTTCAGCTAAAATCATCGGATCATTTCTGTAAACTTTAGTTTGTTCTGCGGTTGGTCGAATCGCTCCGATCTGTTTATCTGTTTTTAATTTCACCTCAATTATTTGTTCATTTGTCTGAATACAAGAAGCTCCTCCCATCCGCAGCAGATCAGATTTGTTTTGGCAAATGAAACGTCTTAAGTCAAAGCTTTGGCTGTAGAAAGAAGATGCTGATTCATTTATTTCTTTTTACCTGTTGATCAGCTGTGATGTCGGCTTTCATTCATCTCACGACTTTTCTGATTTTCTTTCCAAAGTTTGTCACAACAATTGTCTGTACATTATGATAGGCCCTCATTAATTTGTGCATGTATGGAAAAAAGCTCTTTTATTGTTTTACCACAGTGCTAAATAATTTTCATTAAAATTATAATGTCAGATCAATGTGTTTGTAGTTGGACATCGCTGCAGCCGCCTGCTTGATTTAAACTCTGCTCTTTATGGCTGATGCATGCTTCACTTGCTTCATGTGCATTTGCACTATTTAAATAGTTATGAGGCAAAACCCAAAGCAAAACAACAATAAAAGAGTCCTTGGATGCTGTTTGTGATCCGTCACCGTTTGCAGGGGAACGGCTTTGATCCTGGATGTAATTGAACACAGGGGACCTTCAGGATGAGCCAGCGGAGCGTGTGGGACTCTCAGCCATTTCCATGCATTAAGATTAACTCGAGGAATCAGGCACCCTGCAGTTTGCAGCTCAACATATGTTTTCTGTTGTATAGCCGCTTCCTGTCTTTGAGAACAGGACCAGGGGAAATGGAGAGAGGAAGGTTTCAATCTCCGCCAACAGGGTGAGCAATTCCTGGCGTTACGGCGTCACTTTAAAGATCCACAATGCAGCCGCTTTTTTTAGCTCATTTCACATTCAGTCATTTAAAATGTGACACCTTTGCTGCACTAAATAAAGATTTCTAGTGTTTTTACTGGTAATAAATCATTTCCAGCTGCTTGTGTTGCCTGGTTAAAAACCAGCAGCTGGTTGATAAACAAACTTTTTGATTTTCTCAGATAGAAACTAAAACACAATAAATAGCAAAAACTAAATTGAGAAGGTTCAGTTTAAATAAAAACAGTATTGGGAAAAGCTACATAACTTGAACTATATTATGTTTATAAACCTAAAACTTATTAACATTAGAGATGAAATATCACTTTTTGTGGTTATGAATATATTTATTTGCCTTTTGAACTGATGTGAATTGTTTATTTTCATTCAGCTCTACAAAAGTTTATCATTGTTCCACACTAATTTAATACATGTTTTAGTATTTATTACACATTAAATCCATGTATTTACAACACAATTCTTTGACCTTCTTGACCTCTGAACCATAGTATGAAAAAACTAAGATTACTATCATAACTAATAAAAACTAAAATGAAACTAAAAAAACTAGCAAACTCAAAAAAACTAAATAAAACTGAATTAGACAAAACTAAACTATAATGAAAAATCCGAAACGATCAAAGTTTTTGCTGAGTGACTGATCAACATCTGGTTTCATATTTGGTAACATTTATTTGAAGGAGTGAGTGTAAAACATAACATCAGTCATAAACATGCAGGAGTTTTCATGCCATGAAGACATTCAGTAACAAAAATCACACTTTTAGTGCAACTTTGCTTAAACGTGTCATTATTTACCAAATTACTCAAAGTTGACATTATTGTATCTTTAATTCAGGTTTTTATGCCACTTTGCTTTAGACGTGTGAATATTTAACAAATAACTTTTATTCAGTAATTAATGTCATGCAAAGTTGACACTTTTAATGCAACTTTTCATCAAAAGTTGCATTAAAAGCTGCATTACTGACTATTGCAATAAACAAACCATTTCTTCCAATAGTCATAAACATTTATGAAGACTTCTTCATGTCCATTACAGCAGTTATGTCAGTTTTATGCACACCTCTTTAAATAAACTGTTACCTAATATTTAAAACGTCTGAAATCATCTGCAGTCCAGAGAAACGCAGCGAGTCGGTGCCAGTTCTCTGCATCCAGAACCGGTTTCTGCTGCCAACATGCGGAGAGCCGTCCATCTGCCGCTGCATCAAACCCTCAGCTGTTCCTGAAACCAGAGGCGCTCCGAGATCACCCACACTTAAACACTCGCATGTTCAATATCTGTGTTTAATAACCAGCAAAATGAAACACGAAATACACGCTCATCTACCAGGAACACCATTTCACACTAATTACTAATAAATCAGTTTATTTTTATTATAAAAGCAGCAAAAGGGCTTAAGCGGTTAAATGGAAAATCAGCAGAATTTAGTTTTTTATCTGATTAATGACCAGAATAATCGATTAGTAAAATGAGTCTGTACAGATTTAAACTCTACAGGCATTTTCTGTAATTGTCTAACAACGGTAACTCTTGGTTCTCGTGTTAAACAGTCGCGCTGTTATTCTTTAAGAAGACATTTCATTAAAAACTGTCTGATTGTTTGAGGAAATACTTCAAGTTTGGAACAAAAAAGACTTTTAAAGGAGATAATGGCGCCGTCGTTAATGACTTCAGAAGAATTTCATCAATGTTGCCTTTCTTGTCTTCTGTGAGTACAGTGGCATAATTTGGCTTTATTTTATGATTTCTTTACACACACACACACACTCACACACACACATGGTTAAAAGAAGAGAGTGATAATAGAATCATTGATGAATGTGTTGAATGCAGTTAGGGAAGCATGAAAGAGAGAGAAGGGGCGTGTTGAGATTAACGTAGCACAAAGCAAATTGGGTTTGCCATTATTACACAATTCAGACGGCAGAAAGCCGCTAACCATGAGAGACAAATGAGGCCTGAGATTCATAAAAGCTCCATTAAGGGGAGCAGAGGGAGTGAGGGCAGGCCATCAGTGGGTCCGTTTAATACCAAACATTTATAGATCTGCTTCTCTGGCCTGTGGCATGTAATGACTAGACCGCAGGGCGGCGGCTCCTTCAAGGAACATCCATCCAGCTGCTAAATTAGGACCAAGATGGATTCCTTCAAACCCCGCCTCCCCTCACTAAAACCCTGGAAACACAGGAAGCACTTTTCATTAAGGTGTTTAACTCTCGTTTGCCTCTTAGCGACGCTTTCCTGGGTTTCCTAGCCTTCTGCACCGTTTGCTGACTTCAGGTGCTTCTGCAGATCAATTCATTCGTCAAGGAACTGCATGAAGCCATAACCATAACAGCCGCCATCGCACTCCGCTTAACTGAGTGAGAGCACATCACGGCCCATTTGGGCTAATGTGCTAATACGTCTTGGTTCTAATGTCAACGCAATACTGGGACTGGATGGATGAGCTCCCCGACGCAAACCCGATTACCGGGCCGTCTGACTGTCTCTCAGATGGCCGGAGTCGAGGAAATTGAGTGTCTCATTATCATCATCTGCAGACGGCTCTCCACTAATCTAGACGAAAACGATGCCATCAGAGTCTGTGAATATTTGCTTAGCGGGCAGGGGGCACCGAGGGCCGCCGCAGATTGGCAGACCCGAGACCCGGCGCTCATCCGGCGCAGCGCCGCCACTCGACGCAGCGGCATCCGTCAGCGGTGCATGGATACAGATGGCGGGTCAAGTTTCACACGGAGTGCGGTGGGAGAGCGAGCGATGAGCCGACTGGGGATGGAGGGCTTCTGAAATTGTTTATTGCGGGACTATAATTGGATAAACCTGGCATCTAACCTCTTTAGGCCTGTCACATCGCTTCATCCTCACGAGGCCAATCTCTAACGCTCTGATTGAGTTTGTGAAACTTCTCACCGTTTCTTTTTTTTCCTCACGTCTTTAAGACTCCCTGAACAAAGAAAGGCAAAACCGACTCTTCACTTTTCCTCTATACAGTCGAGACGGGTGATAAAAAGACGAATGTTACCCCAGATTGTAAATACACTGTCTCTGATGTTAAATATATATGCAGGCAGGTAGAATGTAAATAGTTTGAACGTTTTTATTCCTCTTGGCTGAGAACAGGAAACCGCCTGAGAAACCGCTCTGAACCGTCGCTCCGCTCAGCCAACCACATTCAGGGCAAACATGCTGAGGGATCGCAGCTCGCTTCCTGTTTATTAGTATTTTTATTTCCTTTATAAAATATTAAAGCAAATACATTAATTAGAGGCTCAACAAGCTATTGTGGCTAAAACACATTAAGGTGAATAATTTGAGCAGCTGGATGTGTGAGACAGATTTGTCTTCATGTTCAGCTACAGCAGGTGTGTCTGTGCATCTGTGGCAACTCTGTCAAAGCTCGACAGCCATTTGGTCAGGCAGCCGTTAGCGTCCTGGTAGGGGCCAAAGGTCAGATCAGGCCTATCTGTTCACGTCGAAGCATCTTCATTAGGTCTGAACCTTTGAGTTTTTTATTATTTGTGTTGAAATAAATGTGCAGTTCTGGATTTTAGTGATTCTGAAGATTGTTTGACCACAGCTGTGGACACAGGAAGTGGACTACAGCGCAGGGCATTCTGGGTAAATACAGAATGCCCTGTATTTAATGTGCTAGCCTAGCGCTAGCAGCAGAAATGGCTCATAGTCTGTAGACTAAAGAGAAATCCTCCAACCGCTAAAATCTGACGCCTCCATCTTGTTTCCATCTGGTGAAGAAGGAAGTTGCTCTCAGTGTCTTCAGAGGTTTTTGTGTCGTTTCCTTCAGTGGTTCTTGGTGCAGCGCCCCCACAGGCCAGGAGGGGAACAGGTTGGTCAGAGGGTTTGAGCAACCTCTTCATTGGATCCGATGAAGTTTTGGTCCAAAATCAAACTCAATCTACCAGACAGTCAGGAGGGAAACGGCCTGAGTGACGACATTGTGTCCCTGTAAATCAAAACAAATAATCTGCATCTAATTATGATTCCTGGTCCAATCAGAGGAACACTTCCTTACAGCAGACTCTGGATAAATGTTAGAAAACTCCTTAACTGTTTATAAAGAATAAACAGCTCCTGCTAAAAGCAGTTTTTGTTTTTCTGAACTCAACAATAGTGAGCAAAAAAATTCCTCAACTTCCAACGTTAGGCTTCAGCTTTCCGTTGAAGGCCCGTCTCTCCCTGCAGACTAACCGTGTCAAACACTCATTTCTACAGATCCAGTGAGAGACGCTCAGGTTCATCCATTTAACTCTGCTCTCATGCCTGTTCCCGGCCTTTAACCGCCTCCTTTTGTGAGTAAAACTCCAGAACCAAAGTGCTCTTTACAAAGACCGGCTTCTTCAATAGGATTAATTCATCCAGGTTACCTTGAAGCAAAATGGCAGGAGAAATTTATGCACAGGCAACACCAGAAGTGTCAGCAGTGTAATATCTTTCTATGCTCATTGTGTTCTTTCTTATTTCCTGCTATTAGCAACAATATCACAGTGAAACACTTGATCTGTTCTGTTCTACATGCAAACTGACTGCAGGAATAAAAACTTAATCACTGGATATCATTTAATAATCAATGCAAAGAAACTGATCAGTCATGTTAATACGCATGAGGCTTTAGATTAAAGACATAATAAAAATACTGTAAATATAACTTCAGATGGACAGAAGCAAACCCCACTTCCTGTTTGTCTTGAAGTGAAGACATGTTGTTCTGTGATCATTTTTAATTCTTAAATTAGTCATTTAGTTCATAAATAGTATATTTTTAAGGATTTATTCACACCTGGCACATTTGGTCTGATAGAAATGGATCAATTATGTATAAAAACTTTATTTAATCATGTATGTCTCATTGAGATTAGAAATATTTCTTTTTGGGGATTACAAAAAACTACAGACATCAAAACCCAATGAAAATACAAAATGGATGATAGAGGAAGAAAAACAAAGGTAGAAATAGAACGAAAATACAACTTGATGTTATTCAAAGTGTTAGTATGTAGATTAAGAGAGACATTAAATACATAAAAAAAGATTTCTGTCCAATGGGAGCAAAGATCATCACTCTGTTTACAAGCTACAGTCTGTTTGCTAAAAAGCACAAAAATAAACCAAATAAAATTTGTTTCTTTCTCAGGAACAAACAATCAGACATTAAAATTAAAGCATTTTAATTTTTCTGACGTTTCAGTGATGGAGGATGTTGATAATTAGTCTCTAATGACGACATAAAGAGCATTTCAACCAGAAATCACAGAGGGCTTCCATTACTTACATCAGCCTCAGTGGAAACGACACAATCAGCTGATTGGACAGATTCTCCTCTTACATCCATGACCGCTTGATAGCAGACAGGCTGCAGACGGACTGCAGGTTGGCTGCATGTCGGCTGCAGACAGGCTGCATGTCGGCTGCAGGTTGGCTGCAGGTCGGCTGCAGACAGGCTGCATGTCGGCTGCAGGTTGGCTGCATGTCGGCTGCAGACAGGCTGCATGTCGGCTGCAGACAGGCTGCATGTCGGCTGCAGGTTGGCTGCATGTCGGCTGCAGACAGGCTGCATGTCGGCTGCATGTCGGCTGCAGACAGGCTGCAGACAGGCGCCATGTCGGCTGCAGGTCGGCTGCATGTCGGCTGCAGGTCGGCTGCTCAGCTCTGCTCGCTGCGCCTGCATCTCGTTCATTACGGAGGATTTGACGCGGCTCCCAGATGACAGCTCAGCGCCTATATTGCATCGGCTGCTTGCCAGATTTAAAATGAAATTAGCCGAGCGGCAGAAAGAAAGACTTTAAAGCTCCGTAAACACAGAGAGGAAATGATTGATAATACATTCAAATGTTATATTTAAGTGTCCAGCACATGCAGGCTGCTCTCTTATAAATGAAGTTATGAAGTAAACATGCTATTAAAGATATGGATATTACCCTCATGGTATTTCCATTAACAAGTCCTAATGGTGGAGAACGTCCATCAATGCAACAACTCCGACTAAAATATGCTTGTTGTTCCTCTCAATTAACTTAAAGACATAATTGGAAAGGCTAAGTAGCTGTCGTCTGTCTTTAGCGTGGGCTGGAAAGTAGCTCAGTCCGAGGCTTTTAGGATATGTGTGTGTGTGTGTGACTGTCAAAAGCAATGAATCACATTACTTTAGTGGGTTATTAGAGACGAGCCGTTCCTGTGGCACAGAGAAAGCTTTTAGAGCTCTCACCTGTGACTTCTGGTTCTCACTGCGGCCCGTTTCTCTCTCCGCTGAGGACGGCAGCCATGTCCTGGCCTTGGGTTTCCACAGAGACCATAAACATTTCTGAGCTCCAGCTGATTACTGGAGAAGTAATTTAGCAGAAAAAGAGTTTGACAAAGAGATGCTTTTAACCAAGTAACCAGATAAAAACCTCCGTCTGTTGGGGACGTTGTTTGTCTCGACGTCTCAATGTCCAACCTGGACAGGAAGTCGGAGTACCCAGAGAGAATCATTTTTATTAATAACATCCAGAAACATCCAGAATTCTTAAATATCTGATGAAATTCTAAACTTTTTCTGACTTTTGTCCAAAACGTCGTTGAAAGTTGAACACAACAGAACAATGAAGTGAAACCTGATGAGAAAACGACTGTTGCCTCTCCTCCCAATCTGAATGTGATGCATGTCAAATATGGAAAATCAAAATATGTTTAAACATTTTGAAGCTTCTTGTAAACAGTTTTCATCTTTCAACTCTGGAGAAAGTTCAAATAAACCATTAAAAGGCTCAAAATATAGATGAAGATAAGTAGGATGCATCTAATCTGGCAAAAATAAAAACTGAAGATTTTCTGAACCAGTTTTGGTTCTTGATTCGTTAATGAACCCTGGCTGACCTCTGACCCTCCTCCCTCAGCTGCAGAGGAAGCTGTGGAAACGGTTTCCTCTGCAGGGAAGTCAGATCTGCTCAGGTGACATCAGCAGAGCCAGCAGGTGGATCTTCCCTCTGATGTCTCGCCCCAGGCGAACAAATAAAGCGTCTCTGCGCTGTCACTGCAGCGGCTGCAGGCGGACGGCGCCTCAGCCCCGCGGTCAGCTGCACATGTAAACCCACAGGGCCACTAATAAGGAGGAAGCAGACTGACGCAACGGGGCCGGTGTCTTGCCCCCGTGTTGCTTTCTTCACATGCCAAGCCGCGTCTCTTTCCTCCCACTCCCTGCTGTAATGAGGACCCCTGCAGTTGGAGGAAGTTGATCGTCTTGCTTTAGCCCCCCGCGGTGCGTGCTTGTGTGCTGCGCGTTCATTTGCTGACTGACGTAACCCTGGCAGCTGTAGGTTTACTGCTAATGGACACCATTTTACACCATCAACACCCGCTCCATCGCATCCCAGAGGTTCATGAGACTAGCTGCAAAATTAAACCTTCAATATTTCATGCTCTGATGGGAAGATGAATGATTGAAGTCAATGATTTCAGCTGTTTAGGTTTCTAAATAATCTGCCTGAACAGCAGAGGGCGTCACCTTGCACAGGGGACAGCGAAGTCAGGAACACGTTCCCACAGTTTGAGCAGCAAGCCAGGGTTCTGTTGAGACGTCAACTTCTTTAGAAAGTTAAGACAATAGAACCAGGATTAAAACCCATTTCAGAGATTTTATTGGTTGGTTCTGGAATATTGATGGCAGCGTGTTGGAGCAGCTCTGATTTGTTCTCAACATGCCGTTAAATTCATTTTAATCCATTATAGTTGATCAAACAATGCATCAACATCAGTTTATTTCTAAATTAGTTTGGAAAGTTTTCTGTCAGGAAACCCGGCGGAGCTCTGAGTCGTTAGCTGCATCGGCCATTTAAGCAATTTCACATTTTGAAAATGAATCAGTTCAATGGAAACACAAAAAACTTGGTTTTTATCAGTTTTGCTGCTGGATGAAGTTTTTTAATTTGGTCACATGATCAACAACCGGATGTTGCCGCTGGTGCAAACTATGAAGAAGAAATCAACAGGAAGTAGTTTTAGGTGATGTTTCTAGTGGCATCGTATAAACAAACTTATTCACATCTGATTTAAGTTTCTTATTTAATGCAAATGCCACAACTGTCAAATTGTGCTTTTTCGACGTTAGTGGAGTATTAAAGTTTTGTGTAAATTTGTAATGGAGACCCAGCTTTCATTTCCTCTGGATTCACTCGACTCGACAGAGGAGAGGAAAAACTCCCTTAAATAAGAAGAAACCTCCAGCAGAACCAGAACCAGAAAATATAGAAGTACTGATCCAGGAGAGTTAAAAAGTTATTATTATTATTATTATTATTATTATTATTATTATTATTATTATTATTATTATCATCATCTATACATCTGATGATGAATTTTGTAAAATCTTAAAAATGAATCATCTGGATCAGAATCAGCCTGTAGAATAAAAAAAATAAAAAAACCTAATATCATTTATTGGGTCTTAAATCTGAACATTTATTCTTTGTTTTGCTTTAATTGTGCAGTAAAACAGAAACCAAATGATAAACTGAGTTTTTAATCCCTGATGATCTGATCTCTGAAATGTCATGAAGGCAGAAGAATCATCACACAGATGGGCCGTGTGGGCGTGTCCAGGACTCTCGCGTGGCGGCCATTACTGTTTCAAAGATAATTGATTGCATTAACCCGGTTTTTCACCGTTTCACAAGTCGATCCACATTCCTGAGTGGCTGTTTAGTGCGGAGCTTTGACCTGACAGGAAGCAGTAATGATGTTAGTCGTGTTGCTTTTAATCGCATCGGAAATGTCAGCGTGCTTTTCCACCGAGAGGATCTGCAACTAAACCCAGCAACTAAACCTGGCGACAACCCAGCAACTAAACCCGGCAACTAAACACGGCAACTAAACCTGGCGACTAAACCCAGCAACTAAACCTAGCAACTAAATCTGGCAACTAAACACGGCAACTAAACCTAGCAACTAAACCCAGCAACTAAACCCGGCAACTAAACCCGGCAACTAAAACTAGCAACTAAACACTGCAACTAAACCCGGCAACTAAAACTAGCAACTAAACACGGCAACTAACCCTGGCAACTAAACCCGGCAACTAAACACGGCAACTAAAAACGGCAACTAAACACTGCAACTAAACACGGCAACTAAACACTGCAACTAAAAACGGCAACTAAACACTGCAACTAAACACGGCAACTAAACACTGCAACTAAACCTAGCAACTAAAATTACAATTAAACATTGCAACTAAACACTGCAACTAACCCTGGCAACTAAACCTAACAACTAACCCGGCAATTAAACACTGCAACTAAACTCGGCAACTAAACCCGGCAACTAACCCTGGCAACTAAACCCGGCAACTAAACATTGCAACTAAACCTAGCAACTAACCCGGCAACTAAATCCTGCAACTAAACACGGCAACTAAACCCGGCAACTAAACCCAGCAACTAAACCTAGCAACTAAACCCGGCAACTAAACACGGCAACTAAACACTGCAACTAAACCTAGCAACTAAAATTACAATTAAACATTGCAACTAAACACTGCAACTAACCCTGGCAACTAAACCTAACAACTAACCCGGCAATTAAACACTGCAACTAAACTCGGCAACTAAACCCGGCAACTAACCCTGGCAACTAAACCCGGCAACTAAACATTGCAACTAAACCTAGCAACTAACCCGGCAACTAAATCCTGCAACTAAACACGGCAACAAAACCCGGCAACTAAACCCAGCAACTAAACCTAGCAACTAAACCCGGCAACTAAACACTGCAACTAAACCCGACAACTAAACACTGCAACTAAATACAGCAACTAAACCCGGCAACTAAACACTGCAACTGAACACAGCAACTAAACCCGGCAACTAAAACTAGCAACTAAACACGGCAACTAAACCCGGCAACTAACCCTGGCAACTAAACCCCGCAACTAAACCTAGCAACTAACCCGGCAACTAAACACTGCAACTAAACCCGGCAACCAAACACTGGAACTAAGCCCGGCAACTAAACACTGCAACTAAACCCAGTAACTAAATCCTGCAACTAAACACTGCAACTAAACCCAGCAAACATTGCAATTAAACATTGCAACTAAACCTAGCAACTAACCCTGGCAACTAAACCTAGCAACTAACCCGGCAACTAAACACTGCAACTAAACCCGGCAACTAACCCTGGCACCTAAACCCTGCAACTAAGCATGGCAACTAAAGATTGCAACTAAACCCGGCAACTAAAACTAGCAACTAAACCCGGCAACTAAACACTGCAACTAAACCCGGCAACTAAACACGGCAACTAACCCTGGCAACTAAACCCGGCAACTGAACATTGCAACTAAACCCGGCAACTGAACACTGCAACTAAACACGGCAACTAAACCCGGCAACTAAACACTGCAACAGAACCTGGCAACTAACCCCGGCAACTAAACACGGCAACTAAACATTGCAACTAAACACAGCAACTAAACACTGCAACTGACCTGGCAACTAAACATTGCAACTCAACCTGGCAACTAAAATTACAACTAAACATTGCAATTAAACATTGCAACTAAATCTGGCAACTAACCCTGGCAACTAAACCCTGGCAACTAAACATTGCAACTAAATACTGCAACTAAACACTGCAACTAAACCTGGCAACTAACCCTGGCAACTAAACCCGGCAACCAAACCCAGCAACTAAACACTTTTCCATAAACACTCTGCATGCTGGTGGAGGTCGTTGTCACATTTTGGATGGAGGAGGAAATACTTTTCCTTAAAAAGTCTTCATTTAATTTCTCTAAATTAAAACTTTAAATCTCCTAGATTCAGCCTCTTTCTCCAGTCCTACATTTTGTCATGGCAGGACTTTTTAATCTCATATGTTTGTATTTTGCTGCAGAACGTTTCTGTCAGGCGAATGTTTGAGTTATAATCATTGCGGCTACCGCTAACTAGCTAGCCAGGTTGCCAGCTAGCTTTTCACATCTATCAGGGTAAAGTGTAAATTTGTCAGCTGTTTTCTGGATGAAGTTCCTTTCTATTCATTCTGATAAAAAGCTTTTTTGTGATGCAGCTCTTACATTTCGTTGCTGATGGTTTTAAAAAACCTTAAATTTGTTTTGGTGGAACCTGCAGAAACGCAGTTTTGGCTGCAGAGCTGCGTTTTCCAGAGAATCCACCTGCACGACGTCAGAGATCTGCCATTTCCAGTCTGATTCTGCCGTCTGATTCTCACTCCCTACTTATTCTATTTCAGAGAGGAGTTTGGAGTTAATAACTTTCCAACTTGTCCCCGGATGACTTGAGAGCCAGCAGCAGTGAAAAGAGCCTCCTTAGATGTGCCACAAAGGCCATTAAATTAATCAATCCGATAACCCCCAGCTGCTCCGCTCGCTCCCTCTCCATGAGTCTTTCCTCTTTTCAGGGCATCACTGAGGAAGAAATATAGATTTGATAAGGATGCTTACTCCGGCTCCACATCCATGCAGAGAAAACACATTTCCCCCCGGACACAGCCGAGCCTCATCCCTCTTCTGTGGGCAGATTGCGGAGCGGCCGGGACAGTGAGTGACACTATCAGCCTCGTTCCGACATCAGCAGCTCCAGATGACAGGACTCCAAAACGGCTCCATCCATAAGCTGCACCTGCTGCTGCCTGGATGTAATTCATGGTGGTGTAGTTGTGTTTGCTGCCTCGTTGTAAAGGGAGTAACAGCAAAGCAGCTTTATTACGGCGCCGCGCCAGAGATGGATGCTTTGTTATGTCGGGCCTTTATTAGAGCCACTAAATCATGTGGCAGCGATGCAGCAGAGATAATTATTGATGTTGTATTTTGCTGTTTAATGGTGTGGCACCGACACATGTAGCTCAGTGAGACCCGGCAGAGGCCCGGCCCGACCGTTCATCCGTCCTGCACGTTTTTTCTGTTCCATTAGATTTTATACAACTGTCTGCTCTGGTTTCTCTTTTATTCCTTTTATCTGTTGGCACTCAGTCGCTCTTTGTCTCTTTATGCTCCCCGTCTCCACCTCATTACGTAGTTTGGAAGACTTTCCTTCCTGGCATCTCAGCGCTCTGCAGCTGCGTTTAAGCCATTAGCTTTAACGTGTGTTTGTGTCGCTGCATGGCCTGTTGTTGTTCCTCCTCCTCTGCTTTTTCTGAGGCTGATGTGTCTTTCATTACGGCCAGCTGACAGCGCTGAGCCGGCTGGACGTCTGTTTGTCACCTTCTAATGGGGCCTGGCAGCCTACAAGGTGTGCAGCGCGCCTCGGAGTGGCCTTCTCCCTGGAAAACACCAATAATGCTGCCTGCTGCTTTCAGCCCACTGTTCAATTCCACTCCTCGTCCACGTCAGGCTGCGAATTGGATCAGGCACCGATGGACAAATTCCACGTCCGGTTGAATTGATGGGAATTGAGCGAACCTTGGCAGGATCTCACACGGTGCCAGTTTTGATCCTGCCCCACCTGTCAATTGCAATATCCAGTTTAGAGGGAAGCTATCTAATCCATTTCTGGTAAATCCTGTTTTTATGTGCCGGCGTATCGACCCGATCCCAGCTGTACTGCTGGCTTATCTATCTCTGCTGAACAAATGTTTTCATTTGATAGAGTTCCTCAGACTGCCGTTACAGCCACCCAACACCATCTGATAACATTTTATTGGATCCTTACAGTCGCATCGGAGAATAGGACAAAGTATAAAATATATATCGCATTCATTTATCATCGCTTCCTTTTTGCTTTAATTCTTCTTTGCAGAGAAACTTTGACATTTAGCTCCATGCTAACATGATAGCATCTCAGAATAGCTGCGTTGTTCTCATATTAACATCATAAAAATCTCTAGAACAAGAATCTCTAGAACAAGAATCTCTAGAACAAGAATCTCCAGAACAAGAATCTCTAGAACAATCTCTAAAACAAGAGTCCACTCAATGGGATGTCAAAAATGTGGCGCAGGAGCCATTTGTGGCCCCTAAATGATTCAAATTTGTCTCACCAGTGCAGAAGGAGACTTTTTGTTTTCAATTAGGACAAAACTATTCAAACCTTTTCAAATACAGAGTGAATGATGGAAATACAAACATTTTTTACATCATGTTTTTCTTTTCCAGATGTTTTCAGACCCTAAAATCCTGACATTTTAGCAATTTAGTAAAGTCAGGAATCCTTTCTGAATGTATTGATTATTGATAACAAAACCATTTGATAAAACTTTGTCAATATTCCACTAATGACAAAAAATAAACCTTTGCAATTTCTATGCTTCCATTTAATAAGAAACAAAGTTAAAATCACATGAGAATAATTTTATTCATGCGATAAATCATTAATTGTTCCTCCTGCCACTTCCTGTCGTCGTCTTTGTAGTTTCTTCCAGTAGAAACAGCCGTCTGCTGATCAAACTTTTTCCATTGCAGTTTGACTAAATAAATCAATTTCAATTTGGCTTGATTTAAAAAAACAAATGTTTTTTTGAAGTTGGTTTGTTTCCATTAAGGAAATTTATTTTAAAATGTGCGATTCTATGCTAAACAGAGACGCAGCTAATGTTTCTTCAATCCTGTGATGAAGGGATTGCTGACATGTCTGATCTTTCAGTCAGAATTATAAGAAAACAATTTCTGATATTTTTAAAAGGTGGAGCGAAGCAGGAGGAGTTATGATTACATGAATAATAGGGATGGAAAAGGCAAATCAGAGACAAAGCAAGAGAGATGAGAAAATGATTACAAAGGAGACAGAAGATTGAAACGGCAGAAAAGGAGGTGAATGAGAGAATGGTTGTGAATCGTCCCTGAGAGCCTCTGTGATTGGCCTGTAGCCTATTAGCACACATTTCGACCAGAGCCACATCATTTTATTAATCCCAGCTATAATTCGATTCCTCAGACGAGGGAGGAGAGGAAGCAGCTGAGGGCTGAACAGGATGTGGGAGTCAGAAACTCGCTTTTCTCGGCTCACAGATGAAAGGTTAAGAAGCCCCATAGATCTTTCCATTTTTAAACGCACCTCTGCGCCCCAGTGTGCTCTCCTCTCCGCGCGCTGGTGCGTGTGTGTGTGTGTGTGTGTGTGTGTGTGTGTGTGTGGTTGTGTGTGTGTGTGTGTGTGTGTGTGTGTGTGTTTATCTGGGTGTTGGGATGTGGAAGCGTCAGCTAATAACGAGATGTTCCTTTGAAACGTGCGAAGCATTCATCCCGGTGCGATCTTTCAGGTGAGAAGCACGGGGCGAAATGTCAACCATTAGAAATAAACAGCCTCGTCACGACAACTGCTGATGGAGAGAACAATACCGGAGAGAGGCAGAGGGATGGAAATAGAAACGGATGGAGAGATGAGGGAGAAAAGCAGGAAGATAAACCAGCTTCTTTACTGATCATTAAATGTTTCTCATCTCTTTATTTATTTCTTTTCTCTGCCTCCTTCTCTTGAGCAGAACCATAAAAAACTCAATAACTTTGATTATATCAACGCAGTTTGCAGACATTTTGTTTAACACAGCAATCAGGTCAAAGTTTGGGCTTTGACTAGGCCGATGCACAGCTATTCTTGTCTTCTTCATCCGCTCTGTTGTAGCTCAGTTTGGGATCATTGTCTTGTTTCAGAGTCTGGAATATTTTAGTTTAGTTTAGAAGGGTTTTGTTGAGTCCTCTGCATAAGAAAAGCCCAGATCACCATTCTTCCACCACCGTGCTTCACTGTCGGTTTGAGATGTTTGTTTTTCTCCAGGCATGATTCTCTTCCTCTCTGGTTTGGTGTCATTTCCTGAAACTTTGTCGAATCCCTCAGGTGTCAGTTTTAGCTTCTTCTGGCTCAAAGTCTGAACATTTTCTGATTTTTAGCTGCAGAATCAAATGGAAACGCTGTTAGTGCATTTTAAGATGTTTACTTTCTTATTTCAAAAAGGAATTAAAATGATTATTTGCATTAAAATGTTGCGTTAAAAGTTTCAGTGTTTAAATAAAGAATCTTGTCGTCAGAATAATCGATAACTGAACTAATCGATATCTTCAGCCCGGCCTGCTTGTGTTCCCTGCATTAACATGCTGCTGATTGTTTTTCGGTGTAAACATCGTTTTCGGATTAAAAGCCTGATGTTCTGACCCGGCGCCGTGTTGCTCGCATGTCCTGAACGATTCCTTCAGGTATTTTCACTTTTTTGGCCCGGTTTTTATTTACAAGTAAGATTAGGCTGGAGAACGCTGCAGCTCTCCGAGGCAGATTCCCTTTTCCCTCAGCTCCCCACCTGGGACGTCAGTCCTGATTGTTCCAAAGTGACATCCAGCACCAGATTCTGCCATCACACGTCTCCGCTCACAATAACACCCCCCAGCCGCAGCCCGGCTCCCCTGCCTTTTCGTCTATTCAGCTGCCTGTCTGCGGCAGTGACTGGTTCCTCCTCATTTGCTCCACTCACATCCAGGAGGCTGACATCGCCAAGCAGCCTGCGCCGGCTCCTCTCTCCAGCTCTCTGCTGCTGCTGCTGCTCAAGGTTTTTAATTAAAACTCTGAGTCTCTGTTGAACTGTTGGTGTCAGGATTAATTCCTACAGAATCATTTCTGTACATGTGGATGTGGGAACAATCGCTGCCGAGTCAAAGTGAACGTTGGCTGCAGAAGAGCAATGTTTTTAATGTTTTTAAGTTTTAAAATCAGGTTTTTAATGTTCATAATGCTGCTAGAAACAGAAAAACGTTTCTGTGTGGCTACAGAAAGATTGGGATAAATAAAGACCTGAGATGGAGGCTGATCTCAAAGTTACAGTTTGGTTCAGATGTGGAGTCACGGCTGGTTGGATGCATCATCTGAACCATGTTTTCATCTGGTTGGATGTTGACATGTGAACATTTTTTACGTTTTATAGAAATAAATGGACGCTGGTTGAAAAGTTTGATTGGTCCATTTCTTTACAGATTCAGTTTCCAACAAGCCACACTTTGTTTTCCTGTCCTGTTTTACCGTCATGTGAAGTTTCAGATCCTGTGAACCAGACAGAGAAGCTGGTCTGTCTTGGTGGGAAAGTGATGAGTGAGACAAAGTGAAACATAATCGCTTTAAAAATACAAACTAAAATCATTTTGGTGGATTCAGTCATCGAATGAAAAAGACTGAATTATGACCTGTGAGCAGCTTTTAGTTTTACTGCAGTTTGTTTTTATACAGGTGGGATTTCTGCTGCTGTGCTGCGTTTACAGACAGTCGGAATTATAAAGTTGGACACAAGTGGTGTGTTTTGTTTGTTTTTGTTTGTTTTGTTTGTTTTGTGTGTTTTATTTGTTTTTGTGTGTTTTGTTTGTTTTGTTTGTTTTTGTTTGTTTTGTTTGTTTTTGTTTGTTTTGTGTGTTTTATTTGTTTTTGTGTGTTTTGTTTGTTTTTGTTTGTTTTATTTGTTTTTGTGTGTTTTGTTTGTTTTGTTTGTTTTTGTGTGTTTTGTTTGTTTTTGTTTGTTTTATTTGTTTTTGTGTGTTTTGGGCTAACAGCGAAGCGCCGTCTGCCGTATGAGAATTTGGCTCCGTGACGCCAATAAATGTAATCTGTCAAATTAACGGTCATTCTGTTTGCTTTCAGCCAAATGGGATTTAAAGTTGTTTTCAGATTTGAAGTAAGTTGGACAATATGGCAGCGAGAGCAGAGATCCACGATGTGGAGGATGTTTCTGTTTTTCGATTCGGTTTTAATATTTCCAGAGTTTTATGAAATATTTGTTTTTCTTATTTAATTCCCAGCGGCTGGGAAGCAAAACATAAAGAAAGTCAGTGTTTTCTTTAACACCATGCCATACAAAATCTATGAAGCATTAACATAGTGGGACATGAGAGATGCCGGAGTGGGGCGTGAGCATCAGGAGCGATAGTAACGGTGACGCTGCAGCAGCTGAAAGCTCTTCCTGCCTCTGAAGAAGATGAAATAAATATTCCACAAATCCACTGAGGGACAAACTCCCACGTTTTGCTTTTCTATCCGCTCTGCCTTCTGTAAACACTCTGAAGTTTCCTCAGAAATCCTCCATCGACTCGTATTCTCTTTCTGCTGGCGGCGCTGCTGGGAGTCCTGCGGCGCCTCGCCCGCCTCGGGCTGCATGCCGCTCCGCATGGCTGCATCCACGCTAACGCCGCATCAAACGTGGCCGGCCCGTTGTGCACAGAGCGTCGGCCATTATTACCCTTTAAGACGCTAAAATCTGATCACCACTAATTAATTTCTGCCTGTCATCTTTGCTGCTTGTAGACGATAATTTGGAAAAGTTTCTGTTGACATCCAGCGCCGGATTGTTGAGGTTTAAATGTTCTGCATGTGAAAATCTGTTTACACAAAATGTCCTGGATTTGAATGGTTGATTGCATTCTCATGGTGATTTGGTGTTCGGCTTTCAGAGCCGGGCCCATTTGTGACCCTTCATCACCGGCTGAATGTGCTTCATGAGCTCTAATCACTTCAACCATGCAATGATTTTTCTTTCGCAGACGGTTTCATTTAAATACATTTACTGAGCCGTGGAGGAAAAAACATGTTATAAACAAAATAAAACCACAGCAAAAAGTAAACGTGTGAAATTTACAATCCTGATAAAAAGACGATCATGGTGAAATTAAGATGACTTTAAATACCAGTAATAAAAACAATGCAGGTTGGTGATTAAAGGTTTTCTTCCAGTAAAAGTTGATCCTCCATGGAGACAGATGGACACCAAACCGCTAACGGCTCCGGCTCTGAACTTCTTGGTTTCCATGGTGACCGAAGCCACGTTTCCATCCAGCTGACATGCAAGTTTCAAGTCGACTTTTGAAATGATGCAAAAAAGAACAAAAAGGAAAATGTGCATTATGTGTTTCCATCTATTGGTTTGGAGCGAATGCATCATTAAATGTTGAAACGTAGAGCTCTGCTAACGTTTCTGGTGCGGCAGAAATTGAGGAAGTTATTTTCAATTTTGCCATCAACCGTTTCTAATGCGACATGTCAAAATGTGCTTAAACAAATGTTGATGGAAACACGGCTAAAGACAAGAACTTCTCAGTCCACTGAGTTGTGGAACCCAGACATCATCCCAGGCGAAACATCTGAGCTCTGAGGAAACATCAGGTGGATGGAAACGCTCAGGTAACCGACAAACCAAACGCACCTTGAAATGATCGTCTACTCGGTTCTGCTGGACGGAACCATAAGTTATTTAAATCCAAATCTTGTGGCCTGTCCCAGAAAACTGGGTCACCACCGGGTGATTCAGCACAAACATGAGAGCAACTGTTCAGCAGAACCAAACGGACTGAAGAGAGGAGAACATGGACATCTGACTGGATGTCTGAGGTGTTTTTATCCACCGACTGACTGAAGAATGTGGATCTGAAAGGACAGAACGGCAAAGAAAAGGCTGCAGTTACTCAGACTCCGTTTTTTATTCCTGCTTTTCCAGAGAGGAATAAACATGTTGTGATCTCAGGAGTTTCTTCTGACATCAGCCAAGTTGAGCAGCGCAGTCCTCAGGCGAAAGTCACGTTCCCTTCCCTGTGAATCTATTCAGCGCGCGTCTTAAGTGTGGAGATGGAAAATGTGTGAAGGCATGATACTGTTCCAGGGACTTGAGTGAAATTTGCACCTTTTGTCATGCACACAATCAGGAGCTGCACGGTGATATTTGTTTGTCTTTGTTTGTCTTGCTGTGAGGTTTGTTTCCTGGGAGGAGTGCAGCCGCTGCACCTGTCACTCCCTCCTTGTTCTACCTTGTTTTCAGCTGAAAACACACACGCCTGCACGCATGTACACCGACTCAGGAACCGCCAGAGTTGTTTTTTCACCACTAATTGCCAATGCTAATTTTATCTCCAGAGAAGTAAAAGTATTAGTACAAAGCTGTTCTTGGAGCTTAGATGTTGTTCCTGTGCCAGACGTCTTTGAGAAAAATAACATCAAAATAAATTGTCAAGGCTCGGCGTCTACAAATCTTGACTGAAAAACCTTTGAAATTCAAACAGAGATGCTGCTCTCAGTTGATGCAATAACAATATTTTCTAAGTGTTTGCAATAAGAAAATGTTTTTCTCACTGAAAAGCATTTCTGATACAATATGGACTCTCCACCGGATGTCCTCACATTCAACACAAATGAGTTCAGGAATTAAATTATTATTTTAAAAAGTGAAATAATTGGGAATCAGTTGAAGTCAAAAAGCTGTTATTGTTAGTGAGGAACCATTAACAATAAATGTTAATGATTATAAAACACATCCCAGCTGGGACTGTTTCTCCAGATCAGTGGATTTATTCACCAAAAAATCCTCATTTCATTTTCTGATTGTTTTAAAGAACCGGAACCAGACGACAGAAATCAGCCGCTCGTCACGACGGACCAAACTTTGGCGTTTTTGGGTTGATGTGGAGTTTTATTATTCCTACAAACATTATTTCAATGACTTGTTCAAACTCCCAAAACCCAAATTCAAATTCAAAAATACTTTTTTGGTCCCAAAGGGAAATGAAATGTAGTTTTCTTCAGCAGTGGAGTCGTGTGCAAAGTGGTTGAGTCAGAAAATCCTGATTAAAAGTTTGAGTCTAACAGAAATCAGATGTTTAATGTTGAATCATTTCCTTCCTAAACCTTTTAATGACTCAGATTGTTTTCTCCACTTTTCTTTGCTTTCTCTCTTTTTGCAGCTGATGTTCTTCATCCATCCTTCGTTCCACTTCTTCACCAGAACTTCCTTTGTGTTGTGATCACATGTGCAAACAGGAAGTCTTGCAGCAATAAAAGCTTTTATTCTTGAAACTATTTCTGCTCTTTTTCCAACCACAGTTATGTGACCTATTGACTCGAGCTGGGGCTCTAATCACAGCGTGACCTTTGACCTCAGGAGCCTGGCGTTGGGGTATTCCCATCTGAGAGCCTTGGGATTGACTCAGAGGTTATTGGCTCAGCTAATTGCTGTTTGCATGGCTTTATTAGGATCCCAGCTTTGCCTCTGTGACATTTGAGTCTTTTCCTTTTTTCCCGTTTTCCATTTCGTCTCTCCGGCTCCGACTTCCTCCTCGCGTTCTGGGGAAGGAATTAGACATTGTTTGGTGTGTGATTAAGAATTCATGCTTAAAGTAGCGGCGGGCAGATCTCCAGAGAGAGAAGAGCAAACATTAATATGCGCTTAATAACTCTTTCTATCCACTTCCTAGTTTTTCCTTTCCTCCTTCGGCTGTTTGGGACGGATTTCCCTCCACGTATGAAATTATGATTTTGAAGGAATAAAATCTGATGAATTTGTTGGCCTGATGGAAATCACACTGCAATTTTTGCAAACTGGTTGAAAATACAATTAAATTAAAAACTTAAATAAGACTTTTCCTCCTAAAACAACCTGCAAATATTGATACATTTCTAAAAATGATGGACTTTTGACATATTTCAGGCTTTTTCTTTTAAATGCTCTCAGACCAGAGGGGAAATGCAGAGTTATGACTTTTAGAAACAAGAATGAGATGCTCAGTTTTATGTTGGATTCTCTGTAATCCACTCAGTTTGCTTTCAGATATTTGAGAAGAAGATCATTTCTTTGACCTGGAAAGATGTTCCAGAGAAAATGTCTCATTAGAAACCTGGTAAAAACACATTCAGTCGGTTTCAAACCTCTGCACTCTGATTGAATGTGACTATTGTATAAAATTTTGTTAGAATTTTGTCCTTTTCAGTGAACTTTTACGTTTTTTATACAGTCTGTTATTTTTTCTGTCTCCTTTATTTGTGTGTGGGCCGTTTCCTGTCTTTGTGCCGAACCTTTGCTGTCTTTGCCTGTTGTGTGTGTGTGTGTGTGTGTGTGTGGGGGTGTGTGTGGGGGTGTGCGTGTGCGTGGGTGTGTGTGGGGGTGTGTGTGTGTGTGTGTTCTTGCAGAGTGAAATGTCAGTCTCATTTCGCTGTTATTACTTGGGGGACGAAGAGGACGGCTTTCCTCTGTAATCTGGGCCTCCCTGCGGCCGCCACTCAGTACCTGCCAACACACTCGCCGCCGTTACACCGAGGCTTTTAAACACCTCAGCCTCTCACTGTTCCATTAGACGTGCAAAACATTTTGTTTTCTATCTGCATTCCCGCTGTGCACGGCACGCAGACACGGCGGGTGAAGGGTGACAAATGGTTCGGTTAAAAGCATGAGGAAAAGAGCATTTGATTGACTGATTGTTTGTGTGGATCAGAATAATCAGCACCTGCATGCCCAGAGCGCTGCCTTTCTTCTGAAACAACTTTTCTCCTAAACTCTTATCAGGAATTAGCTGTGTGAGAATAACAGTAGTTGTGATGTTAGGAGTCGGCCATCTTCTCCTGCTTTAAATTACAAGCTGATTTGCTCAGTTTTTAGGTTGGTTCATTAATTTAATCTTTTCATTTCATAACTTAAGAGATGAATGTAGAGCATTGGCCAAGCTAAACTGTAAAACTCTCTGACTTCATAATGTGAATATATTTAATTAAAAATAATAACCTTTCAGTTTAAAACAGTTAAAATGCAAAACAAAACAGAAAGTTTGAGATCAGATCAGAGACTGAATGCTCTTTTCCAACTTTATTTATTTATTTCAATATAAAATAAAATGAACTTTGGTGACACTTTAAATATGTTCTGAAAACAGGTGAAATAAATCTGTCTGAAACATGTGACCCACTCCAAACGTTGTGTAATTCCCATTATATGGCAATTATAAAGTCAAGCCCGATATATGGTACATTTTGTGATTTAAATGATTATTTTTAATAAAAACTTAAAAGGCACATTAATTATGTTCTTTCTGGTCTAAACATCACTTCATGTCACTGAAGTGTGTGGTGATATTCAGTGTTCTGCTGCTTTAGGGTTAGGGTTGTTCATTTAGTCTGGACAAAAATAAAATGATGTAAAAGTCAAACAGAAACTCTAAACTCTGGTTTTAAACAGCGACGCCTCGACTTTCTGTCATCGCAGCTAAAAATGGGAAAAAGATCTGAAATTAGATTTTTATTGCACAAACACAATGTAGCATAAATGTATTGTGTGGCAGCCTTGCACTGCAAAATACCAAAATACCAAGTATTTTTAGTCTTATTTTTAGTGCAAATATATTAGTACACTTGAAATAAGAAAAAATATGTATAAGTAACTTTTCAGCAAGATGTTGGAGTTAAAGTAAATAATTCCTTAATGTTGAAGAAAAAGAACCAGCTACATTAGCAGGTAAAACAATTTCCCCGTGTTATTAGTGAACCACATTTCATCAAATTAAGAAATTATTTACTTAAAACAAACTCCGACGTCTTTCTGAAGTTACTTGTTAGTTTGTCTTATTCCAGGTGTTTGAATAGATTATAATTTATTGATCTCAAAGTGTTAAAGTACAAATATAACCACTGATAAAAAAATACATGTGATATTGTAAATAATGTTAATATGACTAAATATAAAATGAATAAGAATTGATATGAAATATGTTAATCTATAAATAAATCTATAGGAGACTCCAGAGGAATTTGGACATTAGAAACTAAATGTTGGAGAGATTTTGTTTTTGCAGATTATTATGTTCCTGATAAACTGTTTTGCTTCCTTTGATCCAATAGTTGACTGAAGCTCAGCTCAGTAACCTGCGTGAATATTTGATGGTTGTTGTCAGCGGCGCTGCGTGTTGACAGCAGAAGAACGTTCTCCAGAACCAGAGTTCCTGTGAACCCTGAACGTTCTGCAGCTACAGGGAGTCATTTATGTGCTGCCGGCCGGCCGGCTGCAGGTCGGGTCTCACCGCTGCCCTCTCCACAGTGAGCCAGCTGTGCTCTGACTGTCTGTGAATATGTTAGCATGCCAATGAAGCCGTGCAGAGCAGTTCTGCATATGTTTGCAAAGCATACCACTCTGAAGTGAGTAGGAGGAGGAAGCGTGCCCTCAGCTTGGACCGCCTTTAGCCCAGGGGAGAAAATGTCTCTTAAAACACAAACATGCATCTGTCCTTCTGCTGAGCGAGACGGGCAGGTCAGTCTGCGAGGAGCGATGTGAGGAGGCGGAGGAAGGAGAGGCACCAGATGAAATTGAAATAGAAATCTAAGTCACTGGAAACAGAAACGGGACTCTTCATTTCGCCTTGTTGTGCAACCATGTATGTTTTGTAGCCGCCATCGCTCTTTCTGTGTCTGCGTCGCCCCGCAGCGTCCCGCCGATGATTGATACGCACCCAGAGCGCAGCGAGCTACGGAGACACAGAAAAATCATGCATAAAAGATGAGCGCAGTTTATTGTGTTTTCCTGGGGGCCAGCGGAGAGCACAAGTTATGGATTTATGCTGCGTGTGATTGGACGAGAGCTCACACCCAGGGGACGAATCCCGAGCAGGAAGGGAGGGGGAGGCGCTTCAGACGAACTGATGTTTGACCAGTGTAAAACACTTGGTGACAAGTGGCTGGAGGGAGCCGCCGGCCCGCTGCAGACCCTTACTTTACTCAAGGCAATGGAAGCTGACATCATAATTACATTATAATAGCCTGGTTTCACCTCTCAGTCAGCTGTTAGCTACCAAATGGACTGAGTGGGCCGAGTCTGCACCCTGGCGGGGGGCGTCGTCTCGTTGGGTCGCACTGATTAATTGGTTTGCTGATGTGTCTGGTCACTACTTATTCAACACTGGATGCTGGTCCTCATGATGGATGCGACGCGGTTTGTTTCATGACAGTGTTTAATTGATCAATTTCTGCGGGAAACCATTAAGCTGAAATCATTCTAATGAGACATTTTGATTGGGTTCCACACAAGTGTGCTTGAATATATTTTCCTCTTGTTGCTCAGGGTTTTAGTGTCCTATTACCCTCCATATATGTTGATAATGAGCTTCTCTCAGTTTGCTGAGAATAAATTTGGGCGAGAAATACTGGATAATTGGAACGAGTCTTTTCACATTCATCGCTTTTAAAGAACCAAGTGACAGCTTTGATGCTAATCTTGGTCTTGATTCTGTAACAAAAACAGTAAAAAAAAACAAAAAAACAACATAATGTGTGAAAAAAAAGACAATGGAGATTCTGTCAGAGTGCAATCCATCAATTAAAAGTTTCTGCAAGCTGATTTTAGTGGAATAAACACAAACTAGCGACTGGAAAAATAAGCAAATGCAGAGAGGGAGATCTGTCAGATGATTCAGTAACAAGAAAACACAAAGATGTTCTTCATCTTTCAAATAAAACATCCACTGAGCATGCTAATGCATCTTTAGCATGCTAGCTGTAATGTAGCTTCATAGGTTTGTTGATTTTATTTAAAAAACAAACTACTGAATAGAAAATTAAATGTTTCATGGAGAGAATCATTGCATGAAGTTACAAACTGTAAAAATAACACACAAAGGTTGTTCTGTTAATCTAAGGCTAGCGTTAGCACTAGCAAGCATCTGCAACCTCCATTAGCATTAGCTGGTAGCATTAGCATAGCTAGCAGCTGCTGCCAGAAGAGTCTGACCCCCCAGTGGTGTCCAGTCTGGTTCTAACGGCCCGGGGTCCTGCAGGTGTTAGGTGTGGCCCTGGTTCCGCTCCAGTCATTTGATTTTGGAGAAATTATCAAAATTAGAATTTCATAACTGCAGTTTGTGGAATTATCTGATTTAAGGGTTTAATAAAGCTTCTCCATGCAGTAGGATGTTTATTTACTAAGTCGCCATATTTGTTTTGTCTGAAATTAAAAGCGATTAATCATAAACTTCCTGTGACCAGGAACTCCTTCCTCTGCCGTCTTCGCTCTGCAGCGGCGCTGAAGTCATTTCGCGGCGGTGGATGATGATGGTGTTGCGTCCTCGCCAGGCGCTGCACTTATGAAAGTTTGCCTCTTGATTATGAACACTTTAGCTGTGACCCAGCGATCTCTAATCACGCCCGTGTCTCCCAGCTCGTATTGATCGGGGCTGCAGAGCTCCAGTGAATCTCCCTCATTGATCTGCTTTGATTCCTCCGTTTCATCTCCTCGTAGCTCAACTAATTGGCCTATTCTTCGTCGACAAGTCTGACTTTTATGCCTGATATTACAGAGCTGTATTTATTCCCTTGAGGGGAAAAACAAATTAAAGGGAGGGATTCCTCCTCCCTCGTCTTCCTCCTCTTCCCTCATACTGATATAATTCTTATGAAGCCTTTTCTCTACTAGATGCTCATAAATTCAGAGAAGAAATCATTATTTTCTCATAAATGTGATGATATTGCTCTCATCGGGCAGGCTGTGATGTAAAAGTACTTTATGAGATGGGCTATATTTCCTACACGTCACATGACGGCTGAACGGCTTTCTGATTGGCTGAGCGCCATTGGAGGTAATGCCGTTTTATTAAATGGAGGCTCACAGACGCTTCCCATCTGGGAGCGGACCAGCCTCCTCATCCGTCTCTTTGTCCAGGAAGAATTAAAGATGAAGGAGACCCTCCTCTTCCTCCTGTGGGGGACATTGTCTCTGTAAACATTGTCCATCTCTTTGATTTAGAGTCAACAGTTGCCTTGTTGCCAGTGCGTCCCGTTCAGCCCTGAGGCTGGTATTGACCAGTTCATTACTGGGAGCTTTTGTCCAGCTGCTGGGATTACAGCGTTTCACTGAGACCTTCTGTTTGATGGAGAGGCGGGAGATTGTTGTAGGAAAACAGCACAAAAAGAAGATAAAATGTTTGCAAATTAGAGATGTTTGGTATGTACTGAATATGCATCAACAGGCTGTGGTGGAGAATCCAACCAGCAGAAATGTTACCAAGCTGTTTGTACAGAATTGTCTGAAAAATATATTTACCATAAGTGTAAAGAGGCAAAAATATTCATATGCCTGGTATATTTAGCTTTAAAATCATTATAAATTATAACTTTATTTACATTTTATCTTTTTAAGGTCAGTTCTGAATTCAAAACGCTTCTTATAAATGCTGAGTAGCTTTTTGCTGTTTTCCAACTCTTATTTAGAGTATTTTATTCTTAAGTTAACTCCACAACTTTAATTTTGGAAGGCCTCCTTTCCATCACCTTAGTCTGCTTCAAAACGTCAGAAGAAACATCTAAAACGGTTGGAGGTATGAATAATTGTGGGCTTACCTGATCTTATTCAGTAAATACTCTAGAATAAATCATAGAATAGCAATAAGAGCGCTGTTCATTTTTTCATCTAATTGGCTAAAGTTAGCACACTTTATAGTAATAAAATAGTAAATCACTAAAACTAGAGGCAATTTTTCCTTTTATATGTTTGAAGGTGAGAAGCTTAAATAACCAGGATGACATAAAACACCAGGTAAAGATGATAACTCCACCAGGCGGTCGATAAAAGCCAAATTAATTCCTTAGCTTTGGTTCCCTGTGGGGAAACAAGGGCCCATTAGGTATAATGAAAATGACTGAAGTAGCTGCGCTTCCTGGCAGCTTTAATATTTCCCTGAAGTCTCATTTAGGTTATTTGGTGCTGCGCTCATCGACATGCTGTTCTGCACCTGCGTCTGCATTAACTTCACTCGGCTACATGTTGCCGCCTCAAGCGAAGGTCTGCAGGCGGCGGTGGGAGCCGCCGCGCCGTCGGCGCTTTGCCTGCAGAAAATTGTTTCAGAAAGCAGCTTCTGCACAAGTATTCACACCCGAAAACTGTACAACGTCACGCCATGTTCAATAAGTCAATCAATTCATCAATCAATCAATCAATCAATGTTTCACTCAGACGTCAGCAGAGAGGCAGAGAACCAAAAACTGCAAGAGTAGCTCTACTTCAACGTACTTTCACTCAAGAGATGGTTAAAGTCTGAGTAACTGATCAAATTATCGATCACTTAATATTTCAAAATTACACCATCAGATGGAGCAAAACATGAAGGTTAGTTGAAATGTTTGTTTTTTAAGGACAAAAATGTCAATAATTTATAGAAAAAAACAAAAAGTTTCTTTCAATAGAAAACGAAACTTTAACAAACTGCAGGTTCATTTTATCTTTCATTCAGTGAGTAGAAAAAGTGTAGAGATACTTCATAATATCTCTATTATTATGAAGTATAATAGGCCCCTTCGTATCGGTCCAATGGGAGCAGCCTGAGTGGAAAGTAAAAGTAAAAAGTACAGCGTAGTAAAAATACTGGTAAAAGTACATATTTACTTATTGTAAATGTAACTGGTTCCTACCAAACTCTGGACGTCAGCGTGATCGACCAGGCTACTCTAACACCAACAACTTTAACGTGGAAGGAAAATAGTTTGATTTTCATCATTTTTATGTGTTAAATATTATAAAATTCAGCATATGTAAGTAATCTCTCCCTCTGAGTAAATACTCTGCAGCTACAGGTACTTTAATCATACTTTAATCATAATACTGCAGGTGTAATAACAGCAGCAACCAGGACGTCCATGTTTGTTTACTTCCTGGTCTTGCTTTGTCCCGCCCCCTTCGTATCTGTCCAATGGGAGCAGCCTGAGTGGATTTGTTTATATATTTGAAGAAAGCACATTGTGAAAATAAAATGCACCAAACTAGAAAACTAAAATCCGCTTTTGGTCCTGACAGAATTTTATTCACATTTAGAAGTTAGTTAGAAATGTATTTATTGTCTGAAAATTTGAAAAATCTGATTCAACAGCAGAAAAGTGGCAATGAAAGCATATCAACAATAGATATAATATAGAAAAATAAAATAAAAAACTGAACAGGAAGAGTGAAGTGATAACATAAAAACCATGCAGGTTTTAGAAAAGGTGTCATCTGTAGCTCTTCTTAGAGTCGCTGTGTTTTCTATTCTGTGTTTTCTATTCTGCGTTTTCTATTCTATGTTTTCTATTCCATGTTTTCTATTCTATGTTTTCTATTCTGTTTTCTATTCTATGTTTTCTATTCTGTGTTTTCTGTTCTATGTTTTCTCTTCTGTTTTCTATTCTATGTTTTCTATTCTGTTTTCTATCCTGTGTTTTCTATTCTATGTTTTCTATTCTGTTTTCTATTCTATGTTTTCTATTCTATGTTTTCTATTCTGACTCTCTGCTTATGAGACAGAAAAGTTTCTTGGTTTTGAATCGTCTCTAACTAAACTCCTTGCGGCTCGGCAGCATTCAGCAGGCAGTCTTGTGCTTTCAGTGAGGTGGTGTCATGTTTAGTTACGCTCTCCATAATGGAGAGCTCCTCTTTTCATTAGCCCCGGTTTTAAACGGGCCGCGCCGCAGCAACATGTGGCGGTGATCAATTTGAATGTCATTAACATGGGCGGCTCTGAGGTCCGGCCCCCATTCTCCTCTCTCCTCAAAGCCCAGTAATTGAATCAAGGAAACGGGCGGCGGCGCAGAGCTCCTGGTCAAGCAAACAAAAGGATTATTAACACCGCCGATGACATCGTATTTACAGAAGAGGCTGAGGGAACTGTGCCATTTACAAAGCAATTTGCTGCTGAGATGGTGCAAGAATAAATAAAGGGGAATTTGTTGTTGATTTGCGTATGAAGGGGGAGACATGAGGGACGTGTTCGTCCTCAGGCGAGCGCTGAATGACTGGGAGTCGGGTTTTAATATGCTGCTTGATGCCTGGAGTTCATCTCACACGTTCAACATTCAGAACAGAACCGGTCCACATAACCTTTAAGAAGATTACAACCACACCTGCAGTAATAGCTTTTCAGCTGAAAACATGTTGCTGTTTGCTTCCTGGAATGTTTTTATTTCCGTTTTTCAGAAAAGAGAAATTCAAATGCGTCTTGTTGGAGTTTTCCCCAACATTTAACTCCCTCACCTCCTCCTGAGAGTACAGACTAACAGTTTAGGACTCACATGATTGTCTTTCTAAGGAAAACTGAAGCCTGGACTCTTCCAATGTCTCTCATTCGTTCTCCTGACACACATCCACGCTCTCACACACATTCATTAGAATTTGCCACTGATCTACAGTGTGACCAGACCCATTTCTCCACCCCGGCGCAGAGGCCTATCACACACTTCAGCAACGCGTAACCAATAACTGAAAAAGCGCATGACTGAAAAATGAAAAGAGATAGAAGCAGATGAAGTGCAGTAGATGAGCGAAAGAAGAGGGAGCTTCAGCTGATGGAGGGAGGCTGGGGGTGAAGCAAAGGATGAAGGATGGAGCCAACCGGGTGGCATTAGTGGGGAAAGCCTCTCCACTCGGCTCCGATAAGAGATGGCCTGGCCAATGATGTGGAAGCGTTCTGATTGGCTGAGCCTGATCTCCATCCAGAGCGCCACCGTAACACTGTCGGATATTTCATACTTCACTCGTACAGTCGTGACTACTTCAGGGTACCGCGGCTTTGAAACCCCCACACATCCCATAATACTCTGTATTTATACTTCACTGCAGGCCAAAGTTAGAGCCTGGACAGAGGCGCTGCACCGGCTTCATTCAGAAAAGATGCTAAAGACGCAGGTTTTTACTGATGATCTGATAGTATAGAAATATCATGGATTTATACTGGAAACATTTGTGGTCATAAATAATCTACACCAATCACTGTATTGAAGGAAAAACCCCAAACATCAGCAGACTGGAGGCCAGTTACACAAACAAAAGGCTAACAGCTGCATGTAGGCAGGACAGGAATATTTACTTCACTAAGCTGCTCATACAAACTGCATTAAATCATGTTTTCAAATGCATTTGAAAACAGTGGAGAAAATAGTAACATTACCAATCAGATTTGGAGTTTGTTGTGAAAACGATTAATTAAAATTTTATTATGATGAGATATTTTCCACAATAAATGATTAACGGTACAATAAATCCTCCAAGCTGCTTGTTTTGTCCTTTTTTATGGGAAAACTGTCAACAGTTCTTCACAATAAGCAATAGATACATATCTAAATTTAACAATTGCTTAAGTTTGTGTCAATATAAGGTTAAATGTGTGCTGAGATCATTTTCCACTAATTTATCACCACTAGAAATAATTTTTCACTGAAAGAAAAAAACAATAATACCAAATATTTTGTCTGGTTTCTGGTGAAAATATCTTAGTTCACCTGAATTAAGACAAAACGAACTTAAAAAAGCTTGTTTTAAATAAATATTCCTTAATATTGATGAAAACGTTCTAGTTTCATTTCAGATTATTTCACTTATAACATGGGAAATGGTTTTGTTTTAAGTAAATTTATCTGTAATAAGAATTTAAAACAAACTTCTATATCTTGGTGAAAAGATTCTGGTAAGTTGGTTTTGTCTTATTACAAGCATAATTCACTCTAGAAAGAAGAGTAATATTACTTGGTTAGATTTGCTGTCTTTGCAGTGTTCAGTTTTTAAATAAGGTTAAAATATCTTTATTATTTATGGATCAGGTTGGGACAAAACGGATCAGAATGTATTGATGAGAAAACATTTGCTTTAAAAATAAAACATACAGCCGGAAACAGTGTTAATTTTCTACTGTAGGTAATAATTTCTAACTCAACAGATTAATGAAAAAGCCATAAATGTTGATTTTATTTCTAATCCAAAGTTTTAGACTGGGGGTCAAACTGAGATCCTGTTTCTGCTCCAGAAATATTCTTATTAGCAGAAATTCAGATGTTTTTGTGAGGATTCACATGGAAAATAAAATGCAGAGCTGGTTTGACTTCTGGTTATGTAAATCCTGACAGCTCGGCCCGATGGGATGCGTTCCCGCTCCGTGTTCGACTCCGTGTTCGCTCTTCAACCCGGACTTCTTCTGGGCAGCCTGACCTCGCCGTTACCCACCAACCAGCTGCTTATGATTATGTAGGACGGGTCGGGGAGCAGCGGTGCCATCTGGAGGAGCGGGAGGTTCTGTCCCAGCGGGCCGGTCAACCTGAAGGCCGGTGGTGGGCGCGGGTCCGGCGGTGCTGCTCAGCAGAACCCACAGTCTGCTGTTGGGTTGTAATCACGCCTGTTTGACAGAATGAATAAACAGTCCGAGTATGTCAGGGTTTGTTCTGACCCGAAAGGAACTGGAAAAGCGGCGCTGGCTGCAGGCAGGAAAGGTCATCCTGTGGCTGCAGGCATTAAGATACGACCACACAGGATCTCACATCGTTTTCAATGGGTTTTAGTTATAAACTAACAGAATACTGAGGAAGAAAAATCATACATCTAGTCTGAAATGGGTTTTTATTCAGTCAGCTCTTCGTAAGCAGAGGTCTGCTGGGTCTAGGAGGAGATGTTGAATGTTTAGTCCAGGTCTTCTGCCTGGTTCACACAACAAGATTTTTTTCTCTGTCCAGATTTTCCCTCCAACAACCTTCAGGAGTCCTGATGATCAGGATGGATGTAAAGATCATTTTAGATCTTCCTGCTGTGTATTCAGAGCTCCCATCTGAAATCAGGGACGTTCAACATGTTGGATCGTCTGGGAATGAGCTGAATGCAGCCTGTTGAATGTTACATGTAGCCAATCAGAAAGCGAGGTGAACATGGAGGGAAATCCAAAATACAGAAGACAAAACAACCAAAGACGCATCAGAAAGTCACAAACTGTCTCCACTGCTTCTTCCCCGTCGGCCATGTTTGTTTACTCTGAACTCACGTTGGGTCTCACAAGATTTCACGAGATTTCCCTCCTGATATTTGAATGTTGTGGAGTGAAATTGGTTTGTGATCACACACTGTAAAACCAAACCTGTTAAAGCTAAGATTGTCTATCATCATGTCGAATCTCAGGTTTTGAAAAATGACTGACGACTTTAACATCTTGCCACCACCAGTGTTTGTTTTCCAACACAAAATGTATGTTGGATGTTTTCAGTCTGAATGTTTTAACCTAAATTCTGGGTTAGGGTCACACTGGAGCCTGCAGTTTGTCCTTCCTCTCTCCAGGTCCAGAGAAACCTCCAATAAACTTGCAGATTATTTCCCAGTATGTGAATTAATATGGGTTTTATTTAGGGTTTTTAAGTACAGGAGGTGAAATCATAATTTATCCCACCAGATTTAACTAGTTACATTTACTCAATTACAATTACTTAAGTAACTTTTTTTTTTTTAAAGTACTTTCAGGAGCTGTACTTTTTACTCTTACTTGAGTAAAATTTCTGGATTTTCTACCCACTGAATGAAGAACAAATATGTTTTAACCAGAAATTCACCAGACTCAGACACACTGCAGCTTTTGTTCAAATTTCATAAGTTTTATATTGAAATACACAGATTTGGAAACATTGTCTTCTTCTTGACTTTATTTTTTGTTACTTAAATGAATTATTGTCATTTTGGTCCTTAAAAATGTCCACTGAACTCTATATTTTGATCTGTCTGATGATGTAATTTTTAAAAATTAAATGATTGATAACTTGATCAGCTACTCACTACTCTTACCTGAGTGTAATGTTTTGTGAACTCTGCCCTCCTTTGCATGCCACATGTAAAGCTTTAATTTTCCTGAAATACGGAAAACCATCATCATGTATAACTTTGATTTATCACATCATATCCCATCATAAATACACTGAGGTTTGTGTTTGTATCTGGAGTAAACTGGGAGATTAAAAGGGGAGTGAATACTTTTCTAGCTGTGTATTTCTGAGCGTCCTCCATGAATCGGAGCAGCGGACCGGTTCTGCTGAACAGCCTGTTATTTGCTGGTCGACTCCACAGAACAGGAGGACTGCAGAGCCGTTTAATGACATCCTCCACAAAGCAACAGATAATTAAAACTGACAACTGGAGACTGGAGGAGCTTTTGTTTGGCCTTGCTGTGTTTAACACGTTAAACAACATGCGAGCGACTTTTCCCTGAATGTTCATTACTGGATTTGATTATTTTAGAGAGGTGAAAACCAGTTGAGTGATGCTGGAGCATAATTAGTTTAATCTGTGCAGGGTTAAACCCGGATGTGATCGGACATGTTGGAGCCATTTCCTTTCATTCCAGTACTAATCCTCAGTGTCTTTATCTGCCGTCCACTCCTACGGTTCCCGCCTGACCCGAGACGGCGAGCTCATCGCCCAGAGGTCGGCCCCAAAGGCCGACCCTCAGAGGCAGATTACGCTCCGACTGAGACGACTTCTCCTCAGTCCTTCTGCTTTTTAAACATTTTTTGAAGCCAAGTCTTATCGCTGAGATGCTCCATAGCCTCGACGTTATCAGATCTGACACCAACAGGAGGAACGCTAGCAAAAGGCGACTCGTTCGCTTAAGGAAACCAGCAGGACGCCATGAAAAGTTCCTTCCTGAGAGACAGACGGACGTGGATGTCATCTCCTCCTCATCTTCTTCTGTGGTGTTTTAAAATGTCAGCGTAAATCACATAGTCAGGGAGAGGCAGTTGACTCAGTTTTTCACACAAAGCCTCATATATTTTTTTTTACATTTCTTAAATTTGATGCAGTGTGAGGCAGGTAAATGTTCTGCCTATTCTGGACCTGCTGTCAGCTTTTGACCCAGTTGAATGTCGGAAGAGACTTGCAAAACCCCATAGATGTAAATAACCTCAGTAAGTGAAGCAGCATCTGGCTGAAGATTAAAAACAATACATATTAATAGATTATTATGGGTATCTTCTGTAGATTTGCAGTGTTTTGTTTATTTGGTTTTGTTCAAAATTAAAAGTTTGAATTAGTAAGAATGTCTGCTTTCCTAACAAAACAAACAAAATGAAGCATGAATGAGGCTTCAGTTATAGAGAACATTGAATGCAAAAGTATTTGTCATACAAAACATGTCTATTTGCCACGTTATGCTAAAATATGGGGCTGCAGATGAAATAAATTAAGAGCCGTTTGAGAACCGAAAGAACCAGATCTTCTTTGGGAGCCGAGCCACAAGAGCCGGCTCTCTGGAAAGAGCCGAAATTCCCATCACTACTAGAAATAGATCCGCAGATAAACTATGCAGCTCTTTTAACTCTGCCCTTTTTTATAATCGTTTTAGAGTTTAGCCACCAGGGGGCAGCAGATAATCATTCATCTTCGTCCAAAGACGAATAAGAATCTCTTGCTCTGTGGAAGAGAACGCTAGGTGACGCCATCTTGGATCATCGTTGTCGCTGCTAGCATTGGAAGCAGAAATAGAACATAAATTGAACTTTTAAGGAAAATTCACGACGAGAAGCAGATTTGATGAAGAGAATATTAACTGATAAAGCGGAGAAGATTTTAAGTTTTATGATTCGAACTTGAATTTATTTACGTTTTGACTAACGGATATCACTGTGAGTAACTAATTTGATTACATGTTGTTAGCATGCTAACTGAGTTAGCAAGGTGTTGAATGAGTTATTTATTGCATACAAAACCAGTCGGGATAAACGACTAAGGAATATTTAAGATAAAGTCATAAATTGTTATGTGATGATTTTTATGCGTTTTATATTGTTTTGTAGTAAATGATATAATGAAGATGGAGTGATTATCAAACATTCCTTACATTGGTTGATTTATGTGTATACAAAAAGAAAGGAGAGGATGGATTTGTATTATTTTAATGCTTAGTCAACCTGTTATGTGTAAAGAAATGTCAATATATTCCCATCATCACCACCAGTCTGTTGTCAGGTGTGTTATTGGGGATGAATGTCTAAACATTTGCTCAGGTAAATAGTTAAACTTGTCACTCAACCCAGAGTAGGTACTCTGGTTAACTGTACTACATACATACATACATACATACATACATACATACAGACAGAGCTCTGTTACAGAGCGAAGGAGGAGTTACAGTTACAGCTACATACAGATCCATTCCTGTTCATTATGGTGTTCCACAGGGCTCTGTTTTCAGGCCATTGTTGTTTTCCTACCTGCTGGCTGTTTTTCCAATTCTGTCGTCTTTTAAGGATATTTTCTGTTTTTGTTGCAGTGACAGCATACAGTTATTTATCTCTTTTCTTCCAAACTTTTACTGATTTGTCTGGATTGACTGAAAGTTATCTTCAGCTGAGTTAAAAAAAAAAAACCTGAAGTAATCTTTGCACTAGAAACAGAACTGTAAAGATGAATCAGATCTTTGGGTCTCCTGGTTATCTGGTTAAATCCTCAGTTAGAAAACTTTGACTCAGGTTTTACTCTGGAAAATCATGTCAAGTCTCTGGTTTGTTCTTGTTTTTACCATTTGAGAAATATTTCAAACTTAGCCCTGTTATCTCCCATAAGAAATGCAAATCTTAATTTATGGTTTTATTTTGTCTAGTGTAGATTATTGCAATGCACTGAACATATTTTTAATTCAAACCTCCCTAGACCTGTAGCAGTCTGTGCAGAATGTTGCTGTCAGGCTCCTGATTAGATCTTCAAAGTTTTAAATCTGCTTTTGTTTAAATTTGCTTTGTGTATTTATTATTCTGTTTGTTGAATCACTTTGGGATTTTTTTCTTCTAAAGGTGCTTTATGAATATTTACTTTCCAGGTCTCTTTGGTCCGACTACGACGGTCTTTGTTTTAACATTTCATGTAATTTTTGTGTGTTTCTGTCTTTTAGATCCTATATTTTTCAGACTGACCTTTTCTCTGTGTTTAGTTTCAGTGCATCATTTCTCACCTTGACCATAGATCTGTTATTGAGTGTGTCCTTTTGTCCTCAGATTGTGTGGGCAGTTCTGGTTCCTCTCCAAAGAGCTCCACTTCCTGTTGGACCGATCGTCAGCCTTCAGCTGAAGGTTATCGGCTGGATGAGGAGCAGACAGAGAGGTATGCCTTTAGTTGAGCCTGCAGATTCTGGCTGCAGCGCCACACTCCAGCTGACTCTGTCAGTCGGTTATTTCTTAAACACCCTGTGAACATGTTAAAGCCGTGCGGCTGAGCGCGCTGACTGCTCAGGCATTAGCCCTGAGGAGCGGGATTTATCGGGCCTGTTGTCGCCCAGCAGCGCTGACGACTCCAGAACCTCATCCAGGAGGCGAAGGGATGTCGAAAAACCAGGAAATCACAAGTAGCACTTAAATTATCCTGTTTCATTTCTGAACTGAGGGAAGTAAAGTCTTCATTATGTGTGTGTGGCGGTGTTTTCGAGTGGGGCGAGGTTACCATAGAGACTAGGCCGGTAATCCAGCAAGCTGTGGAAGATGGGAGAGCGGGTCTGAAGTGCTCAGCTTCATGGAGGCTTCTGAAGGCGTGCTGCCTCTTAGAGCCGCAGTCTTCATTACCTGAACATCCGCTTTTGATTGGCAGTGTTTATCCTGAATACCTCAGGTGTGTGAGGCCCCACTGGGCCTTACGGGACCCCACCGGGCCCCCAGGAATTTACCTCCAGCAACACTAACTCTGTAAAGTTGTCTGAAAGAAAAAAAAGAATAGTTTACTAGATGTTATTGATGGTTCTGTTTCTGATTTTTCACTTTTCACCTTTGACCCTGATGGGATCACAACATCCAGCTGAGTGTTTCCACCGTTCGGGTTCTGCTGGTAACTGGATGGTCCGGCTTTCTGTTGGCTTTGGGCTTCATATTGATTGAACTGGATCAGCTGGATGTCTTTGACCCGTCTGGTGACCCCGGTGTGACCTGGGCTCTGGACTTGGCAGGGTTCTGGTTGTTTTGCTTCAGGCCGACATGAAAGATCAAGATAATCTGCTGAATGTATAGCAAATGATAAAATGGCAAATTTTCAAAGTCCAAATCAGATCTTTAGGTTTTTTCCATTTCAAACTCAGTCTCTCTTCAGATATTTATAAGAAGAGAAATTCTAACATCAAAGCCTTTTTTACCAGGAAAAAGGCTTTGATATAATTTTTTATAAGCATAAAAAATTAAAATATTTTTTATGTTTATGTTCTGAGGTCCAAATTAAAGTAACGATAAATGTACAGGATTATTAAATATTCACTGATTTCAAACATTTTTATACTTCTATTTGTTTTCTACTGCTTCTAAAAAAACAACAAGCACATAAACTAAAAACACACAGCTGTTTATTGGTTTCTGTAAAATGAGGCGTACAAACCTCCTAAAGTCACAAATCTCAGGAACTGCCCGTCACCTAGCAACCCAGGCTGAGCGCCAGCCCGTCACCTAGCAACCCAGGCTGAGCTCCAGCACATTTGGTTGGTTGGTTTTACCGTTGTTATGCAGAACTGATCAGACTAAAATCTCTTTACTTGAGAATGATTTAAAGCAAACATATTATACAGTTTATTGTGTAAATAACCAAAATTAATGGCTTAAAATATCAGCTCTAGTTAATTTACAAGGAACAATTTAGGGGTTAAAAACCATAGCTTCTGATTTCTAATGTAGTTAAAATCATAAATTTTGTGAAACATTGAGACAGATGGAAAACATTCATAGTTTCTTATCACCAGGTTAACCATGTTTTCTATTATACTCTAGTTCTCAGAAATAACAGTCTGCTTCAGGATGTTTGGTTTTTTTAGACCTGGTTGCTTATTTCTGACGCTGGATCTGGCAACACTGCATGTGACGCAAAATAAAAATAGTTAAAGCTTGAAATAAATAGACACGCCGATGCCAAACTCTCCTCTCTTCAAAAAGGAAAATGACTTTTTATTTCATGTCCATTTTCTGATTTACTCTGACTTTCTACAGATGGACTTAAATCAGATTCTAACAACAATCTGGAAGACGAAGTGTAAATGAGGTTGAGCAGAAGCCAGCATGATTTTTGGTACAATGGCTAGAAATCCAACAGATGGCCATTTAACCTCAAAGTTTTCCTTGTTTTCTGTGATTATAAAAGCCAAAGAAAATGCAGGAATAAAAGTTACAGAGCTCTAAACATGAATCAAGACTGGAATCCTTCGTTTGGGTTCTGGGGTGTTTACATCAGTAGAACTGAGGTTAAACGACGAACCGGATCATTCCTCTGCTGCCCATTTTAAACCCGCAGCCTCTGACCACTATAACCAGTAAGCCGCTCCCGCAGACCGGGAATGGTTCCAGGTCTGAACAGCGACTGACTCCCCGCTGAAGTGGACTTCAAAGACACGCAGGCTGCTGATTTCCATCGGGGAAATTCATTGGTCACCATTATGACACTGTGGAAACGCTGCGCTTTCATCTTGACTCGCCGTCCCGTCTTTATTCACCGTCTGTCTGTCTAATATACACACATGCAAAATCAGCAGCTGAAAGCTTTTCATCGTCTGTCACACCTTCCTCCATTCCCCACCCGGTCCCACTCTGACCCACATACTCCAGCTCTCTGCTTTTACAGCAACTTTTCCTCTTCTGCTGCTGCTTTACTGCAGGAAGTCTCAGAACTTTATGGGTTCAGCTTGATATTTGGAAACAAACTCTAACTTGTCCCTTTATGATGTATGTGCTGCTGCTAATGGGTTGGACTCCCTAAATCTATTCCGGCTCCACCGCTTCCCGTAGGTCCTCTATAGCAGCGTTGGCTCACATGAGAAATCTTCTCTCTGGATGTTTTTCATTTTTCAGACCGTTTTCTGTAAACCTGAGGATGGTTTTGGTTGAAGATCTTCTCAGACCAGCGGGTTCTTAAATACTTGGACCAGCCTGTTTGGTTCCAACGACCCGGCTACGTTTAAGGTCACCTGGCGCCTTAAACATCGGCACCAGGAAGAGAAGGAAACATTAGTGATTGCATTTATAGGAGCCTTTGAATTTGTTGCATCGCCATGACGTTATTGACTCGTTCCCTGAACCTGAATCAGTTTTATCTTCATTGACACATCTTCACCACCTCCAGACGTCTAAATGCACCGACTGGCGGCCATATTGGCTCAGGTGCTGTTTGTATGAAAAATGTCGACAGGTGTACCTAATAAAGTGGCCGGGTGTAGATATTCAACTTTATTTGTGTTCAGACATTTACAATTTAGCCTTTTTTCTTAGAGAAACTACGATCTCCATGATTTATGTCATCATCAGTGTTTTTAGCCTCAAGCTGAATTTCTTCCCAAACTGATAAACCAATTTCTGTATTTTTTTCTTTCATAACTTGTAACTTCATCAAGAGAGTCTGAAACAAAACGGTGATAGTTGCAGGCAATGAACACATCAGGTTATTTTCTGGTTTGAAAACAGTCAATAAAAGTTAATAAAAGCAGTAAAAACTTTTCTGAATCCAACCTTGTGTTTTGCTTTAGGAAACTTTAGTATTTGAAGTTTAAAGGAGTCGTGTCAGTCTTTACAGTTTTAACTTTGATTAGTTTAGTTCCTTTAAACAGTTTTACTCTTAAGAATTTCTATTAAAATCAAGTTCTGTCTTTTGACACTTGAAATAAGACTTAACCATTCAGATATAGGAACTTGTTTTAAGTCGGTAATTCCTTTATACTGATGAAAAATGACTAGTTCCATTGGTAGATTATTTTATTTATAACATATCTGGTTTTACTTATATGTATCTGCTGATTGAGCTGGTAGTTTTTCATCAATATTAAGGAATTACTCACTTATTTTTTGCTGAATGGTTATTTGAAAGTTAGTTTTGTATTATTTCAACCTTACTAAGAATCTGCTCCAGAAACTAGAGCATTTTCCTGAAACGACAGAAACCAGAAAGTGTTTTTATGGATATTTCAACATATTCTTGCTTTGTCCTGTTTCCATTACACTTAATATGCAAGTAATAAATGCAGGAGAATCGTTAAAATAACTTTTCCAGACGGTTTCCATTTGACTTGGATAATAATATGAGGTTTATGGTGACAGCAGTTGTCAGTTTGCATGTACAGCTCAGTTCAAGCGGGCCCTGCGGCTTTAAAGATTTAATAACCTGCTCACTCTGTCCATGTTCCCCTGCAATACAGACCAATAATGCTGGCAAACATTATTAGCTAAACATTGATCTGGTGGGGGAGATTTTCTTTGAGCAGTGAAGGCAAAAATATCTTCTTTTATTATTATTATTATTGTTTTAAGTGCATCCAAAGAAATTGAAAAGGCTAGAATGAGTCCAGTTACAGTTTTTGGTGTCCTGGGAATGAAGTTTAGATGGAGACATTTGTAGAAATGTATTTAATTTTCCAGCTTAATGTGGGAATTAGAAATGTCTTCATCAACCCACTGAATGTTAATCCAGATAGTTTAAGCCACATTCATCCTTTGCTAAGTCATGCAAATATGTTGGAGAAAAGTTTTAACAGAGGACAGCAGTCGTCCATGGATTTCTAAAATCTGCAAATGCTTGAAAACTCCTTCTAAAAATACCTACAACTTTCTATTTTAATAGTTCAGACACCAAATATACCATAATATGCTCCAGTGGAAACTGTTTTATCTGGACTACAGAAGCTAACAGCTACAGTCTCATCTGCCATCTTGGGCTTTAGCCAATCAGAGCAAAGGAAAATGAATGCTGCACCAGGATTGGCTACTCTTCAAACATCAGCCAATAGTGAGTCAGGTGGAATTGCAGTTATACATTTTAACTTTAACTCTATTAAATCCTTACCTCGCTTTCTGAATGTTGCGTAATGAACCTAAATAAAACTTTCTGGAGTAACCATGTTGTCATAGCAACGCTGGTGTGTTTTCACTTCCAGGATGACAAAATGCTCAATAGATGTTTTACTAAGTTTAACCAAAGTTTTTTAATAAAAAAAAACTTACTGCACATATTTACATTACCCAGTGAGAATTAAACATAATTTTTTTTAGCTTACAAATTTTTCTTTAATTGAAATTAACGCCTCAAAGTCTGAGTTTCTTGATGTTTTATTCAGTTTTTCCTCTTCCATTCACTTCCAGCATGATTTGGAGGAAAAATGAAATGAAAACATTCATTAGTTTCAGAATGCTGAAATTCCAATAAAGTGAGAATAATATGCATCGACAGTCATTTGTCTGTACATTTCTCTCTGTTTTATTAAAGTGCCATCAGGCAGGCGTGTGAGCCTAACCCTAATTGTCTGTTTTCCTAATGTAAATGTGAGATTCTCATTAGGATAAGGTCAGCCTGATAAAATGCTAATCGCTTGATATCGTCTGAACCGTGATAAATTACGGGGAGCGGAACTGAAATGCCATTTCTGGCCGGGGATAAAGCGGTTATTAGCTGGTCTTTTTAACTCTCAGAGGAGACGGGTCCAGGTTACAGAGAGGGGACCTAATGAGGCCCCGGGCCCTCCATCTGCAGCTCCCTGTTTGATAATATCTGCTTCCAGTTATGGCTTTTAATTGGAGCTTTCTGCTTTCTTCCTTTGAATTTCTTTGCTTCTTGTATTTCATCCAAAAATTCCCACATAATCGATAAAATATGTGGAAAGACGATGGTGAGGAGGTAATTTGTGTGGCGACACGCCCACCAGAGTGTAATTACGCTGCAGGACGTGTGCCAAACTCTGGCAGCGCTGCGGCTCTGACAACTTTAATTGGTAGTTGTCGTGTGTTTTCCTGTCTTCATTAGCAGCCTCAGACTACCTGCTTCTCCTCCCACTCACGTTCACCAGCGCCTGGTGAAAAGGTCGTTAGATCTGCTTGATTTAATCACACATAGTTCCCCACGTCTGCCTTTGGTCCTCAGACTCGCCCATTCACAGAACCGGCTCCAGGAACATTCATTCACCGACTGCAGATCATTTAGACTCTTTCTCTCAGTTTCAGCTTCTTCCTGGTTCCATCAGGAAACAGTTTTGTGTTTCCTCAGCTCAACAGTAAACAGGCTCAGGATCTGCTCTCTGGGGTCAAAATAAGCCTCTTATTTATTATTGAATTAAGTTGATTTTCTTTCTTACACTGCAAAAACACAAAGTTTTACCAAGTATTTTTTCATGTAGTTTCTGTTGCAAATGTCTTAGTTTTGTCTTATTTTACATGTACTAACATATAAGAAACTTTCAGCAAGAAACAGGAGCTTGGGTTGAGGTCAATAAATCCTTAATATTGATTTTAAAAAGTCTTAGTTACACTGGAAGATTATTTCACTTATAAAAAGACATTTTAACTAGTATTAATACTTTTTAAGTCAATGTTAAGAAGTTATTGATCTAAAAGCAGCTCCTATATCTTTTGCTGAAAAGCTACTAGTTAGTTTTGCTTGTTTCATGTGTGCTGAGATATTTCCACCAGACAATGGAGACAAAAACTTGGAGAGATTTTGTGTTTTTGCAGTTCAGTTTATTTGCACATTTCAGTAACAAGGCAGTTCAAACTGCTTTACATCCTGGACACATCAGTCACCAAGTGTGAATTAAATCAAACGTTACATTTTGTCAAATGTCAAAATCATCAAATACAAATCAAATATGTTGATCGATGCTCCATTTACTGCTAATCAAAGGCAACTCTTTCATTTAAAGGAACTCAGTGTTTCAGCAGTTTTGCAGTTTTCTGGACGTTTGTTCCAGATTCGTTTGCATAGAAGCTGAATCTTGCAGTTTGCTAATTTTACAGCAGAAGTAATTTTAAAATAAGGTTTACTGTGAATTCTCTCTGATTCACTCATTTCTTTTTTAGGAATATTTTTACGGTGCTGTGCTTTTTACTTTTACGTGAGTTCTTGTATTGCTACTCTTGAGTAAATAATGTTTTTATCAAACTCAGTGGATCATGTTTCATAGTTTTGCCACAAATGAAGTTGCAGTGAAGTGCAGCTTCAGACGACCTGCAGTGTAGATTTATCTGTGTTGGGGACAAAAAGGCGCGTCTGGAGTTGAGCTCTTCCAGCTCTGCTGCTGGTGAAGGAAGCCACACTAGGTGGCCAGAGAGGAGCCATGCATTATTGAGGAAGGGCTTAGGGGGGTAAGACTGGATTAGTCTGATATTAACCTCCAGAGGAAGAGACAGGGAGGAGGATGACATGATGAGGATCACCTCTGGCCATTTAAACTGCTTTAATTAAATCCTGGATGGAGAGGCCACCACTCAGCCTCGGAGAATAAGAGCAGGAATCAAATGAGGAAGAAGGGGATGAAAATTAGGAAAGCTGACATTATGGTTGGAGAGAGCGAGCGGTGAGGGGGAAATTGGCGAAGAAAGATGGACGAGGAGTCGACAGGACGGCAGTGTGTGTAACGGTGCGGCTTGCAGAGCGTCCCGCTGTGATGAGGCAGACTAATGAGTTAGCCTTTCTCCGTGCGGGTCACATGTGTGAGGCTGACAGGGACCGGGGCAAGCGGATAAATCAGCAGCAGAAATGAGATTTATAAAAACCTGATCTCCATCTCGACCTCCTTCCTCGCTCCCCGGCCAACCTGTCACCTTGTTGTCTTCATTTGCAGATCCTGGAGGGTCGACTGCAAATCAGCTCCTAATGTGTAAATATGGCCGACATGTCGGCTTTTCTTCCATCTGGACTCCGGAACAAGATAATACAGTAACGTCTAAAACAGACCAACATGTTCAAGTTAAGTCCTTAAAGAATCCACAACCCTGAAACAATCAGGCTGAAACGCTGCAGCCATGAAACAAGACGATGTTTAACCGACAGAATATTCTAATGTAATGCTATAAAGAATAAAAATCACCCAGATTAGATTGTTTTAGATTTTAAGTTTATTTCTTCAGATGATTGACATTTCTTATTGATCCCATGTAGCTCATATCTGAGTGTATTTCAAAAATAGGAACTAACCAATCCAAACTGGTTAGCATGTAAATTACCCCTTCATATTTTCACATTTGTCCTGTAAAATCCAGAATATTTTTGTTAGGATTTTATGTGACAAATTCTGCCATAGTTAGGAATAAATAATCAACTCAATAAATGGATATATGCCTTTAAATGCAACTGAATTTGCATCTACACTGCCAATGATTGATGAAAATTTCTCCCTTCTGCTTGACTGATATTGGGATGAATTTAATGCAAACTGATCATCCAGTGCAGAAGTTAAACAAAGCATGAGTAAAACTATTTTAGTGAAATTAAGTGAAATGAAGAGCTTTATTATCATTACTTCCCACAAATACAGTTGGTGTGTTTTTCCTCCAAGCAGACATAAAGTCCCTGCAGGACTGGAGGAACAAAGTGTTGTAGATGCATGAATCCGACATGGCCGGCTCAGAAAGCGTCTCCGTTTGGTTTCTTCCTCCCTCTGTGAGGAAACTCGCTGCTGGGGCCAGGCTCCAAACCAAATGAAAGCAAACTGCCTCAGCTTGAGTTTCTGAGCTTTTTCTGTCAAAAAACCAACTTATTGCTGGGCTGTTTTCTTTGAATCAGATTAAATTGTAAGATTGTGTTATTTTGTTCCCCCTGAAGCGACAGCGCTCCGTCTGAGCAGCCAGCCACCAAGCTTTTAAAGAAACGGCATCAGTCCAACACTTTCATTACCTGGAGAGCAGGAGTCGACAAAATCAGAGTTTTTATTCCCAAATTTTGACCTGAACCTCATTCTGCCAGCAGGAGGTGCTCTGATCAGTCAGCAGTGAAGGAGTGCAGCTTTTAAGAAGAGTTATTAAAATATTTTAATAAGAGAAGCCACAGGGAGGCATTTGATTAACCGCTCTCTGCCTCACCGACTCCACCCGCACACACTTATCAGCTGTGTGTTTATTAGCTACACACACACATGCACACACACACACCCTACAGCCAGGTAAGAAAAGGTAGAGATAAAGAGAGCGTCACTCCTTTTACCTGGTTTTTACAAGATAAGTGTCAAAAGTTCAATTGTTAAGTAAACTTTCACAAATTTAAAAATATTAGTTTTAAATGGAGGTTTCTGGTGATTATCACACCTAAAATCAAAACATTTTTTAGGTGTTCAAACCTATGATTCAAGTTAATTGAGTTTTATGGTCACAGGTTAACCAGATATGGAAAACGTTGTCTAACATGTTGTATTTAAGGATCAGACACACAAGACAAGCTGAAAACTTCTCAAAGTAATTTCTGACAACATGAAACTCCTTTTTGTCTGCACTCCTTTCCAGTCACACCTGTTGAGTCGATGCTGGGTGGGGTTAATGCAAAGTGACGTAAATGAACAACCTTCAACACTTCCTGGTTCTTCTGTGTCATCTAGTTTGCAGAGTGCCATTGTTCAAACAGCCATGTCTCCGTTTGTTTAAATTATTTTTGTGTTTGACATCATTAGAAAGCGTAGAATTGAATGGAGAAAGTAAATTTTGGAAGTTGTGAGCTACAGTTCAACTCCACTGATCCTTTATCACTCGCTTTATTGCACTTCTGCTGCAGGCTCCAGCGGAGCTGCATGCAGTGTAAATCAGAGGTTAATGAATCTGGAGGTTCTGGCTTTGATGCATCTGCCTCCAAAACCTCAGAAAAACAAGAGGTTTTGAAATTGGCGCGTTTCTATCATGCAGATTAATTTTTAAAATGTCATTGCGTAATCACATGGTCAATGGAAGCGCTGCTACTGTTGGGCCTTTTTAACAAACAGAAATGTGAACAACAAGGAATTTAGATGAGCTTCAGTTATTCCCCGTTTTCTACAAAGGTGAAAATAATCTTGCCCGGAAAGCTTTTAAAATTATTTCTGGAACAACATATTTCAGATTTGCTTTCATTTATGTAAATCTGAGGGCGAAATGAGGAATTATCAGGAGAATATATTCCTGTTCCAAACAGTAGAAAGGATTCTCCAGGCTTCCTTTTCTCATGTAAAGTCAAAGGAAGATGTGGGCTGTCAGGCCGCCTGTGCTCACAGCTTCATCTAGAACAACTGAAACGCATCTGTTCCATCAAACAGAATGAAAAACGCTGCTGAAACACATCCACTCAGGGTGCTGATTTAAATATGACCCCTGCTGCAAAACCACATGTGAAAATCAAGTCAAGTGAATCCATTGCAGACTTTTAAAGCAGAACTCCACCAATTTACTGCAGCACAGCTCTCCTTTATCACTGTCGGCACAAGCAGATCATGTTTTCTCCCTGCCTTCGTTAGCAACAATGCAGCTACAGCAACTGAATCAGAGGCATTTAGAGAATGTTTGCAATATTCATAATCAAGTTTATCATAGTAAACAAAACACATCAGATTTTATCTTTCACATAAATGTAACTTTCTATAAAATGTCCCTGATGGACTAAAGATGTTCAAACACAACAATCTCTGATCGTCTGTGGAGGATTTATGTCAAAACCAAAATGTTTCTCATATTTTTATTTGCATGTTGGTAGCAAAAATTACAAATGCCTTCAAAAACCCTCAACATTGGGGCGTGCCGTGGTGGCGTAGTGGTTAGCGTGACCCGTATTTGGAGGCCTTGAGTCCTCGACGCGGCCGTCGCGGGTTCGACTCCCGGACCCGACGACATTTGCCGCATGTCTTCCCCCCTCTCCTTCCCCGTTTCCTGTCAGCCTACTATCATATAAGGGACACTAGAGCCCACAAAAAGACCCCCTGGAGGGGTAAAAAAAAAAACCCCTCAACATTGTAAAAGTGCAATATCAGGCCACAGTGCTGAGAAAATGACTGGAACCGCGACAAACGAGTCTGACTGCAGCAATGTTTAGCCAAGCAGAAAGCGAGGTGAAGGAAACGTGGAGAGGAATCCCAAACCCAGAAAAAACTACGGCATGTTGGACCGTAAGGGCTGGTGAATGTTGGAGATGATTTTCTCTTTTAAATATTATCCATGAACTATCGTCATTTCTTCTTCCCAGGCAGCCATGTTGGTTTAATCTGAACACAAGTTTGGTCAAGAGAGGTTATGTAAGATTTCTCATGTGGCATCTAAATGTTGGTGAGTTTGTTTGTGTGTGGTTTGTGTTGGCTGTGTTTGATCACCACACATGTACGAATAAAACCTGCTGCCTCCATCAGGTCTCAGATTTTTAAAATCCACAGAGAAGTTTAAATGTTGTGAACCAGACATTAGTGCAGGCAGACCTCTAAAATGAGTCAATTCAGTGTTTGGCAGTTTTAATTTATCTAGTCACAATAAATCACCTCAGTTCTGTCCAAACAATCAGTTTATATAGAAAAACCTATTCTTTTAGACTAACTCGGTTATGTTTTTTTCTCCTGCATGTGGTGACAGTAGAGAGCAATATTTTCATTTTCATTCCCCTGCTCCTCGGTCGGCCTGTGCTTTGTGCTGTAACATGTTGAAATCAGACGTTCTTTCTTCCTCCTCTAATGTAATTCGTGAGCGCGTTAGCATCCTGCTGCTCCTGCTGGACACCAGCAGCGTTTCTTCAGACGAGTCCCACCAGCAGCAGATTGGATCTTCCAGGTCTGGGCTGGTAGCAGCAGGGCTCAAAGGTTAATAAGGTTGTTTTTAAAGATTCACTTAACTAAAACTCTTATTTATGGATGTAAACAGAGCAGCCAACAACGACTGACCCGCCTCGTCTGTCTCTGACAGCAGAGGGATGACGGACGCAGCGGGGCGTGTTGGTACCTCTACAGAAATGCAGTGCAACTCCAGCTTTTCCTTTCAGATGATTAAAGGAGAATCAGAGGGTGGCCGGACAGGTGAGCTCTCCATCTGGAGCTGGTAAACGAAGGCATGAGTGTTTGCATTTTCCCAGGGAGGCATTGCTTTTCAATCATGGCTGCCCTGGTGAAATCATGTGCAACTTGACCAAACTAGCTCACTTCTAGTTTGGTTTGTTAGCCTTTGGAGGGTTTCTCTAACCCAACAATAGTTTTTTTCAGGTTTACAGTGTTAAGCTCAGATAAAATCAACTGTCAGCGGAGAAAATGGAGCAAATATTGTGAAGTGGAAGGAAAATATCCGGTTTTAGATGAAAATCTACTCTGGAGAACATGTTGATAATTGCGTTGTTATATCTGTGTCACAAATCAAAGTGTGCAGTGAGACTGATCTGAGCTCATATCTGTGAGAACAGACAATAATTTGTCATGTTTGCATTTAAATCTCATACACTCGTTCAGTTCGTGTTCTGGCATCGCTCCTCTGACTCTCCTGCTCCTCCTGCATCTCATGACTTAAACTTTATTATTTCCTAACAAATTCTGCATTCGCTTGGATTAAAACTCCCAATTACAACCAGAAAATGAAAATAATGCACCAACCAGCAGAAATGATCAAACACACAGAGATTTAAGAAAAACACGAGAAAAGGATCAAATAAACGCTTTAATTTTGTTGCCTAGGAATATCTAGCTGAGAATGAAAATACGCTCGCTCACTTTCTCCGTTAGGAAGTTTCTAACATTTCTTGAGCTACCACGTCTAAAATATTTTTCATTTTACACATTAGCAACTATAAGTTATTCACTCCATAATAAATGTGAGCTTTATGATTGGATTGTTTCAATCAGATGCGACATTCTTTTAGAAAAAATCTTTGCTTTTTCATACAGAGGAAACTAAATAATTTTGCTTTAGGGAAGTTAGGGAAGGGACAGCCAACATCTCTGCAGACCCCACACATGCTGGACACAAAGCTGATGAAGTGTGGGGATTATCTTCATTCAGAGGGTTTTCTCAGCTGACTTCCTGCTTTCAGTGGAGCGCAGCATCAGTCTGTTTTTTCTAAGTGATGATTATAAACGATGGTATTAATGGAACATTTTTCATCCGGCGTTTTAGAAGCAAACTGATGTAAACAAGCGTGTAGCGACCAGGCTGAGAGCGCTGATGATGCAGTTAAAACGCTAAATGATGCATGATGGAATCTTCCAGCAGTTAACAAGTTAATTAGAGGATTGTTTCATAAAAATGATAAATGAACATGAAGCAGCTCATGCTGTACATTTAGCTTGGATGATTAAGCCTCCCAAGCTTAATCTATACATTCATTAAATAAACACTTTATATAGTCATTGTTTCCATTTGAACCCAGTTTAGATCAGAAATATTCCCAGTACAGAGTGGGTGTCTCCACCATGAGAACGCTCCAACTGGGACTGGTAATTTAGACTGGAAATAGAGCTTAAGAAATCAGCCATAACATTATGACCACTTAGAAGAGAAAACAACTTCAGACCCTCTGCTTAGCATTGGATTGGAAACTGGGTCAACAGGAAAATTGGAATTTCCACTTTGTGATTACAATTTCTAATCTGCTGGTTGTAGGCCTGTAACCATAGCAAATTTTGCTGAACGATTAATTGTCTCAAAAATTATTGCGATAAACGATAATATTGTTTGAAGACCTTTTTACACTGATTTAGTGGAAATGATGTAATAATCCATGCGATTTCCTGCCAAAGATAGATACACTTTATTTTCAAAAGAATATTTAACACTGGAAATGATAAACAAAATAAACAAAACAACCAAAAATAAAAATAAAATGGATTCTCAGTCTCCATTAACAAAAAACTCACTTGAAAAAAAAAACTAAACAACATAAAGTCAAAGTGGAAATAAATACTGCATTCAACCAAAAGAGTGCAGATTATGAAGTCTGTATATTATGTTGCCCTTCAGTAATAATTAGATTTAAATAGAGAAGATGGGCACATCGACTACCTGATGCAATATTTCACACTACATGATTTTTTGCTCCTATTTTTCCCCTTACAACAATCTTAAAACGTTGGTCTTTCTAAGATTGTGTGGTGTGTTACGGTAGATCGTGCTGCTCCGATCTAAATCAGGGTTTTTCCCCGACTGGGATCTTAACGCAGCCTGTTGAATGTGACAGGCAGCCAATCAGAAAGCGTGGATTCTCCTCCGTGTTTTCTGAGGGGAAATTACGTCGGGGAATCCCAAACAGCTGACACGGCGCAACCCGAAGTCCAGCAGACATCGGAGATAATATGTGGAAACAACATTAATGTTTATTCAACATGCAAAGAATATAGAAATGACAAGGGGAGGAGTTGGAGCGAAATTGCTACCGCAGTTGATAAACCCGGTAACTTTTCAGCTGTTCTTCGTTAACGTGACGTAAATAGGTTCTAATGATTTTCATTCAGTCAGGACTTTACGCTGACACTAGCCACATGCATTGCAGGTAGATTGTAGTAAAGCATTGATTAATGCCCGGTTTTAAAATTAGTTCACTGAACTTGTAGCCATTATTTAGTGCCCATTGTTGGACACCACACGGCAGGACCGAACCCGATCGAACCGTTATACCTAGGATTTCTGTCGGCTAATGTGTGGTCTGTCAGGTTTTGAAAATGGGCCGACAGCTCGTGTGCGCTGGGCTTTACACTGAGGAAATGAGAAAGGGAGGAGTCAGTGGAGAGCACCGGAGTTGAGCCTTTTTTCATTCGGTGTCATCAACAGAAAGAGAAAAAGGACGGAAGAGACGATAATGCCGATAATTAAAATGACGTCGATAGTTTTAATTTATCGTACGATTAATTGATTTACCGTTTATCGCGACAGGCCTAGCTGGTTGGTTTCCTCCATCTTGGTCCAACATGTCCTCTCTGGTCTCGTCTGTCCCAGAAGTCTCGTCCTCCATCAGGATGCAGCTCTGCTAACTTCAGTCTGACGGCCATCTTGTTTCTAGAGAGGAAAGGCTTTCTCCTTCAACCTTTCCAGGCAGCCAGACTGGTGCAGGGTCATGACCTTTTACCTTCAGCCTTCTAACTGGGGCCTATGGAGTGTGAGCTGGCGCTCCTGGGGTTCTGTGACGTCTGAAATATTTTCCTCTCTGCAGGATGTTGAACTTCTCATAGGTTGGAAGGTGTTTTAGAAATCTTTGACTGTGAAGGAAGACCAACGGATGCTTGTCTAAGCTCATTGCTGATGTTTTTCCATCTTGGCATCGTCTCCCAACTGCAGAGCCATTCACATGCAGATTTTAGGTTTACCCAAAGCTCCAGGCTGCTTCTTTAACCTGTAAAAGCAACAAGTGTCTTTTGAGGTTGGAAACATGAATGAACATTGAGAAAATGTTCATTCTGCCGACTTATGAGCTGAAATGGTAAAACTGGAGCCGAGGTAGAGGGCCATGGCTGACTCTCTGGAATCAAATGTAATTCCAAATTTTGCCAAAATGTAGTAATACCAAGCGTTTCACTTGTTTACCTGCATGTATTTATAAAGACTTGTTTCTGGGTGAAAACCCATGCATGTTTCAAACCCAAACGGCCAAAACAAACAGCTGGAGCTGCTTGTAGTTTCTAAAGAAGCAGAACTAGAGGCGTCCAAATGGCCGACTGTCCTCTGGCAGAACCGCTGGCTGCCATCCTAAACAGCAGCTTGGTTAAACGCACAGACAGTAACGAGCTCCCACAGCTCCCAGTCTGACCACGAGTCGGGCTGCACACACCGCCGCAGTCAGCTGATGGCGGCCAGCCTGCCAACCTCTGCTGGTCTGGCAGCTGCAGGTTCTGGTCTCGGTCTGCTGGATGACGCTCATGAACAGCTGTTTCACCTCAGCGCCTCACTGATCCACAGAGACACTCACTTTTTTCATTTTTTATCTGTGAAGATGTAAAACATTAGCACTTAGAGAGGTTTAGGACTCTGAATTCTAATGGTTCTTATAAATGTTTCTAGAAATTGGAAGTTATTTCATTCAGAATGAGGTTTACATCTGAGCAGAAATACTTAAATGAGTCAGCACTCCACACCAAACTGATGCAAAAATGCCTGGTCACGTCTGCACGATTTGTTTTAAAAAAGCAAATTAAAAAAAGGAAATAATCTATTTTGTTTTTACAGCTCGGTTTGTTTTGCAGCTGCTGCTCCTGTTGAGTTGGTTTGTTTTACAGTGATCGGTGGATCAGTTCTGATCAATGGTTCGTTCGCTGCAAACGGCGGATCAGTCGTTGTGATCGTGGCGGTTCGGTCGTTGTGATCTTGGCGGTTCGGTCGTTGTGATCTTGGCGGTTCGGTCGTTGTGATCGTGGCGGTTCGGTCGTTGTGATCTTGGCGGTTCGGTCGTTGTGATCTTGGCGGTTCGGTCGTTGTGATTGACGGTTTGGTCGTTGTGAAGCGCAGGTCGATCCCTGTGTGAGCACCGTCGTTTCTCTCTGCTGGTATTTCATAATGCTGTCCTGTGATGCAGAATGGTTGAAGTTTCCTCTCAGCGCCCCAGCGTGTTCCCCAGCACTCCAGATCCCCTGCCACCCAGCAACGTGACTCCCGGCTTTGAAATGGGGAGAAGAACGTGATTGAACCTTTTCTTCCTCGCCGCTTGTCGCGCCATGATTGGATGTTTTTATCTGCCTGTGTGGAAAGCGAAGGGGGCGAGGAAGAGGAGGCAGGAGGATGAAAGGCCTCTTTCACTTCCTGTTTCCTCCTTTCAGGCGGCTGAGGCGTCCCGTCGGCTGGACCTGAATGGGAGAGGTGACGCTATCTGTCCCCCTTCCTCCCAAACGTCCCTCGTCTTCATCTTCATCTTGTTCCTGAATCGACCCGTTTCTACTCTTAAATAAAGCGCAGCGAGGCTAGAGGAAACCGAAAGCTTTACTTCACATCCTCCTGAAGACTGATCCCATCAGGAGGTTTGCTTTAAAACAACGTCACAAAAATGTGTTAGATATTCTGCTTGGTTGGTAGTTTGTAGAGAAGATCCAAGTTTTGGTTCTGATTCATCAGAAATGGAGCAAACATTCAAACAAACTGATGCTGACGCTGAAAACTTTGGTTTCATCACAAACATCTCAGTAGTTTTAATTTGAAATTGTTGTTTATTGAATGTGGAGACAGATGGATCTCATTACTGATTGGCTGAATCCTGTCAGAAAGAGCAGGAGCTTCTTAAAGAGACAGAGGCCCAATTTCAAACTCATAATTCTTTTAAGTTATATTTTATACATTTCTTAGACCACTGAAGGTAACATAATTACTTTATTGTTCTATCAGAAAAACATAATACTGCCTCTTCAGATAGAAGCCTTTTTAAAGGGAGTCTTAAAGTTTGAATGGCTGCAGTTGTTTACGACAGATCTGGTCTTTAACCGCTATGAATACTGAAGTTCATCATTACTAGACAGAGTTGGGTAGTAACTAGTTACATTTACTCAATTACATTTACTTGAGTAACTTTTAGTACGCTGTACATTTCACTTTTACCTGAGTAATTTTGTTATGAAGTATCTTTACTCTTGCTTTAGTAAAATTTTTGCATTTTCTTCCCACTGAATGAAAAACAAACATGTTGAACCCAAAAATTCACCAGGCAGGTGTGTGACACAGACACAAAGTTTTTGTTAAAGTTTCATAAGTTTTTTATTGAAAAAACTGGTTTGTAAACATTTTCTTTTACAAAAAGAAAAAAAAATCGTTATTTTTTGTTACTTATATAAATCATTGTCATTTTGGTCCCTAAAATACTAAAATTTCTGCTAAATTTTATATTTTGGTCCATCTGATGATGTAAGTTTTAAATGTTAAATGATTGATAATTTGGACAGTTACTCAGTACTTCAGTAGACTTTTTACCAAATACTTTTATACTCAAACAATTTCTTAGATAGCTACATTTTACTTATACTTGGGTATATTTTTGGGTACTCTTCCCACTTCTGTTACTAGGTAACAGATGCAGATAGAAACAAAACAAACGATTCCATGTTTATTTTATCTTTTTGAGAGAAACCAGTAGAGAAGAAAGAACTGGAAAGTCCTGGGTCTAGTCAAAGCCCAAATCTTGATCTCTCTGGAATGCTGTGCAGGAAACTCAAACATCTCCCAGCTGACAGTGAGCAGTCAGATGAACTTTCTTTAGGATGAAGCCCATAAGATGAAGTCGAACCTTTCAGGTTCCTTCAGCTCCTCTCCCAGGTTCCTGTGGGGTCGCCGCAACTTTGTTGCCATGGTTATATATGTGTTTTTAGTTATAAAAACACATATATATATATATATATTACCTTTACTTTAAAGACAAATGTTCCCTGGATGGATTTTATCTGTAGTATCAGGTCTGCAGCGCCGCTTCTGTCTGTGTCCAACAGCCGATTGAAATCCAGCTCCGTCCTGCAGAAATGTGTCGTCATGAGAGGTGCAGCTGTCCAGGCTGAGGGGTGTGTGTGTGTGTGTGTGGGTGTGGGTGTGTGTGTGTGTGTGTGTGTGGGGTGGGGTGGGGTTCGGGGGGGGGGGGGGGTAGCAGAAGTGGGAACAGAAATTAGCAGGGAGTCAAGTTGAGAGGAAAGAAAAGGTGTTAAAAGCTCTGCAGTGGAGAGAGAAAGGATGCTGGCAAACGCCAAGCAAGAGAGATTGGGTTAGCAGATATGTTTAAAAGGGAGCAGAGGAGATGGATAAGAGGAGAGGGGGCCGGGGGCGAGCGAGGGCGAGAGATAATGAGAGCGAGGAGGAGAGAGAGAGCGAGCGGAATGAGAAGATAGAGACGATTTCCTATTCCGTCAGACACACTGAGGCTCATTCATTATATTCCCCAGGCAATTACCCAGGCCACCTGCTTTGTCTCTCTCCTCATTGTTTCCGTCTCTCTCTGTTTCTCCGTCTTTCTCTCCGTCTCTGTCTGTCATTCTCCGCCGCTCTGGTGTGATCCTTCCTGTTTTGCCAGCTCTCCTCATTTCTGGCTGCTTCTCCTTGCATTGTCTCCGTCCTCCCGCTCCTTTCTGCGTCGGCTTGTTTAATGTGGAAAGAGCTGGCAGATTGGTGTGTGTGAAGGTGTGTGTGTGTGTGTGTGTGTGTGAAGCCAACAACGTCCAGCTTCACACACACAGGATGCAACGTCCAGCTCAGATCTGTAAATTTGTCTTAGAAAACCAAATCTCACTGAATTCCTGGAAGGAAAAAAATGGACCCTATGTGGGAACAGCAATCACCTCAATCTTCCATCTGAACTGCGTGAAGAATGCACTTCAGATTCCATGTGGAGCAGCAGCAGGGGGTCTATTATTGCATTATTTGAAGTGTCACTTCCATCCTCCTAAAATTATCACAGCTGAATTAAATTCTGAGTAAAACGGGCTGCTGAGATCAGCCATCAAACTGTGACACCCCGTGTTTATCAAGATGTTTCCTCCATTGTTTCTCTACTTCCTCTCCTCTGGAAAGTGTCTGAATCTGCCTCAGACAAAGATAACCAGAAAGAGAAAACGCCTTATTTCCTCAAGCCTTCTCCACCTACTGTCTTTAAAAGTAGAAAAATGAAGCAAAAGTGTGTGGCAGAAAGACTGAATCAGATGTCAGTTCATCATTTTTTTACTGAATTACACAAAAAAGAGTGACACATGGGGAAAACCTCAATCTTTAAAACTCCTGTCACTTCTGAAGCAATGGGAGTGATAAACTGCCACTTTTCTAACTTCCTGTCATGACTAACTGTGCTGCAATCCCTATTAAAGTGGGACTCTGTTCATGTTTTAGTTACCTTAATTTCAGGGTCTGTAATTAATCACATTTTAATTAAACTATACTGATAAAATCAGCAACATTTTCAATTAAAAACCATTTTTGCTGCTAAATTATTGAATAAACAGACAAATGAGCTAAACAAAAAATATGTACACATTTTAATCTGTTCTGTTCAACCATCAGATTGGAGCAAAGAGAAGTTCTGATTATTCATGGAGCTTCTTTAGAAATGTGGACAGAGGACGCTGACGTTAGCATTAGCAGCATGATTAGCATTCAGATGATGTCCTAGGCTTGAATACCTTCAGTGATATGCTAGCTCCTTAACACAGCTGGAACACAACCGTAGTGTTTTCCAGATCAGATCGGTTTGAATCAGAAATTAAACCTCAGTGGGACCAGAGAAGTGAATTAGTCATCCATCGCTGTTAGCGGATGTGGCTTGTGCGTCAGAAATACAGGCGTACCAGAAACACAATACAAAGGGTTCCAGCCTGGGGATAATTTAATCTAGAATCTTTGTAATGATTCTAGATTATCTATAGGCAGTCTTCTCTGTGTTTGTTTAGCAGATGAGTAGCATGACTTTCCTTCAGCATCGTAGCGTTAGACCCATTCCAGCAGCTTGTCCTGCTGCTGTGATGTAAGGGTCTGTCTCCCTGGGGGTCAGAGGTCGGGTCCCAGCTGCCCGCCGCCCAGCAGGGGTCCACGGCTCCGACAGGCCGGCGTGGAGCCGGGTCGGCCCAGGTGTCATTAGCAAGCAGCGGGTCCTAGCATTAGACCTCATTACTGCTCTCTGATGAATCGGCCCAGATTACATCCTGGCAAAGAAAACGGGGATGGGAACAACTGGAGAGCTTCTACCGCCGCCATTTTCTCTCATTTTTCATTTTATTTGATGGGAATATTTTAAAAAATAAACCTAAGCATGAGAAACTGCTCTGATCTGCAGGTAAACATCATTACTGCACATTGTTTCATGCAGCAGAGATGACTATACTTTATCTGGAGCAGAGACATTAAACACAAAGGAACTCTTTATAAATATTTCACTGTGAATCTTTAAATGCTTGCTTATAAATAAAATCATTTCAGCAGCTGGAAGCAGCTCAGCTCAGATTCTGCAGGTTTCTGGTCCAACAGGAGAATATTCTGATAATCCTCTGGATTGTTTGGACCATAAATTCATATTTTAATTAAACCAAATCAGGCTATAGTATTAAACATAAAGAAAGAATTATGCTCGGACTATAAATAATAAACTAGGCGGTTATTTTTCTGCTGTTTGCATAAATTGCGAGCCATCCATAACCCCGTTCATAAATCCACATTCCAGCAGAGAGAAGCATGGCTGCAGGCGCTGCATCGCCCACACACCCTGGTTGTGTTAGCTGGGCAGAAATAACTTCTTCTCTCCGCGTTCGGCTGAGTGTCGCTGACGTCTTCGCAGCTTCTCCCTCCCTCCACATGGAGCTGTGCTGTGTTAGCATGCAGCCTGTGACCCCGTGCTCTGACCCAAACATCTCAGCTCGGTCTCACTACAAACGTCTTGCTTCACATTCTCCATTGGATTTGTGTCTGGACTTTGACTGGACCATTGTGGCACATTGATTTATTTTCCTGTACATTTAATTGTTTATTCTCAAAGTTTGTCCATTTATTTCATAAAAAACATTTAGAAAAGGCGTTTTTAACATTTGGTGATGCATTGATGTAAAGAATATTTCTGTCTGGATGTTCAGTCTCAGGCACATACACAATGACGACACACTTCCAGATTAAAACCCAAAACCTGCCCTTTCCTACAGCATCAGCATCACTTCTGTTTGTGCAAAACTGACTGAACCAGCAGGAAAAACGAGGCTCATTTCATGAAGCAAAAACATAAATTCAGTCTAAACTTTCCTGTTTTATAATCATAAATATCATCCATGAATAATGGTGGCATTTTATTGAGTATCCCCAGGTTCTATTGGCTCTGACGGCTTGTTGACGGGTCGATCGTCCAGATCAGCCAATGAGCTGCTGAGAAACTGTTGACACCGTCTGACAGGAGAACTGAACGCTCTGACCTCCAGAAACCAGGGAGGAGGATTTGACTCTTTTGTTGCTAAAACAATAATTAACTGGAATGACAGTATTTGGATCAATGGTTGGATACGTGGAAAAATAAACTCAAAGAAAAAAGTTGAGGAATTTCATTTGGAGCCCAAATGGTTCATTTAGAAGAATTACCAGAATCTCTTTAGTGGTTTGCTTACATTTTGGTCCAGTAAATGATCAGAACCTGTACTGAAGGTATTTTGGATTGTAACTGTAGGATTTCAAAGGTATATTGATGTAACAAAGTACATACTTTGCTGTCAGCCATCTTGGTCAGTAACATGAATGACCCTCAGACCTCAGGTGTATTCTGTACAGTCCTGCCTTTATTTTGAGTCAATCTTGTAATGCTGAATGTTTATTAAACGTCGTTTTCCACCGACTCTCAAAAAGAGGTGCAGAGGTTAAGGGGTTAACTGCAGCGCCCCTTATAGTCTGGACTCCTACAATAGCTTTCTGTTTAGACCGAAAGGTTTCAACAGAACGTTTCAGAAACATTCTGACTTACTGAGTTTCCTTCGCCATGCCGGGTGGTTCCTGCTGAGCCGTGATTGGCTGGAGGCTGCTCTCGTTTTGAGGTCTTGGTTGGGCCTGCAGCCCGGCTCCAGGTGGCTCTAGATGCGGGCCGCCACTTCGCCTGGAGCTGCCGCTCATCAAGGCCACTGAAATGTTTCTGATCTGAGTAAAATCCAGATACGTTACGGTTTACATACGGCCCAGAAAACACGCAGCACTCTGCTTCCCCCTCCGTGCACTTAGCATCTCACAGCCCCAGCCTAAAACTCACACACCGCGGGAAGCTGTTACCATGGTTACAGCTGGCAAGCGCACCACTCTGTCCCTGGCAACCCATCACCCAGCGTCTCCGCCACCGATCCCACCGGTTTGCTCTCGTTTCATCCGTCTGTATCGCTGCTTTCTGCCCCCCACCTCCTGCCTGGGCCGGGTCTCCGAGGCGTTTTACCCCCCACCCCTCCGCTCCGTCTCGTCGGACTCATTAGTGTGTCTCACTGAAGCTCGGTCTGTGCCGGACGCCCAGCAGAGCGCACGCTGGTGTGTGTGGACGCTGTGTGTTTTCAGAGAGCGGTCCGTAATTACCGGAGCTTCAGGCTGCTGCTGCCGGGGTTTGATTACAGTGATCAAGGGCCAAGTTATGGAGCCTGAAAGTGCTTCACCTGGTGTCACCGTGGAGACGCACGGCGACACCCACCTTCAGCCAGAGAGGCCATCTTTATAGGGCTGCAGCTAACCATTATTCTGATGATTAATCAGTCTGATTTTTTAAAATGGCACATTTTGCAGATTTTTGAATTAAACACTTTTTATACAAATACTTCTATTTGTTTTCCCAAATATTTTATTGCCTAATAATCAATAACAGCATTCCTTTAGTGAACATCTTGATCAGGCCTTCCTGCTGGACCGAACAGCAGTAATTACAGCTAATCTGAAGATTATTTATTTAGCTCATTAATAATTGGATGCAAAAAATGTTTAATGGGATTTTTATTACAGAATTTGAACCAGGTGAAACTAAAACTGCCTCTTGAGTTCTGGGTAGAGGATTTTTAGAGTCTGTATACTCCTATTAACAATTAATCAATTATAAAATTAGTTGTTTTCATAATTAATCTGATTAATTGTTGCAGCTCTTGTCTTTCTCTGATGTCTTTGGATGATGTATGTCCTTTATCCCAGCAGCCTGGGGGTTAGCTTCACGTTTCTGCTCTGATGTCTGCACACGTCTTTTAAAAAAAGAAAGAAAAAAGCTCCCTGCTGTGAAGCAGCGTAGAAAAACAGCAAAGTAAAACATGCATGTCAGAAGTTGACATTAAGAAGAGGAAAGTAAACCAGCAGGGACTGAGCTCTGTAAGCTAAACTGGTGTCTGTTTGAGCTCCAGACTCTTGATTGGCTGGCGTTCATAAGCGATGCTGCGTAACTCGATGCGTCCGCCATGACGGCTGCTTCAGTAAAACATCACCGCCCCCCCTCCTGGCTGGAGGATGAAATATTTAAAAGGAGGCAGAAAGGATCTGGGAGCCAGTTCTCCCGAGGGGCCGGCTCCGGATGTGTGTGTGCTCCTCCTTCACTGTGTGAAGATGTGAAGACGCTTGTTCCAGGTCTGAACCAGTAAATGTCAGGCCTGCTGGTGAAGGCACTGGGAGGAGGAAGCTAAACTGGTGGGAGTGGGAGGCAGCATACAGCAGCACACAAAGCAGAAAACCACCAGGAGCTCACATCATAGAGTCATTACATAGATATGCTCTATGTAATGATATGGTCATTCTGGCTTCTGGGAATGTTTAGTGGAAGGAAAACTGCTGCTGGAAAAGATAAGTTGTTGACTCACCATCCAGAAACCACTGCTGCATCATTCTTGTTGGTTGTGCAGGAGGCTCCACGTTTGCTTATCTAAGATGTACGTGTGTTTTTGCAGACCTTTTCATGTGTGAGTGCAAAACCCTGAGTTAGGGGGCATGGCCAGCAGCAGCTTATTTGGATTTAAAGGGACAGAAAGCCCTAAGCTCTGATTGTCTGTTGAAGAAAATCTAATGAACATGTTTTGTGTAGGCCAGAGACCTACCTAACCTGTTCACTGAGGTCACATTTCCTCAGATAACCAGAACAAATCTGTAAATAATTAAAATGAATTTGATTGAATGCAACTGTTTCCTAGAGATTTGTGGGGAAAATGTGAGTTCTCTGTTTCTCTCCTCAGATTGCTTCATATCATTCTCATCTGTTTGTTGTGGAGACAGAAACTCAAACGTAAAAACATGGTAGTGTGTGTGTGGTGTGTGTGTGTGTCCATTGTGCCGATGCCTGCTGGGTTGGTGAATGGAGAAGAGGAGCCAGAGAATGGTCTGTGTTCAGGGAGCTTTTCCACATTCCCCTGCTTGTCAGTGCTGATACCTCTCTGCCTCTAATAGGGGCACAGGAGAGGACAGGCAGCATCTGCTGTCAAAACCAAATTATCTTCTGTCAACAAAGCAGGAGGCAGAGCCGGCCCCTCCGCCAGCCCTCTGGTCAGCCACACTCACGCTTCACATAAGGGCCCAGTTGTGATTCTTTATTCATTCATTAACTGATGGCAAATTGGGTGGTTAGAAGCACAGAGCCAAGTTGGAATCAGTGTTGGATTTGGAAGAATACATTATCAGATTGTTTTGTGCCCTGCGGCGCTCTGACAGTTTGTGACAGAGGGTAGAGTCTGGAGCTGTCGAGCTGCAGAAGCTCACAGTCTCCCAGGAGGAAAATAATGTCCTTATGTGGGTGGTACAGAATCACCACCAGTCAGAATATGGCAGCATGAATCAAATTAGCTGAGGAGGAAGCAGCGCATCCAGCTTAGAGAGGGATCCACGCTCCGCTGAATGAAGCCATGCTCTGCAGACGTGCCTGAGCGGCCGGCGGTCCGAGTCTCCGTCCTCCAGGCGGGTTACCTGTTGATCTACACAACATTTGAGTTGCAGAAGGAAGGCTTGGATTTATTTTTCTTTTTGTGCCTCGCAGCGCTCTAAAAGGTGCCTCCAACCATCAGGTTCTCCTCCATCCCTGAAATAAAAGCTTTCCGCTGACATTTAAGCACATTAAGCCAAAGCAGCTGGAACCTAAAAGCTTTTTCAAGGTGCAGAGAGATTATTTCAGCCCTGGTCCTCTGCTCTGCCTCCGAGGCCTGAGATATACGGTGGATTTGGTAAATTAGGGCCATGAGGTGTGAATCTCCCCTAAAAGAATCTAATCACAGCCGCCTAGAAACACCTTCAATGAAAAGCTGCTTTTATTTTCATTTATTTAAAGTTAGTACTTTATTCTGCTGATAGAATGGGTCTTAATCGCCTGTAACACTTTACAGAGTTTGAGCTTCTAGAGAAACAGACGTTTGTCCCAAACAGCCGGAACAAGAACCGCTAGCGACCCGTTTTTATTTCAGGACCAGGCAGCAGAAACATCCTGAACGAGGATTTATTTAGAGAAAAGGATCGTCTTCATGTCCACCTGGGCAGTGGTGGACACCGCTAGCTTAGAAGTTAGCTACGCTAATGCTAAAGCGTTAACATCAATTCAGATTATATCTACCCAACATTAAAGTTCACTTTTCAATTCCTCAAGATATTGGTTCTATTTCTAAATTGTTCTCTGCTGTATGTTTTGTTCTGTTCCTCTATGTTTGTTTGAAATAAAGTTATTAGGGAGAAACTGAGGAAATGGCACAGTCTTCCTACTTCAAAATAAGAGCATGGATATGAACATCTAACTACTTGAAAAATTCTGCAGTCAAAACATCAAAACTTTATTAATTAATTCAACTGAAAGTTTAAAAAACAAGTAACTTGGTGCTTTAGAATTAATTTGGACAAATTAACTTAGTGGAAGCTAAGTGTGCTAAACGTTTTCAAATTTAAGAAAAATGCTAAAGTGATGGTGTTAGCTGATTAGCAGGTTAACTGAAGTGTGCCCTCCGCTGTGCCTGAGCAGAAATCTGACCCAAACACAGAAGATTACACAAAAATGACCGATTTTTCTCTGTTTTCTGAGATTTGTGCCTTTGGATTGAGAAGTTCTTTGAAGAAGGGAGGTTTGGTGTCTGCTGAAGCTCTTCTGCGTGGATCTGGTTGTGTTTTTGGATGCAGCAGGTTGTTGTTGAGTTTTGCGTTTGTGCAGCAGGCTGCGTAAGATGCAGCACACGTTGTCCTCCTCCTGCTCAGGCAGCTCCGTCTCCCAGGCCTTTCTCTGGGTTTTTACATCTGTTGGGCCTCTGGTCCGTTTCCCTCTGTAAGTGCATGTGTCACTTCATTCCTGCGCTGCATCTATTTTTCATGGAGGTAAATTGCCTGGCACCGCTGAGCGCTGAACTCTGGCTCTGTAATCCACAGGGATGACCTCTAATAACGCTGGCCCTCCACCTCTCAAACACATCAGCATTCCCTCATCCCTTCGCTCCTCGCAGGCTGCTTGTTTATTCTTCTTCTTCTCCTCCCTCTGTCCATTTGCTGATCTGCTCACTGTTATCACTGTCAGAACATGACAACAGGAGCTTTGCAAAGGTTTTCATGCCCTCTGAACTTGTCCAGATTATATTGGATTACAGTTACAATCTGCTATTTATTATTGAGGTTATATGTGACGGACAGACTAGTGCTTAGATGTGACCTAAATCAGGTTTTTGTAGGTCTGGATTTTAACTAGGCCATTTAGAGTGGATTGTTTTTAGTGTCTGGAAAATGTAGCCACATTTGGTGGGCACTGCGCCGTTACCTAGCAACCCCAGTGAAGCCCAGTTTGCCACCTAATAACCCCAGCAGAGCTCCAGCATGTTTGGTCAGCTGGTTTTCATTTTGTACAATGGCTGCTGGAAATCACAAATGTTTTGTTGTCAACTTACCATCCAGAAATCACTTACTGCATTCTTGTTGGTTGTGCAGAAGGCTCCACTACTGCTTTTCAAAGATGTTCGTTTGTATAATTGCGCATCTATTAGCAGCCATTTTCATGTGTTAACGTAGAGTTGGGGGCGTGGCCAGCAGCAGATTATTTGGATTTAAAGTGACAGCAGGCCCTAAAACAGCTGAGCAGTCTAATATTATCTAAGAAGAAAATATGAGGAACATGTTTTATATGAGTAAAATATCAACAGGCAAAAGCCTGACCTCAGAAAAGTCCCACAAACCTCCAGTACTTAAAAAAACACTTTAATATTCTGTGTTTTTGGCTGTAAAATCGATTTTTTTGGTCCCAGATTATTTTTATTTTCACTTCATCTGTTTCCAGGTTCTGTTCAGGTTCCTTTTGCTCTCCTACAGCTTTCAGGTGGGGAGGAATCTGGACTCTCAGGCTTCAAACCGTCTTTTGTCTGATGGATGCTCGGCTTTAAGACAATCAGCAGATGCTCTGGTCGCCTGCGGCTCCTTGCTGCAGCGCCGAGCAAACGGCCTGCGGCGCTTCGCCCATCACTGGGAGCTACAGTCTGTTAGTTCAACTCTATGGTTTATTAGACGGGTTGATCTTAAGACATTCATATTAGGAAGCATTTTAAATATTATTATCTCAGTCTCCGTCCCTTTCTCGTCATCTGAGAGGTTGGAGACGTGTTTTTGTGTGAAGTTTAGTTTTTTGGTCTCAGTAGTCAGTAGCATGTAAGCGCTGGTGTAGGTGGGGCGCACATGCTTGATTGTCAGATTTGTTGAACAGCCAGGCTGCTCATGACTAATCCCAGACGGAGACTGAGGGATGAAAGCTGAGCGCATATGCCTGACAGTCTGTGTGTCGCTAACAACCAACCAAGCAAACACCGCCGTCCCGCTAAGGAAGAAACGGCGGAGCAACTCGTCTGGCTTCTGCTTCCAAAATGTTCTGTGAACCGATTCGGACCAAAACCAGTCAGACCTGAGCAGATGTGTACGGTACCGAACTGCTGTCTCACACATAAAGAGGCTCTGGATTTATGAGCTTTGTTGACTCGAAATCACATTTGGTAGATTATCTTATATCGGAGAGGTCAGAGGTCAGGAGTTTAGGTGTTTGTTTTCAACAGGATGGAGGTGAGGAGCTGCATCATCTGTTTGGGAGTTCAGTGTAAAAGTCAAGGAGTATAGGTGCAAAAAACATTATTAAAACAAAAATTACGAATGGAAAGTTGATAAAAATGTAAGCACTGCACAAAAAAATCATTCTTAAAATGGTGATTTAATGAAATAAAGATTCCTTCATATTTTACTCTTATTTCCGAAGTTTCACTGATGACAGTAAAATTCAAAGTGAAGAACTTTGGGTCTCATTTAAAGCGGTAACTGCAGTAAGGACTGACTTATTATCTTAGGAACATTGCTAAAATTATAACAGTTTTATCACTCGAACTGCAGAGGTCATAATGATTCACACATGGACTAATGTAACGCTGCTTTCTGCTTTACCAAGCACAGATTTTAGAAAGGTCTGCTGATGGTTCCAAATACGAGCTTTTTTCTTCGTGTCACGTCAGGGAGGCATCATGTTTACTCTCTTATGCCTATTAATTTTAAACCTATAGTTTTATTGCTTTTTTTGTCTTTTATTTGTTTTTAATCTGTATTGTTTTGGTTTTCATCCCATAGTTGTTCAGCCCTATGTTAGAAACTCTTCAATAGTTACCATCTCTGCTGAGCTCTGGAGCTTCTTTCTTTGACATCGTTTTTTGTCAAGAACAACAGTCTCTTGGTTGATGTTAGCTTTTACTTTTCTTAAGTGTTGCACGTTGAATCTGGAGGCTATTTCTCTTAAAACTAGTTTTTATCCCCATTAACTCTCGTTGTTTGGAGCATTTTGGGTCGGGTTGCTCGTGGCTAAACAGGAAGCCGTTCATATTTCACATCAACAGGACGGTTTGCACAGCGCTATATATCAACAGGGTGGTGTTGTGATTCAAGGTAATTTATTTTTACTCCTCTGAAGCGACCCTGACCATCAACCCCTAAATTCACAGTTTGAGTTTCCAGAAAGCTTTAATTAAATCCTCTGTTCCCTTTTCTCAAACCTCCGTAAAATTTCCTTTCAAAATGTCTCAAATTGCCAAACATACTTACAGACATTTCTCTAAATGTGTCTATTGTTGCAGAGCTTCCTCCCATTTCAACTTTAATTAACTCCACCACTCATTTTTGCATTGCACTGAAATATCACTCAGAGCATTTTGGTTGAATTCGAGTATTTACTTCCAAACCAGTGGCACAGTTAATTGTCTAACGTCATGCAGTCTGTTGAGATGCTGTCTTGGGGTGTTGCTGCAGTCTTCAGTGTAGGAATACTGTCAAATGTAATCAGAAAGGAAAAGCTCAACTTCTTTAAAAATAACTTTTCCCCAGTTGATCAGGGAGACATTATGTGAACAAAGAGAACAGGAAGCAGGAGGTGTAATTTTATTTCTATAGCTGTGGACGATGTAATAACAGCTTCAGCGCCGCTGAACTTTCTAATTATTCTTCCATGTTAGTTTGGTGTAATAATAAAATCCTACAGAAGGCAAATCAAAATCTAAAGAGACGTTCATTTTCCTCGGTGCTGATTGGCTGAACCCCCAAGAGCAGAGATAACGAAGATGGTAAATTTTATCTTTATGAGTAAGACTGTTTCCACTGCGGACATTAATGCACAGTAAAGTGTTTTTGATCTATTAAAATAGGAAGTTATAAGTAGGTAGAGTAGGTATAAAGTATTGGTGGCTTTTAGCAGCTGTGATCTGAAAACCTGTTATTAGTATCGGCTCATTACAACTTAACAATTTGTGTTAAAGGAAGTTCAGGAACGACTTCTCTCTCAACTTTTAGGCTGTTTTCCCTCCTGATCGACTCTGACTGGAACCAAAACTGCAACATTTCCAGCTGCTGTGGTTTTCTTTCTAAAACCAGCCAAACCCTTTCAGCAACCTGTTGCTGCACCAACAACCAGGAACTAACTTATAAAGACCAAATATTTTCAGATTCCCAAGGATAGTTGTTAGTGATGGTATGACGGAGCAACCCAAACTGCAGGATGATTGGTTAATCCAATTCTCATGGTTTCTAAAAGCATTTTTGTTCTTTTGAAAAGAGAAGAACTACATTCGCATGTATCTCAGAATAATAGAGAAATTGTTTGTGGTTTTTAACATAAATGCTAGAACTTCTTGTGTTGGGCGCAGGGCATTCTGGGTAATGGTCACTCCTCCAACCACTAAAATTCTCATCATGGACAACAAATCCTGTAGATTTGGGAACATTTGCTCTTTATCTGCCAAAGTTACCTGGAGGAAACTAAATATTTGAGCTGTCTGAAATGATCTGTTCCCTCCGTATTGTGGGAACTAATTATTTTTTCAAAAACTCTGTAAAATTTTCTGTATGTGTTGATGGAGCCAAATCCCGTCACTAACATGGAAACAAACGCCATAAATGTCCGGGAAAAGAGATAGATTATCATTTAAAGTGACTTAAGATGGGGCGTGCCGTGGTGGCACGTAGGGGTTAGCGCGACCCACATTTGGAGGCCTCAAGTCCTCGACGCGGCTGTCGTGGGTTCGACTCCCGGACCCGGCGACGTTTACTGCATGTCTTCCCTCCTCTCCTTCCCCTTTTCCTGTCAGCCTACTTTGTAAAAAGGGACTCTAGAGCCCACAAAAAGACCCCCTGGAGGGGTAAAAAAAAAGACTTAAGATGAATGCTTAAACTAAAAGCTGAAGCATAGACATGTTTTATAAGTACCATGTTAACTTAAAACGTGAGTTATTATTGGTACAGGTTCATATTTTAAGCTACAGGAAAGTAATTAAGGATACACCAACATGTAAATTTGGGCTGATGATGATATCTGATATTAATACTGCTGTTATGGCAGTATTTTCCAATATTTTACTTCATCACTTCTGTTATTTGATTACTCGATTAATCGTCAGAATAATCGATAGATTACTAGAATGCTAAAATAATCGTTTACAACAGACTTAAAGCTGCACCAACTTTCTCACATTTGGCCGTGATGTCAGACCTGCCTGCACCTTTAAGTGTGAGAACCACGACACATTCATGTGTTCATTTAATATGTTTGAAGGTGACAGGTAAAGATGATCTGCGTCAGATGAATCGGAGGTCGAGGGCTTTCAGATCGCTGCTCTGTTTACCACATAATCAGGATTGGGAATCTTTAATGCCGTCAATTAAAAACTAATTAGAGGTTGTAAGCTCAGCCAGATCAGATGTCAGTCCATTTATCATGCAGATGCCTCAAATGCTCAAACGTTCATACATGCACAGAAACATAGACACTGTGGTCTTCTGGCCTCTGTAGCTGCTGCAGTGTGTGTTCATGCAGACAGTAGCTGCACTCTGCTCTGACAGTGAAAACATACGGCGCTCATTCAGCAGAGAAGCTGCAGTAATGGACACGTCTCCTTCATTTACTGACAGAATGGACTCTGAACTCGGGGCAAATGGTGGAATTTGGCTCCAATGTGTTTCTGTAAATAGTCGTGAAAACGATTTGATGAAATTTCAATTCAAGAAATGACTTTTTCACTGATGGCCAAATAATATCAGACAGTATTCATATCCACCGGACTTGAATGGTGCAAAAATGCACTGCTTTGATTCTGCATTCAGAGTGATGTCAGTCTACCTCCAGATTGTTTTAACGCTGCAGACCTCCACTTTATGTAATTCATCACTTTAGTCAAGGATGATAGAAAGTGTTGAATACTTCTTGCACAGTGAAGTTTTTAAATGTAGCTTTATTAAAAGCAATTAGCTCCAGCATAAAAACCTTTAGTCTTTTTTCGTCCTTGTCGTTCCTGCCATGCTATCAGCTAAAGGCTAAAGAGGTCAGGCTGGAGAGCTGATGCATCTTTCAAAACACAAAACTGACGATGAGAGAAGAATATGTATAATCTAAGAGGCGAAAGATAAAACTCGGCATTTAGGATTTATACAATATAAGAAAGGGTGTTTTAGGGTGTGTTTTAAGCTAAAGACATCAAATTATTAAAAATTTCAAGGCTGGTTTTATATTGTAAACTCATGTCTGACTTAGAAGGCATTCAGATTTTACTCTGTTAGCTATAAAAACAAAATCATTTTTTTCCTTATATTACAAATATTTCCAATATTTACATATAATGAAAACCCCAAATTAGAATGTTTTGGAAAAGTTCAATTTTGGAAAATCTGAAGTGACAAAAAACAAATTGTTTGAATATTTTGAGACGTTCTTGTATAAACAAAAACACACCAGGGTTTGCCGTTAATTTAATTTACTTTATCTCAGAGAAAATGAGTCTATAATCAATAAAACTATCAGAAACATCCAGACTTTTATTACTGAATTTCCTGATTCTTTCAAAAAGCAGATACATTTATACAACGCCTTTAAAATTAATCCTTAAATGTTTTATTCTCATTAAACACCAATTAGCTGGACTTCTGTTGAATTTGATAAGTTATTTTAAAGGTGGTGAAATTTTATGCAGTTATTTTGTTACATATACTCCTGAACACAACTTTACCACAACAAGCCTTAAAACCAGGATAAAGATGGAAGACGATATTCCACCTTGTCCGATGGAATAACATTTATATAATTTGATGTTAAAGAAAGTAACATAAAGCCTCCTGATGTCAGGAAAACTTCTGATTGACACAAATTGTCAAATTAACTCACATTTTTCTCTCTGAGGTTCAGAATCAGGGTCAGTATAAAATAAAATGCACCAAATATCCACCTTAAAATAAACATTTATGACTGTTATTGAGAGTGAATGAATGCCACTTGATACAAATATATAAATTAACCGCAGCATTCTTTAACCATTAACCCTAACCCAGCTGCAGCGATGACTGATGCTTATTGTGTTTTTCATTTCTCTTTAACATGCAGGTATGCTTGTAAAAATAAGCCAATGTCTTTTTATTACAGAACATCAACATTGCAATGATATTGAAAATCCTGCAATTAAAAATGTGGTGGCAGATTGAAATGTTTACGTTCGAGTTTTAGCTGTTCTACTGGGAGCTCAGGAAACCATGTGACGACAGGAAATGGGAGGAAAATACAAAAGGAGACTTTAAAATGCTGTTGGAAAGAAAATTCATAAGATTTGATGTAATATTACTGCATTACCTACTGATGTAACACATTTTGTTAAGTGAATTAAGCAAATTAAAAACTGAAATATGGACTAGAATTGAGAGAGATCTTCCACTTTATCAGCGTTTCTATTATTCGGTAAAAATTCTTTGTTTTTCCATATTTTTTACCTTTTATGTGCCCAAAGATGGTACAAACATTCAGATACCACAGTTTTTTAGAAATACATAACCATGATAATTAGCTCCAGACTCAATTTGTTTTTATTTTCCTCTGTGTGTGAGCCAAATGAAGGAGTGACTGCAGCTTCTGATTGATTGTTGGTAGTTTTTGGCCTGTTTGACCCAAACAGATTTTAATAAACTACAGAAGGTTGTGTAGAGTTAGTGATGACGGTGTCCTTTAAACCACGTTTTGACTGTAACATCGGTAAACTCTGATCAGGTGGAGAACAGTGAGATTTTCAGCTGTTTCCATGTTTCATACAACCTGCATAGTGACTCATACTAAATGATTTGGTGCCTCAGAGTAACAAACTGGAGCAGAAATCGACCTCACTGCTTTATTCTGTGGCTTTATTTCCATAGTTCCTTTAACAGAAGATGATTTAGTGCTGCGGTTCAGAACTGGACCTCTGGTTTCTACAAGACATTCACCTCTCATCTAAAAGGCTTCTTCTGTTCAGAACTGCCCTATTAATGACTTTAATGGCCATATTCATGGTCTTATTGACCCCGTTAGTGATATTACTGTCCATTGTAGTGACATTGATGTTCCTATAGTGACTCTAACGAGCCAATTGATGATCTTAGGGGTCCAGTTAGTGACATTATGGCCATTTAATTGCTCTATTAAAGACATTGTGGTTGTATTTCTGGCCTTAATGGGCTATGAAAGACCTTGGCTTAATTGACCCTAACAATGACCTTAACAGGCCTATTGGTGACTTTGATGACCCTTTAGTGACCTTACTGTTCCTATTAGTGACATTTGGCCTTATTAGTGCCCTTAATGACCTTACTGACCCTATCAATGTTATTTTGGCGCCACTAGTGACCTTAATGAACCTTTTATTGCCCTTAATGGCCCTATAAAATGAACTAAATGTTGGCTGAAAATGTTCTGTGAACATGAGTTGAATTTCAAATCCTGACAGTTTGCAGATTGTACAACTTCCAAACTCAAAGAAACTAGAACTATTGTTATTCCTCCATTTGTTGTTTTTTTCAGATATTTCTCGGATGAAAAATTAGTTAGAGGTCATAATCTGTATGAACTCTGTTAAACTCTGAATCAGTTTTTCAGGTAAAACTGGTGCTCTGCTGAAACACCTGCGGTTGAGCCAGAGGTTGATGAATGCTGATGGGGATGTTGGACCAGAACCGTCACTGCAGGCTTTGTTTTTTCCTGTTTTGCTGCTTTTATTGGTTTTGGATCATTTGAGCAAGCTGTGTGTTTAAGAACCGGCCGCCTCATTCAGAATTCATGAAACTGCTCCACCTTTAAATTGGGTATTTTCAGCCATACTTTGTCATCTGCCTTGTCAACATTTGTCACCGTGTGAGTGGGTATTACAGTTTGTATGTGTGTGGCGTCTAGACAGGAGCAACCTAATCTGCTTTCCATGTCCCATCCGGCCCGTTTGGAGCCTTTGAATGGCAGATAAACAGAGCGCTGGGGTTCCGGCTTCATCAAGAGGATTAAGTCTCCGAGTGTTATCTCCAGAGGAGACTCTCTGCCTCCTCTTTCTCTTTCCTCCCCAAAGACACGAGGACTCAGACGCTGCAGTTCACTCTCACTTCACACCCTTTGCTGTACAAACGGCTGCTGGAAACCAGGAGTCCCACTGGGATCTGCTGGGCAGCTTGTCGGTGCAGGAAGGGCTGCTGATGTTTGGGATCAAATTCATCCAGATTCATTATGAAAACAGAAAAATCTGCCATGTCTGTAGAGGCTTGAGACAGAGAAACAGTTATAAAGATAATAAACAAAATTAAATGTATCAGCTTCAAATTAAAACGACTGAGGAGTAAAGAGACACAAAAAATCAAAGAATAAAACTTTTATCACAACTACAAACTCTTGTCGTTTGAGATATTATGTGACAGACCAACACGATGGTGCAGAAGTAGAAGGTAAAATTACCAGGCTTGTACCGGTTTTTTCACAATAAAAGCCTGAAACCTGCATTCTCAGAACTCTAAATGAATTATTTAACCAATCAGAACCAAGAGTCCAGCTGAGTGTAGTTTAATCTAACTGGAGAAAAAGAACAGCATCATGAAGACCAGAGAACCCAACAAAACCCAGCAGAACCCAACAGAACTCATCACAACCCAACAGAACCCAGCAGAACCAACAAAACCCATCAGAACCAGGCTGTAGTTGGTATTTTATGTGATGAACCATTTGACAGATTCAACTTTTTGTTCATTCAGTGTAAAAAGCTGCAGATCATCAGAGTTCAGTCCTTTCTGTTAGTTGTGGAAGTTGTGTGTAGCTGCAGGTGTGTGGGTGTGGGTGTGTGTGTGTGTGGGCGTGGGGGCGGGGGGAGTGGTTATGAAGCACCAGCGCTGACGATAATCTCTCGGAGGGGTCCGTGTCGTGGTTGTCACGGCGATCTTCTCGGGGCTGATGTCGCCTGACAGCTGGTGTCAGCACCGCTCTCCATCAGCCGCCGTCTGATTCATTTCATTCCTTATGAGGGTGTGTGTGGGTGTGTGTGGGGGTGTTTAATTGTGGGTGTGTGTGTTTGGGCCGGAGGTTCTGGCACTGAGACCGGTGTGTTTTACAAACTTTCCAAAGGAACCAGATGCATGTTGACCAGTTAGTTTATTTATTTTGCACCAATTCACAAAACATGTTGAGTAAACTCAATCTAATCAATCATACTGATTGATTTATTCAAATTATTCAAAAGTTTTCTATTTGATGGATGATGAGGAGAATCAGGTATATAACTTATTTTTAAATTACAGATTTTTTATTTCAAGCACAAAATAGAAATAAACTTTAAATTGAAACATTTCAGGTAATTAAAACAGATCTGAAACAACAGGAAACATAAACTTATTTACTTCTGCTAGTTTTTGGTAAATCTGCTGGTTTTAAGAAATATAATGCTGAACAAGACAAGCAGCATTTTCTTTAAGAATATTTTTCTACATATTCTGAAAAATGTTTTATATATTTTATGTGTTTAAGTCAAAATAATTTTGTTTTAAGTGAAAATACAATAATTTGATATTTTTAGTTATTTTTGGAAAGATTTGACAATCCTGATTTTCTGGTTCTGTTGGCAGATCATTTTCCTTATTTTACGTAATATTTCTCCTATTTTTGTACTTTTCTTCTTGGTTTTGAAATGAGACTTTTTGCAGTGTAATATTAGTTTATTATATTATCAGGTTGCTGCTCTTTGTTTACTCTGTGCAGCATTTTGATACTTAAAGTGACGTTTAAATAAAGCCCATTTTATCATTTCAAGCTAATATTTAACGTCCACTTTCCTCCTGATTGTTAGTATTTACTGTAAAACTGAGTCGTTGATGAATGATTTGATGAGTGCAGCTCATTTCTAGTTAGTTTGGTTTGGTTTTTGTCTCCTGGTTGTTTTAGTTTAGCAGATTGTGTTGCATGTCGGTAATGCTCTCTCTCTCTGTTCAGCAGCCGACCATCACTCCATTCTTTCTCCAACTTTTCCCTCTTTTTACCGTCACTCTTGTAGCTGTTGCTTGTAATGTATATTAATATTTTCTTGTTAAAAGTGACGCACCATAATGTGAGGGGAAAAGTCGATAAACGTGGCTGTCATCCTCCTCGCCTTTAATTTGTCTCAAAGCTGAAATCTGAGTCTAATTTTGAGCCTCTGACTGTTATGCAGCTTGTCAGCATCAACAATGATCTGTCATCTCATAACTAAGTTCATGTAACGCTGCGTCTGGAGCTGGAGGAACCATATGGGTTACAGTTTCAGATTCCCCTCCGTTATTCCTCCTGACAGCAGTAAACAGCTGCTGTCTGCTGCAGGCCTCGTCACATTCACCACATCGGGGTTTTTCTACCTTTCTCTGTGTGTGTGCATCAAATCTGAATGCATTCCATCAGTGCATGGTGAGGCGTGTGTGTGTGTGGGGGTGTTTGTGTGTGTGTGCAGCCATGTCCAATTGAAATAGATTGGAGCCATGGAGTCAGGGTAACGTCCTCATGCAGCCCCGCCTCGCCGCCACCGCTTGCTTTCTTACACTTTTTCTACATAATGTAATCAATAAGTTTGCTGGCTGCTGCAGAAACCAAAAGCACAGAATGAAAGAAAATAACATCAGCTGTTTTTTTTTTTTTCATTTCACACTCAGGGTCTTCATAATGTTTTTGTCAGCAGATATTATTCCTTCAGAGGCAGACTGGGTCTGAGTGAGGCGGAAAATCCTCCTTATATCAGGAAAATGCTCTTCACTCCGAGTTTCCCTTTAATTTCCTCTGTTAGGGCAGCAGCTAATGAATATTTTACTAATTAATTATTCTGCTGATTTCTTTACTCTACCACTAAAACTTAGTTTATACAATGTTAGAAATGCATAAAAATACAAATGAATAATTCACTTCCTGCTTTTGGTCAGCTTCTTTCCTTTAGTGAAAGTTTGATGCTGAAAATGTTTCTGTTTTTGTTGCTGATTTAAGGTTTTCGCTTCCAGACTGAGGAGATGAAATGTTTGTCTTTCTCTCCGACTGACAGCTGGCGGGGAAACGTCTCCCTCTTCCTCCTCTTCCTCCTCTTCCTCTCTCCGCTCTTTTCTTCTGTTTGTGTCTGGAAGGACAAACGTTTCAGGAATAGAAACAGAAGTGATGTAAAAAACGCTCGGTTCATGTTTATTCATAATATCATTAGATTCTGCAGTCACAGCTGATAATCTGACACAGAAAACAAACTTGCTGGTTTTTCTGCAACTTTTAGAAAAGGACCAACATTTTTAAAAAATTTTCTGTCTTGTTTTCTTTAAATCTGTCCGTGGGGAAAGTTTTCATGTTGTTTCCAGTTTTCAAACAAACACATGCGCCAAACTCAATATATTAAGCAGGAAATATTAATCCGAATATGAAATGTGAATAGACATCCATTCCTCCGGTGCGTTATGAGTCGAATGCCTGTCAGTGTTATAAAAGGAGAGTTTTCAGTGTTGGACTCCAAACACACAGGTGTGACCCAGACTTCCATTTATCTGTTTGCTCGACTCGCGCTGTCGCCGTTTGAGCTGCAGGTTTGCTCTTTATGAGTCCTGAGTGATTTGGCCCTGAGTGCTCTCAGAGCGGGCCGAGCCGCGCCGCGCGGCACTCAGCGCCACCAAACAGGACGGGACAGCCAGCAGCTTCGGCTTCAACGCTGAAAACCTTCAGCTCCTAATAGATGACTTAGGTTTCTGAAAAGCTCTGAACACCAAACATCTGGCCTGAAAGCACCAACACTCAGAAAAACGGTTAATTTAAAACATTTGTAACTGTGGCGCTTGAAAGCCTGAGACATGCAGGATTCATTCTGAGTAAATCTGATCACAAGAAACAGAAAGAAAGATAAGGCAAATGTTGCATTCATTTAGTTTTTTCATTTGAGGGTTAGCTAGTTAAAAATGTATGAAAACCAGAGTTTCTGGATCTCTAAACATCAAAAGGATTAAAGCTTTCAACTTGACCAGCTTCAGTTTTTAAGTATCTAAAAAACCTTTTTAAAATCCTGAAACTATAAACTGAACTCATTTAACAAGATTACAGAAACATTTTTCAGTGTGGAAACCCAAAGAAATGAAGCTCATTTAGTTTTTTAGATTTTTGTTGATTTATTTATAGAGGCTGAGATAATTACAGCTTCATCGTGACTAAATCTCCAATCATCTTTACGAAAATTAAATTAAAATTGTAAAATATGGTGATTTTGCTATAAATTCTTATTTTGTCACTGAATGCAGAAGAAAACGGTGCTACCGCTAGCAGCTAATGCTATGTAAGCTAGCATTTAGCGTTTGGCTAAAAGCTGTTTGGCTTTATGTTTTCTGATCAGATTTATTATTGCTGTGCCGAATTCTTTCAAGCATTTTGATTGGTCTAGGCAGGATGACATTTGCACTGGCTCTCACCTTATCAAATTATCGTTTAAATATTGTTTTCAAGGGCGTGCTGTGGTGGCGTAGCGCGTGGGACAGCGCGACCCACGTTTGGAGGCCTTGAGTCCTCCATGCGGCCGTCGTGGGTTCGATTCCTGGACCCGGCGACGTTTACCGCCTGTCTTCCCTCCTCTCCTTCCCCCTTTCCTGTCAGCCTACTTTCATATAAGGGACAAAAGACCCCCTGGAGGGGAGGAAAAATAAATAAATAATTGTTTTCAAAATGAGCCTGATAGAGAAAAATGAGTGGAATATTTAGGTTACATAAAACATTTACAGCAAGGAAATTTAATAGTATTTGTTTGAATACTTTTTGCGCATAAAATAAAATCTTAGTTTTGTTAAATTTCATATTTTAAAACCAGTTACAGATGCGGTTTTATCATTTTGTAGTTTCATTTTAAGGCCAGGCTGAAGTTAAGTGATTAGCCGATTTAAATATAAAGTTATGTTGAACAATTCAACCCAGAAGCTCAAATCTTTCATTGTGCAGCAGGGATTATTAATCTAAATATTTCTGATTAATTCAGCCCCAGTTTGTTTGTTTGTTTTTTTTGTTTTTTTTATGTTTTTGGGTTTTAAGCTGCAGAACCAGAACCACTGTCATGTTAGTAAAAACCTGGTTCTGACAGAAGAAGTGCTAAAACTTAGCAGCAGGATGACAATGCTAACCCTTCAGCTACTGGCCTGCAGGTCAGCAGCGAGACACTCTCACGTCTCCACGGCGACCTTTCTCTGTGACCTCATCTCATGCTGGTCGGGGTAATGCTTAGTGACCCCAGCGGCATTCATTCTGCACACAGTTGTTTCTGTGGCTCTGCACCCACGCAGTCAGAGACTCTGGTTATGCAGAAAGACGCGTGAAGCTTCCAGTCAGGATGCAGCCGCCTGACGTTCCATGATGGAGGATGAACCTCAGAGGTTAATCATCTTTTTAATGTCAAACAGCCCAGGAAGAGAAACTGTGATCTTCTCTTCCAGGCTTCAGGTCGACCATCGTCCTGGAAACGGGTCCAGAACCGCCTGACTGCAGGAAGCTTTGAGCTTCACTTCATTTTCTGATTCACCCGAACAGAAACTGGAAAGTTCATCCAGATTATCTCAACATCACAAAATGTTTTAAAGTTTCACCGAGCAACAGTGAAGTCACAATATTTAAGAAAACAAAAGTAAATTCAAATCTCTTGGAGAAGTAAATTTATTGATCAGTATTCATCTTGCATCACATATTTTAAAAACAGTTACACATGTAGTTTCATCATTTTGTAGTTTAAGTTTTATTAAGCTCACCATAAATCCACTTGTCAGATTTAAAGTTTGCCTTGTTTAGATTGAGACCAAAAACAATCCTGAATAGTTTTAATAAATTTGAACTGCATTATTGCTGAAATGCTAAATGATAAACTCGATTGACTGACAGACAACGGATGCAATGTTTTAAAGAAATAAAGATAAAAAGAATGCGTTTATTTTTAATAAAAGAAAGTTGCTCACTTTATCTTTTTGGGTCGGATATTATTACTGAATGGTAAAATCCCTCAGAGCAGTGATACAGTCCCCATGCAGATGATTTGTGTTTAAACAGCATTAAATGTGTGTTTGTGTGTGTGTGTGTTGGATGATTGGCTGGCCTGTGAGCGGGTTAATCCCTCCCACACACACACACACACACTCAGAAACAGCGTCACACACACCGAGACGCCGCGCCGTCACACTCAGGACGCGCCCACAAACACAGGTGTTTCCTCTGCGTTGCCGCCACATTGTCTGAATGTTAATTACATGCAGAAGGCATCTGGGCCCGGCCAATGCTAATCCTCTTTTAATTATACGTGTCCTCACAATGACACCAGGTTTACAATGGTGATTACAGCTGCATCACACGAGCTGGGAAACAGGTAGGGGAGGGGCGAGTAGTGGCAGTCAGGATAAAGAAAATACCACTTCCTGTTGGTCCGCACCTGAGATAACTCTTTGTTCTAGTTTGGTTTAATACAGTGGAACATTTTCACACATTTCCCAACATTAATGTTGCATCTGGTTTACACAATAAGAAAACTGGAAATGAAAAATAATAATAGCCTTGTTGCACAAGTTTGCAAAGTGGCGCTTTGTAGAAACATTTTTATTTAATTCCAGCGTCAGTTTTAAACTCGGCTGTATTCACACACATCTAAAACTCCAAACTTTAACCAAATCCCAGCATATCAGACATATTCTCAAACTAAACTCTCCAACTTTAAGCACCAAATTTGTAATGTCAAGTCCTGAAAGTATATAAAATATATTTTCATTGTCTACAGTCTGAATCCACGTTGAGATATTTGACTTCTCTGGCCCCACTCCCACACACACCATGCACACATGCATCGTTCACACACACACACTGAAAATAACAAGGCAACACGTCTCATGCATGTTTCTGCTCTTTATTCACACGAAGCTGCTGATTATAACTCAGAACGATTTCAGTTCAACAAGCTGAGAAACCAAACGCTGTCAGGAAAAACTTCAGAGCAAACGCAGAAAAATACATGAGCATTATGTTCATTTTAATATGCGCTGATATGTTAGTAATATAAAACAAATATATCCTGCTGAAGATTTTTATTGAGACAAGAATATTTCCTCTGTCAGGGCTCTTCAGTCGTGACCTCCAGATATTATTCATCTCCTGTCCTGGTGTCAGCTCTCTGCTGTAGGTTGATTTTAATATTTTTATCCTCTGTTTTGCTTAGTTTTGTTTTCCAAAGTGTAAACCACGGTGAGATTACGTGGTTTACACGGAAAGCAGTTTGCAGTGCAGGTTGTTGTTGTTAACAGTATTTTGTTTGCTTGATTATCTTTATGTTTTGTTTGGAGATATTTTGGACAGGATGATGATGTCTGAGTTTCAGGCCAAAACATGAACAATATCCACATTCCTCAGATTAAATATGTTTAAAGATCTTTTTTAAAAATGGTCTCAAAGAGAAACCTCAACAAGTTAAAGTGAGGCTGCAGAAATAAGTCTGAGATCTCTGACCTGACAGAAATGAAGCCACAATGGAAAAGTGTTGCTTTAAATCTGGGACAAGATTTACAGTTTTAACCCTTCGTTCAAATAAATCATTTTATGGTGGTTTCATTTTAGCATGAAGAGACCAAAATGTTAAATATTATTTTTAAATTGTGAACATGCAGCCAGGCAGTAAATCAGCCAAAGTGGTGAAGTTTCAGAGAATTTGTCCTTCAGTTCTGGAATATTCTTCTGGATCCGTCTCTGCAGCTCCGGCCACGTGTCGTCCATGCGCCTCTGGCCCTGCGTTACCATAGCAACGCTCCCGTCTGTTAGTTTTCCTGTAACAAAAAGTTGTTTCTCCGTTATTAGCATATTTAGCAGTGAGTACATGAGGATGATTGACAGCGCTAAGTCCTGGCTCTGATTGGTTGTTTTGGTGCATTTCTTCAAACAGTAGTAGCTGGAGGAAATAAATGATTTCACAGACTATTTGTCTCACAACAAACTGTTACAACAGGATAGTTTTCAATAAAAAGACCATATTTTTTATAAAGTGACATTCTGTATCTTTACGTTCAGCGCTCTGCTGTTTTCCCATGATGGGAGAAGTCCTCCCCCCAAACATGTTCGCCTCCTGAGGGTGGAGGAGGAAGCTTGGATAAAACGCCGTTTGACCCTCGTCGTCATGAAGCGATTCTTTGTTTCCTCACAGACTCTCTTTATCCTCCGTCTCAGATCAAATCTTCCCCGTTGTTTCCCTCCACGCCGCCGCCGCCGCAGCGCTCTCATGCAGCATTCATGAGCCTTCATCTTCAGCAGGCGTATAGTGGACAGCACAGTGGCGCCCTGACCTTAGGACCCAACCAGAGCTGACCTCTGACCCCAGCCTGCAGCCTGTTAGTGACGCCGTCCTCCATGAAGAAAGCGTGCAGTGTGGGACGAGCCGGGTTGGGGGCGGAGCCTCTCCGTCCGGGTCCCACCACAAGACAATGGGCTCATTTTGGAGATGTGTGCGTGTTTGTGGTGGAAGCTCTGGTATGTGAGTCTGTCTGAGAAGGCTGCGTGAACGCTGCGTCGGTGTGCGTCAGCTGCTGCCGTCACGCGGCAAAACCCTCGGATCACATGCTGCTGGGACGGGAAAACCCAAACAACCCGAAACATTCTGGTGGTACTTCACCCCGACTGGTCGCTTTATGAAGTCAGTTTTCCTACAGTCTGGAGTTTAATGTCCCAGCTTCAGCTGTGGAGAGGAAAGCCTTTCAAAAGGCGTGAGTTGATTAGTAGGCCTGTCTCAATAATCAATCAATAAATCAATCAATCATATGATGGATTAAAACCACCTCAATGATTTCCATTTGCATAATCTATTGGTTTTATATCAAAAACTGGATGGTTTGGCCTCAACCAGCTGTTTTGTTGGTTCTGTTTTGTTTATTTGGATATTTAAAATGTTTTCCAGTTCCAGTGTTGAATGATTATTAGAACTTAGATTATTGATCTTTGGGAACAAGTTCTTGTTTTTAGGCCTGTAAGATGAGAAACAATCTATTGTTCCTGAAGTTACTGTGATAAACAATAATATTGTAGTTTTGTAATAAAAGTAATAAAAAAGGTCCTGCTGGGTTCCTGCCATAAATAATGCAAAAACGCATTCTAGAAGGTCAATAAACTTTAAATTACAATGAACATTGAACACTGGAACTGGAACATTTTAAATATCCAACATAAACAAAACAGAAACAACAAAATGAATGATAGTCTCTGTAAACATCCAGTCTGAGGCCAACTTCAGGACGTAACATCTGTGATCTGTGGAGGATGGAGGGAATCTGAATCTGAACTCCCTGTTTGATCCTGGTTCCACTTTATTCCGTCTCCTATACATTCATCACCTCTCCACTCCCACATGAAGCCGTTCTCTCACTGAAACACGTTCCGCATGCAGACATGAGCCGACATGCATGCCATTCCTCTGTGTGGAGCAGGATGCTTTGTTCTGCAGAAGGCTCTTGTTGGCTGGCTTGCTTCAGGATTTTAACCCCAAACCCAGCTGAATGTGTTTAGCATGCATGTGGAAATGAAGATTTGTTTCCCGCAGAATGATTGATGCAGCAGCTCTGAGTTCCTAGAGCTGCTTGTTAGCTGTTCTAGTTAAAGTAACGTCAGCATGAAGAGAATTAAACCAATGAGGCTATCGAGTGAAACTCTGTTTTCAGGATTTTTATCATCATCACAACAACATGATGATGATGATGATGACCGCTTCTGGAACCACAACCAACCAACTCATAAAACTGGCTTGTAACTTTTTATTTAACACAATCTCACCAACTTTATTAAAATCTTAAAAAAATAATTTTATGCTTGAAAAGCAGTGAAGTTCTGGATCTGCTCCAGTTTTCTAGTTGTTTGAAACCTTTTATTCCTGATTTAAGCTCTTCGTTTTGAATTTTAAATAATGTTTTCACCAAAGTGCTAAATGTTTGAGTAGCTCTCCAGCCGAGCTGCAGGACACGATCAGGGCTTTAAAAGGTGATGCTGTGGGCCGTCTGTCAGCAGATCTGTTACGTTTCTCCTCTAAATCATACTGAGGACTTTAATCAGAATCTGTCTGGATAAACTTTTAAAACTTTAACATTTATAGCTCGCATTCTGTGACAGGATCTTTACATTCAAACATTTTTCCCAGCTGGACAGATTCAAACTGCGACTCTGTCATAACTGTGAAGTGAGTCAACAATCAAAAGGCACTTAAACTGTCTGCTGAACCCGAGACTGAAATACATTCAGATGATGAATTAATTACCTAGAGGCTCCAGGAACAAAGGAAAGTGTCAGGAAAACATGGTTTCTCCTCAGCTGAAGGAAAGTTTGTGTTATATTAAGCATGTAAAGTTTAGGAGTCAGCCGAATCCTTAAACAGGTGAAGCGTCTCCACCTGCCTCTCCACCCACGCGCCCTGGCAGCGCAGCGACCCGACGGCGCTCTGTTTACTCCGGTTTCCCGTCCGTCTCTGTCGGACTCCACGTCCTAGGTGACGTAAAGTTCATGTGAAAATGAACGTTTGTTTCCAGAGTGGAAAGGAGGAAAAGCTGCTGGTTGTTCTGAAATCAGATTAAAGTTTAAACATTATAAATAATCTGGAAAAGGTTTAATTTACTACAGATTACAACATTTAATTCATTTAGATTAAAAAAAGGATTTCCTGTAGCAGTCTGTCTCAATGATTCTGAAGCAGCCTCTGACTGAAGACTGTATAACAGTCTCATGACTGTCATGATGTTGATGTTAGGACTTTTTTTACATATTGCTACAAATGATCAGACATTCACTGAAGGAACATTATGGCCTTCAGGCATCAAGATGTTTATTTTGATATTAGTTGAAAGGAACCGGAAATAAACGTTGATCTACTACAACATATTTTTAATCAAGTAAAAGTAAAAAAATATTTGATAAAAAGTATTGAGTAACTGTAGTTTGACGCATGGATCAGATTTTCTACATTTAGAGGTTTTATTTATTCTAAATCTGGGCAGAGAACTGAGTGAAATATTTCAACCTGTACAGAGATTAAAAACGAGCAGCATGTGTGGTGTAACGTGGCGTAGTTAAAGCCCGAGTGTGTGTTTGGTGGGTTTGCAGGCAGAAATCCCTCCTCACATCGCTCTGCTGGGTTTAAGTGCTGTTGAGCAATAAGCCGTTCCTGCCTGTGGCTTGGATTTGATCCTGCGGTCTTGTGTAAACTCCCTCACAAAGCATCTGTTTCCTCTCGCCTGCAGGGTCAGCGGACTGCCTCTCTCTCTCTCACACACACACACACACACACTGCAGCTCAGGCTCTCTCTGTGTTTTCAGTCTGAACGCCTGCAGGTTCTGGAGCAGGGCGGGTAATGATGATGTCATAGACGTCAGGGCTGTTGAACGCCGCTCATCCGAAGGTTTGCTACAAATTTGACCCTTTGGGTAACTAGAGCTCCTTTAAGCAGCTCTGGAGCCGCCCATCTGGGACTGATAGCCGTAATGAAGAGCAGACGCTCCTCGTTCTGGCGGAGGGGGTTCAGGTTCTGACCCAGAGATTGGGAAACATCTTTTCTCCGTCAGCGAGGCTGAAAGTGATGAACGCAGCTGGGTGGAGAAACCTGATTCAGTCACAAGTTTGGTTTTCTCCACTAGCTGGGTTGTTACAAAATGTTTTATACTGACAGAGGAAGAATACAGATCTCTAGTTCCCATAAACAGTTTTTACTTTTTCTTCATTTTGAATCCAGATTTTAAATGGTTAACAAGCATGAATGTTCTTCTTATTTTTGTAATTTTGCTAATCCTGTGAACTGATTGGTGCATTCAAGTTCAGAAACAGCAGGTCCAGGAATGTTTTCTATGTTAAAGAAAAGTAAAAACTTAACGGGGAAAGTAGCTTCTGGGCAGAAACGGCCAACAGAGAAACTCTGAGCCGGTTTCAAAAAATACAAGAAGAAAGAGAGAATATGCAGGTAGAGAGCGTTCCCACCAACCCTGTTTGGTCCGTTTTATACCAACTCCTGGCCATTTGCCTAAAAAGTTTGCTTTGTTTGGTGAGGTGTAAATTCTAATTGACCTCTGACCTCTGGTCCTCCAGACCTGAGTCTTGGTTCGGCTGAAGTGAACTCTGGTTAATTTTGAATGTGAACACCAAGCGGACTGGAGACTGCTCCAAAAGCAGGAAGTGGACTACAGTGCAGGGCATTCTGGGTAAATACAACCAAAACTAACATGCTAGCCTAGCGCTAGCTGCAGAAATGGCTCCTGGTCTTTTGAAATCCTCCAACCGCTGAAATCTGACGCCTCCATTTTAGTTTCCATTTGGTGAAAAAGGAAGTTGCACTCGGTGTCTTCAAAGGTTTTGGTGTCGGTTCCTTCAGTGGTTTTGGTGCAGCGCCCCCACAGGCCAGGAGGGGAACAGGTTGCTCAAAGGGTTTGGTTGGTTTTAGAAACAGAACCACAGCAGCTGAAACTGGAACAAATGTTAACGTTTTGGGACCAATAGAACTGATTCCTCCGGACTATCAGCTGGGAAAACATCTTTTGTTGCAACAAAGCTCGGCCGGTATCTTTGACTAGGACAGATACGGGATTAAACACAGAGATGATGCCAGGTTCATCAATTATAGAGGGAGAACGTTGAGTTGTTGTCAGCAGTAGCTCAGCTGGTCTTTCCCAGGAAAATGTCTCCGCCAAACGCCAGACAAGATGTTGTTTTTATGAAGATCAATAAAAACAGAGAAAATGATAAAAACAGCCAGTGATGCAGAATTGGAGAGTAGTAGGAGAATGTAGCAGAGAGTAGAGGAGTGGTTGGTTTGTCCTCCAGAAGCAGCAGCAGTTTTAGGTTGGATGTTAATTATTTAATGGTTGGTTTGGACGGCTACATTTCCTTAATGAATGAAATCTTGTTTTCAATGTCTGAAGCATTTAATTGGGACAAAAAAAGGTCAAACAGAATAAATGGTAGTGTTTTCTAAACGGAGCCTGCTGTGAACTGTTGATGCCGTATTCTGATATGAAGCTTCATGAACCGGTGCTGCTTCTGTTTCCCTTCTTCTGTTCTGAGCAGCATTATGAGAGGATCATAACTGCGTCTGTTTGCTGCAGCCTGACGTGTTTTTGCTGTGCAGCTGCTAATCGCTGCGCTGGCTGTGTGTGCAGCTGGAACCCTGAACCTGAACTGATTCTAATGTGTCATTTTAATCAGATTCCACAGCGTTCTGCTCCGGCGCCTCGTCATTGTCATTAATATTATAATTCCATGTTTTAGCAGCAGACTTCTTCTTTCTCATAATTGCCTTTTTTCCACTTTGCCAAGAACACAATCGGGGACTAAACTGTGGCTTTTTGTTTTTAGCATGAAATTGATGAAATGTAAAAATGTGGATATTGGCAGAGCGCAGCGGCTTTTGGCAGGTCTTTAACTGCAGATATCAGTTAAATCGTAGTTTCACAGCTGCTTCCTGGACGTGCTGTGTGCAGACAGATGGAGGGTCCCGGGGTCTTTAACAGACAATGGTATGGCCGTAAGTCATTCCCCTGTCTAACAAGAGGAAAATCAAAACCCTCTGCTGCACACACACACGCTCCGGCTCGCTGTCACACACACATCAGAGAGCAGCAGCAGCAGCATCTCCCTGCCTGGCCGTGTGAGTTTCCTCCCCTGCATGCTGCTTCTGGGTTTCTCTCAGCGGTTCTGCTCTAATGAGGCAGGTGACAGTGCAGGTCTGAGCGACGGGAACCGGGAGGCAGGGCTAGCGGTCGGCTTAGCTTCGCCCAGACGCCGCCCTGAAAACACAGGTTAGCCTCCTCAGGCTCCTGCTGGCATCTGCTCTATTTGCATTTGAGTTATTTCATGCCAAAAAATTTCAAGAAAGTTCTGGCAAGTTGGAAAACATCATGAATGGAGGAAAAATCTATCAGTTCTCTGGCTGAGGGAAAGTTTTGCATTTTCTCACCCAACTTTTGGAGTTGTTGAACCGAACCTTGCAGCTCCGCCGCTGCTGCTCTGGACTTAATGACTGAGTTTAAAACTTGGTGTTAAAATCAATGGCAGCTTCTGCCAGGTGAAAACAAACTGACCCTATCGACGTTAATACTCCTACTAGCATGTAGGCAAAGCTAATCAATGATCATCGCTGCAGGTACAGCTGCTGATGCAAATTTTATTTAAATAAGTTTTTAGCTCATAACTGATGCAGGTTATTGCATAGAGGCGTCCAGCTGGAGAGTAAACAACTTTAAAGTTTGAGTTTAGAATAAACATTTAACTTTTTAATGTGTTTGATTGATCGAAAGTATAAATTTAAAGAAAACAAAACATTCATCAGTGGCACTGAAAGTGTTTTTGGTGCTTTTTGAACTGAAATCTAAAGATATAAAGCGCTAAACTCCAAACGCTGCTGGGATCCCAGTAAAGACGTAAATACCTGCCTGCTTGTTTTACTCAGCAGTGAGTTTCGGGTCAGAACCTGTAGCATTTTGTTTACTGTTTACATTTATTCTCATTTCTTTGCTTGTGATTTTAAAAAACTCTTATATTTTTAATCTGTTGGATAAAAGAATCAAAAATCACCAGTCACATAATCATCGTCAGGAAGTCCTGTAAAATATGTTTATGACATTTTTCCATATAATTTGTGTTTTTCGGTTATATTCCTTTTTTAACCAGTAATCACTCCCTTCCTGTTTGTTTGTTCTCGTCAGTCTTTGTCAGATCCTCCAGTTTTTGTCTTCAGCAGTTTGTCTAAGTTACATTGAGGCCAATAATTCACCTCTATTTCCACTTAATAACCCAACATCATCATTAGAGCTTAAACTTTTTATATTTTCCACCATTTTCACCCAAAAGCCAAATATCTCTACCCTTTTCTGGTTTTCAAATTCAGGTTAGGAGCTGCATACAGGTTTATATTATGCAGCTAAATTGAAAAGTGAATCTGTTCTCAGCCTTTTTACGTTTTTATCGATGTTGCAAATAAATTTGGGTCTTGTGTGAGAAAATGATGGGTTTAAAAAACATCTCTCAGTGAATCATCGATCTTTAAAGCTGCTCTGACCTCGGCGTTCGGGTGTTAAACACTTCCTGTTATCTGGAAGCAGGAAGTTGGATAAAATGCTGCCTGGCTGTGGAAACGGGCCGTATTGGTGATGTTCTGCTCTTATCTGCGGCTGCAGGTCTTAGTGCTCCGATGTATTCTCTCTCATCATTATCCTCATAAATATCAGCCTCTTTGCCTCCATTTTGATTTTTTATTCTATTTTCTGGTCCGACTGAGTTACATTCAGATTCATGTAGGGAGAAAAATCACACATATGCATTATCACAGCTAATAACAGATGGCAGGAAGATTAAACTGGCTGCAGCTTCACTTCGCTGTTCAAACTGTACCATAAACATGCAGACGATACGCAGCTCTACATTATGACGCCCAAACAGTAAACAGTTCCTAGATCGGATCAGCGCGTGGACGTGGAATGACTTTCTGCAACTGAACAGAAACAAACCTGGAGTTTTTATTCTTCAACCTAAAACTTCTTCAACTCTCCCTGCAGCCGTTGCAGCCTGGCTAGCCGAGTTTCTTTTACTGATTTGTAAAAGCTAAGAGGTGGTAGATTCTTTTTGTGGGCGCTATGTTCTGTGAAATACAAAAAGGAAAATATGTGAAGTCTCAGTTCCAAAGGTTCATCTAATCCTGCAGGGTGCATGAAGCCTGACTGCCTGATGCCAAATGAAATGTTTCCTCCATGAAACGTTTCCTGCAGAGCTCACCTGGAGAGCTTTCCTGACCATGAAGTGGAAAGCTGCATCTCCAGAGGAGTTTGGCAGAAGATCACCAACAACAGCATTAGCACTTCAAACAACAAGAAATAAAAACACACAGGCTAAAAAATAGCACCAGTTAATATAAACACACACTTCACATCCGCCCGGGTCGGAGTAAACGCAGCCTGCAGAGTCGGTTCGGTTCTAATGGGAGATTAGCCTGGATGGCGAGAGAGAGAGAGAGGAGGGATGCAGGCGAGGACGACAAACACACAGACACTTGTAGCGGAGTGTGTGTGTGTGTGTGTGTGGGCTGACCCGCTTGATTGCTCGTCTATGGGACTCAGTGGATAACAGCAGCAGACAGAAACTAGAATACTTTATTTGTCCTGTTTTTATTTTATGAGAACGTAGCAAGAGGAAACGTCTGATAACGTCACCAGCTGATGGTTCCTCCCAACTCCCAAAAATAACTTCAGAAATCAGGTTTGATTCAGTAAAAATCTGTTTCAGTGACACTGAAACATTAAAGGAAAATCCCATATTTAATCTGGGAATGCTGCGACAGACTGGCGACCTCATCTGACCAAAGCTCTCATTTGAGCTTTGGTCAAATGAGAGTATTTTTATTTTTGTTTTATTTTTTATTCTGTCATGCCGTGGGCCGGTTTCTCTTCCAAACGTAGATTGAGTTAATAACAGCCAAGGTGCAAATAGCAGGTTCAGTTTGTGTTTTTCTCCTGCAGTAAATTTATTTGAGGAGATTTCACACGTCGGCACCAGCAGGTCCAGTAAGTTGTTTCTTCAGTGGAGGAACGCTGAAGGACTTATGTAAGCCGATCCGAGTCATTGTCACTGGTTCTCCCCTTAAGGCGAGACTGGGAACGCGTCCAACCATCGACATCCTCCCAGCGGCACGCTACACCTGTTCACCAGATCCTTCATTCTCCGTCTTTAAGGACACGCAGCAGAAAGTCGGATTCTAGTGCCGGGCAGGGAGTTTCCTGGCTGCGTGCCGTGATCCGGGTTTGGATCGGGATTTAAGGCCCGGCAGATCTCTGCCTCTGAGGATGAGGTCCGGCTGGGGAGGAAAGCTGATCCAATAAAAGCAGCTCTAGTTAGAGATGGGCTGGATTCAGCAGCAGCAGGAGGAAATGTTCCAGCTTGAGTTCGGATGGACCCAGTTCTCCTTCCAGCAGGAGAAAACGGGTCGCATGCCTTAGTCAGCAGATTTTCCGAAATCCTTCAGACCTTGAACATGAACCTCAAAACATTTCCTCCAAACTGATCCTCACAGCTGGACTGCAGCTTCATCCACTTCATGGTGGAGGCAGCATCATGCTGAGGGACAGGGCAGCAGGTCAGAGTCGACGGGAGACTCAGCAGGTTCAGCTTCCAGCAGGATGATCACCCTGCATAATACAGCGGCCTAGTCAAAGTCCACACCTGAATCCAACTGAAAATCAGTAAAAAGACTTGAAAACCTTTTCATTGAAAACAAGCTGGATATTGTTGTTGTTTTTTATTTTAAAATAACAATCAGAAATGTTTTTAATAAAATAATCCAACTGTACAAAGTAATAACAGTTAAAGTAATAAACACAATACAATCGCACATCAGTGTTAAAAAAATAAAAATAAAAATGTGTTTTTAGGTTGTCAAAAAAAACACGACTCAAAACAGTTATTAAACAAAGAAGTGCAAACTGGCGACGTCTATAACGAGTACAACAATCTTGGGGCGGGGCAACGTTAGTGGGCGGGGCAACGTTAGTGGGCGGGGCAACATTAGTGGGTGGGGCTATGATAAGGGCGGGGCTATGTTAGTGGGCGGGGCTTTAACCTACTTTAACCAGCCTGGCCATCGCCTTCATTAAACTTTGACTTGAAACTATTTTTTTGCAACTATATTAAAAAAGTTGTTGAATTCCAACAAAATCTTTTAACTTGCTGACAAATTATTTGTAAGGTAGTTTTTTTATTTCCAGTGTGATTTGGATGACTGTGTATTTGGGCCTTTGCAGATAAAAAAGGAGTAAATTCCCCTAAAAAAAACTAAAATTTTTGAAATTTTCTACAAAAATTGTGGAAATTTCTGGGTTTGAAAAGTTAAAAAAAAATCTTAAGAAAATTTTGATAGGATTACATTTTTGTTGAAATTTGCTCCTTTTTTTCTAAAATACACGTCATAACGAGGATATTTTGCACTGGAAACGAGTCAAACATACTTTAAGGTTTTTGATTTCTGCAGTGCAGAGAAAACATTTCTTTCTCCTTCCTCTGCAGGAACCTTCGAAGTCGAGACGCAGGAGGAAATTTCACCAAGCTGGAAATCCAGGAGTCTGTGAGGAAGCCAAATGAAAAGAGGTAATATAAAAAAATCAACATAATCATGTGCATAATCAGAACGCTGGCACTGTTCTGGGCTCGGCTCGTAACGGCGATATGAGATTGGAGTTTATTGCATTAATCATGTAAACGTTGCTCTTGTGATTAAAGCAGAGCTGCTGTTTATTGCTTGTAATTGTATTGGGGTCGGGCTGCGCTCCCAGGAACGCCACATCCAGCATTAATATTAGATGAACTGACTCCGGATCAGGCGCCCGAAGCTGCTTCCTGCTTCATGCTGCTCTGGGTCTGACCTCAGACCAGAACACACCCATGTCACAACTGTTAGCTGGCAATATTCCCCCTGCTTTTCTCTCTATTTTCATCTGTAAATCCAATAAGGGGCGGTATGCGTGCGCATGCATAAGGAAAAACGGCCCAGGGAACAGGAAGTGGTGAGGAAGAGCTGATTGAAAAGCTGCAGCTTTCGAGAAGAACTGGGGCTGGAGAAGCTTTCTTTGAAGAAACAGACAGCTGTACTCTTCACCTCTTCCTCATGACCTCGCTCAGCAGAGCGGCGACAGGCCTGAACATCCAGAAACATGTCCGCCCCCCTCCCTCCGCCTGCCTGTGAACTTTAAATGCAACACGAGCCTCTTTGCCGCGCTGGAAATGTTGAGAAATCTCCAGCAGATCCCTGAGAGTGTGTGGAGGATATGAAGTTAAAAAGGTTTGAACGGATCGCTGCTCTTCCTCTTGTCTTTGATGTCGGATCAGATCCGCCTGCTGCTGGACTGGAGAAAGAGGAGGAAGAGGAGGAAGAGGCTTTGCTGCCCAGATTTAAATGCTGGGTAAACACATGTATCAGCTTAGAGGGAAGAGGCTCCAGATGATCCGGCCGCGCCGCCGTTCAGAGAAATTTACGCGACTCTGGTTCCCCAGAACCAGCTGGACACGTCGCTGATTTATTCACACACACACTCCTTGTTTAGGAGCAACCTGGTGTGTGGGCGTGTGTGTGTGTTATCAGGAGAAGAATGCTGCTAATGTGAGCAGAATTAAAGATCTGCTGTTGCATGTATGCAGTTCTGACCCAGAGGTTCTGATAGATCTTCGTCTTCCTCCTCCTCCCAGATGCTCAGATTTAAATCCACCAAGAAACGCTGAAATTTTTTAATTTATGTCAGAAATTATCTACAAACATTTTGGAAAATTCTGGGTTTGAAAAGTTAAAGAATTTGCTAGAAAAAACTGAGAATTTTTCTCAGAAGTTTTTCCTTTTTTTCTCCCTAGCAAATTTCTCAGAAATTTTAAAATTTCCAATTTTTTCTGGAAAATTTCAGAGATTTCTTTGGCTGAAATTTACTCCTTTTTTCCTGTCTACAATACACGGCCCTAATAAACGGTAAACCAGGCGTGTTGCATCCTGCAGCTGCATCACAAGCTGCCATTCTGTCACAAAACTTTGTCCATATTCTGATGTCGAATTGCAGTTGTTTCCATTCCATAAGAAACTTCACTAAAATTACATGTGATCAGTTTTTAGAAAACATCCAGCGCCGTCATCGTCCAACCACTTCCTGTCGTCGTCTTCTTTGTGGTTTTTGCCAGTAGCAACATCTGGTTGTTGATCATGAGTTGTTTGATGTGAAATAAATATTTCCAATTCAGTTTTTTAAAGTAAATTATTTGTTCCTAGAGCCAAAACTTCATCAAAAAAGGTTTTTTCTAAATTGTGTTTTGTGCAGAGTGTAATAATTGAGTGTAAACATTGAGTTGGAGGATTTTGTGTAAAAAATGTAATGAATTCAGCCAGTAACTAAATAAACGGCTGGATTTAATCCAGCAGGTTTACTTTATAAACTCCAGGAGAATCTGAACCAAAGAACTGTTTTAAAATTCAACACATCCATCCAGAGTGTGTTTTCCTTCCCAACCAGTTTCTGGAAAATCTTCCAGGCATTTGTTGCACAATCATGTGAAAAGACGAGTTGAGAGAGAGAAACCCCAGAGAGAGAGGGAAACCGCAGCTTCGGTTCATTTCATCTCAACTTTTAAATCAGTTTACGTTGAAGTCGGAGTGTGTTGGTCGTAAACTGAGAGTTTTCACACCCGAGGGGCAGGAGCGGCGCCGCATGGAAACATGAGCCTGACTCCAGGAGAATACACCGTCCGTGTAGAAAGAACTGAGTGTAATTTGTGATGTTGCGTGTTTGTTTTCGATCCGGTTTGTTTGTTTTAGGAGGCTGAGCAGAGAGACGGGGCGGGCGGGGGGCCGAGGATTCCTCTGCAATGAGAACCAGATGATCGCTTCGCTCTCAGGGGCGTCGCTCAAACTTCACTGCTAACATGTTTGGATGATCTGATGAAATCGGCTTCCCTGCTGCTCCGCCCTGCCTGCAGCAGGTGTGTGTGGGTGTGTGTGTGTGTGTGTGTGGAAGCAGCTCACACTCGTCCACCCCGGTGATGAGTGTTGGCAGGAAGTTTCCCTCACGTCGCCGCGTTTGTTTGCTGCTCCGTTTATTATATCAGCTCCACTCTGATGGATGTAATAAATCACATTTAGATTGATAACAGAGCATAAAGTCAAGATCAGTTTGAGCAGTTATGGTGACTCTATTAGATCTAAAAATAAATGTTTCTTCATAATGGAGGGAGGATTTCCAGTAGCAGTCAGTGTTGAAGTGAGCCTGTTGAGGCCTCTGACTGAAGACTGTTGCTGTGTGACAGTGTGATGGCTGACATGACATGCTACCAGCTCCATGTCCAAACATCAGAGATGATGTCATCATGTCCAGGATGGCATCAGCAGCTGTTAGCTGCTCTGCTAATCCTCCTCCTTTGCTTTTGCTTCTCCCTTTTAAACCTCTGGATTTCCATCAGATTTTTATCATGTTCCTCCTCAACTTTGTGCAGTTTGGTTTGAGTTTATGTCCAGTTCCTCGTGGAACCTCCTCTGTCTGGGTTCGTCTCTGTTTCAACGTCTCCAACTCGGACTGGATGGAAAACATCAGATTTAAAATGTTTAGTTCATCCTGACTGAATTTATTTGAATATTTTGAAACCAGACATGACAGCAGGTCCAGCGGTTTGAACAGCATCATCGGTTTGTCTTCCTGGACAAACACACACTTCCTGTCCACGTCATGAGACGGATCCGTCCGTCGCTTCGCTGCAGACGCTGGTGAGCCTTTGACTTGTCAGCCAGTCATCCTGAGCTGGAGAAAACATAACACACTCTGATACACACACACACACCCATCTCTGACCCGCCACCTCTCCCACAGGGAGCGCACACACACACACACACACACACTCAGAGCGCTGCGGACCGGTTTCATCAAGCCGGTGAACAACATAGCACCGTGCCCTCGCCCAGCCCCACGGCAGCCTGGGAAATGAAGTGTGCCGGCTCGCGGTGACCTTTGCCCCCCTGCAAAGCGAGGACTGCGTGTGTGAAGCGGCGCCTCCGCAGCAGCGGCTGACATCCAAACATGTCAGTCGCCGTATATTCAAGCAACAACCTGGATAAAAAAGCAGAGCGGAGCGGGAAGTAAACAACATCCAGGCGTAGCGCGGCTGGAAGCCAACGGCCCCCAGCGGCCCCTGGAGCAACGCGCCCAGATGAGCCTGAGATCGAGTCTTCTTTGTGTCAAATCTGCAGAGCTTTAATTGGCTGCTGCTTCACCTGACCTCTGACCTTTCGGTACAAATGACCAGGGCATCCTAGGCAGAGAGAAATTTCCCGTCAGAAGTTGTTTAGCGGCAGGATTCCCCAGACTGATGGGAGCTGCCGGATCAATGCAGGGGCCACAGGGTGCAAACACTTCTGCAGCCGTGGCATGTTGGGCTTTGACTCGCATTTCTTCAAGCATTTATACTTAAGCTGTGAGTTATCCGAGCTCTGCAGGTTATCTGATGAGATTTAGGTCAAAATAAACTAACGTGAGAAATATTCCAGGGTCAGAGGATGAAGTGATTATTTTAGTCAGATGAGGCTGAACATTAAAGGAGATTTTAAGTTTTAATAATTAAAGGTGTGCCAATATGGATTTACATAAATAACACAAATCTGCCGCCATTTTGTAACGACGCTTGGTGTTCTGATGTCTTACAAAACAAACTAGAAAAATGAACGAGATTCAGTCGTCCCGTCTTCATTGAAGGAAAACATTTTGATTCATTTTGGTTTTTACCGAATTCCCAGGAAGCTTGACATGAACCTCACCGAGTTCAAGGTTCACGAAATGAAGATTGAGAACTTCATGGACACCGCTAACGGCGCTAACTGGCGCTAACAGAGCTAACTGGTGCTAACAGCGCTAACTGATGCTAACAGAGCTAACTGACACTAACTGAGCTAACTGACGCTAACAGAGCTATCTGGCGCTAACAGAGCTAACGGAGCTATCTGACGCTAACTGGCGCTAACAGAGCTAACTGGCGCTAACTGATGCTAACGGAGCTATCTGACGCTAACTGGCGCTAACGGAGCTAACTGGCGCTAACTGATGCTAACGAAGCTAACTGACGCTAAGAGAGGCTAATGGTCGTCTGGTCAGAAGTTTGTTGTTTTATGTTTTATGTGAATATCAACAGCATTGTTGATATTTCGATTCCAGTATCTGGTTCTTGTATCTGCAGCAGGCATGAATAATTTTAAGGAACGTTTATTCAGCATATTTATGTTGAATAAATGTGAGAAATTAAGTACTTTTGTACGATTCTTCATGAAATAATTGTTTTGAATCGAATCATGGCCCAAAAAGTGGAATCTGAGTGAGAGATGGTAAAAGATTCCCACTTGGACTAAGAATGCTTTCTTGCCTTTTTTCCAGGGAAAAACATGCCGACAATCTAATGCCAAGAAACAACAATCCAGATTTTTGTCATTTTTCTTGGTACTTTTATGCAGTTTTTCAGATGATAAAAAGATTCTTTGGAAACGGTTGGAACTAAAATCCCAGTTTTCTGTCAGATTGTCTTTATTTTTTGATTTAAATAGAAAATGAGAAAAATGTTATTTTGAGACATTTTGAGATTCTGCTGGTAATTAAGATTCTATTTATGAACATTAATTTATCCCAGTAGTTTAGTAGCTTTTTATATATTTGGTTTGCTGTGTTGGTTCAGTATTAATTACCAGACACATGAAAACTTTTCTCTGTCATTGAACAGCAGGGCAGATTAAATCCCAGAACCAGAAAATATTCCGCAGTTTTCTGATGAGTTCGTGTTCGCCAGATGTCAGGACTTTTCATCTGGATCCAGATGTTAGTTGAGATGAAGGGAATGTTGTGAAGAAAACAAGCTGCTCTAAAAACCATGTCTGCTGTTTTTCCTCCCAGAACAACAGATTAAAAACCACAAAGGGCTCAGTCTGCCGGTGTCCCTGTGCATCTGTGTGTTTTCTCCGGGTACTCCTCGCTCTTCATCATGTTCTATAACTAAAGATTTATTTCTGCATCAAAAGCTTTGGGCTTGAGTATTTCAAACCGGTCTAAGCAGTTTAGTCGAGGTTTTCGACAATCAGATGTTTTCTTTCCTGGGTAAATCAAATTAGTTTATAATCACGACCATCAGAACGAGCATGTGGAACATCTTTATGGGAACCATCATTTTTTCAGCTGCACACGTTGTTAAATTTCCCTCTAATCACAATCTCTGTAGTTTGGGGAGAGAATATTTCTCCCTCCACAGGCTGGCAAAGCGCTTGAATAAATTTCCCTGTTGAATGAGCCGAATGGAGAAACTTCTGGCAGACTGTGAACATATGGAAACGGTCAACTGGTTATTGTCTACATTAGTTCCAGTTGTCAGTTTTATGGAGGAATCTCTAAAGCCAGTTTGGCATCAGTGAACTGAACTTTATGGCGCACTTTGGACCGGAGCGAGTCATTTGTGGTCCTTTTAGTTAAATGTGGACGGCAGCCAAAGCTTTCGATGTTGGACTTTGAGATTTACTGACTCAATAAGCCAAGACATCCTTAGTTGGATGGGATTTAGATTTCCATGTCCCGGTTAACCAAACATGAATGTTTGGTTAACCGTCAGGTTAATGGGAGGACTGGGAGCAGCAGCGTCAGGAGGATTTACAGCCAGAAAGCAGCGGCTAAGACGTTAGCCGGTTGGTTTTGACTTTACACTGAGAAATCTGTGCAGACTGAACCGTGAACAGATTTCTACTGTCACTTGCATTTCGTTTTCTTTGGGAACTTTTTTTGTCTGTTGCACCTGAACTTTAGTCCTGCATAATATTTCTGATGATCATCTAGTTTTTAAGGAAATTAAAACATATAAATCTCATTTCTCCACTGAGTTTCTTGGATCTTATTGTTTTCAGTATTTGCAGGATTATAAATTGTCATAAAAAGGTAGCTAATAATCCTTTTCAGTAGAACATGGTATTTTAGATGTTTTCTATCTGGATTTAAAGCCAGAACAAAATCTGAAGTTTAAGAGCTTTAATGCTGTTTTCAGGAGCTGATCAGGTTGTTATTGCGTGTTTAGATTTAACTCACCTCCTTTTGAGCATTTGAGGGGTGTCAGTGGTTCAAATCCTGTTTTACTAAATTAAAATGTTGTGATTTTGTGTCTTTTGCTGCTTCACCTCATCATGGAGTCCCACAGGGTTCAGTTATCGGTCCCCTGCTTTTCTCTTTATATCTGCTACTTTTTGGCTTCATTCCCAGAAAAATTGAGTTTCTTTCCCTCGTATGTTTACGACTCCCAGATTGTTTCCCTTTTAGAAACACAAATGCTTCTCAGTAGACTCAGTTCTACGTTACAGATGGTCAATTCTGTGATATCCACTGGAAACATGTTGGTTTTATGATCATTTTCACCTCTGGAACCCTGATTAAATATTCGGACCGGTTTTAAGACGTCTCCAACAGATTTATACACAATTCTTCATGGCAGTATTGGGATCTGTGTACATTTTTTGAGAAAGATGAATTTAAAATGTGGTTAATGCAGTTTGGAGGAAAAGATCTGCAGGCTGTTGATTTTAAAATCCAGAAAAATGAGTCACTATTGGCTCGGTTCTGAAAACTACTGATACCTGTCTTTATAAAAACATGTCAATGCCTGTTTTAGACCCTTTGCTAGTGGTACCATTATTTTATTCATGATATGAGTGAATCAGTGTGGTGCATAATGCTTTTTATGCTATTCACACAGAGAAAAGAGATGGAGAGGAAATTGGGCGAAGTGCATGAAATGGAGACGCTGGGACAGAGAAGGGTTAGAGAGAGTGGGAGTGAGACAATGAAACGCAGAGAAAGAAACCAAAGGAGAGGAGCGGGAAAAAATATACGGGATTCACGCAGGCAGCAATGAGGCCACCTCTATCTACTGCGCCAGAAAGGAAGTGAAAGTGTGCGTACTTCCTGCTAAAGTATGTCCAAAACTTTCATAACCTCCTGCACACGTGACAAAACGCAACATTTAACTCTGGAACCAACGAACACGCAGAGAAGAAACAGTTTTTATGTTTCACTACAAAAATGTTCTGACTTTCCGTCTTTAAAAGCTGCTTTCAGGGACAGACTAATGGAAAAAATCACCTCCCACACGCCTCTTTTTTTAGTTAATTCACCGACTACGTGACTTTCAATAACAGCTGATTCCTGCAGTTTTTATGAAATGATTACAGCTGAAAACACTTAATAAATGAGGAAAAGTGTCACAAGTTCATCCTCTGACCTTTAAATGGACATTTCAGTCTATATGGCAATCAATTATGAGGAAAATGAGAGCTAAAGAGACAACGGGCCATGCTTTAGGTTATTACTTTATGTAGTTAACAAATGCCAAAGCCAACAGCAGCAGGTACTAAAGGTGAGGCATAAAGCAGGAGTAAAACACACTAATTACATCCTGTAAAGACTTCAGATGTTCTGCTCAAGTTTAAGCTGCTCCTTAAACGCTTCACTAAAAAACCATTGCACTGGTTTCAGGAATCAAACCAGTTTAATTACCTGCAGCCAGAAGCAACACCTGAAGGGAAATTGTTCAACTGCAGAGATATTAATGTCCTGAAAGAGGCAGAAATCACCAGGACACCAGACTGAACGGCAGGAGGAAGAACGGGTTGGATAAAATATGATTTATATTTAGAAAAAAGGTTAAAAAGGAGGCAATATTTATTTATGCTAAAACCTGAAGAGGAACAATCTAGTTATAGATCTAGAGTCAACGAGCAGCTTCAGTTCTTCCAGCTGGAAGCTAGAGATCATAATGACCTCTGACCTGAATCTTCAGCATCACATAAAGGCAATTAGAAAGTCGGCCTTCTGCCACCTGAAGAACATTTTCAGGATTTAATGAATGTTTCAGCGAGATCCATAGAAACTCAGCGTCTATGCAGAAAACTGCAAAACAACCGAAACACTGAGTTCTTTAAATCAGAGGAAATCCCAAATAACTGGAACATAATTCACTGTAAACACTTTTGTTTGTTCAATGTTTCTGGCTCGTTTGCTGTTTTTATTTATTTCCAATCTAAACATGCTAAACAAATGAAACTTCCTCACTTTATTTTAAATGTGAACACAGGAATGTTAGGAGCCAGGGCCGAACATGACTGGAAATGTTCATATTTACTGTTAGTAATATTAAAATAGAGTTACAGTTTATTGGGATTGATCCCTGAGGGACACCGGCTGCTGCAATGCAGGTGAGAAACCTGAAACAGAACCACAGTGAAGCTGTAAAATAAATTTATTCCTGCTTGCTTTTGCTCATTTTTACTCCCGACTTCAGGAAATCTAGAAAAGTTTTCCAACTTGGAGTTAAATTCCTTCTTTATTTGATTTTTCCTGATTATTTTAAAGCAACATGGACACCAGATTTCCTCCTCCAACCCTCTCCTGCTTCTCCTCTTGTTTATTTGGTTTTGTCCTCAGCGCGGTTTCACCCCAAACTCACCCTTTGGCCCCTTCGCTCCCCCCGACCCTCTGTCCTTCTCAGGTGATGATTACCTATCGATCAGCGGTTCACACAATCATTTGCTCAGTGCTCTAATTGCCTTTTCTCTCCGTGTGGGCTACACAGAGCCGGATCGATGGTCGGCTAATGAGAGGTGTTGTGCAGGAAGAAGCTAACGTATGGCTGCTGTATGCTAGCTGGAGACCCTATGATGCCAGTAGCTTAGCTTCATTACCGCCGGTGCAGTTTTGACCTTTAGTCATATCTATCGATATCTCAGAAAAATATGCATCACATTAAAGCTGCAATTTACAATCCATTAAAACTCAAAGTTTTAAGCGATTTTCCCTCGATTTCATGTGAAAATCTGATGTTGGCATCAAAAGAGACCAGAAATGAGTTTCACTGAAACCTTCTGCTCACGTTGCAAGCAAATAGTTTTACATCCATCCATTATTTTCATGTTATTTTTCGAAGAACATTTCAGCAGCAAGGCGACTCATGGAGCTTTACACTAAAAAAACAGAAAATGTCAAAGGCTGAAAGAAAACAGCAGACAGTCAACAATTGAAGCGTTACATTTTGTAAAGTGTTAAAATCATCAATAAGCATCAAATATATTGATTAATGTTTTAATGATTAGCTCCTGCTAATCAATGCTGTTAGTGTCTAAAGCTAAAAACCCAGACTAAAACCAACCGGCTGGTTTTAGTGTGGGTTTAAAGGAACTCAGGGTTTCGGATGTTTTTCAGTTTTCTGGAAGTTTGTTCCAGATCTGTGGTTCATAGAAGCTGAATGCTGCTTCTCCATGTTTGGTTCTGGATGCAGAGCAGAATCAGAACCAGGACCAGCAGGTTGATCCAGCAGCAGATTTTTAATCTGTTCAGTGATTCATAAACTAACAATATTTATAAAACTCATCCTAAAAAAATCACATTGCACCAATCAGGGGCCACATAAAGTTATTCTAAGGGTCACAAATGGCCCGCAGGCCGCTCTTTGGGCCCCTCTGCTGTAATGTTTAAAGTTGCTGTTGCTGATGAATCAGATGAAGTGATGAAGAGTAGATGAAGAGTAGAAACCGTCTCTCTGCTCAGTGAGTGGGCTCATATTGATTTCCACCGCTGAACTTCTCTCTCTCTCCCCCACAGACACAAACCGACGGAGAAGTTGATTAGGAGCGGCTCTAAATATATCCTCCTCCTCCTCCTCTTCCTCTTTTCTCTCTCCACAGCCCACTCGCTCTCCCACTCCGGTTCAATCGCTCATTCTCTGCGTTTTCTCTCGGACTTTTCGCTGCCAAGCGTTTCTCCGGCTTTCCGTTCGCTCCGAGCGCTCCGTTCGTCAGGCCTCCCAAAAAACACGCAGACGGAGCTGCCAGGTTTGGCTGAGAGGCCGAGGATAATTTCACTGGCATTACGGACGAAGACGAAGATGTTTGGGTCCGATTAGTTTCTGATTGTTGAGGGAAGAAAGTTTAGTTTGTTCACAGATAAAAACTGACTTTATTTCTGTCTGCATGACTCAGTTCACCTGAAAACACCTCACACTCTGAACACACACACACACACACTCTGAACAGGAACACACACCCCGAACACACACACACACACACACACCCCCACACACTGAACACACACACACACACACCCCCACACACACTCTGAACACACACACACACACACACACTCTGAACACGCACACACACCCCGAACACACACTCACACTCTGAACAGGAACACACACTCTGAACACACGCACACTCTGAACACACACACACTCTGAACACACACACACTCAGGAAACAACCCACAGAGTTTTCTTCACACCAGGAATAAATAAATTGAGTTTCATGTTTTGGTGACTAATAAACTAAACAAAAGTCAGAACAGGAAGTCATCACTCAAATGTTCAAATCAAAAAGTTTCAACTGGTTTTCTTGCCTGGATTACATCTGGACTTGGACTAGGACTCTTCAAGGTTCAGGTTTGTTTTGAACCAGTTAGATGTTTTCCTTCTGGATCGCTCTGATTCCATCAGTTTCATCAGCAGCCCAGACCATCATGCTGCCACCACCATGTTTGACTGCAGCTACCATGTTCAGATTTAAAGGGACACACACATTGGGAACAGCTGTAGCTTTGTCCTGTCAGTCCACATGATGTTCTCCCCGAAGTACTCAAGATGTTTTCTAGCTTTTTGATGACCTGGTGGCGCCCTGGGCAGCAGCCCATATGGCTCATGTCAAACTGTTAAACAGAGTTAATGCAGGATTTAACAGAAGAGGAAATGATCTTCCTCTGATGGCCAGACATTTTCCTTCCACTCAACTTTCCATGTTTTATGCTGGGATGTAAATGCTGTAAACAAACAGCAACAGGTTTTTGAGATTTACTGCCATTATGGGAGTTAGTTATTGAAATGAAGAGAAAAAGACTTGAAATAGACCATTTTGTATGTAGCAAAGCTAAAATATGAATTTAACTTTTTAAATAAATTTACTGAAATAAAATAAGTTGTTGTTTTTGTAGACCTTTAAAAGACACATTTGGATCAGAAACCAGTAAAAGTTGGATCAAATTGATTTTCTAAACACAAAGTAAATATTAAGGACATATCAACTAATAATTGGCTAAAATACAATGCCCAAAAGCTAAAACATGTCTGAATTTTAGGTACAAAAGGAATAAATTGATTGTATTTGATGAAGAAGCCTAAAATTAAACCATCAGAAAGTTTAAATCAGTTTCTGGTTTGAATGGAGATGATTTGTGGATTTGTTGAGTGTCCAGACAAGAACGGAGAGTTTCGTCTGCTTCGATGTCGGCTGTAGATTTATGAAGGCCATCAGCCTGCGGCGCGACCACGTGACCAACCAACCAACTGAACAACCAACCAACCAACTGAACAACTAACCAACCAACCAACCAACCAACTGAACAACTAACCAACCAACCAACCCACCAACTGAACAACCAACCGACCAACTGAACAACCAACCAACCAACTGAACAACCAACCAACCCACCAACTGAACAACTAACCAACTGAACAACCAACCAACCAACTGAACAACTAACCAACCAACCAACTGAACAACCAACTGAACAACTAACCAACCAACCAACTGAACAACTAACCAACCAACCAACTGAACAACTAACCAACCAACCGAACAACCAACTAACCAAACAACCAACTGAACAACTAACCAACCGACCAACTGAACAACTAACCAACCAACTGAACAACCAACTAACCAACCAACTGAACAACCAACCACCCAACCAACTGAACAACCAACCGAACAACTGAACAACCAACCAACCAACTGAACAACCAACCGAACAACTGAACAACCAACCAACCAACTGAACAACCAACCAACCAACCAACTGAACAACCAACCAACTGAACAACCAACTAACCAACCAACTCAACAACCAACCGAACAACTGAACAACCAACCAACCAACTGAACAACCAACCAACCAACTGAACAACCAACCGAACAACTGAACAACCAACCGAACAACTGAACAACCAACCGAACAACTGAACAACCAACCAACCAACTGAACAACTAACCAACCAACCAACCAACTGAACAACCAACCGAACAACTGAACAACCAACCAACTGAACAACCAACCGAACAACTGAACAACCAACCAACCAACTGAACAACCGACTGAACAACCAACCAACTAACCAACCAACCGAACAACTGAACAACCAACCAACCAACTAACCAACCAACCAACCAACTGAACAACCAACCAACTAACCAACCAACCAACCAACTGAACAACCAACCAACTAACCAACCAACCAACCAACTGAACAACCAACCAACCAACTGAACAACCAACCAACCAACCAACTAACCAACCAACTGAACAACCAACCAACCAACTAACCAACCAACCAACCAACTGAACAACCAACCAACTAACCAACCAACCAACCAACTGAACAACCAACCAACCAACTGAACAACTAACCAACCAACTGAACAACCAACCAACCAACTGAACAACCAACCAACCAACTGAACAACTAACCAACCAACTGAACAACCAACCAACCAACTAACTAACTAACCAACCGCCTGACCGTGCAGTTCTCCTGGGTGTTTCTGCCTCTTAAATCTCGTCTTCCCTTTGCTCAGCCAGCCACTCGGCTCATTGTTTGAAACCGGAGCGATTCTCCTAAACGGAGCGTTTTTCAGACAATGAGCGCGGGGGCGTATGGCTTTAGGCATATTTGACAGGATCAAATGACTTACAAAGAAAATAAAATTCTGTCATTTATGAAATAATCCCTCCATACTCATTTCATCCACATCCTTCTCCACGCCTGTTTTGCTCCTTCCTCTCATCTCCAGCAGCAGCTTCCTAAACGGATGGAGGTAAAATGAGAATCTGTATTCAGTGGGAGGTTTGAAGATAAACTGACTTTGTTTAGAATTGAAATACATATCACATATGCATGATGACATAAACCTCAAGGTCTGTCCTCAGATGTGCCTGATTTAGTGAAATAAAGACGCTGGGGATGTACAAGGTGTTTATCATGCTGATATTGTTTGGCTGTGTGTGTGTGTGTGTGTGTGTGTGCGTGTGTGTGTGTCGGGCTTTGTGATGTGAATGTGGCTCACTGTGTTCTGCTTTTAATCTTTAATAATTGGTTTAGTGGTTTTAAACAGCAGGCTGCAGATTTAAAGCGTTTACAGGAAAATTGGTTTCATTGCTGGTGAAAATAAAAAAAACTTTTTTCTTTTATTTTCTAAATCATAAAAACAGTTTATTGTGACAGCGCCCTCTACTGGTGGTTGCTAAGATATTTAGCCTCCAACCTGCTAAACTGACTGAATCCCTCCATGTCACTTTGTCTTGTTTGTCGTATTTATTAAGATTTTAACTCGATACCAAGTCGAGCATAAAAACCGGCTACCAAAGGAAGACATTTTACATCAAATACATTTTTTATTTCAGGATTCTTTCAGAGTCACTCGGATCTGTTCCAACATTATTCTGCAGAGCTGCATGCAAGATGGCAAACATTGGAGCAAATGTTTGAGTGATGGAGAACATGAGGAATATCTGTTAAGGTTTAATAAACAAACTTCAACTTTAACGGAACTAATGAGTTTAGTGAGAATCAGCTCTTTGGCGTTTGTGCTCAGATTTCAGATTCACCATCAGATTTACAGAAATGGCAGCAAAATAAACTAATTTATCTTAATTCAGAATTGAATTAAGAAAACAAACTTTACCCACCGTATTGAGAAAGCTGCTTCTTCTGGTCGTGAATTATGTCTTCATGATTCACACACAGATTTCGGCTCCTCAGAGAGAACGCTGAGAGAACCCAGACATGCAGTGGGAGAACTTGATCATTCTGGGTTAAACCAGTTCTGCTCCAAGGCAAAGTGTGACCAGCTGCTCCACCGTGTAACTCAGTGCGTAGCTCTGCTTACGATGAAATATCATCTGCAAAGAGTGAAACTCTGAGGTTCCCAAACCAGAAACGGCGATGTTTCCATGTCCAACCTAACAGCTAGGAAATTTAAGAATGTTTTCCCTCGATAGCCTGATAGAACCGGTTTGGTTGGAAATAAAAACTTCATCATCTGTTCCACCTCCAGCTGCTGTGGTTCTGACCCAAACCAACCTGTTCCCCTCCTGGCCTGTGGGGGCGCTGCACCAAGAACCAGTGAAGAAAACGACACAAAAACCTCTGAAGACACTGAGAGCAACTTCCTTCTACACCAGATGGAAACTAGATGGAGGCGTCAGATTTTAGCGGTTGGAGGATTTCTCTTTAGTCTTTGGCTGAAGACCAGGAGCCATTTCTGCTGCTAGCACTAGGCTAGCATGTTAGCTATGGTTCTATTTACCCAGAATGCCCTGCGCTGTAGTGCACTTCCTGCTTTTGGAGCGGTCTCCGATTCGCTTGGCGTTCACATATGCATTTGAATCGAACCAGAGTTCACTTTAACCGAACCCAGATGGATGTTTGTAGACGAACCAGAGTTAGATTTTTTTCTCCTCAGCTTTTACCTCTGGACTTTTAAGACGAGTTGAATAAGAATCTTTGCATAAATGAGGAAGTAAGAAAAGAACAGAAGGAAAATCCATCGACAGCGAGGTGAAAACATTTTCCTCTATTAGTACCGATTATAAATAAACTTCCCCTTAGAGCTCTCACCTGCCGGCTCTTCCATGCACACAGACATTTTTATGCATCGCTAACTTGTAAGTGTGCAGCAACACCTCCAGCTCGGAAGCGACAGGCCTGCCGTTGAGATTATCACACACAAATTACAACTGCAGAGATGAGAGCTGAGTTCGCATTGATCTGTGGGTGTGTACACGTTTAATTCCTGTGTGAGCACAGACAGAGGAGAAGGAGTCAGAGATGCTGTCAGCCATCGCCTTCCTCCTCCTCTGTGAAGCAGATGTCCATTCGGGTCTATTTAAAGCCCGTGCAGGATGGCTGCTGATGCTGAGCGCCGGGCTGCAGCGTTGGATTACTGTTACGTCTTCAGCAAACAACGCTGAGCTCAAATTTTCAGCTCTTTTTCTGGCCCATAAATGGCCTCTGAGCTCATTGTTTCCATAAAAAAATCATTTTTTACTGATAAACTTCAGATTGTGGATCAACAAACTGCAGCAGTTTTCCAACAATCCGACGATTATGAGAAACAGACTCGACTCTGACACTTTTCCTCTTTCCCCAAAGAGAGAAACGAGAGGAGCTGAGAGAAGGTGGGACTTGGCTGTTTGCTTGTCATTCTTCAGCAGAGATGATGCATCTGCTGCCACGTCGAGGAGAGAGAGGGAAAGAGGGAAGAAAGGCAGTTATCAACAGGATGTGGCGGTGTCAGACAGGAAGTGAGCACTGACGGCTCTGCAGACACGGAGATATTTTGCAGGACTCGCGGCTCAGTGTGGTCACTCTGACACTTCTGTCATTTTCAGCTCCACTCAGCAAAAGTTTGAGGAAATAAATATAATATTCCTTAATTGCTTTGCAGTGAGGAAATGAGTTTCAGAAGGTGGGATGTTAATTTGGAGATGCACCAATCAGTCTGCTGGATGATTTTTTTCCCAGATACTGAAAAATCTTTTTTTTTTTACACCTAATTAAATGCTGAGAAGTTCCAACATTTTAGGTCCATAAATACATCAGTTAGATTCACTTCTATGAGTTTAATAAAAACAAGACATTACACAAAGTTAATGGATGGATGGATTTATTCTGTTGGTCAAAAACATTTTTTTGCTTTTGTGTTATAATTTTTCAAATACAAAAATCCAATTTGGCTGATCAGACTTTAAAGAGAACTAGAGATTGATATCGACAAGAAAAACCTGATCAATTCATGTCAAAGTTTCATCTTCCATCAGCTTTTTGTTTAGCTGGAGTCATGATTTCTAAAAACTTTATTCTGTGAACATATTAAAATGCAACCAAATATTATCTAAATGATCATAAAAACACATCAATCGAAAGAGCTGCCATAAATCTGCAGAATAATCATTTACATTCAAACATTTGCGTCATCTGGAGACGATATCGATACGCCTGGCTTCAGGAATCGGTTTGTTAATAATAAAATTGTTAATATTTCAGATTTTTCAAGTGGAGACATTTTTAAGATATTCATATTTATCACATTTATATATATTCAGTCAATGGTGAGGGGGTCATCCACTGCAATAGTAGTAGTAGTTTTTTTTTTTTTCAATTCGTCAACTTTAGTTACAAGTCTGAAAAAATTTATCAACTGATTTTCAGATTCATGAAGCACAAAGAAATCAGCATTTTATTGTTTATATTATTATGGGATCTAAAGCAAATAAAGACTGAATTATTCCTCAGGAACATAAGAAAATAAGAATAGAATAAGAAAAATAGGAAATAAGAAAAGTCTGAGATTATTAAAACCTTCATCTGGAAACAAAACGGGGGGCCGCTATCCGCCCAGGACACCGTTCACACAAGAACCGCCTCTGTTGGTCATTATAAAAACTAAACAGAGTTCTAGTTTTCCTCGAAAAATGTATTTTAGTTTCATATTTTGTAGTGAAACCAATTGGACTAGGCTACGAAGTTTGAAATGAGAACATTTTATTAGTGAACGAAGCGGATGATCTCTGCTTGTTTCCTCGGTCATAGCGCGAACCCAAACCGAAGCAACAGAAAACCAAACGGCACAGTAACAGTTTTCTGGTTTCATTCTGATGCCGCTGCATGGCTGCAGTGCATGGCTGCGTTTCCTGCAGCGGCTGCCAGCTTCTGGAGGACGGAGCAGAGGAAGCTCTGAGCCGCGGCTGCTGCACGCAGGCTGGCATCAGGAGGGGGCGGAGAGAGAGAGAGAGAGAGAGAGAGAGAGAGGGAGGGAGAGAGAGAGCAGTGACAGCGCTCATCACCCTCTGAACAACCAGGACGGTTCGCATCCCTTCCTTCTCTGTCATTCGCAGACGGACTTTATAGCCTTTGCGCCTCTTTTTTCTTTCGGTGGTTTTTCTGCTGCTCCTCCTCCCGCCCTCTCCCGGTGCTGCCAGCCCCGCCAGCCGACCATGGTTTCTATAATTTCAGACCTGGACCCTCTGAAAAGCTGGAACGTGTTAAGGTAAGCGGCCGGGAGTCTCTCCACACCGCAGCCGCGGAGCGCCGCGCGGCAGCAGCGGGGAGGCGCGGCGCGGCGCTCCGAGGAATGAAGGGTGGGACGCGGGGCGCAGGCGGCGAGGTCGTGGCTGCGCTGCGTAATTACGCGCGGTTTGCGCTGCTTTCCGCTCTGTCCATCTCATTAACCCTCACCTCCATCATTCCCAAACTTCTCCCATTTCAGCCTAAAAGTGGGAACAGGAGCCCCCCCCCCCCAGCCCCACCCCCCCTCAGCGCTCCCACAAACAGTCCGCCCCTCCAGGAATTTGTCCTGAAACATTTCCTCATGGCTGCCTGCCGCAGCGGCTGCTGCTGCTGAACAACATTACATCTCATCTCCAGCGTTTAGTCCAACACACACACACACACACACACACACCCTGGAACAGAGCTGATCCTCTGTGAAATGCATGAGGTCAAAGGTGAAACATGTCTGTCAAACAGCTATTAAAGTCAAAGTGAGGGAGCTGCCGCCGTCATTAAGCATCTCGGCCCATGAATTTAAAAACGGACGTCTGAATATTTCAACCCGTTTGATAAATAAGTCATTTCCCGACTCGCTCAGCGGGGGGAGAGAGACGAACCCCAAAAGACCCTCCCATTACTCCTTCAATGCTTCCTCTCCTCTTTTGTCATCCCACCATCATCATCCTCCAATCCAAAATAGAAACGGGTCTGAAGGAAGAACAGGGAGGTTGTGATGTCATTCCCAAACATCTGACCCCAAACTCCTGGATAATCCCTGATTGATAATCCCTGATTGATAATCAGATTCAGGCGTCAACAGGTGGGACGGTGTGAGTCCAGATCGGACTCATTTCCCTCCGCTGCTCTCTGAAGTCGCTGCGCTTTAATAAAGAGCCGCTCAGCGCCGGGTCGTCGCTCAGGAACAGAACGCCAACATGGTGGCATCCAGCAGGAATCAGGACGGGAACGCAGGAACCCATTATCTGACGGCCATGACGGGAGGAAGATGAGCAGGGCGTGTCTGCTCATCTTCCTCAGTCAGGAGAAGCAGGCGCACATGAACTCCACATTCCTACACACACACACACACCCCCACACACACACACCCTCCTTCAGCTCCACTCTGAATGGACAGTGCACACGGCTGGGGCTTGAACTTTGACCCCACCATGTTGGATGAAAGTCAACGTAAAGTCCCCATGAAAGCACGGCTGTGGGGGTGTGGGTGTGGGTGTGGGTGTGTGTCATGTCCCAGGTTTATCTCAGGATTCTCAGGGCCAGTTTTTAGTTCAGCTCCAGTGAAATCTGAATTTATTTTGATTCAAATCAGTGAATTTTCAGACGAACGTCTTTAAATCTCCTGCTGCTCCTGGCGGAGTTTGATTCCCGTCCAGGGAGGCGAGGACAGCGTGTCCTCCACACCTTTAGCCCCGGGTGACGCTGCCTGCATCAGAATTTGACGCAGGTTGGGATGATGATGAAGTTCGGTCATGTGAGGAGCTATTTCTGTCGGTTTTTTTTGGTTGATCATAAACCGGTCGATGTCGTCCTCCATGTTTCATTCCCAAATCATCCACAGCTTCAGTCGTTTCTCCTCCTCAGCCGCCGGGTTCGGCCCGTAGACGTCAGTCCAACACGGGAGGCATGTTCGTTAGTCGCTCGCCGTCAGGGCAGCTTTTGAGGCGGAAGAACAATCCGGCATTGAGCGTCTGAGAGACGGAGGCGGACAGGGCGGCCTGACGGAGAAAAGAGTTCTGATCTCCTCTGAACTCTGGAGTCAGAGATGATCACACAGCTCAGACAAGAAACGCAGACACCAAAACTCTAACCGTCCTTACAGGAATATTTTCTTAAAATACAAATGATAAATTATTTTAAAAGTAAAATTTGTTTGAAGATTTTCTGATCTGCATCCTGGAGGGTTTCTGCGTTTCAGCTCGTCTGCTTCAGGTGTAAATGAACAGAAATATTCCCGTCTGTGCTGACTCACTCCCCATCCGCCACAGCGCTGCGTTCGCAGGTTTCCCATTCTGCAGCGTGCGTGTGGGGGTGTGTGTTGGCGTGTGTGGGGGTGTGCATGTAGGGAGGTGTGCGTGTGTGTGAGAGATTTCTGTGTTCTCGGACTCTTTGTTCTCATCCCGTTCTCTGCGTTCGCTGCCTGTTCCAGCGTTAGTCTGGTTTGATTTCCTCCAAAAGTGAGATTGCCCTCCACAGGCTTTCAGATCACACATACACACACACACACACGCACACACACCCCCCCCACACACACACAGATGGAGGACATTTTCTGTCTCTTTAATGTTATTTCAGACTAAAACAAGTGTTGTTTCCTGTCGCTGCAGATGCAGAAGCTGCATTTTTATTTATTTCAGTATTTTTCTCAGTCAGCAGCCGCAGGGATTTCTGACACAACTGTAACACACTCAGCGGTGTGTGTGTGTTGGGGTGTGTGTGTGTGAAGGTGTTGCTCGTGTAGTGAGGACACAAGTCAACATTAAGTGCTTTAATTCAGGCCTTAAACTGTGTTTAATGGCTGCCCTCGGAGTCGCGTTGATTAGTGAAAATTAATCTTTTGTGAAGATGTTAATTGTTTTTTTATTTTTGTTTTTCTGTTTTCATCATTTGATTTCTCTGTTTGCAGCTTTTATTGTCGTCTTCTCTGCGTGGTTTCTGCCCTTTCTCTCTCTCCCAGTGCCGTACCCACCTGCTGGGGGCCGCGGGCACAAAGGCCCCCACTGCAAAGTTTAATTTATTTTATTTAAACATTTTTATTAATTGTATTTTTTCATACAGTTTTTTAGACATTAATGAATATTTATACTTAAAGAATCCGTCTATTCACAGAATAATTCTTATGCCCCCTTTTAATTTCAATATTTATTAATTGATTGAAATGTTTTAATGTCATTTTCATCTTGCAGAAAACCTCCTAAGTACTGCTTTTAGTTTTGCACCCTCAGCAGCATCATTACAATTATTTCATATAAATTTATCTTTTCCACTATTGATCTATAATTTGCTTTCATTTTTTTGCCAGTCTAAAATGATCAGTGCCCCCCCCCCCCCCCGGGGTGTTGGTCACATGTTTGCATATGATTTATACATTTTGACCATTTATTTATTCATTTTAATAACCTTTGACCCACTGACTTTCCTCTTCTAAGTAGAAAAACCTCCAGAAATGTAACTGTTTCCCCCTCCTCTCTCTATATCACTATTTTTCCACCTGTTTTTTTTGTTGTTTTTTTTCATCTCCATCTCATTTTCAGTTATTTCCCAGCGTTACCTTCTCCCCGGATCTTCCACTGGAGGTTCGACGCTCGCTCCTAACGCCGCCAGTCCAAAGTGACAAATCTGTTTAATAATGCACCGCCTGGAGCGTGGCTCCCTCACACTCCGCTGTACACGCAAACACACACACACGTTCACACTAATCACTCCCTCCGGCTGTGTTTTAGTGCTTTACTTTGTTATAGTCTGATTCTCAGAGGTATTGCATGAAGCAGCTCTGAACCTGAGTGTTTCCCCCAGCGACCAACCAACCGCTTTATGTCGTTTGGATTAACAGACACAAGTGCAGATTTCTTCCTCCTCATTTTATTTTATTCTCAGCTCCTCACTGCAATCATCTTCACACATATCTGACCTAAAGGTGGGAAAATGAATCTCGTTTGACTAAAAATATCCGTTCTTCTTTGCGACCAAATGGAGTTGAGAGATCGGGATGAGGATGGAGAGGAAACGAAACCCTGGCGATTTGCCCAGGGAAGTCAGAGGGAAAAAGAAAAGAGGGGGAATATTTCTTTGTGTGTGTGAGTGATGGATGCTGGAAGTGAAGCCAAAACCAGAAAGAAACGGGCTGGAACATCGTAGTGAGTGTTTGGCAGGGGTCACGGCGACAGGTCAGAGCAAGGCCAAGCAGCGCCAAATCGCACAAACTCATCTTCATCGCTGTCTACCCTTACCTTCCTCATATGCTACTGCTTTTCATTTGCTTAAATATAAAAACCTCTGCAGTGCGAAGCAGGTTTTTTAATCGTCCTGCACTCTGAAACGTTTTCTGAAGATTCAGATGTTGAACTAAATGAGCGTCATCAGACAGCTGATGAATTATGGGAGGCCTGTGAGCTCCGCTGCGCCCGCCTCGCTCTCTGGGTGACGGACGTGTTGCCATGCAGACTGCGACCCGAAAGAGAGGAAAGAAAGGGGGAATCAAAAACAGAAACGTCTGAGGAAAGGAGCCGGGATGGGTTTACGTCTGAGCAGGACGAGGCGGGAACAGGAAGTGAAGTTGACAGGTTCCAGGTAGAAACGCCTCCATGTTGGGTTCTGGCAGCCAGAGCAGGAGTTAGCCTGGACTTGGTGTCTTTTTTTATTGCTCTCCATTAAATAGATGCACATGCTGCTGAAAGTGGAACAGCGCTGCAGGGTGGAGTCCTTCTAGCAGGAATATTTGTGTGATGTAATAGACTGAGCTGATTTTCTCCAGACCCAGCTGGTTGTGCAGAGAAACCCCCGTTAAGCCGCCGCTGCAGAACCGATCGTGTTCTCAAGCTTCTAGTTTAAAACACAAAATCACAATCAGCAGAAAAAACAGTCATGTCTTTTTCTGCCTTCCCACAGTTTGACCTTAAAGTTAGCGTCTTGTTTCTGCAGACCAGGTTAAGTTTTCTGGAAACAACAACTTTATCCTGAAGTGTTGCTAAATTCTTCAAAGATCTTGCTTCCATAGATCTGCTTTTAGACAATTAAAACTTTTCCTGTTGGAACTGAAAGTCCAGAACCTGAACTAAAACCTGAAGAAGAACCAAAGACGTGATAGAAAGAGTAGCTTCTCTTGAAGCCACAATTCAAGTGAAACCTGCATTCTTTGTTACGCGCAGCAGGGGGCAACACATAAATGATCAAAGTTATTATTTAAATAATACAAAAACTTAAATCAGTCATAATCTTTAAGTTTAGGATAGAATGGTTGGATCTGATTTCCTTTTTAACACAAAAAACCTGAATTAATTTTATTATTCAACAACTAATAAATATTTACATTAGAGGAAAAATGCGCTGCTGATTGGTTGTTAAGCTAAAACGTGTGAAACGTTTCAGTTCTGATGCATTTAAGGAACATAGAAAAATAGTTTTGTCAGAATTTGAAGTCATTTAGGAACCACAACCTCAAACTATTAATAGCTCAAATCTTCCTGTAAAACATTCATAACTGCCTATATTAATAGTTCAAACACCAAACATACCTGAATGTGCATCAATACACACAGTGGAGGCCATTTTGGCTCAGTTAGCAGCTCACATCTACAGAAGATAAATGAACGGCTCTGATTGGCTGCTTTCAAATGGCAGCCAATAGCAGGTCAGCTAGCATTGGTCCAAGCTGCATTTTATTTGGAATATTTTAAATGTAATCTACAAAAAAATCTGCAAATAACCAAATTTTCCATTAATAATTTAGAAACGTTCCTCAGAAAAATCCAGGAATTGGTGAATATGCAGAGATCCAGCAGCTATACTTTCAGTAATTTACTGACTTAATTTTCAATTAATTGATCACTGATTTGATCAAGAATATCCAGAAAGCTGAACATGATTAAACTGAAGTGGACAGAAACAAACAGTTCATCCATGAGGGAAACAAACGTTTTCTGTTCAGTTCTCACTGGAAATCCTTCCATATTTCTGACCATTTCAGCTTTTATTACTTTCAGAAATGGTGATTATCCTTCTGATCCTTATCGGCCATCTTTGTTTTGGGCCAATGTCTGGACTGAAGGAAAACCTCTGCAGACTGCAGCCAGGGGGCGCTCTACACACGCCACAACTCAGAGGAAACATCTCCGACTACTGTTAAAAAAAAAACAAAAAAAAACTAAAATCTCTTCAGGTTGCATTTTATGTTTGATTAATTTATTCCCATCAGGTTTGCTTGTTTTCTCTTCCAGAACCACTAACGTTAATTTAGTCGGAGCTCTTCACCTTCATTAGCTGCAGCTTTACTGTTCGTGCTTCATGTTTAAGGTGGATTAGAGCGCTGCCACCAGAACCAATGGGAAGCTTTGCATTGAGCTCATGACTTCCTGATTTAACCGGAAACAGACGATGAGATGAAACTTTTATCTGACCAAAGTTAAAACGTTTTAGCTGAAACCAGTGGATGAACCTTCAGTTTCATGGTTTCCAGCTGAATTTCCTCCTTTCAGTTGTTTTCTGTGATCTAGTTTTATAATATAAAGATCTTTGAACTGCCTTGTTTCTGAAATGATTGATTGACTGATTTTGAAGGTTCAAGCATCAGGCGGAGGAGTTCCAGTATAACCAGTGATGGTCGAGTAGAGGTCAACAGATTAGGGTTTTGTCTGTTGCCATGGCTACCACCTGGTCTGTTGTGGGGAAAAAAGAATCTAAAATAAGTTATTGTAGATGAGGTTTATGTTTCTAAGCTGTTTTGAACGACGATCAAAACTTCTGGACAGAAACATAAAACATCCTGATGTCGGCTGTGAAGCACGGCGGTGGACGCCTGAGGCTGTGGGCCTGTGGAAACTTCATCAGAATCAGTCTATTCCAAGTTTTTGCTGCTAACAGTGCCTGTACACAAATATAGAAGAATGGGATGTTTTTGATTTTTGCCATAAATAACGAGCGTTGTGACTTTTTGAACTTGATGGTTTCTAAACCTGGAGGTTGAAGGGGGTGTACTTACTTTTTAGCATGACTGTATTTGGTGTTTTGAGTTTTATGTTTTCCTCGACTTGCCAACATGAACAAGAGACCCAGAGCGACGACTTCTCTCCTACCTTTCTTCACCTTCATCAGGCCTCGTTTCCCCGGCAACAAATAAAATACTACCGTCACTAATAATTCATAATCCTAAAAACATTTCTTCAGAGACTCGGTGCGACAGCATGATGTAACCCTGAGAGGTCGGCCATCTTTTTATAGCTGCGACATTATTTCTGTAAAACCTGGAAACATGCAGGATTTGAGCGTTTGGTGTCGGTTCTGCTTTCACTTTTACATAATATGATCAACTTCTCTTTCACTGTTTAGCATTTCACAATTTCTGGTTGGATTTCCAGGAACTTCACAATCATCAGCCAAAATAAGGATGTAAAAGCTGCAGCTTGTTTCTGCGTTCTCATGTAGAAATGCTTACTTATTTATTTCAAACCAGTTTTTAAAAACAAGAAAACCCATGGACACATAACCAAGAACAAAATGATTAGCTTAGCTCGACTTTCTGTTTGAAAGTTCAAACCACTTCAGCAGAACATCTCTAATTATTATCTTTTATGTTATTATATTGAAACCTCACTTGGATTCAACTCTTAGTTACTAAAATCTGGATCAATGATCGAACAGCGGCACTAAGATGATCCGTTGCTGAATGAAGGAATATTCCAGCGTATTTCAAGGAGTTTACCTCGGATCACAAATACTTGAGCTGGTTGATAGTTCTGCTCTGAAAACATTTAAACTCTAACTTATATCTGAAGTGTTCAGATCAGATCGAGACGTTTAAACGGTCCAAACCAAAACCAGATTATAAAGCGTTTAACTAAACTGTTTCTTAACTTGATATTTTTGTACAGACGAAACTAAAGGCTGGATTTTGAGTTAAAGGTGGAGCATCTACACATCATCTTATCTTTCTAATAAATTTCTGATGTTTGATTCTAATTTGAACCACTTCTGTCCAAATGTTGCCTTCTCAGTAAAAAGCATCTGTTTTAAACAAAGACATGTTTTTCCTGTTTGATGCGGAGCGGGTTGCTGTTGCTGTGGTTACGGGCCGCTGAAAGCCCCCGCTGACTGGCAGAGAAAAACTTTAAACATGTTCCTCGCTCTCTGCCGCTGCAGCCGTGTTTTCTTTGTGTCAGGAAGCAGAAGAGCACTTGTCTGTGCCACTTTGTCGTTGAGAGGATTTACCTGATAGCAGGTTATTTTTGGATTGCCACTGATACTCATATCTTGTACTACAACTCTATCTTTGAAATGAAATTGCTTTCATGTCAGGATGTCTTTTGTGTTTTTTTTCACTCCGAGGAAACATTTGAGAACTTATTTTGGAATCATGTCTGACTAAAACTCTGTATTAAAAGGAAAAGAAGAAATAAGTAGAGAACATGTGAATGTTTATGTGAATAAATATGAATCTAATGGAAGCATCAGAGCTGAGATAAATCATATCAGTCACATTAATATGGCAGAAAAACCTTCCAGGTAGAAATGTGAGCTAAATTAGCCAAATTAGCTTACATTTCTATTTATCTATTTTTTATTTTCTTTAACACACTAAACATATTCATTTTGTGAGGATATATATATGTGTGTGTGTGTGTATATATATACTGTATATATTAAAGTAGTGACCTTAGAGGAAAGTAAAAATATAAAAATATTTTTAAACAATACAGAATATGTTGAATGTCGTCAGCGGTATGTTCATCCAGGTATGTAAAATGTTTGGCCATAATAAATTTACACTAGTCTGTCTGCATCAGAATGCCCATATATTTATTATTTATGTGTAATAAGAAAAGTTCGATGACAAACATCAACACAAACGTTGCTAATATTTGTTTCTTCTTTGTGAACATTTATTGAAATCCTGATGATCTGATCAGAATCCGACCTGCTGCTCGTTTTCAGCAGCTTGTTTGGTTTTTGTCGTAGTTTTGGTAAAATAATCATTTCATCATTGCAGCTGATTTTCCTTCATCAGTGGAGTCTTGTGCTTTTCCTGCTGGGTTCAGGTCTGTGAACTTCTGACTGGTTCTGATTTGTGATCTGCCCATGACCTTTAAACTTCTAGCCTACGACCTTTAAGGTTTTAACTAGACCACTGATGTTGACCTCCACTGATGAAGGAAAGAGTTTCTCTCTAATTGCTGACAGATTCCAGCTTCTTTTTTATTTCTAAACATTATGCAAAACGTTTTCTCATGTTTTTGTAAATGAAATATAACTTATTGATATCTTCAGGTCATATTTTCTCTGCCTTCCATCAGGTTTGGTGAAATCAGACATATTGTGATAATCTCTCTGCTGTTTCTGGTGTCAGACATGCTGAACGTGCAGCTGAGCTTCACCACCAGCATAATGACATCATTTCCTGTGCGCTGCCCGGCGCGGCGTTTGGATGTTTCAGGCCTTTGGGCTCCTGCTTCTCTGCAACATTAAAGCCAGACTGAAGCGTGAACGTATGGCCGGCTATTAAATGGCAATCACACACAGAAGAGCTGTTTTATAGACGAACACGTTTCTGCCTAATGGCTCTCAGAGTGGAGTCGTCCAAACATGACATTTTAAATGAAATCCCTCGGAGCAACGGCGTCTATTAAAACCTTTACTGAAATCTCTCCATTTGTCACTTTTTCATGTGATGAGGATGAAATTTGTATTGCAACCTGAAATTCTCAGCTTAGTTATGGGATCAGGGTAATGGTGTCATGCACGGTTAACCTGCTGCTGCAGCGCCTGCCGGACCCGACATCATTACAACCTTTTGCTGCTTAATGGCGGCCTGAGGGTGGAGTCGGTCCTCAGCGGGTCCCCCACCGCCCTGACACATTAACGTCGAGTGCTTCTCGTATCCGCGGCTCTTAGCTCCCCGTCTCCAGCCCCTCCGCCTCCCTCCATCATCACCTTTGTGCTCCAGTCCAATCTCCACGTTCCGTCGGCTCATTTTGAGTCGTAATTGGACAGGAGTCCCAGGAGACGTTCGTCGGCACGCCCCGGCGCCCGGCGCAGCGTCTCCGCAGTGGAAACACTCAGAGTCATGGTGGATGAGCACCGATCACTGTCCAACATCCTCTGACCGCTGGAGACCGGCTCAAACCGCAGGGCAGCTGGAACCAGGCTGGTCAGGCCAACAAACGGCTTTTACCGTCATAAATGTCTCAATGTTAGAGATGTGACTTGTTGTTGTCAAGATAAATTTAAATTAATGACCATAAAACCCCCCAGGATCAAAACCTATGCTCAAGTAAAAAGTATTTGGTAAAAAGGCGACTCAAATACAAACTGATCAAATTTAACATTTAAAAATGACATCATTAAAATATAAAGTCAAGTTGACGAAAATGACAATAAGGCATATAAGTAAAAAATTATAAATTCACACAAAACGTAGCAAAAACTGCAGGTGTGTGTCTGAGTCTGGTGAAGTTTTGTTTAAAACATTTTTGTTTTTGAGTGGGAAGAAAATTTTACTCAAGTAAGAGTAAAAATACTTTATAATAAAATTACTCAAGTAAAAATAAAAAGTACAGAGTTGTAAAAATACTCCTAGCAGTAATTTTTTTCCAAATAAATGTAACTAGTTATAGTTAATTTCTCCAGTCTTTGTTCAATAAAACATAATTAAAAACCAATAAATTTGAAAATACATTTAATTTGTGCAGCTTATTGATGTAAATCTCATTTCTTTTCCTGAATATAAAATGTGAATAATTTTCATGAACAGTTTTTCTGTTTATGTTGCTAAGGATTCTGGGAAATCACCAGTGGAGCTGAAGAACTAACTTAAAGCAGCTGGAAAATGACTAATCATTTAGTTTTATGTTATTTCTAGTGAATTAATTTGCACTGGAAACTTTACAGAGGTTCTTGGTAAATGTTGTATTTTTGCTGCGCTGTGTAGAAAGTGTCCGGTATTCCAGGACTTGCTCCTCCTGGTCCAATCCGGACCTGCCAGGATGTTCTGCAAGCAGAACCAGGTTTACTGGTTGTGATTGCAGAACCAGTAAACCAGTCAGTTTACCACCAGTTGGGTAAATCTCTACGGTTCCAGTTCCATCCTGGATGATTTCTAGACGAGGCGTTGCTTTCTCTGCAGTAATCTGCTCTGCTCTCAGGTTGCAGATTGACAGCGCCGTGTTTGGATCTCTCCCCCAGCAGCTTTAGTTCTGGTAATCTGTCCGATGAGCCCGTCTCATCGGGGGCCGGGAACATTTGGAGCAGCAACCAGAGGCTGGATAACATCCTAAAAGCTCCTCTCTTATTGCCCTCAAATCAATCCCAGCTATCTCCGATCTCTCCTTATCTGCTCTGCTTTATTGCTGATTCTTGACAAGCACTTGACAGCTGAGGGGAGGGGATCGGCCCGAACGGGTCGGCCCCCGGCGCAACCTGCAGCTCCCCCTAGAGGCCTCTTCCTCCACGCAGGAAGCAGAGACGGCTCTCTGAGCGCGGGGATCGGGTGGCTCAGTTCTTGCTGAAAAGCTCCCAGATGGTCTGAAATGTTTGGTTTTATGGAGCCGTTCTCAGCTCTGACCTGCTCCCTCAACAATCACTGCTGAACACCTCATGTGTTTGTCTCAGGTGTGTGTGTGTATGTGTGTGTGTGTGTGTTTGGATGCAGGAATGGCGAGGAGGCCATCAGTGAAACGGTTCTGCCAGCGGATAAAAGCGGCGGCTTCGTTAATAATTGAAAGACTACTTAACGACAGAAGCGCTGCCCTCGTAAGACGCTTTTAATAACCAGGAAGGTTTCATATTTCTCCTCTCTTCCTTTTCCTCCGCTCTCACCGTTTTGCCTCCTCTTCTTCTTTAGACGCTTTCAGCGCTCTATTCATCAGCGAAGGAATGCTGCTGCAGAAGGCTTTCAGAGACACAGCAGAGGAGAAGGTGTTTGTGTGTTGACACTATTAAAGTGGCTGCATTGTGCTGCAGGAGAGCTGAGCGTTGGCACTGCCAGCCGTCCCTCTGTCTCTGTTTATGTTTATGGAGACGCTTCGTCTCTACTCTTAATGCGCTCGCCGCTCACCCTCATTAATTCGCTTGATGGTCTTTGATTTGCCGGGCATCACTAAGTCGCATTAAGAAATGTATTTCTCAGCTCTTACTTAACGACGCTTCCAGAACCGACGCAATTAAATGCACATTTAAATGCTGGAGGTTTCCCTCTAAATTCATGAGCAGAGACAAGCGCTTGATTAGCGCCCCACACAAAATTAGGCAGCGAGGGAAAGGTGAATGCTGATGTTTTTTGGCGCCGTCTTTACTGAGCTTTCTAGTTGAAAGCTCACTCTTCATCCTGTTATACCAAGCTAATAAAGCATCTGCAATTATGCTGTATTTGGAAAATGGGACTAATTGTTCTGCAAAATAACCCAAGTGGAAAATATTCACATTTTGTTTCTTTTTTACTTGAAGAGAGAAGTTTGCAGTAAGAGGAGGAAGATGTTTTCACAGAAATATTTCATCATTAAAGACTTTTTATATTTGAACATTTAGAGTAAATGATGAGCAGCAGCTCATCTCATAACCTTCCTCGTAAAGCCGTGTTGGATGAGTTAACTCTGCAGGTCGTTCTTCTGGAACCAAAAACAATCTTCAGATTTCAGATTAAACTCTCAGTCTCACATTCAGTCTGAAGTTTTTCTCCTTTAGTATCGATTGTTTTTGCTTTTTTTTCTTTTTGCAAACAAAATCACTGATTTTATGGTTCTATTTTAGGAGTTTTTCAATATTTTTTAACCTCTTCTAAGTTCTCTGCTACTCCCCTGGAGTGTTGCAGCGCCACACGGTGGTCTGGAGTACTTAGAAGCGTCTCCGGTTGTTTTTAAGTGTTTTTCTGACAATGAAGACATTTAATTTGCTACGGATCGTTTTGCATCGACCAAGTCTCAGTTCATTTCCTCAGTTGAAACTTTTCTGTGGTCATTTACTCATAAGTTACTGTAAGGAAATGATTTTATCTGATTCCAGTAAATAATGTCAGTTTGGTTCACGATGAAAACAGATCCTACAGGGGATAATATGCAGGTAAATTATACTTAATATGAGCACTTTATGATTATATCATAGCTTTATAAAAGCACATAAATAGCAACAAAAATAAATTGATTTATTTCAGTACAGAGGTACTAAATCAGGAGAAACAGTTGTAGGTTGGGACAAAATCTCTAAATTGGTGAAACTGACTTGGATCCAACGAATTCAGACATTTTATCAAAGATGAAAATAAATCTGAGCTTTTAGGGCCTTTTGCTTAGAGACGCAACAAAAACACTAACTTCTCTCATTTCAGGTGCAAATATTTTCACTCTTTAGGAATAGTTCAAATTATTAACCCAAAATCGTAAAAAAAGAAAAAATAATTTCTGATCTGTGGATCTCGGTGGATTTCTACGTCTCTCTATTCAATAAAAATATAAATGTTCATTTCCAGAGTTCATTAAAGTCAGATAAATACTTTTTCAGGGACAAATTTCACCTGCAGATGCATAAAATCCACAAGTACTTGAAAACCTCCATAAAATACTTCTGTCTGTTTTAACACAGAATCTACATTAAAATGCATTAATACACTAATAACTGCTGCAGAACCCGTTAACTACAGACTTCCTCATTTCCACTCTTGGTTCAGCCAATCAGCACCAAGGAAAAGGAAACTCTGGATCATTTGGAGTTACAGAAAAATCCACAAATACTGAACTGCAGACTGGTGAGGGTCTACTGGAACCAAACCAATAAATACATTTGATATCTTTTATGTTTAGTTGTTGAAAATGATTTGAAGCCTGTCAGATTGATTGAACAGCCTGATCAGTTCATCTATTGGCAATTAAAGATCTTGGATCAATTCCTCCTTCAATGAGCTTCAACCTGCTTTTTCTTCAGCAGTCTTGGTGTTTGCTTGTCGTTTTGCTGTTCAGTTTTTTTGAGAAAAGTAAACAGTATCAGTTTAACATGTATATATTTTTAAATACAGTTTTACTTTAAATTTTATTGTCAACAATAACTGCACCACCTGCTTAACCGTTTATTCCTTCTTTCTGCAGTGAGGAAACGGATCATTTGCCTCAGTGAATAAAAACATAAATTCAAGGTTTCTGTTATCTTACTCTTACATCAAAAGAAAGTTCTGTTCATCATATTTCCAGTGTTTTCATCAAACCAAGCTGTTCTTCGTCTTTTTGTTTATTAAATTTATATCAGAAACATTAAAACTGAAAGTACAGCATGTGCTGTTTCAGGGTCAGGGACGCTACGGCAGGTGTTGAGGCTCAAATCTTCACCTCCGTCCAGCTTCGTAAATCTACAGTTTACAGTCCAACGCCCTCCGTGTGCAAGTGGAGGCGTTTCAGGAGACGTCCAGGTTAACCGCAGCCCAGTGGGTGACCTTCTCTTGACCTCCATTAGAGCAGAGCAGGGTCTGTTCTTCGTTCATGTCGCTTGTTATGCGTCTGCGTTAGCTTAATGCGTTCACACTGAGAGTTCTTCCAGCTGTTTAAGTCTGTGAAAAAATCCAACGACATGCTCACCACCGCAGGACTAAAGCAGAGCAGAAACTCTGCATTTTTAGGCTTTTACTTTAATTCTTCAGATTCTGCCAAGGCGCCAGGATCCATCATGGCTTCCTGTAGTTGGAAGTTCTTTTAATGAGATGCCAGATAAGTGCTGCCTCTTCGCTAGCTGTTAGCTTTCTAAAGGAACGATCTAACTTTTTACCTTGCTTCGAAAAATGTAGGTATTTTTCAAAAACTTGGATATTTTCCTGCATTTTTGGTGAAATTATGAGCTTAAAAACTGTGTTTGTTTAAAACATGTTAAAAACATGTTATTGTTTACATCTGGAGGTTTTGCACATGTGCACAACCCTGCAGGGCAAAACAACGATTGTTTCACATGCCAGACTGAGATATTTCTACTTTTCATCTGTTCTTCAACCATCAGATTGGAGAAAAGTTTTATTCTATCTATTCTGCTCTCTGTGTTTCAGAAAACCCTGACAATTTATGCTAACATTAGCATTAGCTGCATCTTTAACATAGAGATGCTATTTTAGCCTTGAATAGGTTAGCTGGTCGGCTAACTCCTTTTAGCTCAACTTGAACACAACAATAGTCTTTTCCAGCTTCAGATCAGGCCAGTTTGAAGCAGAAATTAAAACCCAGTGAGGCTAGAGACACGACTTTTATCTACTAGCGGATGTAGCTTGTGTGTCAGATCTATGGCTGTACCAGAAACAAGCGAATACAAAGGTTCCAGCTAGGAACTTTGCTTCCACTTGTGCTGGATGATGTATATTTTAATGTATATTCTCTTTTCCACTCTAAAGACTAAAGGTTTCCTGTGTGTCACATATTATGTGTTTGCGGCTGTAGTGTGTGTTGGTTTTATGGATGTACCAGGAACGATGGAGTACAAAGGTTCCTCTCTGAACTTTTATATGTAAAAAAAAAAAATCTATGAAAGTAATTAATCAAAATATTTTCAACTATTCAGAGTAATGTTGTTTCACATTGCTGTAAGTTACGATTGTTGTCGAGCTGCAACATTGAGCTAAATAAAAGCTCCCTGGTGTGAGAGTGTGGTGTGATTTGTTTTGACCGGTTTGTGTTGGTGGTCAGAACCTGAGCTCAGCCGGCCCGTTCTCACAGTTACCCCCAGCTCAGAGCCCACCATCTGCCAGGCTGAACTCGAACAAGATGTGAAGGGTCCAATGTGCCTCTCATGTATCACCAGATTCTTGTTTTGGGCTTACATAACGTCTTAATTCCTCCCCGAACATCAGCGGCTCGTTGCAGCGTTTTGTCATAAAGCTGGAGTGAGTTTGAGATGTCTTTGTTGTTTCCATGGAGAAAGCCAAACAGCGATGGTGGAGCCGCGAGGCCAGGTTCAGGAATTCAGCTCAGCGCTGATTAAGGCCATTACTTCATAACAAGACACGGCTGTTTTCTAGGAAAACTGAGAGCATGACATGGACGTAAAATAAATCTCTACCAGAGCTAATGGTTGAGTGGATTGCTTCGCTACATTTATTACCTTGTTGGGCAACCAGGAGCAATCAATCCAAGAATTTACTTCTTTATTTAATTCTGTCATAATTGCAATGATGCTTTTAAACCCTGCAGTCCCGTTCACGCCGGCCTTCTCTTCAGACCATTAGTTTCTCTACCTGTAGTCAAAAAACTGCAGTTTTACAAATACCCACACAGGAGAAGAAACGTCTTTAAATGGACGCCTGGAGATCAGGAAAGTTTTACTAAATGTGCTGAAAATGAGCGGCGTTGTGGCAGGCAGGCGTCTTATCAATAACAGAGTTATGGGATAAACGCCGAGGGAAGTGCATTTGTCAAACGAGTGACAGAGTGACGATTAGCGCCGGGAGCTTTGTGGATCCCCACCAGCCTCCCAGAAATGTCACTTCTGGTTGTGGATCGTCTGACTTCAAAATGACAGAGAAGAGATGCAACCAGAGATCTGCATGAGAATCCAATTTTTCTTTCTGGGGCGATTTAACCAGCAGATATGATCAGACGTAATGAACACTGACTCCTCTTCACATCCTTCTTCCTTTCCAACTCAAACACGTTTGATGTTTGTTGTCAAACTTTTTGTGTTTGCTTCTCAGTCGAGCTTTTAGTAGAAATGTTGCATCAGCCTAATAAAACCGCGCTGCCAGAAAAACGACCTGAAATGAACCTTAACAGCTTCCTGCTCAACTGTAGGAGGAAAAGTTAGTGAAATATTTAGCTTTTTATTCAAAATATTAACTTTATTCAATTAAGATTTGATTATATGTCATGTTAGTTTTGGGCTTTCAGTTTTTAATTTGAGCTGCTTCTTTCAACCATTTAGTAAAAATAAACATACTTGATATATTTGAAAGCAGAATTGTTTTATTCAAGTTGTTTGTGTTATTGATTATTGCTCAGTGTTTCAGAATATTGTAAATATTCCCTAAGCGAGGTCGTACCTTATGAAACCTGTTATTGTTTTCTCTGTTTCTCTTTAATTCAACATAAAGTTCAGTTAATTTTTTTCTTCAGTAACGAGATGAGAGGAAAAAGCAAGAATGAAAATATCTACTCAGATTTAATAAAAAATATATCAAGGTTAGCTCTTTGAGCTCAGCTTTCTGTGTTCATCAGATGTCTGCTTTTAAATTGTTCCCTCTGCTGGTTTAATCAAAGCTTTTCATTCACACTATTTCTGCTCTTCCTCCTTGAATTTCCTAGTTTAACCCTCAGGGTGCTGTGAGGACAAACCTCTGCTCCTGCAGCTGCAGCTCATCAGAGCGCCAGCGTCTTCCTCACTGCTTCATTATAAATATACATTAAATTAAAAAAAATCATTTTTAAGGAGGTAATGAACAACAAGACACTATATCCGTCGTTGAAAGTTTAGTGGAAGGAAAAGCATCAACCTTTTCTCAACCTTGAGAAAATGTGAATCAAACCGTTCTGGAGTTCTGGAGAACCAAAACCAGTTGATCTGTATGCAAAAGGAGCCACAACCGAGTCCAGACTGGAAATTAGGTCAAAACGCCCAAATTTAGGATTTCCTGATAAATTAATAACCCAGCAGAACTTTTGGGTTTAAAAGTTCTGTTGAAGCAAAAAGGATAAAAAACTTTTCCAGCTCTGAGCGACTTCTTCCTTCAGCTACATTTTTATTTAATAAATGTGCAACAAACAGTCTTAACTTAAACACTTTATAAAAGTTTCTGTATTCAAATTTGTCTTCGGGACCTGAAGGTCTAAGTTCTGCAGAAAAGCTTTGTTCTCATAGATGCTTTGACTAGGACAGAGCTGACCTGAGGATGCAGATGGACGAACCGCTGGAGTCTAGACGGCATTCGGTTCCCGTCTGACCTTCGTTCTAATCAGGACTGAACAACGATTCTTTCAAAATGCTTTCAAGGAGAAAACTTGATGCTTTCATCTGTTTTATATCAGACCTAAGGATGATCTGCAGCCATGCAGAGGAACAAGTTTTGAAGTTTTAATGATCTTTACGTTCACTTCTGATCTTTGACGGAGGAACAGAGCCAAAACTTTACAGCTTTTCTGAAGATCTGAATGTTTTTCATGGAGAACGGTTTGCATCTGGCCAGGAGGTTTTAGATTCAGGAGGAACATTTTCATAAACTCAGTTCATCCTCATCACAGCAGCTTCAGCTCCACTTGCCTTCAGATGCACAAACTGGAAGTATGAAAATTAATTTGCTTAATGCCAATTTAAAAAAACTGTTTTTGATGAAACGGTTTTGCCCAGTGATGAGGTGGATTTTCTGTTGTAGCAAAATGACTGCACTAACTTCCCACAAGTCGCATCATCAACAACCAGATGTTACTACTGGCAGAAACTACAGAGAAGACAACAGGAAGAAAAGACATTCAAATTTTTTTCTCAAAATTCAAACTTTTTTTCTCAGTATTCTGACTTTTTGGACAGAAACCTGAGAGAAACAGTTGATTCTGAGAAAGAGGCCTGAATTTCTCATTTATTTCCCCAACATCCATCTTCCTTTTCTGTCACTGGATGTTTTCTAATAACTTTTTGTGTGAACAAATTTATTGCGTTTCTTTTTATAATAAAAACTTTGGTGTTCCTTCCCCCTGCTGCTAGCGAGGCCGCCGTTCCTCTCGGACACGTCGCCTCTGTGCGGTTGCCATGGAAACCTGGATGTTTCGGTCTCTGATTGGACCTCGGATCTGCTTGTTCACACGCAGTTGAACATGTCAGCAGATGTTGGGTTGTCTCTAATTACCCTGGCTCTCTGAAGCTCCGGGACGTTTTATCTCGTTTAGCCGGTCGGGATCAAATCTCCGAGCCGCAGCTGCTGAAACCGGACCTGCAGACCGAAACCGAGCCAGAACCAGAATCCTCCCGCGCTCTGTCCCTCTGTGTGGTTCCGTTCCCCCAGCATGAGCCGTTCACGGTTAATTGAATTTTCCCCGGCGCGGCTCACATGGGACAGCATCGGAATCCCGGTTTGTCATGATAAAGTGATTACACGGCGTTGTGTTTCTGCGGCGCCTCCCAGCACATTTATTAGAATCTGTCAGAGTCGATGTAGATCGGCCAACCAAAATGCCCGTCTCCGCCGCTGCGCTTCCCCTTCCTGCTCCCAAACTGGTTATTCCTTATGAAATACGTCGCTCCTGGCAGACGCATAATCTGATTACATCCGCTAGATTAAAAATATATTGAATTTTTCCGCCGCTCCCCTCTCCTCTCCTCACGCCTTCATCCTTTTTCACCACTTCTCCGCCCGCTGTCGTCCACAGGAGACGCTTCATCCTGCACTCACTTTACGCTGCTTCACTCTTTAATCTGAGGAACTACATGTGAGCATGATGCGTTCAGGTGAAACCGAAAACAGATGATCTCATCTCTGTATTCTGTCTTACTTTGTAATATTTATTTATGTTCTGCTGAACGTCTCCAGCTCTTTACTTTTGTTGTTAAGTTGGACGTAAAGAACAAACTGAACACAAGCAGAATGATTATGTGACCAAGAAATAAACTTTTCTCAGCAGAATTATTCACTAAAGAAACTTTAACGTAAAAATCGGCGTTTCTGATCCACACTGTGCCGAGCAGAGAGGATTAACCTGAACGTTGCACCCCGTGGTGCATTCAAGTACATCTGGTATTCTATGAAAACATCTCTCCCGGGAAATTCATGCTTTTTCTCCTCAAACTTTAACGTTCTTATTCGTGTTCAGCAGCGTTTAACTCTTAAGAGGAACCAAACTTTACCGTGATGCTGCCGGTTCAAAGAAACGTTTTCTGAACACAATCAGAAGCTCTGATTAGATATTGGAGTCATATTTGCTAAATTTAATTAGTATTCAGCTGAAAAAGCGATAAATATTCTTTCAGAAATGTTTTAACATCAATGATTTCTCCTTTCAAAACTCTCCTTTCTAGTTTGCTCAAAGCTGCAAAGATCAGAAGTTGATGATGGAGTATTAGGGCCAGCCTCAGAAAAAAATACAAAAATAAAATAAAATCAAGAATAAAGTCAATATTTTCAGAATAAAGTCGAATGTTGAGCGTCTTGTCAAGTTATTTGTAAAACCAATACCAAAGTATAACGAATAATTTCGACTGTTTTTGACTGTTTTCTTCACACACCTGTAAATTTTATCTGCCATTATTTATCTATAATCCATTCCCTAACATTCTTGTATATTCTGTATAATCTGTATAATCTGTGCATATAGCTCCCATATTTATATTTATACACAATATCTATATCTCTTGCTATAACCCCTTATAGTCCATACATACATAGTCTTGTACATCTGTAAATAAATATTTATATCTCGTAGAGCACTTCTGGATAGATGCAAACTACATCTCGTTGCTTGTACTTGTGACAGTGCAATGACAATAAAGTTGAATTCTATTCTATTCTAAATTAGTTTATTGACACATTAGAATCAGGTTTTTATCGATATCAGGACTTTGAAACGATCTGATAATATTTTCACTTCATTCTCGTAATTTTTTGACTTTATTTGTGCAATTTTATCTTTATTCCCTTTTTTTATGTATTTCATACAATTTTATTCTCGTACGACTTCTCATAATATTACAATTTTATTCTCATAATTTAAGGTTTTTTTTACGTGGAATTTATTCTGGTGATTTTAATAAACCCAAATATTAAAATGAAGCTACAGAGGAAAAAGGGAACAGTTTTGTTTCTGAGCACAGAGTGAAATGTGACGCCATGTCCCCCCCCCCCTGCACACACACACACACACGCCTGCACACGCCCACACACACACACATGCACGCCTACACACACCTCCCGTCTGGGTAATATCACAGCTTATTATTTTTCATATTTCCCTCCTCCGTCTGTTCGGACCCACCTGCCAGTCAAGCTGTCGTCTGTGATTTGGAGCTGTCACTCGGCGTGTGTGTGTGCGTGTGTTTACGGCGGTGTCACACTGAATAATTCGCCTCGCCCCCCCCCCCCACAACCCCCCCCACCCCCCCACCCCGTCCAGCTGAAAGCCCCTGCTGCCGCTGCCAGGAGACCCTGTGGCTGACTCGGACCAGGTGCTTTGTGGCTTTTCAGCGCCTCACTGTCAGTCTGGGGATTGGGTTGAGCTAAAGGTGCGTGAACATGAGCGTGCGTGTGCGTGTGTGTGTGTGTGTGTGTGGTATATTTTCTCAGCCAGCCAATTACGGCCCTGAGGAGCTGGCAGCTGTCGCCCCCCCCTTACAGCAGGAGGGAGGCTCAGCCTGGGGTCCTGCTCCCTTGGGGGGTCATTACACCACTCTGGGAATCTCTCTCTCTCTAACACACGCACACACACCCACACACACACACACACACACACACACTGTAAGCCAAACACAACGTGTCTGCTGCGTCTCTTCCCATCTATCAGCATGCCTCTGCTGCCTGCAGCCGTTGCTTTGGACATTTGATGCATATTTATAAGAAGACAGCCGCTGCCGCTCATCTGATCCTGACGCTCTACATGCTTTTCATTACCGGCCCGTCTGATGGGACTTGGGTCCGCTGGGTTCTGGGTGGAACAGAGTGTAGATTCATAGGGAGGTTTTGTGTAATCTGTAAAAGCAGCGGAGCTGGAAAAGTTTCAGAAGCTTTTTTACCCGTTTTCTTCCATCTGACAGCATTTTGTGCTCAAAATGAGGAGCAGCAACAGAAAGGGAGTAAAAGCTGCTGTTAGGGCTGGAACCATTTATCATGTTGAATCAGTTACTGAAATAACCAACTAACTTATTAATAATTTACTCTAAAAACTAATTTGCTAAAAAAAAAAAAACACTCAGAAACTTTTGTACTTTTCTGTAAACCAGTCAGTTCAGATTCTGTACAAAAAATCTCCTATTAAACACATTTTTCTGTAAATAATTAACCAGTTGAAGCAATAATTAATCACAGATCTGCACTGTATTAATGTATTACCCTTTTTATGTATTGCTAATATTATATAAAAATGTTTTCATTTAACTTTCCAACTTATTTTTAGGATTATTTTGTAGATTTGACTAAAGAAAATCCAAATTAAATTTGTGTAAAAAACCTTTTCCAGGTCAGTTCACCAGTTCCTGCCTTTAATTTTCCAGCTTTCCTCCATATTTTTGATGAATTATGAAGATAAATAACCATAAAATGTTAAAATCCGTCCGTCCAGCTTCTCCTGTCAGCCATAATCCAGATCTCAACCTCGATGGATAAAAAATATTGTCTTCATTTTTAATCAACATTTTTCTTCAGAAGGACCAGAAATGTCAGCAATAAATTCTCTACATTTAATCATCTTGTTCTTATAAGTTTCACATAACAATAAGTTGCATTTCCTTTACTAATGTGCAACTAAAAAACACAATCTAGCAACTGCAGCGATTCACATGAACCATGTTGTTGTTCAACATCCTGGATGTAAACGTTGATGATTTATTGAGGCGGAAAGTTTCTTACTGTCAGATTTTAGAGTTTGAGAGTTTTAAATTCAACACTTTGGAAAAACAAACTGAACTTGTGATGAACTGTGAGACCTGAGGTGGAGGCCGGTTCCAGTAGTCCCAGTACAAATGAGCGGCTGGATGCAAACTGGTGTGACACTAGAGAGGAAAGAAACTAAAGAAGTGAAATACACCAATATCAATCCTGCTGAAGAACCGTCTCATCCTAGATGGGAGTGGAAACCAGATGGTTGATGCCCGAATGTCTCAGGTTAGAAACAGCAGATCAACTGTTTTCTCTCCTCCAAAGTTTCTGGACTGCTGGTGTGTGTGCCATCAGTTAGTCAATCAATCAGCAGGACGTTATGAATGTTTAAAGAGCTGGTCAGAGCCGCTTTTAAACCTCACAAAGTAAGTCCAGCGCTTTGAACCCAGAATACGTGGAGATAACGGCTGACTCAAGTCTTTTGCACAGTTCTGTCCGTCCCTCCACAGAGCTCTGCTATCGTTCCTCCTCCAATCTCTGTCTTTATCCGTCACTGTAACACAAACCAGCTCGGCCTTATCTCACCGCGCAGCCTCCCACACACACACACACACACCCACACACACGGCGAGCGCTATCGGCCCATCGGTGAGTGGATACGCCAGCTGTTTCACTTAACGGCGCAGGGCGAGGATGTTTGCAGTTGGTGGGGGGAGAAAAGGAATTTGGAAAAGCGGCGCAGTATTTCACTTGAGCCATGAATGCTGTGTGTAGATAAGCGCGCCCGCTGTGTGTGTGCAACGGTTTGGATGTACAGGCTCACGAGTGTGTGTCAGTCTAGTGCAGGTTTACCTCCGACACACTCGTTAATCACGTAATTCATTAGTCACAGAGTCTCTAATTGTTTACTTTCCCCTCCGGCGGTACAACAAAAGGTTGCCGGCCTCCCTGTTACCATTTCAGAAGAACATAACAGTAAATTAATTTTGCAGGTAGCTTCAGTTCCATTAGTCATTTCTGAGTTCACTCTGTTAGCTGGGAAATGTGCATCTGGAAATCAGTCTGGGGTTTGATCTGCTGGGAGAAAGACACAAGGAAAACCTGAAGGAGATCCTGAAGGCTGATCAGGAAACCTTCTTCAGTCTGGAGGTTTCAGAAAACCTCCTTCAGACTGGAGGTTTCAGAAAACCTCCTTCAGTCTGGAGGTTTGGAGGTTTGGAAAACATCCTGGTGAAAATGATTCAGGATAATTTAGTTCAAGCTGAGCTTGAACATATCATCTTCATTAGGAGATGAGTTTCTGGTGAGATTCCAGGTGTTTCCAGGTGATTGGAGCTGGAAATGGATCAGATCCATCATGACTGGCTGATGAACCAGATGGATGGATGAAGGATGGACAGATCCTGGATCTGGATCAGGTCTCTGATCAGGAGCCGTTGTCTCTTCTTCCCTTTGATCAACTCAAAACCTGATTGAAGAAACTGTTGACCTTTTGACCTCGCCTGAAAACACTGTGAGGGTCAGGATCATGTTCAAGAATCTTTTTTCACATATATGACCTAAACTGGGACGGATGGATCAGCATATAGCATCATGTAGCAGCGTGTAGCAGCATATAGCATCATGTAGCAGCATATAGCATCATGTAGCAGCATATAGCATCATGTAGCAGCATGTAGCATCATGTAGCAGCATATAGCGTCATGTAGCAGCATATAGCATCATGTAGCAGCATGTAGCATCATGTAGCAGCATATAGCGTCATGTAGCAGCATATAGCATCATGTAGCAGCATATAGCATCATGTAGCAACCTGTAGCAGCATATAGCGTCATGTAGCAGCATATAGCATCATGTAGCAACCTGTAGCAGCATATAGCATTATGTACAGTACGCCTCCATTGTTTGGCCGTTATGCTACGTCATGGCCTGCGCTGCATACAGTATGGATGAGCTAACATGCTAATCTGAGCCTCAAGGTGCTCAGCTCCTTTCATAATGCTGAAATACAGATGCAATAGACTATATCACAAGTGAACTTACTGAAACTATGCATTATAGATCAACACACTCTCTCTCACACACACATCTCACCCCTTCTTCTCCCTCATTTCAGTGGATCTCCACGCACGCTCACGCACCACATCACAAATGATGGGATTTAAACATCAACAGTATGAAATATTCATGTGTCAGTGCCAGGCGCTCGAGCAGAACTAACACCGAGGGGGATTTGCCTTCAGATCTGAGGATACCACTGCATTCATCCCTCTCTTTTCCTCTAACTCCCCTCCTCCCCCGCGCCCACCGTTATGTTGCGGCTTCCCAGCCGTTGTCGCGGCGCTGAGCTCCAGTGTCCCTGTTCGTTGTTCCAGTTGTCTCTGATATCGCCTTTTCTTTCTGAACTGTTATGTTTTGGATTTTAAGTCGGGCTGAAGAGCGACGCGACTTCTTGTCCTCCTTCACTCTGAACTCTTCTTTCCTGAACATGAAACAGACGGTTGTCATGTTGTTTGTGCTTCCAGCAGGTTAAGTCACAGAGCTCAGATTATCTCAAACTGGTTCTGGAACATAACAATGAATAAACATCTGATGGAAACAATATGAAGTAAAATCTGAGGAATATTCAGAGCTGCCTTTACTCTTCATGGCAAAGTGAAGCTAATAAAGTTTAATCTGTCGCTTTAATTATTAATTAATTATTGGCTTCATCAGATCTGTAAAAAATATTCATGAAACTCAATTCAAATTTTTAATAATGCAGGTTCTGTAATTAACAATTAATTAAAAATCTTAGCAAAATAAACATTTTCAATTCAAAAAACATTTTTGCTGCTAAATTATTGAGTAACAAAAGTATTTATAGTTTTTAATCTTCAGGTTCTTCAACCATGTGGACTGTGGTTGCTAACATTAGCATTAGCAACATGTTCAGCATTGAGATGCTAGGCTTGAATAGCTTCACTGATATGCTAACTCATTTTAGCATAACTTGAACACAACAGTAATGTTTCTGAGCGTCCAATCAGATTGTTTAGAAGCAGAAATTGACCCTCAGTCGACCAGACAAGTGAAGTTATCGCTGTTAGCGGATGTAGCTTGTGCGTCACAGTTATGGACGTACCAGAAACAAGTGAACACAAACGTTCCAGCCAGGAAAACGTTTAATTTGTGCTGGTGTGACAGATTTTATTTTTTAATGTACGTTCACTTTAAAACCTTTCAGTATTTTCTGTGTGTCACGTCATATTGATCCCCGGAGAAAAACAGAAAGTTGTCAATTATTAAATAAGTTCCTAAACTTTTTTTATCAACAGAAGTATAATAAAGTTTTCATTTACATTTATTTGTTGTTAGCTCAGTTCAGCGCTGGTAATCATGGCTTTTAAGATTTGTTTTGTGTCTGCAATAAATGTGAAGGCAGCTGTTCTGAAATACTAATAATAATACTGATGAGAAAATGATTGGATCAAATTATTGAACTAATTTAGACAAGGTTGGCACAAACGTTGGCCTCAGTGTGGCTTCCACCGAAAATAATCTGATAAAAAGTCACCATTAACTCTGACTGCTTGAGCCAAAAATACTGTTTTTAGGGGAAACAGCCCACCACTTATTGGAAAGCTTGTAATGATGCCAGTGAATCTCTTGCGCTCTTATTTTAGAGATGAAGCGCAACAGTGATGACAAATGGCTCAGAAGTAAGAGGTAGCTATTGAAAACACCAGGAAGTGGCTCATTTTCTGTGTGTAATTCCTGCAAAACCTTTATTTTCTGGGCAGGATGCAACGCTGCTTCAGAGAAATCCAATAACGTATCGGCTGAACCGGCTGAAGACGGGGATTTCACAGAACAAGGAGCAGGCTGTGATTATTTAATTTGGGATCGTTTTATTGCTTTTAAATGAGGTTTCTCCAGAGGCCTTGGAAGACCTCAGCATTAAAGATTAACTGATCTGCAGCAGGTTACAGTGATCACCACTTTAGCTCAAAATTACATTACACACACATATTGAAAATGTTAAATGCAAACGTTGTACATTTTGGGGGGAATTTTAATGTTTTATTGAACTTACACAATTTAAACCAAAAGTGTTCTCTCATAAAGCAGCTTATTGGAAAATTTATCAGTTCACTGCATAAATATAAAATAATTCTTGTTTTAGCTTCCAGCATTCAAAAAGTCAAATGAGTGCTTATAATGCTCATTGGGGTTATTTTTGTATCATAATTATCGTGTTAAAAATACCCAGAAAATGTTGCTTAAAGGTTAAAACTGCAGAAAAGTTTGGACTGAAAGTTGTGGAGGAGAATTAGACGGAGGATCTGAGGGAAGAAAAGTTTTCAGGACTCTTAGATTGCCTGGTGAAAGCAAATGTGATGGAGTATCCTGAAATACAAAGACTGCCAATAGGGACTGGGGGGACTGGGGGGACTGGGGGCTCAGGAGTCAGATATGGGCCCAGTGGTCATCGTTTCTCCTGAGATTCATCCCCTTTTTCCATTTAAAAGATGTGATTACACCGCAACAATGTGCACACACACTCCTGCACACGCTCGGCTGGCAGCGCTGATCCAATTTAGGAGGTTAGAAGAGAGGGATAAGGAGACGGAGGGAGGAGAGCGAGGTTCGGAGGGTGGAAGGAGGCGCAGGAAGGAGGCGAGGAGCGAGCGCTCCCTCTCTCTCGTTTGTCATTCTGTCTGTGCCGTATGCAGATGAGGAGCTAATATGATATCTCTGCTGAGCTGATGGATGTTTAAAATGATACGGCAACCCAGAGGAGCCTCGCTGCACGCCGCCCGCCTCGGATGGGGTGTGTGTGTGTGTGGGTGTGTGTTTTCACTCTGCAACAGCTGAATCCAGATTATTGTAGCAACATAAGTTTTAACAATTTCCATTCATTTAGATATGCAAAGAGTTCTTACTGTTAGTTCACATCAGCTGAGATTTTCTCCCATTTCAAAATGAGGCGGAAACACAAAAAGATTATACTTTTTAAAAAATGATAAAAAGATAAATTTACATATTTTGATGCTGGAAAAATGGCATTTGTAGCTGCTGAGAGTGATAACAATATTTAAGATATTTTCTCATTTGTAGTCAACAGTTTTTATACGAGGGATTGAGGTAAAAAGTATAGAAAAACACTGAACAGTTTTGTTTAATTCTGCTCAGCCTTCCTTGTATCTGCTAAAAGTCTTGCTCTCTCTCACCGTCTTGCAGACGCTGTTTTAAACTGCATCGTTCGTCGCCTCTGATGAACTCATTTAAAACATCTTTAGCTGCGTTTTCATTACAAATGTGTGGAAAATTTTTCAATTTTGCAAATTTTCTTAATTCTAATTTGCGCAATTTTGTCGTCAGTGGAAACGCGGCAAAAGAAAGCAAACTGAGTGACCTTCCCTCAGTCTCTTCATTCACTCTGAAGAGTGTTATTGTTGCTGGTCGTGTTTAGCTGTTTTCACAGACAAACTATAATCATTTCTGATCGTTTGCTCAGCTAAAATCTGTCCAATTCCTCTCATTTCTGGATTTATCTTTGTATTTTTAATCAAAATACAAATTTATGTTCATATTTTGATGCTGTTGGAAACGGAAACTGTGCAGTTCTAGTCTTTTATTTTTCTGCTATTTTAAGCTGCAATTCGTTATGAAATCCATTAAAATGTCAAACCTCAGAGTCCAACACACACACACGCACACCCACGCACGCACACACACACACACACCCCTTTCAGCTGGTTAGTCAGAATGATCCGGTTCGATTCTTCGAACTCCTGAAGTCCAACTGATACCTGAGTTTTCTCAGTATCAGAACGTTTTCTTGGTATTTCAGTGGAAATCAAATATTTTCTACAGTTTTACTACATAGATAAACATAAATGGTTTGTTGAGCTCAGTGGTCCATAAATCCTAAAGCTAACCCAAAAGATCAGAGAAATGTATCCACCCAGCTGCATTCCCAACATTTTAAATCTCCATCATGGAGCGACTGACGAGTTTCAGGACATCTGTGTGTTTTCCAAACTGTCATGGTTGGTAATGAGGAGTGTGTGTGTGTGGGGGGGTGTTTGCGTGTGTGTGTGTGTGTGTGTGTGTGTGTGGCGGGGAACCAGGACAGATAAGATTCTCCACAGACTTCATTAGTTAAAACAAAGCCAGTTGTCCGTTTGGGCTCTCTGCAGCCTAATTGATATTGATTCAGTGATTTTCTCAGTGCTGATTTAAAGCATATTTGCTCTTATCATCAATGTTACTTTTCCTCTGCCTGCGTCTCTGAAGACGTCCCTAAAACAAATCAAACTCATCATCCACGCTTCTGCCTTTAGGTCCCTTCAACCATCGTCTTCATCCACTTTCACTTTTCATTATTTTCTGACATAATTGAGGGAAATTGAGTGAAATTATTCTCTTTTCTAGCTAATTTCCCTCCGTGATTTGAGCTCGTCAGTGCAACAAATTAGCAAGGGTTATCTTTTCATTGTGGCCTGCAGAGCTATGATAGATCGTCATCGTCCTCGTAACTGCATAATGATAGTTATCATAAATGGTTAGTGGCTGGCGAAGTGAAGCATTGAGATCAATGGCGGCGGGTTAGTGTTGGAGTGAAGGAGGCCTTTCATCATGTTGATGGATGGCAGGCCTGTCTTTAATGTGACATGTTGTGATCATATCAATTTGTCCTCACTCCTCATCCACATCACTTTACTGCCTCCGCGTCTCGCAGTCAATCACCGCGCCGCGTCGACGCTCCGTAACCCGGCCCTTCCTCACCCTCTGCTCCTCCTCCTCCTCTCTGGCTTAATTACCAGCTCTGTTTTGATAGCGATCTCTCTGTATTTACCTTCTTCCTGCCCCTCGCTCCTCCATGCCGTCTGCAGGTGGCCTTAATGAAGAGAGCCACGGAATCAGACTGGGATTAAAATGTAATATCCCGCTATTAAAGAGATTAGAGGCTGACATTTCAGTGTCTAAGCCACCGCCCCAAATCTGATGAACAGACCGCGGTCATATTGATTTATCCACAGGCTTCATTCGGCAGCGGCGGATCTGATATGGCCGCCTTTCGTCACCGATCGAGTCACCGGGACTGATCGGAAATTTATTTAGACCGAAATTTATTCGGAAATTTATTTTATTTATTTAAATAAATAAAATTATTTATTTTGGAGTTCGGATTATTAGGGCCGTCGCAAAAATAAAAAAGGACATTTCCACTAAAAACCAGCATTTGCTAGATAAATCTCAGAAAGTTTAAACAATAATCTCATAAATTTTCTAGAAAAAAAGACATTTCTGAGTTTGAAACGTCTAACGTTTCTTTTTGTCATTTGAAACTCTGAAAATGTTCTTTTTTTTTTTAGAATATTTCTGAGTTTGATCTGAAAATGTCTGAGTTTTTTTTGGCTGAAGTTTACTCCTCTTTGTTTCTGCAATGTATCTAATGCGTTTTCATTTCTCCAATGGAGGAAATGAATGTAGTTAGCATGTAGCTTTAGCAACAAAATGACTCAGTTGAGTCAAATTATGATGCAGCATCATTTCAGCTGCGTTATGTTTCACATCCATCAGCACATCATCATCACCTTTACAGTTTATTTACAGTTTGTGGCACTAAAAGCAGAAAATAAATGATAATATATAGATTTTGGGTTGTATATATTGTCAGGAAAACCCTTAAGTGTCTCTTTAGTTAAAGGGAACAAAAGCCTTTATGCTCTGATTTATGTCTTTTTATTTGCGTAATTTAATTGATTCAGTGTCATGTTTATTAATCCACTCACGCCTTTACCTGTTTATTTATGTTATGTTGGGTGAAGTTGTATTTTTGGAGCTGAGAGCAGAATTAGCACAATCAACACTTGACTAATCAAGCCGATTACTGCCAATATACAACTACAGCATTTTAATGAACTTCCAGACATCAGGGCTTTAATTGCAGCAGCAAACAGCAGAAGGTGGCTGAGGATCTAATTGTGTTTAAAACACAAAAGATAAATGAGAGTAAAACGCAGCTACATGCATGTCAGCCCAGATTCAGCGTTTCAGGTGCATGGATCTTAAATCTCAGTCTAAAGAGCATTATCAAGTGTTGATTGCCTAAGAAAAGTGCTTCTTTTCATTGCTTGTGGCTTTAAACTGCAATTTGGCTTTAACTGTAATAAATGAAGTCATTAAATGAACAGAAAAGACATTTAGATGGATAATTACAGTAATTTGTGTGACAGTTCTTCAAGGCTGTGAAAGCTACAGTGTACAAAGAAAGGACCTTCCTCATGGGCTGCACAGCAGCAAACTGTCAGTAATGGCTTCACTGCATACGTCTCTATGGTATAATCATTCCATCGGAGGAGGTAATTCCCAGGAAGAGATTTAACGACCTCTCTGGGTACCAGCAAAATCTGCTTCCTGGTGTTTTTACCGATGGATGAGCCGGTGTTGGTTTGGCTGCTGCAGACGAAGCTTCAGCTGTCAAAACTCAATTAACCGACTCTCCTGTCCACCGACCTTCAACCAGCGGCGACCTTGGAGACGAGGCCAGAGCTTCCCCATCCAGGAGCAGCAGAGAGTTGAGCTGTAGGACTTTGTTTATACATTATAGTCCGCTTGCAAAAGAGCTCCATATGAACGCAAACCACACCGAACAAGAAAAATAAAGCCAATAAATCAATAATGCAATAGAAACGTGATCGATATCAATAGATTACATGCTTGATAGAATGATCAATAATTAAACTGAACTCTGATCCAGAACCGCACAGCATTCTGGGGGATGTAGGCAGAGGAAAAGCTTTTTGGTGGCATCAACTAACTCGCTCACCCTCTGGTTACCTAGCAACTCATTCAGTCTTTGGTTGCCTAGCAACAACCACTGTGACTCATGACTGCTTAAGAATAAAAAAAAAAACACAAAGGTGTGAAATAATGACTGAAGCAGGAAGAGAAACGGCAGTTTGGGAAAATTTCAGAAAACGAGTCAATAATTATGGATATGAAGCTCCTGTAGTTTGATACGTTACACACCAAACGACTGTCCTGCTGCGGGAACACCTGAAGCTTCTGTGGGAGTCCAGTGGAGAACCAGAACCGGTCCCGGTCCGGGTGTCTGGGCTCCGGATCAGAACCAGCAGAGATTCATGGTGAAAACGACCAGAGTCCCGGTGCAAACCCACCATGACCTTTAAAATGTTTGGCCAGTCGTCATGGTAACTCCTCTAACTTCCTGTTGTCCAGTCTCAAGGCGCCGGCCTCTCTCTCCCCCTCGCTCGCTCACCATCTCCACATCCCGGACCAATCAGAACCCTGATGGGTCTACATTTAGCCGCCGTTGTGTCGGCCGTGAACCCAGCCCTCCCTGCCCGCCCTGCCCTCCTGCTGGGTCGAGGAGCGGCGGCGGCGCCTGACGCATGCCTCCATAACGGCGCTTCATTTGCATGTGTGAGGAGGTCTGAGCTAATGGAGCCGATCTCTGCTGCTGCTATTAATGAGGAAGAGGAGGATGAGGAAGACGAGGCTTGATGGATGACTCGGGAGTCTTTTAGGTTGTTGCATTTCTCAGCATGACTGTGTAAGTGTGTGTGTGTGGGTGGGGGTGTGTGTGTGTGTGCGGGCGTGTGTGTGCAGCCTGCATGGCCCTTGAATATGACAAAGTAAATGAGGCCTAACACTCTGCTGCCACTTCTCCCTTTGTTCACCCTTTAACACGCAGGTCGTTTCTCTCGGCGCATTTAGACGCCCTCAATATGTCACACGTGCATGCATGAGTGCATGAATGCCGCTAACACACTCCAGGCCACACGCGAAGGGAAATGGCCCATTGAGGCTCCTGTTGTAGCAGGAGCACATGCAGCTTTACAGTTTAATGGCCCACTTCTCGCTCCGGAGCCGGTCCGTTTTACACCCCGACTGGTTCTGAAAGGTTTGTTAGCTCGTATAGTTTCCACAACAAAACCAACGACTGTGAGTGCAACGTTTGTGTTATTCAGTTCTACGAGGAACATTCGTTACGCTTCCTGGCCTTGAAAACAAAATCACAAAATGATGCTGCTAATCCAGAAATATGGCTGAAAATCTGAGCTGCTCAAGAAGATTTCTGCTGCCGACATAAAGGGAAAAAACATGCAGAAATTTACATCCAGCTGCATGAAACTGAACTACACCTGACCTGTGAAAACATGACAAGCTGCTCTAACGACAACTGGTGTGATCCTAAAGTCAAAAGAAGCTGACATAGTTCTCTGTTTTGGATTAAACACTGGACCAAGATGTTCTTATTATGGAAATGATAAAGTCAGATGACCAAGATGGAGGCAGGGGTAGATCCATCAGGGGCTTCCTGACTTATCATCATATCAACACCATGCATACCTTCATGCAAATAAAGACAAAATCCATCAGTCAGGGACTAAAACAGGACAAAACACAGAATAGCATTGAAGCAAACTTTCTACAAAAAAACAAAACAAAAAGCTTCATAACATTGTTGGTATTATTGGGTGATTTCTTCAGGAAAAAGACACAATCAAACACAGACGCTCTGCATCACTTTCTATGGAAAAGTAGATCAATAGCCCAGAAACTGATAAAGCTTAAAGCAAAACAGGACAGAAAGGTAACTGCAGCAAAACGTGTGCAGAAACGGAGAGCAGTAGGAGAAAGTGATCAGTAAATCCTCCAGTCAGAACAATCGATACGGATCAGAAAACCTAAAAGTAGTGCTAAAGAAGATAAACAGAAAACATGACGGGGTTTAGAGGTTATCTGTTCACAACATCACATTTTAATGACGGGAACAGATAAAAACAACACTGATAATGATGATGTTCATGGATCTATTTGTGGTTTTTCTAACTTTTATCTCCTGTTTTTACCAACTGAACTCGGTGCATCATGACGTCTCCTGCTGGATAATCCTTTATCCTCGTAACATTTGAAAGTTTTACCCTCTTTCTCCTGACTCCGGGATTTAACTGAACTCTGGGATTTTAAATCTTCATCAAGTTCAAGTTGATCTTTTTGTTGGAAATCTCAATGCTTTGCAGGAATGTAAGCATTTATTTTTCCAGCTCTGATCTGAGCATCTTCATCTTTACAGATCAGAGTAGCAGTTATGCATTAAGGATCATCTTTTGAGCCGAATATTAAATCCTCATAACCTGCAGTTCAGACTCTCCTTTAGCAGCTGAATAATTCTCCATGTCGGCTTCTGGACGCGTTTTAACACAGTTTTCAGTTCCACGTCCTCAGGTTGTTTTGCACTTTAAAATGTTCCTGTTGCTCCGACATAAGTACCGTTTAGCAGGCTGCTGAAATGTGGCAGCTGAGCCCAGCTGTTCCTGATGGACGTTTACTGGTTTTAATGGTCCGCTGCAGACTGTCCACAAAATATCCAGTCAAAGAATCAAAAAGCTTTTGATTTTTGATTCCACTCAGTTTGCATGATTCACCAAAACATGGATTTGATTGTGTTTGTTGTTTTTATGATTCAGAACCAAAACTATGATTTACCTGAAATATTTTTATTGCACCCCATTAAAAACATTCATTTATTAAAGTTTAATCTGATTTTCAAACAGTGGTGAGTAAAAAAGAAACAAATAATTTACCTAAAATTTACCTTTTAACAGAAGAAACATTCATATTTATCTAATGGTTTAGTAGCGTTAGCTTTAAATAAAACATATGCAACATAAACAAACATAATACAGTAAAGCATGGTCAACTATAGAAATAGGTGGTAAATAAATACAAATCTAAACCCTCTGTCACATCATGTTGATGTTTTTTGGTCGGTTTTACTTTCATAAAAGTGTTTATAAATGAAGTTAGCCAAGCTAGGCTACGTTCACTCTGGCTAACTTCAGGTTGACCTTCAGGTTGACCTTCACACGAAGGTTAAACCTGAACCTTCACGTCTTCAGCATCAGGAGCGTTTCTGGGTTTCTGGAGACTTCTTTCATGTTGTGGTCCAGATCTGGAAGCAGACCTGATTATTCTGAGACGTTTTAAATCCTTCACCAAACTCAGAAGCTGCTGTAATCTTCTCTCAAGTTTATTTGTATAAAACGTTTCAGCGACGAGGCAGTTCAAAGTGCTTTACATCATAAAAACATCAATAAACATTACATTTATCAGATCCATCATCAAACAAATATAAAATGTGTTGATCAATGTTCCACTTACTGCAAATAAAAGTCAAATCTCACTGCAACAGAAGATTAAATAAGATTTAAATCTTCAAAATGCTGAGCAATAATGTTCTCATTATGTGCTTCTGTTTGTGATTTTTAATCTAAACTGATATTAAATCTTCTGTCCAAACATGTAGGTTTTCCAATATTTCCCACAACTGCAGACGGAGCGTCAGGAGAAATTAATACGACGGCGTGTTGGAGCCACTTCAGATTAACAAAAACAGAGCAAATTTCCAACAAAATGTTTTTTACATTTCAGTTTTTTCCTTCTGCGAAAAAACTTGGAAATTTTTGTTTCAAAAGTCGAATATTTTCAACTTTAAAAACTCAAAAATTTCCCAGTTTTTTTTTCTATCAAATTTGTGACTTTTCAAATGCAGAAATTTCAACTTTTTTCTAGAACATTTGAGATTTATCTCGAAATTTAAATGTAGAAATTTGAGTTTTTTTCTGTAATTTGCTATTTTTTCTTTACCATCATCCATAGATGCCAAATGAAGGATAGATGTGTGTTTCTAGACTCTAAGTGAAGGATAGATGTGTGTTTCTAGACTCTAAGTGAAGGATAGATGTGTGTTTCTAGACTCTAAGTGAAGGATAGATGTGTGTTTCTAGACTCTAAGTGAAGGATAGATGTGTGTTTCTAGACTCTAAGTGAAGGATAGATGTGTGTTTCTAGACTCTAAGTGAAGGATAGATGTGTGTTTCTAGACTCTAAGTGAAGGATAGATGTGTGTTTCTAGACTCTAAGTGAAGGATAGATGTGTGTTTCTAGACTCTAAGTGAAGGATAGATGTGTGTTTCTAGACTCTAAGTGAAGGATAGATGTGTGTTTCTAGACTCTAAGTGAAGGATAGATGTGTGTCTCTAGACTCTAGGTGAAGGATAGATGCGTGTTTCTAGACTCTAGGTGAAGGATAGATGTGTGTTTCTAGACTCTAAGTGAAGGATAGATGTGTGTTCCTGGACTTTGACTGGACCCTGGTTGCTCTCCGTCCTGCACATGAGCAGATGCGTCTCTGAGTCACTTCGTTCGTCTGTCCGTTGATTGAACCTCCGTACGGCGCCAACGTCACGGCGCGGCAGCTTGTCGGTGTCGCTCAGGTCCAAACATCCAGAACCGACTGGAGGCGGGCCAGCAATCTGGGTCTGACAGCATCTGAAAGAGCCGTTACCATGACAACAGGCATCCGGGCGGCGGTCCTCACACGTCTACCTGTGTGAAGGTGTGAATGTCGGGTTTGGGAGGAATTTAGCAGCGCTTATGGAGGTGTGATGGGCGGCGCTGATTGGCCGGGGAGCGAGGGACGCTTGGTGAAGCGGGTTGCTGCATGTGTGAGATGTGAAGAGGAGCGAAACGATAAAAACATGAAGTGTTTGCTCCTCTCAGATGGGCTGCTGACACCAGCTGGAAAAAATAAACAGGAAGTGGAAAAATCGTCTGAATCTGGTGATAAAATGATTTTCTGCTGGTTCAGGTCCAAATGGCACCCAGGATTCAGACTCCATTTAAAGGCTTTTATTTTGTAATGACCCGGATCACACCTGGCTCCGGCTGACCGATGAGCTGCTGCTCTGCATCGACTCATTCGGCTCAGAACGTCGGTCGGATCCGCTTCTGGAGATTTATCGGCTTTTGGTTTCTCTTGGCTCGCGGTTCTGGACATTCTGTTCTGCAGAACCGTCGGTTCCTCTCCGTCCGTCCGGCTGCGTCGCTCACACATGGGAGGCAGGAAACTCCATGGAAATGATTCTGTTTCCAGGAACTTCACCGGGTTCAAAGTTCAAACTAAAGCGTCTAAAGGTTTCTCATCTAACTCGGCAGAAAGAGTTACAGTTCAAATGTGTCACCAATATTGACTTTTTCTTTTGTAATTCCTGCTTTTAGTTTATTTTTAGTGAATATTAATGGAAAGTTTATGAATGAAGTTGATTCATACGTCTGCCAATATCATAAAATAAAAATAATGTTCATCCCTACTCATTTAACCTTCATGAACTTTAGAAACAAACTAATGTTCTTTGAAAGATTGGTGTTTTCTTTATTCACGGTAATCGGACAAAAATCGTCTCAGAAAGTTGAAAAGTTGGATTAAAGTTGAGTTAAATTGTTTTTTAAATTGTTAAAAAAATATAACAAAAAGTTCAACATGGAAAAACTTCTGTGTGAACTCAAAACAACAGCAAGTGAAGTTAAAAAGCAGAGATAAGTAGATTTAACTGAAGTCTTTGAGACATTATAGAGAGCCTGGAGTCGGGTTCCAGGCCCGCAGCACCACAGGGCCTCCACCGTACTTCATAAAAAAAATCTTCAAATTAAACCCTGAGGACTAAACTCTTAATGCTGCTGATGGGACTGGAGACGCTCCTCCTGCTCTGGAGAGAGCATCTAATGGTTGTCATGGAAACCTGGTGACCCCAAAACGCCACTCTTTGTTGCAGTTTTTATTCTTCATGTAGAAGGAAGATAAAAAATGGGTCATCTGATAAAATGAAATCGGTGCAGTGATTGTTTCATGTGCAAATAATTATGAAAAAGTGTCCCAGTTAAAGCCCGGTCCTCTGTGTGCAGTCAGTAACAGCGCCCCCAGGAGGCTCCAGCATGCCACCTCTCTCCAGACGGACTCGGATCTCCAGAATCCCTCCGACGTGGGAAACGCTCGCCGCCGTGGCAGCCGGCTGGTTGTGGCGCTGTAGCCTGCGCGTCCTCATGTCACATCTTTTGTTGATCACGGCGTCTGGAATGCGCCCGTGGTGCTGGCCGGTCCCGCCACCTGCGCTGTCTCCGTGGCGACCCTGGCGCCGCTGCCCCGAGAGCCCGTCGCGTTTCAGCTCCGCTCTTCGTCTCCGGCAGGCCCGCGGTGGCGTGTGTGTGTGTGTGTGTGTGTGTCTGTCACTAAGCATAAGTCTGGCTGCTCTCCACCTGGACGCTGCTCTCCCATCTGTGATCAACGCTGACCCAGATCTGGCCCACCTGGACGACCAGAACCGGACCTGAAAGCTTCTTGTTTTGGACTAATTTGTCGCCGTCCCTCTGAAGAGCCAGGTTTCTGTTTTAAGTAGCTCTGCAGATTCTGCTCTGACTCCGGCGCCGTAATAGAAAACCTTAAAAGGGTGAAACGCTGAAGAGGGTTGAAAGGGTCGGCGGTGGCGGCAGAAAGCTCCTGCAGCGACGGTGAAATTTAAAAAGGCTTTTTAAACACTAATCTGACATTTCCATGTTAACAAAGGTGCAACACTTCAGTTTCCATTTAAAGGGCTCCTGTTATGCTCAGTGCAGCTGCATGTCTATTGTCTGAGTCACTTTGTTTAAGAATCACATTTAAAGGTCCAACTTCCTCCCACTGATTATCTGATTGGTTCCTCAGAGTTTGATCCGAAATAAACGAGACGTAAAGAGGCAGCGCCGTCCAAACTTTTCACCTCCTGGGATCAAACCGTCAACTTCAAAGTAATTAAGTGCCACAAAAGACTGCATTTCTTTACAGTTTTTAATTAAAAAGTATATTTATTTAAAAGAAGCTAATTATTTCATTTTTATCTGCACAACTAACACAATGTGATATTTTAATAAAATAAAGAAGTCTTAGGGAGAAGTAACATAAAATCTAGTTTTGATAAAGTTACCTACCTAGTTATTTAACTAACTATTTAACTAACTATCCAGCTATTTAGACCTCATTTAAACAAAAGCAAACATATGAACTCACAATGTTTTTTCTATTATCTTTGGACTTTTTGTGTTTATTTTCAGCATCAGGACGTCTGTTGCTCATTCTTGACAAACTTTTGCTTTATTTAGTGGAGTTTAGCGTATGTTTCTATTTACTCTTAAATTTAATTAAATTATTACTTTGTGTTTTATGTTCCATATTTTGGAGACTTTAACTTGTATATTTTTTGAAAGGTGGAAAAAATTTCACTAAGATTTGTTTGACTGCATTGACCATCAACCTTTAGCTGGAAAAAAGTTTGTGCCATTTTTGTGTTGTGGTTGAGGGCCGCTCAGAATCACTTAGAGGGCCACAAATGGCCCCCGGGCCGCTCTTTGGACCCCCTGTCAGCTTGCTGTGGTCCTGACCCGCTCTCCAGCCCTTCATGGGTGAAATGTTTTGTTTCAAAACAGCACAACCTGTTTCCTTCTCATCTCCACAAACAAGAGTCATAATTATCACGGCTTCCCGACTGTTTGGTCCCCGAAGCTCCCGACCGTCTCCAGAACCCCCAGAGCAGCGGCGGCGCCGTTTGACTGACAGGTCAACCCTGGGAACGCCGGCGCCAAAACAAACCCTGCTAATGAGCGCTGGGTACCAAACACTCAGCACAGTTTTACTTTCAAAATCAAATCCTGAATATTTGGTGGAGAAATAAGCGGCTGCAGCACCGTTGTTGTTTGTTTTGGGAGTTTTGATCCATTATTGCCTCAGAGCGTCGAGACCAGGACGGTTCTGTAACGTCCTGAGGTTCATTTAACTCCAGGAAATAAAGACCAGGATGTGGAGAGAGAAATTTTACACATAAACATTATTATTGATATTTCAGACCATAAATAATATAAAGAGAAATCAGGAATGTCACAGAGCCGGTCCAAAGCCTTTTGGGGCCTTAAGCAGATTGTCATCTTGGGCCCCATTCCAATCTCCGTTTCAGACCAACAGCTTCATTTATAATGATATTATAGTTATGAACGTCTTTCTGTCCATTTTGATAATTTATGACTTATGAAACAACTCAGAATTCAGTTTTTCAGAAACTTTGAATATTTATCAAAAATTAGTTTAATATAGAAATCTGGATTTTCTATTAGCTGTTTGCCATAATTATCAACATTAATAGAAACTCTTGATATAATAGCATTTTGTGTCATGAATTTTTTCTTTCTGAACTGAATTAGTGAATTAAAGCTCTGATTTAACCGAGGGTGTACTTACTTTTCCATCATGGCTGAACATGCTGCTGCTGTTTTCATTAATCCTGTTGAATCAGATCTGACTCAGTTCTGCTGCTTTATCATCCAGATATAATAATATAAGTGACTAAGTGTTCGGAAAGTGGTGGATGCAAACATGCAGACGTAGAAATGCAGGTTTGGTGTGTCTCAGGTGTGTGTGTGTGTGTGGGTGGGCATGTGTGTGTGTGTGTGGGGAGGGGTGGGGGTGTGTGTGTGTGTGGGGGGAGGGGTGGGGGTGTGTGTGTGTCGCGATGTAAACGTTGAAGAGCAAGCAGAGTGTGTTTGATGTTCCATTTCCTCTTCTTCATAATTCATGGTGGAGGAAAATGGACTGAAGCAGAGGTGGCTGCAGAGTGTGTGTGTGGTGGGTGGGTGTGTGTGTGGTGTGGTGTGTGTGTGTGTGTGGTGGGTGGGTGGGTGTGTGTGTGTGTGGTGTGGTGTGTGTGTGTTGCAGGATAACAGGACAATCGTCTCTGCTGGTTTTTGGGGAGATGAAACAGACAAGAGTGTGTCTTTGAAATGCAAAGAGCGGCGACCGGTGATTGGCCGCCATGTTGAGGAGGAGCTGCGAGTTTTTCGCCGCATTTCATCATCATAATACTCACTTGCACTTTCTCCCCCCCCACTCCACCCGTTCACCCCCATCACCTCCCTCACCTCCGCACTCAGAGCTCCAACTCATTCTTTACTTTATTTACCTCTGTGACAATAAAACTCTGGCTAATTAGGGGCTGCTCTGAGATTGGGAGGGTTGTGTGTGTGTGTGTGTGTGTCTGCACTGAGCGCTATGCTTGCTTACACACACACATTGTGTAGTGGTGGGGCCCGGGGACCAATTTATTTACATGCAGTGGAAGAGGAACAGAGAATTGGAAGAAGGGCTGAAAGAAAAAGAGAAGGAGGGAAAAAGAGGAAACAGCAGGGAATTCTGGAGAAAACCCAGAGGAAGGAAGAAGTTTCTCAACTGTTCCCAAGGACACACACGACCAATTTACCATTTAGATCGCCTGGTGGGTGTGTGTGTGTGTGTGTTGGGGTGTGTGTGTGTTTGCCAATATCCTATGTGATTTCCACCTTCATCTGCATCCAACTGTTTCCTTTTTGATTTAAAGTAGCTTAAAGTCAAACTGAGGCTCAACTGTTTCACCATTTTTGTAATGAGGGAATTATTGTTTCTGCTGCTGCTGCAACGTTTTTTATTAACGTTAAAATATTTTCTACATTTATTGTTGTTTTGATAGACAAACGAAAGCAGAAATGTAGAAGAACCATCTGGTATTAATCATAGACGGTGAAGTGCTGATATTCTCACTTTTCTGTGGTTTTGCTACTTTTAACTTTTCTGATGAGCTGATTGGAGGTTAGTCAGGCTATCTGCTGGTGCAAAATCTGCAGTCAGCCATGCAACAACCTGCGTTACACAGAGTTCAATGCAGTCTGGGAATTTATATCAGTATTATTTAGTCCTGGAGAGTTTAGATCCCAAAGTGAACTCTGGTGTGATTCGAGTGTGAACACCAAGCAGGAAATGGACTACAGAGCAGGGCATTCTGGGTAAATACAACCAAAGCTAACGTGCTAACCTAGCGCTAGCAGCAGAAATGGCTCATAGTCTGAAATCCTCCAACCGCTTAAATCTGACGCCTCCATTTAGTTTCCATTTGGTGAAGAAGGAAGTTGCTCTCAGTGTCTCCAGAGGTTTTTCTGTCGTTTCCTTCAGTGGTTCTTGGTGCAGCGCCCCCACAGGCCAGGAGGGGAACAGGTTGGTTTGACTGGGAGCAGAGAGGAAGAGAACCACAGCAGCTGAACCTGGTTTACCGGACTATCAGGGGGAGAAACAGTCTGGATGTTCTGAATGCAAAATTTTAGAAATGTTTTATCAAAAATTACCATCATTTTGAAGAAAAATTTAAATGGTTCGAACTTCTTTATGGGAACGTTATGAAACTGTTTTCTCTGTTTTTGGTTTCCTGGTTTTCTTCAAGACGTTTCTCTAATCTTTTCTCTAATCTTTTGTCTTGCAGGCAGGACGCCGGCGACCTCTCTGGACCGATACAAAGGTAGGAAAACTTTCCTCCTCTTCCTGCGCCGCATGCAGTGCCGCATGCGTCCTGCAGGGCAGCATCAGAGCTGCGGCGGGTTGCGGGTTTGTTGGTCTGGAAGGACAGAATGATGAGTTGAACTCCTGGACAGGAGAGGAGGAAATTGGAGAGGGCGAGGTCATTAAACCGAAGCCGTCAGCGCTGGACCCAGAGCGGGGCGGGGAGCTTTAAATAAGGCCCGGTCAAAAATAGCTCCACCTATTCCTCATCTGAGGCGTCGCTAACGGGAAAGATGAGAATCCTTCCTGAGCGCCATCAGTGAGGCGAACGGAGGCATCTGATTGGTCGATCCTGTTCCAAACTCCAGCAAACAGAGGGATGAACGCTGTGATGGATTTCCTCTCTTATGACATTTTAAGTCTTTATGAACTGATTTCTAGAGCAGGGAAATGGAGCAGAAAGGAGAAGATCCATTTAGGAGTCTGGATTGTTAAAGAATATGTGGTTTTAATGACATAAAAGATTCGCAAAGTTTTGCTTCTAAGTTTTTTAGAAAAGCATTTTGGTCAGTTTGAATGTTGGCTGCAACTTTTCCTGCAGGATGGATTCATATTTCATCCAAAAGGCCAAATGCAGGCTGGAGTTTGTTAGATAATCAGGATCATGTCCTGCTGTATTAAGGTCATGTTTGCATTTTCTGTGATTTTAGTTTGGCTTGACCTTTGCTCTCTGTGGTAAAACGTCTTTTATAATGAAATATTGAACTTTTTTCAACGTATTTGTGATTAAAACATCTTAAACTTAAACTTTTAGACATTATCAGGCACTTTTATTGTCATATTTAAGATATCCAACATAAGATTTTTAATCAAACTCATATTTTAACACACAAACGAGACTTTGTAATGAAAAACTGAATGTAAAATCTTGAAACTGGTTCAGACCAAATGTTCTGCAGAGATCCACAGTTCATGTCCTGCTGGTCCAGAAGGAATATTTCAGGTTTTCACATTTTTCCTTCCAAGATGTTTCAGTTTACATTTTAAATAAATTTAGTTTGTTTTTCTGCTGATAAACATTTTTAAAAGAAAGCTTAAAATTATTTTTGGAGATATTTGTAATAGAATTATTCTTAAAGATCATTAATAGATTATTTTGGGGTTAAATCTGTAGTGACGGTTAATATCTCAGTTATTCATGTCAAAAGGAAATTATCATAAAACTAAAAGTTTTGAACGGAGAAACTCAAATTTCCAGCGATATCTAATTAAACCATATATATTTATGTAAGAATTGGTAATTATAATATTGTATATTATAATATGGATAACTGATTTTCCCAAATATAGTTTTTAATATTCCAGATTTTGTTTGTGAAACCTGAAAAGGTTTATCTAATAACGATGCTTTGCTTCAAGTTTAGCTGAAATTAATTTGTTCTGCTTCTAATTTAACATTTTATCTCTTTTTATTACGAGCTGCTCAAACAATATTTATGGCATATTTCTGTTATATATTTGTAATTAAGTCACTAAATGACGTCATTCCAGTTGAAGCGGATTCTGGATGGAATTATTGATATGTTTACGTTTTATTGCTGATTTCTTGTCATGACTGATGTGGATTTTCAGCATTAGGAATATTTCCAAACGGAGTTTCAGCCAGCTGGCTGGCAGTGCTCAGCAACAGGTGGGGGAGGGTCAGTGTTACTGCAGGCTTTAAGCTGTAGAATCAGTTTAGTGTTAAGTTTTAGTGTTTTAATGAAAACGTAGCGAAACTGTTTCAGTTTTTAATTCTTGCTTTGCGCCCCCTGGTGGAGAATCTGTGTTTTATTCAAAACTTCAGGATGGCTGTTTTTTTATTTTTATGTTTAAAGGAAGTGAAGCATCATTTTTTATCTGTTTGATTATCTTTTCATCAGTTGTGATATTTTTGTGGTAAATATTTCATGACTTTTTAAATAAAAGCTGCAGCGCGGCAACATTTAGGCTTCAATGAATCTATTTTGATTGGAGTGAAGTAGAAATATTGGTATTCGCGTTATTAGCATCTTTATGCAGAATTATCTAATATTTCTCACATTGAGCTCATGTATTCATGAGTTCGGACCTGGATCCGCTCCAGTGGATCCAGCAGCTCAGAACCGATCCCGGGATCCGGCCGGATGCAGCTAAAACTGGAACGTGGAAGAAAAAGAGAAGAATGTGAGAATAATTCAGCTTTTGTTTTTCTGCCTGATTGGAGAAAATGGGCGAGGCTGCGACTGTCAGACACAAACAAACAGACGCAGCTCTAATCCGACACACAGCTGCGTCATTCTGCAGCGCATTCGCTTCCTCTCCGTCTCCACCGCCGCCGTCCAATCGCCTCACACACACGTTCACACACACGTTCACACGAAGCAGAACTGGGCGTATAATTTGATCCTGTGTGCTCTCCTCCTCTAATGAAGCTCTCTGGCGGTTTGACTGACACCCGGCTTGTTATTTAAGTGTCTGTTTTGGGCCAGGAGGAAGAGGAGCGAGGAGGAGGAGCAAGGCAGGAATTGGGAGGTTGGGGATAAATAAAAGAGAGACAGGAAATGAAAAAATGGAGGAAAAGAGGGTCGTGGGACTCATAGGGAGCAAATGAAAGAGGGTGGAGAGGAGAGGAAGACAGTTTGGGAGGAGGAAGAGTTGACGGCGGAAATGGGGGTGATGAAGGCTGCGAGGGGATTGTGTGGGTGAGAGTGTCTAATTGCAGGTCTTTGTCCTGATAATGTTCTTTGAAGGCACACAGCTGATAATTAGCCGCCGCGGCTCCTCGGATGCCTTTCAGCTTCGGTCATTATGAGCCGCAAACCCTCCATTGGCTCTGACATGACCTCCCCACACACACACACACCCCTCCCCACGCACGCACACACACGCCGCAGCAAACAAGTGTTGATTAGAGGATGAATAGCATCATGCACGACACGACGGCTCTCCAAAGGCCCGGCTTCCTCTCTGCAGGTGTGTGAGGGACGCACTTCCTGTTTACGGAGCAGAGCCACTCAGCAGACAGTGAGTCGCTGTAATTACACACAACGCGGCGTCCCGGTACGCCGGCTCCCTTACTGCCTCCCGGTTGCCACATGACAACGGCGGCCCCTCGCTACGCCGCTCCAGGCCCCGCCCCCCGGTTTTTCCCACAACTGAATATTTATGAGACAGGAAGTGGCTGAGTGGAGCGATCGCTCTGGGAAAACCTCACCGAGGTTATTACAGCCAACCGAGAAAACATGTTCATCAACTGAAAGAAAGGAAAAATATAACTGGAACTGTTGTTAGTTTATAAAACTAAAACACTGAAATTAGAGATTTAATGCTCTTTGTGTTGTTTAGTCTGTTTATTAGCTTTTCTAACTGATGTGAAGCAAACACTCTAAAAACTAACTAAACGTCACAACGTAATAAAACTAAACTATAAGAAAAATCCCAGAACTATTTTAATCCTGGAAATCAAAAAGAATGACTCATATTTTCATGATACGCATGAACTCACCTAATTCAGTCAATTCTTTCACACCATAATGATGCATGGTGGTGGCAGCATCATGCTGCGGGGATGGTTTCCCTCAGCAGCTTCTTAAAGTTGACAGAAAAAAGTCTTTGGGGCTTTTTCTAAAACTCATTTTGGTGGAACATGCAGATGGCAAAGTCAGAAATAAAAGGAAATGACTGGGCCTAGTCAAAGTCCAGGCCTGAATCCAGCTGAGGTTAAACTGATCTTTTCCTTCCAGTCTCACTGAGATGAGGATGTTTTACCAAGAACAAAGGACAAAACCTTGACAGTCTGAACATTTCAGATCTTGCCATGAGCGGCGAGTCAGGATGCAACATCCGAACAGAACCGAACAGAACCAAACAGAACCAAAGGCCGTGAAGACTTTCCCAGCAGCTGGTGTCATGGCCGCCGCTCATCCATTTTTCATCCAAACGCATGAATTATGAGCCGTTGCTAATGACGACGGCTCTTCTTCTGCTGCCACCGGGTTGTTGTGAGCGTGCTCAGCGGCGCGCCCGGTGGCAGGGGAGGCGCTGCTGCCCGGAGGAACTTCCTGCTGCGATCCGAAGCTCCGACCTGGAACCCGATGGGAGCCGGGAGGATTAGAACCGCTCATAAAAACAGCAATAAAAACCATAAAACGATGCCTCCAATTAGAGATTATTGCTTTTTTCTCTTTGATTTCTCATATTTTTTTATTGAATGGAGTTCTGCTTATTAATATATTTATTTAGAAAAACAAACTGATTAATCTGGACGGAAAACGTCTGTGATTCATATATTTAATTTATTTTTATAGGTATTGACATACTTTAGTTTTTCAGGACCTTTTATACAATCTCAATATTAGTTTGATTTTATTTTTACTGTTTTCTAATTTGGGGCTGAATCTTGATCTTGAAGTTGCACAGAGAACAAAAATTATACTCAGGTAAAATTAGCGCTACTTCAACATATTTTTACTCAAGTTAAAAATAAAAAGTACAGCATAGTAAAAATACTCCTAAAAGTATTTTTTTTCAAAAAAGTTACTTAAATAAATGTAAGTAGTTACAACCCAACTCTGATGTTACATGTTTTTCAGCTGGTTTACACATTTCAGCTGAATGTAGGTACTGCATGTATTCCTCTGTGTGTGTGGGTGGGTGTGTGTGTGTGTGTGTGTGGGTGTGGGTGTGTGTGTGTGTGTGAGGGATGTTTGGGGAACTCGGTGTGGATCTTTTTTCTCCTGTTTTATTTTTTGAGAGGCTCCAGATGGCGCAGAAACAGGTGAGCCAATTAGCGAGTCTCACCACACGGCAGCATCGTCACATCAGCGGAGCGCGACGGGAAAAAAAACAGATCTACAATCAGACTTTGTTTCTGTCACAGATTTTCATGCTAACATCTCCTCTGTGATGCTCAGATGTCTGAGTCCTGGGGCGGCCATACTGGGGCCATCCCAGTCACCAAACTGGTGGGAATGATGCTGGAATGCCGTCTGTCACTCTGGCCGGAAAACAGGCGGATTTAAACGGATTTCTTGTCTTTTTAAGGATCCAAACATTTCATGGAGCCTCGCTGATGTTCATTATTGCTAATGAAGTCAGAGTCGTCATAAAAAAAGAAGCAGCAGGAAGTCAAAACGCAGAAACACCCTTTATCTCGTCCTCCTCCATCCCCCTCTCTCCATCTCCTGTCATCCTGTGCAGAGCCGAGTGTCAGTAGGTTTTCTGTTAATTAGCTGCAGAAAGCAGAGACACCTGCCCACTGCTGCCGCTGACGAACGCACAGAAATGCATCCGCATGATGCGGCGACGCTCATGCTTGTTATTTTGATGCTTCCTGTGCGTTTGAGTATTTTTCTTTTTGTTAAGCGATAATTGAGCAGCCATGGCGGCTGCTTTCCCACCTAATGGAAGGGGACAAATTAATCTCCCAGTGCTAATGTCTGCAAATGGAACAGGAACAATCCTGTCAGCTCCAGGCCCACAGGGAGGGGGTCGGAGCATGCCCAGAATGCTAACGCTTCAGCTTCTGGAGTTTCAGGTTAAAATCATTCAAAGAAAACTCTTTATTTAAAAATATTTTGCTAAGAGAAGTACCTTATAAATTCACATTTATTTTATACAACATCTTTTCTGCAACAGAAACTCCTAAAATGATGAAATCAGTTGGAGCCTGCTTCTTCTTTTACCTTTTCAGGAAAATTTCATTAATGCTGAACATCTCCAGCAGAGCAGCAGCCAGACGGAGTGAATTATTCAGGCGGTGACCAGAGGTCCAAAAGAGTTTAACCCAAAAAGAGCAGAATGAGACTCCACTTTCTGATTTACCTTAAAAATCTGATGGGTGTCCCCCCCCAGCTGTATCTATGGCCCCTTCAGTTTGCAAAATGCTGTTTTTCTATTGCTTTTTTTGAAAAGGTTATAAATGAGAATAAATTCTAAATTATCTCAATAAATGAGAGTAACTTTTTACAAACTATTTACTACAGTTTTCACAAGGTTAGGAACCACAGCCCCCTGAAAAAAGCTGAAAATCCCTGAAAACATAACTGCCTATTTTAGATGCAGAACATGTATTAATTCACATACTACAGTAGATATCAGTACCACAGCAGAAGATAAAATCTACAGTTGTCATTATTTGTGCTCTTTGGGAGCAAGGAAAAAAATGGAAAGAGTAAAGCGGACTGGAGTCAGAGTAGTAAAGCGGACTGGAGTCGGGCTAAAGTGGACTGGAGTCGGGTTAAAGTGGACTGGAGTCAGAGTAAAGCGGACTGGAGTCGGGCTAAAGTGGACTGAAGTCGGGTTAATTCGGACTGGAGTCGGGTTAAAGCGGACTGGAGTCGGGTTAAAGTGGACTGGAGTCAGAGTAAAGCGGACTGGAGTCGGGCTAAAGTGGACTGAAGTCGGGTTAATTCGGACTGGAGTCGGGTTAAAGCGGACTGGAGTCAGAGTAAAGCGGACTGGAGTCGGGTTAATTCGGACTGGAGTCGGGTTAATTCGGACTGGAGTCGGGTTAATTCGGACTGGAGTCGGGTTAATTCGGACTGGAGTCGGGCTAAAGCGGACTGGAGTCGGGTTAATTCGGACTGGAGTCGGGTTAATTCGGACTGGAGTCGGGTTAATTCGGACTGGAGTCGGGCTAAAGCGGACTGGAGTCGGGTTAATTTGGACTGGAGTCGGGTTAATTCGGACTGGAGCCGAGTTAAAGCGGACTGGAGTCAGAGTAAAGCGGACTGGAGTCGGGTTAATTCGGACTGGAGCCGAGTTAAAGCGGACTGGAGTCGTGTCAAAGCGGACTGAACCTGGCTGGTGTGAATGCAGCTTTACCAATGACTTTGTCTAAACTAATCAAACATGAAGCTTCTGATGAATGAAACTTTTATTCCAGGAGTATTTTCATTGGCTAAAGAGCTTTTTAAATGGACCAATCAAACCTTGATTTACTGATTTGACTCCATTTTTCCAAACTAATCTCTTGATTCTTAGTTTCCTCAACAATAACGCCTGAATCTTGTCTCAACTTGTTCTTCAGAACGTTATCTGGTCGTATTGATCGAATTAATCAATGAAAATATTGGAGGAAGTATCTGCTGTGGGTCATGTTGTTGAGCTGGAAGCCTGCCTGGCTCTACCTGCAGGCTCTGCTCCCCTCATGGTCTGTAAAACGGAGTGAGAGACTCGCTGAATGTCAACCTATTTCCCATCTTAACAGCCGTGATCCTGGAGCCGTTCCTCCTTCTAAGCCTCTTTCTGCGGACGACCTCCAGGGAAGATTGTGAGTACAGAGGAGTTGATTACGGCGGCGCGGCGCGGCTGAGCTTTGTTCTTGGCGTTCGGCCGCCCTTGGCTTTGGGAGAAGAGACGGATGGAGCAGAAGAAGAGGTGTCTTATCACTCCCGTGGGGTCTCGCATCCTTTCATCCCAGATTGGCTCTGTGACCTCGCCGCCCCGCCCGGTTCATCCCGACCCGCCGCGCCGTCTCTTGTTTACTGTCCCATAATGACATTGTCAATGGCAACAATACGGCTGCTTATCGCGAGGTGTCTGCCGTCACAATGGATGAATGGCGCCGTAATGGAATGGCGAATTTGTCCTGTTGTCATCTCGGAGCCTTTGGAGGCGCTCGCTGCGTCCCGGCTGCGCGTGCCGCTGGAAGATAAGATTAATTCTTCATATCACCGGGATGATTGTGGAATCTTGTATCTAATGTAATTTTTATTTCTCACTCCTCCTCATTTCCTTTCCCCTTTTTCTTTCAAACTGCAGAGTCAAGATTTTTTTTTCTCTTTTCTTTTGGGAAAAAATCTAAATAATTTATCTGTTTTCGTGCATTTCCTTCTGCTTCTACTTAAAGGCAGAGAAATGAAATGGGAAGAGACAGGAGAATAGGCAGATGAGTGTTTTTTTCTGAATGGGACAGACGTGAGCGGCATGCAGAGCGGGGTGAGCGGGTGGAGGGGGTGCTGCTGGCTGGTGGAGGGCCTAAGAGGAGCCTGCAGACTTTAGTAATCCCTCTTTTATTAATGTGAAGCCAAGCTCAGCAGAATGTGGCTCACAGACATAACAGAGCAGCTCGCCATGTTCAGGCCCCTCTGTCTGCCTTACTGGCATGACTGGCCAAGTCAACACCCTTCCCATTTGCCAGGCTGGTAAAGCGTCAGCCAGTTAAAACCCAGTTTATTCTGGCCTCCCAGTCCGCTGCGCCTCCACCCACCGAGCCGCCGTCCGTCGGAGGCTTTTCATCCCGCTCAGGTTCCGGCTCTTTTCTTCTTCTTTTTTGGCACCGAATGCATCCTGCGTCCCTGCTTCCCTGCACGTTGCCATGACAACCCCACCCCTTTTCGCATCACTCAATGCCCCCCCATGTAGCCAATGGGCATTGACCTTTTGCTGTCGGAGCGTGTTAGGGAGCAGGAGACACAAAGTGCAGGAGAAGGATGGCGGAGCGAGCGAGAGCGGAGCGCGCGCTCGGCAGGAACAGCAAACACAAATCGGTCATTAAACTGTAAACAATTTAAAACGGACTCACTGCAGCGTCGGCTCTGCTCCTCCGAATCACAAAGACGCAACGCTCATGTCCAGGGAGGACGCAGCGTGGAGACACGGCGCTCAAAGTGTGACATCATCACTAAGCTTAGCCAGAAACCAAAAGTTAATTTATGTTTCCTCCTTTTAAAACCAGGAATGTTCTGTATCACCACATGGAGAGAGCCCCGGACATTCACTGTGTGTTCATAACAGTGGATGCATCAGAATTTTCTCCAACCAAATGTTAAAAAACATCTAGTTAACCCCAATAAACTCAAGGGGTTTAAAGAAACCTGTATGATCTCTTCACATCCCAAATTCCCACAGGAAACTTCTGATCCTCTGCAAAAAATAAATGGAAGATCAATGAAAATGCACTTTTTTACTCTCCAGACCTGCAGGTGGCGCTAAGCACGGAGAATGGACCATTACATCCACACAACAATAGAGCAAGGAAGAAGAAGATTGGAGTCTTTTGGAGATGTTTTTTGCAGCTGCTGCAGCACCAGAAACATAAAATCGACCATTTTTGTGATTATAGGTTATAGGTCAGATTATAGTTTGATTCATTTTTACTAAAGATTCATTTCATTTTATACGCAAAGGTAAAATTCTCTCGGATCAATGCAGAGGAAACAGAATCCAGATTTGAAATAAATCACAGAACAAAGAAACAATAAAAAGTCCAAAACCCAACAGAACCAAACCGCTCTCAGATGAAGTTCTTCTGTTGTCTGGCTGAAAGCCTGAAGGCTATTAGAACCGTTTCTGGTTGCTCAAACACCTTAGTGTAATATTTAAAATGAATTGTTTGATTAGGAAATCATCTGGAACGTGTTTAACATCCTGAAACTCAGATCAGTTTTCGGTTTCCTTCAAGGTGTTTCTGCCTTTAAACCAGGGGTCTCAAACTCAATTTACCCGGGGGCCGCTGGAGGTAGAGTCTGGGTGAGGCTGGGCCGCATTCACACACACGGCCTCCTCAGCCGAACCTTTCTGATTGCCTATTACCATATTTGGTCGTAATCAGGCGCTGTAACAGCCGTAATTGTGTAGTGTCTCTTTAAGATACTCTAGTATTGCTAATGATGTCAGAAGTATGCGCCACGGCTTCTCTGTAGAGAGCGTGGGAGAAACGTGCTAGACGGACATGTTAGCTCCCTAACTTTTTAGTAATGTTACGGGTTGTTTGGACGCTGCTCAATTTTCATGTCTGATAATATAGCAGCCGTTCAACCGGCTTTGTAAGGTTGGTGAAGAGCGTATTTATTAAAGGACAACACTGGGAAATTCCCAGTACCAGTGTGGTTGTGAGTTTTTGACCGTCCTGACGAATCTGCCGCCTCCTCTCCTCCCTTAAACACAACCCAAGCGTTACAGCGCCTAACCTTAATTACGTTACACTGATCAGCAACTTCCGGGTCCAGACTGGATGCTGAAGCACGTGAAGCGGGAGCGGCCACGGAAATTGCGTATGTACCGCATGCAAATAATGACAAATAGAAAATGCAAAGAGGCCCGGCCAATGTCCCGCCCCCGAGAACAATATACTCCACCGTGATTGGTAAGTTCGTTCAGCTCCGCATACAACAATGAAAAGTGCCAATTATATCAAACTCGCGGGCCGCACTAACATTAAACTTTCATATTAAGGCGGGGGCCACAAACTATCGTCCCGAGGGCCGCAGTTGGCCCGCGGGCCGCGAGTTTGAGACCCCTGCTTTAAACCAAACCTTAAAGTCATTTTTTATTTTATATCACTGCTGGAAGCAGCCAACCAGAACTCTCTGTTTATGTAAATGTATTATTTTGTATTTTATAGCAGGTATCGAAAACAAGGTTTAATGTAATATAAATCTATTTTAAACATATTAGAATCTATAAAAATAATCGTACGGTGGCTTATTGATTTATTTCTGTTTTCTTGTACAGACTATATATATTCAACAGACTCTCTAGACTCTACTTTGTTGGAGCTTTGACATTTTGAGCTCTGATTGGATGGAAAACATCAGATTTGAAGTTTTCTGATGCTTTTAAAAGCTGCAGGACATTTCTCTAGAGACAACACGGTTTATTTACAGAACTATGGAAAACTGCATGAAATATTAGGAATGTAAACAACTTGTTGGGGGAAGGATCTGTGATGAGGCTGTCTTGTGCACCTTGGATGCAGCATTCTGCTCTGAAGGAGCTCTGCAGATCTGAATGAACATGTTAGGAGGAAACCATTTTCATTTCCCTTAATAACTTCTGAAGGCAGTAAGGAGTTATTAATATTTATTATGAGAATCAGAAGAGTTGCTGGTTTGAATCTTTACTGGATAGAATTGCTTGGTCATGGAAAATAAGATACCACAAAAACAAAGAATCTTACCAAGTACTTTTGTTTAGTTTCTAGTGCAAAGTATTTTAGTACATAAGACAAAACTAACTCAGAAGTAATTTGTCAGTAAGATATGGAAGCTGGTTAAAGTAATTATTTCACCTTTTACAAGACATTTCCCATGTTTGGAAGATTTTAAAATCAATATTAAGGAATTGTTCACTTAAATCAATGTCTGTATCTTGCTGAAAAATTACTTTTTAGTTAGTTTTATCTGTTTCAAATACACTGAGATGTTTGCTCTATAAACCAGACTAAAATACTTGGTAATGTTTTGTGTTTTTGCAGTGAACCTGGTCTGTCAGCAGTGCAAATAACCAATCAGCTGGCTGTGATTTGAATGCATCAGTTGATGCTTCAGTCATATTCAGTGATGATCTTTGCATCGAGCCGTTGCTGCAGCATCCAATCCGCGGCTGCAGCGTCCAATCCACAGCTGCAGCGTCCAATCCACAGCTGCAGCGTCCGATCGGCGGCTGCAGCGTCCGATCGGCGACTGCAGCAGCTGTTTGTAGGGAATGTGTGCGATGATTGCATCAGAGCGCTGCGTAGCGCCGCGGCCCGCTTCCTGCTGCCGCGTCACTCTGCGCTGAGTCAACATGCAACAGGAGGCAGATTTGATTTGAATTCCAAACAACGGAGGCGGAAATGGGTAATTAAGGCAGAACTTAGCGAGAGGGTCTTGTGCGTTTGGATGCTGATGGGCCGAGTGCTTCACATAATTTGGGATTTGGATTGTTGTTTTTCAGGGAGATGCAGGTGTTTGGTGAAGACGGATGATTTCGGCCCGAATGCCAAACATTCTAATGAAGCTCACGTACGATCCATAATTTTAACTATTCCCCACCTGCTACACACACACACTCACACACACATACATGGATGCACAATATGCACTAATGAAGCTGTTCTCCTCTCCTCTCTTTCCGTCCCTGGCTCAGTGAAACATGCATAAATCATAATAAACAGAGATGAATTTTTAATCAGCGCTCCCTGCCCGTGTCTTCAGCCCAGCCTCCTGAGGCAGGGAGGCTGTGATGTGCCAGGTATGTGCAGAGTCTGATCTGGCAGCGCCTCCTCTGGGAGCGCCAATCGCTGAACCGCGTTTGGGCCGAGCCGGACCGGGCCGAGCCTCTGGAGACCCGACTGGTCCACGTTGAAGTTTTCCACTTGGGTCCAGTTGTCCAGTGGGAGGTTAAATCCACTTCCACTGGATTTACTTTTGGGTTAAATTTTAATATTTCATCAGATTTTTGCATGTTTTGTTGATTTTATATTTGGTGGTCATTCAATCTTCTATCAAACTTGTACAGCAAAACAGAAGAATATATAATGTAAAAAAACTAGCTGCTGGAACTTAATGCATTAATTAAATTTATAAATCGTGTTTCTGGTACGGCCATAAATCTGACGCTACATCCGCTAACATCGATGGACAACAAATTCATTCCGCCGGCTTCTGGGTTTTAATTTCTGCTTCGAAGCGATCTGATTGGATGCTGGAAAAGGCTACTGTTGTGCTCATGTTAGCTAAAAGGACTTAGCTAATCAGCAAAACTATTTAAGCCTAAAGTAGCATCTTAATGCTAAACATGTTGCTAATGCTAGTGCTAGTGTTTGGCCAGTCAGATCATTCAAACTGATTTTTCAATGAAAACTTTGCTTATTTTGTCAATATATAGTTTTCTATTGAACTGTAGTTAATTATAGACCTTGAAATTAACTCAGTTTAAATATTTTATTGTGGTCCCAGCACTTAAAAAACTAATTAACTTGAGTTTTAATTGAATTTATTCCGGATTGGAGCAGAAGTTAGTTGAACTTCATTCGTTGTTGCAACAATCATTCGTTGTAAAATGATCTGGTCATCATCATGTAGTCTGTACAGTGGCCATGCTAGATTATTGGATGGGATTTGGGTTACCATGACAACATAATTCACATAAACTCCAACAGGAAATTCAGATAAATTATAGAAATCTGTCAGATTTTCCCACAGATTAACTTTATCTTCAAATTAACTGTTAAGACTTTGAATTATTATCAGTTGTTTTTTAATTTACAGTTTTTATTGAAATGATCTCAAAATATTTACACTTTTTAAAATGTAAAATAGAAAATAACCAGGAGAAGCAGTTCACACAGTCTGACCAGGACAATACAACTCAAATTTGATCTGATTAAACTGAAAGTCAGCCTTGTTTTCAGAGGAGTTTCCGTACGTTGGGTCTAATCCAGACTGTGAATAATAATCCTGGAGTCGCACCGTCAGTTTGTCTCCAGGAGAGTTTCCGCATGTTGTTCCTGGAAGCTTCAGTTTAAGTTTCCTCCCATGGGAGAAGCAGCAGCTCCTTGCTAGTCTGCTGCCCTACATTCCTGGAAAGCTTGGAAATGAGATAAAACAAAAAATGCACATTTTCACAATTTCACCCAACTTTAGCTAAAACATCAGACACAGACCAGGGAGCTTCAACGGTTATTATTGCTGGTATTTATGATCCTGCAGAAAATCATTTTGTTTTGTTGAATTCAAACTTCAGGTTTTCCAGTCACTCATTAACTAAACTGAACTGTAAATCATGAAGGGAACAGAGAAAACAGAGCTTAGAGGACGACGCAGTCAGAGCATCAGCTAACACACACACACACACACACACCCACCCGCGCACACCCACACACACACACACACACACACACCAGGAGCTCTCCTGACCCAGATGCCACTTTGCTTCAGTACTTCACTGCAAAAACACAAAATCTTTCCAATTGTGTTTGGTCTAGTGAACTTACTTATTTACTTATTAGTCAAAAATCCATTTATATTCATAGAAAAGTGAAATAATCTGCCAGTGGACCTTTATCTTATAGTTTAGTTTTGTCTCATTTCAAGTGTCCTCAGATATTTGCTCTAGAAATAAAATCAGAAATACTTGTTAATATTTGGTTTTAACCAGAGGAACCTCCAGCTCAGAGTCCGTTGCGTCGGGTCGAGCAGAATATCCCGTTCTTCTGGTTTCGTCCCATTTTCCTGCGTTGTCATGGAGATGAGTAACATCCTGACTTTTCATGCGGTTTTTCTGAAAAGCTGCATTTCTGTGGCGTTTTCTCTGTCCCCAATCTGACAGAGCAGTCAAACTGATTGCAGTGCATAAATATTTGAAAACAAACAATAATTTGTCTTGTTGAGCATTTATACCTCAAACTCAGTCGCTAAATGTGTTGTTAACACAAACAACCAGGGAGTGACGGACCAATCACAACACTCCAGGAAGTGACAAAAATTACAAAACCAAACCGTGAAACTGAAACATAACCCACTGGAGTTTTACAGATGAATCTGTAGCTGATGGCTCCAGATATGTTTGTTTTTCAGTGGACTTTAAAAAGCAGGATTGAGTCCTGGCAGCTTTCTGCTGCTGCTAATTGAATATGTGGCAGATTGGAGTCATTCACCTTTGACTTCATTCACATTTCACTTGTTTTTGTTTAGATACGGCTCTCATCAAACAGTCGCTGTGTTTGCCTTTCAGCTTATTTACATTTTTGTATTATTCCACCCACACATGCATGAATATGGATGAATTCTTACTTTTTTCCTTGATGTTTCAGGAGCTGCAGCACATTTCTGTGTCAGTGTTCTCATTCTTCATCTTCTGCTCATAAAATCTTCCTTATATATAACTTTCTGTAAACTGCACTGAGAGAGATTCCCCCCAGGGCGGTGGGAATCTTTGCCAACCTGATTTGTGAGCTTGCACTTGTGTTTAATAGAAAGAGAGATGAGATCCAGATTGATGGGAGGCCTTTGGTATTAAGACCAAAGGCAACCACTCAAGCGAAGCAGGATGTGACATTTTCCCAGCCATCTAGCAAAGCCTTTGTTATTTATTTTACTTATTTATTCAAGTCTGTGCAATTTCTAGCAGGTATTAAACACAAATGGGTGGGATGATGGCGGAGCGGGAGGTCGGGATAAATATGTGCTCTTTTTTTCTGCGTGTCAAACTTTTGGTGAAAATGAGGAAAAGTGAGGAGGAGGTGGCAGGGGGGTGATGAGGAGCGATGGCAGCGACGGGAACGGGAGGAAAAGCGGCATCCCTGCTTTGAAAATAATAATGGCAAAGCAAAATAGATCCCCAGCTGCTCGCTTCCTCTCGCTCCTCTCCATCTAAAATGCATTCCACCTTCTCCCAATGTTGCATTTTTTATTTTTAAAGTTCCCATTACGGATAAATTTAACTGGTGGAACTCCAGCGGTCCCACTTTATGCCGACTCCCCTTCCTGTTGCATAAAAGATTAGAATCGAGCCGCTGCTGCGCACCTGATCATGAAAAACAGTCGTGCTGAGGTTGACTTGTTTTGCAACGAGTCAACATATTTCATTGATGTTTGCAGGTAGTAATTTATTGCACCATAATTTACTGACTGAATCGGTGAATGCTTCATTGGGTGACAAATGAAACTGCTTTTGAGGCATGCCCTTCATTTGCAATTTCCAGATGAAAAATGTGACTTTCTGCATCAAACGGTTCCTCGAGCGAGAGGCGAGGAAGGGAACGTTTCCACACCTTTAGCCTGCGGGAACAACGTTCCAGCAGGTGAGTGGCAGGTTGAGACAGCGGGGACGTCAGAGGACGGATAGATGAGGAGGACAGAGGACGGATAGATGAGGAGGACAGAGGACGGATAGATGAGGAGGACAGAGGACGGATAGATGAGGAGGACAGAGGACGGATAGAGGAGGAGGACAGAGGACGGATAGATGAGGAGGACAGAGGACGGATAGATGAGGAGGACAGAGGATGGATAGAGGAGGAGTACAGAGGAGGGATAGAGGAGGAGGACAGAGGACGGATAGATGAGGAGGACAGAGGACGGATAGATGAGGAGGACAGAGGACGGATAGAGGAAGAGGAGGATGAGTGTTTTAGTTGTTTTGGCAGCATCTGGCAGGAAAGTTCAGCTTTTAGGTTTTTCTGTTCCTGAAAAGTTCATCATTTTAGTTTAGTTGGATATTAAATCTAACAAACTGTCATAATTCAAATCATCACAGGAGTAAACTATAAAATACATTAAAATATACGATTTCAGGTTTCTACACCTCCATATGAATCATTATAAAACACAGTACAGTATAATACTGAACAGTTAAATGAAAAGTTTGGATGATTTGTGTAAAAAACTGATTTTTTCCCTCACTGATATTCTTCAAACTCTGATAAAGCAGCAGCCACTTTCTCACTCAGGATAATAAATTATTTTAAGTTAATTGATTATTATAAACATAAATTGTCTTTTATCTCCATTAAATAATTACATAGATTTTAATCCACAAAAAATGTTAACATAATTAGTAGTTTTTTGTTTTTGTTCGTTTTCTACATACAAAGGTTCCGGCCGGAACCAATGTATTTGCATGTTTCTGGTACACCTGTAAATGTGACGCACAGGCAGATGATGCCCGATTAAATTACACAACCATAAAACTACCTGAAAACAATCAAGATTTTTTTCTTTTATAAAAATGTGCTTACATTTGAGAATCCAAAGTGTTTACATCACTGTAGAGTTGTTTTGATGTTTAGGCGATCTGGTTTCCGAGGCGTCCCTGAATGCACCACAGCCTAGAGGAAGTCCCGCCCCCCTGTGTGCTGCTCTGGTTCTGCTTCCTCAGGCAGCTGGATTTGGACTTTGGCTCATTCATAAGGCAAAACAAAGTAACTTTTCTGTTTTACTGAAACCTCCTGGTGACGCTTTTAATACAAAGAAACGATAATTGTTTCTTTTTCCAGGATTTTATTTCAGGCTTCAGAAGTGAAATGTGGTTCTGGAATAACGTAGAAAGAAGCATTTTAACGAGGCTCCGACGGTTGGATCTCCGTGACAATTTGACAGGAAGTTTACCTTACTGAGTGGAAGCCATCTTGGTTTTGCATTCATGTTCAACATGTTGGGTCACATCTAGATTATAAATATCCTCACAGTTGTGGAAGAATATATTGATAAGATCACCTGATAAAAGCTGTTTAAATATTATTATTATTATTATTATATTATGTTTAGACCAGTGGTTCTTAACCTGGGTTCGATGGAACCCCAGGGGTTCGATGAGTCAGTCTCAGGGGTTCGGCGGAGCCTCTGCCGCGGAGGCAAAGACACACCTGTGTAAAGTCGTGATGACCCGCCCCGCTTGGCCATCACTGGCTGCAGAGGATCATGTTACATTGCTCGGCCAATCAGGGCTGCGGGGAATTTAGTACGCGCAGCATCAGCGGCTGTCGTAGTTGTACGTCGCGTGGTTTCTTTCTTAATATTTTAATCCATACTAAATATGTCGAGCAAAAAAAGAAGAAAATGAACAGACTTTGCTCTGAAGATGCACCTGCCAAGGTGAAGCCACGCCTCTCTGAAGCCACGCCTCTCTGAAGCCACGCCTCTCTGAAGCCACGCCTCTCTGAACTGGTCTCCCAAAAACAGCAGCAGGAGTCTCACTGATTTGCAGGTATATAATTTGTGCAATACTTTATTCTGGCCCCAAAAAAGTATTTTGTGGATTCAAAACGACAAAAAACAAATTAAATTTAAAAAAAAAAAAATTTAGTTATTAAAAAATTTGTCATTCTTTGAAAAAATCCAAATTTATTTTAAATTAGTAAAATAGTAAAAAAATATTTTGGGGGCTGAAATTCTTTTATGGGGCCAAAATATTTTTGGGGGCGAGAATAAAGTAACACTGTAACTTGCTGTGAGTTCATACCTATGTCTTGAATTTGGAAAAAAAAAATTATTTTATTTATCACTAAAGAAGGGTTCGGTGAATGCGCATATGAAACTGATGGGTTCGGTACCTGAAAAAAGGTTAAGAACCACTGGTTTAGGCATTGTCCTTAAAATTGAAACATACTCAAAATATTTTCACACAGGTGTAATTTTGAGACAACAAAAAGTCACAAAACACTAAAAAGATTTTTTGTGTTTTGGAAGAAAACAGATAAATTTTAGTTATAAATTACCTTTATCATTTAGTTAATTTGTAATTGTATCATTTTTCACATTTTAGTCTTTAAAATACCAGCATTTTTACGTCACTTTCTATTTTTACCAGTTTGGCATAATTTCTAAATATTAGGTAAGGTGTTATAATTGAGCAGTCACTTATTATTAGAAAAACGCTCACAGTGTTTTTTCTTTTGTAAAAATGTGAGTAAATTCTTGGACTGCTACTTCAAAAATATCAAGTCTTTTTACCTGAGAAGTAAAATTTTTGGTGAATTAATATTTAATTTGAAGGCTTTAAGAGGCTTCTGCACATAAAAAAGAGAGTTTAGTTTTTAGGGTAAAGACTTGGCCCCCCTAATGTCCCCTTTTAGATCCGCCCCTGCTGGGAAGAAGCTGCATTTTCCTTGATTTGAAGACAGTGAGTTATTAGGAGAACTCCTTCCAAGTTGGGATTTATTTGAATCTGAAGTGCAGCAGGGAGACAGATGAGCTTCTGGTCTCCACCCAGTTCTTCCTGTGAGTGTGTGTGTTTGGGTCAGTGACCCGTCCCTGTGTAATGGTCCCGTTAGTCCTCTATCAGTTCAGTCTGGTGGGTCAGAGCCGTGAGGTTTCAAAACGCCCGCCGCCGTCTCCAAACAGCAGCCCGGCGCACGCCGTCTCCGTCGCCACGGCGATTTAATCTGCCTCGCCCCTTTTCAATCAGGCGAGTGTCAGGCAGGGCCGCTCCGTCGGGGCGTCTAATAAAATGCACAGACACACTCCTGCAGGAAGCCCCCTGCAGACACACACACAGACGCAACAGACACCAGATCAATACAGGCAATCATACAGGTGACAATAGGTGCAGGTTAACCGGCCGCTGATTCACACCCGGCTATCATCACCATCTCAAAAATCACACAATCAAGACAGAAGCATGCCGGTGGGTGGGGGGCGTCTGGAAGACGAGGAGGAGCGGAGCGGAGCGCGGCGCTTTGCAGGTACATGAAATGTGTGAATATGTGCGTGAAATGAATTGAAATGGGTGTGAAAGTGCATCTACTCACAGGCAGACGCACACAGACACGCCTTTGTGTTTGGGAGTGTGTGTGCGTGTCCCGTCCACACGCACAAGCATTATGGTGGGTGTGTGTGTGCGTGTGTGTGAGGTGTGTGTTGGCTGTTATCAGAATGACACCATCCTCCTCTCTCTCCTGCAGCCCCAGAGGATCAGTGGAGCTGCACCAGTTTCAAATGAAAATAAATGAGAGGCAGTGACCGCTACTGCCTGGGTCCCAGTTTAATGAGGAAGAGGAGGAGGAGGGGGATTGGTCCAGGTTGGCAGCAGCGGGGACGAGAGAGAGAGAGAGGAGGGAGATGTGATGAATGGACGAGTTTTCTCTGTCATCGATGCGATGGCCAATTACAGCTGCAGCACGCTCGGCTGCGCCGCAGGTGGAGCGGACGGCGCTCTGAGTGGCCGCGCTGCATCCATCCATACTCCATTATTTGCATTGAGAGGACAAATCAGTGCCGAGTGTAAAACCTGGAGCGGCTTGGCGGCGAAATTCAGAACGACGTCGGACGTCACCAAGCGTTTTAGGTCCAGGCTGATCGTCACCTGCTCTGGAGGAAATCTGATTTCCTTTCACTCATCTAAACTAAACTAAACTAAACTAAACCAGACACCATTTTCTCTAATAACAGACACACAGGCTCAGATGTATACATACACCTCCAGTGGGATTTGACCAGTTCTTCCTTATGAGCCAAATCCACCAGACACACATTGACGAGGCAAAGATGGATAAAAATAAAGTTTAGAGGAGTAGAGTAGTTACCAGGGTTATCTGGGTTAGTTCTACTTAGTTTTTAGAGTGTATTTGCTGGTTTTTATTAGTTTATTATTCAGTTTTTAGTAGTTATAGAAGCAGTTTTAGTTTTTTTATACATTTGCTAATTTTTTATGTGTAGGATTAAAAAAGATCAGAGTATTGTGATTATACATCGGGTTGGTAGTGAATGAAACAGAAGATATGTTTCCTAAAGAATTATGAAATTATTGTTAAACAACCGACTGATTGGTGTTTTCTCCCAACCTTTGTTGCCATTTTGCATATTTTGTCTACAGCTGATGGAACCTGCTTGTGTGGGAAACAAAAATCTATTTCTCATCAGTTTGAAAGGCTAAAAAATAGATTCATAAACACAAAAACAAAAAAAATGTAAACTTTCTGTATGTTTTAGTTAGCATTATAAACACAATATAGTTCCAGTTATAGTTTTTCCCCCATTTGTTTTTATTTCAGTTAACGAAAATGTTTTCTCAGTTTCAGTTTTGTAACTTTGTTAGTTAGTCTTGGTAGTTAGTCCGCTCCACCTGCGGCGCAGCCGAGCGTGCTGCAGCTGTAATTGGCAGCTGTCAAACACGGTGGTGGCAGCGTCATGATGCATTGGGCAGCATCGTTAACTTCGTCTCAAACAGCCTGGTGGTTGAAACTGGGCAGATAAAGCAAACCAACGTCCAAACTCTGACCTCAGAGCGGGAGAAAATATAAAAACTGGATCCAGACCAGAAACCTTTCACTTTTATTCGTCTCTGCCAGCAACAGAGAGCCATGTGAAGCTCCATGTGAAGCCAGGAGCTCCATGTGAAGCTCCATGTGAAGCTCCAGGTGAAGCTCCATGTGAAGCTCCAGGTGAAGCTCCATGTGAAGCTCCAGGTGAAGCTCCAGGTGAAGCCAGGAGCTCCAGGTGAAGCTCCAGGTGAAGCTCCATGTGAAGCTCCAGGTGAAGCCAGGAGCTCCAGGTGAAGCTCCAGGTGAAGCTCCAGGTGAAGCTCCATGTGAAGCTCCAGGTGAATCTCCATGTGAAGTTCCATGTGAAGCTCCAGGTGAAGCTCCAGGTGAAGCCAGGAGCTCCAGGTGAAGCTCCAGGTGAAGCTCCAGGTGAAGCTCCATGTGAAGCTCCAGGTGAATCTCCATGTGAAGCTCCATGTGAAGCTCCAGGTGAAGCTCCATGTGAAGCTCCATGTGAAGCCAGGAGCTCCATGTGAAGCTCCATGTGCAGCTCCAGGTGAAGCTCCAGGTGAAGGTCCATGTGAAGCTCCATGTGAAGCTCCAGGTGAAGCTTCAGGTGAAGCTCCATGTGAAGCTTCAGGTGAAGCTCCATGTGAAGCTCCAGGTGAAGCTCCATGTGAAGCTCCATGTGAAGCTCCAGGTGAAGCTCCAGGTGAAGCTCCAGGTGAAGCTCCATGTGAAGCTCCAGGTGAAGCTCCAGGTGAAGCTTCAGGTGAAGCTCCAGGTGAAGCTCCATGTGAAGCTCCAGGTGAAGCTCCAGGTGAAGCTCCAGGTGAATCTCCATGTGAAGCTCCATGTGAAGCTCCAGGTGAAGCTCCAGGTGAAGCCAGGAGCTCCAGGTGAAGCTCCAGGTGAAGCTCCATGTGAAGCTCCAGGTGAAGCTCCATGTGAAGCTCCATGTGAAGCTCCATGTGAAGCCAGGAGCTCCATGTGAAGCTCCATGTGCAGCTCCAGGTGAAGCTCCATGTGAAGCTCCATGTGAAGCTCCAGGTGAAGCTTCAGGTGAAGCTCCATGTGAAGCTTCAGGTGAAGCTCCATGTGAAGCTTCAGGTGAAGCTCCATGTGAAGCTTCAGGTGAAGCTCCAGGTGAAGCTCCAGGTGAAGCTCCATGTGAAGCTCCAGGTGAAGCTCCAGGTGAAGCTCCATGTGAAGCTCCATGTGAAGCTCCATGTGAAGCTCCAGGTGAAGCTCCAGGTGAAGCTCCATGTGAAGCTCCAGGTGAAGCTCCAGGTGAAGCTTCAGGTGAAGCTCCATGTGAAGCTGTAAGCCGGTGGCTGCAGTTTTATCTCTGCATCGTTTGCGGTTCTCCACAAAATGGCTCGTTTAAAAAAGTTTCTGTTGTTTGACTGATGTGAGAAATTGCACACAATGCTCTTCAACAGAAGGAGAACGTTCTGCAGTTTTATTGCTGTATAAACTGAAAGAGGCCAAACAGCACGCTCTCATTTGTCCTGTGGTTGGACATAAATGGTGAAGCTTTATTATTTACAACATTTATCTGTTGGTTGATTTGGACTAAAGGTCCAACAGAGCAAGTGGATCTAAAAGGAACTAGAACATCAGATTTTTTAACTAACCAAGCCAACAGATCATCCTGAACAGTTCTGGTAAAAATATCAAGTTTCTCCCAGCAGCAGAGTTTTTGTTGAGGACGTTTCTACATGAGTGGACCTGAGTGCTGTCCAGTCCGGTCCAGTACAGCCCGTTAAAACCAGCAGCCAGTGGGCCTCTGCAGGCCGCCGGTGTGTGAGGGTCAGCGGACGGGTCAGGAGGTTTTGGTTTGACTGGACTGGACTTGATCTGTCAGTGTGTCCATCTGGATGCGTGACGCAGTCGGCCATCTTGAAACAGTTACATAATATTTCTGTTCAGGTTCTGTTCTGTTTATTAAGCTTTACAGCAGATTTACATTTAAAGTTTGATATGAGCAAAATGTGACTGAATGTATAATGATGATAATTTTTTAGACAAATAGTTTTTATTTATTTTTTACAAAATAATCCTGAGTGTTTATTGGTTTAACAGCCATCAAAGTCTTTTAATTGTTGAACAGCTTTTTTGTTTCTTTTGATTTATTATTATTAATTTTTGTTGATCTCCAAGTCTTTAATCTAGGAGGACCTCTTTGCCATTACCCTAATCTTTACTCCCTCATCAGATTATCTATAATATGGTTTCCAATCAGAAAAGTCTGATTATGACTGTTAGTTATTAAAAAAGCAGTAATGAATTTTTGCTTTGAGCTCAAAGGAGCCGAGACGATGCGTCAACCCAGTGGAAACATTTACTTCTGCTATTTTAACTTTTTTATTTAGAAGTTGTTTCTTGGGGCTTCTGCTGTTTTAGCAGTGAAACAACTTATTTGTAGTTTCTTAATGACTTTACTGCCTCTTTGCAGTGTAAAACTTTTTATGCTGCGTTAAGCAAACATCACAAATAGAGCCTGAATGCATTAAATAATTAGCTAAGACTTGTTGCAAATGAGGCAGTTCTTCAAAATCAGCATATTGTATACATTGACAATGTGATTAATAACTTAGATTAATATTTTACTTTAACCTCGATCTGCCATGGGTATGAATAATTTTAGATTAGCTCCTACATTACTCATGTAAAGTTTTTATATTGCAGCGTTTTTGATTCTTTGTTGAACAATAAAGTGAAATCATCTCTGGTCACTGATTATGCTGTGGTTCATATTCATATTATAGTCTTTCTAATTGTGGTCTGAATGAGCATGCTAACACATTAGCATGTTATTGCTAATATTAGCTTACTAACGCTAATATCTACAGATGATTATTGGGAGTTATGGAGTCCTTAAATGCAGAAGCACCATAAATTTTCAGACGTTTGACCACACTGCGATTAAGTTATTTATCACTTCAACCTAAATATTTCCATCTTAAGGGAAGTTAAGCTAGTTTCTGTTAGCTTAGTCTGGAGCATTAGCTTCAACACTCTGTAGCTGACAGCTAGCATGCTACAGGAAGGAAGGAGAAACCTGAATTATTTTAACTAATTATCTGACAGTTTTTCAGCTTCTCTGTGAAACAAAAACCAATGGTGACATAAAGAAGGAATAAATATTAGCTGCTAATAATGCTAACAGTCGAGTTGGACGGGTCTTGGTTGTATTTCTGTGTGTGAACCAGATTTAATCTTTAAATTGAGTTAAAGTTTGAGTCTTCTTTGCATCAGTTTAACTTCCTGCTTAAAAACGAAGCACACTGATGAAGAAATAGACGGCCATCTCATCATCGTTGTATCTTTCAGTTCGAGGATGTAAATGCTTTGTCTCAGATTTACTTTTCTCTCTGCTGATTGTTTGACTTGTGAACTTTGAGTTTGTCGCCACCTTTTGGAGGGGAGGATTATGTTTCCTGCTAACGCACGTTTTCAGTGATGACAAAACACAAGTTGCAACACTTGTTTACACTAAAGTTGCAGAAAATCAGCTCTTCACATTACAGAAAACCAAACTAACCGAAGGCAAACCCGACTGAAACCTTTATATGTGTCAGCTGAAGCTGAATCAGGAACCTGTCCTGATTCAGAGACTCCTGGGTTCAGATAAAAGGAAAGCTGCTTCATCAGTCCAGCTGCGATCCGAGTCAATGTAGTGTCAGAATTTGTGCAAAACAGGTCAGCGAGCATTTTGGAGGAGGCTGCAGCACCACAGGTGGAGCAGGGATCCGTGTTAACTGGAACGCAATGTCCTGACCGGAGCCGAGCGCGGCCAATAACACACCGAGGCACAGACGCATCGAGCGTCCAGGAGAGGAGAAAATTTGATGTGAGGACAGAGTGATGGAGGCAGAGTTAGCTGTCAGGGAGGATCTGGGCGAGCAGGAGGCTGGGGCCGCCTTCATTCAGCCGGCCGTCCGCTGGATGAGCGGCAGCAGTCGGCTCTGTCTGGGTCCGGCTCCTCACATGTCCACTTACGCTCAAACGCAGCTGCTTGCTGCTCTGAATTATTCATGAGCCGCTCATTAAATATTCACGTGTGAAAAGCTCCGGCACCATCCTCTCCTTCCCTGAGATCCAAGCAGGACTCGGAGAAGATGCTTTTCACTTTCTCTTCCTTTATTGTTCTAATTTTCTGTGTCAGAGCTGCTATTTTTGGCCCAGTTTCATTGTTTCCCTCTTATCTCCTCCCCCTCCTCTCTAAGTGATCGATTTGTATTGTTCGGGCAGCTGAGCCCCCACCTCAGCCCGAGGTGATGGAGAGACGTAGGGGGAGAAAAGACAGAAATAACTATAGACGGAGAGAGAGGAGCGATGGCAGAGGCAGACCTTGCCATGAGCGGGATGTGGAAACACGAGGCCTCAGGCTGGGAGATGGAGTGATAGGCGAGGCGAGGAGGAGCAGGCAGCGATAAAGAACGGCTTGTTTCAGACGAGTTGACTGGATCTGACCAGTAAAACTCAGGCTCAACCTGCCTTTTATGGCGTCAGCTCGTCCTGTTTCCTTTGATTTCCTCCTTTGTTCTCCGGGTATTTCAGCACCATTAAGGCTAATTATCTCCAAGGACCAGAAACACGTGGAACAAGCGAACAAACAAGACTCACCTCCAGCTGTGCAGGGTGCATGTTAAAAACAGGCCGGTTTTTCTCTCCAGAAGCAGCGCGCTGAAAAAGCATCTTCATCATGTTTTATTAATGGATGGAAGGTTTTGTTTGGCGAACAGGAGGGAAGGATTTGTTTAGAATGAGAAGCAAATGAGGAGATTTGATTGCTTGATTGTTTTCCAGACGGATATGAGCGTCGCAGTCGATTCAGAACCTGGAGCCGGGCGGCGACTCTGCTCGCAGTTATCCAGGTTTACCTGGATACACACACGCCCCGACACACACACGCACACACACACGCCCCGACATGCCCACACACACGCACACGCCCCGACATGCACACACACACGCACCCAGACACGTACACACACACGCCCCGACATGCACACACACCCACACACGCACACACACACGCCCCGACATGCACACACACCCACACACGCACACACACACGCCCCGACATGCCCACACACACGCACACGCCCCGACATGCACACACACACGCCCCGACACACCCAGACACGCACACACACACCCCCCGACATGCACACACACACGCACACGCCCCGACATGCACACACACATGCCCCGACACGCACACCCACACACACACGCACACACTTTGCCACTGAAGAACGACCATTTAGATCAACAGCCAAACCTTTGGACTGAGCAGTGGGAGATCAAACAAACTGAAACAAACTTTATCCTTCAAGAATAATCATCTTATGGAAAATTTAATAAAATTAATGGTACTGTTTTTTGTAGCTGATTACAACGAAAAAGCAGTTTGGAAATTTGAAATATTATTATAATTCTAGTTATTGGATGGCATTTGCTAAACAGCCAATCCAGGATATCATTCAGTTTCCTTTACGGCCTAAACAAAGCGCTGCTGGGTGGCGGCCATCTTTACTGGCATTAATCCTGTTACATTGTGTGTGTTTCAGAAACACTGTGTACTTTATGGACTTGCTGCTTAACCCATTGATTGCTGGAGAATTTGCGTATTTTTCTGTGGAATGTAACACAAAATTATTTGCAGAAAATCTTTCTGTACTTTAAGGTTTGATGGTGTATTAGAACTGGTGCAGATATTAAAATGGAGTAAATTTCTACCAAAAAGCTCAGATAATCTCAGAAATGTTGTAGAAAGTTTATCTTTCTCAAAGTTTTGGTGGAAATGTTCCCCTCAGTTTTTCTAATGGTCCTAATTTTCCGTCGTCTGAAGGAAACTTCATCTTGGAATCTGGAATATGTTGACGCCATGCTAGTTGATGAGCTAACGGCTAATGTTTACAAAGTAGCCAATCCGGACGCAGCGTTCATTTTAATTGGTGTTGATTGGTTGAACCTGCAAGAGTGGAAAGAAGGAAAATGTTGATGTATATTTGGCAGTTTTAAGCATTTCCAGAGGATTTGTCATATGTTCAGACTTTTTGGTCTTTGGTCTCCAGCTGGACGTCTGATGTGTTTAATATTCTAGATCTAATATGAGTTTAGGCTTGCAGAGGAACAACATTATCTGCTTCTGGAAGACGAGTTCTGTCTTCTTGAGTTACAACTAATGCAAGATGATGTGAATCTGTGGGAGGAGATAAATAATTCTTCCTATCTGACAGCAGCGCAGCGATAACAGCGGTGACACGGCTGAATTAGTTTAACCTACTGCTTTATCCGCTTCCTGTCATGCTTATTGTTGTTTCTGTGGATTTCAGGTTATTTTCAGCAGGAACACGCTGTCATCACTTCTCAAAAGAGCCCTGCTCCTTTGCTGTAGAGTAATTTCAGTGAGATGTGTTGACAGAGAGATTTGTGGACTATCCAGCGTTTCTTGGCAGGTAAATGACTGTTTTAAATGTAATTTGCTCTGGGCACTACAGAAGCCCAGAAGGGAGAAACTGGAGGCGTGAGCGGCGCTTCTCCATTGCCGTTACCGCCGGCGATGCCTGTGTTCGATCGAAGCATGTGATGGGGTTATGTAACGTCCGGTCGCCTCCACCGCGGGACAGCGTCAGGTGGATCCATGCACTCTCCAAGCCCCGCCCACTCCACACAGAGAAGCTGCTCTACGTGTGCAGACTGAGCACATTTTCCCCACATTGACCCAGATACTCGTCCTCTTCCCCAGAGAGCCGCCTTCCTTCGTATGAGAGAGGCTCATTATTTCACTGGAGTGCCTCCGTTTCTTCTGCGTCTTGCAGGGAGCGAGGGAAGAGGGGCGGCGAGGAGTCGCTGCGGCGCCGCGGTGCGTTCAGGCCCCATCCACTTCCACAGGGAGCCGTTCTGGACCCACACAATTAACACAGCACAAAATACAGTCAGCAAATTATGGGCTGGATGATTATTATGAAGCTATCCCCTTGTGTAATTGCACCTCTCCAAATTTGGTCAACTCATCTGAGTGTGAATCACCTAACTGGCTGAGCTTTTATTGCGGCGATATTCTGTTTGCTCTGAATGGTGATTGTGCAGCGCGGCGTGAGCTTCAGAGCAAGAATCTATTAAACTAACAATTGATTTGTTGACAGATTATTGACTGGACGTGGAGATCAAGTAGCTGCAGACAAAGTCTCACATTTAAATCAATCAATCAATCAATCAAATGTTATTTGCACATTTCAGCAGCAAGGCATTTCAAAGTGCTTTACATCATATCAAACACTGAAACACAAAGTCATCAAGTTGGTGGTTTTTGCTTTTGCATCCATAAAAGGTTTACTGGTTCCACTCCTACTGTGTTATAAGGAACCAAATACCTATTGGTGTTTTTATTCCCACTCAGTTTAAAACGATGTAAACAGCCTTTCAACGGGCTTCCGGCACCAGGCTCCGTTCACCTTTCACAGAGTTTCGCTCTGGGAATCCGTCGTCCCTCACGGATGAAGCGGCGAGCGGCAGGCAGCAGGGCCGGTTTCTGTAGCTGATCATACACAAATATGGAAAAAATATCCAGAAACTTTAGTTTTTAGTGTTGAACGTCTGTAAGAATGAAAAAGCAACACAAAGTGATCCAAAGTGTGGATGTCATGTTGTTCTATTCAGATGTTGTTTTTGAAGAAATTTCTGCTAATATTTGTAAATTATATGTTTGGTATAATTTACAAAAGTCTGTACATTTTTATGCAGTTTTTTATTTTATTAATATTAATTAACTAGATATCTAAAGCGTGGAAGCTCGGTTAGATTCAAAGTGTCTGTAAAGAGCCTCCCCACAGCATGATGCTGCCACTACCATGCTCCAGTGAAGCAGCATCATGTTCAGGTTTTAGTTTCGTTTAATTATTTGGAGACGTTCAAAGTTTTAATTTTGAACCTGCTGCTGGTTTAACTGGTTTACATGATGCTGGGTGTTCTCCATGAAACCAATCAATAAATAATAAATCAATAATTTCACTGAACTGTGATCCAAAACCGCACAGCATTCTGGGAGATGTAGGCAGAGGAAAGTCTTTAGCTTCTCAACCTCTCATGGCTAGCTAAACTAAGTTGGAATCAACTAGGTAACTCACTCATTGGTTACCTAGCAACCCATTCATTCTTTGGTTACCTAGCAACAACCTGTTGAACACATGCGCAGCAGCAGTTTCTGGTTTCCACAAACTGAGGATTAAACCTGAAGGTTCTGCCACCAGTTTGGTCTTTTCAGATATTTAAAACAAAAAACTGATCAATGGTTATCAATATCGACTGATATGAAACGCCGATATGTTTTTCCGCCATATTGTCCAGCCCTGCCTGGACTCACTGCGCTGCACTAAAGGAAGTGATGCAATCATCCGGAAAGGAAATACATCTCCAAAGAAAACACACGCCACACTTTTCAGTTGTCCACTGGACAACCAGGCGGTAATGAAACTGTGTGAAAGTTGAAGGGGTGTGAATACTTTCCCGCGCAGCGCCGAGTCTATTTAAGGAGCGCTGCGGCGCCACGCCTCCCTGGATCCGCTCCTCCGGCTCCGCTAGCTGCGCTGCTGCAGAGCGGCTTCACCATCCAGGACAGGCGGATCGGAACCAGCAGCAGCGACCGGACCCGGACCGAACCGGGACCCAGAGAGGCAGAGGGAGGGGGGGAGAATGTGACAACTGCTGGAGGCTGCACCGCCTTTAGGGAGGCCTCGGCTCTTGCACCTGTCCCTCTCCGTCTCCGCGACCAGGCGCAGCTCGGGCAGAGCGACGCTCCTTTCTTACCGGGGAGGCTCTCTCTCTCTCTCACGGACAGCCGGAGGGAGGCGCGCACACCGCCGCAGACACCGGCCAGGCAGGCAGCATGACTTCAGCCTACAACCTGGATTTTCTGCCCGATATGATGGTGGAGAGCCGCTTGCTCGTCCCTGGAGACAGAATGTAAGTTATTCTCCTCTCTTTCTGCTATTGTTATTATTTTTATTTTAATATTTTTTTGCGGCTGTCCGGTGTGGAGATGTTGAATCGGGTCAGAATGAACGGCCGGTCCGGATCTCGGTGGTCGGTGGGTGGATGTGCGGACCGCAGCGGCTCGCGGTCCGCGGCAGCCCGGATGCTGATGAATGATCGCCATTATGAGGAATTAACGCCGCCGCCTTTATGAGCCTCTCCGGTCCGCTGCGCCGAGCCGAGCATGCAGAACATCCGCCATCACCGCCACCATCATCATCACCACCTCCCGGGTTTGGAGCGACGCGTTCGGGACTCTGCAGCCGGCGGAGGAGCGCATGAAGCCCGCCGTCCTCCCCGCTCCCTCCCCGCTGCTGCTGGAGGAAATCAGATCAGAAAAGGCGCAGAAGTGAAGATGCGTGTCACATGCGCGCGTTGACGCCCTGGCTGCGTGTTTTTCTCCTCACTTTGGACACTTGGTGTGTGTGTGTGTGTGTGTGTGTGTGGACGCAGGAATGCGCCGCTATCCCGTGTCCGCTAATTGCATTTTGCTGTAATTGCGTTAAACTCGTGCGTTTGCAGCTCGCAGGGACAAAGGCAGCTTTTCTTCCCGACATGTCGGTCATGTGTCCCGCATGTCCCGCTTCTGTCCGCTCCGCTCATGCTTCCTTTTTGCTGGCGGATCATGCTCCTTTATTTCCCAGCAGAGCGAAACCTTCACTGGGCTCCAGTTATTCTTTTTAATTTCACTTATTCTTCCAATAAGTTGGGGCGGGAGGAATAAAAACTCATTAAAAGTCACTGATGATAGATAAGATATGGAATACATCAGGATTAATGCAGCTGTGATGGCTCTATTTGGCTCCAAATGGACATAAATGGGAGTAATTAGGAGAATATTGTTGAGTCATGGTGCCAAAGTAATGATGCTGTTTCGTTTTATGGAGGCATGCATGCTGATATTTGAACATTTGTTGCGTTATGTAATAATTACATCCATCTGTAATGTGTTGGGATTGACTCATTTTCCAGACATAGGCTCTGATTGATGATCGGATTTGATTTATCTTTTAATAATAAAAAATAATGATTTTTGAGATAAAAACATGTTAATTACAGAATTAGGTTAAATTCTGTAATTGGCAGGTCGGTGTTTGTTTTATCTAGAAGTTTAGTTAATATTGGATCGGTTCAATGGTTGCAACATTAAATACCAGAGACAAAACCAGTTGGTTCGATTGATTTTCTTCGATTGGTTCTGATCGGTGATTTGATTTATCTTTAAATTCAAAAACAGTTTCCATTTTCTGTTGGATTTCAAACTAAGAGCTCGATTAAAAACCTGCAGAATAAATATCAAGAGTTATTTCTCTGAAATTACAGAATTAAAAAGGTTAAAAATCAGCAGGCAGGTCAGAAATCAGTATTGGCCAGTGATCGGTTCATCAGTTTTTTTAGATTTAGGATCATTTATCTGATGTTAAATATTAGAGAGAAACCATCTGATTTGACTTGGTGGGTTTAGCTCATTTTTGGCTCTGATCTGTGATCGATCAGTAATCGATCGGACTGATACTGAGGAATCTGTTGATGAAATGCATCAGTATCTGAATGCACCAGCCAGCTCCATGTACTCTGGTTCTGTCTGAGTCCAGTAAGGATCAGATAAAGGTTGGCGACATGCGCTTTGAAGCAGAAATAGGAATAATCTTGTAATCCCTTCATTTTCTGTCAGACTCAAAGCAGCGATCAAAGAACCTGCAGGAAAACCTTTTTCTTTCTGGGAAAAACCTGATCAGAGCAAGTTTAATATTTAAAATCACAGTTTACTGCCTGGCCCAGAGCACAGAACACAACGAATGATTATTGGCTGATGATTGTTGTAAACCTCTTTATTTTTAAGCCTGTGTCATGAGGGTTGGAGTCGAGTGACTTCCTGTTTGTGGCGAGTCGCGCTGCCTGCTGTGGATCAGTGAGCTGCTGTAATTAGAGGATGGGAGATAAAAATTCCCAGCTGTGTTTTCCGTTTGTTTCCTGAAACAAAACTGCATCCCTTGCGGTATTATTCCGGGATGAAAGGCCCGGTCCACTCTGCTCCTCCGAGTCGCCTCCATTGACTCGCCGTGTAGTCTATTACCCAGAAGCTCTTGTGACGAGACGCTTTCTCATTAATCAGTGTCACCGTCTCTCACGCCGCGGGCCCGGCGGGGGCCGCCTTCCTCTTCCTCCTCCTCTTCGTCCCGTTGATGTGTTTTGCATCAGCGGCTGCTGGCCGCGTCTGAGGGAAAGTGAAGGATTTCTAAATAATGCGTGTCGCTGGAATTAGACAGGCCTATCTGTGCCCTCTTACCCAGCCGGCGAGGAGGCGGACAGGTTTAACCAGATAGCGCTTATGGAAATGACACTTTGTATTTATGTGAACACGCCACTCCACCGAGGCTTTTCACTGCTGAGAGGTGCTCCTGGTAATCTTCTGACATACTTCTTTGCATTATTGTGTTTAACCTCTCTGTTTTAGAGCTGCTTTTCATGCCAGATGCTTTCCTTTCTCCTGCGTGAAGCCGCTCTCCTCCCAGGCTTCCACTTCCTGTTGAGCATGACAACAGGAGAACGCGTCTGCTGCGTTTGGCTGCATGTCTTCTAAAGTCGGGACAAAAAGAAGAACCTAAACTCCAGATTGGTTCTGTTTTCTGTCCATCTGTTAGTGATGGACATTTATCGTATCGTTACCGAAAAAGATTTAGACCACAGAAAAAAAAACAAATTCTGACTTTTTACATTTTTTTCCGGTGGCGATAATCCTCTTCCAAACATCCAACAACATGCTAAAGCTAAAATTAGCTTCATCATGACAAGACATTTGCTTTTTTATTGTCTCTATAAATTTTCAGTTTACTTGAACTGGTTTGAATGCATGTGTAAACTCCAAGCAGACCAGACACCTCTCCAAAAGCAGGAAATGGACTACAGTGCAGGGCATTCTGGGTAAATAAAACCAAAACAAACGTGCTAGCTTAGCGCTAGCAGGAGAAATGGCTCGTGGTTTTTTAAAATCCTCCAACCGCTAAAATCTGACGCCTCCATTTTGTTTCCATCTGGTGAAGAAGGAAGTTGCTCTCAGTGTCTTCAGAGGTTTTTGTGTCGTTTCCTTCAGTGGTTCTTGGTGCAGCGCCCCCACAGGCCAGGAGGGGAACAGGTTGCTCAAAGCAGATGAAATGATCAAATTTTGCAGTTTTGGTTCCTAATCGAACCGAATCTACCAGAGTATCAGGTGGGAAGACATCCTAAAGGATGTTTAGGTTTTTTGCAGGAAGATGTGAAGAATCAGGGCTGACTGAAGACTTTTGCACACTTCTTCCCAGTTATTGTTGGAAGCAGAGAAACAGAGTTTGGCGGAAACTGGAGCAGGACCTCTGGCCTGGACTTTCCACTGCTACTCCAAGTGCAGAACTGAGGCTGGGGTCCGTCTGGGAAACATGCGACCTTTCACCTCCCTGTGTTACTGAGCTGTGAGGTTCCTCAGGGTCCCGTCGCAGGAGCTGCAACCTTCAGAGGAAACAAAATGTCCGTCCGGCCAGAAGAAACCAGAGAACGACTGTAAACTTTCCCCCAGAGTGAAAACAAGCTGGGATTTCCACAGGCGAGCCAAATGTAACGCTCACCCCGGATTGTCTTTATGACTCTCACACACACACACACACCCCCACACACACACTGCGCCTTCCTGACCCACGGCCAAACATGAGAGGACACAAATCACGAAGCCAACAGCTGAAAGGCTCCTGTGGCGGACAACACAAAGTTCTCATGAGAAATATCTGCAGGGCTTTAAACGCCTCTGAAGCTTAATGCTGCTGATAATTCATTCAATTTAAATTTCACATTGTTATGCAGACCTTAGCCTGAATGTGACTTTAGAGGAAAATTCATGTGGAAGATCACAGGAAGTCCAGAATTAGCTGTTTGCTGCAGTGTTTCAGGAGAACTGTCATATTCAATCATCTGACTGGATGCACAGAGGAATCCAGATTAAATGACCAAACATGATTCTCTAAACAAGGTTAATCCAGGTTGGTGGAGTTCTGGAAATCATTGTTAATATATAATCCTTCATATTCCAATAACATCAGAGTTATCCGATTCTGAAAAAGTACAAATGTGCAGCAAAATATGAAATTAGGCAATTTACACGGCTATAAATCAATAGAAGTGATAATTTCTCGCTGTAATACAGTCAGATCTGTAAAGTCTGTAATAGTTTTACAGTTTATCAAACCCAGGATTGTTTAATCAGGCATTAAAACACAAAAATGAAACTGAAGTGTTTAATAGACGTTAGCCAGAGGATGAAAGCGACACGGCGGAGGGAAAACGAAGAGCAGAGTGGAAATGATGCTGCAGGGCGAGGAAGAGGAGCGGTGAAGGTCCAACATGGACACACATCTGGTTGGATCTGCTGATGTGAAGCTCAAAGGAAAAAGAAGCCTGAGAAAAAACTCTAATTTCTCTGCTGTTTTTGTTCATAATGTTGTTATTTAGCTGGGAAACGCGTAGAGTGTGTGATATATGGAGCAATGGAGTCGTCTTCACGCATCACCAGCTGCAACATTGTTTTATCCCGCTCAGTGTGTGTGTGTGTGTGTGTGTGGGTGTGGGTGTGCACTGTCATGATGATGAATGTCTCCTCTGTGCTGGGGCTCAGGAGCGGTTGTCTAAGGCTGACACGGCGGTGGAGGCGGTGATGTATCACGACCGCGCGGCGCAGCTTCATCAGGCCAGGCGTACCTGTGGCGGGGCGTGGCTGCAGCAGGACGGAGACAGAAAGAGGACACACCGTCCAACATGTCTCACCTGCAGCAGTTTTACCATTTTCTATGTTATTATTCATATTTTGATTGCAGTTTCCTCAGTGAGGAAAAAGTTAATTGTTTATTCAGTTTTACAAAACGTTTTTGGATCGTTATTCGTCTGGGAAACCCAGTTAGGCCGAGATTTTCCTTTAAAATGTTTTGCTTTCCATAAAGTGTTTATGATGCTGTGCAGCATCATAGAACCTCCTCCGTGCTCTACACTGGGTATGAAGAGTGAGTGAACATCACTCTCCATCCATAACTGTGATGTACAACGTCGACTTGCCTCGTTGTCCTCTCAGTTTTAGGTTTAAACTTTTTTACTATTACTCTGATTTGGTGTGACATTAAGTAAAGATTACGACTCCTCGTTATAGAAAAAGCATCTTTGGAATCTGACCTACCACCATGCGTTGCTCTCTGGCACATTATTGGCTGCTGTTTGCAAAGAAACGCCTCTATTTTCCTTGCTGCTGATTGGCTGAACCACAAATAAGGAAAACTATTGCTGTTAGCTTCTATGGTAGCGCTAAGACTTATTAAGATACAAAAGATTCCCAACTGAATATTACTTTATTGTGTTAGCATTAGCGAGGCTAATAACTAGCATGTCTACGCAGCCACAGATATTCTTTGTGAGATTACAGATTTTTTAAAATAAAGTACATTCTGTTCCAGGCAGTACATAAGAGTACAACTAGCAAGCTAGGCATGCTAGCCGTTAGCCTCTCCAGTGCTAATGCTAGGGAGTTTTCTTGGAGTTTTATATGCCTCTATATATTGCTGGATCAGTGTATCACTTTAACAAAATTAACAACAATAAATTAATAATAATCTACAGTTTACAGAATGGTTGGTTACTGGGGAATGAATCAGTTTAGAAGCTGCTTTAAAACAGATGTAGCATCCTGCAACAATATCTAATTTTGGTCCTAACAGGACCCCATAGAAAGGGGTCCTGTTCTTCTTCCTCTGAATATCATGACACATTTGTTGTTTTTATTTTAATACTTTCTGTAAAACATCCTCCTCTGTTGGGTCAAATTTAAACTCAAGTGAAACAGGAAGTTATAGATGACTACTTCCTCTAAGACTCTGATCAACCAATCATCCTTAGAGAGCCAAGTCGGTGAGTAGATTTAAAGTGGAAGCGGAGACATTTTACTGCATCTTTATGTCTGGTGTGTTTATTTTACAGAGTAGATATTTTATTAAAGAAGGAAAAGATTTAAGTGAAGATTTTATCCGTTCATAAATCAGGATCAGAGTGAATTTCCTCTGCAGCTCAGAGATAAAACCTGCTGGAGTGACACCGGCTCAAATCGAAGGTATCCAGGAGACGCAGCTCGCTCGCAGCTCCACACAAAGGAATTCTGATCTCCCACTTCCTGTTGTGACCTTTAAGCGCGGCGCGGCGGCAGACGGCCGCATCGTTTGACACATCTGAACCGACGCTGGCTGAGAATGTGAAACATTCAGGCGGAACGGCGGCGCTGCTGCTGCAGTTATTGTTCCGGACGTTCATCCTGTTCGGTTTGTAGCGATGATGATCGTCTCTGTTAGTGGAGAAAAATCTCCTCCATCAACGTTTAATCACTTTTATTCCATCACTTCTTAATGCATTGCATCGAACTCGAGGCCCGGGGGCCAAATATGGCCCGCCGTAGCTTTTTAGGCGGCCCTCCAACTCTAGAAAGACATTTAAATAGAACTTAAAGAGTTTGTGAGCTTCACAATCAGAAGTGCAAAAAAGAGAAAAAAAGAAGTATTTTGGATGGTTTCTATTGTAAATATGTCAGTACATTTGAAATAAAACAAAATTAACTTTTCAGCAAGTTAATTGCTGAAAAGTTATTAACTTGCTACTGTTTTAAGTCAGTAGTAAAAGTTCAACTGGCAGATTATAACATGGGAGAATGTCTTGTAAGTGAAATAATCTGCCAGCAGAACTAGAATTTCTTCCTCAATATCAATATTATTTACTTAAAACAAGCTCCTATATTTGCTTCTTGTAAGTTAAATTTGTCCTATTTCAAGGTCTCTAAGATATTTGGGTTAAAAATTAGACCAAAAATACTTTGTAAGATTTTGATTTCCATCCATCAGTCCTTCCATTTTTTCGCAATTTCACAAATTTACGCAAAATCAACAAATCTCTGCACTTTTTCATGCTAACTTATAATTCAGTTTATCGCAAATATTCCACAAAAATGTTCAAAACTTTGGGTTTAAATTACCAACTCCCACCTGCAGGGGGCAGTGTTCCTCACTTCTGTAGTAACAGTGTGGTAAAGTTGCAGGTATGCTGATACATAAACGCAAATTTTGCTAAATTTCTTTCATATTTTTCCAAATTAGCACTAAAAACTAAAGACTCTGATTGCAGAACATCCTGGATGGACGTACTAATGTGAAAAGATGTTAAATATTATTTGATTTTAAGAATGTAGACAGTTATTTGTTGGGTTTTATCGACCGTCCCTTTAATGACTTTCATAATTTTGAAATGTTATTAACATTTCAAAATTCAGAACTGACTTTGACATTATGACGGAGCATGTTGGCTGCTTGCTTCCTGTTGAAATGCTGCAGACGCTGCTGATGCTGCAGACGCTGCTGATGCTGCAGATGCTGCTGATGCTGCAGACGCTGCTGATGCTGCTGATGCTGCAGACGCTGCCGCTGCATGCGTAAAGTGGAAGCATGCGTCTCTATTCTGGGAGCGGCGCTCATCGAACGAATCAGCCATGATTTATTTTTCTTTTTGTTATTGTTTCAGTGCAGCGTGCACGCACGCCCGCCCACGCAAACACACACACAACACACACCATGTGACGACGGCGCGCACGGTGCGTCCCCTGGGTTGTTGTGACAGGCAGAGAAAACGCATCTCGCTTTATGGGAAGTTTATTCTTCTTCTCTGCGTCTCTTTGTCAACAGTGAGCCGCTGCGTTTGGACGCTGCAGCGCGTTGCTGCGCCGCGCCAGAGGCAGAGCTTACCTTATGCACGTCTCTCTGGATTTCTCTCTTTTGGCCTGCATCCCCCCCGTCTCTCTCTCTCTCTCCTCTTCATTCAAGCGTGCTAAATGCTTTACCTCTGTCAACTCTCGAGTCTGAGAGGACCTCATTACTGTGGAGAAGGCGAGGAATTTGGGATTAGGAGCAGCGTTTGTGGACTGAGGCTCTTGTTGGGCTAAAAGAGCCGTCAGAACAGAGGCTGAGGCTCACCTGCAATATTCCTCACTAATCAGCAGCACTGGGGGCTTCGCTCTGATTTACTCTTCTTGCTTATGTTTCAGCTGCTAGAAGTTTTGTCTTCCTGTATTTGTGAAAAATGGCTTTTATTTTGAAAGGAATACTGTTTCTCCACCTTCAGCTGAGCAGCTGTTATCTGACCTGGATGCAAAATGTTTCTGATGAGGCTCTTAATCGTTTCTCGACCTGAAGTGGCGTTCGCTTCACTGGGTTCACGAAACATGAGAAACGTTTTGCTCAGACCAAAACTGCAGCTTTTTCAGTGGATGTTGGGGAATTTTACAGGTTTTGGTGAGAAAAGAAGATAATTCCTTACTGTAGTTTGCTGTTATTTGCTGTAGTTGTAGTTGGCCGTAGTTTGTTGTAGTTTTCTGTTATTTGCTGTAGTTTGCCGTCTCTCCCTGCTGCAGCTCGGACTCGGGGTCTTGACGGTCGGCAGGCCGAAGCGCCGCTGCCTGTCGGGTCATGTGACGTCTCGCCGCTCACATTAGACGCCACTAAATCTTCTGATCGCGTGACCTTTCAGCCCAGGAAAAGGTCGGCGCCACCTGCTGGCAGCACAAACCTCCTCCAGACACTCTGGGTTTAAACCAGTCTCGCTGTTTGGTGTCTCCAGCTGCTCAAACTCCAGAACCTCGTTGGTTTTTTTTCTGCCTCTTTCTGCCTGAAAAGGTTGAGATTTTTTTTTCTGAAAACAGATTTGGGTTTCTTTTGTTCTGCCGGCCATGAGAACAAGTTGTGGAAGCGAGTGTGAGGACAGTCCATTAACCCTCTGCGGACCTCTGGCCCGGCCTTATAATTGAATCTAACTAACATGCAGTCATGCATGAGGAATTAATCCGAGTTTTCCGGCCCAAACCTTCGGACCGCCCCGCCTGAACGGCGCTGCGTAAATCCATCCTGTCATTCTGACTCTCTTCATTTTGGTCTGGGCTCCGTCTGCTGATGCAGCCGCTGATGCAGCCGCGTGCTGCAGCGCTGTCGGGTCTCACCTTCAGTCAATTCTATTGCAAAAACAGAATGTCAGCTGGGCTCGGTTCAGCCCAACCCGACGGTTCCAGATGCATTTTTATCTCGTTTCTCAGATTTACCTGGATAATCAGCCTCAGTGTGATGGAACTTACACTGCAAAAAATATTTTGTCTAGTTTCTCAGTTCACTTGAAATTAAACAAAATTATATAACAATAATTTTTTGGCAAGAAAAATGATCTTCTTTTATGTTAGTAATTAATTAATATTGATTAAAAAGCCAAAGAGTTGAGACATTGTTGCACGTTATAAGTACTTTTTCATTTCTAGTTCAGCTTCAACATCTTGGTGAAAAGTTACTCATAAATTAGTTTTGTTTTATTTTGGAGGAACTAAAATATTTGCACTAGAAAACATACTTGGTAATATTTCTAATTCCTAAAGGAACATTTGAATATTTGTGCAGTCAGAGGTGAGTGACCAGAAAATGATACTCAAGAGTAAAACTACTTGAACATATTTTTACTCGAGTAAAAAAAATAAAAATTAGCAGAAATTACTTGAGAGTAAAAATGTACTTGGTAAAAAAGTCTGGTGAGTTTTTGGTTAAAACATGTTTGAATCCAGAAATTTTACTCAAAAGTGAGAAGTACAGCGTAGTAAAAATACTCCTAAAAGTAATTTTTTCCTAAAACTCTGACTCTGTGCAGTCTTCTTGTTCTGGCGCAGATCAGCTACCTAAGGTCCGTTGGGCCCGATTCGGCCCAGTTTAGAACCGATTAGCGTTAGCTTCCCCACGGCCTGCATGCTGCCAGTTCCATCCCAGACATCTGATCCGATCCGCCTCAACCAGGCATGCTGGCGCCGATCGCTCGTCTGGCAGCCGCTGAGACCAAAGCAAGAAAATCAGAGAAAAGATTCTGAGAATGAGAAGAACATTAAAGGAGCAGTAGCATAAAAAATAATTTTTTATCTTTACATCGTAAAAAAAAACAAACCTGGAGTGTTGCTTTGATTCTTTCATACATGTTTGAGAAATCCTTTAATCTCCATGGCAACCATTCAGCTGTGTAAAACGCCTGGGTGGACCTAGCCCCGCCTTCGAGGCGCAACTCCTTCAGACTAGCCAGCAGCAATTAGCAAACAGCTGGTGGAACTGCTGCTCTCATTATAGGAGCTACTGCTCAGAGGAGCCACGTTAGGATGACTTCCTGGAGGCGGAGCTTCAGAAAGAGCAGGAGCTTCTTAAAGAGACAGAGGCCCTATTTCAAGGCGTTAAATCAGGGAGTCATATTTGATATATAAAACATTTTTATTGCGAGTTGATTGAGAGTAGTGATCTAATGTACCGACCCGGGTTTGATGGGACTTGTTGGAACTTGGTGGGACCCGGTTGGACCTGGTTGGACCCAGTGGGACTCGTTTGGACTCTGTGGGAGGAAGTGGAGACAGAGACAGGAAGTGATGACAGAGCAGCGGTGAAGAAACGCTGCGATTATCTTGATGTTTACCTGCGTTGTCCTGAGCGTTCCTGCTGCCATCACTGTGATCTAAACTGCAGCCCTCCCCCTCCCCCACCTGCTGCTGCTGCCACCAATCATCATCTAAACCCGGATCCATCTGCCCTGCATCTCAGCAGTTTTCATTTAAAACAGTCATATCCAGACCTCAGTCTGAGCTTCCTCTCCAGTCTGAAGCTGCTGACTGCTGATACTTTGTGCTGATATCTAGTATCTTTCATATTGGCCAATTTCATGGTAAAAAATGTCTGTAATATGTGAGCGATAGTGGAGGCTGGGAGGCTCCAGGCGGGATGTTTGGGGTTCGAAGGTCTGGGTTGGTAAATGTGATAGAAACGGGTTTAAGCCTCCTGACCTGGGCTGATCAGATGATACAGAATCTCTTCATGCAAACATCATCTTCGGGTTTTTATCAACTGGTTCTGATCTGTGTTCTTGCCTCCATATTGATGTAAAAACCCGCGACCCGTTCTTTGATCCAGTTGCAGCTGTTAGCTTCTGTAGGTTAGCCGCATTAAAAGAAACAGATTCATTTTCATCCTTTAAAGATTTTTTTGTATTTAATTTAAATTCACTCAGTCGCTTTGTTGTTCTGTTTTCTATGATTTTCTTTAAAAAAAATGCAAAAAGCATAAATATTAAAATATGAATACATTTTGTTGTTTTTGTTGGACCACACAAAATCCTTTCAGCGGCCGCAGATGGTGCTTGGGCCACATATTGGACACCTAAGTACATGTTGAAGTATTTTATTGAACTATTGATTAATTTATTGATTCATATAGCAATAAGGTGACCAAATTACAGAAGAGTCATAAAAATGCTCAATTTTGACCCTTAATTAAAAAACTTTTTCACCTTCAGTTTCCTTTTAGTTTGGTTTTAAACTTTTACTCTGATTATTAATCTGAAATAATGACTTCCTGATGATCAGTTTTTGAGTCATGAAACCAAAATGACCCAAACATTTTATAGAAAGTTGCAAATTGATATGCAGAGTAAAGCAAAAGAAGAAGAAACATAATTTTTATGCCGTGACTTTAAACCTCGGCAGTCAGAGAAGTGATGCAGGTTTGTGATTCCTGAGCGCAGCCAGCCGGTTCCGGCGCCTGTGTGTTTGTCTGAGCCGACAGGCTTCAGTTGGTTCCTGCGGCCGCTGACGGCGGCGGCGGCGGAGAGGTGGAGTGTTTTGGGAGATTGTGAGCTGGATGTAATGAGAGCATCTCTGCTGCCTGGGGAGATGGTGTGGGTGTTCAGGGGCAGGAAGATCAGCCAGGAACGCTGTTTGTTTTCCACATTACTTGCTCACCTTTTTTGCATTCACCTCAGGCAGAATGTAGCACATTTCCCATGTTTAGATGAAGGTTTGGAGTAAACAGGCGGCCATAATGGCGCAGTGGAGCATGCAGGAACCAATGCGATCTGCTGTGTTTACCTTTTTCTGTCCTCCTCTGTATTCTGAACAAGCGTGGCAGATCCGAGCTGGAGGATTGGGATTTCTCTTTCAGAGCGAAGCTTTGTGACGTTTCGCTCAACGCGGCGTCGAACCGAGGTCAGGCTGGCGCTGACGGATGTTCAAACAGATTAAAACACGGTTTCTCCCTTCTGGTGGAAAATGAAGACATTTCTGCAGATGCAAACCAAACGTTGGCTTCTCCCCAGGGACGGATCTACAGGGGGGGCAGAAGGGGCTAACTGCCCTAAATATTTAATTCAACTGCCTCTGATTTAAATATTAATTAACCAAAACTTGTTCTCAGGTAAAAGTAGCTCTACTTTAAAAAAAAGTAAATGTGATAAATAGGCTTCTCAAGTAATAACTGCTCGATCATAACCAATTTAATATGTAGAAATTATGTCATCAGGCTGACAAAAATAGAAAGTTAAGTGCAAATTCTGGCAACAAAATGTGACTGTTATTGGCCAATTTTCTGGTGCAAGTACCTTAGTACACTAGAAAAAAGGTTGATTTAGGAGCTTGTTTTAACTCAATAGTCTTTAATGTTGTTGAAAAATACAAGTTTCACTGGTAGATTATTTCTCTTAATATGGGAAAAGGTTTTATTTTAAATGAAACAGTGGAACTAATTACAAATTATTTAAATAATATTTGTCTTTGTTTACTTCCAAGAAGGTGATATTTAAAGTATTGTTAAAAATTTACTTGTAAAAGTTTGTAGCTGCTCCAGTGCTGCAGCCTGAGCTGCACCAAACATCTGCAGCAGCGCGAATCTGGCCTGACGGGAGGTGATGGAGGGATGGATGGATTCATTCCTGCAAACTGCCGCCGATCAAACGGGCTGATGGGAATGGAACCGGCGGCGCCGCTGGAAGCGTATTAGCAGGAGCTGGAACGCGTCTTAACGGCCGTCTCTGCTGCTTGGCTCATTTCCTCCAACATGCCGTCCCAGAACATTTCACTGTGTGATCTCTCTGCATGTTTGCGATCGAGACGCCCCCTGTCCTCCCCCCTGCGCCGCCACCCTCCTCTTTTATGTAAGCCTAATTTGTATAATTGAAAACAGTCATCTGATGGGTGCTTCAGAGATACGGCGGCCATGCCTGAGTTCCCACCTTGGCGTTTCCAGCGCCAGGCCTGTGATGCCGTGAAGCTCAGCCTCTTTGAATGAATTATTGAACTGTTTAAACATGGATGACTTGGTGCTCAAGATGCTTGTATTTGGCAGAAAAGTATTAGAGCAGCTCTCTGCAGCCGTTGTCAGACACCTTTTTAGACTCAAAGTAACTTTAAGTGATGAATTACATTAATTTTGCAAAAACCCAAAAACCAGACATATTGGGGATATTTCTGCAGTTTTCACTCATCTGCAGGAAATATGTCTAATATTTTAAATTCTGAACAAACCCGACTTATCGTCTACTTGCTGGTTTAATGTTGGAAGGTTTTCTTGTTTCACGGTGATTCTCTGTGATAGTCCAACACAACCTGGTGTATAACTGGGAAAAGGAACGAAAAAGATGGATTTTTTCCACATTTTCATACAATTAAGCTGAAAAGTGTGGTGTGCCCCATATTAAAACCAACTGCCTCCAGAAATCATCCAGTTAGTAGCGAATAAGGGCTGGAGAGAAACTTTTCTCCTGCTGCAGGTTTTAGTCCAGACTGAAGGTGATCATTTTCGATTCCTTGGTGTTTCCTGGACTTTCTGTCATAATTTTTACCAGTTTTCTCTAGTCACAGTTTAGGTTTTCTTCCTGGTCTTGGTAAAGAGGAAACATTTCTAAAAACCTTTTCCTTACATTCAGTTGCTGGAACCAATGACCCTACAACCTGTTTGAATGCATATGTGAACGCCAAGCGGACTGGAGACCGCTCCAAAAGCAGGAAGTGGACTATAGCACGGGGCATTCTGGGTAAATACAACCAAAACAAATGCGTTAGCTTAGCGCTAGCAGGAGAAGTGGCTCGTGGTATTTTGAAATCCTCCAACTTCTAAAATCTGACGCCTCCATTTTGTTTCCATCTGGAGAAGAAGGAAGTTGCTCTCAGTGTCTTCAGAGGTTTTTGTGTCGTTTCCTTCAGTGGTTCTTGGTGCAGCGCCCCCACAGGCCAGGAGGGGAACAGGTTGGTTTGACTCAGAGCAGAGAGGAAGAGAACAAACGTTGCAGTTTTGGTCCCAATAGAACCGATTCTACTGGATTATCAGGTGGAAAACATCCTGAATTATCTTTAGTTGTGAGTGCCTGGCTGTTTGTCCAGAGACGGACAGGGGACATGTCCAGCCTGTCCCTTGTCTCTCTCTCCTAATGACTGCTGGAGATACACACCAGCAGCTGAGTCAGTGTGTAAAGATGATGGATGGATGGATGAGTTTTTATTGTCTCAGAAGAGGAAAATGAGTCTTTTAGTCCAGATTCAACAGAGATCCATGGCAACGCCGCGTTTCCCTGGCGATCCTGAAACCTTTAACTGCTTTGTATCCTGACTCAACACGTCCTGGCGCTCAGTCCGTAACCAGAGATGATCTGCTTAACTTCATCTCTGACGCAGAACTTTGTCCTGATGTTTTGGGAGTCAGGTCAGAAATTAAATCTACCGTTGCAGATTTATGCATAGCTGTTTAATATTTAGATGCGTTCAGTCGGTTATGTCGGAGTGGAGACGACTTCCAGGAAGGTTTGGAGCTGTCCGTCCAGCCGCCATCGCAGACAGATTACCCATGATTCACCATCTGGAGGGAGCTGCAGCCATAAATCCAAGGCTATTTGAGAAACGGCCAGCGTTTTGTGTGTACAGTACGCAGCGCTCGCGTGCGCGCGTGTGTGTGGGCGTGATGGGCCTCTGGGCGTGCTGTGATGCCGTTTTGGACGGCTGCCCTCATTCTGATGTCCCCATCGACTTCCTGGCCTACATGGCCGAGCACCGGCCTGTTTTCCACCGCAGGTCGATGGCGCCGCGCCGCGGAGGGTGCTCGGCCTCAGGCGCACACACACAGCTGCACACACACACACAGACGTTTGCACTTAAACACTTACGAGCGTGGAAAACACAGCGGCATCCCTGTGGGTCAAATACGTTCGCAGAAAGACATTCAGGAGAGACGAAGGAGCAGCCAGGCTGCTTTACCAGAAACTTTGTCTGCAGAAAAATGTTTAAAATGTCTGCAGGAGGCAAACGGAGCTGCTGGGATTGTTTCATCACCCAGTGATCACTCATTCATCACTGGGACCAATCATCACTCTGACGTTCTTCTGCCTCTGGAGCTGTGATGCAACACAGACAGCTACAGGATATCAGTTTCTTAAACACTGCAAAAACACAAAATCTTACCAAATATTTTACTCTAGTTTATCTCAGTACAGTCAAAATGAGACAAAACTAACCTGTAGGTAACTTTTCAGCAAGATGAAGGAGTTTGCTTTATGTCAATAATTTCTTAATAATGATGACAGAGTTCTAGTCCTGGTGTCAGATTATTTCACCTATAACTTAAACTAACCTGCCAGTGGAAGTGGTACTTTTTCATCAATATTAAAGAATCATTAAGTTAAAACTTACTTATCGTTAGTTCTGTCTTATTTCATGTGCACTGAGATATTTTCTTTAGAAACTAAACTAAAATAACTGGAAGGTTTTTGTGTTTTTTAGTTTGTTTTTCCTGAATCAGACGGTTTTTAGTGTGAATGTTCCTGATCCGTTCTGAACTCGGGAGCAGACGTCCCGATGACGACGCATTTCCATGGCGGCGCGTCCCACAGAACACTCAGCTCAGCTCAGTCCACTCAGAACTGAACCTGGTTCTGTTTCCACTCAGAACTGAACCTGGTTCTGTTTCCACTCAGAACTGAACCTGGTTCTGTTTCCACTCAGTCAGGCGTTGAGTCGGTTGTGAAGCAGCTGAAAAGCTGGACGTGCAGAGAGGAATGAATCTGTTTTATTCTGTCCATAAATCGATATTTGGAGCTCTTTACAACCGCGGATGTTCTGGGTGTTGAAAGGTCCAGTTTCTGCTCTCCAACCCACTACTGATGAACTGCAGCCGGGTCAGACGATCCCGTCAGCAACAGGAACCAAACTGATCAGACGCTCATCACTTTGCTGAATTATTTCAAATTAGACAAAATCTGAACTTTGCTAAACTTTCCATCTTTTCTTTTCTGCTAGAGAAAATAAAAAAGACCTTAAACCTGCAGAGCAGATCAGATCACATTTTTAATATCCAAAATATAATAAATAATAAGGAAATAAAAACCATAAATAAAATGGATTCTGATGTTTCTATAAACCAAACGGCCCTTCAGAAAATATTTATCATCACATTATGACCTTAAATAAAACTTGAATATCTTGCTGAAAAGCTGCTTCTTAGTCAGTTTGGTCTCATTTTAAGTTTAAGATATTTTCACCAGAAACTAGACAAAAATACTTGGTTAGATTTAGTTTTTTACAGTGTATTTCATGTTGGCTCTATTTGTTGTTTCTTGAGTATAAAAGTCATTAATCAGGACCAAAAATTCATAATTTCTGTAGGAGTTCAGTTGTTTGGTCTAGCCTGCATTCTGCTGCTTTACAGATATTTAAACTGTAATTTTAAATCATTTTAATCAACATGTAAATATTTCAGATTTTACATCAGGAAGAGGATAATTTCTGATTAGCAAGTTAAAAATTAAAAGTAACATACATGATGTATAACTTATGGCAGATTTCAGTGTAGAGCTAAAGGTTATAATAAAATTAAAACAACTCACATCGGTATGAACAAACACCTGTCACCTTACAGGTGAAAAGTGTTGAATCGTTCAGCCAGCTGAGCAGCAGTGTGCAGCAGGTGATTTCTGTCTGTGGTTGGAATCTTGAAACCAGGAAACATGGAGCCAGCAGAAAGTGAAAATCTGTTGGATTATCGATGTTCAGATTATAACATGAAAACTGATGAAGATTAAAGCTCCTCCTCTTCCTCGCTCTGTCCCTCCTCACCCAACATCCAGAGTCGTTATCACTACTTACAGCGCTGCACCGGCTCACAGGGAGCTTTCCGTGTGTGTGTGTGTGTGGGTGTGTGTGTGTGTGTTGTGATGGCTCCCTGGGGATTTCAGAAGCTGCATTTGCTCCTGTAAAGTTCAGCCAGTTACATTTTGCAACCATTTGCAAGGCGGTTGCTACTTGTGTATGGGTGTGTTTACCTCAGTCTGTTTTTCAGATGTGTGTGTGTCTGCATAAAGTCACACACTCTTCCTTTTTATATAATAATTTAGGTGCAGAAAAAGAGCTGATGGTTGTGTTTTGTATGAATTTATGATCCAGAGGAGCAAAGTGGATGTAATAGTGAGTAAAGTCCGATTCTGAGTGCAGCGATCCAGCAGCGGGTCAGCGTACTGCGTGTGTGTGTGGGTGGGGCTGCGTACATGACAGGAATGTGTCGGCGCTGCGGGTTTGGTCCGCCTGGTGTAGAGTTGCACCAAATGTGCAGCGCTGATGCTTCTGGCTTTACGCGCCCGACTCCGACGGCTTGCCTGAGTGAAACCCGAAAGGTGGACGGGTTTCCCAGGCGACCAGGAAGCAGACGGACGGCGGGCTTTCTGCACGGTCTGCCGACCTGAACGGCGTTTGCTGACTGCGTCAAAAACAGATTCAGGTTGGAGTCAGCGCTTCGTCTGAGACAAAGATTTACTCAAGTACAGAGCAACTAACTGCTCAAATTATCAATCGTTTAATATTTAAAAATCATATAATCAGACGGATCAAGATATAAAGTTAAGTGGAAATCTTACTTTAAGGACCACAATTATAATAATTTGCGCAAGTAACAAAAAATACCAAAATAAGAAAAAAGAAAATGTTTCTAAATCAGTTTCTTTCAATTAAAATACTTCTGAAACTTTACAGAAACTGCAGGTGTGTCTGAATCTGCTGAGTTTTTGTTTTTATTCAGTGAGGAGAGAATCCAGAAATTAGACTCAACTAAGAGCAGAGATACTTCACAGCAAAATGACAAAAGTAAAAGTACAGCATAGTAAAAATACTCTTAAAAATACATTTTTTCAAAAATGTTACTCAAGTGAATGTAACTAGTTTCTACCCAGCTCTGGTCTTCAACCAGAAAATATGAGAAACCAATAGTTGCATTTAATTTAATGTTTTTACGTTACTGATCTTCAAAAATATCTTGTGTAAAATGTCACTCAAAATTAAATAAAAACTCCTTCAAACATCAATAATGAGGAATTTACATTTTTCATCAAAACGTTTACATTTTTGAAAACTTCTTTATGGCAGCAGGGGGTCCTGGGTTGCCATGGTTACGCTCTCTGAAGCGTAGTGAATGTTACAGAACATAGACGTGGTGATGCGTTGACCAGTCAGAGGATTTTCCCGCCCGGCGTTCCGGCGCGCCGTCGGTTGAGAACCCTCCTCCGGTTCATAACTGCATTTGTAAACAACGGCGAGCGCTCGGCTTCAGCAGCTGCTGCTCACACCGACCTGCTGGAAGTGCTCAGAAATGTCAGCCGCTGTTTGGAGCGGCGTTCATAAAATCTGCCTCCGATATGGAAATATGGAGCTGCGGGGAAAATGTAATGAACAATCTGATCCGAGGAGGAGACAAACTCTCTGCCTGCACCTGACGGAGCATCTGCTTCCAGTTGGAATGAAAAGTTTATTAGATCTTACAATTTTTTAATCAACTTTCCTCTCATTATTCTTATGTGGTTTTATTGTTTTGGTTTTCTTTCATAATATGAGTTTTAATTTAAATTGTGAGTCTGGAGGCACAGAGAGAAAGTTTCTCCTGACACAAATTTGAGCTTTTTACAAACCAACCTGATCAGAAAACAGCCTCGGATTTGAAACTTAAAGTAGAAAAGAACAAATAAACGTTTCAGTAAAAATGTCAACAGGTTTTCCACAAAGAGGCAGAGCTGCAGCACAACAGAGAGGGACGTTAAACCAGACGGAAGCTGAGTCATGTTTCGGTTTCTAACCTTCTGTCATCATTTTAGAGAAAATAAAAAAGTTCAGTTTGATGGTATTTAAAGATTGAAACAAACTGGAGGGATGGAGGGAGGGATGGAGGGAGAGATGGAGGGAGAGATGGAGGGAGGGAGGGATGGATGGAGAGATGGAGGGAGGGAGGGATGGATGGAGAGATGGAGGGAGAGATGGAGGGATGGAATTAGAGATGGAGGGAGGGGTGGAGGGAGGGGTGGAGGGAGGGATGGAGGGAGGGAGGGATGGAGGGAGGGATGGAGGGAGAGATGGATGGAGGGAGGGATGGAGGGATGGATGAAGGGAGAGATGGAGGGAGGGAGGGATGGACGGCCTGCAGGGTGATTGGATCAATATGACAGATTATGGATTATTGGCAGTTTGATCAATAGATCTATTAGACAATTGATGGATAATTCTTAAATCCGGGTCGTTTCCAGTCTGCAGGAATCCAGATGAACCCATTCCTTTTCCCATTTGTTTGGGTCCTGGTTCCGTTTGGGTCCTGGTTCCGTTTGGGTCCTGGTTCCGTTTGGGTCCTGGTTCCGTTGGGTCCTGGTTCCGTTTGGGTCCTGGTTGTAATCGAACTCATGAGTCTTTCATGTCTGCAATCCTGTAAACTGATTAGCTACTTTGAGTCGGATCAGTACCGACCCGGCGGCTCAGCTACAATCATCCAGAATCACCGACAGAAACTGATATTGACTTTCAGAAGCTTTTTGTTTCTGACGTCAAACAATTTAATCTGACAGATCTGGTCTCTCTGACGTTTTCTGTCTCTTTAGCAGGAAGTTGAGCTGTTAGCCAGTTAGCTGTTAGCCTGTTAACCTGTTAGCTGTTAGCCTGTTAGCTGTTAACCTGTTAGCCGGTTAGCACCAGAGTTTTTTGGGATGTTTTTTGAGCTGCTAAAGGGTTCTGGGCAGATCTGTGTGTGTGTGTGAGTGTGGGGGGGCGCGTGTGTGTGTGTGTGTGTGTCAGGGAACAGAATAGGCTGCCATCATCCTGACAGGATGACAGCTGTCACCAAGGAGACGGGCAGAGGAGGAGGAAGCTGCCTCAGGGGGAAACATCCTCTTCCTCAGACAGGCCCGATGAAGGCTGTGTGGGAATCTGATCATATTTGTGTCGGCCATGTTTGTTTGTCTCCTCTGCTGCTGATTGGTTGCTGCTTCGCTAATTTACACTTATCTTCACATCAGCAATTACAGTGTGTTTTGAGCAGGAACAATGGAGCAGGGGAGGTGTGTGTGCGCTGTGTGTGTGTGTTCTGCTCGCTTCATTAGTCTATATTGTAAAATCAATGTTTCCCATTGTAGTGGAACCTGTGTGTGTTGGCTGCAACACGCTGCAGTGTGTGTGTGCTGTAATGGTGACCCCGAGACGGCGGCCCAGAAGGAGGAGCGCCCTGAGTGACCCGCCAGCCCAACCCATCCATCAGCTCCTCTCTGCAGCGTTATTACAGCAATCACCGCTCTTAAAGCTGCAGCAAGGACCTCTTTGTGCTCCACTCACTCCATCTCTGTGTGTGTGGCGGCGTGTGTGTGGCTGTGTGTGTGTGTTTCATGGATCCTTCTCTTCTCCCTTGGAGAAGCGTGAGGTTATGTGTGTTTAACCCTGGCTAGCCGGCCTCGCTACGCCTAATGGTGTTAGCGCGGCGGAGAGCGGAGCGAGCCGGAGGGAAACGGGAGACAAAAGGATGAGAGAATGAATGTTAAGAGCAGAGAGGGGAAGAGCTGCTGACCTGAGATCAGATCCACTTTTAATCACACTGACAGAGCCGGGCTCTGAACCAACTCATCAATCTGTTACCTGCTTTACTTCTCAGCAGATTCCTCCTGGATTTCCATCAACATCGACTTTATTGTATTCATGCTGCATCTCTGCAGCTCCTCCAGAGTTACTATGGGCTTCTTGTAGGGAGAGGTGACAAGAAAGTATCACTGTTATGATATTTTGTGGTATTTACCAAGATAAAAAGTGAGACATACATATTATAAAATATGTTCTATTTAATAAGTAGCGTGTTTTTAAATCTAAGTAGCATTCAATAAGACAATGAACAGGGACCATTTTAAATGAGGAGTATTGATGTTAATGTGTTTATTGGAGCTAGTTTATGCATGAAGCAACAGTAGAAAACAAGCTAACTTTGTTTCCAGACTTCCTCTGCTCTGACAGCAGCTGCAGGGATTTGATCTCAATATTAGGAGATTTCCTCCTTCACAGCTTGACTCCTTTCATTCAAATAAAACTGATTTAGACGGAATACCTGAAGCAAAAGGAGCCTTTGAGCCCAGGTATTCAGCCACTAATTTAATATCACAGAACGGCCTCTGGAAAGTGTCACCTCACGTCGTATTAATTTAAATCTTGATGCTGGGATTTTGCAGCTTTGGGAAGCAATCAGCTGCAGCTGCCGATATTAAATTTAAATCGCAGCAACGACTCGGTGTAAATAATGCGCTACGGTGCGTTCGGGCAGTGAGTAAAATGAGTTTCATTTTGCTTTTTGTGACCTTTGGCCATGTTTACATGCAGATTGTTGAAGCTAGCGGCTAGCATCCAGCCACTCTGTGGACTGCATGAGGACCAAATCAGGAGGAACATTCAGTTCCTGTGGTTAAAGAAATTGTCAATAAATTGAAAGTTAGACTCCCTGCTGGGAATCTGCATCCCTTCGACTCATCAGCACGCAGGTCGTGGCTTCATTAGATGTGGATCGTCACAAATGAGTCCTCACCGGATCCCTGCAGGAGCGACGAGGATTTAAGGCCTTTTCTGTTTCTCTGGATGTTAAAAACAAACTGTTAGAGGAGGAGAAAATCCCTGATCAAAGAGGATCAACGTTTGCTCTGGTTTATTAAGAGTTGAATCACAATAAACTGTTGCAGTGTTGATAAATGATGATTATCTTCTCCATCTCCTCAGATAATTGAATTTATCCGCCTCTTACAGACTGTTGGGAAGCTGCAGCCGATCATTGATGAAGCTCTAAAGTTATGAATTTGTTGAAAGTAAATCATTTACAGAGAACAGCAGATAATTATGAGATGTTTTGTCTTCCTGCCAGGATATGAATTATACTCATCTTCTGTTTAAGTGCCTGTCTCTTTAAAGCCCACTCTCTTCTGATTGGCTGATTTTAAATTTCCTCTTTAACACTTTTTCACAAAAATAGACCAGGCTAGTGAATCAAAGTTATTACTATTTTCAATTTCTAATGTCAATAGAATGAAATTATCATGACTTTTTAATTAAAAGTGAAACATTTAATATCCTGTTATGCTCAGGATATCATTTATTTATTCCTGGAGGGTGAAATTGTATTTTATTTACAGTTTGGATGTGCGTGTACAACCATCTATCAAAATTGTTTTTATTTTTATTTTTTGATGCTGCAGCAAGAGCAAAGTTTATCACAAATGAACAAACACATCCGTATTTTCAAAATAATTCAACAAAGACAGGCATGTTTTTGAAATCCTTAATTATGTGTATATACAGTATTTCTACATTTTAAAATGAATCATTTAAAGCCATGCATATAAACAATATAAACAAAATGTGGATTTGTTATTTTGCTGCTGTAGGAGCGTCGGTCCAGGCAGATGAAGTGAGAGAAAAACGTTTATTTTGGAAATGAAATGTGAGGCCATGAACGGTGGAGTGTGTTGTGTAAACCTGGGACTGAAGAGTTACTTTCCTAGAACTTAAAAGTTACTTTCCTAGAACTTACAAGTTACTTTCCTAGAACTTACAAGTTACTTTCCTAGAATTTACAAGTTACTTTCACAGAACTTAAACTTTCCAGATTTGTCTTTGGGAATTTTGTGGGCTGCCTAGAAACTTAAATCTGGCTTCTGTAAAACATCCCAGTTTCCCTACAGGTTACCTCCTAGTATTTTTACTGCCAGTTTAATCTTATTCTTCTTTTTATCAAACTTACTTTAATTTCTCAGTTTATCATACGTCGATGAGGTAATTATTGTCAGCTGAGGTTGTTGTAAATGTTTTATGTAAAATAGGGCTGTAATGATTCCTCAAACGATTAGAAAACTCCGATTATTAAAATACCTCCAGGCAAATTATCTGCCTTGAAGTTTGCTTAAATTATGTTTTACTGTTTCGCACACCGTGTTCCAGCCAGGTGATTATTTGTGTTGCACAATGCAATAAATTTACCACCAAAGTTCTGACTATCTGTGCTACCCATCAATCCGTTGTTCTGACAGGTAGCACAGCTCGTCAGACCAACTGCAAACTAAAGCCATTTGTTTACAAGCTGCCTTCATGTAAACTTAAAACATGAAGTCATACAGCAGCTTAAGGAGAACCAGCTTTGATTAAATTAAATTAAATGAAGTTTACCGTAATCTAACCAGAAATAAAACTGTTACTGTTAATAAGCAGTTTGTGACGTCGATGTGTGCGTGTGCATTGCCACACGGTGGGACGGATTGATGGGTAGCACAGATACTCAGAGAGACATCTCCCCACTTTTCCCCTTTAGCTGCTCAGCTGTCTCTGCAGAATTTACCAATACTTTACTTTTTATTTGATTACTAAAATAATCTTTTACAACAGCCCTAATATAAATATATTTTGATCTAATAACTTACTGTCTGTTTTTCCAGAACTTTACTGTAGTTTCCTTTCTGAGGTTTGGACGTTACCGAGCGTTTAATATTAATATGTATTATCTTTTGCTTCATGTCTATTAACTTTAAGTGCAAAACGCTTTAGAGTCGTTGGCTATTCTCCGTCTGCAGTAGAACCATAATGTCCCTCAGCGTCTGCTCTGATTGCTGTAAAATGTGTGTAAGTTGTGCAATCACAGCCGACACATTTCTCCAGGTGTTTGACCAGGCTGCTAATGTAAAGATCAGCAGGGAAAGTCATTGAAAGGTCTGGCTATTCTTAGTGAAACAGGCGTGGGAGCTGCAGACGGACAGCTCCAGGTTAATAGAAAAGGTTCTCAGAGTTTTAGGAGAAATCCTTCCAAGGCGTCCAGATCCCTCCCAGCTAATCATCACTCAGAGCTTTTCAGGTAGTCAGTCAGAGCGGGTCACTCTGTCATTAGTTGGTATTCACAACAGTTGAGTTCAAGCAGAAAGTTTAGTTCAGGTAAGCGGCAGCCCCCCGTGGATGCATGTGAGGAGGAAACGCGGTTATTAACTCCCCTGCCTCTTCTCATCTGGGCACACTTGACATTAGCAGGAGAAAATGACATGCTTTTAGCGGCGGCTGCTCATATAAGAGGGTTACCTCTGTCATTTAGAGGCAGGAGCCAGAGCGAGCTGACAGCTGCCTGAGTCCTCAAGAACAGAGACAGTTTTTCAGGGGGAAAGAAGGATTACCACTAAAGTTTCCCTTTTTATAAAAGCACAAAGTCTCTTTTTGTTCTCACTGGGGTCTCATATGAACATCCAGCATCTTTACAGATAAATTCCTCCTCTGACAGCCTCATTGATTTCTGTGTAACCACTAAGTTAGCACTAATTGTGTCCTTTAAGCTGTTGTACAGCATTGTCACCTGAAAATGCCACCTGAGGAAAAAATCTGTTCAAAACCTTGTAAACTTCAACACCCAGAAACCCTACAAAGGTTATTGTCAATAAATGCCAAAAAGTGTGTTTGAGCAGCGGGACGAATCCAGCAGAGGCTTAAAATGATCTTCATATTTAACTCTTATGATGAGGAAAAGCGCAGCTTCATCTGCCTTTAAAGGCCAACATCTTCATTTCACCACATTACCTTTCAAGTCCTGTTCAGCCTTATAGCTAAAAATAATGTTCTTTATGTCCAAAATAAAAAAAAATGGAAACAAACCTCAGGTTCATAACACTATCAAAGTCTGAATTAAATTTGAGTTCATACGGTAAAGATTCAATGTTTTTCAGTGACCAGTTACTTTATTTATACCTGCAGGTAGATTTGTTTTGTACATCCTGTATCTGTGCAAACACACACTGTAAAAAACTCAACATAACCAGAGCTTTTCACATGTGATGTTGCTGAAGGCTCTGCAAATCAAATCAAGGCAGGAGAGGAAAACTAAAATATCAATAAAATCAAAATAAAATCTGTTGAGTGTTGATGTCATTTCAGTATCAGCAGCAAAAAGAAATTATGTTTTAAAACACCATGTTCTACAAATAGAGACTAAAAAAGAAGAAGCTGAAACTCCCTGATGAAATTTAATGATTGAATATTTAACAACTGTTTGCAACAAGAACTAGACACAGTTCACCACATTTATTGTCATTTATTAAGAGCAAAAGACCAAACCGCTCAGGGGAAACGAGGCGTAAACGTAGTTTTCTTAAAAAGAAAATATTGTTTTTCCATAAAAAGTCACATCAAGCTAATTCTACAGTCAGATGTTCTTCATTTGGCTCAGACACGTAGGAAAAACAATGCTGATTCAGCTAATTACAGTTAGAAGAATACTTTTAGTCAAATAACTTTATGCTCACAAACAGCAACTCCAAGAGGTTAAGCAATCTCTGTTGTCTTTCTCAGTTTTGATTTGCTCTGTTCTTCAGTTACTAAAGAAAAGTTCTGCTTTTCTCTACTTGTTGATTTGTGAATTAACTTATCAGCGTTTTTAAAAAAATAAAACATTAAGACAAATTCTGATTTATTTCCAACATCTGATAATCCCTGGTCTGTAAATGTGTGTCTTCCTCATTAAAAGCTTCCTCTGCTTGTTTCTCCCTCCATTCAGTCCCCACTGGTCTTTAAGTTTGTTTTTCCTCCGTTTTGTTTCGTTGCTGAAGTTGGCAAAGTTTGTTTGGACCAAAATCTTCTTCAGGAGCGACACAAACCGAGGTCCTAAATATTAGCGCCGCCACCTTGTTAAGGGATGAAATGTGTCACAGGAAGCCGATGTTTGAGTTGTGGTTTTGGTCAGAGGCAGCGTCGCTGTAATTAGGGCCGCGGGCGCTGCTAGCGGGCACCGCCAGGCGTTTCTGGACCCGCCGGCGCTGGGTGTGGCGGAGCGCAGTGATTGATGGCGAGTGGTACGGCGCTGGCTGCTGATTGGCAGGTAGCTCTGAGGAAGTGCTTTACTGACTGGCAGACATTATAGCCCCTTTGTAGTTCTCCTGGGAGCTTTCACACAACTGTGTGTGTGTGAGGGGGGGGAGCAGTGACACTGCAGTTAGCATTAGCCTGGCTGTCAGCTCGCTCTTAGCTTAGCGTCTTCATCTGCAGAGGATTAGCATGCAGTGCTAGCCGCCATGAGTCTCCCTCTGATTAGGCGTGATTCATCTGAACCTCCACAGAGACACACACTCCGCCTATCGGCTCATTGTACTGGGAGACGTGTGGGTGTGTGTGTGTGTGTGTGTGTGCGCAGGATGTTAAGCAGATGTTTAGTGAACGCAGACTCATTTCAAACAGCTGGAAGGAGCCACTTCTGGTTGTTGCTCCTGTCCAGCTTAACAACAGAGACGTTGCTGATTCCAGTTTGTTTTATAGGAAAACTGTCTGCAGCGCTTTGCTCCACTGCTGCTGCTGCTGCTGCTGCTGCTGCTGCTGCTTTCAGGATGCATCCGGACGTTAAGTCATTCTCTGTACTAACCAGCCAGTAATACATTGTTAGAAATAACAATTATTCCTAAAGCAAAACTAATAACCTGATCATTTGTACGTCTAGAAATAAGCAAAAATATTCAGTAATCTTTTTCTCAGTTTTGTTCAAGTATTCACAAACAACCAGATTTTTTTTTCTGCTCTTAATAAAGTTTAAGTAGAAGAAAAACCAGCTGCTTGGTTAGCCAGGTAGCCTGACTAACCAAAATTTAGAGACGTGCTCATCAGAGGCCATTACTCATCTGCGACGCGCACACGGACTGAAAACATCACCCAAGGGTGCCGGAGGAGCGTCTGCCAGGAGACTAAAATTTTGACTAAAATTTATAATCTATTCAATCAGAAACAGCTTATTTTGGTGATTTGAATAGGACCTTTCTCCCATGTTTCATGCAGATCGCTGCTGTTGCGTCAGAAACTGAAATAACTGAGTAAATTAGCTGCTGGCTTTTAAATCCTCAAACCTTCCCTGGAGAAACATTCAATCACTGCGGATGTGATGGCCTGATGTTTGTCTAATTAAAGATCCTTGACATGAAAGCGTCACTCAGCAGCTGCATTGATCCCGTGCTGCGGCGCCCCTGCCCTGCGCCTGTAGCTGACACCCTGGGGACGGAGCCCATCATGCCGCTTGTGAGCATTCTGTTATGGAAATGGCTGTTTAGTGCCTGCGGCCTCCGGGGAGCGTCAGACGCATCGCACAAGTCTGTTCAGACCCCGGTGAAGAGATCGGTGCAGCATTTCCCCTGGGTGCTCATTATGGGAGCTGCAGCATCGCTGCTACATTCAGCCAGATGCAGACGGAGTTTCCTGCCGCGCGGCGAGTCCACGGGTCAGGCTGCAGGACTCAGACTTCTGATGTGATGCTTCAGGGATCAGAGTCTAATTTAAAGCTCAGTCTAAGTTTTAATCACTGTTACTTCTGTTTTTGCAGAATTTACCTCTTAACCTGATCGTTTAACCAGGCCTGTCGGGATGAATCGTTTTTTGGTCATTTTGTTGTTTTATTCTGACGTTTTTGATGGTTTATTGAAACATCAGTGAGAAATCTGAGAGGAAAAAGTCAAATTTCACAGTTTGATCAGAAGGAAACCAGGAGCGAAGGAGCAGATGGAGGGTGGGATGAAGGAGAGCGACAGAAAGAGAGAGAGCTGCGGTGGGTGGCAGACTCTCCTCCGGCACCCTTGGGTGGTGTTTTCAGTCCGTGTGCGCGTCGCAGATGAGTAATGGCCTCTGATGCGTACGTCTCTCTTGTCTCGTCCTCCATCCGTTTCATCATTACATGCCATCCATCTCCTCATCCGTCCGCTGGCTGTCAGCTCCCTCCGTTCTCCTCCGTTCTCCTCTGTTCTCCGTGTGCAGCCGTCCTCAGGGTGTTGGACTTCCTCCCCGCCGCTCCGCTCCTCACCTGAGCCCCAGTTTAATTTCACCGCCGCTCACGCACTCCTGCACACACACTCCATCATCGTCCTCCTCGACACACACACACGCTCAAACTCAGAAGGAGCCGTCAAGAGTAATAGTGTTTATTATAATTTACTGTACCGCCATTGTAGCCTCTGCTTTCTCAGTAGGAATCATTATAGAGATTACATAATGGGGGTAATTTTTCTTGTGGCGTATGCAGCGCTGCGACGGCGCTACACAGTACTTCGGAGGCGGCAGAAACCCTATTAGCTGAAGCTGAGGAGTAAATGGGTCCGGTGCAGTCTGGCTAAATCAGCGCCTGTTAGCCTCCCTCTCGACTCCTCAAATCCATGTCTATTACTCTTAACAAACCAGAATGGATCCAGCGTATTGATCTGTTGGCGAGGGAATGCTCTCTTTGTTCGCCAGAGAAAGGCCGCGGCATCGCTCGGATTCTCACACTAGGAAAGTAGGAAGTAAAGCTTCAGAGCCTCGTTGGCTGCAGATTTCCTTTAAGGTGCAGAAGTCACCGTTCTACAGGGTTAGCTGTTAGCTGTTAGCCGTTCTGTCATCAGGCTGGATAGAAATGAGTGTTTGATGCTGCAGCTGTCAGGAAGGACCAGCAGCTTTTTCACTGTTTCAGGCTGAATTTGGTGAGAAGTTTCCGTTTTCTCCATGGATTCCTCCCACATCCGTTACGAACCTGAGCGGTTGCTATGGAGACCCAAAGTATTGTGCAAAACCTAATTTCTTTTCATCTAGAATTTCTTCTAACCCTTAAAATGATTTTAATCACTAAAGATCCCACTAAAGGGGAAAAACGTGCATCTACTAATCCATTATTAATTTATATACCTTCTTACATTTAGTTATTAATAAATATTGATAGATTTTAAATATTGATTATTAATGAATGATCTAATCTACAGTCTGATTTTAAACAAATAATTTTTTTTTTTACAGTTTTAAGATTGAGGAAGAGAAAATGTTTTGTTTTTGGAAAAATGATATATTTTAAAACAAGAAATCTTTTTACAGTCTAATGAAAAATCCTGTCATGATATTTTTATTATGACACTATTTGCATCTTAGTAAAATATTACTAAGATGCACGTTACTCATATTAGTTATGTTAATTGCACATTGGTTGCTCCATATTCAGAAGACGTTTATTTTTCCGGCCAGCCTCAGTCCTAAATGTGAATTTAAATAAAAACTGTTGGTTTTAGACCAGATGAGACTGAATTAGTTTTCCATCATTTATCTGTAAGTTCTGTATAATTAATTATGTAAAAAATATTTAGCTGCATATTTCTATTTTCTGCAGTTTTCTTAATCTATTCGAGTTTAAGAATTTAGTCTCCAGGTTAAAAATCTGATGGAGTAACTGACTCTCCTGTGGGGGTCAGAGGTCATCACCTCCCTGCTGATGATTCATGGACTCTAATTGCTCTGACAGCATCCATGTTGGAAACTTTCCGTATGCCAGCCAGCATGGTTTGCATCAGGTTGGAGTAATCTGATAGCCTGGAAGACGTCGGGCTCGCTGCGGCCGCTCAGGTGTCTGACCTCCACTCCTCACCCAGCAGAGCTGCTCAGAGGCCATTAATTAGAGCAGGATCCTGCTAATTAACACACAGGCGCTCGTCTCTGCCGTGCTCTCCACTCTCTTTACGTCTGAGCTCCGTTTAATGCGCCCTGTTTGATTTGCCCTACTGAAGTAATGAGTTTGGAAAGCAGACAGAAATTCTGAAGTGTGCTTTGGAGGAGCCTGGGGATAATTTGAAGTCCTGCGGCTGGGAGTCAGGAGCGCGCTCGCTCGCATCACACCCACATTCGCGTGGAAATAACACACTCGCATACGGCTGTTTGTCTTTTTGTGTCGATGTTCCCAGCAGTGGAGTGGAAAGTTTTCTGCATGTTGGATGTTCTGTGCATCTAACTAAATCAGAATCTGAGAAATCAGAGCAAAATAAACCTTTTTGGTTTTAGTGAATTGCTTTTATTCATAGTTACTCCATGTGTGTCCTGAGACATTTAGTCAAGTCACTCGGGAGAAATCTGAGTTATGAATTTAGATGTGTTTGCCTGTAATACTTCATATGACTGGGATATTTTAGTATTTTAAATCTGGTTCCCCAAAGCTAACGCTGATTGGTAAAGGACCATTATGTTAAATCTGCAGTAGGAGATGTAAATTCAAGGTTCTGGTTCTGTTTGTATCATTTCCTTTAGCTCAGCATCTGCATCTGATTAAGTTTTAATAGGAACAAATAGTGGTGAATGGCAGATGACTGGACCAAAGCGACTCATTCCTCCTTTGGAGAATCAAAAGCTCCAGTGGTTTGATTCAAAGGCTTCCATGTGTCTGGGACTCTTCACCAGTAACACCAAACTGTTCAGGAACTGGTTGACGTGCTCCCAGATTCCCAGGTTCTCCTCCTGGTGACCTAAACTCCTCCAGCTGACGCCTTTCTACGTGGAGGAGCAGGAGATCTTCCCAAAGTTCATCAGCTCATCTCTCAGGATGACCCTGCACCGTTTTCATCATTCTAGTTGCTCATATCTTAGATTCTTTAGGCAGAAACTTCTTTCCGGTTGAGGACCAACCAGGGGTCAGCCATGCTAGTGCGCTCTAAGTTCAAGAGATGAGGTCTTCCTAAACAAGTTACCATTGTCTCCAAAACCAGACCTTAAATCCTGACTGCATACTTTATCCTGGAGTTTAGATGATAACTTTGAAAAGTCACAGTTGCAGTTCAGCCTGAAAGTAAAATGTTGATATTAGTCAATTAAAACTAGGGCCGGGACTTCTAACAGATTCATTTCAATTATTTTGGTGTAATTAATCACATTTTTTAAAGATATAAAATTGGACATCCCAAGGCAGAACCTTTGTATTCACGTGTTTCTGGTACACCCGTAAATCAGACGCACAAGTGACATCTGCTAACATTAAAGGCCCATAAAGCTGCTGGGTTTTAATGTCAGCTTCAAACCAAACTGATCGGACCATGGAAAAGACTACTGTTGTGCTAAAAGCAGTTAGCTTATCAGCGCAGCTACTAAACCCTAAAATAGCATCTCAATGCTAACCATGTAGCTAATACTAACATTTCTAAAGAAGCTCCATGAATGATCAGGCCTTCCTGAAACACTTTTCCAAGCTGATGGTTAAAGAACAGATTAAAAACTATAAAGATATTTGTTATTGAACTCATGTGTTTATTTATTCAAAGATTTTGCAGCTAATTTTTTTTAAAATTAAAAATATTGCTTACTTTGCCAGTATAGTTTCAATTAAAATGCAATAAATTAATAATAGACCCTGAAATAAAAATTTTAATCAGCGTTCATCACTAGCAGCAGCTTTTTTTGGTCTGCTTAGTTTTTTTAGATGTCACAGATAAAAACAAAGAACTTGTAGGTAAAATTTGACAATCTGAACTCTAGATTAAGACAAAACAGCAGCTTTTATCTTGAAAAGCCAAATCCTGCTTTCTAAACAGCACCAGATGTGACTATGATGTGCGAGTGGTCTGCAGGATACTGTTCATACCAGACTGTCTCATCAGAACAAAGACCCACAAACAGCCCAACCTCAGGCGTCAAGACAAAAGTTAAGTGGAAACAAACATTTGGAAAAATCTGGATCCGAATTTCTCGACCCTCGTCAGCATTCAGATCTCATCCTGGACCAATGCAACTGTGTGATGTGTGTTCGCCTGCAGGAAGAGAGACGTAGACAAACAGGGATGGAGTGAGCAGAAGTAGATGATGGGTGAGAGCTGGAGAGGCAGCAGCGGGAAGGAGGGAGACAGAGAGGGATGCTTCATTAAACATTTAGAGGGATGGAGAGCAGACAGGCCGCTCCATTTTTCTCCTCTTACTGTTCAGGAGATAAGACACAGAATGGAGGTCTGCCCATGCACCAAAACACTCCTCTGTTTGTATCTGTGTGTGTCCTGTCACACTCAAATCCACGCCTTGTCCCTGAAGGTCTGAAATAATAGCTTGGAAATGTAACGGCACCCCTAAATAAAGCGGCATCAGTCACGCCGCGCGTAATCCGTATATCACAACGCACGCTAGACAAACACCCGGGGTAATGCAATCCCAAGGTTAGCTGGAGGAATATAAGCAGCTGGATCTGTCTCTGCCAATGAACTGGAGTGTATTTACCCTTGTACACACCTCTGTGTATTGTCCCATTTAGCACGGTTCCCACTCATGCATCCTAATGGCCCTGGAGAGCCAGAGTCTCCACTGTCTGCTATTAGTGAGCAGCAAAGATCAATGGGAAGCGCTAGCCTGTTAGCGCCTCCCCATTCAGAGCCACTGAGCCGTGGCTAACGCCGCAGCCGCCGCGTTTTGCTCATGAAAACGTCTGAGAAGCGGGGAGGCGCACCTGTATCCCCTCCGCCGCTGCAGATTGTAAAGCCGAGCGAGAAGAGACGAGAAGTTGTACAAAGGAGCCTTTGAAGTGTCGGACTGCGTCCGCTGGGAGGGTGTTAAAGGGCCGATTCGCTCAATTTACGCACAAGAAAACATAGTTTCTCACTCGCCCTCCACTGATCCAGCCATGTCGATAGTTCGGGGATTATTTCTGAGCTTTTCAAATGTTTGTTTCTCAACCTGCAGCTTCTACAGCAGTAACATGGCTCAAAGCACTGAAAGCTTGTACTCAACAAAACCTGAGGCAATATCCCAGAAAATTCAATGGAGTCCAACTGGTTATATAATGGTGCAGTCAATTATCTCTGGTTTAGATTATAGGCAAGAGAATCCAGACTGGTTGCACTGATAACTGGACAGACAGAGTTCATTTTCAAAGGTTTGACATATAAAATGGTTTGACCAGTTCAAAGATCTCAGCTATGTGAAGAATCCAGATGAATCCAGTCCAAAGTGTTGATCTGGGTTTGTTCCTCACCTCTTTACATCCTCAGTCCTTACATTTCATACAAAGTTGACAAGTTTACAGTAGGAGGAGCTTGGCTTGGTTCACACCATCCCTGTTCAGTCTGCTTTAATCCAACTCCAGTCTGTTTAAAAACCTGGTTCGTTTGGGGAAATGTGAATTTGTTTTCTTGGTCGAACTCTGATCCGCCTACAGAGTTCGAAGCCTTTGGGTTCGGTTGAAGTGAACTCTGGTTCGGTTTGAATGCTTATGTGAACACCAAGCGGACTGGAGACCGCTCAAAAAGCAGGAAGTGGACTACAGCCCAGGGCATTCTGGGTAAAAACAATCAAAGCTAATGTGCTAGGCTAGCGCTAGCAGGAGAAATGGCTCCTGGTCTTTTGAAATCCTCCAACACTAAAATCTGACGCCTCCATCTTGTTTCCATCTGGTGAAGAAGGAAGTTGCTCTCAGTGTCTTCAGAGGTTTTTGTGTTGTTTCCTTCTGTGGTTCTTGGTGCAGCGCCCCCACAGGCCAGGAGGGGAACAGGTTGGTTTTATTCAGAACCACAGCAGCTGGAGGAGGAACAAACTGATCCCAACCGAGTCCACTGGACTGTCAGCCTAAAGGTTGCAGAACTGATTGGTTTTTCTGGCTCCACTAGTTGAGATTTATTTTGAGTCACAAAAACGACTTCACTCAAAATCAACTTTTTGGAAGTTTATGATGTTTTATTTGCATTGTCAAGATTTACAACAAAGTTCAAGTGAAGAACATCCATCGGTTTATGTTTACTGATAAATATGATCATTTATCTCTGTGCATATTTACACTGAACAGCTTCTGAAAATGGCCTTTTTATATACGTATATAATCATTAGTTCTGAATATGTCATGTTTATAAGTTATTACCCGCTGCTCTTTAAGGCAGATCTTGGGTCAAATGTTGCTATAAATTAATAATTTTTCACATTAATCTCCTTCTTCTGTCTTTCCATTTGGCTCATTGTAGCAGAATATTAGCGTTTAAAATGCGCCTTTTATGACACCATAAAAGAAAACTCTTCAAATCTTTCATTTGCAAAACATTTTAAGTGCTGAAATATTGAGTTTTCAGAGAAGGTTGTTGTTTCTGGCTGCTGAATTAATTGAATTGCTCCCAATGCTCAAATCTCCACACGTATGCGTCGAAGGCCACTTGTTCATTTGAATCATTATTACGAGGAAAATGTATTATTAGTATGTTGTGTAAGCATCTACTTGCTTCTGCAGAAGGTTTCTCTGCTCTCTCATGGATACATTTCTGGAAAAGAAGCGAACTTGGACCAAAAAATGAAAACTGGCAGCTAGATTCAGTGGAAAAACTCTCACGTTTGGCCCCTGGAAAGCCACATCAGTCAAACCTTTGTGTTGACTTGACAGTGTTTGCATCGGGGACCTCACAGAGACACCGAGCTCACACACACACACCCCCACACCCCCCCCCCCCCCCCCCACACACACACACACACACGCATGTGAATAATTAGACGAGCCCTCTCCCCTCCTCCCCCCGGTCAGCATATGTCAGCATATGGCTGCCTCCGCGGAGAGGCTGTTGAACAGACTGATCAAGGTTTAATTTGGCCCTGGAGGGGCCGGCCGGGGACGGAGGGCAGAGCGGGAAGGAAGCAGGGAAGGAGACGGGAAGGAAGCGGAGGAGCAGCTGTCAGCCTGAACTCTTCCCTCCTGTTGACTCAACCGGTGATGTTGCCTCGGTCGGTTCTGCCGGGCCGAACACACGCGAGCGTCTGCAGGAGACGAAACATCCAACCACACTGGACCATCTGTTCCAGCTCTAATTGGTATGCATGACAATGTTTTTCCAACCCATAAAACCTAATGAAAATGAACACCCCACCCACAGTAATGCCCCTTAATGCTATTATCCACTTCTTCCCCACCTTCATCTCACCCAGCCACTCCACTAGCAGCGTTTCTGTTGCATCATTATACCTGTGGGCATCAGGCTGGCAGAGCCTCCATTCTCTGGGAATCTCTCAACCCAGACTGGGAATTGCTGCATTTTATGAACTGATTGTCAATGTGCTGAAAGCAGAAGAGGCAGATGGTCCAAAGAGGTCAACGCAGGAACTTTACTAATTAACAAATAAACCACAACCTTTCTGATTTGTGAAACATGTTGGGCAAGAAGATGCCTTGAAGTTTGTTGGTTGAGAGAGAAAAGAGGTTTGACCTGCAGCCGGGGTCATCATGTTACCAGAATACTTTCTGTCTTTGATCAATTTCTTTAAATCGGAAAAATCTGAAGGCCTTCCATCATTTTGACGGATTACTTGGTGCAGACATTTTCAATTTTACACTAAATCAGTCGATAAAATCAATGTTCCCATCTGAGCGTCCTCTCTGATCCGGACTGAACGAAGGAGACGTTCACACCAGCTCTGCTCAGTCCGCTTTAATCCAACTCCAGTCCGTTTGCGTAGAAAGTCTGGTTCAGTGTGAACGCTAATCGACCTCTGACCTCTGGTCCTCCAAACCTCCGTCTGGGTTTGGTTGAAGTGAACTCTGGTTCGGTGCGAATGCATATGTGAACACCAAGCAGACCAGAGACCGCTCCAAAAGCAGGAAGTGGACTACGGTGCAGGGCATTCTGGGTAAAAACAACCAAAGCTAACATGCTAGGCAAGCGCTAGCAGGAGTCTTTAGCAAAAGACTAAAGAGAAATTCTCCAACCGCTAAAATCTGACACCTCCATTTAGTTTCCATTCGGTGAAGAAGGAAGTTGCTCTCGGCGTCTTCAGAGGTTTTCTTGTTCTTGGTGCAGCGCCCCCACAGGCCAGGAGGGGAACAGGTTGCTCATAGGGTTTGGTTGGTTTGATACAAAATCAATTAAGACTGAACTAAAAAGGAAGGATTTAATTCTGACACTAAAGTTTTAATTTAATTTCTCAAACATGTTACAGAATTTCACATTCTGCACAAAATATTTAACAAAATATTCTAGATGAAACTGCAATGTTTGGAGCATTTAGGACATGCTAACAAAAAAAACTATTTAAAACGACAGAAAACCAAAGAGAAAGCATGAAGGAGAGCAGAGTATGAACCGAGCCGGGTAGCGGGGTGTGTGTGTGTGTGTGTGTGTGTGCGTGAGGAATATGTTGTAGATGTGGACAAAACGCCTCGGTTGTGTTTTATTTTTAAAAGGAGCCTGAGGTCAAAAACACAAATGCGTTCAGTTGCAACCACCGTGAAATGATCTACGAGGCAAATTACAGAGCAAACAAGAGCTTACAGATGTGCTTTCTCACAGAAAGAGGAACTTCTCGGCTGCGAAAGACTTTTTCTTCCTCCCGTCATTCTGGAAGCGAACACAAACATCGCCCTCCCTGCTTGGGAATAAATCAGTTTCCCCTCTCTGTCTGTCTCCTCCGTGTTCCACTCCACTTCCTTTTGCTGCCAGTTTCTCTCCAGAACCACTCCTTCCTCTGTAGGTGGCATGGTGTGTGTGTGTGTGTGTGTGTGTGTGTGGGTAATAATGGTTGATTAAAGTATCCCAGCCCGTCTGAACACCTTCAGAGAACAGGTGCACAGACCATTTCAGCAGCTTTTCCCTGTTTTTATCTGCGCTGCGTGAAAATAGCAGCCTCTCCAGATGCTAATGGAGGCGATGCAAAGCTTTTGTAACCTTCGTTCTGCAAACGGCACAGCGGTTTGCTCACAATGTGGCAGAATTGGGCTGAAGCCAGTTGAATAAATGGAGGCGTGTTGTTAAATCAGTGTTGTTCGCTTTGTGGCTACATGGCTGACCTTATCGCTCCGTTTTTTTACCTCCGCACCCTGTGGTTTTCTGCTCCGTTGTCCCTGTAGAGGTGTCACGACCGGCGTGGATCAGCGCGCCGAGGGGATTTAATGCCACAAACTCAGCAGCTCCAGACAGAAGCGACGCTTTGTATCATCAAAACACCCAGAAATATGAAATTCATGAAACTCTTGTTTGACACATCTCCATACATAACACTACCCTGAGGTTAAATAATCTCTAATCCTGTATAATCTGGTATTTATATGGACCAAATGCAGGAATATTGACCTCTGACCTGTGGCGAAACGATTAATTGTTATGATGCGATTATTCAGATAATCGTCAATCAGTCAGCGGATTGACCAATCATGGCTCACTTTGACTTACCACAAATTATTCACTGAAACACTAAAACTTTGGAGTTTCAATCAAATAGTATCAAACTTCACCTAATTAGTCATTAAAATGCATTAACTTGATTACTAATAGCTTCATTAGCGATCGTACGAGTGACTAGTTTCCATACAACCAATGAGAATTCACTGGTTAAATAAAATGTTTGATTCATAACCAGGAAGCTTTATCGTTTAATTTGCGTCTTTCTGACCTCTCTGCTGCCTGAACAGTTGTTCTTGTTGCTGCTGCAGCACCGTTGTGGTGCTGCTTTGTGGCGCAGCATTAGTCAAACGGGCCGTCGTCCCTGTCGGCAAGTCAGATGATGACTTCTGGCAGAGCGCTGCCACGGCGGAGCGATGCCAAACAATCAGAGCCGCTGCCATTTCAGCTCCGGCCGCGCAGGCGCATGCAGCGCGGCGAGCTGCTGCTAATTAAGATCGCAAACACCAGAGAACGAGTCCGAGCGGCGCAGAGACCCAGTTTTATTTCCCAACCGCAGATAAGAGAGGCTGAGGAAGCGCCCACCTACCTGACACCCAGCGCCCCGAGCCACTCTTACCCTGCACTTTTTGTTCCCACTGCGAGGCGATAAGAGCAAGAGGAGAGGAAGAGGAAGAGCAGAGGAAGAGGAGGTGGAGAGGAAGAGAAGAGGAAGTGTGCAGGAGATTAGGGGGAAATTTGCTGCTGCTGCTGCCTGGATTTGACCAATCTGCTGTTGAGGCTTTAAGATGCTTTAATTCCTTTTCCCCTTCCTTCCCTCCATCACACACACACACACACACACACACACGCACACACACACAGAAACTCTCAGTCATGCTGATGTGAGCTAGAAAGCATAATTTAAGGAAGATAATTCAGGGACCTGCTCTGTTGCAGCAGTAGGGAGAAGGTTTTCCTCAAAGTTAAACTTTTTATCAAAATATTGGTTCCAGATTACTACTGATCACATCCGGGTCAAATCTGCGCCGTCTGACCTCAGAGCGGCGTTTTTTATCTGCAGGCAGGTTCATCAGCAGTTCAGCCGCCGCTGCATCAGAAGCTGCTGGGTTATCACTGGATCCCCGACTGGGATCTGATCCAAACAGGAAGTTCTCCTTCCCAGTGCTCAGCTTTTAGGAAGTCACAGTAAATAACCGGATTCACCGAGACAAATTCAACCCGAACAATGAGGCAGAGATGAAGTCAGCTGTCATGCATGGAGATAATTCAGGTCATAAAGTGTTTTGTGATCCCAGGGATTTTTGTTTGGATGAATAATTCATGACTAAAAAGCTGTGAAAATATGGAAAATACCAGAGCTAAAGGCCACAGGCGAGGAATAATCTGGGTGTAAGAATATTGTCTTATTTTGTGTGGAAATTATTGGATAATTTTTTAGAATTTCTTCTTTTTCTCCTGACCTCTTCAACTTCCAGCTGTCAGCTTCCTGCATGTTGATACTGGTTGAATTTTAATGACCAGATCAAACATATCAGAATTACTAACAGCTATAAGAAGAACATGAACAGAAATATTCATTTTTAAGATTAGTTTTTCTGCAGCTTCCTTCTGCAAAGCCTGTTTTGTTTATGTCTGTTTAAAACAGAAAGTTCATTATACAGTCAGATTCACAGATTATTGATTCCCAGTTGGCAAAACGTTAATTTAGGAGAGCAAGCATGTGGCGACAGTGGAGAGGAACAGCTAAACAGAGACACAGTGAGCCAGGAATTTCTTATGTGAAAGAAAAAAGTTAAAGGGATCAATAAGTGGCTTAGTTTGGAAAATTGATCATTTTGAGTGTGGGAAACAAAGCGAATTTAAAAAGTGCAGAAAAAATGCAAAAACATAAATGTGGAGCAGTAGGAGAAAAAAGCAAAGTGAGGAAAAGTGATCAGTAGGTTATTAAACTTTACCTGCAGCCAAATCATGAAGACAGATTTCTGAAGTCGGTGTCGATAAAAAGGTTTAAAAATGTCCACAGAGTCGTTCATATCTGACAAAAAACCCAGGAAGTTTGAGATTAATTTCACAAATTTACAAGAAAATACCAGGATAGTCTTTAGTGTCAAAAGGTCAAGAACGTAGGAGAAAAATTTGACAAGTTTCCAACATTAAAAGCATGAATGTAAGATATTAAAATTGAGATATTCTCTTCTGAAAATCTGGTATTTTGTCGCAATTCTGTTAGAGATTACCTTAAATAGATAAAACCTTCAACGTCTATGAAACAAAAAACAACCAACCAAACAAATATACATATCTACAATAATCTAAGAATGAGAATACATTAAATTTAATATGAAGTCTAATTATGGCTGTGAATGGCATCATGGAGAGCTCAACCACAGGTTTACTAGTAATTGTATTTTCAGATTGATTTAAACTATATTTAAACATCAGATTAGTAGTTTTAATATTGTAAATGTTTGCCTTTAATCGTGCAGAATTAATTTTTTTCTGTAGTTTATAACGTTTCGACATCTGAGAAGTTTGTTTCTTGAAAAATATCAAATTAATGTCAAAGCTTGTAGGTTTTTGGGTGAAAATTTACAGTAATCCAAAGACTGGGACATATAAACCTGCAGCAGAGTTTCTGGAGGAATCAGATCATATTTGATTTTTTTATTGGTGTGAATTTGCAAAAGCTGAAAATACCAGCCTTAAATGAGTATAAAATAATGAAATAGCTGCAGAACATTTGGTCCTAATCAAAGCCAGCTGACCTTTATTGGTCACAATCAGCATGAATCTATTTATCATCGTTACTTTTAGCTCTTCATGACCACTTTCACTCCGGAGGGCGCCGCCGCCGCCTCCGCATGCGACGATGTTCTTCACCCTCTTCTTCCTCAAGGCTCCTGGGATCGACGTGAAAAGCTGCAGCTTGTATGTAAAGAGGCGATGAGTAACGTGTGGAGCTGCTTCACTCATCAGCGTCTGTCTGAACAAGCCGTCAGCTGCAGCAGTTTGATGCAGCTGAATCACAGACATGGTTTCAATGCTGATGTTTCTGCTGGATTCTGGCTTGTTTTGAGTCTGAGCTGCAGAAATAGTGTGAATTCAGGAGTGATCTGCTCAAAGCTTTACCTATTTCCAAGGTTTGTTTAATGTATGTCACTGAAAAGCACTTACACATTAAACTGAGCCGTGTTTACTGAGGAAGACTATAAAGACGAAGGATAGAAAATAACCGAGTTACTGACTGCGTCTCTGAGGAACGAAGAGACGAATACATTTTCTCCAAGGCTCCAGCAGATGCATCATTTCTAAATACCTGACTGACATTTCTGCATGTTTTCATCAGTTTTTGTAACATTCGTTCCCAGTTGGGTTTTACTTTGGTTGACAGAACGACACTCTGCTGTGTCATGAAGTTTTCTAGCATCTGGACCAACTTAAACCAGCCAAATCACAACATCTCAAAACTAAACGTGGCATGAGATCCACTAATGATGCTGAGCCTTTTCACACATGCTCTTATTTTGAAATAGTCTGTGAAGTTTGGCAGAGCTGCATTGCTTGGCATTAAAGCTGCAGTGGTAACAGAATAAGCTCCTCCTGGCGGTGAGCGAAGCTCCGGCTGCTGCTTTCTGATCTGCGCTGAACTGGATCATCTGGTCCGCAGGTTGAAACTGGATCATCTGGTCCGCAGGTTGAAACTGGATCATCTGGTCCGCAGGTTGAAACTGGATCATCTGGTCCGCAGGTTGAAACTGGATCATCTGGTTGAAACGGTCAGTCGTTCTGCACCGTGTTGGAAAACCTTCACAGTTTCTCCTCAGTTTTTCATCCTGAAACAAATCTGTAGCTACAAGCTAGTTTAGCTAACTTCTATAAACTACACTTTAAAATTCATTGTTTTCTGTTTGGCTTTTTTTTGGGGTGTTAAAAAATATAAATGATATAATTTTCCATTCACCTGAACTATTTTGAGTAGCACACTGTCCATCAAAATAATGTTTAATAATGTTTTGCTATGCTAGCATGCTAATGCTACTTTTGGACAAAAATAAGCAAACAAAATTCACAATAGTTTCTCAAGACATTAAAAAGGATCATTTTCACGTCAACCTGAGCTGCATTTACACAAAAAATGTAATAAAATCATTTCTCAAGAGTTTTTAATTTTTTTTTTGGTAAAAATTTAATCTTATTGCAATTTTGCTTGAGTTGCTGATTCTGAAATATTTGTATAAGTATCAATATGAGGTTGATCGTCAGTAACAGTAAGTCTGTTTCTAATGTATTAATGCATATTATATACATTTGGTATTTGAACAAATATCCAAATATTCAGTTTTTGTTGGATTCGGGGATTTTAGCTTTTCTGCTTGGTAAAACCAGAGGAACTATTTTAGGTTTTCATCTGCATTAAAATGATTAAAATCTATTTTGTCTTGGAGAAATACTGAAATCATTTTTATTCAGGATTTATTCTGTCCAATAACATGGAAAATATTTTTCATTTTGAAGGAAATGTATTATTATTGGTTTTACCGTCACTGATTGTTTTATATTCAATTCAACCAAGAATAGTTTTGAGAAAAGGAAAAATCTGAATTGGTCCAGAAATGTTTAGCATAGTGTTTATTAGAGTTTTATTAGAACTCTAATAAAATGGTTTTAAACATAAATATTTGCTTTAATTTGTCATAATGTGTTCTTCTCACACAGCGGCAGAAACAAACCGATAATAAAACTGACTGGATTTTAACAACTATCTTATAGGCCGTTTAATTCATAGAAAACAATAATCCATATCTTCTTTCCTGGACCTAAAACATGAGAAAGGAGCCAAATGAGACGCGTTCCCCTCGCCGTGTGAGTGTCTCCTCTCATTAGCGGCGGCGGCGTGCGGGAGCTCGTTAGCGCAGAGCTAGCTGAGCGTCAGGGCACCGGTGCAGCTTCATTAAGCAACTGTGACATTTATCTGATCGTTTCTCTGCGACACATGTGCTGCCACGTCTCCATGGCAACCACGAACGCATAGACACTCACACACATGTAGACGTTTGAGGCAATCACACGGTCCCGCATCGAGCCGAGCCTTTCAGACGGTCACAGTTATTCGCAGATACAAGCTCCATCAAAGCTGCAGCACAGAAATATTGATAATGAATCTATGAAATGTGCTGCAGCCTGCCAGAACTGCACCTAATGTGGGTGGAAAACGGTTTATTGTGAAGTTCAAGTGATTCACAGGCAGCACACACTCCCTGGTTTGGCTGGCGCGGGGCCCCTGGGAGCCGGTCCGCTCCTGCTGTAAGTCTGTTACAGACTGAAGGTGTTCCACATAATTCAGTCACTACTGACTGACACGCGTTTAGTTTGGCTCACTAATTCGCCTTTCACTGTCTGACAGAATAAGCTCCACCGCGGCCGTCTGGGAGAAAGCGACGCTGCTTGTGTTGTGAGTTGTGCTGAAGTTGATCATCGTATCTGCAGTTTGTTTTTTACAGCAGCAGAAAAGTCTGGAGGAAATTAGCACTTTTCAAACCGTTTCATGCTTTCAGGCGGAGCTGCTCTGCTGTTGAGGGGCAAATGTAGCAACATTTCCTCTTGGAGCACAAAGTATTCATTTAAAAACTGAAAAGAAAAATACATTTTATTCCTTCAACCTTAACTTCAATTCTCAGCAAGCTAGCTAGTTTTGCTAACTTACCAGAACTCTGTCATGTGTAGTGTTGCCTCAAAAATATTTACGTTTTGTTTGCTATGAGTTGGACTGTATCTCAAAAATATTTAGTCATTCCTCCCCATCATTACACGTAGGTGTTGGTCACTTCCCTTGCTACAGATGTAAAACATTCAGCATCTAGCCATGCAGTCACATTACAAGCATGAGTGAAATCAATCCTGATTGGTGCAAAAAGTCCAGTCATGGACGTTCCTCCCTCCTAAATATTTAAAGTCAACTGTGAACTCTCCAAACATCATGTGGATTTCAGATTAGCTATATTTCCGATCTCAACACCATAAGGCTGTCCAACATCAGTGTCTGACCCCTCATGCACGTCAGGTTTCCCAGTATTATTGGTTACGTCGTATCGGGTTAAACTCTTGGTACCATCATTCAAAAACTGCAAAGAAGATATTTGTACGGGGGAAATGCTTTTTCACAGAATTGGAAATGCCGTCAGTGTTCCTCTGTTTTTTAACAAAGAGGCTGACAGAAACTAAACAGAAACCGATGAAAGTATGGATCCGTTATGAGGACTAATGGATTCATGACTTCTGTGTTTCTCTTTGTGTCCAGATAACAGTGATCAGGGTGTTTGTCTCTGTGTGACGGCATATCAGTGAACAGAGGTGTGTAGAAGTGTTAGCAGCTGACCTTGGTCACTGTGCCTCCAGAGAGGGAGCTGACGCTTCTCACTCTGCTTGTCAACAAGATTAGATTCCCTGTTGGCCTGTTACACGCCCCACCAACATGCTGCCAAGGAGCGGCGCTATGCGGCGGCCCGGCCCGCCGCCGAGCCGTGTGTCAGTGCATGAGGCGGGGTGTGTGTGTCGTGTGTCTGAGCGTGCTGCAGTTGCAGGGTTAAGGAAGTCGGAGAGGATGTGTGCTTTCAAGCAGAAACAGAAGGAAGAAGCGGCGGGGGATCAGCGCAGCCAGCCTGAACTGCAGCTCGTGCGTGAACGCATGTGGGATCCGTGTAAACGCACGTGTGCTGCTTTCTGAGGGGCGCCGCACGCTGAGCTCTGAGCTGTGCTTACTCCTCGCCCCGGCTCATCTGCACGCTTTTACCTGCCTCCGTCTCTTCCCCGCTGGCGGATGCTGCACATTTCTGTCCTGCTGCCTTTTGGACTCCAGCTGTGAACCAGGCCAGCAGAGGGGATCGCAGCTGGTAAAGGCTCTCTGCTGCTTGTTGCAGTCACACTTTCTTCTTCTGTTTGGTTTATTTCAGCTCCAAATTCACTTCTAGGCAACATGAAGGTTGTATTTTTACATGAAGGTCATTGCAGGACAGTTCTTGGAAAACTTCATCATAAATTCTGCGCATGTTTTTTTTTTCGTTTAGATATTCTTCCCGTTTTCTGAGCTGTAAATATCTACTGGGAGACATTTTGAGCTTCCAGCATGCTGATAAATATGGAGCCCTGGCAACTAGTTTTTACAGATTAAGTAAATAAGAACTGAAGTTTGTAATATTTGCACAAAGTTGGATAATTTGTGCAGTTTTTCAATTCCAGAAAATACATCAAAGGTTTACAAAATAAGACCTAAAATTAAAATAAATACCCCCAAATGCATTCATTACACTTTAAAACTGATTACAGACTAGAAACACACTGCTGTACCCCAGATCAAGGCTTTTTAGATATTTTAACTGTTTTGTTTCAGACTTTGTCAAAAAGTAGCAGCGTAACTTAAGGATTTATCTTTTAGTCTGGATTTCTCTCCAGAAGTTGAAAGCTTATCCGCCTCACTCCTCCTGGCGGTTTGTAGGATCCAGATTTCTGCTTTTCTGAGGATCAGAATAAAGTCCAAGCAGCTGAATCAACCAGATCTGTTCATCTCAACAAACTCCCAGTTCAATGTTGAACCAGAATGGAAATTCAGAAAATTTACTGAGATTATTTGGTAGATTATGTCATGAAACCCTTACTGTACAGATAAAACCAGTGATTATTCTGTTTATGATCATTTATGTCAGTAATCCAGCTTGAAATGACACATTTTGATTTATTATTTCAACTATCTGCTCTGTTAATTTTGACAATTATGGCTGACAAAACTACAGTGAAAAAGCATCTTTATCAACAAAACAGGTTAAAAGGTGATTACTGAAAAGCCAGCTGTTCACAGTACAGCTTAGTTGTCTAAGCGTATTAACGGAAAGTTAAGTGGAAGGAAAACCTGAAAAGATATAATCAGAGACAACTGCAGCCTTGAGAGAATTGTGACATAAATCCAAAGTCATTGAGGATTAATAGTTCAAACACCAAACATACATTAATATGCCTTAATGCACTCAGTGTTAGCGCTAGCACAGAAGCTAACATCCACAGCCTTCCTTATTCTGGGAAGGCTGTGGATGATTGGATTCAGCCAATCAGCACCAAGGAAAAGGCTCGAGCAGCCAGTAGCGTGTCAGTTAGCATTTCTCCAAGGTATTTCAGCTTCCAAAGCTGCATTTTCTTAGCAATATCTTAGATAATCTCAACAAAAAACACAGAAGTATTCAGGAGATTGTAGAGAACATTTCTGTATTTAATATCTTATGAAAACTTTTGATCTTTATTGAAGCTGAATTTTGGGTTTTGTCATTAACTCTTGAGAGATAAACAAATAACACTTTAAATGAAAAGGTTTAATTTCTTTTCAATTGACTTTCCAAAGAGATTCAGGTTGATATGAATGTAAATATCTTTATTTGTGTTTTTCAGTGGATTCATGATGTCATAGAACATTTTTCAGTGGTTATTTCAACCTCCTGTTGGCTCCTCCTGCTAATCCAGTCCAATAAAGTCATAGATTACTTGTGAGTCTGAAGGTGTCTCGCTGTATAAACTGCTGAGGATTGTTGCCGAGTTGCTGTTTTAAGGAGCCTGGAACAAAAGGTTTCCTGGTCAGTGGAGAGCAGCTTCAGCTCGGCTGAACAAGACTGCTGTTTGATGCGTCAGATGTGGGAATAACAGCCCTCAGCAGCTGCTTCAAAGACCCATCCAGACACTTTCCTTACAGTGTGACCGAGCACACTGAGTGTAGCTCAGCCGTGGCCCCAATGCTGCAGGGAGACTGGAGAGATGGAAGCAATACTTAAGCCATTAAGGCAGACAATTGGCTCAAATTGAGAGGGAGAGATAGAAAAGTAGGGAAGAGGAGGGAAAAAGGGAGGGTGATGGAGAAGCCGTGGCAGCAGTGGATCCACTCAACGACTTAATCTGAGCCCCAGGACACTCTCCTGCTGAGCTTCACACATTTCCGCAAACATGCAGTCGCACACTAAAGCTCCTCCAATAACACCTTGTCATTCTTGGCCACAGGGGCGCTCATTCCTTCATAGTTAGGAAGAGTCGCCTACTCCAACCACCTCGGGAGAAGATGGAGCATGCAATCTAGACAAGATAGCTCTGTGAGCATTCGTACGCCTTCCGGCTTGCGGCGTGAAGCTATTTATTGTGTTCGCAGGCAGAGTGAATGTTGTCCAGTGTCCTGGACGAGGAAGGCGCTCCTCTGACACTGGCTATTGTGTTGTGGCCCCTCGGACTCGCTCGGTCCCCGCAAGCCTCACAAACAGCCAACAAAGAGGGATTGTCTCCTCTTACGTTCCTGAAACATCAGCTGTGTGTGTCAGAGGGTGAAGGCATGATGTTCTGCGGTCTGAACTCGGCGACCGCCGGCGCTCCTAAGGTCCAGTCGTCTTTTGGGAACATCAGCTTCTGATCGGGACGCAGCGACAGTTTGCGACCATTTCGTTCCTTCCCTTCCTCCTTCCTTCCTTCCTCCCTTCTCTCCTTTCCTCTCCCATCAGCCACAACCCGGCGGCTCCCTCCGCGCCGGGGCCTGTACGATTTATCGGACAGCTTAGTGGGTAGCGGTTATTGCCCTGAGGACAGTTAGCGCGGGTTTGGCTCGTTGACTCCCCTCCCCGGTCTTGGCGTTTTTATTTGACATGTCCTTTAGGTCGTTTAAGGAATGGGGCGTTTCTGCCGAGCGCCTCGGCTCTTTCTGCAAAAGATGGATGGCCCGCGTTCAAAGGTCTGGATGTGTTTTTCTTTCCTTCCCACCCAGTCTTTCTTTATATCTCTCTTTACTTTTCCCCGCTTTCTTCCTTCGCTCTCACTCTGTTACTCCTGCTAAGCTTTATAATGTGGCATTAGTGTTGTCAGCGGGCCAAGCCTGGGATTTGGCTTTGCTTTTCCCTCTTAAGATAATGCAATTCCTCTCTAATGCCCAGAATAACAAAAGGGAAAGTAGAGCAATAAAGCAACATGGCTATTGACTTGGTTTCATCAAATTGGTTCGTTGCCATTTTAAACAGACCACAGACTTTGATGGCTGTGTGTTTGTGTGTGTGTGTTTGCAGCCATTTGAGTCTCTTTCCTGGTGCATGCTCTGTTGCCTTCTGCAGTCCATCAGGCCTCGGTACCGAGAGTCTTTCTTCGTCTTTACACATCTGAACAAAGGGGACCGGCTTGCGTTAGCATTCCAGACTCATTGACGGACAAGTGTGTTTTGTGAAGATAAGTGTTGTTAGTGTGTACTGGAGAAGGGTGAAATCACTTCACCTGGATTTTCTATGCATCCCTGATGTGGAAATGCAGTGATGGGGCATGGAAGTATCTGCTGCGCCCAAATCCCCCATATAACCAAACCCACCAACATGGCTGCCATGAAGCCCTGAGGTCATCACCTGCACAGCTTCCTAGAACCAGAAGATACTCTGGTAGGAGAACCAGAGGTCTAAACTATTACTAGTGAGGTGTAAAAGGCTGAACTCCCTGATTTGGTCACCTGACAGCTCAGGTGTGCAATTTGAAAATGTTGTATTTGGTTGGATTCCATTTCTTAAACCTTCAACAAGGTTTGTGTTTGTTCCCCAGAAATTTCAGTTTGCATTGACACAACATCTACAAATCACTGATGTCAAACCAATCTCTGCTCTATTGGATCAATATCTATTGACAATGGAGAACATGAAGCTTGTTTTTGTGTTCAGGAGCTTGGTGGCCTGGTGCTTTAGGTGCTTTAGGCCATGTTTACCCTCCTCTAAGCAAGTGACCAGAGAAATTCATTCATGTGAAACGTCAAGCTAGTGACACAAAAAATGGCTCTTGGGTTCACACCAAGTGGCGAAAAGTTTTTTTCTTTCGCTGTTGTTCGTCGTCCCTCATTTCAAATCCATCATCCTGCTGGAAGACGTCATGAAAAGACGAGTCCGCTCTGGTTATCAAAGATTGGAGATGTTAGCAACAACACTCTGCTGGGCTGTGGGGTTTAAACGATGGCCAAGAAGCTGAGCTAATCCAGGATAACAGTCCAATCCATGATCCGTAGTTTTCACCAAATTCTTTAGTGAAATGTTTGTCCAAACTGTTATCGTCGGGTTCTGGTCGACTTGTAGCCTCAGTTTCCTGTTTGCAGCTGACAGGAAAGACGGTCAGTGTGTCCTGCTGCTGTGGCTCATCTACCAGCAGGTCGGCTGGTTGTGAAATACTAAAACAAACCAGATTCAGCATTTCTACATGCCTTGCTGCAGCCAGCTGCTGCCATGTGATTGGCTGATTTATGGTTTGCATTAACAAGCAACTAAATGTGTGTACCTATTAAAGTGGCCTGTGAGTGCATTCATGAAGCATCTCCACTTCTCTCTGCAGTTCGTATGTTTTTATGGAGAAACAGCAGAAGAAATGGTGAAGGTTTGTATCGTGGCTTTGTTGGCGGTTGAGGAATGAAACTGGAGTTATTGACTCTCTGAAGATCCGTCGCTGCACCGCAGCCTGCAGAAATCACGTTTAGCATCGGAGTGAAGTCAGTTTGCTGATGTCGGGTCAGTGAGTGTAGAAATTGCCGGCTTCAGGGATATCGGGCGGTAAAAGCGGAATTGAAAGCCGCCTCGCCCGGCAGTGTGGAGCCGCGAAGGAACCCGAGAGTTTTATTAGTTTGGTTCTGTCCCTGTTATGGTGTGAAGAGGCTTTTTCACTCCAAATGAAACTGTTGGATTTGTTCTCCAGATTTGAGATATTTTGCATTTTCTAAGATTCCTGAGAACAAATGATCTCCAAGGTTCAGGATAGAAGATCTTCGTCCTGAGGATTTTCTCTGTTTTAACTGTGTGGGAGTTTGAAGCATTTCTCAGATCTGCTTCGGTATTTAAAATCGCTGCAGGGAGCCGGCAGGTAATTGATCTAATTCTTTCTGTTTGACCTGAAGCGATGTGGGACGGCTCTGATAGGGACTGAAAGGAGCCGTTAGCTGGTCGGACTGAAGCGAAACTGAAACCAAGCTTCTCATTCTGCAGTCCGTCTTTTTCTTTTTGACTTTTTACCACTTAAACCAGAAACTTATGTAAATTTGAGGAGCTGCTTTCTGACCCCAGGAGTCCACCACTGGTCCCTCCCTTCTGTTCTGCTTTATTTCTGTAGGAACTGTGACTTTTGTTTAATTGCTTCATATGTGGTCGGCGGTTTCTCTGAAAAAGATTATCATAACAAATTTATGCCGAATCCCTAAAACTTCATTCTGGTATCATCACAAATTTATTCTTAAATTATTCCTATTTATATCAATAGAAAACTACTAAAAGAAACAAATGATTTAAATGATCTGGAAGGAGAAATTAGATCTGGAAAGAAACGCCTTTAGCACCAGAATTTTTTATCCAGTTAAAGGTCGTAATAAAGTCATTTTATGAGAAGTTCTACACAAATATAATGGTTAAAATTAAAATGTGAAAGTTATGCTTTGGTATCGGTTTTACAAATAAGAAAATACTTTATTAGACATCAGCATCAAATCAAGGACTTTGAAACGACCGAGTCTGTTACACTTCAGACATTAATAACTATCAAAACTTTGCGTTTTTGTCACCTTTGGTTTGGTAACATTGCAACTTTATTTTACCAATATTCTGACTTCATCTCAGTCTGTACCTAATATCGCTCTGTAGCTAAAAGCACAGATTCATTCAAATCTGCTCTGTGATCCTTTTCTGTGTTTTGTTTTGGCTCAGAAGCTTCTGGCGCTTCTAGCCGTCATGGAGGATCCTGATGTTGCAGCTGTTGCATTCTGGGACGTAACATTGTGTGTCTCTGCTTGTCCGACAGTAACGGCACGGCCGGGAAGATGAACGGGGCGCTGGAGCATTCGGACCAGCCGGACCCGGACGCCATCAAGATGTTTGTGGGTCAGATCCCGCGCTCCTGGTCGGAGAAGGAGCTGAAGGAGCTGTTTGAGCCGTACGGCGCCGTTTACCAGATCAACATCCTCCGGGACCGCAGCCAGAACCCTCCACAGAGCAAAGGTACACACACACACACACACACACACCGCTTCTTACTGCTGGTTCTGAAGGGAAAACAGCGTTTCCATCCAAACGTGACGCAGAACCACTTTCACTTCATGGATGCTCAGTGGCTGCTGTTTAAGAGCCAATTCCAGGATGGTTAATGGCTGAACACATCATATACGTGCAAAATTACACAAGCCAGCTCATATTTTGTGGACCATTTGAAGACAAAGACGCACCCTGACAGACTTGCAGAGTCAATTGTGCGAAAACGGCGTGATTTGCTGCTATTTTCCCTCCCATTCCCTTTCTCTCTTTTTCCCTTTGATGAATTCGTCAAGTGTGAGAGCAAACAATAGAGACGGCAGCAACAAATGGGCAGACAATGGTGTTGCCATATTAACACGCGTCAGGCAGAGTGGGTGCTGATGACACTTGTGATGAGACACGGGGAGTGGGAGGAGAGACTGACAGGAGGAGAGACGTGACGCCTCCGTCCAACTGCTAACCAGATTAATCAGGAAGACAAGCAGCTTTTACTGCCCATTTCTGACTCGACTCCTCATAAAGCATCGTGTTTATTCACCTCTAACCTGCATGGCTTCTTTTGTTTCTGGTGTTTAAACTTTCCTAGTTGCTTTTTTTTTGCAGAATCAGTTTAAAAATCTAAGTATATGAGGGATAAATTTGGATGCTAAATATCCAGAGATTAATTTCTTACACGATTCTTATGAATGGTTGATGAATGATTTGATTTTTCACTCACTTTGTGGAAATTGAAGCTGGAAATGGCTTAAAAATGACAGAAAAATTATTAAAACTCTTTTCCAATTTGATTATTACTTAATTTAAGGTAAAAAAGGTCAATGGCTACGGAGGGCCAAATATGCCACATTCTAATAAATAATGAATGATTACAAATTTATTTATACGCGTCATAGTTCAAATAAGCTACAAATAATTGATAAATAAACTTTTTAACATGTGGTTATCAGTTATGAAAATAAAGTAACTTTAGATTTTAGCAATAAATTATGGGATGTTTGCAACTCCGTAATTTCTAGGTTTTCTCCAGAAAAGAAAACAATTCAGGTTAGAAATCTTTTGTAAATACTTTCTTTTGTGGAGATTGTTGTCATTTATCAATCATTGATGATTAGCTCCAGAGATAGTTTATTTATTTCATTTTGGCGTTTTTTAGCCTGAAACAGTTTCAGGAGTTTTCTCAGCTTAAATTTGCAATAATTATCTGTGAGATGCTCACAAGTCGTAGAGACAAACATAAGAATAAGATGGGAAATACATTTTAAAATGAGGCAAGATATTAAGCACATGAAATTCCACGATTACCTTGGGAGAAGCAAAGCTAAAGTTTCCTTCAGTTTTAATAGAAAATGGAAAAAAACAAGTCCTGCCTTGAAAAACTCCCAGGAATCCTAAAGGCGTTGATGTAAGATTTTCTCCATTCCTCCTGTGCTTGTAAAGCTCGACATTCTGCAGCAGGAAGACGGTAAAAAGTGATCAAACCCAACCGACAGGTGTTCAGATCCTGTCAGAGATAATCCAGGTTCACTAGTTTTTACCAGCAGCTGAGTTTCCCTTTATGTTCTGCCAACGGCGAAAAAACTAAATATCATAATTCCAGTGATTCTATTGAACAAGACATGACATTAAAATCACATGAGAATAAGTTTGTTGATGCAATAAGTCATTAAAAGCACAGCAGAGACAGATGTAGACCGTTCTAATCATAATTCAGCCAATCAGAGGAGACGTTGGAGTGACAAGCCCCGCCTACATTGTGGGAAATTTTATCAACCTTTTCTAAACTGTGATGCTGTGAGAGCTCTGATGGAGCCGGCGGCACATTGTCCAAAAAAACCAAACCATCATCCTCCCACCACTTCCTGTCGTCTTCTTCAGCGTTTCCGGCAGTAGTAACATCCGGTTGTTGATCATGTGACTCACAGAAAGTGTTTGGATACGACTGAAACTCCTCCTCATCCTGGGACAGAAACTTGTTGTTTCTGAATTGAGTGAATTTATTTTTGAATCTAAATGTTTCGATGGTTAATAGAAACACAGATCCAGTAAAACTCAAAAGTTGCTTCAAACTGGATCTAGTTTCCTCTTTCCTAAAAGACGCTCCCTCTGCTCCTCACGACTGATTGATTTATTTTCTGGCTTCCTCTGAGTCATTTGAGCCAACGCCGGTCCGACTCGTCGTGTTCCCTGGATGTTTGTTCTGGCCTTCGGATGGCCCCGCCTCCCCGGGTTGAGCCTCTTCCCTCCCCGTCCTTCAGCTCCATCAAATCTCCTGCTCAGTCTTCAGCAGCCTTGAAATGAGTTGTTTTTATGGCTGATGAGTCAAGAGCATCGCGTCGTCGGTGGGGAGCCACATATCATGCTTTTCATTCTTCTGCTCAAAATGACATTCTCTCTGTCTCTGCGCCTCATCTTTTCTTTTCTGAGAGGTGAAGGCGTTGAGAGGAAGTGTTTTGATTGAGCTCTTCTGGCCTTGTTATTCTCTGCTGCTGCTTTCTGCTGGTTAGGTAAGCCGTTTGGCCTCATCTGCCTCCGCCTCACTGCTGAAATTTCAACTGTGGCCTCTCCAGCTCCGCTCTGTTTACTTTAATTTAGCCACAGTGCTGGGCGGAAAAAAACATTTGGGGCAAATGAGCCCTCCTGGTTCGCCTCACGCTGACCCACAGTCTCTGTTTCGTGGTAAAGTAGCAGCTCGGATCGGTGCGAGCTCGTTAGTGTCGGTTCTGTCTGCATCCTCATTAGTCGCCTTTTCTGTCATTCCTGAAAGGAACCTGAGCAGCAAACGGATGAAACAAACGCGACGTGATAAAGTCTCTCTGAGGACGCCTGGACCGGATCGTGGGAAAACAAAATAAATCCTCGTTAAATTCTGGGAAATTAGTGTTGTGAGCTGGATTTGAAAATGACAGCGCTGCTTTTCTGATTTCGTTCTGCGAGCAGAAGTTAATCTGATATAATCTAACTTAATAAACAAGAGATTTGATGTGAACGGAAGAGTTATTGTTTCTGTAATGCCGGCTCACATCTCTCCAGGCACTGCGAAGGCTTCATCCAAGAAAATAATCGTGTCAAACCTTAAAAATCACTTAGACGTGTCTCTCTGCACTTGTCGTTTTTATACCTGAAAATGTTGTTTTCTTCCATCATGCAGCAGTGAAGAAAACTGTTTTCCAACGAGTTTCTCTGGATTTCTCTTGTTATTTTGAAGATTTTTCTGAAACTTTGTTAGTATCGAGCTTATAAATTATTCATCGTAAATCTTCGTGTTAAATTGTTCATCGTTTCGGTCGCTTTAAGGTGTGAAAGTCGAGGCTGCGCTGCAGCTGTTAGAAAGATGAAACCTCAACGTATTTTCCAATGAAGCATTAAAGAAAAATATTTAATACTTGTCAAGTTTTAATGCAAGATTGTTTTTTATTTACAAGTCCGGAAGTCCAAAACCATAACAAAATTTTTGTCAGAAATGTAATAAATTAGATTAATAGACATTAAGTCCTCCACTTAATTTTGTTTTTACACACAAATAATTTTTAGTTTGTTCCTGTTAGTTTACTGACAGGAACAGAGGGGAGAAAATTTAAAGCTAAATGTAATTTAAAAACACACAGTTCAAGAAAAAACATTATTAAACATAACATTAGTTTGAATTGGCCCTGGAGTTCCACAGGGTTCAGTTCTCCTGTTTTATGTTTCTACCTCTATGCTGATGATGCACAGATGTTCATACAAGTTTCTTATATTAATTACTTGAATAACTCAGGTTTTGTTTTACCTTTAGCTTTAATAATAATTGCATTAAATGTATTTACATTTTCCTAAGCATACGTGGATATTGAGAGTGACAAATAAAAAATGGAAAGTAAATTTTTGATAAATAAAGACTCAGGGGTGTCAAACTCCAGGCCCCAAGGGCCGCTGTCCTGCAACTTTTAGATGTGCCTCTGCTGCACCACCTGAATAAAATAATTAGGTCATTAGCAGAACTCTGGAGAACTGATCCACACAAGGAGGAGGTCATTAAGCCGTTTCATTCCAGTGTTTTGTACCTGTGGCACATCTAAAAACTGCAGGACAGCGACTGGAGGACTGGAGTTTGACTCCTGTGTATAAAGCGAAAAGCTTTGGATGGGAAGACCAGCTGTAAAAACCTTTCAGGAAATGAAGAATCAGAAAAAACTTTAACTCAACTTGACGGATGTCCTCCTGGTAGAATGAGTTAAATCATGTTTTATCTGGCTGAATGCTTAACGGAAACATTTGGAGGTTTGTTTGTATGAAACTGAGTTTGAATAAGGTCTGACCTGATCCAGTGATGATTGCCTGATTTCTGTTTGTACCGTTATGTTTTTATAGAGCCAAAACACCATAAAAATGTGTTAAAATTATTATAAATTTGAAGTTTTCACCAGTTACATCAGTGTGAAATCACTCTAATCCATTGGATAAAGTGTTAAACATGTTTCTCTACAAAAATATGTTTTAATTTGACACGAAATTATTACCAGATGTTGGTACAAACCAAGGTATTCTGCTCATAAAAGTAGATCACAGCAGATCTGTCCATAATTACTGGTATGTGTAATAAAGTGGAAAGGCTGAAGCTTTTAAAACCGAAAGAAAAGCAGCTGAGAAACGAGAAAACGACTGAATTCTCCTTCCTATCAGAGCAAATTCCCAGCAGCTGCGATTAGCGCTGATAAAGTTTCTCTTTAAGAAGCGCCTCATCATGAGTTCAGTTTTCCTTCTCAACCTCATTAATGTTGAAGTTCCAGATGTTTTTCTAAACTTCTGGATAAGGAAGTGAAAAGACGTTTTTATTTTCTGCACTAGCTGCTCTGCTTCATTATATTAGATACATGTAATGGATTTGCTGCTTATTGAGGAAATCCTTTGTTTTCTCAAACTGCAAAGTATAATTTTAAATCAGATCTGGACCAACGCTGGATGAAGAGGAGTAAATAAATGATTAATTAAAGGATTTAATTCCCACTGAAAGCTTTGGCTAAACTACAGTTTTTCTCATCAAACCACTAAGTGGTTATCAGTGGATTGGTATAATCCTCCACTCATTATTAATTTTGTCATCTGGTGTCTGAGAGCCTGGAAAACCAAATTCCTGCAGCAAACGCCAGTCGTTTCCCTAAAACCCAGAAATATCCGGATCGCTGCTTCGCTTCCAAAAACACAAACTTTAACTGATCTCTTTAAGCCTGTTTAGGTTAGTTAGAAGCCAAAATTAATAAACTGCGGGAGTTGATTTGGACGTGAGCTTCGTTACTTTGAATAATCTCCCAGATTTTCCGGTTTGGTTCCAAAGTGTTAATTGGGTCCAACATGAAGCTGCTTTTCGTTGTTGTTGGTAAAATCCCAGGTCTGTTGTGTATATGTGTGTGTCTATGCCGACGAGGAGAGGCCAGGGAATATTGGTGGCGCTTGTGTTGGTTTAATGTGTTTGGAGTTAATAACCAGATGACTGGATGAGCGGTGGAGGAAAGAGGAGTGAGTGAGAAATGGAGCAATTTGCCATTTTGTGCTGAAAGAGAGACAGAGATGCAGGGAGAGATAAAGAGAGAATGAGACAAGGAGAGCCAGAGGGGTAAACAGAAAATGGTCCTCTTGCTAAAACACAACCTTAAGCTCCATGACGGGTGTGTTGCTGTGTGTGTGTGTGTGTGGGTGGGTGTGTGTGTGTGTGTGTGTGTCGGGGTTTTGGCAGAGGATGTGATATGTCATTTATCTTAATGATGCACCATAGCCCACATGAGCTGCTGAGACACACACAATAAGTTTAATGTCTTCATTAAGTGGCTCTTTTCTGCACCAAATTCTTTGTGCACAGCGTGACCTGGAAATAATTCAGAAATATGGAAGTATGAAAAATTAACTGCAAGCCACATGGAAAGCAAATACATCATGGAGGGAATATCAGGATGCTGCAGATCCAGCCTGCAGGTAACAAGGAGGTGACGAATGTTTTACAGCAGAAGAGAAAAAAGTTTTACAGGAATTAATGTGAAACTGCAAAATCTAAATTGCAGGAAGTCAATTTTTAAGATTTTTGGAGAATGTTTGGAATAATATCAACATATTTTACCAAGCAGACATGTCAGATTGTGTCATCAGGGCCTTAAAATGACATTTATTGTCCAGTTGATAAGACTGGACAGGCTTTAGAGATCATCACAGGTTATGATGTGAAGGCTGTGGGCGGAGCTACAGACAGTATTAATTTCACAGATTATATTTTCTCCACCATGTTGTTTTGAAAACAACGAGGCAAACCGGAGAGCTGGGCAGTGAAACTCCAGTGGTTGAGAAATTAAAAGGTCAACAATAAAGGAGAAATAAAAACATAAAGATAATCAAAGTTAGACCAAAAATGAGCTCTGGTTGTTTTCCTGCTGTTAAAACTAGAACATCAGAACTTTTAGTACTAATTTCATATTGAGAAATTACAGTAAAAACATCATTTCAAACCAAGCAGAGGTCCTGGGACGGATCCCAGTGGGACTCCTGCAGGGACAGCTGGACGTTTGATGCTTTTCAAACAAACAATTCTTAAAAAAGAGAAAGAAACGTGATTTTAACGTAACAGTGGAAACATCGGATCAGAAACGTGAGGTAAACGTTCGCCACGCCTGAACTCCATCTCCTCTTTAGCACTTTAACTCTTTTTTGGAAAAGCCAAAATCTACCTAAAGCAAGAGTAAAAACTTATTGCAAAGTTGAGGAATGTTTTGAATTTTGCTGTTTCTGATGCAGCAGCTGAAAACACACATAAAGAAGAACTAGATGAGAAAACAGTGTGATTTGAATTTTGATTTGAATTCCTGAGGAAGGATTTCAAAGTGAATCAAAGAGGATTGGAACCACGAAAAGCTAAAAACCATAAATACTTCAGACACCAAATGTTTAACACACACAGTGGAAACATATCAGTGCAGAAGCTAATGTTACTGTTATTCCTAATTTCTGATCTCGGGGTTTCATCCTCCCAAGCTACACTTTTTAAAAAATATTTCAGGTTTGCTCTTTATAAATTGAGGTTAATATTGTTCAGCTTGTTTGAGTTGATCACAAATAGACATCCTTAATTTTGCTTTCTCACATCTAGCTTTTCCAACCAGCCTTTCCCATCAGATGTTTGAGCTAGTTTGTTGTTAAAACCTGCATCTCCCTGCAGAAACAAACCAACAGATGAAATAATCTCAGACTGAACCTCAAACGTTTGACAGAAATGTTGCACAATAATCTGTTGGTCTGAACGCCGTCCTGCTGCCTTTGACTTAAATGTCGTTGTGATGTATAGAAGGAGATGAAAACAGGAATCTGGTGAAAACTGCAGCCATGATTCCAGATAAACGCTCAGGCAGAGAATAGAGCCTCTGATTCCCGATCGGCTCCGGTTCCGCGTCCAACCGCCTCCCCCCGCTCCGCTATGGCAACGCCGAGCGAACGCCGCTCCGTCCAAAACAATTATCTGCTCTAATGGATTCGGTTGAGACGGGGCCGACCTGAGACGGGGGACTGATTTATTTCATTCTTTCCTAAAGCAGAGCGGCCAATTATATTGCCTTAACTAGACGTTGGCTTTTTGAGTCGCTACCCAGGCCCAATTACAGAGCAGCTGCAGGTGGGTTTTAATGGGAGCTTTTTTTTCTGTGGATTTTCAGCTCATCTGGGTTTTTTCCGGTTTCTGCTGCTGCATGGCTCAGCGACGGGGAGATTGCTGCTTGGTTATGAGTGAAGATGCTTTGTGGAGCACTTTGGGTCATCCAGACGTTGGCTTTGGTTCCCAGAAAAACGCCTCTTATTGTCTCTGCGGTGGGGGGGGCTGGTGCTTCCTCGCCAAAGTAACCAGTGGATTGTATAGATTTGTGAAGTGCTGTGAGTTGGACCGAGTCCCGCGTTAACAGGATTAGAACGTCGGCCAAACGCCCGTCAGAGAGGCGCCATTGTTTGAAGCCTTCCACTCATCCGCTCTGTGTTTCTCCATCGGTAAATCTCTTCTTTATTGCTCTGTCAGATCCGGACTGCGCTCCCCGTCATTCGCTGTCACTCACAAATTACACACATTCAGGGGCCGGACGCCGAGCGGGGAGGGACACAACTGGCGCCACCCGGAGGCTGTTAGCGCTGTTAGCACCCGAGGCCGGGTGCTAATAAACAGCCTCCGGAGTTTATTGTGGAGGGACAGAATAAACAAAGTTTTACTGTATTATAACTAAACAAACCATAATGTAACCGTTCAGATAAAAATAACCATGTTTATTACTACAAAATAAACAGTGACGTCTATAAAATTTGGAGTAATTATGTTCAAATTTGCATAAACTTTAGCTCACATGTTGCAGAAATCGAAGGTTTCCGATCTCTGATGTCTATTTATTTAAAGTCAAGTGCAGTCAAATTACTTTTATAAATACTTTGTTCCCCAAAAAGTTACTCAAGTGAATGTAAGCAGTAAAACTCACTAATGAACATACAGCAAAAAATTAGACCAAAATATTCCGTTTTTCTGGTTTTACTCTTTATGTTTAAGTAAAATGAACATTTTACTCTATGAATTACTGACAACAAGCAAACATTTAATATTTATTAGCAGAAAATAAGAAATGGTCAAAATAACAAAAAGATGCAGAGCTTTTAGACCTCAAAAAATGCAAAGAAAAAAAGTTAATATTCATTTAGAAGCAACAACACTGATGTTTGAACTCAGGAGGTTCAGAAATGAATATTTGGTGGAATAACCACCAGATTCAACAGGGTTCAGTGCAGAGGTCTCTTCAGAGCTGCAGACAGTTAGTAGCTAACAGGCTTAGTGTGATATATTATCATTAGCTAGTCATCATTTATCTGCATTAATCAACTCAATTTGTTAATTTAGGGGGGGAAACTGCAAAGTTCTGCACAGCAGCAGCAGGTTTAAAACCATCTGAGTGCTCATGTAGTGTTTAAAGGCGGCTCGGAAAAACACATTACGACATGTTGACGATGGATTTAACTTTCGTAACGGCTGAACAGAGTCACTGGGAGACAGAAGGCAGAGACACAGAAGCCTCTACTGGAGCAATAACTGAAGTTAGCAAATGTCAGGTAAAAATAACAAAACAGTGTCCAGTCCAGGGGGCCACAGCCCCTAGTGCCCCCCGGTGCCGCCGGGCCTGGGCACTTCCCCCACATTTAATACCCCCCTCCCCTTCCTCTGGACCTGCAGGGCTTTTCCCCATGTGCTGATTCAGCCTCAGCAGACTCAAACCTGCAGCTGTAATAAGAAAAAGAAGATTTTAACACTTAGAAATAAGAAATTATGTAAATTTTTCAAACTATGGATACAGGATAATTTCATCCCCTGAGACCTGCAAATATTACTCTAATAAATCAGAGGCAAAGATTTCCAACACTTACTGGCTTCTAAATTTCCTGTAGATAAACTCAGCCTGAATAATTACAGCCTCGTTTTGAGAAAAGTTTTTACTTCCAGGACAATCTCAATGAAAATCTGCATCAGTAACAGAGATTATTAATCTGTTTGGATTAGCAGCAACCTTAAGAGATGCAAAAACATCAGAGGAAAGTTTTTATTTTAAGTTCAGCCATTTGTTTTCTTAATAATTCATGTAAATCTTTTATTTATTTATTTTTCTGTTATTTGAACAATTATTCCCTCTGGGAGGATTTTTGCCTGATTTTTTATGTTGGGACAGTTAATATAATGCGTAACCATGGCAACAAGGTGTTTACAACAGTAGGAACTGATTAGCATCTCAGAAACTTACATAAGACCTGAACTTTGACCGTCCTGCCAGCCGTGTTGGCAGCATCATGATGTGGGGCTGCTTTCCTGCACAAAGTAGACGAGTTAAAAAAATCCTTAAAGTTCACCAGAAACCTGGACAGCTTGAAGTTTAGCAGGAAAATGAAACGTTTCCGGGCCTCACTGTGAAGAAAGTCCATGAATTAATCTCAAACATCCTAAAGACAAAGTGATCTAAATGAACCGTACCGATTGTACCTAGAAGATTCAGAGCTGGTTTAGTTTGGTCTCTGAAGTATATTTAAATAAATATTAGTGGAAGTGTCTGTAATTGTCTGTAAATTCAAACTTGTGCTCCAGTTTTTATTGCATCATCATGAATATGGATTATTATTCTGTCTTATTCTGAGGTAAATGACTGCAGAGCGATAAACTGAAGAGTTTCTGATTATTTCCATCTTTAAGACTGAAGCTGCTGGAAATGTTTTATTCTCTGGACGCATCCGGAGCGCGTTTCTCTTTCTCGTTCTGTTTTTTTTAACTAAACACCAATTACTTATCGCCACTTAAACTGCCGGCTTGAATTGCTACCTCGGAGCAGATTTTTCACAATTTCAGCCGCATCATTTTCAGCAGGAGTTCATCCTATTTCAGCACAAAGGAAACAAAAGGGCTGTTATCAGAGCATGCAGGTCGGCCTTTATAACCTGTAAACGTTTTTCCTTTTCTCCTCTCAGCCTGAAATGAGGATTCAGTGTGGAGTGATTTAGCGTTTTGCACGGCGACGTTCTGAATACGTGATCATAACCTGTTTATGTTCCACATCAGCGCAGGGATCTGGGATGCTCATCAGCTTCTTATCCACTTCTCACCTGGTTTTATTGGCTGTTTTCTGCTGTTTTTAAATGTTTTAGGGCAAAAAAACATGAAGTGAATGGTTTCCAGTGGTCAGGGAAGGTTATAAAGAATATGTAGAGATGAAAATCTGATGGTATTATTAGTAAAAAAAATCTGAATTTCTAGAAATATTCAACCAGAAAATGCAGAAGAAGAAACGATTCTCTGGATTTAAAGGTTATTTTTGTCTTTCATGAATTAACTATGAAAACAAATTACAAATGATAGGAAATATTTTCAAAAACAGTTTTTTATTTCAATCATCCGTTTTGTGAGTCGTATAATAGAGCATTAGGACCATGAGAATGTTAGTTATGAAAATATTAGCAGAATAAAGACCAGAAGAACGTAAAGAAATAAAGTTGTTTCAATGAGAAAAGGCCTGGATATTTACTTTTTTATTTTTCATGTTTTATATTTTTCATTCTCCTAATATTAAAAGTTTATTCTCATTGCTAAAACTTTAAAACTGCCTGACTTTGATATTTAATTTTATTGTAGGTTTGACTTGAATTCAACGTCCAAATAAACTGAAACTATAAACCTGCTTGTGAAACAAGATGGCCGCCCTGAACTCTGACCTGTGGAAACCCAACGAGTTTATTGGAAAACAAATTAAATCTCCAAAACCCAAAGTTTGGTAACTGGATTTCTGAGTAAAGTTCTTCTGGGTGTTTTTGGTTCTTTTCAAACTTAAAGTTTAACTTGGTCTCTGACGGATCGGCTCGTTTCCTCAGAACTCTGCTGGGACTTTCAGCCTTAGTCACACTGGAGGAACCGACTGCATACAGTTTGTCTTTTCTTATTTTCAGCAGAACCCAGTGGAAGCTGACACTCAGAAGACGTGAGCAGAACTTGTTCTGATACTTTCTGATGGGAACGTCGGTCAGGCTGTGAAGTGTCCACCAAGAAAGCACATGATTGTCCTCTCAGGCTTCACCATCTTCTTGTCAGAATCTGATGCTGAGCACACTCCAGCTTTACTTTGTTCAGGATTTGGTTTCCTGGGAGCAAAAAGCTTCTGACATTTGCTGCTTTGCTTCTCGGAATGACACGGTTTGACTCGATTCTGCCTCTGTCGCTTTCGGTGTTGGCTGCTTTTCTTTGATTTGCGCTGCAGATGGTAATCCTGGAACAAGATTAGCTGACCATGAAACTGCCATCTCTGCTTAGAAGGGGCATTGCCCTGTGAAAGTCTGCCTCTTTATCTCAGTGTGGAAGTGCAGCTTCTCATCAGAGTATAAATAGCAGGTTTGCATTTCATTTGGTCACCTCGGGTCGGTAAAAGACAAAATAAAAGGCAGCTGCACATCATTCATGCGCAGTGCTTTCTGATTTGTCTCCTTTGCATGAGCATGTTGTTCTTTTTTAGCTTTATCCTCCTCAGTGGCGACACCTGTGAAGGTGATGATAAAAGCCAAGCCTGACGGCGCCTGCAGAGGAAACTCAGAAAGCTATTTTCTGCTCCGTAAATACTTGTATTTAATTTCTTTACGATGAAAACAACAAAGAATTCACTTCATGTAGCAGCTTGTTCAAGTCCAACAAACCCTGAATCACCTCATCAGCAGTCATTCAGCTCTGGTGGTACCGAACCGTTTGTTCGTTCTGCCGTTCGTTCGTTCTGTCGTTCGTTCTGTCGTTTGTTCGTTCTGTCGGTCATTTGTTCTGTCGTTCGTTCTGTCGTTTGTTCGTTCAGGTGTTTCGGAGGTGAGATGCATCTTAAAGCTGCAGGAAATGTTAATATTTGATCTCTGGATCTTTTTCAGCATATCTGTGGATTTTCTCTCTTCTTAGGAACCAGTTGCTGTTTCTGTTGTAAATGTTATAAATGTGCACAAAATACACTATTTTACAGTTGCATTGTTTCCATTAAATGAGAAACACAATTAGAATCACGTGAATAAGTTTAATAAGTCATTGATAAACACGCTGCTCCATCGTCCTGCTACCACTTCCTGTCGTTTTCTTCTTCATGGTTTCATGTGACTCGTGATACTAAAAAGTTTTTCCACTGCAGTTTGGATTCGGCCAAAATAAAACGGCGAAAGTTTTAATCAATTTTTTGTTTTTTCTTATTTATCGTTTTTCCATTAAGCAAATCTACTTTTGAAATGTCAGATCTGATGTGAGCGGCTCACCTCGTGTTGATCTTTCTTCAAAATGAACAGTTATTAGCATGATTAATTTAAATTACTGATACTGGTAATTATTTGATGCTAATGTGTTAAAAAATGACTATTTTTAAAATATTATCTGTTGAGCTTCAACGCCATGAGATTCGTCATTTTAATGTTATTTTACATGATTTTTTAAATCAGTATTAAGGATTTAATATTAAAACCTGTTTTTATGGTTTTATAAGTTAAAGTTTGCTGTAAAATGTGGAAGAAGTGAAGGTGAATCTTTGCGCTGCATTTGGGAATGATTTTAAGTAAAAGCTGACATGTGAGGTCGATTTGACCCATCAGGACCACCATAGCTGCTGCTCAGTTGTTCCAGAGGCTGGATGTGTTGACAGAAACAGGTTGGGGAGGGGGAGGTCTTCGCTCAGTCAAAGGCCGCCTTTCAGCCTCCATGAAGCATTTATGAACCGGCATCTCCCTCCTCTGCTCTTTATTCTGTTCACAACCTCTTCCTCCCCCATCCCTCTTCTTCTTCTTCTGTGGTGCACACCCTCTGCCCTTCTTCCTCTTGTCCTCTTAGCTCCTCTTCCTGTTGTTCTCTCTCTCACACACACACACACACCCACACACACACACACACACACGCAGCAGCCTGTAATAGATTTACCCTCTCCTGGAGTTTGTGTGCGGTCGTCTCTGGTGTGTATTTTTTGAGAGTCCCTCTTCAACAACTCAAGCAGAGCGGATCTCGGCGCTCTGAGCCTCTCTGCCTCAGAGTAAATGTTTGTGCTGCGAGAAAAGACTCACAAAAACCGCCGGAAGAAGCATTTATGCCAGTCGGCAGCACATTTTTAGCACTTTTAAAGCGTGTTTGTGTAAATGCGACGCGTCGCTGTAGACAGACTCCTCAGATAACTGTGTCACTCTGTGACTCACTGCAGGTTTTTTTTCTGCGAGCGAGTGTGCTGACTGTTAAACAGGTGGAAGTGACACACCCGGGTGTGTGCGTGTGTGTGTGTGTGTGAGGTCCGCTCCTCTGCTCTTTGATCCCCGTCCTGACAGCCCACCACCTGGGACGATCCGCCACATGCTGCATGGCTCCAAGGCGCGGCGACGGCTCGGGAATCTCAACACGCGGCGGCGGCGCTCCAGCCTCGGCAGCCAGCCCCCCTGCATGCTATATGCCGCCAGAATCGCTAATGCTAACACCAAAAGCTAACCCTCACATGTCCAGCTCTGCAGGAAACGCCACTGGAATCGTAATTTGTGGCTAGCGGCTAACACTGTTTATTGGAATTGCAAATGGCGCACCGGGGGCCAAAATGTGAACACCGGTGCAACTGGAATGATAATAGTAGTAATGCTGCGGGCCGAGGCTACGCTAACAGCTAACGTGGCTCCAAGGCTACAGCCTGCTTAACTTTAAACCAAACACACCTCGGGCAGCTTAAAGTCCAGGCTTTGACTGGGCCACTATTTAACCTTCATTTCATTATTTTTTGAGCCAGATAAACATGATGGAGCAGCTTTAGCCTGTCAGTCAGGTTCTACCTGATTATTTTTAATGTTTATTCCACAGTTTGTCTGTGGAGCTGAACTCAGCCATGTTATGAAGCTCGGTGGCCAAACCTTCACCTGTGTCGGTTGCTCAACAGATTGTTGCTAGGCAACCAAAGAGCGAGGGAGTTAGTTGATTCCACCAACCTGTCTCTGATCCCTCACTCTGGATCAGAGTCAGAGATATTCTACACATTGAATATTCCATCAGATGTAATATTTATTGATCTATCGCGATATTTATTATCCAGCTCTATGTTAGATTGACTTATTTTTCTCTCCACACATGCAGACAGCAGTTTGGAGAAAACACCAATCAGTTGGTTGTTCAACAATAACTGAACATTTTTCTGTTGAGTCTTTATTATCCAATCGATGTAGACATGATCACAATACAAACTTCAGCCTAAAAATGAACCAAAGTATGAAAAAACCTAAAGAATATTTAACTAAGAAAAACTTGCAGACACACTCTAAAACTGACTCGTTGTGTTTTCTGTCTTATTTGAGCGTTGGTGATTGTTTATTAGAAAATATCTCTACTTCTCTTGTGGGTTTTTTGGTTTTTGCTTAGTTGTCATTGGACTTCCATACGCAGCTGACTGATGACTTTCAGCAACAGGTGGGGGAGGAGGAGCTCTTCTGTTTGTGTATGTTGCTTTTTATGCTCTTCTAAGTCTAAATTCCTCCTTCATCTTGCTGATTGTCCCATTAGAAGGCGACAGGAAGTGACACGCGGTGGACTGTGGGTTTGTGGAGGTGAAGCAGACACTAAGCCCGGCGTTATCCGTGTTAATGCAGCGGCGGGCGCAGCGCGGCGCAGCACAACGCGGTGCAGCGGCATCCAGCTCACGTCGCCGGTGCCAGGCGAGGGGCCAGCTGCTCCCGCAGGACGCTGCAGGAATCCAGATCCATTTCGCTCCCGGCCTCATCACTGGGACTCTGGGACGGCAGGCGAAACCCGCTCCAGATGCTCGCTGCTGGACGGCAGGGCGAGCATTACCGGCCGTCAGAACCAGCAGCGGCTCCGTCTCGGTCCGGCTGATTTGATTTGTGCCGGGAGCACAACGGGAAAACAACAAAGCAGATTTAAACAAAAGCGCTTTCTGCTCACCGCTGGACAAATAAACAGAAATTAACAGATGGCAAAAACTGGATGCTCCAGAACGACGATCCGGCAGCGGCTCACCTGTGGCTGCGGCGCGATAATGGGATATTTACCTCTCTAATAAAACCAGCTGATGTTTGATGCAACACACTCTCAAACCCTCGGTGTGTAATGTATTCTGTGCCGCATCCTCAGTCTGGATTCAAAAGAACTTCTAAGATCTTTTTATGAATTGATTCAGACAGAAGGATCTTCAGATTTTCGGACTCAGACCAACAGACAGCAGATGTTTGCAGAAGAGCCACGCCTCTCTGTCTGGCCTCCATGTTTTCTTTCTGGGGTTTTTGTATGAATGTGCAGATTTCTGCAGAGCCAGACTGCAGCTCTTCTCTTCCTCTGCAGGGACTCAGAAACCTGCTGCACTTTGCATCTTTCTGTTGGCTTTAGAGGAAGAAATGATGTTTAATGTTTGGGATTAAATATAATCCATCAGGTCAAACATGATGGAGTATGGAAGGAAACCGAATATTAATAAATGCCCTACTGATAATTTTCCATAATTAAATGTTAGATTCTTCTGAGGACTTTTGTAGGTAAAAGTACAATAAAAAAAACTGAGTACAGAAATTAATCTTCAAATAAAATATGGAATAATAATTTAAAAAACTGTAAAATCTTTATTATTGATAATATAAATAATTATTAGAAATGTTAATATTTTTATTATTATAAATAACAATTTGTAGTAGTAGCTATAGTCATTATAGACATACATATAAAATAATATAAAAATATGATATAAAATATAATTATAGTAAGTATTAGACATAATAATATTGATAACGGTAGTAATGTATTTTTATCATTAAAATATTTTTAACAACTTTTTTTCCCAAAATTTTAAATAATTTGACTGTTTTGTAAAATTAATCCAAATTAATCTTTAGGGACATTACAAACATTTTGAAGGAACTTCAGTTCACAAACTGTAATATTTGGTCCATATTTAATGTAAATTTAACAGATTTCTGCCGAGAGAAATGATCAGTTATTTTATGACTTGAGGAACAAACAGACCATAAGTGTGAATTTGTAGAGGCTCTCTGCTTCCTGGCTTGACCTTCATGTCTGTAATTACAGAGTAAATCAGGTCAGTGAAGGCATCGCTTCCTTCTGCAGCTTTCCTCTGATTGCTGCAGGATTAATGAGGAGGAAGCTGCTGCTGCACCGTTTCTCTGCGTTTTATTTCGTGTTCCTGCGTCTCCCCGCGAGCCACTTCCTCTCGACTCGACTCATCAAGCTTTGAAACCGATCCAGAAGCCTTCTCGTCATCTCGGCGCTGGATGTTTGTGTTGTTAACATTCACTCAGCGTCTGCAGGTGTCGACAGGTGATGCCAAGCAGATGAATATAGAAGCTGCTCTTTGTTGCTGATCCCTCTGCTCTCTGTGTTTCCTCTGTCTCTCCAGGCTGCTGTTTTGTCACGTTTTACACAAGGAAAGCTGCCCTTGAAGCCCAGAATGCACTGCATAACATAAAGACCTTAACAGGGGTGAGTATTTGTGTCTTGGCTTCTCCTCTTCCCACCTTTCGCTCTAATCACACACTCCCAGCAGCGCCCTGAGGCGCGCTCGCCCCCGGCCTGCGTGTGTCGCTGAGATTACCTCCATGCTGCCACGCCGCATTTAGCAGCGGTGAGTGACCGGGCGCGCGCAGGTGAGCAGCCGCCTGTCGCAGGGAGTTTGTGTGAGAAGCCTGGTTGTTGATAAGCAGGGAAGCAGATGCTGAAGGAAGCCGCCGCTGGGAGTTTGTTGGAAACAAATACTCCTGTTTGGAAGCATTGTTCCTCCAGAGGAACACGCTGTGAATGGCGTGGAGCTCGGAGCCGAGCTGAAGGTGTCTCCCAGCTGGATAATAACATTAGAAAGAGCTGGATTTGTTTTGGTGGAGCTACAGGAGTCAGAGATGTAATGTAGTCTCTTTATTGGGCCTGCAGAGATGCAAATTAAACTTTCTAGCACAGTTTTAACATCCAGAGGTTCCACCAGGACTGCTGGTCGTTCCTCTAAAATCTTCTCATTCTCTACTGTAGAAAACATGATTATTTTTAGTAGTTTCCTTTATTTACTCAGGTTTCTCTTGTTCAGATCACAGAACAAGAGATCAGCAGGACATCTCTATAAAAACAAGCTTATAGAGGCTAGCATGCAGCAGTTTGTTCTAACGAATGAGTGTCAGTTTGTCACTCAGTATGGAAAAACATTCCTGACAGATTACAGCATCTTAAAAAGTCATAAAGGGACTTCCTCCGTCTCCGTCCTCTCACTAAGCTGCTTCTAAACGACACACATCCTGTTTTACTGTTACACTGTTCTCATTTAGACAAGAAATTATTTGGCTTTTAATGAGATATAAAAGTCGTTAAACCAAGAAAAGACACACTGCTCTCCTACTTATTTCCTTGCTCTTCTGTACAGTGTTACTAGACTCAGTGGGTCAGATGGGCAATACGACTCTCTGCTCAGGGCGTCACTGCCCGGGGTGGCCTCTACAAACCTCTGCAAAAACAGAAAAAACAATCATCTGATGTCATCAGACATATATTTATGTCTTTGGGTTAATTCCCACCAACCCAGTTTATTCTGCTTTATCCAACTCCAGTCCATTAGTCTTGAAAGTCCGGTTCGTTTGGTGAGTGTGAACGCATAGCCAAACTAAAGCAGTAAACTCTGGTCCGCATACAAACCTTCAGCTTCCTCCAGTGGATCATTGGATCGGCCTCCCGGGCGGTTCAGGAGGGAAGCTGGGAATCCCTCAAATTCCCCGTATGGAGCCAGAATGCTGCCACTTTCTGTGCTCAGAGGGAAGCGTGTTAATTGCGAGCGGAATAAGAGGGTTAAAGTCAGCCTGTTGATCCGTCCGGTGATCCGCGGCTGGAGGAGAGAAGCAGCCTGAGGACAGAGGCAGCAGCAGGTTTAGGATTACAGGACATGAAATCGCCTCGGTAACGCCGTCCTATCCGCTCCGGTCAGGTAAACCTGCAACCTGCTGAGAGTCGGAGGAAATGTTCATCCTGATGCAGCTAAACTGAACCTTCAGATCCTTTGTCTGTACTCCTGCCAACATAACCAGGAATCTGTTTCTGTAACTGTCTACATTTATTTACTGGACAGTTTTATTTAGAATTTTCTTCAATATGTAAAGCATAATATTTCTCAGGTCTTGTTACAAATATTTGTGCAGAAACTGGTAAATATTTTCTTCTATCCTATTTTAACATATTTATGATCAAATCAGAAATAGATATACTAAGGGACATGTTTCAAACTCATGGCCCGGGGGCCAAATCTAGCTCGCTTTAATATTCATGTGGCCCTCATAAAGCGAACATTCAAGATAACAGTTCTGTGCTAAAATATAATTTTATCATCAAATCGAAGCAGTTTTTCTCCTGTGGGTTTGAACAGCTTCGCTAACTGGTTTTAGCACAACCTGAACACAATGACAGGCTTCTGCAGCGTCCAATCAGATCGGTCTTTAGAAGCAGAAGTTAAAACTCAGCAATCCATGGAGGATGTCGTTTGTGCGTCAGATTTACAGGTGTACCAGAAACATGGAAATACAAAGGTTCCCAACGGAACAAACATTTAATAAATTGCATTAAAATTTGTATTATGTTGAGATTTATGTAATTACATAATGAAAATCAATGAACAGCAAAAACTGCAAATAACAGAAGGAGTGTAAACACTGATGGAGTTTGTTTCTGCTTGAAGGAAGGATCTGTGATGACGCTAATTTGTTCACCTGGGATGCAGCATTTCTCCAACAGCTTCGTACACGGGGTGCAAAATGTGTCTAGATTATAGGTCCATTTATCCTAATCTGCAGAACCTGTAATCTGTATTTAATCTCCCATTTTATAACTGAGAATCAGCAGAGAAAAAAATCAGGAATCGTTGATGTAATCCATCTTATTTTCAACGTAACCTTTGCACTGAGAGGCTCTGCAGCTTTTACATGTTGGCTGCGAGGCGGTTTCAGTTTAAAAGGCTAATGGAGCGGACAGAGAGAGTTTTATCGCCTGTAAGACAAACCGCAGGGCAACACGACCCACACGCCTCTTCTTTCTGCTTGTAGAAATTTCCACAAAGCATCAAACGCAGAAATTGGCGTTTAAACCAGGAATGAAAAGCTTTTAATCCCAGTTTGGAGGGTTTTGGTCTCATTTTGCTCCGTGCTGCTGAACCTTGAGGGAGCCGTCCTCTGAGGACCAGATGACACTGATCAACAGCTCAATATGTCCGTAATTAAAGCTGCACTGCATTCATCATGTCGGAGATGCACAACAATGACTCGCGGATGTCAGATCGTCCCGTATTGACTGAGAGATATGCTTTTAAATTGAATAAACCGCAGCGCGAGGATCAGCAGCATGTACCTGCAGCAGACACAATCAATAGCAACATAATAACGCCGAATTGATGCGGTTTTGTTTCTGATTTCGTCTTTTCATAAATGCTTCTGATTCGACGAGGCTGAAAAGGTTAGGGGGTGGGGCTAAAAGCCAGCGCTTGATGAGGAGTCGGGATTAATTGCTCAGAGAAACATGAAAACAAAAGGCAAGCAGGCGGAGCAGGCCGAGAGCCGAGCCAGAGATTAGTGGAGCTGATGTACGGACGGACGGGGAAAAGGTGGAGTGGAGCGCTGCCGCTCGCCCGAGGCCAAAGCAATAAACGGGCCGCCGTTAAAAACCAATACCTGCTTATTAACTCGCCCACTCTGTGAGCTTGTAAAAGCCAGTGGAACAATGTTTGAGTTGGCACTCTTCCCTTCCCTCGCTCTATCGCTCTTTCCAAACCCAAGAACTTAACAGGGAGAGATGCAATCAGAGTGGAAAGCTGGACGGGGCCCAAACTGCAGAAAGGACGCTGGTTCTGCCAGCGGCAGCCATGTTGGATTGGGGCAGAAACGCTCTTCATGCTACCAGTCGCTGCACTTAAATGTGTCCAGATATGATTTTCATGTATGCAGATCTGAGATATTAAACAATATTTAGTCATTTCTCCAAATGATGAGTAAACTTAAAACCTGCAGGATTTTTTCCTTTTTTTATGCCTTTTTTGATGGCATAAAAAAGGCATATTTTTTATGCCATCAAAAAAGGCATAAATTTTGCCTTTTTACTCACAATTTTGACCAATTGTGAGTCTTATTGTTGGAACTTCAGGTCCAACTTGAAAAAAAACCTTAAAATAAGGAACCAGCCTGCAGACATTTCTTCCATCATGAAGTAATAATCACACATCATGATTTATTCAGTTTGTGAACCAGCTGCCATGCATAGTGGTGGTGGCATCATGCTGTGGGCCTGCTAACATATTTAGGTTTCTAAATTGGTCTTTACCAGCCTGCAGCTTAAATGCTATTTAAAATTCCTGGAATATCTTTAAAAAAAAAAATTTTTTTTCCCTGAAAAGCAACCAGTTTAAAACATTTTACCAATTTAATGAAACAGATAATCAAATATTCAGTTAGAATGATGACAGGAAATTATTAATGGCTGCAAAGAGCATGTTGAGGTAAAAATAAAGGAAAGGAAAAATTAAACTTTCTACACCTTTTGTTCTTCTTTGTCACCATCCTCCTCCTCCTCTTCTTCTTCTTCTGTGCTTTGATTCCACATCACATCCCCCGCTTTTCTTCTTCTCCTCTCACCTACGCCACATGCTGCGTTCATGGGCCCACAAATAAACAGAAATGTCCGCAATCAGAGCTACTCAGTCAGGAATGGGACTCCATACTTGCCCAACATTAGTGTCTGACTTCACCTATAAATTTCTGGAAGAATGGAAAAAAAATTTCCAAAATATGAGGCAACCATTAAATAAATAAATACTTAGATATTTTCTGTTTCTATTCAGTATGAATGTCTTCTTACAACCCGTCATTAGCAGATAATAAAGCCGTTTTCTAGACATCTGTCTGCTTTGGGTTGGACTCTCCTCGCTTCGTTAATGCGCCGTCACGACGCAGCGCAGTATAAAAAATAAAAAAATAAAACGTAGAACAATAATGAGTGTTTCTGTGAAGACAAACAGAGCCGACTGTTTTCCAGCTTTCCCTGAACTTCTCCTAATGACCCGCTAATGAAGGTCGAGGGGGGTGGAGACAGAGTGTTGCCTGGAGAGCCATGTGTTCATCCCCACCACACACACACACACATACACACACACACACACCCCCCTTCCATAACCCATCTATCGTTGGGATTCATGCGCCGCCCCCCGGAGCGATTTAAAGCCATAAGACCCGACCCCTGCTGCACGGCCTGCCTGCCTCTAACACACACATCCTCCGCTTTCATCTGCAGAGAAAATATTCCTCAGCAGTTACTTTCACCTTTTTATTAATTTATTTTTCTAATTTCCCCCTCCTGATCCACTCCAACACACACACACTCACACACACTCACGGCGAGTTAAAAGCTGTCAGCCTGCCCGTCAGACAAGGTTGTTTTAGATTTTCCACTAAATTGAACTCTTTCATTAGCGGCTGACAGATGTCTAAATGCCCCGTGTCCCCTGATAACCACCCACCCGGCTCCAGACGCCCATAGAGAGGGCCCCGGGGCCGCTTGTTCCCCATCTGAAGCGGGGTCGGAGGGAACACGGCGGGCCGGATGGGAGGGGGGAGCTAATCTAGGAAGTGTCCTCTAGAGCGCCCTCCAGCTTGGAGCGTTTCAGCCTTTTATCCTTGTTTTCTTCTCCATCTTCTTGGATCTCTGCCTCCATCTTTTTGTCCTCGACGCAAAAATAGAGAGAATCTTTTCAAGGATGTAAAATCCTGACAGAAAGCCGGGGAGGCTTGGTCACGTGTCGGTACGGGATCACGCCGATCCCGTCCTTGACGTGGGCGGATCAGAGCGTGGGCTCATTAAAAGCCGCCTTCGCGCTGAGACCACACACGCCGGTCCCCGCTCGCCTTACCTTTCTGCTGCCGAGATAATTAGCCACTCTTCGGCGGCACAACGCAGGCCTCAAGGTTGTGTGTGTTCCTCCAACCAAAAGCACATCAAAGCCTCCCTTCAAAGCCGACTGGATCTCAAGCAGGGTTAAGGTTTAAAAGCAGCAATTTACAGTCCAAAGACATAAGTCATTTAATCAGTCGGTTATTATTTCAAGTCAGCGAACGGCGCTGCAAACAGACTGTAAGTGATAATGTGCATTATCGGTCTCAGTGATGTGAGAAATCCTGTCCTTTCATGCGAAAGGCCCCGTGGTCGCAGGACCCCCGCTGCGCCGAGCTTTGAAGCCGACGCGAACACTTGCTTTGGAGACTCTGGCTGCGTTCACGCTGCAGGTCTGAGTGCTTATTAGATCTGTCAGAGGAGATGAAGGCCAAACTAAGTTAGGATGACACATCATTTGTCCAAATGAACAGCTCCTACTGTCACAAACGCCACGCTGACACCAGCGAACTTCAGCAATCAAAGCCAAACTTTTTAAATAGTCTTAATTAAACAGAACAAATAATAAAAGATTCACTTCTCCCCTGTTTGATTGTAGATAAATGAATGGTGAAATTGTGGAAAGCTCAGCTCACGCTGTGGGATTTTAGATATCATACATCATGCCAAACTGTGGAAACAGTTTATTGAGTGAGCCAAGTCACGCTGGAGGATGTGAGATATTGTAGACACTGGAGAAAACGATCAAGCAGGCGCTGATGGAAATGCTGTGATTATTGATATCAGACCCTGGAGGCATTTTTATCAGCTGTTGCCAGAGGATATTTATTTATTTTTCTTTTTAACTCATAATTTTTAAGTCGGTTCCTTGAATTAAACCGTCTAAACCACAGGTGTCAAACTCCAGGCCTGGAGCCGCTGCCCTGCAACTTCTAGATGAGCCTCTGCTGCAGCACCTGAACAGATTAATTAGGTCATTAAGGTTCTGGAGAACCGATCCACACCAGGAGGAGGTGATTAAGACATTTCATTCCAGGGTTTTGTACCTGTGGCTCATCTAAAACCTGCAGGACAGCGACTGGAGGACTGGACTTTTCCACCCCTGGTCTAAGTGGCATAAAAACTCAAATTGGCTCCTAAAGACAAAAATATATCATTGAAAGCAGTGAAAAATCATATTTAATCCAGCAAAAACTGACGCATTTATTAACCCTAAGGTTTAATTTAGGGTGATTCACAATGAAATTAATATTTTTATATTACATATTAAAATTTTACACCCTCTACTGATAAGCTAATGCTAAAAGGTAACATCAGCTAACTGCACTGCAGGAATAGAACAAGTAAGTACATCCAGAAAAAGACATGCAAAGTTTTTAGCCGACAAGGCTAACACAACAGTGTTGTTCAGAAGTAATTTGACTATGAGGCTGACAGAAAAAGACAGGAGGGTGGCTATATGCTAGCTGCGCTAACGACAAAAGATAACATGAACGACACTGATATAGATGGCGGACAGCGTACACGCTTCGTTCTAAATGCGCGACGCTTCGTTCTAAATGCGCGACGCTTCGTTCTAAATGCGCGACGCTTCGTTCTAAATGCGCGACGCTTCGTTCTAAATGCGCGACGCTTCGTTCTAAATGCGCGACGCTTCGTTCTAAATGCGCGACGTTTCGTTCTAAATGCGCGACGTTCTAAATGCGCGACGCCTCGTTCTAAATGCGCGACGCTTCGTTCTAAATGCGCGACGTTTCCGGCGCTTCGTTCTAAATGCGCGACGCTTCGTTCTAAATGCGCGACGCTTCGTTCTAAATGCGCGACGCTTCGGTCTAACTTCGCGAAGCGTCTGTGAACTTCATTTTACTCACATAATGTTTCAGTGAAAGCAACAAGGCTTCATTCTAACCATTTAAAGTTTAAATATCTTCATATTGTAGCGTTTGGTCTTGGAGAAAAGTGTCGAGTGTTTCTCTTAGTATTGGCATGAAGTTGAACATTTTAGTTTCAACGCTGAATAATCTGACCTACTGTTATTTATGAGCTGTACTATTCCTGCATTGTAAATGTAATATCAAAAGGATTATTTTTTCTACCAAAATATTAGTTGGGTTTGTAAGAAATTAGAATTCAAAAGAGAGAAATCTAGAAAACGCTGTTGATTTGATGAAATATTGAAATAGATATTATCTTACAAATTTGAGTCCAGCTTGCATTTTTTGTTCTTCCTATATAAGCTGCATATGTTTTTAAAACGGGATAATAATGAATGTTGTGTTCATGAAACCATCAGTTCTTCCAGATTATATTTTTCTAATTGAAAACAAGAGAAGGAAATAAATATAAACTGAGCTGTTTGCTGTTTTCATTCTGATCTCTCTCTCCAGAAAACGGCTCAGGACTTAGAAAAGCTTTGCTTATTCTGTATTTTGTCATTTTTATTTCATTCTATTAATAATCCTGCACCAACGTTTTTATTTATTTATATCTTTGTTGGTCGTCTTCACGCTTCAACAGCTCCGGCTTTTTGGCAATTCTGTTACTAATCTAAAAAGTATCTCTAAATTATTCATGAAGCATTTAAATAAACACTTTTATTTTGATATATTTCTCAAGGTTCTTGTTTTAAAGTGTTTAAAGAGCCATTTTTGTTGACTAGGAGCCCATTTCATCTCTGGCTTCATGGGATAGATGTGCTGTTTTAGAGGAGAGAATCCCAAGTGGTCAGTCATGCAGACACGCTGTAAACAAGCCCCCTGTTTTACCAAACACATTTGAAAGGCAAATAAATTTAATGCCCAATCTGCCTGCTTTAAATATTTATTGGTCCCACTCGCTCTCCACTTTCCCCAGCCGGCTTTTCCATCTGATGACTTTCCAAAGGAGAGATTTAAATGAGGGAAATAGAGCAGGATGCTGCTTCAGACTCCCAGAACCTACATGTGTATCTAAAGGGAAGACAAAGCGGTGGAGCCACCGACTGAGTCTGAGATTTTTAGTGTTTTTCTTTCACCTTCATCTAGTCTGAATTGCCTCGAGGTGCAGACTTGTGCAATCATCCCGTTGCTGTTCCAGGTTCGCCACAACTGAAACCCATTGAAGAAAATTAAAGACAAAAGTGAAAGCAAAAATATTTCCATTAAAGCTTCATATAAATACACCAGGCAGTGTTTTCACGTAAAGTGTTTTCTGTAATATTTGTGTGACCCAATAGGAGTGTGGTGGTGTATTTCTCTCAGGGAAACAGCTCTGTTCCTTTGACTCTCATCCTGTTTGTGTCTGATGTCCCATTTTTTCAAAAAGCTTCATAGAGTAAAGATCAAACTTTAGCCGTCCTGCTGCAGAGATGCTTTCAGGTGCAGTGGGACACTGAAGGACTTTAGATTTACAGGCAACTGAATGCTAAATAAAATATTTCTGTTGAAACTGACAAAATCTTTGTAAGAGGTTTTTAAATGATTTGTGTGATATTAAACTTAGTTTGATCTGAATGATTTTACCAATTAGAAAAAGAATCGACTTTTTGCCAAGAAGGTGATTGGTTTCCATCAGCTCTGGTTGGTTGGAATTGGCTTTACTGTCGGAGAAGCTAACGGTTGTAGTCAGAGGGAGCCGGAGAGTCGTTGGCTGTTTGTTACGCAGAGCGTAAGCGGCGAGTTGGTGGTTGGTCAAAACGATGAAACTGCAGCAGCAAAGGATATTAAATGCTCCGTGTAGAGAGCTGTATGCCATCAAACATTCATGTGTTATAGCCTGGAGGATATTATGCAACAGGCTGAAGGGCTTGGAGCTCGGACAAATGGTTTCTAGGAAGGCTGACCGGTCGGCAGCGAGCGTGTGTGTGTGTGTCTGTGTGTGTGTTCTCGTCTGTAAACGCTGTCCGCCTCTTTACAAATTATTTAGGTCCATAAAAAAAACAGCAGCGGCTCATTCATCACACACATTCCCACAGCGGTGTCATTACAGAGGCTCATTATCGAAATCAATTCAATTAAAGGCTGTAATTGGTAGTAAAACCCAAACGCTACGGCAAGCAGGAAGGCAAACCTCCGCCACGTCACGCGTGTCCGCTCCTCTTTAACTACAGAAATATTAATAGTCTTCTTTAAATTAACTTCCCATCTTCCCTCTGCATGTTGGTGGCGCCGTTTAAGTGTATTGATTAGCAGGAGGAAGAGGATGGAGGAGACTGTAAATGGAGGCTAACGGTGTTAAACACTTAGCGGAGTCAGGGTGGAGGAGACGCGTCATAGCTAATACCAGATCCTTCAATCAGGCCTCACAGTCATGTTGGGTTAATTGTTTACCGAGCTAAATGAAGTGGGGATAATTAAGAGTAACTGTGCTGCTGAGGAGAGGCCGATCGTTCAGAACGCTTCAATTCAGTTTGCTAAAACGCTCTTCATCTGTCCGGTTCTGGTCCAGTTCCTCCACTTCTACTGGCCTGGTGGAAAAAACTCAAAATATGTTCCTCTTCTGCACCATCCCACTGTGAGTTTTAGAAAGCTTTAGAAAGCTCCAACCTCTTCAACAGCAGGCAAATGCGACCCAAATCCGACTTTTTCCCTGCAGCGTAAACGGACCGATTCTGATCTTTTTACCAGAAAGATCCGATTGGAGCCGTGGCCATGAGTGGAATTATCCTGACGGTTTTCAAAATGTCTGCAGTCTGAAAATCACGTCGCATTTTACGCCGTCGACGTGGGACGTGCGTCATAACTTTGCACCAGAAGAATCCAGACGTGGTAAATCTGGACGTAAAAAGCCAGTTTGCTTGTGGATTGTGGGTAATGGTTGTCATGGAGACGCGGTGACCCACCAGATGTCTCTTCTTCGGTTCTTTAAAAGATGTTTAAACAGAAGATGAACTTTTAAAATATTTCTTTGGGACAGGAGATGTTTTCTGGTCTTTCCTGTTTTGAGTAGTGAAACAAATGAACTTCATATTTCAACGAAGCAGGAAGTTTGATTATAGAGTTTATAAAAACTATTTCTACTCTTTTTTAACTTATTAATCAATTAGGATCAACAACATTTCACTTTTATGACAAAAAATTACAGAAAAAAGCTTTTATTATGAAAGTGAAAATAATGAGCATTAAATAAAAATATTTAATAAAAAGTTTTATAAATATTTAGTATTTCCACATGAATTTGTCTCAATCATCCTGCAGTTTTCTTCCATTCGCCCTGATAAACTCAAGTTGGTATAGATCAGCTGTGAACAGGTCTGGGCTTTGACTAGGCCAATCCGATCTCCACCTTGTTTTTTCAAATCATTTCTTTGATGCTCAATGCTTCGGGTCGCCAACCTGCTGGGAAATAAATAAATACTTTTTATTAGCACTGTAAGTAATTAAAAAAGGTTTTTCCAGGTTTTTAAAAGTCGTTTTAATTTTATTTCCAGTTGAGAATAAATGAACTGAAGTCAGATAAAATATTTTATCATTTCCAGTGTGAAGTTAGCGAGCATTAAACCAGTTTCTTTCTCTACGTTTAGGACTTTCTGTCACGTCTGACTTAAGAAGCTGAAAGCATTCGGTTTAAAAGCGTCAGGAAGAGTAAAAAAAGGACTGAAGGTGTTGAGAGGAAGTGAAAGCAGCAGGATTTGTTTTAACTTCCAGATCCATAATCTCCAAAGCAAACTGCGCCGGCAGCCAGCAGGCCACTGGAACGCCGAGCAGACCTGAGTCGATCCAACAGGATTCGCTCTGACATCAACATCTGGGTCTCTTTGAAGCTTTGATCAGCTCACATGACAGCCGCACACTTTAATCCGAGCAGACACACGTTCGCTGGATATTTTTAATCTAATTTGCAATTCCTGTGAATCAGAAAGCTGTGATTCCTCCTCACGGAGCAGCAGCTGATGAAGCTCACGTGTCCAGGAGAGGAACAAGCAGAACAACCAACAGAAAACATGGATTACAAACGAGCGACACAAAAACATCTCATCATTTCTGGGCTGAGAATCTATCGACCAGTTCCTAAAACCTGTCAGACAGTTTATTTGCTGAGTTACGCTAATGAAAACATTCCTGTTCATCTGCTGGTCTCCAAGTTGGAAAGATTTGTCTAGAAATCCAACATGGCCGCCCCTCCTCCCCCCCGTTACTTTAGATTAAGACTGCAGTGAATTAGCAGATCGGATGTGAAAATTTTAATTGAATTTGGACCTGATGGATTCATCATCATTTGTTTCATAAACTGGAGGTGAAGAGATGAACCGACATGAATGGAAGGCGGTCCAGGTCCCACCAGAACCTTTTTTCTTTATAGAACGTTTCTGAATACAGCTTAGAATAAACCTGGTCTATTAAATAATTGTCAGAAAGTGTATATTTGTATAAAAGAGCAAATCTCTGCAGATATTATTTCCAGTTCAGTGATAAATCTCATCCTGCCGGAGATGTTTCTGTTTAGCGAAGTGAACAGGTGCAGCTTGGTGGACGTGTTTGTCCTGAAGGAGACGTGATGAAGCAGAGAGTTTTCTGAAGCGTCCTGAGCGGTGATGACTGTCTGGAGGTCATTCGTGTGGATTTCCACGCCTTGCTGGGTGTTTTCCCCTTCCAGCTCCGGCTCCGTGTGTGAGCTCGGACGCTCTCCGTCATCGATATCGAGCCCCGACTGCGAGGGCCATCTGTCTGACTTTGACCCAGCGGCGCTCCGTCACACCTTCACCACAGATGGACGACAACGTGTGTGTGTGTGTGGGTGTGTGCGTGTGTGTGCGTGTGTGTGGGTGTGTGTGCGTGGGTGTGTGTGTGTGTGTGCCTTCTGCGTTGGGTGGCTGTGTGTGTTTGAGAAAGTCTGCATTCATATTTGGTTGCTGCCAGCGCCGGGCGCACAGATGCTGCAGCTCCTCCTGCTCCTGGACCAAATGACCTTTGACCTTTCCAAGCACCGGCGTCGAGCAGGAAGACGTCTGTGAGCATTAGCCCAGAAGCAGCAGCTCACATTTGGGAGGTGAGGCGCTTCCAGAACTACTTAACGGAGACGGTTCATCAGCCGGTCCAACAGAACCAGGAAGGTTCCGCTGATGCTGCTTCACTAGACGGTTCAGCTGGCAACATTTTACTGCCCCACAATTCAATTTTACTCAGATTTTTGGGTCCACGATTTGATTCAAAATCGATTTTTGAGTCAAAACAATTAATCATAATCATTTCTGCTGAAAACAAGGATGACAAAAAAGATCAAAGTGATGAAATGTTGCAAGTTTTATAAACCATGAATAATAAATAATAATGAATAATAAATGAATAAACCAGAAACGTTTCCTGAAGAATCCGATTCAATCCCAGACTTCTCACCAGTTCAGATTTTGCTCTTTCAAAGGAAATGTTGAGTCGCAGCAGCACAAATCCAGATAAATGAAGCTATTTATAGCAGCCATTATTCTCAGCCATGTAGTTTTAACCAGTAACAACACGGCGGCTCAGCAGCTCATTATTACCAGTGTGAGCTGGGACCAGGCTGCACATTAATATGGAAATTAAATCCTAATCGATTTTTCCAAGGTATGCATTTAGCGTGTTTTCCTGCAGCGCTGGCCGCCGCGCATGCTGCAGCCTGCAAGACGATGATTGAAAACAAATGGAGACACTTCAGCTGAAGAGCATCACAGATGCACGACGAGCCGATAATCAGCTCCTTAAAGCTCCCAGAAACTTTAACTTCATTATAATCAAACTTCAGGAAATTACTGCACAGCTGCCGCCCCTTCGCTCCACTCTTTTCAAAAACATTATGCAAAATTATCTTGCAGTGGCTTTCAACGTATTAGAGCCACTGTAGGTTTTTAAAAAGTAGGAAGAGAAAATTTGTACATTTGCTAAAAATTCTAAATATTTTGAGATTAATCTCAGAAATGTTCTAAAATAATCATGAAAATTTCTGAGATTAATCTTAGAATTTCCAAGCAAATTTTTGATTTAGCAAAATTTCTTCATTCTTTCTAGAAAATGTTTGATTAATCTTTTACAAAGTATCAACGTTTTAAACTTTTACATTTCTCCTTTTTTTCCCCAAAAAATTCTGAGATTAAATCTAAAATTGTCTTGAGTTTTTTGCTGAAACTCTTTTTTTTTATGGACAATGGCCCTGATACTCTGCTATACAAAGCTGCTGCATTTTTGTCAAGCCTTTTTTCTACTTTTCAAACTCAGAACATTTTTTCTTTTATCTAGAAATGTTCTGAGCTTTTTGGTGTAAATTTGCTCTCGTTTTTCTATCATCAGTGGCCTTACTACACCGCTGTAGCTCTGGGGGTTTATAATCATTTCTATTAAGGATTTTGTCAGGAATCTGGTTTGGTTTGGAGTTTTTCGGGCAGCTGCAGGTAAACAGGAAGTGGATTTCCCCCCGCTGTAGAGACTCGTCTGTATTTTTCTAGCAGAATGCCAGCGCAGCATCCGGTGCAGTTTGAGGCCCAGCGTTTGCCGGCGCGCAGCGAGAACCTTGGAGGTTCTGCCGCTTCCTGCTGAGCGCATAATGAATGGCAGGCTGCGGCTGCGGGCCTGCCAGGCAGGAAGAAACAGCACTGTGGAATTGTGGGATAGCGGAGGAGAGCCTTGCTTTGTTGGTCTCGGCGGGAGCTCACCGAGATCAAACACGTCGACGGCGGCGGCACCCGCCGGGCATTCTGGGTAGACAGACCTGAGGAGGAGCCGTTCTCCTTGTTTGTACCTGAGCTGCAGGAGCGCGCCGCTCGCTTCGGTTAGCGTGGGCGGCGTGCAGCGCGCGGCGTTTTTCAGCAGTGAATGACGGCAGCGCCACGGAGCCTGTCGTGCCTTTTGTTGTTCTGTTTTTTTGTTTTCTGCCTTCAGAGGACAGACTTTGAAATGGATTAACGAAAACTGACTGGATGCGACTTCCAGGTTCGCTTTGACATGACTCTCCTGCGTTTGATGTGGCATCAACCCTCAGCTAGCACACACAGCCCCATCCACATCCCCGCGTCTGTCCTTATGCTACTCATACTGCAGAGGGCGCCGCGCCGCCTCGGGGGCCGCGCCGCCACAGGGCCCCGGGGGCCCCGCCGCTCTGTCTGTCCAGCTTTTATGACCCTTTGTCACTTTTTCTCTCTTTGATGCAGGAGCTCCATGTCTCTGCTGCTGCTGTCTGATTACTAGCATTCTGCAAAGTACGGAGCTCAGTGAGAGCCGAAAAACAGGCTGGAGAAAGAAAAATGAGTCAAAGGAACTCGAAGGCCAAGAATATAAGAAAATTATAAATACATAAAGTGAAGTAGTTTTTGTAGGTTCAAAACTAAAGAAGCATTTTTCACATTTGCATTCATTTTTCAAACTTTTTCCTTTTGATTTTTGTCACTTTGCTTCATAACGCTTCCTGTATTTAGCTTTGTTTAATAAAATATAAACAATCTCATTCGACGTAGTTTTACTTATTATAAACGTTTCGGTTGTAAAATACCTTATGTACTTTATAGTTGCCATTGCAAGAAAATAAATGAACAAATTTCTGTCCTTCTTGAACTGCAGTTGGGGGCCATAAAAAAACAGTCCGAGGGCCACAAACGGCCCCCGGGCCACACTTTGGACCCCCCGCCCCCAAACCTAATAACTGGATATTTCATCTGTTATCATTTGTTTATATCTGGAGTTTTTTGCAGATTCATTTAAATTCCGAAACAAAGGAAAGATTTCCAGTATAAACATCCTGGTGATGCTGGATCTCAGTCAGACAGAAGCCAAGGTTTTGATTAGGCCATTCGGAGGTGGACTACCTGGAGTTGTTTGGATCATTTTTCTGCTGCAGAACTAAAGTGAGCTTCACTATGTGATGGTCAGACATTCTCCTTTATGCTTCCATCCATTACAGCAAGTATCAAGATCCCCCCCAGATCACCACTCTGCCACCACCGTGTTCTACTGCAGTTGTTGTTCTTGTTGTTCTGTGCGATCTGGATTTCCCAGAAGTCCTGAGGATTGTTGAGATGTGTTCTGGTAAATGTGAGACGGGTCTTTGTGTTCTTTTGGTGGTTCTGGTTTCTCTTTCTTATTGTTGAATCGTGACCTCTGACCTTTGCTTTCTTCTGGACCTCCTGCATGAGTCGATGATGAACTCTCACAGTAATTTTGGTGGGTCGGGCTCCTGGGGAGGTTCATATTTATATTTAGTGTATCTCAGTTTCAGATATTTTGGCCTACTTCGTGTTGTCAACAGATCCTATTAAAAGAATTTGTTTGTTTTATTTGTTGAGTTTTGGATCAGGCCTGGATGAAGCTCGTCTCTTCTTGGACTATAGGAGGGTTGTTGTGTTTTATATACCTGCGGGATTGAACACAGATTTTTTAAAGCATTTACTCTTTTTTTTTACATACAAAGGTGTAAAGCTGGAACCTTTGTGTTTGCGTGTTTCTGGTACAGCCGTGAAACTGGCGCACATGCTACATCAGCTAACAGACACTGAGGACGAAGCCGGTTTTCTTATCACACTGGGGTTAATTTCTGATTGGATACTGGAAAAAAATATTGTTGTGTACAACTTGTGCTAAATGGAGTTAGCATATCAGTGAAACTAATCCAGCCTAAAATAGCATCTCAATGCTAACCATGTTGCTAATGCTAATGTTAGCGTTCATAGTCCAAATTTCTAAATTTCTCCATGAATGATCAGGACTTCCTGAATCTCTGATGGTTGAAGAACAGATTTAAAACTATAAATGTCTTTATTGTTGATCTCTTGTGTATTTATTCAATAAGTTAGCAGTTAAACATGTTTTTGAATTGAAAATGTTGCTTATTTTTCTATACATGGTTTGATTAATCTGGTAATTAATTACAGAGGGTGTTATTAATTTGATTTAAATTATTATTAAATAATGCCACTAATTTGAAATGTTGGATTGTTTGTTTTGCTTTATGTAACTACAGTCCATGTTTTTTTAGTCAATTTATTTAGGTTGTAGCTTATTTTCTTTAAAAGATGCAAACATTATTAAAATTTTATCTGGAACACATTTAAAAGGTAAAAACAGGAGACAAATACTTTTCCACCTTTAGATTTCTTTGTTCTTTGATTTGTTTCACTCTAAATTTTCAGCTGACTGCCCCCTTGAGGCGACACGTGGAACTGATCAGTGGATCTAATGTGTGTGGGTGTGTGTGTGAGGGTGGGTGTGTGTGTGTGTGTGTCGTTGTGTGTGAAATAGGCCAGTGAGAAGGGAAAAAAAATGTCAGAGTGAGGATGATAAGGAAGAGAGCAAGACGGGGGAGAGTTGGGATAAAGGTGTGTGATAGAATTGGAAGATCAAAGCCCTCTGTCACAGCGTGACTGAGCCCAGGGGCGTAATGGGTGAGACGGGGCACACACACACCGCCGACACACACACCTGCACACGCACTCCCTCACGGCTGGTATTTGACTCTGAGTGTGATTGATACCGGGCTAGATTTGGAGAATCACTGTCATTCGTCTCTCCGCAGATCAAACAGCCACATAATCTCCCATAAAGGAAAGAGAGATGGAGGGAATAAAAACGGGACATAAGAGGAGAGGGTTCAGCCGGGCGCGCGAGGTGACAAAGCCGTCTCATCGCTTAAAGTGTTTTCTTGTTTTTTCATAAAAGACGAGCCACGAGCTGAAAACACATCCATCATGCGGCTCTATTAAACTGCTCTTTGTGCGTCACAGAGATGAACGGGAGTGTGAAAGTTTACATTAGACAGTATTTACAGAAACGTCTTTATCCTCCTCACATCCGGCAGAAAGCGCTTGGTTTAACGCATATTCACACCGCTGCTCCGCTTTACCAAACGCTCCACATCTGACTGCAGCTGCAGCAGAGCAGGCTTTAGTTATGGATGTCCAAAGTGTGGCGCACAGGCCGTTTGTGGCCCTCAAAATGATTCTGGATGGGCCCAGGTCAAGAATAGTCTAAATTTGTTTTAGATGATGCAGATCCACATTTAAAAACAATGTTGGGGTCAAATTTTCACATATTTTACCTTTTAATTTAATTGTAATAGGAAACAGAAACATTCAGAGGTATTTACTAGAATGCAGTTTTATAAAGCAGGAGTGAGTCACTTCCTGTTCTTGTTGCTAAAAAGACACAAAAAAATAATAATTTTTAAAAATATATGCATATATTTTTAGTACATATAGATATACAGTATATATATTTTTTGTTTGTTTGCTTTGTTTTGTTTTTATTGGCAAATCTGCCAGATAAATAGAAATGTTTTTAAATCTACAGTACTTTACTCATTTACCCGTCTGCAGATATATGTCTATAAATATTGTGTGCTTAGTTTATTTATTTAGCAGGTAAACATAAAAAACAAAATGCTTTTGCTATTCTAATTAAGAAGAAAAGTACTAAACATTTAAACTTGATGAAAAGTTTGAACACCACTGCTTCACGTCATGGTGGATGTGGCTCACCGCCCAGGGCGTCATTCAATGAGGGCAGACAAAACAAAAAGTAACTTTGAGTTGCACCAGATATTCTTTCGTAGATGTTCCTGAGGGAGCGTTCACACCAGTCCTGTTCAGTCCGTTTAATCCAACTCCAGTCTGTTTGCATAGAAAGTCCGGTCCGGTCCGGTTCGGTTGGTGAGGTGTGAATGCTAAGCTAACTCTGAACTCTGGTCCTCCAAACCTCGGTCTGGGTTCAGTTGAAGTGAACTCTGGTTCGGTTTGAATGTGAACACCAAGTGGCCCGGAGACCTTCTTCAAAAGCAGGAAGTGGACTACAGCGCAGGGCATTCTGGGTAAATACAACTAACGCTAACGTGCTAGCCCAAAGCTAGCAGCAGAAATGGCTCCTGGTCTTTAGCTTAAAGAGAAATCCTCCAACATTAAAATCTGACGCCTCCATCTTGTTTCCATCTGGTGAAGAAGGAAGTTGCTCTCAGCGTCTTCAGAGGTTTTTGTGTCGTTCCCTTCAGTGGTTCTTGGTGCAGCGCCCCCACAGGCCAGGAGGGGAACAGGTTGGTTTTACTCAGAACCACAGCAGCTGGAGGTGGAGCAGATGATGGAGTTCTGGTCCGCAGTCTAACAGAGTGTACCAAATTTAAACATTTCGTTCTTGTTCAGCTGATCTCTGTGTTCCCGGGAATAAAATAGAAACAATAAATATTGTATGAATTATTAGTTAAACTGAATAATTGCAGCAGCAGCATATTGATGAACTCTGATCTCTGTAATCACTGAATGAAGTGATTTTCACCTTTTTAATTCTCGTTATCGTAACTCTGAGCTTCTGCCTGTTTTCTGATTTTTCTTTTTTTTGCTTCGTCTTTTTGCCCTTCTTCATCTTCTCGTCCTTGACCCTCGTCTTCTTCTTCCTTTTGCTTTTTAGCGTCTCTCTGCTGCTTTCATGACTCCGTTTGATTCCACGCCTCCTGCCCTCCGGACTGAAGTGTTTATGAGAAACCGAAGCGTTTGCTTGCGTTGACATTTGCCTCTGAATGATATTCAGATTTAATTTGCACATGAGGGAGCTGAAGCATTTTGCAGCTCTGTATTTATGCATGTGTCAAGGTGATATTTAATGTTTTTCTTCTGTCTGCCCCTCTTTTGTTTCCACAGATGCATCACCCTATTCAGATGAAACCTGCAGACAGTGAGAAATCTAATGGTGAGTGGCCACAAGGACACACACACACACACCCCCACACACACACACCAGGAGCTGTTTTTGAATTTGCCTGGTAATAGCTGCTTCACTTGACTTGCAGAGAAGATGGGAAGAGAAAAGATTGAAGCAGAAACTGGAAAGAGAGATAGAGGAGGAAATGCTGATATTTCTGTGTCTATATCTTTTTCTCTTATACGTGTCATAAATTATTGAGGTGCTTTGGAAGGAGGTCAGCGCCAGTTGAATGGTTTTAGCCCAGTGATGAACTGGTGTCGCTCCCCCGCGGCGGCTGCTGCTTCATCCAGACATCCAGACCCGTTTCTCTGTGCAGAACAAACCCACCTCAGTCACACCAGACAACATCTGTTTTCAGGTTCTACCTCACATTCTCAGCTGTGTACTTTGACTAGGCCATTCTAACCCATGGATCTGCTTTGATTGTCCAGCTGGACAATCTTCAAATATCAATCAAACGTAACACAGAGGTTGGTTTATTTTTGAATATCTGCTAAATAAAACTTCCAGCATGAATCATAAGGTCAAAACTTTAGTTTTACATATTTAAGAAGTAATTATAAACTTATGAATAATCCCACTCATTAACCACCAACATAATCTTATATTTATTACATTAATAATCAGGTTTTTAAAAACAAGGAAAACAAATAGCCAGTAAGACTGAGAACAAAATAATTAGCTTACCAACAATGTTTTATTTGAAAATGACTCATTTTCAAACATTTCATATCCGTTACCGACTCAATAATTATCAGAAATTTGTAACAAACAATAAAATCTAAACCTGTATTTATCAGTATATAGTTCAGACTATATGCTGTCGATTTAATGTTAATTACCGTAGATGAAGAATCAATTCTTTAAATTTCTCCAAAAAACAAACAAAAACACCAACAATAATCTCACATATCCAGCAATAATCATATATTTATATGATCATTGGAGCAGTTTAATGTTTGGACATTGTCTAACTTCACCTGATCAATTTTTTCAGTAGTAACATTTTAAACTGATTTCCACATAACTGTAAATTGCTAATTAGTTTTGTGGTAATTGTTTATTTTTGGTTTTGTAAAGAATTAGAGTTTTCTGTAGTTTCACTACATAATGAACTTTAATAATTTAGACTTTATAAAACGTGTTAAAGTTTTCTAACCTTATGGATTATTCTTATCGCTCTTCTGTAGTATTTTTATTCCCTGCAGTGCAGTTTTGTAATTATTGCCCCATAACTTAAATAAGGTAAGATTAGTGAACAGTACATGACCGACTTGACTTTTTAAACAGGCGATATTGAACAGATGAGTGGAGAAAAGTGGAATAAATATCAAGGAGATGATGGATGTGATGCCTGGACAGAATGATCCCTGTTTTATTATCATTTAGAGAAAAATAATACTGTTAATCTAAGATTTATTTTCATCACACAGGCTGAGTTTAATGTTTAGTTTCTGATCTGGTAGATAAATCTGGACGTCGTCTGCATAGAAATGAACAAATCTGTGATGTAAGCAGGTCAGTGTGTGAATTTGAGTGAAATAACTGCAGAAAATCTCAGAGACCTTCAGAAATTTTGAAGAATGTTTTTAAAGGTGAAAGAAAAGTCTGGCTTCTTGGAAGGAAGACAGAAAGTTTTCTTGGCATGGATTTAATTAAAAACCTTCAACAGAGGGAGGTAAAATCAAACCCACATTTCTGATTATTTCATTTCATTTCTACATGTTTGACACTTTAATACAAAAAAGCTACAAGTTATAAATGTAGTTCTTGTTTCTGAAAAACCTGAAGGCGACTTTCTTATTTTTAGGTGCTCTGAAAGAAAAAATATTTCAATTTCATGATTCAAAAGGTTAAAAAAAGATTATTAATGACCAACTTCACAGGAACAGACGGATGATTACTTTGATTGGAGAAACAGCAGACCTCAATTTGGACTTTTATGAACTTATTGGGCAAAAATAATAGATATCATTGGCAGAGATTGGAAATTTTAGAAAATTACCGCTAATGTATCTGCATGGCTGAGCTGAATAAATGTGAGCTCCTGTAATTTTGATGAAATGACCCTTAAATCTGAGTAAATGAGCAGAACATAACAATGAAGCTATAAAACCAGAAGCAGAACTAAAGAGGGCCATTTTAATCCCACAGCAGGATGTTCTGAGTTCGAGTCGTTTGCAAGGTGACGACTCGTCCTGCAACGTTTTCTGCTAATACTTTCTGATAAATGAGTGGAAAAATCAGCAAAAATCAAAGTAAAACCATAAAAATAATGTTTATTTTTATTTATATTTTCCAGCAGATTTGAATACAGTTTTTCAAAACTTGAGGTAAAAATATGAGCCATCCTGTGGTGATGCAAGATAAACTATAATATCATCAGCGCAAAAATGAAAATGATCCCAGAACTGAACTCTGTTTATGCCAAATGAAGCTTTAAATTTCTGTTATTTCTGCCTTAAAGGTCAAATAAACCAACATAATCACCATTTTAATGTTTTAACTCCACATTAAAACCCATGTTGCTCTAATTAGTCTGAGCTGAACCTCCATGGTTACTGATGTAAACATGAAAGTTTGTCACTTTTTCCTTCTGGTTGGGACGTTGCATAAGGAGCCTGGTCCGATTTTAATGCAGGTTCATTCATTCAACACCAATAGTCCAATAAAAGTCTTGCAACAAAGAAATATAAGTTCAGTTTATTAGTCAGAAGCTGCAAACAGAAATGATTTAAAGAAACATTCAGTCAGAGACGCTTCAAAGAAAATCTCATTTTAATCCTTTAAAAAGTTAAAAAAGCAAAATAATAATTAATTTCACAAGAACAGATGTATGATTACTTTGGTTGGATAAACAGTGAACCTCAAATTAGACTTTTATTAACTTTTTAGGCGAAAATGATAAATATCAGTGACAGATAGCAGAAATTTTGGCAAATTACATCTAATTTATCTGCCTGGCTAAGTGGAGTAAATGTGCGTTTCTGTAATTTTGATGAAATGACCCTTGAAGTTGAGCAATTGAGCAGAACGTGATAATGAAAGCTATAAAGCCAGAGCTGGAAATAAAGGCTTCGACCTGACGTCGCTGCTTTTTGGCGGCACATCAGGAGCCCAAAGTTCTGCCGGCACGACCCAAAAAAAGAGAAGAGAGAAATCCTTAGAAAAGCCATCATCCGCTCCACTGAAATATGGCGAATTGTGACTTTATAAGACATAACTGTCGGGGCGAGGAGGGAGGGACTCAATAAAAAGCTGTGGCTCGCAGCTGGAAGGGTGAAATATGGAGCCTGACGAGGGATACGTATCCATCCGTTTAACAGAAACGACCTTTAATAAACCCGCTGTTAGATCTGCTTCAGCGCTGACGAACGGCGGCGGCGAGCTTTATCAGTTCAGTCAGCGGGGGAGAGTGCAAAACGGGAAAACCGTAAGAAAACGGAGGAAAACGGCTCAGGTTTTTCCTCCCCTGAAGGGTCCACAGGCGGTTCTTGAAGCTTTCTCCCACAATGCAACGCTGACTCCGTCTTCATGGGTGCTTATCGCCTCGCCGCCTGCCGGCACGCCTCGAACGCCGAGCAGAAACAGTCAATTGTAACGATATCTGCTCTCCTTCCCCTCTATCGACGCAGAGTAAATTAATTACATTGCTGTTAGACTTGTGCTAATCATCCTCTGGAGTGATGCACACACACCGACACGCCGCCCGCAGAGCAGCCACGGCTTCTTAAAGCGCCTCTTATCTCGACAGCGAATCCCGTCGGTTTGTTGTTTCTTCTTTTTTTCTCCTTAAACACACAAATGAGTCCAACAGCAAAATAAACAAGTGTGCTATTGATTTCCCAGAGAGCGAGCGAGCGAGCGCTTATCTGCCTGGCCTGGTGGAAGGAGCTGACAGTTTCCTCATTAAAAATGAATCGGATTAACCTTACGCTGGATGTGGAGTGAAGGCGTCGCCGCCGTCGGCCCGCAGCATGCCGCCGCCGCTCCTCCACCAGGTTGAGGAGCGGTAATCAGACATCGATCACAGCATGATGAAACACACAAAGTCTCTTTTTTCTTACTTTCTGTCATTTCTTTTAACTTTTCTTCTGTTTCAACATTTTTCTTTGTTCTGAGTTTTTTAATTATTTACCGTCAGCTTCAGATTCGGTTTAACTTCAACAGATTCCCCAGGAGCACCTAATTAAAGCTCTTCGTTAACGGATCAGCAGCTCTGAAAGGAAAGGTTATCGGGCCGTTTCCGAACGTCCTGAGGCCGGTCGCTCTGCCGAGAGGAAACACGTCAGACAGGATGAAACGATTTCTCCTTCCGACAAACTTAACGATTAACGGGACGACCTAAAGAAAGTGTTCCTGCTGTGTTCAGAGCAAACATTTATTTAAAACAATTCTATAAGGTCCCATACTGTAGGGAACCAAGCATTTTCCTGTCTGACCCTGGTCCCAGCAGCCTGAGGTCAAAGGTCATGGCTCAGAGAAATGACCAGAAAGCCATTTCTGACTCTACTGGTTTAATCCTGAAATGATCATGACTTTTATCCTAAATTTAAACAAATTTTCACATTTTCTTCAGGTTTTATGTTGGATTTTTCTTGATTTCCTCTTCATACAGATTTTTGTTGGTTTTATTCCACACATCAGAAATCCTCATTGAACCTGATTTTAAAAACCTAAAACTGTTTCTGCTCTTAATCTCAGACAGGATTAAATCCCAAACTACTTTAGGAACTCAGTTCAAGAGGGAGATGATTCTGTAGAAAATACTGTAGTTTCAGGTTGCATGTTGAATATAAGCGGCCTAGTCAAAGTCCAGACATCAACTTGAAGAAATGATGCTGTTGGACCTTCAGAAAGAAGAAACTTCAGGAAGAGTTGGACTCAAACGGTTCTGCATAAACTGTCTCCATGACAGTTTGTTTGTGTGTTTTTTGATGCTTGATTTGATCATTTAATTTATCTTTAACGGTACCGGACCGTGTTATAGAACTGAAACAGGGTGTACTTATTTAACCCAGCACTGATCATTTACTGAAATGACCCAGTAAATGTTTCTGTGTCTTCTCCTGCAGCTGTTGAAGACAGGAAGCTGTTCATCGGCATGGTGTCGAAGAAGTGCAACGAGAACGACATCCGGGTCATGTTCTCCGCGTTCGGCCAGATCGAGGAGTGCCGGATCCTCAGGGGGCCCGACGGGCTCAGCAGAGGTACCCGCCACTTTGACTCACCTCCATCCTGAAGCTCCTCATGCTGGTAAAACAGCTGAAGGGCCTCCAGCTGCTGCAGCTCGCCAAAATGGCCGCCTCAGAGAAGGAGAACTGCTTCTGAGACAAACTAAAGTTAAATAAGAAACAATAGATTCATATCTGAGGTGATAATCTGTACCAGATTGATCCTCTAGGTTTTAGACACATAAATAATCCGCCCACGTCTTTATGAAACTCTTTCATGGAGGTTAATGCTTGCAGGTTAAAGACTGAAAAACATCTGAGGGGATTTTTATCCTGGAGATCAGGCTAACCACAAAGACGAGCAACCAGATTGATTTTCATTAACTCATCTCTGAATAACGCAACTTTATTCCACCCATAACTCTGTTTCCCAACGGTAACAAGTTTTATTATCGCAACAAACAGTAATATTGTTGCTTTCAAACCAAGTGATATGATAGTAATTAAGGCTTAATAATGCAAGAAAACGTCCTAAAAGATTAATAAACTTTAAATTTTAACACTGGAACTGGAAGACAATTTAAATATCCAAAATAAATAAACAAAACAAGAAATAAAAACAAATGAAATGAATTATGAAATCTCTGTAAACAAAATCATCCTTCAAAAAACTAGGATGATAAAAACAATAAATCACCCAAATGGAAATAATTGAGCTTGTTTTAATGTATCGTGCAATTAATTGATTGATTGATTGATTGATTGATTGATTGATTGATTGATTGATTGATTGATTGATAATTGCGACAGGCCTGTTTGCATCTGTCTTTAGTTTTAGTGATGAAAGGAAGAAGTGCAGGTTTGCAGATGGTTCTTATACTGAGCCCAAGATGAAGTTAGTTATTGTAATTATCGGACCTGTTGTGCCAGTACCTGAAGTTCAGAACTTTATTTCACCTCATTATGAAGTACTAAACAAAACAAGAGGTGATTTAATGAAGAAAGCCACACACCCGGTCATGACGCAGCAGAATACTGTGAATTTCTCCTAAATTACCTTTATATAAATCCACTAATGTCTCAGAGTTGCTTCAAAAACACGACATGGGATTAATAATCCAAGTAATCTCCTTCATTTCCTCACAATTTACACAGATTTTTCTGAACTGATGCAACTTTAATGAAGCTCTGTCAACAAAACACTGATATGTTCTCCACAATGCTAGCTTCTGCTAAATGCTAACAAGCCAAGTTTTAATTATCAATCTAGTATCTTCAGCTAATCACATTTTATCCGAAGTTTTCAAATGTGAAGAATTAAACACCTCTGGTCATTAGATCTGCAGCCGAGTTGTGATGAAGCAGAAGTTTTAGTCTCACCAACAGCGAATCAAACGTGTGAAAAGCTTGGAGTCGTCCCTCGATGTCGATTCATTTTGTGTGAAACGTTCTGAATGTTGAGCTGAATGTGTTTCATCATCTGGAGAACATTGTGAGATTGTTTCCTCTCCAGTAAATTCACAGCATGATTTTATGAACTGAGGAGAAAATTTCAGCTTGTTTCCAAACCGACTCACATTTACTGCCGGAGGTCAGGAAGCAGAGCGCAGACTGTTCGCTCACCTTTACTGCTCTTTAAAATCTTATTTTATGTTTAATGTTTGAGTTATGTCACATCACAGCAATCATATAAATACATTTTGTGACAGATCAACAGAAATGGTGACTTTTTTCTTACAACAAAAATCTAAAACGTGTGGCTTGCTTATGCAGTAAATCCATTCTCATGTAATTAATGAGAATTTTAATCTCTGATTAAAAATCCATGAATTTAATTTAGAAGTCACCCATTATTCATATAAACTTCCTGTTTTTATAGTTTAAACACTAAACATGCCTTAATGCGCTTTAATAAACTCAGTGGAAACGGTTTTAGCAGTAGAAGCTAACATTTACGTCCTACTTATTTCTGCCATTGGTGTTTCAACCAATCAGCACCAAGGAAACTGAATGCTGCTTCCGGATTGGCTGCTTTCCAAATGCTAGCCTGTAGCAACTAGCTTTGCTCCTAGCTTCTCAATCTGTATTTCATTTCTAATATTTTAGATATGCTTTATGAAAATAGACATTGTGAACCGTGATTAGGTTGGGATCCACTGAAACCAGATTTATTTAGGAACATTAAACTGATTTCTACAAAATCAGCTTAAATATGTTTCATTTATAAAAACACCTGCGTCCTCTGTTTCTTTGTGTTTTATTTGTTAACGTTGCTGCCTCCTACTGGTTAGACACAGTCCTTGCAGTTTGTCAGAATTGCTCATTATTTTCTGCACATATTTATAAAGCTGTAACACGGCGGCCATCTTGTCTCAGGTCTTTACCCTGCTGCGGCGGCTGGAGGTTCTTCTCCTCACTGTCAACACTTGCTGCTTCCTTTTCTTGCTGTATATCTCTTTTCCCCACCACTTTCTTTTTTTCTCTCCTTGCTTTCTCGGCCTCGTCCCCCCCGCTTTCTCCCCCTCTCCTCCTCCCACTTTCTCACCACCATCCCCATCCTTCCCCTTCCAGTTTAGCCCTGCTGGAAACCAGTAGGAAGCTCTTCACTTCCATCTTGAGACACTTTAAATGTTGCTGTCCAAATCATCCGTCAGTTTCTGATTTGTTTCATGAACATGTCACATAACTTTGTTGTTTATTCAAGGAAAACTGATATTTTTAGTAAAATAAAATCAGAAATTATGACTTTTGGTCAAAATTTAATGTAGTTTTATATTTGAAATGCAAACAAAAACACAAAATTCAGTGTGAGGAGTTTGTTTTTTCTAAAGTTGGCAAAATCTGGACTGTAAAGATCCCAGAAGTTACCAGAGTTACTCTCCTCCTTTAATTGGACCATGTGGTGCGTCAAAATGCTTTAAGGTGGATAGAAAAAACACCAAGCTGTCTAAAATACAACAACAGGTTACAAAGCTTTTAAAAAAGAGAATCTTGTGACCAAATTTGAATTTATTGTAGATTTTCTGTAATCCATGAATCTATAAGTGAACCTCCAGATGAAGAGAGAAACTTTTGGTTTGTTCCCAAACCAAAACCTGCTGAGTTCAAGTTTCTACCATGTAGTTCCTGATTAGAGGGGAGATGGTCCAAATTTACCACCAGCACACTCACAGAAGTCGCCATGTTGCTGCCAACATCTGAGCGTTTTACTTCTAAGCCGTTACCACATGTGCTCTTCTCTGCCCCCTAGTGTCTAGGAGGATATGGAGTAGAAAGTCCTGTCTCTAATGTGAGCCATATTTTATAGAAATCAGATAAGAAGTTCAGATTCCTGCTCAGAACATAATGGATTTGTTGGCAGCTGCAGTTCGCTAGCTATAGCGGCTAATAGCGATAGCTGTTGCTAGCATCTTGGTGCCAGAGGCCACATCTCTCCTTCAGCAGGTGGATTGTTGTTGAACTTATGCCCAGTTCACACGACACGATTTTAGAATCGTCGGCCGATTTTCAAAACCTGAGGTACCACACACTAGCCGACCAACTCGTAGGTATAACGCGTTCGATCGGGCCGATCGTGAGTGTGTGTTCAACCAACCACACAGCGAGAGCAACACACCACACACAAACTGATTTCTCACCGACATTCAGATTCCAGACCGAAAATACAGGAAAAGCCACTATAACACCCGTGAATTTAGAATAAACAAACATGGCCGACAACGTAGACGCCATAGTTTGTGAGCTTATTTTAAACATAAAAGACGTAACAAAAAGAAAAGGCGTTGGATAAAAGCGTGGAGACGGGGCACGCAGCGGCTCTATTGTTTTAAAAGTTACGTTGTTTTTGTCTATACCATTTGTGTGTTTAGATTATTTTCTGTTCTGTCGTTTCTTTAAGCTTTATCGGTTAATTAGTATTTGCTGTTTTAATGTTTACAATTACATTGAGAACAATATGCACAAAATAATGGCTACAAGTCCAGTAAACTCATTTTAAAACCAGGCATTAATCAATGTTTTACGAATTACATTCTGTAAGCGTCAAGTCCTGCCTGAATGAATAATCTTATCGTTATAAACTATTTATGTCACGTTAATGATGAACAGCTGAAAAATTAGCGGAATCAACCGCAGAAGCATTTCGCTCCAAATCCTCTCCTCATCTTTTCTGTGGATGTTCTTTGTATGAAATGTTGAATAAACATTGATGTTGTTTCCACACATCATCTCTGATGTCCGCTGGACTCTGGGCTGCATGGTTGCTGTTTGGGTTCCTCTCTGAGGGGAAAGTCCGGAGGGGAATCCGTGGTTTCTGATTGGCTACCTGAGGGGAAAGTCCGGAGGGGAATCCGTGGTTTCTGATTGGCTACCTGTCACATTCAACAAGCTGCGTTCTCACTCCCAGTCAGGGAAAACCCACACGCTGCGATAATCGGCCAAGACAATCCAATATGTCCGATTTCAGAAGGGCGCGGTCCCGACGTTCTACCGACTGGACCCGATCAGTCGTAACACACCACACACTGCAGGATGATCGGCTACGATTATCGCAAGCGACAATCTCAGAATGCAGAACGTTCTAAGGTTGTCATAAGGGGGAAATCGGGGCAAAAAATGGTGTAGTGTGAACTGGGCTTTAAATGGTTGGAACTGGACCAGTTCTGTAAAGTAAACTGGTCAAAGATCCAAAAACAAACATGTTGATCGGTGAATCTGTTCCTCTGAAGCCAGTGGATTACAGAAAAAACACAATTAAAAAATGAATAAAATAAAAAATAATGGTTGAAATCTGGAACAAAGAGTTTGAAATTAGTGACTTTACTGAGTTTTTTCTTTCTGTATCACGACTTCCTGGAGTTAAACATAAACTGATGAAGTTTGTCTGTTTTTCGTTTAATTGGTGCCACAGTGAAGGAAGATGAGTGCAGTATGTGAGCTGAAACCATGAGAAACCTCACAGTCCCACAGCATCATACCACCTCCACCAGGTCTGGTTTGGTCGCCCCAACATACTCTGCTGCTCTTCCCGTCCTGTGGCTCCATTTAAAGCGACATGACCCGTTTATTATTTTCACTCCATCCCACCCTGACCTGACCTGACCCCTGACCTCAGCCATCCTCCCGCTCTCCTCTCCCTCTGTGGTTTCTGTGTGCTGAGATGGAAATCTCTTCCTGTTTCTCCTCCTCTCGTCCAATGAGCTGTCGCTGTTCCCGTATTTTCTTCTGTGCTCGTTAAACGTTGCGAATATTTTGTTTTATTTTTTCCGTCTCAAGGTTGTTTGAGTCCAAACTAAACGGCTCCACCTTTAAATTCACCCCGGCTGTCCCAGAATCCACTCCTCGGTCGATTTGTCCTCTTTTCCTTTCTTTCCCTCCCTTTCCTTGTTTCTGTCTTCCATCCCCTTTTCAGTTCCTCTCTTTTGTCCTCATGAATATTTCAAACCTGATGGCCAAATCCTGGTTTCTGTCGAGCCGATATAAGCCACTTAGCGGCTGACACGAGTCAGAGACGGAGCGCTGGCGGCCCAACTTGGCCGGTCAATAAACACCTCTAATCAGGTTGGAAATAAATCGGTCTTTAAGGATTTCTGAGCTGGCAACTCTCAGCGGCCCGCGGTCCCACCTAGCAGAACTCGCTTTAAACCCACAGTATCAATCAGCCGAGCGCGCCGCTATTAATAAAATATGGATCACACCACCAGTGGATGGTGGGCCTGGGGAGCTACCCTACTTTCATTAAAGGACTGCGCGGCGCTCCGCTGACGACAGAATGCGGCCCACAAGGTATTTTTAGCGATCCGGCTTCGTCCCCGTCTCTGCACTGTGGAGAAAACAAGACGCGCACCGAGCAGGCGGGAAGTTGCTTTTATTCAGAACCAGATCCAATATTCATGAACCCAGCGTCAGCAGGGGAGAAGTTCCTGTCGGAGAAAACCAACTCAGATCGGCAGGATTTCAGAAAACAAGAGAAAAATCCAACCAAGCCAACAGAACGGCGTGAAAAAGTCATCAGAGATGCAGAAATGTTTAAATTCAGACTCTGGGTGGATTTTCTGCTGGAAGTTTCCCTTGTTGAGCAACAAATCATCCCCAGAGCACTATACTGCCACCACCATGTTAGACTGCAGCTATCGAATGAGTTTACCATAGAAAATTTACTCAATACTAAAGTGTTAACAGTTTCAAATGAAGAAAAACAACAAAAAATTTAGCAACAAAGGTACACAAAACAAATTATTTTGAATTTTCAATACAAAATGTAACAGGATAGAACATTTCTGTGACATGAATAATGGAGTATTTGTGCAAGAACAGGCAAAAATGAAAAACTGTGCAACTTTTAGACAGTTGGAGGTTGTGCCTTAGTTTCTCTGTGGCCTACTTCGTGTTGTCAGACGGGTCCTGTTAAAGTTATTTCTGTGGATGAGAACTGATCATTTCACTTCAATTGTTTTATCTGCATTAAATCAGGTTTTGTCTGAAATACAAATGTAGGACAAAGAAGCAAAAGCAAATTAAATCTGCATTTTTTTCCTGTGCGTTTCTAAAAGTTTCAGCCTCTGACGTGTTTGTGACCAGTTTGAACCAGTTTGGACCAGTTTGGAGCCACATGTGCAGCAGTGATCTACTTCTGCAGCATCCTCCTGGAAAAGCAGCAGTTAAATGATGCTTGTCTAAAATAGGCAGGCCTCTGAATCATTTGATGGAGTGACCTGCTTTCAAACAACCTTTCAGCTCAGGAAAAGGACGGCGGAGCGTTTAGTGGGTCAGAGCTGCAGAATCCAGCGACCTTCAGCGCCTCGCCTGCTGATTCTGCTGCAGCCCAACGTTTAACGGCTGAAATGTGATCAACTCTGACAGAGGAAGGGCAGAAAGTGGAGAGAAACATTTCAGGATGCGGCGTGAGATGAAATCCAGAGAGGAAAATATCAGCTTGTTTAAGAAAAACAGAGACAAAGGTCGACTTTTACTGACAAAAAACGTCTTTACAGTCTTAAACCAAACGGTTCTGATTACTTCTTTGCATTATTATTTGTTTTTCTTCTTCAGAGCTCTAAATGTACAGGCCTGCCACACTTTTCAGATTTTTACAATTAAAACATGAAATGTTTTCCTCCAGCTTCAATCAGGGAAATAAAATCCCCCAAAATACTTTTATACTAAAATCTGCATGGAGAAAGAAATGGACTTTTGTTGTTTCATTAAAACTAAAAACTGAAATCTGCTGAGGAATTAGTTCTGGTTTGGATTCAGTTGGTACCTGATGGCGGTGCAGAGAGTCTGAAGCATCATGGGGAAAAGTTGTGATATTTATATTTTGAATATCTTGCAGCCTTAGAAATGAAATAAAATAATCAGAAAAGTTGTAAAGTCCAGCAATTAGCCAGAGCCATAAGGCAAAAAAAACATTGCAGAGTTTTCTTCCAAGCAAACCGAATAATTTTAGTGAAACGGCTGCAAACAGATAATATTACATTATCTGTTTAACTAACATTACATGATACTGGCTGAATCCATCCCAGTGTCATATTCAGCTGGTTAACAACGATATTAATCTTCATCTCTTGCTAATTCCAACAATAAACCCAGAAATCCTCCTTCATGTCTGTGCAGAAGTTTTCCTCCACAAATTTAAACTAAATCTTCAAGATTCTAGAAGATGAATAATCAGAGAGAAACAGGAAATGGAAGGTTATGTGAAGCAATTTCAACTTTTTTGTAAAACTATATTATTGCAAAAATAAAGCTTGAAAAAATGTGCAACTTTTTGCAAATGTTGCAGCAAAATTAGTAATTTTAATCACAAAAACATCATCACAACCAGAGGTGGGTAGAGTAAAATTATACTTAAGTAAAAGTACAACTATTTCAACATATTTTTACTCAATAAAAGTAAAAAGTATTTGGTAAAAAGATCCAATTATCATCCATTTAATATTTAATAATTACATCATCAGACAAACCAAAATATAGAACTAAGTGGAAATTTTAGCATTTTAATGACCAAACTGACAGATAAGTAACAAAAATTACAAAATCAGATCAAATAAAAATGTCTTTAATTAAAAACTGATGAAACTTTAGCAGAAGCTGCAGGTGTGTCTGAGTCTGGTGAGTTTCTATTTCAAACATGTTGGATTTTCATTCAGTGGGTAGAAAAGTAAAAGTAGAGACACTTCAGAATAAAATGACTCAAAGTACAGCGTAGTAAAAATACTCCTAAAAGTACATCTTTTCAAAAAAGTTACTCAGGTGAATGTAAATAGTTACTACCAACTTATAACATCCTGATGATGACGATGATTGGATTTCTTCCTCCCAGTTTCCTGTTGCTTGATTTAATGACCTGTTTGTGTTGTGTGTGTGTGTGGGTGTGTGCAAGTATGTGGGTGTGTGTGTGTGTGTGTGTTGCCCTCAGGCCTGGCTGCGCTAACACGGTTTGTTGACTGTGTTAGCATATGGTTAGCCTAGCGTGTTGCTGCAGCTTTTCTCACATCGTCTCCGTTAGTCGCTCCCTGACCGGCCGCGCTTCCCTCACCGCCATGAAACCGGCCGTGCTGATTGGCTGAAACCTGCGCTGGTCACGGAGGAAGATGGCCTCGCCTCCTCTTCCTCCTCTCCTCTGATTTAAAACGATCCCCTGCGGTTTTACAGCCAGCGTCCCGCGGCTCCTTCGTCTTTCTTCCCGTCGAACAAAAGAGAAAATTTTGGGCGTCCAGTGAAATAAATTCAAAAGGTTTAATGCAGATTTTCAGGGAGAATTCAGGTTTGACTAATTCAGAGGTGAGGAAGAGGACGGAGGTGAGGAAGGCTTGCAGCTCTGATGTTTCATGTGGGGGGGACAGGATGTGATGTCATGATGCTCGTTTTTCCAGCCACTGAAAACGATGTTGTCCACCTGTGACATGTTCTCTGTATCAATCTGTTTTTCTTTTTATAACAACGACGTGTCCAACCCTTTTGTCTTGTTTTTGTTCTTTCTTGTCTTCCTCCTCTTCCTCCCCCCTCTGCCTTCCCCTCCTCCCTTCCACTGTCCTTCCATCCTTCCCTCCCTCCTCCCTCCTTACAGGTTGTGCGTTTGTCACGTTTTCCACCAGAGCCATGGCACAGAATGCAATCAAAGCCATGCACCAGTCTCAGACCATGGAGGTACGCCACTCTTCTTCAGCTTCTGTCTTCTTCTCAACAACCTGCAGCCAAACACACCAACTTCACAAACCACCTGCAGCATGCTAGCATCTTCAGCTAGCAAAAAACAATAACTAAAATGTGACTCATGTAGAGACTTTACAGCGCCGTGTTAGGGATACTTTAGATAAAAGTCAAAAGGAGAACATTTGTGTACAACATTTCTGATTAGCCATATTTTTTTCTGAATTTTCCAAGTTTTTTCTTGAAAGTTCAGGAAAAAAAATCTTTTTTTTAAACAAATTTTTAACTTTTCAAGCTCTGAATTTTTCTAGCACATTTTTGACTTTTAAAAACTGAAAATTTTCCAAGTTCTTTTCTTGAACGTTTCTGAGATTAAACTCAAAATTAATCATTTTTTCTAGCAAATTGTCAGAAAAAAATTGATGTGGGTTATCAGTATTTATTCGTTAGCAAAAGTCGCCTCCTGTATTTTCTTTTTGTTTTTTCCCAGTTTGTTGTGCCAGGATCCCTGCAAACTGATGTTATTTATTCAGTTTATTGACATTTTCATAAATAAGTCTGCCAATGTGTCGCAGAGAGAATCTAATATGAAACAGCAGGACAATAAAATCTGAATCCAAGCCATGATTTACTCAAATGAAGTTTAAATCTGAAGCTTTAAAATAAAATGTTTACAAAATTTATTCAGGAAATTGACTTTTCTGCCCATTTCCTTTCATGCAGCACAGAAATGGGCAGAAATTTCCTTCCTGCATGAATCAAATTTCTTTATGGTTAGCCTAGTAAATTTCTGAGATATTTCTCAGAAATATCTCATGAGAAATATCGCTGAGTTTTTCTCATCGAATCGTTTATTGAACTAATTCTGCAGCAGAAAAAATCCTCCATACTTTAAATAACAGGTTTGATGAGTCATGCTTTCAGTGTTTTTCTGTATTTATCTTTTTCTCTTTTTTACTGAACATTATTCACGTTATTTAAAACCTGAATGTGAAATTCAAGCTGTTATTTCACTTTTAAAAATTAGATGGTTGTTAATAATAAACACAGGAATGTCAGGAGAAGAATAAAGTGTGGTAGCAAAACGTCAACAAGCAGCAGAGAGAACCTCAACAACGCCATCTTGGTTCTGCTGGAAAAACAAAAGCTTCTACGCTCACAGACTCATCTTATTGATAGAAAGTTGAGTGGAAGGGAAAGGGTGGTAGCAAAAAGTCCACAAGCATTAGACATAAATGAAACAAAGTTACCCTGGTTCTGTTTCATTAGTAATAACAGATTGTGTTATTGGAACGTTGAGTGGAAGGATAAAGTGTGGTAACAGAAAGACCATTAACAACAGGCATAACCAAAACAAGTTTAATTTCATTTGTAAAAACAGTTTCTGTTTATAATTATTTACATTTAATTCATTTTCTGAACACTTGTAGTCCTTTAAATCAGGTGAAATTTTTAGCGTTTTGTTGAAACGTCGTTAGCATTTTTCCTGCTGGAATCATTTTCAGGCTCCATCATCAAACATCGCCTCCATATTTCTCATTTTTTTCTGGCCAGAGTCTCTCCGCCAGACTCGGGTCACGCTGCGACAACGAGCCGCCGCCATTGTTGTAGACCTCGTCAGCCGGCCAGCGACCCCGGCGGGCCGTAATGGCGGGCCGGCCGGCGCTCCTTTGTGCCGCGCGGCGCCGCCGCTGGGCTTGTCAGGTCGGTGACGGGGGCAGCGTGACAGGGCCGCTGTTGGGAGAGAATTACACGTTACAAGACGGGTCTGCAGTGAGTCAGAGCGAAGGAACAAAAAGTGGTAATAACAGGCTGTGTTAAAGGAACAGGAGCGAGTGGCGCTCACCCTGAAGGCCCTCATTAGAGCTGATCATGATAATCACGGCCGCTATTGAAGTGTTGTGACCCTGACACGGGGAAAATGCTCTCCACCTGCGAGGAAAGGCACCGTTTTCCCGTTTGTGCTGTCGCACCTCAGATATCAGCGAAGTGTTTGCAGCGGCGGCGCATCCGTCTTCCTGACGCTGTCCTCCGACAGAGGCGTTAGCGTTAAGCCAGAATTATCCTCGCTCTGAGCAGTCGTCCGCAACAATGGGCCCGGTAAACACCGCCGCTTTTATCATGCACACGGGGGGATGAGGGAAAAATAAAGCCTCAAGCCATAACACGACAATATTGCAGTGGACAATAGCAAAATACCTTCATTTCCATTTGAAAACAAGCTGTCTAGCCTCAGGCGGAGCTAAATTGCCGCATCCGTTTGTTAATGTTCCCCAGTTTTTGCAATTTAAAAGTAATTACTTTGGGTGCGAATGAGGGAATGAGGTCTGGTAAATGGAGTTTGGTTATTGTCTTGGCGCTGCTGCAGCCTCGCAGCCCGACACGGAGCCGGACCGTGATGTTTGCCGGCGAACACGTACGCGCCGCGTGTCACGAGTCCTGCCGCCATTGATGGCTCTGTCACGGCCGTATCCGTCCTCATTACCATGTGGCATTCAGGTACGCCGCGGCGCACGCGCTAAATGTCAGGCGGTAATGAAAGCGGGTAATTCACTGAGGCACATCTAAAGGAACACCAACCCAGAAGAGGCTCGTTGTGTTTCTGTTGATCTGCATCGACGACTTTTAACGGTTTGTTGTATCTAAATGTTTCACAGCAAATCAACCAGTCAGCAGAAAAACTGAATTAGCTGCGATTAGCTGCCTTTCCACTGCAAATATGCACAAAACTTTGTCAATATTCACAATTACATTGTTTTCATTAGATAAGAAAATCACGTGAATAAGTAAATAAACCATCATTTTTGCTACTTCCTGTCGTCTTCTTTGTCATTTCCGTCAGTAGCAACATCTGGTTGTTGATCATGTGATTCAAGATGCAATAAAATGTTTCCATTTCAGTTCTGTGAAACACACTAATTTTGAAAAAGCCAAACATCCATCTCATCCCAGCGCAAAAACATTTTAATAAAAAACTTTAGTTTTTAAAATTTCCATTAAACAAAGTTATTTTACAAATTTTACAGCCAGTGGAAATGCAGCCAATAGCTGCTGTGAGTTACATTTCACTAATAATCATTAAAACTGTTCCTGCCTGACAACATGAAGCAGGCGGAAGCATCTCAGACATTTGGCTGTTAATTCTAATCCAGAATCTGTCGCCATCACATCCTCCCAGTCGGCCATCTTTGTTTAATCTGAATTCATGTTTGGTCTCGGAAATTATGACAACCATACCTGCTATAGATACGATTTTTCTTCGTTGTGTGGTTTCTCAGATTTTGGTCAAAAATGTTAAAATCTTGCCATGTGAACCAGACAAAAATCTCTGCAAGCTTCACTGCAGAGGTCAGAGGTCAGAGGTCGTGACTCAGCAATAAGAAACAAAAGCTGTGTTTCCATTCATTTGTAATGTGTAAACTTTTAAAATGTCACAACAAAGAAAAGTGAATTAGTCGTGTTGGAGGTTAGATGTGATCTGCAAGGCAGTGAATACTTTGCACTACTTAGCGCTTATTTAACATGTTTCATATTTTCTGTTATTATTATTTCTATGATCACGACACATGAAGGCCACATGATCACGCGCTGCTTCCTTCCCACCTAAACGCAGAAACGTTCAAGTGCATTTGAACAAGAGCTTAAGTGGAGCATGAGAGGGAAGACGTTTAAACACTGACAACGGGAGAGAGGGATGACAGCAGAGGGAGAATATGGGATTAGATTAATCAGTGTATGGGAGGCTTTCTAACCAACGGAGTCAGAGCCCAGGTAAAAAAACACCGAAGGGAGATTTACGTGTCACAAGCCAGCGCTGGTGGAAATTGCCAACTGTCTGTATTTATTACCCGAGTTAAATTAGCTGCTGAGAGGAGCGACGCACATCCAGCGCCGTGAAGAACTCTCCAATCATCCTCTGCCAGACTTTATGCTAACCTTTTCACACGGTTTTAAAAGCACTTTTAAAAATACATTTATGACACGGGTCTCCAAGACACCTGAACATTTAGAAACTCAGGCTGTTATCTCAACACAGAGCCTGCAAAATGTAGAATGTTTGCAAATACAAAAAAGTTGTTGCATGTCTTTAAAGTAAAATGAAAAAACTCAAACAGCTGAAGCACATGAACTCCTACTTCTACAGAAACATCTTACCAAACATTTTGTGTCAAGTTTCTACAGTTCAAATAAATTAGTACATTTGAAATAAGAAAACTAACTAACAAGTAACTTTTCAAGAAATATGAGATTGTTTTAAGTCAATAATTTCTTAATATTAATTCAGCTCTAGTTCCACTGTTAAGTTAATTCACGTGTAACAGGACATTTTACCGTGTTATAAGTGAAATAATCTCCCATAGAAACTGAAAAGTTACTAAGATATTTGCACTAGAATCGAGACTAGAAATATTTAGTAAAGTTTTGTGTTTTTGCAGCGTAAAAATACTGATGGCCTCCTATTTAATGATTGAAAAACCAAATATACCTTATTATGCGTTAATGCATGCAGTGGGAGCCGCTGCCACAGACGCTAACATCTTCCTTATTTCTGCTCTTGGTGGTTCAGGGAATCGGCGCAAAGGAAATAAATCAAAGACATCGGCTGATGATGCTTCTGTTCAGAAATATTTGAAAACCATGAATTATTTTCCTTCTCTTGGCAGCTGTGTGCTGTTTAGTGTTAATCTGTCAAATAAAATGGAAGTAAAATGCAATCGCCATGTTTGTATGTTTGGAACGGTGAGCTCATGGAAACGTCAGGCAGCAGAGGAAGCTGAGACGGTTTGACATTTAAAGGCTGTTTGAGTGGTAAATAAATGAGAGGGAAAAAGTTCAGATATTTAATCTCTCATGGGTCGAACAAGAGATTAAATTTCACTGTAAACAGATCCTGACCCAAAACGGGATGTGAAAGACGGGATAATTATCTCCAGATCCGCGTGGCGTTTCTATCTTTCATTTCTTACAGGCCAGAAAAGGTCTAAAAAATCCTAAAAACTGTAGGACAACCAGCATTTATCTAATTATATGTATTCCTAAAGATGCTGCTGTTTTTTCTTCTGCAGTGGAGTCTTGTGCAGTTCATGTTGGCAGTTCAAGTTGACTACATCACCTCCATCTGACCTTTGAAAATGACCTTTGGCTCCTTTCACCTCTTTAAAAGAAAGGTTTTAATGATCCACCTGCTGATGGGATGTTAGTGACGGGACTTTCAGAATAAATTACCCCTATACCTTTTTAAAGCTCATCTTTTCAGAAGAGTCCAAACTTCAGATAAATGGATCCACAGCTGAAATGTAGCCATTTTGTATTTAGATCTAAAACCATTTCTAGTTTCCCCATTTAATGATGTTTCCTGCCATAAATCATGATCAAGTCTCCAAATACTGAATTCATTGTTGATAGAAGCAGCAAAATTTAAAATAACTTCCTCAAGTTAGCCAAAAAAAAGCACAAGCTAGAAGCGGTTTTGGCTTTTCCAGAAAAAGAGTTTAGGTTTTGACCTAGTGACCTTTTACCTCACACCTGATCAGCTGTTTCCACTGTTAGCATGTGTTAGCATTGCATTTCTTTGTCTACGTCTCCAGACCGCATGTAGCATCGCAAATACTAGCTTACATGACAGAACAATTACAACTCAACAGCAACACATTCCTGAAGCCTCTGAGATTCATTCTAGTTTGCAAACTCTACTTCCTGTTTATTCAGCCATTCGTAGCGTCAACATTTTATTTTTTCGAAACCAGCAGGACAATTAGGTGGAAACATAGCTAGAGACTCACTGGTAATCCGGTTCATTAGAGATTATAATGTTTTCTGGTTCTAACACACACCAACGCTCAGAACCAAAAGAACAATATCATCTGCAAACAATGAGGTTCATTTTTTATTTTTTTTTTTACACCCCTCCAGGGGGTCTTTTTGTGGGCTCTAGAGTCCCTTTTTACAAAGTAGGCTGACAGGAAAGGGGGAAGGAGAGGAGGGAAGACATGCGGTAAACGTCACCGGGTCCGGGAGTCGAACCCACGACAGCCGCGTCGAGGACTTGAGGCCTCCAAATGTGGGTCGCGCTAACCCCTACGCCACCACGGCACGATGAGGTTCATTTTTAAACACTGGAAGTCCTTCAACCTTTGGATGTTTTTCTGAAAGCTTGGAGTTGAAGATCTTTAGATATCCTTAAACAGCGAAAGGCTTAGCTAAAACCAAAGTCTGCTTTAAAGTTTGTGACCTTGCAGAGGGTGTACCTCACCTGATCCATATAGGAGTAACATGAATCTAAATCTGGATGCCACAATCACCCAGGTGCTTATTTCTGTAGGATTTGAAACGACAGGCTGTCGCACCGTTCGCCCACCGTGCCCCACCTGCCAGTCACCGCCACGGCGTGCTATTAGCCCATCAGACATGAAGCCTGTCAGCTTTCTGTGTTTCAGGGACTTTTAAAAGAATCCAACACTTAACTTCTGAGATTATTAATACACTGAAAGTTTCCACATCTGCAGTATAGATGTGCTTCTATTCACTAGAAACATTTCAGGGTGAAAGAGGGATGTGAAGGTTGTTGCAAACTGCAGCTAAATGCAAACAGCATCATAACTTACTGATGCCTGAGAGCTAACAATTATTCTTTTTATCCAGATTCTGAAACTATTTGAGAAAATTTGCAAACAAAGAATAAAATTTGAGGGAATTTTAGTCTGAATCTGATGGCTGATGGGACTTGCTGTGGTTTATAATTTAGAAATTCAATTTGAAATCGATATGGTTCCATTATTCAGTGTCTAAACCCCGGAAGTGACAGGAAATATTCAAATCTTTACTTGTTTTTCTGCTAATGAAAGTTTATCATTTCAGTCCCTGGAAACAACAAAGCCTACAACAAGTATTTTCATGGCAAACGCAGCCATGAGGGCAGCTGGTCCAAAAATATGAAATAACCTGCAGCCGTTTCCAGGTTAAACATTATAATAATTGCTGCTTCTTTGAACTTAAATGGGCAAATTACAATCCTTCTGGCTCATCTAAGAAAAGAGATCAATCAAAACAAAGAATTAATAGAAAAAATGCAATTCCTGTCAAAACGCAGCATAAATGCTGTAAGCTGAATGTTTTTGATGAAAATTGCAGAATAATTTGAAATCAGCTACAGAAAAGTTTCCAAAACTGTTGAGGGGGATTGAAAACTTTCAGTCAGTGCAGCTAAGGAGTGTTGATGCTAAACTGTAAGGTCACAGCAGTTTATGAGCTAAAATGAGCTAGAAAGCTAAAGCTAGCTTAAATACTGCATGTAGGCTATCATTAGCATAGCCTACATGCTACGCTAGTGATAGCATTCAAGAATAAAGTCATTAAACTGCAAGAATAAATTGTATTTCGATAATAAAATCATAATAATATGAGAATAAAGTGATGATGTTTCAAGAATAGTCAAATAATTACAAAAATAATCCTTCTGAACCGTTGAAGATTAAAACTGAGACGTCTGATTTTTTAAATTCACAGTTTGTGTGAAAACAATAAAATGAGGATTCATTTTCACAAAAATATTGTACTTGTCTACATTTAAATCAAATGATACAGTCCTTACAGGAGCCTGGATTCTGGCTCTGCGTTAAAAATCAAACAGTAACTTTAAATTAAACAGAATCTGATTGCAGCAGCTAAATGTTGCCAGATTTCTCTCCCGCATCCTGCCATGTTAATTATCGGTTCCAATGTTGCCACAGGAAGAAAGGTGCCATTTTTTTGGCTGTGAGCGACGGCAGCCTGCAGTTTTGATGTCATGTTGGAAGGTGATGATAGTCAGCGCTGCTTTGTAATTACGCTGCTTTTTTCTTCTTCTTCTTCCTGGTGAGTTTCATGGGCGACTCTTCGTCTGGGAAGACGAGCGAACTTCTGCTTCCACCTCATTAATTAGGACAAAACAGCAGCAACTTCCAGAATGTCAGTTTAAATTTGTGTTGGAGAACCTTTCTTTTTAAATATTTTAATTTTTATGAGCTAATGAGAAAATGAAATGAGAACGATTCATTCAGAAGATGTTTTTAAGTTTATCAGCAGTTTATATTTCAAACTCTTAGATGCTTTGTGTTGTAAATAATTTATTCACTTTTTAATTTAATCAACACTTAGAATATTTAAAATATATATTAAATATACTTAGATTTAGTTCTAGGAACCAACATTTTTTTGTATAAAGCAAAGATTCTTTGGAAAAATTGAGTTATGTCCGCTCCTGCAATCATGCAGGAATATTTTACTAATATGACTTTATTCTTGAAATATTATAATTTTATTCTCTTAATTCCATTTTCTCATTTTTAATTTTTTGTTTGTAAATCCCATGGGATCTCCATGAGTCATTAGCTGAAATGTCTTCTTGCTTTGTCTTCAAAGTGTGACCAACTCGGCTTCGTTCGTTTCCTCTGCTGCCAGTTACAAACTACAGGCAGAGTGCTCAAGAAAAACGCCGCAGAAAATCTGTTTGCTGCTTGGCTTGATTGAAATCCAACCGGAGAAATCGAGCTCAATGGGAGAAATCCCAGACAGCGCACTGACGGGAGATGAGAATTGAGGGAAAAGTCCAAATAACCTTTTAGAAACTGTTGCAAAACTGAAAGGTCAAGAACGTTTTGCAGGAAAAAAGAAATTTCTGGAAGCTTTCATGAAATCTCAGATTGGCAGCTCTGGTTGCTGCGAGTATTTGCGGCTGCCCTCCCTCAGTCCCAGACACTCGGCGTTCTGCGCCTCTCAGCGCTCGCCGCCATCTGCAAAGTAGCCGAATCTCTTCCCTCCTTCGCCGAGCGCGGATCCCCGCCTCAAACTAAATGTTTCAATCAAAAGGTTTCCATCCTCCTGTGGCAGATTGCCTTTGTTTTCCGACGGATTTGCCCCTAGTTAGGCTTTGATTGCACTGCGCGAGGAATGGTGTGTTGCAACAGATTATCACTTTGAGCTTTACTGTAACTTTCATCAGAGAACGCGGTGCGTTTCCGTCTCATGTCCGACGCGTCGGCCCCTTTGTGAGCCCGGCTTTGTCTCTGCAACCCGGCAGCAGCAGAAATCCAGACAATTACTCCTGATTGTCCACATTTCTGAATCTCCCTCTTGCCCTGTCGCCCTCTCCTGATGGTTATCCCAATCACTCTCACTTTCTCCACACACACACACACACACACACACACTCGCACATCTAGTCTCACTTCATAAAAGATGATGAAATAGTTGGAGAAGTCGGGAAATCAGTGTCTGGTGAAACCGTTTTGGACTCAGAGATAACTGAACCCTTGTGGGGGAAAGAAGAAGAAAGCCCTGCTGGCTTTAGAGGAGAGTTTCCTGAGCGACTGCGTGCGTGTCCTGTGTCGCTAACACGCTTCTGCACATCACAGCCTTTATTACATGCAGCACTTAAAGGGGACAGATTGTGGAAAATTCATATTTTGCACGTTTCTGTACTTTCGTTTGGGTTTTCAAAAACAAAAATAACTCCCAGCCGGTTTTTTGTCAGAATTTGCGTTTTATGGTGTCTGGAAAATGAGCCGTTTCAAAAACCTCCAGAATGTAACGTCACAAATCAGGAGGCACTGCCCGTTACCCAGCAACCGCAGCATAACCCAGCCCTGTTACCTAGCAACCAGAGTGGAGCTGATTTGGTCACCTGGTTTTCCTGCTGTACAATGGCTGCTGGAAAAGACAAGAGTTTTGTTGGTGACTTACCATCCAGAAACCACTTGCTGTGTTTCTGTTGGCTGTGCAGGAGGCTCCACTTTTGCTTTTCAAAGATATACGGCTGTACAAATCCGTTTGCAGCCATTTTAATGTGCAAGTGTAAACGTTAACCTGGGGGCGTGGCCAGCAGCAGCTTATTGGATTTAAAGTGACAGAGGCCCAAAAACTGAATGGAAAATCTCATTATCTAAGAACGGCGTGCACAAAATGTACTGAACATGCTTTGTGTAGGCCATAGACCTGTCCTAACCTACGGCGTCACCTTTAAGTTGTTTTTGTTATTTTTTTGGCTGTAATCGTTTTGCAGCTGTAACAGTCTTTCTGTTCTTGCCTCTCTCCTCCTCAGGGCTGCTCGTCTCCCATCGTGGTGAAGTTCGCCGACACGCAGAAGGACAAGGAGCAGCGGCGTCTGCAGCAGCAGCTGGCGCAGCAGATGCAGCAGCTCAACAGTGCGACCACCTGGGGGAGCCTGACGGGCCTGGGCGGCCTCACCCCGCAGTACCTGGCCGTAAGAGTCGCCGCCGCCGCGTCGCCTGCCTCCATCATCACCTCCTCCTCCGTCACACCCTGCAGCCCCGTGGCCAGCGCAGCCACAGTCAGTGCCCCGACCAGAAAGACTCTCCCAAAATACTCCCTGCCTCCTTTTGTCCTCTGCTTTCCTCTTCCTCCCTGCAGCTGACCCTCACCTTCATCACTCTTCCTCTTTGCATCTGAGCTAAAGCTAAAGCTAACCAGTTAGCGCTGCGGAGGCGTGTTTAAAGGAGAAGCAGGAAAAATGCATCCATAACCAGATTAATGATGCAATAACTAAAGCCAATTTAGCTTTGATTCTAAACTGAACTTATTTAAACCAAATATTTACACACTCTGCACAGTATCACATCTTTTTGGCATTAATCAGACTAAAATATTTCCTTCTTTAGCTCAGTCAGGTTTATAAACTATATACACATACTGTAGTTGTGAAACACCAGAATATATTTTCTTACTATTTTATAGAAATGATTTGAGCTGTTTTAGTTTCCTGGAGCTCAGGGTTAGGGTCGGTTTGTAAACCGTCTTGCTCCATCATCAGACCATCGATCATTTGATGCTAACTATGTTTGGCTAAAGTTAGCTTCCTTGGACTGGCTTCTTCTCATGGCTCTTCAGGCCTCGATTCGTTTCACTTCAGCAGATCCTCCAGAACATCTTTAACTTTTGTCTCTGGGTCGATTTAAACGTTTTCCACCAAACCGCCTTCATCTTTATGACAGGATGATATCTAAATATTCTTGTTCCATTTCTATGTAAACTTGAACGGACGTCTAAAATCGTTTTCCTGATTCCTTTAGATTTTTAAATGATGTCAAAAACAAAATTGAGGTGTTCCCTTAAAATGCACATCATCATCCTTACTAGCCCAATTCATTGAAGTAAATAATAATAAGAATGTGATTTAAGGTTGAAGCAGATCTACTGCTCAACTCTCAGTATTTGTTGTAAAAGTAAAGCAGTAATGTTAGATTTAAACTCTTAGGAGACCTAACCAGGCTTAAACACGGATGACTTTGTCTAAAAAAAACTGAGCAGGCGCTTTAAATCATGAAAACTGAGCTGGACTTGAGTATAAAATATGCTACATGTTGCTCTGTTTGAATGAATTGGAGACTTCAGATTTTTACTGTTGGACTCATTATTAGAATTTCACAGATTTCTGCATAAAAATATTAAAATCAAAGATTTTAGAAAGAAAAATCCCCAAATGCTTAACCTAATCTAATCCAACCAATCCACATCTTACAAATCAGAACCAGGAATCAGATGCAGATCTTTATTTGTGTTTAGCTTCCTGCAGGTGGTTCAGCCGCCCTGAAGCAGGAATGTTGAGGGAGGATTTTCACACTTAAAAAGTCAAATATGAACTGAAAACATGTTTTCTGATCTTAGCTTCAGCGTTTTGAATCCATTTAGTGCAGCAGATTCGTTAGAAAGACTTTTCCTCTACAAGGACAAAAACAAATTTTTTCTCACTGAAATGTCTGATGATCAAACAAACACTGAGGAAAAGCAAGAAGCAGTTTGTCTAAAACGTCACTGCGGAGGACTTTATCTTTGCTTCCTTAAGGTTGGATCTTTGTCAGATTCAAGCCAGACTTTGACTAGGCCACTACAAACCCATTTAGAGGTTTTTCTGGATCATTTTCCTCCTGCAGAACCAATGAGAGCTTCATCTTAAGCCCACAACCTGATAATCAGGTAGTAGAAGCCGTGGAACTGGAACCAGAACTCCATCATCTGCTCCACCTCCAGCTGCTGTGGTTCTGAATAAAACCAACCTGTTCCCCTCCTGGCCTGTGGGGGCGCTGCACCAAGAATCACTGAAGGAAACGACACAAAAACCTCTGAAGACACTGAGAGCAACTTCCTTCTTCACCAGATGGAAACAAGATGGAGGCGTCAGATTTTAGTGTTGGAGGATTTCTCTTTAGTCTTTGGCTGAAGAGCAGGAGCCATTTCTGCTGCTAGCGCTAGGCTAGCACGTTAGCTTTGGTTGTATTTACCCATAATGCCCTGCACTGTAATCCACTTCCTGCTTTTGGAGCGGTCTCCAGTCCGCTTGGTGTTCACATTCAAACCGAACCAGAGTTCACGTCAAACGAACTCAGAGGCAGGACAGAGTTTGATTAGCGTTCACACCTCACCAACCGGACCGGGTTTGGTTGGTTTGACTCAGAGTAGAGAGAAAGAGAACCACAGCAGCTGGAGGTGGAGCAGATGTTGAAGTTCTGATCCCAAATTGAACCAAATCTGCCAAACTATCAGGCGGGAAACAGCTTCAGGTTACTTCAGTCCTGGAGATTTGGCCTCCTGCATGTTTCAGTTCCTCCCTGGAGGTGGAAACGACCTGTTCAGCAGGTCAATGTTCTGCTTAGGCCTCTAATGAGCCATCATTTGATCCAGGTGTTAACCAGGGAGGGAAGTACAACATGCAGGATGCCGGCCCTCCAGGGCCCACTGGCCTGCTTCGTGTTGTCAGACAGGTTCTGTCTGTGCTGTAATCAAGTTTGCTTTGGTTTGTGAGACTGTGGATATGATTTAAGCATTTGGTGGAATCCTCATTTGAAAGCTGCTTTTTATCTGTTTGCTCTGAAAGAGTTAATTTTTTTTAAAAGTGACTACTTTTTAAGTCTTTTTGGGATTTTTCTCAAATCAATTCAGGAAAACGGATCTCAAATGGTTTTGAGTCCCTGGAGAATCGCCGAGCCCCAGTTTCATCTGATTGGGACATTTCTTCTTCTCCTGCAGCTCGTTCTCTTCATCTTTCTCTACTTTTTCCCCCATTTTTAGTGAGACTTGTTTCGATTCTGCCTCAGTTTTTAAATTAACCACAGCGAGTCTCTGGATTAGCTGGGGGGAGGACAGGCGCTCCTTTACTGGATATTGATTTATTTGAGAGATTTTTCTGCTCTTTGAATCCTCTCTCTCCGCCGTTGTTGAAAAGAAATTCCCACAATAGAAACAAGATGTTAATTTGCTGTTAATTTGAGTCTTCGAAGGCTGAGTTTCTGACGCCATCAGTATTCCTGATTTGTTTTGGAATCTAATTAGTCAGCCAGATTAGAGCTTTCATGCACAAGTTGTCTGGAGAACTGTGCAGGAATGCAAACGGCGCTCGCTTTGAGGAGAGATCAGACTATATTAGCAGCTCGTTTACTGATCGAGCGCTGAGCCGGGAAGCTCAGCCGCTTCTCGGCGTTTCCTTGCTGCCGCCCGGCTCACTCTGCGTCTGTCTCCCCTTCAGCTGCTGCAGCAGGCCGCCTCCTCTGGCAACCTGGGAGCTTTCAGCGGGATCCAGCAGATGGCCGGTGAGTCGTCCGTCAACACGCTCACAATCTACCACAGCTCTGCTCTCTTTGTTGTAATATATTTATTTCCACAGACTTCTAAAAGAGGACCAAAGAGCATAACAGATGAACTCGCGTGTCGGAGTAAAGAGAGCTCGTTGCCCTGAAGATTTATTAACCGTTGCTAAGATTTGTCTTGATCTTTTAATGAGGCCAGGCAAAGAGTTGTGCCCAGGGCGTGTAGCGGCAGCGGCGAGGCTTTGTCAGGGATAGATGAATCACAAGAAAGGAGGAAAGAAACGGGAGAAAGGGAGCGCAGAAGAATGGTTAAAGGTGGTGTGAGTGCAGCGCTGCGGGCTGGCGCCATCTACTGGAGGACCAGAGCGAGTTTCTGCAGGTTCAGAGTAAAGATGAAGGCGTTCGCTGCTGTTTAGGAGGAAATGATTGGCAATTCAAAGCAACAAAGTGTTTTGCAGAGAGAAAGTTGAAAAAGCTGAGAATGGAAAAGTGCACTTTGTAATAATCCTCAAGCTTTCCAGAAAGACCAGATCAGAACGATTGAGAAATCAAATTTTTTAAGCTTTAAGTTGCTTAAGACTTTGAGACGATGGTGGAGACTCGCGCTCTTCATCTCCTCTTTGCTCTTTAGCTTCAAAGCCTCTTTATGCAGATTTTCTGCCGACTTTCCAGGATTCCTTCGCAGTCGGGATAAGTGGGAGAATATGGATTTGGTTTCAGAGTTTTTCAAGAAAATTATGGAGAAATATTTGTGTCCAGACTTTTCTATTCCTTCCTTCTTTCCTCTCTATCTCTCCTTGGTCTCATTCCTTTCTCTCTTCCTTTTCATTTCTTGTTCTTCACAGATTCCTGTCTTTTCCCCAAACTTAACTCTTTCATTATTCCTTTTCTTTCTGTTCTTGTCCTTCTGTATTTTCTATTCCTTCCTTTCTTAAAGTTTTTTTCTCCTACCGTATATAAAATCCTGCCACTGTAAGCATATTTGCATTGAATTTGTATTAAATGAGTTTCCATCTCTGGAAAGTTGACATTATGTGACGTTAGGTTGAATTTCTCCATCGTCCCGGTGAGGTCTGACCTTTTCTTGGTCGTTTTGAATCAGAAGTTTGATTTGAAGCTCCAGTTTTCTGCCATGCTCCCACAAAGCCGCTCCGCCTCCCAGTTTTCCCGTCTCGGCGTCTCGTATTCCTTAAAATCGCGCTGACAAATCGGCTCTGTGAGGATTTGGAACGAGCGTGGAGAGAAAAGCGTCGGTGCTCCATCTGCGCTGGTGAGGAAGAGACGGGGAGCATTAGTGATTGGCAGGAGATGTGAGACAGCTGAATGACATCTGGTCCCAGTCTTTAACACGAGGAGCTGAAGAGCTGAGAGGCTTCAATTACACCAATGAGCTTTCAATTAGACGCAGCCAACGGCGGGCTGGAGCGCTCGCATCCTTCCACACATATGTGCTCACACACAATGGAGCCGCTCACGCACCATCTGCACAACCCAGATCCTCCGACTCTGATCCGTTTGTCTCCGAGTCGCCTCTCTGTCGCCGCCTGCTCCTCATTCCTCCCCAACCGGGAGATTTTATTCTCTTCTCCTCATGACTGTCTGGAAAGTGTATGTTCAGCGAAGGAGATTGCCTTTGACAAATGTAAGAAAGAGCCGCTGTGGAAAAACAGGGTGAGAAAAGGTTGCATGAAGAGAGAAAAAGATAGAAACAGAAGAAAGCTGCTTTGTAGTCACTGCTGTCACGAATCAAACCGGAGAAAATGGAGTCTGGGAGGGAAAAATAAAGATAAAAAGAGGAAGAAAATAAAAGAAAATGGTTCAGTAGTCAACTACATGCTTAAAAAATTAAAAATGGAATTAAAATTAAATGGCTTCACCTTAGAAATCTCAGTTTGAACGACAACAAGCACTTCCAGAAAGTTTTTGTGTTAAAAAAAAGTTATAAAAATGCACAGTTGGTTCGCCCAGTTCAACTATAAACCTAAATTAATCCGTCTGTAGTGTTACTGGTGAATAAAAAAATATTTAAAAATAAACAAAAACACTCAGCCTGGGGGAAACTCTGCTGAGAAAAGCCAATAAATACCAATAAATGGGAAGATTTATTGGTATCTGATTGGTAACAGACTGAAGTGCCTTGCTAATGGGCACACTGCAATCAACCACAACTTTCAGATCTGAATTCAGTCCAATCACAATTCAGGCTATCTAGTTTATTATTCAAAAAAGATTTCCAAGACAATCTGTGGCTCAGCAGGAATCCCTCATGCATGTGGCGACAGTGGAGAGGAAAAACTTCCTTTAAACAAGAAGAAACCTCCAGCAGAACCAGAACCAGTAAAAAGTAATGTGGATTGGCAGGGACTTTGACTGAAAACTTGAATTTGCTGATATTTTCTTTGATGAAGTTTCTCACTGGTCAACTTTAGTTTATTTGTGTCAATCAAACTAATCCAACTGAACATATCCTGACTTTTAATGTGGAAGGGGTCCGACGGTCGAACCAAGCCTGGGATTATAACTTCAGTCTTTGACTTTCTTTGGTAGAAATACGATAAAATCTCATATTTTCAACACGTTTTTGTGCTTAATAAGGACAAAAACCAGACTTTGAATCAAAAGGATTTCCAAGGACAATGACTTGAGGGAAAGGACACCAAGATAAATCAAGATATTAGATTTGGGCTGTCGGAGCTAAAAGCAGAAACACTAGATGGACTTTGTGACAATCATTTAAGAAAGTGAGTGAAATGGGGAAATAAACTCGTAATTAAAAGTGGAGACCAATAAAAACCATGAAGAACAAGAAGGAAAAGGCCATTAGCTAAATGGAAAGGTCAAAGAGAGGAAAACAGCTCAGAAGGTCAATGAGAAACGAAGGTCAAGGGAGGATAAATTAGAACAAAGACCAGAGGAGAGGGAAAGAAAGAAAGAAAGAAAGAAAGGAAGGAAGGAAGGAAGTACCAGATTGGAAAATCAAAGGTTGCAGCAATAAATAGAAAGAAAAGAACCTTTAATACTCGTGTTGCTTTTTACAAACAAATCAGGTACATGCGGTTCCAAAGGCGGATCAATACCATTCGCTCCGTAAAGTTGCACATCTTCTTGCTCATTTGCTCCATTGTCTGGCTCCTATAAGTAAGACACGGCCAGAATTAGCACGGCTGTGAGCATGTGTTTTTGTTAGACTTTGATAGAATGAGTGACGGCTGTTTTTATTCCTGCCTCGCCTGAAAATAGAAATCCATTTCAGCTTTGGGTGTGTGACAGAAAATTGGAGAAAATCGCCCTGAAAACACAATTGGTTTTGGCTGCGGCGGTGGCGGTGTTCCCGAGCAGCAGAGACGAGTGGAGGAGTCGCACACATCGTTTGTGCTGCAAACACGTCGCATTAGCCGCCCTGAAACTCTGAGCTCTCGCACTCGCCTGCAGCGACTTGGAGACCGAAAACAAGACGAGGACTCTGAAAGCCGCCAGCCTCTTTCTCTCTTCCTTTCTGTCTCTTTTTAAGCCTTTTAATTTACCAATCAGAAGTGTGAATCCAAGTGATGAATCCAGCCATCTGTTGTCATCGTTCAGTTTGGTTGTCTGGGTGAAGGATATCTCTGTCTAACAAGATGTATTTTCTTCGTTGCGTCTCGTTTGTGTGTCTCTCTACATGTCCGTACTCCCATAGGAGTGTATATACACCCAGGCTGTATATACAACACATACACCTCATATGTGCCACCCTTAACTTTAACAAGCTCATGTGTTGGAGACATCCTGTCTGTGGAAACTTCTGCTTGTCAGAGATGAAGATGTTCAGCGAGATGCTGATGTTTTATTGCCCCTTCGGTATCAGTCAGCTGTTGGCATGGAGTCGTTGATTATGCTGAGAGAGAGTAGTGCTATTCCTGCTTTCATTTACACTACGACAAAAGGTTGAAGCAACTTTGTTGTGGTCCAATGTGGAGAACATTTGGTCTCAGTAACGGAGCTGGCACATCCATGTGTGTTCGCAGGCAGTTCCAGAAGCATCGGACCGTAAAGGGAACAGTTGTAGAGTCATTGGACAGTTTCTTGGATGTTCGGCTTTGTAACGCAGATGAGATAAAATCCCAATGTTCAATCCAGAGGCAATAAAAACCAGATAGACGAAGGAGGCGTCTACTTGGCAGAGCCGCACCTGATTGGACAAACAAAATGAAGCACAAAACTATTGGAGTCTGATTGGACCAAAATCAAAAGTAATCGTTTGGATGATGCATATCATCATCGGCGTTTCTCAACAACCTCTCCTGATTGAACGTTTTCTTTTTATAATATATATTATTATATTTATATATTTGTATATATTTATAGCTTATTTATCTGACTCACTGTTACAACTTATTAAGCACTGAGATAAAATAACAGCAGGCAAATTGTGCAACGTTAGCGGCTTCAACACTTATTCTTTTTGCTTCTCCCTAACACACAACTTCTGGTTACATTTCAAAATAAGAGCATCAAGATAAATCACTGTTTAATAACAGAGCAATTCTTTGGAGATGTTTATAATTAGGAAGAGCTAAATATTGATGCTGTATTACATTACTAAACAAAATCAAGTTTGGTTACTGGAATTATGTAAAACTGATAAACAATTAAAAACAATTAAAGAAAAAAAAAACAACATTATTTACAAAATAATGTTGCTTAAAGTGGCCTTGAGACAAAGATGTGCCAGCTCCATTATCTACGTCTATATCTGTACAGAGTAGCCGTATGCTTTAGGAAAGCTTCCTGATTTTTGCTTAACCTCCTTAGAACAAGATCCAAAACTAAAACTGGCCAAGAAAAAGTTGTTTTGTAGTAACATATATTTTTAATTGAACATTGCATCCCCAACAAAAGAACCAGCGGTCTCTTTTGATGTAAATAACTTTTAGATATTTAGGGAATTTATGTACAAATATTCATATTTGTGAGCCCTCATGAATTTCAAACAATCTAGATGAAAATTATTTTTATTAGAAGTTGGTGTAAATAAGCTGGTGTTGGCCAGAAATGTTGATGGTTGTGTACGCTACTCAGACCCCTGCAACTATGAAGAGTAAATCTTAAAATTATCTCAAAAATGTGATTAATCTTCCTGGAGCTTGATGTGTTTCCGTGTGCTGGGTATTTTAATTGGTTTTAGCTCCAAATATTGGAGCAAAATGACCTCCAGGAGTTGAATTTTTAAAGTGATATAATAGACTACAGAGCTGCAGAACTGTTTTAGAAAAGGTTAGTTTCCTCTCTGCGTTTCTGAGGCCCCTCCGCAGGGTTTTAATCGAGTGCTGTTGAAAGAGAGAAACATAAGTTGAACTAAATCACTCTGATTATTTCTGCCTCCAGAGCAGCTCTGCCTGGGAGAAACACACCAGGACTAAACACTACAGCAGCTGCTTTTACTGATTCAGGCCCATTTGGGACTTATTAGTGAATTCAGCTGCTGGAGTGTTTACCTTCACACTCTGAAGCAAAGATTGTGTAGTTTGTTTGAAGAGAAAGCAGAAAGCAGCTTGTTTCCAGGTGTATTTGTAGAGGGAATACGCGCTCTCCGGTGGTCACCTCTGTCCCGGTCCGGCCCAGGCGGTCCCCCAGCTTTGACACCACCCTCTCTGGCTCCTCTCTCCAGGTATGAGCGCTCTGCAGTTGCAGAACCTGGCCACTTTAGCGGCAGCGGCGGCGGCGGCCCAAAACTCAGCCAGCCCCTCCACCGCAAACCCCCTGTCCTCCAGCGCCGCCTCCCTGGGAGCGTTGGCCAGCCCAGGTAACGCCGCAGCCGCTCGGCTCGGGCGGGCCGCCCAACGCCGGCCTCCGCGTTCCGCTGTTACCATTTGTCACTTCACGACCGTGGCACGCCGGCCAAACCATCAGCTCCACCCATCGCCATTGCTCCGGTCTTCATCCGTGGTGTGTGTCCACCTCACCCTAACACGGACACCGTGTAGATGTCATTGGCCTCCTGGCGTCCTGTCTTTCAGCATCCTGTGGCGTGGCGTCACCCCATCATACGGGCGTTGCAGATGTGTGTGCATGAGCGTTTGCCTAAATGTCTGTCAGGTTCAGGTGTTTCCACCTCCATGTTGTGTTTCCAGATGTCTCTCAGGCTGTTGTTCCCCGACAGACGGGGTGCGTGTTGATAACGTCCGCCTCTTACATGTGGGTTTGAACGCACCAGGTTGTCTCGGGTTAAACACCACCATCTTCAGATTTCCTTCCTCCTCCGTCTCTCCTTGTTGCCCTCATCTCCTGCTCCTGCCCTCTTTTTGACAAGCTTCCTGTTTCTGCTCCATCACCCCACCCTCTCATGTCGGCTCGGCCTCGCTCCAGCAGCACCCTCTCAGCAGAGCATGAATATGAAAAACCAGCCTCCTCCTCCTCTTCCTCCCTCAGCCGCCACTCTTCCTCCTCCTCAACGCTCACGCTGCTCCAAATGCCCGTTCTTGTCTTGTCTCTCCTCCTCCTCTTCTCGCTGCTTCTCTCCATACTTTTCGCCTCTTTCTCTCTCTGGTGCCAAATGTCACTCCAACCTTGAATATTACACACTCAGGTTGAGATGCTCGCTGTGAATGAGTGCTGCTATACTGCATGTGTCAATGAAACTGAAAACGTCACTCTAGTTTGATAAATATAGACCGTTCTGCATGGAGACAGGCCAGCGTCTTTGTTTTGCAACGTGTGCTGACATAATGCTCCCTCTGCCACACCATCTCCTAATACATTCAGCGGCAATCCTGCTTTGTTGGCAACGCTTTGATGAGATGAAGGGTAAATGAATAGATTCAATCTCTGTTTTGTTTTGTCTGGAAAGGAAGGAGATCGCGAGCTTTGTGCACCACATTCCCTCCATCTCACCCTCCACCGTTGACATATCAGTGTCTCCTCATGTCTTTCTCCTGTGTTGACTTCATTTGTCTTGGTGATTCTTTTTCTTTTTGGATTTTCCAATTTATTTCAATCCAGATATGTGTGAGGAACCATCATATAAATTATTCGGGAATGAAACGATGAAAAGTGTCTGTGTGGACGCTGTGTTCCTGCCGGTTTGCAGATTCAAGAGCAGGAAAATGAAAGTACACCCCTGCTTTCTACTAGGTCAAAAATGATTTAAATATAATCGCAGCTAAGTAAATCCCAATTAAAGTGCTTAATTCACGCCAAGCCAGGAAGGAAAGATATCAGCAACAGTTGCAGCCCTTTAATATACAAAGTCCAACGTTCTCCAGAGAGGAAAATTATTTGCATTTATTGTCATTCGTCAACCAGGACTTGGGTCGCGGGTTCAGAGGTTTCTGGAGAGACACCCAAACATCCCCCTTCTCAGTCACCACATCCAACTCCAGTCCAGCCAAAAGACTTGGTCCCTCCTGGACTTCTTCCTGCAGGAACATGCCTGAAATTCATCAGGGGTCATCAGGAAAACATGTCACCTCATCTGAATCCTTTCGATGAGGAGAAGCAGCGACTCTACTCCAAACTCCTCACCCAATCGACGTCCTGTGGAGGAAATTCATTTCGGACTCTTGTATCCAGGATCTTGTTCGTTTGGTCATGACCCAAATTTCGTGACCATAGTTGAGGGTAGGAATGTAGTCCGACCAATAAATTGAATCTTGCATTACTCCCGATCTCCTGAATGTTGGACTCCGGCAGGCCTGCCCTTTATCACTGGTCCTGTTCATAACTTAGATTGACAGGATTTCTAGACGCAGCCAGAGGTTTGGTTTGGGGATCAGTGGATTTTGTCTCTGCTTTTTGTGGATGATATAGTTCTGCTGACTCCCTCTGGCCAAAATGTACAGCTTGCACTACAGCTACTCCAACACCGGGACATTGGTTCTCTAGAAAAGGGAGGCTTTCCCTTTTTAGGTCGGAGGGAAGTTCCTCCTTCAAGTGGAGAAGGTCAAATATCTTAGGAAGATTATTCCCAATATGCCAATCATCCTAAACGTTAATGTCCCAGCAGATTCCACCCAAAGTCAGAGAAATGACCTCCATGACAATGAACCAGTATGGGTATTTCAAAGGATTGAAGGACAAAGCTTCTTTTATCTAAAAACAAGATGGCGGCAGGTTAGCAAAGCTGCATCTGGATGAAGGACAAGATGAGGCCAAAGTTCTTGTTTCCACAGTTCTTGTTTCGCCAACAGATGTTGGCGAAAACAAGATGGTAATTACAAATCACAAATGATGGTTTGGGCTCATCCAGTTATTGAATGAACCATGAACCTCTCTACAAAACAAAGTATTTCAGACAAACGTGAGTCCATTTGTCTGGGTCCTAAACAGAACAACAATCCTGAACACATCAGGAAATCGTCTGCGTAAAACGTTGCAACAGGAAAGGGGTGTACTTTCTTTTTACAATGGTTGTATGTCTGCTTTATAGAAATGGGCTTTTATCTTTGTCTAATTCTTCAAATTAGGTTCAAAAGTTGCCTTTCTATGTAAAAATAAATGTTACCAAAGGTGTTACTTGTAGCATTTTGTCCATGTTAACTAATCTGGATTATTAGATTGTTTTTAGAACCATGTCAGAATCTAGAACCTTGGTTCCTGAACGATTCTGCTTCTGATCCACATGGTAACAACCGCAGCAACTTGGTCAGACGATGCTAATAGGCCAGTTAAACACTTAGACCAGTTAGACCAGTATCATGACAAAATTTAAAGAAAGCTGCATATGATCTGACGCTCTCTGCAGTCGTAACCCTGGTAGTGCCAAGTGTTTTTGCGCAGAATGCTCCTAGCTTCATGTGGGTTTGCAACAGAAGATGAACATCATTCTGTCAACTGCCGATAAATTTCCACTTCCCATGACTGAGCCAGAAAGCAGCTAGCTAGCTAGCTAGCTATCTATATTAGCATCTAGTTAGCATCAGCCACCCCGAGTCACAGAACGCTTTGCCTCCCAGAAAAGTCCTGCGAGAAAAAAACAACATAGAAATTTGAGACATTTTAACCTTAATTTTAGATACACACATTTAAGACTTCTTAAGGATGCGTGGACGCCCTGTAACAGTTTGATTCTGTTTCTGCAACTTTCTCCAACATCTGAAAATGAAATAAATAAGAATAAATTTTTGCATGGATGCACACTGATGGCTCGTCCATGAAGCATCTCATAACTTTCAGCTGAATGAACGCGTCACATGGGATGAAAAAGTGCACATTTATACGGTAAATCGTTATTTTCACTTGGTGTAGCATCAGTAATGCACCACCTAATCTGAGTCTGACGTCATTAAACCTTCCAATGCTACACGTAGCACCTTAAAACCATCTATCTATGTTTGTTGAGAGCTGCTGAATGTTGGATATAACACATGCACTTCTTTGTCTCCTGTTCTCCTCTTCCTCTCGCTCCCTCTCCTACCTTTTGGTTTCCCAGCAGCAGGCACAACGGCCAGCTCCAACGCCAGTGCCATGAACTCTCTGACCTCTCTGGGTACCCTGCAGGGCCTGGCAGGCGCAACTGTTGGCCTGAACAACATTAATGCACTAGCAGGTAGCATCAACAGTGAGTATTCACCCTGCCATCAGCCACTCCACCCCAACATTCAACCATCCACACCCGAAGGCAACGCCACCGCTGAGCAGAGACACGGGGTTTGACTCATACCTCTACTTAATGACTCTTTATTTTATAAACATGACAAATCTGATTATAGATGCTTTATTTCCAAAATATGCTCAAGAATTTGAGCTAGCTTCATATTGGAACCAAGTAGTTCTTGCATGTGTCCCACTCTGGTTCTTCCTGCTGTCTCTCTGTGTCTCTGGTTTATTAAAACCTTTTTCCAGCCAAAGCTTCCTCCTCTTAGCCGCAGACATCCCACTCATTAACCCATCCATCCATTCCTCCATCGCTCCATCTGCTTCCTGGTTGTGACACGGGTTGTGCTTGCTGTAAGCGTGCTGAAGTCCCAGCAGAACCAGCTGCTGCTGAGTGGGACCGTTTTGTACGTCTGCCACAAGGTGGCACTGTGTCATTTTGCTGTTGTGTTTGCTGTTATTTCTGGGTTTTAAACAGATTTGCTAATCAGAGCTGCTAATTTTAGCTGTTTTCAGTCTGTAAAAAAAGATTGTTTTTCACAATAAATTTGCGGATTTATTTGTTTTGTACAGAATATTCAAAAAAATAAGATGTTTTTCACGTGTTAATGCATTTTATGATAAATTTGTTGTCTGAAATATTAAAATAGGCGGTTATAAGCGTGTAGATCGAGTTTTTAGTATTTGTAGTCAGCTGTGTTTTCTAAACCCCATAACTGCTGAGGGTTCACTGCATGTCAATAATCAGATCTGGATTTCATGTCAAAAAGCACAAAATGAACTGTAATTCAAAGCATCATGCCAAACTGTTGAAGTAAATATTTCTTCCATTTAACATGCAGGGTTCAGTGCGATTTAAAAATGAGTAAATTACCTAAAAATAAATTCAGAAATTTTCTACAAAAACATGGAAATTTCTGAGCTCAAAGTGGAAAATGTGCAAGAAAAAACTCATAAATTTTGAGATGAATTAATTCACAGTTGGAGTTTCGTGGCGCAGCATTGTCTTTGCCTGTTTTTTAATGACTCATTAAAATCATCTCTCAAACTTATTGATTGATGATTTTAATTTCATTTATTTAATGGAAACACTGCAAAGTGGTGTTGTTTTGCAAACGTGCAGTGTTGCCTTGATTCTTTCATGCATGCTGTGCAAAACACCTGGGTGGACCTAGCTCCGCCTCCGCCACTCAGCTCCTTCAGACTAGCCAGCAGCAATTAGCAAGCAGCTGGTGGAACTGCTGAGCTCATTATAGGAGCTGCTGCTCAGAGCAATGCTGGTAAAAACTTAGTTAAAGGGTTAATAGAGGAGCCATGTTGGATGAGCTTCAGAAAGAGCAGAAGTTCTTAAAGAGACAGAGGCCCAATTTCAAGGCGTTGAATCAGGAAAATGGCCCCTTTAACAAACCAGGAGTCAGAATGTGAACCTAAAGTTAGTGTTGTAATAAAGAAAACATCCAGAGTAGCTTTTTTTTGGGTGTTTTTGGGACATCAGATGCAGTTAAATCTGGAGAAGGTAAATGTTTCCCTGCCTGGAGTCCGTGGTCCGGCGGTACGTATCGAGCTCTTCGCGGTTCTTGGTGTCTCCTGCCTTCGACCTCTGAGCAGACGTGGCGTCTGGATCTTAATCAGAGCTGTTATGACAGCAGAGATCCCGTACTGCCGGCCTCTTCCACCACATTATTCTCCTCTGACCTTTCCCGCTCCTCGGCTGGAGTAGCTGTATCCGCTCTGTAAATCATACTGCAGCGCACACACACACACACACACACACACACACACACGCCTGTCCTTTTAGCCGAATGGGTCGCTTCCATTTTGCTTCCCATTTTGTCCCCGCTAACCCAGTCTCTCCTTTCGGTGCCCCTTTCCTCTTCCATCCACCCACCACCACCAACTGCCCTCATTTAAACACATCTAGACCTTAATTGAATTGCAAAGGTCACCGGTGCAATTATTCCTGAATAAATGAGTGACCTATAATCCGGAGCGCTGCGGCGATAATTTATTTCACTGTGTCTGACGGCGAGGCGACAGGACGCCGGGCCGGTGTCAGACCTCCTCAGACAAGTTGCCCTCCGCCGCGAGATTAAGCCGTTACAAGCAGCTAATGAGTGTTACCGCTGCGTTCGCTCACTTTTTAAACTCCGCCGCAGTCCCTCCAACCTGCAAGTGAGACGTCACAGGAAAGCAGATAATCATCCTTTCTGCCCCAAGTTTCCTGAACATCAGCAAACATGGCTGCCGAACAGATGGTGACTTAATCAATTTTCAGGATAATTTTTCATCTTTAAAAAAGTTGCTAAAATAAAAGTATTCTAGAAATACAGGATTGCTTTGAGTGAACTTTAATCTTTTTATGGACATACAATAATTATTAAATGATGACATGGATGTTCTTCCGTACTTTTGGACAGTTTAAAAATAAAGAAATTACATGCAAAACAAAATATTTATTTTGAGTAATATTGAGAGCTATTTCAAAGTCAAAGATATTTATTGGAAAAATTGTTAATTAAATAAGTAAACCTTAATCTTCTTATGGATATATAATGATTAATAAATGACACAATTTCTGTACTTCTGGCCAACATAAAACAAAATTACATGCAAAAAATATTTATGCTGACTATTGCTGAACACTATTTTATGCTGTAAGTCCACAACATTTTTCGCAAAATATCAAGTAAGATTAAATAGTCAACTTTAGTCTTTTTATGGATACAAAAAAATACTTAAATGTTGACATGAATGTTCCTCCGTACTTTTTACATCGGTTTAAAACAAAATTATAAGTAAAAAGCATTTATTTTGAATAAGACTGAGAGCTATTTCATTGCACAGCATATTTTAGTATTAGTGATTTAAATTTGATTTTATTCCAAGTAATTTTATATTTTTAGAAAGAAAAATAAAACTCCTGTTAAAGAATAATTGTTTCAAGCTACAATAAAAAAAATTAAGTAATAATTTATCATTTAAAGATCAAAATATTTCTTTGTTCATTTATTTATGAGTGTTTGTCTTTTTATGGATGTGTAGAATTAGTTAATTGTTAAATATTGATGTAATTTGTTTCAGATTCTGACATTTTCATCAACATGTTTGTGATTTTGTGTGGTGGTTTTTTGTGGCGCTGATGTTACGTCGGTTTTGCTGCATGCTGGTTCCTGCAGCTCTGGCCGTCATCAGCTGCTCTCATCCTTATTCTGCTGTTTGAAACTTGAACTCTGTCGTCTCGTCTTCGGTGTGTTTGGTATCGATGTGTCTTCACTGTGTGTGTATTTTTGGTACCGTTTGTGACTGTCAGTGCGTGTTTGTGTGTGTATGTGTGGATAAAACACAACCTTCAGTGGGAGCGCTAATGAGTAAGTGCATTCTCCTTTCTTTATTGTTGGGTTTTATGTAAAGTTGCTCAAATGCTCTCAGGTATGGCGGCTCTAAACGGAGGCCTGGGCGGCGCAGGGCTCACCAACGGCACGGCAGGCACCATGGACGCGCTGACGCAGGCCTACTCAGGGATCCAGCAGTACGCCGCCGCAGCGCTGCCCACCCTCTACAGCCAGTCCCTGCTGCAGCAGCAGGGGGCCGCCGGCAGCCAGAAGGAGGGTCAGTAGTCTGGGCTTATCCAGTGGCAGACAACCTCAGTCTGGGATCCCTGAGAAGTAGATTAAGAATCTTTAATTTGTTTCCTCTGAGTTTAAGATGCTGAATTTAGCCTCTACTGTAGTTTTCTGCTCCTGCAGGTCTGCAAGGTGAGCTACTCTATTTAAATGATCGTTTATTTGCCTCGACTTGAGCTCAAAGTGCCAGCATACCGTTAGCTTACCGAAGGATTGTTTTAAGAGCGTTAAGACTGGATCACTCAAAATAAAAGATGAAGACATGGAAAGAATTACTCATGGGCCCCTTCCATGTTGTTTATATCTGGAAAGTTTGTGCACAAAGCTGGAGGCCAAAAGGGGATTCATTTCCCTCTGTAGCCGCGCCGCCGCGGCAGAAACAATGCTGGGATTATTCATTTAATGCAGCAAACTGTAAATAACAGAAAAACTGTTGAAGAACAACCCAAAGCTAATTTTTTCACTATGTCAGCTTCGCTACATGCAGACGCGTTGCCTTAGCAACTGTTCCCAGTTTATAGATCAGAAAAGCTCCTTTCTGTGTCAGGAGTAAAAACACAAATAAAAACAATAAAAATAGAAATCATTGATGAGTTTTCTGACAATATATTGTAAAAGTAGCTTTAAGCAAAATACCAATAAACTTCATTTGGCTCAAACACAGAAGAAGATAAACAAGGTTATTAAATTAATAATGCAATCTATGAACAAGAAAACAATTTATTTCCTGTTTACAACAACAAATGGACACATTATCATCTAAATCTGGTATTTTCCTGTTTTTGAGGATTTACTTCTGTTCTTTGTCAGAAACGTTTGTTTTAAACTTACTGATTAAACATGAAGGAAATGCTGTTTGTCATTTATTCAGGTTTCATCTGCTCTGATGTGGTAAACTTTACTTCAGGCTACTTAGATTTAAATTTATTTGACAAAGACAAAGTTTTAGCTCTTTTCCAAGCAAAAGTAACAAGTTAAGAAAAATTTTACTTTGACTATTATTATTATTACAGTGATGGTTTTTGGTTCAAAACATATCAAATGTGATTTTCTGCCAAGATTTCATGACTAGATTTCTGGATAAAACATCGTTTCATTGCAACCAGTTAATATCTTTTCCAGTTGCTCCAAATTGCCATTTTGTGGTATAAATTTTTAATTACAGCTTTAAAATTGGAAAAGAAAACATCTCAAATTGTGCTTCTACGATGTGCCACCTGTAATACAACCTGGCAGCTGGAGTTACATTTAAAAAGCCTTTGACAACAGACCTGAATACGAATCAGATGATGAAATGTGTAGTAAAAACAAACACCAGCCTGGATGCCGTTTGTTGTGCCCCCTCTTCTTTCAGCACGAGAACTGTGAAGAAGCTGCCTGTATTTACCTGGAGTTCAAAACCCTTCAGGGAAACAAAGACATGGCGGCTTCACTTAGCCGTGGAGAGCGAACGAAATGCTTCTGAGAGATCTGACCTACTACAACTATTAGGCTGGCATCGATAAGAGGCTTGGGGAACCCGTGACCCCTCTTAAGAGAGACAACATGCAGCTGAAAGAATGAATAAAAAGCCCCATCCTTTGTTTGTAGCAAGCCAAAATACAATTATTAAAAAATGAAAAGCTTTCAACATTTCTGGGTTTTGTTTGGAAGCGGCGGTAAACCCAAGGCCAGCTCACGTTGTGCCAAGCGTTGTATTTGAGCTGCGTTCCTATAACGACAGGCGGTTTCCACTGAGCTCGATGTGAACAGCGTGACCCCATCCTGACCTTTGCTGTCGCGCCTTCCTTCCCTCCAGGGCCTGAAGGTGCCAACCTCTTCATCTACCACCTGCCCCAGGAGTTCGGAGACCAGGATTTACTGCAGATGTTCATGCCTTTCGGAAACGTGGTCTCCGCCAAAGTCTTCATCGACAAACAGACAAACCTTAGCAAGTGCTTTGGTACATTTACTTGTTCTTCTATTGTCTTTATAACCTGGCAGCTAATCGAACTGATCAATGATTATAATCGAAAACTATATCAACAAAATAAGCAAAATTTAAATGTTAATTAAACCCAAACAATGCTTCACATGGAAAAAACACGTTTTTATTAGATAAGGTTACGGTTACATCCTATGGGAGTGTTGAATATCGATTAGTTTTTTTATTAGCATTGTAATGTAGGTGGCTATAGTTAGCCAAATAAATCAATTACTGAGGAACAAAAACAACTATTATTATTATTATCATCAATCAATGGGCATATTTTGTTTACGCTTTCTAAAGTGCAGCAGAAATTATAGAAGCAAACAGTTAACTGTGTGCTAACAGTTAGCTAGCACACAGTGTAGTGTCAGCAGTATATCATTGTATATTGACAAAATAAGCAACATTTAAATGCTAACTAATACCAAATAATGCATCACACAGAAAACAGGTTTGTAATCATAATAAATGTGATTTAATTGCAGCAGTAGTCAACGCACAAATATTATTTTTTGTTTAACCTTTCTAAAGTGTAACAGAAATGCTAGCTAGCTAAGCTACCAGTTAGCTATCACAGCGTGTAGACTTAGGTATCCAAGCTAGCTATGCTAGCAAGTCAGTTTATCACATTTCAGAGTTTAACAATCCCGCTTTGTGCTTTTTGTTTTTAAGGGACTACATACTGTAGCGTTATGAATATAGATTTTGATTTGGAAAGTCGAAGGTTTCTCACTATTTTATGAAATAGTTAAAAGAGAACGTAACAGTTAGCGATAGCTTAAGTGAAAAACTGTTTTATCGATTTATTCAGTCATAAATTAAACTTTTGTTTAGTGTTTCAATTCAAAAATGTTGACCAAAACTGCTAATAGCAGTTAGCTAACAAAACAACTAGCAAATTCCTTTTGAACAAAGTAAGCTATTACCTTCAGGCTGTGCAGATTTATTTAAAAGCTATTATATTTAGTCATATTTATGTTTTTAAAGAACTCAGTTGTTGAAGAGGAATGTTTGTACAATAGCAGATTGTTTCCAGTATTGCATATAATTAGCTTCTATTGAAAACTGTTTGAGTATCAAAACCTTGAATTTTTAGGGATTCTGCACAAATAAAGATAAACGTTACCCATTAGTAAAACTTTAAAGATCTTTTTTTTAGAGTTTCATTGATCATTTTGTTCTTGCAACACGGCAGAAAGAAGTAGAGTGTGTAACAAAACGCTCAGTTCTCTGTTTGCCTCAACGCCTCGTCGATCAAATGTCGCCGTTTTTTCCCGCAGGCTTCGTCAGCTACGACAATCCCGTGTCGGCACAGGCAGCCATTCAGGCCATGAACGGCTTCCAGATCGGCATGAAGCGGCTGAAGGTGCAGCTGAAGCGCTCCAAGAACGACAGCAAACCTTACTGATCTTAGCACTAGGTCTGTCCGCTCCCCCAGTTAGCACTGCTAGGGTAAGTCTCCCTCCCCCCATTTAAAAAAGAGCAAAAGTGATGGTTAAAAAAAGTTTATTGAAAATAAAGCGAGCCGTGGCCTCCTGGGGACTGGGGGAGGGTCGGGGTGAACAGAGGGATTGTGGGAGGTAGGGGGAGATGACCTACAACCACCTGAGGGAGACGCACTTTTCTTGGTTATTTTTGAAGATTTCTATGTAAGCCTTCAACTATTATTATTTATTACAGCTTTTGACACACATGAACACTTCCATTTCTGCCATTACTTTGTGCAATCTACTTTTCTTTCTCTTTACAATGGAAGAAAGTTGTTTTTTTTAAAGAATAGTTTCTTTAAACTTTAATTTTATTCTTTTACGTTGATTATTTATACATTTATAAAGACTAGTTTGAGTGGAAAGTCGAGACAAAGGAGCCATGGTACCATAATTTTCTTCTTTAGTTTTCTGTTTTGAACTCGAAGGCTGTGATGGGTTCATTTTTCAAAATTTTCACTTTTTTTAACGCGCTCGCCAATATGCACATTCGCCCTTTGACCTCCACGGTGTTGGTTGCAGGCCGCCGCTGCTTCTCAGAAAAACCCCTTGATGCCTGCTGGCAACCCGGGAGCAAAGGCTGCAAAACATTCGTGGCCTCTTAACTGTAAAGTTACACTCTACCACCACAAGAAGACAAAAAAAACACAAAATCCAGCTAAACATGGTCATTTATGTACAAATACAGTTTTTCTTATTTCACAGAAGTTTAAAAAAATTGTTCTTACTTTTCTGGGTCGGATCACATTGGTCTTTTATGTGAACAGATTATAACAGCATGTAGATTTGAAAAAAAAAAATTAAATCCAGAATTTGTGGAAGGAAATAATAGTACTACAAAAATAAGTTTATGGGTTAAAGGGGCGGGTATCTGAAAATACTTGAGGTTTGTTGACAGATTAAAAAAATAATTCAAAGTACAGTAAAGCCACAGGCCTGTAAATTTTATTTGTAAAAAAGCAGTTCTATTTTTATACAACATTTTTACTGCCTCAGATGAAGAAAAAATGATTTTATTTATTGCCTATCGTTAAGTTATTGGACTCCGATAAAGTAAACAGCATCGCTCAACTCGACCCTGTGGAGAAACCTGCTGGAGTTCTCCGGTGTTTTTCCTTTTTTAAAATCCTTTCACGCGAGTGTTTGTTTTTGTTTTTCTTTATGTTTTGTGCAGAAACATGGTGACAGATTTCATAAGCCCTCCCACAACCCGCCTGTCTCTGTGACCTTCATCCATCGTTACCTTTTACAATCCGTACTTCTCCATTTGTCCTCTTCGATTTCGTTAGGGTTGTTTTAAACGTTTAATTTTTATGTGTTTTTGTCTGTCTGTCTGTCTGTCCCCCCTCCCGTCTGTAAAATTTAAAATACATTTTTAAAACAGAAGGAAATTGATAAAAAATAAAATATCGCTGCCCAAACAACCCCATCCATCTGGGACCTGATGGATACGGCTTTGGGTGTGAATGTGCGTTGTTGCTCGTAAATGTAGATCTATAACATTAATGTCAGTTTTCTAGTATGTAAAGAAATGTAAAATTAATGCTAAATCTGCTTATGAAACCAGTGTGTTGTGTTGCTGTTTACCGGTTTGTTTGTTGTTTGTTGTTGACTTTTGGTTTGGTTTTCTTTGGAAGATGATGCTGTTGTGGTGTGCTGCTCTGGCTCTCTGTGTGTAACTCTCTCCTCTCCCGTTTTTTCTTTCCCCCTTTTAGAACAACCCATCTCCATGCCTGTTAGTTCATCGTTTGCCTAGCATGTCTTCGTGGCGTCCAAAAAAAAACAAACAAAAAAACTTTAAACAAAAAAACTTTAAACAAAAAAAGTGTCCTCTTCCTCCTACCCCGTCATTGTTTCTCTGATGTCTTTTCCGAGCTCACCTGATCATAACCTGGTTCTCCTCCACCGCTGCCTACTGATCTTTTCAGCTTTTAGCTTTTTGGACTTTTAAATATCAGTTTTATGTTTTGGTTTTGTGTTTCTTTTTCTTTTCTTTTTTGTTTTTTGTTTTTTGCATGTGACCTCATTTGGATTTTAGGGAGGCGTGGGTAAGAAAATAAATTAATGTGAAAAAGATAAAGCTGCATTCATATGAAATTTAACTAGAAAGACTGAGATTTTTATGAACAAATGTTCTTTTTGAGGTAAAAAATGACAACCTGTGGTTAAAAAAAGTGATTTCCATTCTTTATGTGATTTTTTTCTTTCCTTCTTTCATTTTAACGTAAACTTGAAAGTTCACTACAGGAATTGGCGCTTCATCTTGCTTCTGGTTGCAGACGGAAAAACAAAAAAAGCAGCACCAGAAGCAGTTGGTGCCAGTTTCTCTGAGAAATAAGACTACTTCCACACAGTTTTAATAAAAACTGTCTGATCAATATTAGACTCTCTCAGAGCTCTCTAATGGTTTTTACATTTTTCAGGCAGTGTAAAGTTTTTTGATAAGGCCATTTTAAGTGGCTCTGTTTCTCATTCAAAGTCTATATATAGAACCACTTTTTTCTAGAGTAGTTTAAAGGTAAAAAAAATAAAAATAAAAAAGGACATTTGCCCTGTTTGGGGGGGAGAAATGCTACCTACTTGTGTCACCTTTTGCTGAACTGACTCACAGATAGACAATCCGTGGTTTTAAATGCACATGATGAAATTACCTATATTTTCTACTGTTTAAATGTATAGAGGAAAAAAACTACGATACCTGTAACCCACGTTAACGTCGGTGCTTCTTGTGAGTTTAGTTGTGGTTTCATCACAAGTCTAACGGTCTTAAATGTCTCATGTTTTCTCAAGAGAAGACAAAAAAAATCAGTTTACTTGAACAATAGACAAAGCCTTTCATATTACTATAATAGTTAATTTGTTTTTTTTATTTTATTTTTAAGGAGTCCCTATTTGCTAAATTTCTTGTTGGTTAATTAGCTATATAAAATTCCTAAAAATATATATAAATATAAATATATCTATAAATATATATATATAAAATGTCAGCTCGTGAAGCATCAATGTCATTATTATTTTATTTCTCTCGTGGGAAACAATATTTAGATGTGTTGTTCAGCAAAATGTCTTATAAGGAAAAAAAGACAAGATCAGTGGAGTTTAGTGCCAAATCCTGGAGGTACTTCCTGCCTAGCGCGTCAGTGTATTTCTTGTGAAATAATTTGATAACATGGGTATTTTATTATAAGTGTTTTGTATGGATCCCTCATATTTAAAGTATAGATTTAAAAAAAGAGTTTGTTAACTTGCTATTCTGTGGTCTTGTTGCCTGACAATGTCATGTTTGCTTTTTTCTTTGTAAAGATGTAAAAAGTGCCCATGTGTCATATAAATATATATATAAATATATCTATACACACATATGCACACATGGACACACAAACACTCTCCTGCAGACCTCACAGTTTACTTTTTAAATGTGCATGAGAGCCCCTGAGCGTGAAATCCTCTTCAGCAACCGCTGCTACCCAACAACACACACACCCACACACGCCCACACACACACACACGCCCACACACACACACACACACACTCATCACTTTAATATTTTTAGCCACTGTACCGCTGTTTGAGTCATGAAAGCCTTACCACAAATCTTTGCACTCCTGTTCTCTCTGTTTTTATTAGCATCTCTCGCGCTCAGACGCAAACGTCAGGCTTCGCCGCGCTTTCTCTCCCAGCTGAAAATATTGAAGCGAGAGTCGTACGCGAAGCCTTATTTCTCTAAATCCCCGTCTAATCCCTTATTGTTAAGTTCAAAAACCTTTCGGAGTCGTTTGTATCTGATGGCGAATCGTTACTGTTTATCACCTCCGAGGAGCGAACGCTTTCATGATGTAAGCACAGGGCAAGACTCGTTCATTCAGCCTCAGTCTGTTTAGGAAAAAGCACACGTCGCCGTCCGTCCGTCCGTCCGTCCGTCGGGTCGGCCGGCCGGCGGGCGGGAAGGAGGCGGGACGCTCCGGATCTGCTGCTGAACTCTTATTTATTTATTTTGTCTCGTCGTGTAAGGGGCCAAAATCATGTATAAATGCCAAAGTGTGTTATTGACATTCACATAGTCGAGCCGTTTACATGGCACAGTGTTGTCAGTCTATTCAACTGCCCCTCCCTGAAAGCCTCGTTTACGGTCTGCAAAAAAGACAAAAAAAAGGCAGCATTATTTTCTACAGAAGCTCACCAGTCGCCTTAACCAGGGAGAGTCGCACCAGTGTTATAAAGGTAGAGGATGTTGTGCCAAGTCCAGGTTCAGTTCTGTGTGCCGTTAACGCCCCATCTGTTTGGGTTTCCTCCATTTCGTCCGCTAAGACTGGAAGGGACGCTGCGCGCTCTTCTCCGGATTGTTGTCTCCCAGGCTAACCGAGGTTATTAGAAACAGGAGGAGCATCTTATTGGAACGGCGACGGGGGAAATAAAAAGCTTGTTGGCTTAAGAGGAAGAGGTCGCGTCTGCAGGTCCGCACAGGAAAAAACAACCGGAGCCGAGATGAAGGCAGCGCCGCTTTCATTAGACGCTCGACACCAAACCGAAATGTTATTTCTCTGATTGTGGAACTTTAATGCTGCATACGTCAAAAGTGGAGAAAGAAACAGCCATAACTACACATTTAACAGCCAGAAAATTTAAGAACCAACAGAGGAATATTTGTGTGCAGTGGACCTAAAAAGTTTACACACCCGTTAAAACGCATCTTTCTCACGATTATTTATCGGATTAGACGCATCGGACCGTTAGGCCAGAACACAGGTCGTCCGATATCTGGGAAAATTAATACAGTTTTATGCATTTTGGCCTTTAATCCACCTAAATATTATTATTTATGGAAACTCCAACCAAAGTGTAAGAAAACAGTTTATTTCTTCTTAAATCTAAAAGTTTTAGATTCTCCCAATTTATCCTCACTTTCTTTGACACGATTCCTAATCAACATCGTCTTTATATTCAACTTTGGTCATTGAAAGTAATTCAATCTGTCCACACAAGTGAACTTCCTGCCGCCATATTTGATCTGTAACAGGAAGTCATCTTTGTTTTGAAGGAATCTGATTGGCTGGTTTTAGCTTTGCACTACACTGCCCCCTATGTGTTTGGTATGTTTACATCATCATGAGTACGATACTTTTTAAAACAAAGTGGTGGAGATATTTGTTTACGGTACAACTGGCAGCAATCTCCTGCATCGTTTATTTATTTATGGTACAAAAAGTTGGAATAAGCTTCGACAAATTTAGCAACAACGCCTTGGAGGGCTCCAAAACAGATGTAAGATTATTTGTTTTGGTTTGAAAATATCATAAGTTGAACTGAAAAACAGTGTCATGGTTTCATGTTGGGGTTTTTTCAGCTCACGCTGGGTGGACAAGATGGAGAGAATCAGGACCCGTCCCAAATCGATATCAAACCTTCAGCATTCTGGTAGAAAGCTGAAGACAAACAACTTCAGTTTTTAGCAGGACGACACTCTCCAAGCGTCCAAATCAACAAAATAATGAGGAAACGGCCAGAATCCAGACCTGAATCTGATTCCTTTCCAATCTGACAGATCTGGGTTGTTTTTCCTCCTGATAGTCCGATTGATTCGGTTCGACTGGGAACCAAAACTGCATGATTTTAGTCAAACCAAGCTGTTCCCCTCCAGGCCTGTGGGGGCACTGCACCAAGGCGTATAATTTCAACTTCATTGTCGTACGACTTTATTCTTAGAATATTATTTTATTCTTGCGATATGACTTCTTTTCTGGTAATATTACTAGTTTATTCTTATAATATATTCTCATGTTATTTCAATTTCATTTACACCTTATTCTTGTAAAATTACTTTTCTTATATTATTACAACTTTATTCTCATAGTGACTTTAATCTTGTAATACGAGTATTTTTGTGTTATTCTGACTTCCTTGGTCCTCTTGGCGTTCACATATGCGTATGAGTTCACCTCAACTGAACCAAACCGAGGTTTGTAGGCGGAGCAGAGTTTCCTGCTCATTCAAACTCGAGTTTGATTAAAGCGGACTAAACAAAAGAAAATTTCCGAGTCAATTTTTCTACGTTAGCCGATAAATCGGTCATTCTTAATCAGAAAAACCTTCCATTTTAAGGTGGTGTGTAAACTTTTTATATCCTCTGTACAACTCCATATTTCACACTCACTTCTTTCTTGCACAGTATTTTTTCATTTAAACGCAGATGCTAGATGTTAAAGACCTGTAAAAGTCCAAAAATGATATTTTGCGCTGCCAAATTGCACCAACTTGCACACAGCCCGACGTGGCGCAGCGTTAGCTCGAAGCATCTCGCCTTTGGAAGCACAAGAAGCCGAGTTTCTGTGGAGCGGCTCACCTCAGGGGCTGTCATCGCCAACGCTCGTTGTAATCTTTCTATCTCGTCACTGTTCACTTCTCTGTTCTCCTTCTTTCTTAATTATCTTAAGTGCTATTTATCAAATACTGAAATCTGAAAGGACAAAAAAAATCTAACTTGTTGTTTCTTTGCATTATGGCTTATGTCAAGTTTTTTGAGGAGAAAAATGTTTTGTGTGTTCTCTTTCCGTGGCGTAAAAACAGAGCTTGTTGTCTGTAAAGAAAAAAAACTACAAAAATTTACCAAAAAAATCAGATTTTTGTTGTTGCTGTTGTTGCTTTTGTTAATTTTGACTCAAAATGGTTTTCAGTAGTTTCAGAGTTATTGTCTTGAGAGAAGCCAAAGTCAATGCATTTCAGTGGATCCTGTAAGCGTGATGTATGTTTGTTTGACAACACTTGGAAATCTGTCACTGGATGGGATTTAAAAAGTACAAAAAATGCAGGCTTTCCTATTTCTACAACTGATTGTACTTATGCATTTTGTACCAGTGGAATTTTTTATACTGGAGATTAAAGGATACAACAAAAAAATCTTAGAAAAACGCTGTCTGGCCTGGTGATGTGGCCTGACCCGACTGGTCCCCGAGTATGATTTCTAGCTGGCATCAAGAACGTTGGCTTTTGATATAAGATTTTCTAAAAGATCTTTGGCTTTATTTCTTTCACTTCTTTTTCCTCACTTTAATGTTTTTTTTTCTTTTTCAAAAGAGGAGGGTAGGTGAGTGTCAGACCTTTCATTTTACTTATTAGTAGTTCTAGCAAGTTTGTCTATACAACAGCGGTAAGTTTCATTTGACTTCTGTATTGTCGTCTACACCATAAGACAATTATAGAAAAAGAAAGAATAGAAGTATTTAGTCACCTTCAGTGGATTAATGTATTAGTTTAATAAAGAGATCAACTAATTAGAAACCTTTTGCTTTTAGCTGTTTAGAGTTTTTCCGGTTTCTCTGTCCTTCTCTGTGAACTAACTGTGTAGCTGAAGCAGTCAGAATTATTTTTGTAAACGTATGTTCTTGTGTGATGCAGTTTTTTGCTTCTGTCTCCTATATTAAACCATTTTTCCTAATACTTGTCTCTCTCTGTGTTGTTATGTTCCAGTGGCCGTCTGATGTTGTACCGTTTCATCTTCCGTTTCTTTCTCTCTCTTCCTTCCTTGCTCTCGCTCATTCTGTCGTTCCTCCCTCCTGTTTTCTGTGTTTTCTGTTTGGGCCACATAGTAAAGTTGACTCCATCCTCAATGACAACTCACTATGCTGTTCTCACTAAACATAGTAAATATACATCGAACCGTTTGCATGTATATTACTGTGTAGCCCAAGCTGCTGCGCGACAGTCAGAAAAAACATTTTATTGTATCGGTTCATCTAGATGGAAAAAAACTTAGGATGGGCGTAGAAAACAACTCATTTTCTCAGCATGAAGGTATAATTTGTCATTTTGGGAAATACACTTTAAAACAGGATAAACTTTAATATATTTTCTATCATTAAAATCCGTTAAAACTCTGAAACATGCACAGTAAGTGGAAGAATTGTTGATTTTGAACTGAACTGCTGTTAGCACCAAACATGCTAGCATTAGCTGAAACATTTTAGTGGAGTCCATCTTAAACTGAGATGATTAAAACCAGTACAACCAGTAATGTCTATGGTTTCAAAAACATTGTCATATTGATCTGCATTTGGCAAAAAAATTTATTCATTTTTTTATTTATTGTTCAGTATAGATATCCGAGTAGCTAGCACACTAACTATGTAGCTAAAGTAGCTACACCAATTTAAAAAAATTAAAAGATTAATTGATTCAAGTTTTTTGCTAAATTGCTGCAACTGAAATTAAATATGTCTTGGTTTTTATTTGTGTTATTTTTTTGGTGTTTTACTGTCAATTCTAGTTTAAATGTATTTTTATCTTATTTCTCTATCTATGATGTAATTACTGTGAAGCTCTTTGGTCAGATGAGGTTGTTGAAAATGTGCTACATAAAGAAATGTTGACTTGACTAGCATGCTAACATTAGCCAGCATGATGGCTAACATTAGCCATCATGATGGCTAACATTAGCCATCATGATGTTAGAACCACAAATTATGTCACAAGTTTAGAAAGATCAGTTTCAAAGCCTCAAACTGATTTGACTCAAAACTTTTTTATTAGTAAATATATTCTAGTCAAGCAGCTAACATGTCAATGATTGCTAAAATGTTAGCTAGCAGGGGCTAGTTCCAACTCACAACTGGGGTTTGCTTATAATGACAGAAATTCACTTTTGTTTTAAAGCCACAAATTCTGCATTTGACGTAAAAAAACAATATTCTGTTTATGTTTAAAAAGATTTTCAAGATGCTTACGATAGCTAACATGCTAACATTAGCTAAAGCTTCTGCATAAACCACAACAATGTAACAACCAGCAATTTATCCACTGTAGTCAGAATTGTCTTAAAGCCTAATTTGACATAAACATTAACCTTTATATGATTAAATCCACCATTTTATACACAGTCAGATTGTTTTATAGATTAGAAAACATTTCTGTATGACCTAAAGATGAACGTTTAAGCTAAACAGACTTACTTACCTGTAGGTAATTGTTTTTTTCTTCAGTATTTACTGAGATTGTTTGATGAATTTGCTTCTTAGTTTTGTTTTACTTTTGAGTTGTGAAACAAGAAGTTTAGTGATTTAGTTTGTCTGAATACAAACTAGATCTATTTTACTTGAAATAACTCATATCACAAAGCTAATAAAATATGGTTCAAGAAAATTTAAGCAAGACTTGGATAAATAAATCAAAAATATAATCTTGTAAACAACAAACGTAGTTTCCGTTTCCGTCCCTCTCTGCTGTGCTGCAGCTCTGCAACCAGATAAACAATAGAAAACAATGATTTCCCCAATTGTTTTTATTGGGAAGTGAAATTTACAAAAATAATTACTGATCGGAAAATAAATTGTTGCACATCTTTAAATAAATGTTTATTGTTAGAGTTCTTCCTGTTATGTTTTAGATAAACTAGTGTATTTCCCAAAGTTTTGAAATATACCTTAAAATAGTAACTTTTAATCTTCCTACGTCCATCAAATTGATCTGCTTAGCAATGGATCATTGGTTATTGATATTGTAAATATTTCCTGTGCTGTCCGCTGTCCTGGGCGAGACGTGTCCACTGTCTGTCCAATCTGTGTCCAATCCACTCCGTGCTGTCTCACCGTCACAACTGCATCCCCAGTAGAGAAGGAAGAGGAAAGAGAAGTCAAAGGTCAAGGGTTTTCACCTTTCACTCGCAGAAACTGAACAGACCTGCCTGCTTTAAAAACAAAACCAGAAGTTTAAAGCGGTTTTAAATTCTGTCTTCATAACAGACACACACATAAAGGCAGAGTAGTTTCTCATCACTGCTCCGCCCGCCTGCTGTGTTATTAAATATTGATTCTGCATTTCATTTTTAGCTGTGGATCCAACCTTTGGGCAGATACAGGCCTCTAATACGAGACAATATCTGCAGACAAAAAACTCCAATTTTTCGTCTTTATTCAAGTCGAACTTTAAAATGAGTCTAGATGGGAATGTTTTCCATCGCTGGGCGTCAGGATGCCGAGTTTCTGCTGCTTTCAGGATCCATGAGGACTTCAGGTAGGTTCACCACCAACGATCGACTATCACAAATATCAACCATATTCTAATTACTTTTGCATTTAAATGCTAATTTAATGACATCAGTTTTACTTATTTGAATAAAAAAACTCAAAGTATTTTAAAATACAGGTTGCAGCCATTAGATTCAGCATATTTTAGAGCATTTGTGTCAAATTCATTTTAATTAAGGTCCTGAATGTTCTTAAAGGGCCGGAGGCACTCTTTAACAAACTGTTAAAATATTCATAAGTAGTCATCTCTGCATTCGATAAGTTCTTATTAATATTAGACTATATTGAACATTTTTTCACATCCATCCCGGATTTCACAATTACTTTGATTTTTTAAAATTTTTTTACAATCAAAATCAGAGTCGAGCTAATTTAGAAATATTTGAAAGAAATGTTGTCATTTTTGCACTTATGTCTGATATTACATTTTACTTTATGATGATAACTTAAAAAGTAAGAAATACTGCTGCCTACAGGTGGGAGTTAGTATCGCTTAATCTAATGTTTTTCACATTTTCTGCAGAAAATTTGTAACAAATCCGCAAATTTATTGATTTGCGAATTGATTATGTGTGATGTAATTTTTATCATGTGTAGCCTAAAGGACCGTATAAAAAACTACGGCGGGCCAGATTTGGCCCACAAACCTCAAGTTTGACACATTTTAGAGGGATGACCAACAAGTAGCCTTAAAACTTATAACAAAGTAACTTATAAAAATAATGTTTAAAGAAAAACAGAAAACTCAGACATTTCTCTTCTTTTTACTATTCTTTATGTTGTCTGTCACCTAAAAAAACTAAAAGTTTGTTGTAATTTAATAAAATATGAATTAAATGAAAGGTTTGTGAATACATTCGCCAGCCTTTGCACATCAAATCAAAGTTTTGTGACTGAATCCTTTCTGTGAATGTTTTCCCTGGTCGCCACCTTTCCTCCCTCTGAAGCCGCCATCATAAAGCCTCGCGACGCTTTCACTGAATAATTCTCACAACGAACGCACCAATATTTACGGAGCTGAACTGATGCTCCAAACAAAAAGAAACTGTTTGCAAATGAAAACACCAGAGTTCAGACGGGTCGTATTTCTGCAGGTGAAAGGAAATGGAATAATGCAAATTCATCAAAGGAGGAAATAATTCACCAACTGAAAGAGGAAAAAAATAAATAAGTGTTTGGTTTTGAGCTAATGGAGGTTAAGAGCCAGGAGAGGAAACCGGCAGGTCCGATTATTTCCACACAAAAACGGTTCTAAAGCAACAACTGAGTCCAAATCTGAAAGAAAAATGTGCAAATTAATGTAAACATAAAATAAAACACTGAAATATAAAGAAAAAAACATTTAGGTGAAAGTTTATAAGCATAAAGCTTACAAAACTAAACGATTAAGAAAATAATGTGGTTTATTTTAATCATGTTTAATAAATCAGTTTATGTTTTAGTATTCTTTGCAATACTTGTGGTTTGATTGAGTAAAGATTATAACCTGCTAAATTTCATCCAGACATTTTTGTATTTAGAAAATAAACAAGTTCTTCCTGTCAAAACTAAATAAAAACATGAATGTTTAATAACTAAAATCATTACTCCTAGTCTGTATTAGAGGAATTGGATTTGAGTTTTGTTGTTTTCTAGCTGCTATGACGTCACCATGCACATCCTGCTTTTGCTCGCAGAAGCAACAAAGAACATTTTTAAAAGCTGTTCTTTGAATCCATCTGAAAATAAGACGAAAAATCCAAATAAAGCCCCTCTGCGGTATGCAGGTAATTAAATTATAGTGGTGATCAAAGGAAGGCCGTTTATTCTCGTTTTTTTTCCTCCATATTTCCGTTTCTGTTTGCTTTGAAGAGCTGAAGTGACTCACCGGCTTTGTTCGGTGAAATACTGCTGATTTTTCTGCTTATGTAATAACTCAGCTCGCTGGCAGCAAAAACAGAAGAGTTCACAGCATGTGATGCTATGCTGCCATCTAGCGGCGGCGCTGCGGTACTGAAGGGAGCTCAGATCAGCTGCTCAGGACTTCCGGTCGGTGTTTAGGTTTAGGCGGAAGTGGGGGAAAGAAACGGGTTCATGCCCTGATGTGGAGACAGTTGGGATTATAAACAGATTAGATTATTAATCAGATTACTGATCAGATTGTTGTGATCCAGCAAATATTAAAGCTTCTTGATTCACTGGAAGAACTGAACAACAGCAAACACAGAGAACATTCATCTTTTTATCCATTCATCCTGTTTTCCAGGCTCTATATTTAAACCCTGACCTCAGTAGAAATACCTGTCATTAAATAATGTGAAACTTTATTAACTAGTTAAACTTTGACTAAAAACTGGGCTCAGAACTCTGAGAAAGTCTCTGACCTGCTTGAAAACATGTTGGTTTAATCAGTTTATTGTTCTGCTTCACCATATCAAACATTGACCTGGTTTAATATTAAACTTCAACCTTTCAGCCATTAAAATATCCTCCCTGGATACAATAAACCATTATATTTTAAATAATAGCTTATTCTCCTGAGCTTCAGCTTCTGGCTCCCTGGCAGCTGATGGACGTGTTCAATAAGGGAGAACCTGTGAAGTGAACCAACGGATCAATCCAGAGTCAGATTAAATTAGATCGATGGTCTGCCTGAGAACAGACTGATTATTCTGATAATCCCTTTAATTTGATTTAATTCAGTTTGTTAAATTACAACAGAAGCCATGTTTACACCGCTAAATATACCCAGAATGCCGTTCAGTTTAATATGTCAGTACTTATGAATCATCTGAGCTGAGGTGACGAGACAAAAATCCAAGATTGTTGAGGATGTTGGAAATGCGGTTCGAGCTTTTAACCAGCAGGTGGCGGTGCGACTCTGCCAACAGACGGAAGAAGAAGAACTGAACCAGTTAACAGGTGTTCTGAGTCCATCATGGTGAGTTTGACGGATTTTAACACGTTAAAGCGGCTTATTGATTCTGTTTTATCACTTGGAAAGGTTGAAATAATTTGAGCTGAACTCCAGAATTCAAGAAACGTAATAAAAAATATAATTAATTCCACTTTAAAGTCTGATATTTCACCTGTACTGTTTAATGTCAGTTTAAGTATAAAATATTAACAAATATTCACATTTCAATTTTTCTAACTCTTTGAAGGCCACAGTTTTTTAATTAATAACAAAAGAAAACAATTATTTTTAATATTGTGTCAGATTGGAATGAAATGTAAGCGCTTTCAGCCTTCCAGAAATATTTTTCCACTTTAGGCCTGAACAAAAAACATTTTTTTGTTTTGTTGACAACCATCCTTATGACTTCATGGCTTTTTATGCCCAGGTCTTGAAAACTAACTTAATTGTACTAAAGGAAGCTTTATATTCAATTAAACTTTAAACTTTATTAAGGACACAGTACCGTGGTCCATTGCAGAGAGAAAACAAAATTAATTATAATATTTATATTATAAACATTTACATGCATATATTCAAAATTATGAATATGAAATTATATTTTTGATGGGATATCAGTATTTCAACAACCTGGAGAACGTAGAACAGATTTATCCTATGAAAGATTTTTAATCTGTTTATTTTCAGTTTGGGAAACAAACCAAAAGTTTCTGGTTTTCAGTTTGCTGCCTTTCCACCCAGAGAATCTTAGAGTCTGACCAACGTGATGAAAAGAATTTTTGAACTTTGACTAGACCTTTACGATCTGAACAGTCATTTTTACCCTTAGTTCAGCTCATTTAAACTCTTAGAGTTACAAATGTTTCATTATCTTATTTTTTTAAATGTATATATTTTGTTTGTTTTGTTGCTTTAAAATAAGAAAACGTAAAGCTTTTGGGAAAACAGGAAGGATACAAAAAAGTAAATAGTAAAAGTAAAAAAAGCACATGGTTTCCAACTTGACATTGAAAAGATATTTCTAAAATATATATGAAACCTTAAACAGGATTTAGTTATATCTTTATTTAAAAACAAAAGATGGTTATTTTTCATGTTTTTAAAGGTTCAGTCACCTGCACCTTTCCTAACGAAGTGAGTTTGAAGCTAATTGTTTGCTCTGGATTGTGTTTTTTTTATGAGATGAAATTAGATTGTAATTGGTTTATCACAAATTATTGTTTATCTTTCCCTTCACCTAAAATCACAATAAAATATTTAGAGATTTTACAGTTTTTCTACCCAGTGATCGACTTGAAACTAATTCCTTTAAATATTCCTGCCGTTCTTGTTACCTTCCACACATTTAAAGTTTTCTCTAAACAAACCAGGCTGCAGAGCTTGCAGGTGACACTGGAGATCAGATGTTGCAGATGTTGATATGTAAACAGCAACGCGGCGACCGGGACGCAGCGGTTCCTGAAACACAGAACCGACCCGGCTGCTCAGAGATGCAGAGATAAGAAAGTTTAAGCCGCTGATGGGAGAAGTTCACCTGGAGGCTAAAATCACAGCTTCCCTTTGAAATCTCTGCAGGGTTTTGGTTCAGCTTGAGGAGTTTCTATCTGCATCCCTTCTGGACGGTTTATTTCTAAATAACTATAATCTGCAGGGAGATCAAATTTAAGATTTAAAGTACAAGATTCCTCCAATCATTACTAGACACCAAATCAGTGCAAAGTTCCTTCTTAGCTCCAAACTTGTATGAATTGACGCACAGATTTGACTGATTCTGAATTATTTACAGTTTTTCTTTCTGTTATGGTGGAAAAATCATCCACAATAACTCTTTGAGAAATGTTGAATTGATAGCAGTTACAACATTTAATTTCCCTTTGGGTTTAATAAAGCTTTTTTGAATTAAATTGTTTAATAGAAGACAATACTTAATTTAAAAAATTACATTTTATTTTTAAAAATAGTGTTATTCATTGCTAAATGTCTAAAAATGTAAAAATAAATGAATAGAAAAAAGACTTAATTAATTTTTGTTTTATTTTTTCAATAAATAACTTCAATAAATTTAAAATGTAAAAAAAATCTAAAAATAAAAAACTGATTTAAATTTTTTATTTTTTTAATAAAGGTAAATTCTTAATGTTTTATTTATAAAAATAAGCTACATAATACAAATAGTATTAATTTAAAAATAAATGAATACAAAAAAGGTATGTAGTAAACAAAATAATCATATTTAATTAAAAAATACTCATGCAAATTATTATTTTAAAATTAATTTACAAATAGTATTTAATTAAAATATAGTTTATGTATTTATTTTTCAACAAAAGACACGTTTTTATTCATGTTTATGTAAAAAAAAAAAAGATATTTTAAAAATAAATGAATCCAAAAACTTGTGATGTAGAATGAAAACTGGAGACTTTAGTGTTTTATTGGGAGGGATGAGAAGGTTTTTAGTTGAGCTGAGCAGGTGTGGAGGTTTCAGCAGGTGGGACTGCAGCAGCTCCAGCCGCTGGGATCAGACCAGCCCGGCGGGCGGCGCTTTCTGCTACCTGGCTGGGATCCTGGATCCTTCCCCCCCACACACCGACTTTCAGAAGTGCTCCGGACTTCCTGGTACGGGACCATGGATACTCGCCGCCAACACTCCAGGAATGAGAGGGGATTTTACCCGCAGGCGATGTGAAGCAAGCGGAGCCTTCGAGTTGGAAGCAAGGTGAGCGGGTTGGGAGGTCGAGGAGGAGTCGGAGCGGAAACTTGTCCGGATCCCCGACACCAAACGCGGCTGTCAGTCATCGAGGAGACGGTGGTGCTTCTGCGGGGCGGGATGAAGGCGGCGCCGGGGCTTTTCTGCTCTCCACCGGGGATCTGAATGGATTTATTCAGCTTGGTTAAATATAGTGCTGAAAATGTTATTCATGTTTTATTATTTAAACTTTGTACTTATTTGTATTCACCGAGGCCTACCTAGCCAACCCCCCACTGCTACCGTGGAGCTAGCGGAGTTACGCTAACACACTTCCGGTTGCAACCTACAAAATAAAAGTACTCTCAACGTCTTATCACCTTGGTTAATTAGCTGCTAATTGGGCTTAAACGAAGAATAAATTTTAACTAAATTATACAAGAAAAGATTAAATTAATATCACACAAATTTTATCTGAATCAACACTACATCCTAATCAAGAAACCTTTAATTATTAACTCCTGGAATACTGAAGGAGACATTTAATTTCCTGTTAGATTTATGACAGAGGTACAAAAAATGTCCAAAACATTTAGAGCAAAGTTCAACAATATGAGAGAATATTTAAGATAAGATAAGATTTATTGTCATTGTCATCAACAGATTACAACCAGATTGAGATTTGCTCGACTCGAGTTAAGATGCAGGTTATGTGTATATACATAATATACAAAGATAAAGAAATAAATAGTACAAAATGAGAAATAAATAGACATCAGAAGATGGTTGCAGCGCCTGGAGGTGTCGCAACAGAATTTACATTTTTAACAAAGTGGTGTCAAGAGCAGAAGTTCTTATGCCTTTGAATGTAGTGCCAAAGGTTCTTAATTTTCCTGCAGACACAGTTATTATCTTATTTTAAAATGTAATGTTAAAGGAAAAGTAGCTACGCCACAAATTTAGCAAGCAGCAATAGTTGCCAATTAAAGTGGCGACTGAAGCTCACAAATTCAGGAATCTGAATGAACTTGGAAAAACATGGTTCCAAAGTGATTTATTAAAATAAAAAGAGAAACATACATATAATGTTTAAATAACTTCTATAACAGGCATATAACTAAATGTTCTACAAAAACGTGCATGTAAAATTATCTGTTATGACACAATAGATATTAGGGAAGTTGATTTGGTTTATTTTCTTTTTAAGAATTTAGTGATTCATTCAAATGTAAAGACAAAAAACAAACAAACCCAAATGTTACATTTGACAGTTAGTAATTAATGATAATTATTATTTTTCTCAAATGACAGTAGGGGTCCACAGCAGGCAGTTGTTACTTTGAATAGCAAATAACAGTAATTGTACTTCCGGTCCTGACTGGGCTAATTGTTGTACTTTTATTCGCTCCCCTGCAATCCACTCCATACAAAGTGCTCAACCAATCAGCGCCTCCACTCGGATCCCTTCTTGCTTCTGATTGGCTGCGCTGGCCTGCCTGTCGTAGTGATGAGCTCCGAGCTGCTTCTGCTTTTCAGCGGTTTTTTTATGAAACAAGGACTGCAGTTGTTTTTGTTTTAAAGCCGGAATTCATGCGGATATCACCCGCGGTTATCGGATGCGGCTTTTAACGGGACTTGGTTGTATAAAGTTGGTCATTATGGGATGTTTTCTGCTTCACGAAACGGGATAGTTACCTTTCGCAGCAAGGTATGTGAAGTTTGCGGAAATGCTAGCCGGTAGCGATTGGAGCTCTTTCAAAATAAAACGTACATTGTGTGGGAAGTAGGGTTTAATTTGGACAAGCTATATTTGTTTTGCTAGATATGCAAAGAAAATACTTAATACAATTAATGTGGTGATTTAAGATATAATTCACAGCGGCTTTTTGTCTTGTTTTGTGGATTAAATTTTTATTTTGAAAACTGCGGCAAGACAAATAACCTAATCGCTGCTAGCTTGACTCTGTCCTATACTGCTTCAGGATAATGCGGCTTAAGGCAGATTTACAATTTGAAAACACAAGGTGTGTGTTGTAGGTTGGCTCAAACAGCTTTAAGTTTCCCGAGCAGTTAAAAGGTAAACAATCTACCGGAAGAAGGTTTAATTGCCCTCTGTGATTGTTTTCTTCTCCAGGATGTCAGAAATCAGCACACCACAAGCATGGATGTGTCAGGGTCAGACTTTCTGCTCCATCAGCTTTCATTTTCTAGCTTTGAATCATCGCAGGGATCAACTTCTTCCCTGTTCTGATTTAAAACTTTGATAAAATGGCAGAGAATCAAATCAACATTCCTGGGAAAGTCAAGTCAGAAAAACAGCAGGAGGAATAAATTTGCCATTATTAAAGAGAGTTTCTAAAACATTCCTGTGCGAACGCTTCCTAAACTGCCTTCAGGGTTTTTTGAAATACTTTAAAAGTGAGCTACATTATCATATTTTCCAATAATTGTCTGTCACAGAAAAAGCTGAAGACAGTTTGTTGGGCTGAACATGTCAGACTTCTGTTGTAAACAGACAGCGATGAAGATAAGAGGAACGGATCGACTCCAGCCCTCTACTCTTCATTCTCTGACAGTTTTGAGCTCTGACGAGAACAACGCTGCGTGTTTTCAACAATCTGACCTTTCCAAAAAACAAATCCTGCTGCGTTTTGTACGACGTGGCATTTTAGAGTTCCATACACAGCGCTGCAAAAATATTCAGCTCAACTTTTACACGTTTGTGTTCAGCTGCAGATAAAAACCAAAATAAAGCAAACACTTAGTCATTTCAAACTATCAGCGTCAAAGTGTAAGCAGTCATGCATAAAATGTTATTGTAATGATAGAAATTAGGATATATTGGCTGCAGATTGGATCTGAAATTGTTTTCACCAAAGAGAATCTGTTATCAATCTCTGCATTCCTGCTGCTTATCTCTGAAAACGCAACATACTCCTCTTAGCTCGGTAACGACCTCATTTTCTGGAGATAAGAATTAGTTTAAAGTGATTTTTTTAAACCCAAAACAGTCGACTTGTAACAACAGGAAGGAAAACAAAGAAATGTGGATGAATTATTGTTTTATTCAGTAAGAAAATGGCAAAAAAGGATTTTTGAAACCAACCTAAACCTGCGTGAATCTTGTAAAACCATGAAATAACTTTGATTTACAACATGAGCCAAAGCCAGAAACCAGTCAAATCAGGAACTTGATTTAGTGGTTCCAGTCTGACAACATGAAGTAGGCTAAAAGGTTTCAGAGAGAAACTGATCAGCAGAAGAACAGCAGTAAATCCACATCTGAATGTTTTGTAGTGAAATAGCCCTGTTGCAATAAGAGATAAATCAGTTAATCCATTAATCTTATGATAAATTAAAACAACATCTGCGTTATTTATCATTTTTCTGTTTCTGTCAAAAACTGGCTGATTAAAGTCTTCAGTCTGGTTCTTTGGTCTCAACTAAACCTTTTTTTAAGGATTATTTTTGTTTCCACAGACTTAGTAATCCATTTTATTTGTTGTTTCTGTTATTTTGTTTATTTATTTGGATATTTAAAATGTTAAAATCTTAAATGTTCATTAGAATTGAAAGTTTATTTATCTTTGAAAATGTTTTCTTATTTTATTATGTCATTACTATTATATTATTTAAAAATGGTCTTAAAACAACGATATTATCGTTTATCACAATAAGCTCTGGGACAATTTATCATCCAGAAAATGTAGTTATTGTGACAGGGCTAGGCCTAGTCAAAGTCTGGAGGTGAATACGGGACGAGACATGTTGGTTTGGATACGTTTTTGTCGTCATTCCAGTCAAACATCAGGTTTTAAATGCAGAAGTTTCATCTGAGCTCTTACTCTTGAATAAGTAATCAAACCCTGACGCCCCTCGTCCTTTGGGCGCCCTGGACCGGAGCCGAGCCCATCTGAGGCTCCGTGACAGACAGGAAATGGAAAAAGCTGGCAGTCGTCAGGGTCAGCCGCCGCAGATTAGTTCATCTCCTCCTCCAGTTGCTTTTCAATCTGTGCTGCAGGGTCTGCAGAGCTGCTGCAGACAATTGAATCAACCCGACCGTGTGTGTGTGTGTGTGTTTTCCTGTTGAAAGGGCAGTGGATTTGCCCGTTCGTCACATGGCTTCCCAGACTCTCAGGGTCCGTTTCGTAGCAACAGAACCTTCCATCCAGAACTTGTCAAAGTTCTCGTCTGAATTTTACTTTTTGTCTTCAAATTGTTTGTTTTTCTTGGTTTTGTATTTTGCAGACAGAAAATTCATCCATGATTCTTTGTTTTCCTTCCTGTTGTTGCAGTCGACATGGAGGAAGGTTGATTTGGTGTCTGTGCTGAAGTGACTGGATGTTTTTGGGTCATTTTTCTGGTGAAAACGCAGAAAAAAACGACCCAGTTCAACCTGGATCACGGATCATTCGCTGAGCTTTAAAGTTTGTTTTTTAATTTTCATTTGGAGTTTAATCTAGGGAAAAATGTCGTTTTCAAAGAATATGTTTGTGATGGGCGATACATTTTTGGTTTTTGAAGATTTAATTTTTTGAAAATCTGAATTTGTTTTCATCAGCATACTCATTTTGTGTTTGAACTTTTAGGTCAACTCTACGATGAACCAAGCTATATTTTTAAATTTTTAATTACAAGAACAATGTCATAATATTACCAGAATACAACAGATTGAAATAATATGAGAATAAAGTAATAATTTTATGAAAACTCCAACATGAGAAATAAAAAATGGGAATCAGGAATGTCAAACATCTTGTGAAGTGAAAGTTTTACAGATAATAATTAATAGAAATAGTTAATCTTTTACCGCATTAGCATGAAATTATTACTGAAATAATGAATTAAGTGACATCAGACGGCCGTGGCGTTGGGCTTTATTGGCTGCTGATCCTCTGACTCGCTGTGGTTCCGGATGCTGACCGTCCTGCTGGACTCTGGAGGAGATCCAGCCAGTTTGTGTTTGTGCTGCTCTGTTTCTGATCCGATCCGTCCGTTTGGGCCGGTTTCTGATCGGTAGCGGCTAACCCGCACTGTGAGAGCAGGAGCTCCACTTCTCTCACTGAACCAAAGCAGTTCTGTTTCTGCTGGACTGGACGACCTTCACCTCTCACAGGAAACCGTATAAAAGCCGTTTCCTTCCTTTAATTTAAGAGCCTGTAGAAGATTTCATTGTGATGTTTTATTGCAGCTTGAGGAAGTTTGAAGTTCAGTTCATAAAACCTGAAGCTGTTTGACTCGACGCGGGGAAATGTGTCGTCATTCTGGATATGAATGCGCTTCACTAAAATATTTCTCCTTTCTGTGTCGGCTGAAATCACGAGTCTATTTTAAGCTTTTAGCATGAAACTGGTTCTGTTGGGGGTTTCTGGCAGGTTTGGTTCTTCTGCAGACGCTTTGCTCTGATTGGTTGATGAGGTGACTTTTATAAAGTTACACAGTTTACACCATGTTGTTCAAAACTATTTAGTTTTAAATCTTTAAGTTGGAGTTAGCATGCTTAGAGCTAACTAAATATTTAGCTAGCTACTTATTTATTAATTTACAAACAAAATTTTTGCTAGCCAATTTAAATATTTAGCTCCAAACTAAATATTACTAAAGTAAACATTTAGTTTGAACCTAATTTTTCATAGTTCAGATCAGAGAGGCTTTAAACGAGTTGCTGTTAGTCATTTAAAAAAAGAAGTGAGATCAGACATTTGGAGAAAACGCCAACCTGGCAGGAAGTGTGGAAAGTAAAGTTTGTTATGGTGGCAGGTCTCTGCGGTATCCACACTCTGTGATGGGTTGAAATAGTCCAGCAGTGCAGCTCAAATTCTCCAAAAAATCACTTTTGCTTCACAATCTTCTGAACTTTTTCCTTCCACTTAACTTTCCATTATTATGTTAGTCTTCCCCATTAAGGTTTAGGCCATAAGAAATAAAAATAAAACAACTTAACTAGAACTGAATATTTATTATCATTTACTGTATATAATGAATAAAATCATATTTTTTAACCTAAATAGAGATTTATTTATTATTTTTTCAGTCCTTCACATCTGCTTCGTTTCTCCGTCACCTGCATCCGTTCCCTGCAGCGATCAAATTACCCCATCACCACGCCGTCCTCAGATTACTGTAATCTGGTCCGGAGTATCGGTGCGCCGCTAACGGCTCAAACACGCAGCGGGTAATTTACCCGCCGACATTTCTGTCCCCGAGAAGGCGGTCGTTACCAGAAACTGGTCTTCACTCAGCCGAGGGAAGCCATGTTTGTTCTCATAACGCTGTCCAGACACAAAATCTGAATACAAAGTTCAGATTGAATCTTCGTTCTACGGCAGATTAAAGATGTTTTATGTCTTTAAGAATCAAAGTTTTGGTGATCTTGCTGTCAAAATGATTCTGGTTCTGGTTCCTCTGCAGGTCATGAGTTCCTCTCAGAAGGACCCAGTGGAGATCAGCCTCACCTGCCCCACCCAGGCCTCGTCCTGCCCCACCCAGGCCTCGTCCTGCCCCACCCAGGCCTCGTCCTGCCCCCCGCCCCTGCGCTCCCACCATGAGTAAGTGGGACCAGTTTGGTGCTCTGACTGGTGCTGGTCCAAAAATCTGGAAATCTGAGAACATTTTTCAGTTCAGGTTTTATTCTGTTCTGAGTTTTTAGCAGTGGATTCTTACACAGCGAAAGTTAATAGAAGCTGCCTAGAAATATTTATCACCGTTTTGATGCAAAAAATACTCAGTTATTTATTCCTTGTGGAGAATTTCTACTCTATTCTGCTCTATTCTACTATATTCTGTTCTATTCTACTCTATTCTATTCTGTTCTACTCTATTCTACTCTGTTCTACTCTATTCCATTCTATTCTATTCTACTCTACTCTATTCTACTCTATTAGGTCACTTTGGTTGAGACTCACTTTGCAGTTTTTCTTGCTGAATATCTGATCAGTTCTCAGGTTTAAATCTGGCTCTGAAGCTGTTTCATTGATCCGGTTCTGGTTGGTTCTGGTTCTGGTAATGATCAGTTTTCTGAGTGAAAATGTTTTGGAAAATGAAACGTGATAATGAAAATAGACTTGTTGTCTGGGAGAGAAATATTGTTCATTCATTCATTCATTCTGCATTTCTGTCATAGATTCGTATTAAAACTCATTTCTGTTTTAATAATTTCTCTAATAAGAACCAACAACTCTTGGAATTTGAGTTGAAAAGTTTCCTTTTAATGTCAGACCAGAACTCGTTCACATCCGGTTCTGATCCGGATCATCAGGTCTCAGCTCTGCGCTGCGTTGGAAACCCTTCACATGTCGTTTCTCCTTTTGCTGTTTTTGGCTTTTCAGTGTTACATTTTTCTGTTTCTGGTTGGTTTTACGTGTCACGGTCCAGTTGTTCAGTGTTTCCCTCCAGGACTGCAGCTCTGGGAGGTTCTGCTGCCTCTGACATCATCCTGCTGCTGCTGCTGCTGCTGCTGCTGCAGTATCTATTATCACTGCAGTATACAGTATCTATTATCACTGTATCTATTACAGTAGAGCAGATATCTATTACTGTGTCTATGCAATATCTATTATCACTGCATGATTAAGATTATTAAATGTTTCAGCTTACAGAAGCTTCAGAAACAAACTCTAAAATCATCTTTGTTTCATAATCAAACTTTTGTCCTTCCACTTAACTTTCCATTAATATGCATGTATTGATTCAGCCATCTTAGTCTTCCCCGTTAAAGGGACAGTATTGTGTGCTTTCCAGACACATGGCAGCCATTTTATAGCAGGATCAAGTAATTATGTTGCCTTCAGTTGTTATAAAAATGCTACATATTTCAAAGAAATGTAACTTCTGGATTTATCGCCTGTCTCTTTAAAAACTGCCGCTCTGTCTGAAGCTCCGCCTTCAGGAAGTCATCCCACCATGGCTCCTCTATTAACCCTTTAACATCTACACCATGTGTTGCTAAGTCTCATAAAATCCACTGATATTTTTGGTCAGAATTTGACAAAATGTAAAAAGTAGCGGCCATCTTGTTTTCATCTTGTTTTCTATAAAGCGTCGACACGTCGACTGAAACTGGAAACGCTGATTAATAAATCAACAAAAACAACGATGATTTTGTTGCTTTAATGTGAGCTGAATGAGCTCAGCAAGCAGATCTGAGGAAAGGTCTTTCATGTCCTCCATTATTCATCCCAACCTTTGATGGACTCGCCTGGAGACGGTTGACGATGTTGATACCCTGAGCTAATTACCTTAATTACCCCCCAGCAGCACAGAGAGGGGGAGAGCTGGCTCACTCTGCTGCTAATGAGACTCTTAACGAGGTCGGATCCGATTGGCCGGGGCTTCTACGTTTTTATGAGGATCAGCAGAAGAGAAGTTAGAGGTTCATGTTGGAGCCGGTTCTGATTCTTCTGCACTGCAGGAATAGAAACCAGCAGTTTCAGTTCAGGATTTATGATCATGTTTGGTTCTGGTTCTGGAAACGCCACTGAACCAACCATCTGGTTCCTGAAGAGGTCCAGTTGGTTCATATCTCACCCAAAACCGTTCCTTAACTTCCAAAGCCTGTAGGAAGTTTTCACTCCCATTGAAGTTTCAGCTTTTTTGAATCAATCATGAGCAAAAAAAAGATTTTTCTGTCAAAGAAAACTCAGTGAAAACTGATTTCTGTAACATAAAAACAATTAAATAAAATATGTGACATAAAATAAGTCGTTGCATAAATATTCAGTATTTAGTGTTTACACCTGGATTGGTTTCAGTTTTCCTGCTAAACTGTTCAGCTGTGAACAGGTCTGGGCTTTGACTAGGCCACTGCAGAACCTCCACCTTGTTTTCACTCAGCTGTAGCTAAATGCTTTGGGTCGTTGTCCTGATGGAAAATAAATGTTCTCTGTCTGACATGATGCTGCCACCGCCGTGCTTTACGGTGTTGATGGCGTGTTTGTCTGATGAAGCTCCATTTTGGTCCCATCAAACCAGAACTTTGTCATCTTCGAAAGAACAGCCTGAGAAATGAGGAAGAGACGCTTCGTATCGTTTTGTTGGAGTTATGTAGAATAAAACCAGTTTATATCCGTTTTACTCTTTAAATGCTTTTAGAACACAACAGAGACACAAGTTCTTTAAAGATGTGTATTGAATCTGTTTAGGTTTTACTTTAAAAGTGCAGGATTGTACTTTAATATCACTATATGGACTCAGTAGAAAATTAATGACAGCTCTGATGGTTATTCTGTCCAGAAAACAACCAAACTAAACTCAGGACTCCTTTCTGTTGATTAAAAAATGTCAGAATGAAGCTAGAAGTTGACCTCCTGCATGTTGTAAATCATCTAATGTGACATTTTGAGGCGTTTCCTTCAGTAGGAGGATGGTTTGTAGGTCAGACCCACCGATCTGTCCTTCACCTAACTCACACCTTCCTCCCTGCCTGTCGGAGGCAGACGGATGTCAGCCGGTGCGTCTGGCTGCAGTGAGCTGTAATTATCTGCTGCTCAGCCTCATCTGGTCTCCATCTGCTCGACTCGGCCGCGTTCGCTACGCTGCAGCGCTCAGACCAAACAGGTCGTTACGCCTTTCCACAAAAACCTGCAGCTCTGATTAAAAGCTAGAAAACACCGGAGTATCAGATACGGTCAAAGTCTCAAAAAATATCATAAAACCACTAATCCGACCTGGAACCTGGGCAGTAATTACAAAACTATAGTACAAGATTTACAATACTAGAAAAAAGAGCAATAATACTAATCGATATTTAGAAAAAAACTATTTATAAATCTAAATGATTAAAGTTCATTCGTATAGTGAAACAGCTCTAGTTCCTTATGCAGCCAAAAACAAACAATTACCAGAAAACATTCAAAAATTGTTTAAAACTAATTGACAATTTATAAGTTAATAAGTGAATCAGAGTTTTAAAATCTGCAAATTCGAAACTATTAGAATAAAATTAGAGTCAAACTGTGGAATAATTTGAAAATCGAACAAAATCCCAATTGAAACTGTTCATAGAAAAATATAATTATTAATATAATTACTGTTTATTGTTATTAGTGTTTTTGTTAGTGATGCTAGTTTTGTTTATTGGTGAAATTTAAAGAGATTATCACTGTTAATGTAATTAAAAATAGACACTATGTTGATAGGTTTAGTCAGGTGGATAAGGAGGAGGAAAACTAAGCAAAATAAAAGTTTTGACATGATTTCATGCTGGAAACATTAACAAACAAAACATCTGGAGTCATGTAGAGATGACGTCCTCTACATGTGAAAATGTCTGCAAACAGATGCACAATTATACAACCGTACGTCTTTGAAAAGCAGAAGTAGAGCCTTCTGCACAACCAAACAGAATGATGCAGTAAGTAGTTTCTGGATGGCAAGTCGACAGCAAAACGGTTGTCTTTTCCAGCAGCCATTGTACCAGCTGACCGAATTGTGGTTGCTAGGTAACAGCTCATTTTCCAGACACCAGAAATCATAAACTTATTGGCCAAAAACAGCTGTTTTTGTATTGGTGTTGTTTTAGAAGCAGTGGAGACCCGACTGGGAGAATAAAAACGTTCAAAATGTGAATTTAGTGTATTGGGTCCCTTTAAGGCTTCAGATGGTTTGTTTTGGTTGTGTAGTGGGGGTGTGCTGCTCTCAGCTGAGCATTTTGTGCTTGTTGTGTTGGGTAGATGTCGACTGAAGGGCCCAACATGTCCCTGCAGCTCCTGTCATTCAGCATCCTACTCACTGCAGCTCCAAATAACTCCTCCACAGTTCCTCTCTAATAGCGCCGCTGCTAATGCGTTTATGCAGCAGTGGTTGTTATGGCTGCCTCTTCATTTCCAAATTGCTCCCTGGTGTTTCCAGTTATTTTTGCTTTGTTTTTGTTTGCACGGCTGCACTCGGAGGCCTCCTCTGACACGTCTCAGCCCAGAGTGACTCAAGTCTGCTTGCTAGGAAGGTTGGTAACTGTTGGGAAACATCTGAGGAAAGAGGCGGCTGCACCAGTCGGGCGGGTTCCTCCTGGCCTCCACCAGGATTTATCCCCTCCAGCATTCCCTGCTGCCAATTTGAACTTGAATGAGGATTAGCAGGTTAAAGGTCGGAGCAGATTTCCAACCAGATGACACATTGAAGCGCACAGTAGCAACATTAGAGGGTTTTTTATAACTGTTTTCCCAGCAGCAGCAGTAAACCTCTTTTTTTGTGGTCGGTCTTTCCAGAAACCGCCTTGTTTTGCCAGCTGTTTTATCAGCGTGGCACAGATTCCTCTGAAGCAGAAGCTGTGGAGATGTAATTCACTTACCGCAGAGCATAAACCTTCAGATTGATTATCTCTCCTCGGAGAGTTTCCTCCCATTCTTCTTTAAAGCCATACGACTCGTCAGCAATCTGAGAGGAATCTGTCCTCTGAAGCCTGAGCTTCTGCACAGCGGAAACCGCTAGCTGGTGATAGCAGAGCGGAACGAAGGTTAGGGGGTAAATACTTTTCCACACGGTGCCAGTTTGGTGTGGATAGATTATTTTTCCCTTATCACATTTTTACAAAACATCTTATATTTCCTCAGGTTATCTTTGTTCAATATTAAAATGTGTTTAATCTGAAATATTGAAGTGAAAAATGGAATAAATGTGTATTATAATTACTCAAATGTGGGCGCCGTTAACTAAAAAGCTAGCCTCGTTAACGAGCTACAATGACATAGTATTTAGCAGAAACTAATGCTAATGTGCCAATTAAAATGTTGATCCCATTTTGTCTCAGGAACAAATGCTACCGTGTCGTATATCGCCCCCTACAGGGGCGGATTTGTCATTACACGGTTTGTTTGGTACAGATGTTTCACTCATAGTTTCAGTTTCATATTTGTTGAGTATTGGTAATTCTGTTCACAGTGATCGACAGTAGGGCTTCAGAAAAGAGAGAATGGGAAGACAGGAAAGAGAACAGCAGCATCACCACCTTCAAAATAAGAGCATGAATAGGATGATAAACTTTATTCAACTGTTTATACAACAGCTAATTGAATTAGCGCTTTAGAATTTACCCTGAAAAAATAATTTAGGGGAAGCTAAGCGCGCTAAACATTTCCAAAACTAGCTTAGCTATTAGCGGATTAGCGGCTTAGCAGAAATGTACCCACTATTGCAATTTCAGAGACCATTCCTTTTCCTTTAAATGTTTTATGTGACGTTTGAAGACTGGAAGCTGCAGATTCTGACCCAGTGTCTGAAGTGAAAAATGCCGTTTTTCCAGCTTCACTCGTTGCGTTGGATGTCAAACGATGTGCTAAAGGTGTGACTGGTCGGTCTTACAGGAAGGAAGCTCTGCTGGAGTTATCAGGGCAGCAGAAGGAAGCTGGTCCAGTGACCCCAAACCTGTTGAACCATGAGCAAACCGAGGCTCCAAACCCTGGGATCCATGACTAAAATCAAATAAAGTCAGAAATGTTCCAGAGTTCAATGGAAGGGACTTAGAAACCAGAAGAGTCGGATCTCTGGAGGGATGTTGGCCAACTCCTCGGTACAGAAACATTTAGTTTTCTTTGGTTCTGGCATGCAGCTCAAAGTTTAGTTTCCTTTACAGAAGCAGGTTTTGCAGCGGGTGTGACTCTAGTTTAGGTTTCACTTTGTTTCCATTTAGAGTCCTGGCTGTGGTCTGTTTACCTCCATCTCCACTCTGAGTTGTAACAGAAATGAGTTTAAGGTACTGCTGCAGCTAATGATTATTGTAGTAATCAGTTATTCTCACCATTAATCAAGTAGTTACATAAAAAAGCAGATTTTTTATTTAACCACTTCAGCTTATTTTATATGTTAGAAAAAAGATGCAAATAAGCAATTTTATCCTTTTTTTCCAATAAGAAAAGAAACATTTGATACATTGATTACTTTTTAATTTAATAAATGGATGCAAAAGCTCATTAATATTGGATTTTATTTTATTTGTTTACAGAATTTAAAGCAGGTGAAGCTAAAACTGCTACTTTAGTTCAGTGTAGAACTGATTTAAACAGCCTTTTTCTGAGTCTGAATCTTACAGCTAGCGATTAATCTACTAAATCAGTTGACGATTATTTCAATAATCGATTAATCGCGACTAATCGGTTTAGCCCTAGTTCAGTTTCTACCTGTGACGGCTTGAAAAGATGCAGTAGAAAATAAACTGCTGCTCAGAAAGCAAAAATGGATCGACAAAATGTCAAAAAATCTTTATCAACAATTAAAATGATCTCAAGTTGTTAGAAATTATTGTCATTGATTAATTGGATCTTGTGTCTCTGATAAATTTGGTAACAGCAGCAAATTCCCCATTAAACTGGTAAAATAATAACACAAACAGCAGTTTTATTTTTATCTCTTTAAGCATTGTAACATAAATATTTACAAACATTTATTGTTTTTATTGCTTATTTTAATTTCTGAACTCCACTTGTTGATCCATCATCCTAACTTTGGGAATTTAGATGATTTTTAACTGGAAAACGTTTAGATTCAGGATTATTTTTGTCAGAATCTGTTGAATGTTTAAATTTTCTCTACATCTGATGCAGCTTTTAAAGAAAGGAAGAGTGAAAGGAGCCTGCGCAGTTTTCCTGTAACGCTGAATGTTTGGATGAATTTGCTCTTTAATCTCGGTGTTTGCTACATTTCCAGCAGACCTTGAGTGTTAGTCTCGGTTTCTGTGGACTGAGGAACAAATGTGTTATCAGGCCATAAAAGGATAAAATCGAGTTTTTATTACAGCTGAAACTCCCTGCAGATTCAGGGAAACTAAACTGAAGGTAATTCAGCTGCAGATGTTTGAGTAAAAAGCTGAAACTTTGCTACAGATAATAAAAAACACCTCCGATTGGAGCTGCAGCTTGTTTCCTTCGCCCTTCACACAAACAGAGACGTGTTTCCTCTCCGCAAGCCGTTCATGGTCGCTCTGTATTTGGTTGCCATGGTGAGCCGAGCGGCTCTGCCGTGTTTTTATCTGCTGTCCTCAGAAAGTTTGATCCATCCGTCCTCAGTGTGGAGACGTTGGACAAGCTGCGTCTTGCAGACCTGAAGCTGGTGGTGTAATTATTCCAGCGTCAGAGCGAGTTGGTCCTGAAAAACACCCAGGAAACACGGCAGAGCAGGAGGAACTCAGTCTGATGTACGGCCAGAGATACAAGCACAATAATTACAAACTACTGACAGGACCGAGCGCACGGCCCTGAGGAACTCCACAGCAGGACGTTTAGGTTGTAGGAAGCCGTTACTACATATATTACATAAAAAAGATTTTAATTCAGAAATGATTCATAATAAAATGGAATTGTGTTTAAATTTATTTAGCAACTCGATGAAGTTATAATTCTCAGAAAATTCTGTCCTGATCTTTTTTCCTTTTATATGTTCATTAAGACAATAATTTTGTTTCATTAAGACAATAATTTTGTTTCATTAAGACAATAATTTTGTTTCATTAAGACAATAATTTTGTTTCTTTTAAAACTTCTACATTTATATACGCTGTGCTTTTCTCTTTGTTTTTGTTTTCACAGTTCTAGATTTATTATTCATGTGTTGGATGAATGTAGCGACTTTTCAATGCTCAATTATAGAAAAACGTGAAATAAAAAAACTGCTTGTTTTGAGCAGGAAGTGACACGGGGGCAGGCGAACAGGAAGTGTGCCAGGCAGAACAGCAGGACAGGAAGCGGGAAAGTCGGAGTGAGGAGGGAAACGTCGAGTCAGCGCTTCAGATAGCATTTAGCTTCCCTTCAACATTTAATGGACGTTATGAATGATGGCTGCCGAGCAGATTGGTTCGTTTTTCACCTCAGATATGACAGAAAATAAAGGTGAAGGAAGTGAAACGTGATTGTTATCGTAAAAGCTTCCATTTTTCCTCCGGAGGCTTTTATTTTGAAATCTTCCGCAGATTCTGCGGAAATGCAGATTGTTGCGTATCGATTCTGTCTGGTTGAGGGAGGACAAAAATAACTGCAACTAAAACATCCAGACTCTCTATTCTTCTGCTAAAAAGCTAAATAAAACCAGTGGAATGGTTTAAATTACTAAGACATTTTAATATTTTAGATTGAAACTTTTAAAGAATATTTATGAGAATCCTGGGGGAAATAATACGCAAACATATCAGTTCTGTCAGACATAAACAGATATTTACTGATTTTAGCAATCGGAAAAGTTAAAATACAGAAAATTAGATGATTTTCAGCCTGGTTTTGAATTGGCCTGCAGCCAGTACAGAACTGACTGCAGTTGGTTTCCAGCTGTACCTGAATGCACCACGAGAGCTTTCAGTTCTGGCTGAATGCAACAGGGAGCTGGACTTTCTTTTAGTACCACTGATGTTCATGTCATCATCTGAGGAGTAATTAGGAGGCACAATTAAGCAATAATAACAAATATTACATCAGCCCAATTAAAAAAAAGATATTTAATTCAGAAATGCTCCATAATGGTCATGTAGAGTGCTGTATGCATATTCATGGAAAGTTTGGTGGAAGGAAAATAGGTGCCTGTAGGAACCTTGTCATCAACACTTTTGAACACTTTTTTCTTTGATTTTTTACTATCAAAATCTTGGGTTTTGTGGCTACTTTAGGAATATTTGCAATATTTTTTCCCCATTAAATCCAAAAATCCACATATTGAAGAAAAACATGAGCAGACTCATATTAACTCTTTAAAGAACATAGATAGCTCGATTTTGGTACTCGCCATTTTGATAATGGATGGAAACTTAACAAGATGGCTGAGGCAGCAGTGGGTAGAAGTAAGAAACACTGCCACCTGCAGGTGGGAGTCAGCATCACTCAAACCAAATGTTTTTTGTTTTTGAGAAACATTTGCGAGGAGAGGAAGTTGTTAGAATCCAGAGGAGAGCAGGAAGAAACATTCCTGATGTTTAAATATCCATCCACCCATCTGTACATCTGCTCATCCATCCATCTATGCATCCAACTGTTGTCTGTCCATCCAACCAGCTATCGATTCATCCAATGGTTCGTCCAATTTTTCATTTGTCCATCCATCTATCCATCCTGACTTGTTAGAATAATTCTGAGATAAGATAAATGGAATATTTTATGTTTTTAACAAAGTAAAAAATCCAGACGTTGAACCTAAACTCAATAAAACCAGTAAACTAGTTTAGATCTGAATAGTCCTGGATGGTTTTTAGAAATATAATTAATTACCTCTGTGTTTTTAACGTTGTTCCGGCTCTAGTTTGATCTGTTTTCACTCACCTCCGTCATCCTGACCTCCAGCTGTAGATTAAAACACACCGACGGATTCTCTCCCCTTCCAATCTGCTGAGGAAAATCTGATGAGAATTTATTGACCTGCTGATTGTTGGTCGGCCCGTCGGCTCCGTCCTGCTTCCTCTCCCGGTCGAAACTCGATCCATTTCGCCTCAGGAGGCCCGCCGCTCGCTCCGCTCTCATCCAGACCTTCAGCCGATCCTCTGGAGATGCAGATTGATTGATTCTGTCTTGTTGAGGCTTGAAAGAGGCGGATAAAAATAGGTGTAGCTCGATGGTTCCCTCACATCCATCTTTTTGCCTACTTCGTGTTGATAGAAGGGTTCTGTTTAATTTTCTTGAGACAATTTGCACTAAAAAATCAGTTTAATCAATAAGTCCTGATTTAACGAGGAGGGCGATGACCTTTTCCTGGTTGGTTGAAAACTTCCAGATATTCACGTTGAGTTGGGAGAGAATTTTTTTAGTAACAGTTGGAATATTTTACTATCTCACAATTTTATCCAAGATCAATTTTTAATCCAAATGAGTATTAGAAATGATTTCTGGGTTAATCTATTGAAAGACTGGGCCGGTTAAATCTCTTTCATTTTGTAGTTTTTGCGTTTGTGTACCGTCTCCATGACGACTACACGATGTGCCACGTAGTTACAAAATGGATGCCGACAGACTGCGGATTGGTTTTATTATTTTTGTATATCGATTCTGAATCGCATTGAATGAGTCCTGACTCATGTGAGTCGACTTTAACGCACCACTAGGGGGCAGTAGAAGTCAGCCTGGTCACAATCACAAATTTAGCTGGATGATAAATTGTGCCAGAAATTATTGCGATAAATGATAATATCATTTTGAGACCATTTTAAACTAATTTAACACTACATTATTAAAAACTTTAATTTCTACAGACCATTTCACACCGGAAAACAATTTAAAAATCCAAAATAAACAAACGTGAATTATAAAATCTAAAATTGCATTTAAAGAAGAATAATAATCATTGAGCTTAGACAGTGAAAAGTAGCTACTTCATACTGGTTGTTAAATGTTTGCAGCGTTTATCAAAATGGCGGCTTTGCATCTACATTAAAGGGAAGAATAACATTATAAATTTTTTATTATTTGAATTTATTGTGTGTGTGATTGATTTATTGCTTATTCCTGTTAACATCTTCGTTCCTATTGGACCGCCCATAGAAAAATAGATTTATACCAGAAGATTGTTGATAACTTCACAGAGTTTGCTCAGATGTTTGAGGACTTTATCGTGAATGTTTCTGAAAATATGCGATAAATTAAAACTTTCGCTCCAGATTCCTGTTTTTTCTTTTGGAAGTAAAATGAAACATTTTCTGGTCATTTCTGGTCAGTTATGTGATGCTTTCATAAATGACACTAAAAGCTTCTCGCTTTCATGTTTGTAACAATCTTCACCTCGCTGAGTGGGGTCACAGCCTAGCAACGCCGGGTCGTAACCGTAGCAACAGCAGCTGCAGAGTCCAGCCATGCAGTAATTGGGTTTTCTGTTGAACAGCCGGAGGAGTCAAATAGACTGACACTTTATCACAGAGCTTCATGCAGTGTGTGGGGTGTGTGTGTGTGTGTGTGTGTGTGCGTGTGTGTGTGTGGGTGTGGGCGTGTGTGTGTGTGTGTGTGTGAGGTGTGTGTGGGTGTGTGTGTGTGTGTGTGGGGGTGTGTGGGCGTGTGTGTGTGTGTGTGTGTGTGTGTGTGTGGGCGTGTGTGTGTGTGTGTGTGGGTGTGGGCGTGTGTGTGTGTGAGGTGTGTGGGTGTGGTCACACTGAAACTGAGCCTGGTTTTCATGTTTGGATCATTTGAACATCGTTTTATGGCTGTTAGAACCAGAAACGCTTTCTGCTGCTGCAGGATCTCCATCCAACACATGAAGCTTTACATTCTCCTTTTTAAAAAATATAAATTAATTTTAGTGCAGCTTGTATATCAACAAAATAAGGAATATTTTCAATTCAAAAAACATTTTTGCTGTGAAAATTATTGAATTAATTAGACATATAAAGTTAACACCAAATACATTTATAGTTTTTAATCTGTTCTTTAACCACAATACAAAAACTTTCTTATTTCCAATGTGCTTCTTTAGGACACCAGTCACATAAAAAAGTGTGATTTGAACCACTAATCTGCTCAGTAATTCCCATTAATCATAATTTGCATTTTTTGGTATTTATTGATATTTTTCATTGAAACAGTAGAGAAAATAGTAAAACTAACATTCCAGACAGTTTTGGGGGATTTTAAACAAAATTAATTGGAATTTATCATGAAAACAAAAATCTTATCACAATAAATGATAAATGATAGGAAAAAACATGGCATTCAAATACGATCTTCTAATTCATCTGCAGCAAGACTCATTTCTGCAAGAATAATGAGAAATATTCAGAATTATTGGTATTTATTGAAACTTTTCAGCAAACAAACAAGAGAATTGTAAAAGTAACAATCCCAACATTACGGACAGTTTTAAACAATATTATAAATGATAAACGATACAATAAATAGCCATGAGAAAAAATAATTTCTACATATTAAATATGACCTAATTAATCTCAGACTAATTTTTGCAATAATATGCTAGATTAATGGGATAAGAATTATATATAATCATAATCCTGATATTACAGTCAGATTTGGGGAATTTTAAACATCATTAATTGAAATTTATCCTGACAATGATAAATTATTTTTATCTTAACAAATGATAAACTTTATGAGAAAAACATAATTTCATGTTAAATATGATTTAATCTGAATGCAAATCAAATATGATCCTTTAATTCATCTGTATTGACTCATTTCTGCAATAATGATGAAATAAAAGCTCCAATTTCTGCAGAAACTCTGATGATCAGATGGAAAACTGGCAGCTTTTCCTGAGGCTCATTCCAGCAAAAACAGCTAATTTAACGGGTTTAATTTCATGGCTGTTGGATGAAAATGATCAGAGCAGCAGAAGGAGGCAGGATGGAGCGAGAAGGCGTTACCTGGGTGGTACAAATCATCCGTGCTCGTTCAGCCGTCTGCATTCTGCTCATGTTTCCGCTCCACAGCAGAAACACGATGAGAGGAGAGGAGGGAAGAGCTGCAGGCTCGTTAATTAGGATCTGCAGGATGTGAAGAGCGGATCGAGGAGCCAGCTGCAGCGGGAAGTTCCACCGCTCAGGACCTTTTGATCTGCAGCATCCAGCCGGGGACGGAAAGAAGCCGGCGGAGGACGGCTCCGCTCCGGATCGCACGCGGCATGATGAGGCCGGCAGCGGAGAGGGCATCGCCGCGCTGCTGCTTCCTGTCGCCCCGAGGCGCCGCTCAACGCAGGTGAAGCAGCATGATGGACGGTTAGTGGAGGAAATACTGAAGACGCCCAACACCCAGGAAGCAGGAACAGAGCCTTGATTTCACTGGAAACCAGCGTCCTGGAGGAGTCATGCTGCGGGCCAGCTGATGAGCGATGAGGCTGAGGGGCGCCAGAGCCGCCGCCTCATGGCTCCTCCCACTGGATAAGCATGCAGGTCCTGCAGATCGTCAAGGAGCTGGTGTCTCCATCCAGGCACCGGGCAGCCGCGCGATTTGGAGGTGTGTGCGCTGGTTTTTAATCACCAAACGGCTACAGTTTCCATTTGAGGTGCACAAATAAGAAGATTTGTGAATCGATTCAACAGATTTTAAATGCGGTAAAGTTGTACGGCTATTTGCAGTTATCCTGCATCGCATTGCGCCTCAACTCGTTTGTATATTTTATTTACCTTTTTCAATCAGAAATCATAAATTTCTCTCATTTTGGGACCAAAATTATTTATATTTCCTAATTTCTTTAGATTTCTTCTTTTTTTGTAACTTTCTGTTTTATATTTAAGCATTTAATTTGTGGTCAATTAAAACGGCAATATTCTAAATAATTTCCACAATTTCGCATAAAAAGTTTTATGCTCTCTTGAGAAAGTTTTTGGATTTACCAAAAACAAATTAATATGCTAAAAGGAAAAGGAAACATGCTTCCCATCCACTGGTGACTCTGTGCCTTACCAGAGGCACCAAAATTCACTTTTTTTTTAACGTGGTCTAGTTTGCACTCCCTGCTTCCTGTTTATTAACATCTGTTGATGAAATTTCACTCTGTGTTGATTCGTTCAAACCAGCAGATGGAAATGCGACTAATTCTCGTTTCTCTCTGCGACATTTTAAAAGTGACGATTGGATGGAAACATGGCGGCTGTTTGTTTTTGAGCCACTTTAAGGTGGACTTGCTGGTTGTCGAGTTTCCTCGTCATTTCTAAATGGCGTTTTGTTTTTCTCTGAAGGAATATCTAAATTTAAGTTTGTTTTTTGAAAACAAAAGGTTGCTGCTAAAATTGTCCGTGTCTTCTCCGGTCCGTCCGCTGCTTCACCCAGGGACTCTTCGGCCGTAATGGAGCTGGACAGAAATCTGTCCGTCTTGTTTTGTGTCTGTGGGAACAGACAGCTGGTAGCTGCTGTTAGTGAAGAGAAAAACTAATTTCTTCTTTCCATAACGTCTCTGTGAGATCTCACCACCAGTGTTTTATTTAAATCCAGAGCCTGGTGAGTGAATGCGGTCAGATTTAACAGTGAAATTAATCGTTTTGTGCTGCAGAGGTCGTCGCTCTGTCGTTTGTCTGAATGAAGCGGACCTGTCCCCCGGAGACGGCCGTGTTGCTGCAGGACGCGTCTCCGTCTTGGTTGTAGATGGTTTTGTGTCGCGTTTCTCTGGTGTTCGATAAATAATGGAGCTGCTGCTGACGAGACTCTGTGACCTCGACTCAACCAAACCAATACGACTTTTACAGCTTAGTATTTATCCTAAATGTCATTTATTGAGTTTGATTGTTGAAAAATACAAATTATGAAGATTAATTTCACACAGAGGGATGTTTTTAAAGCCATTAGTTCTGTTAACGGTGATAATTTAGCTAATAAAAACTCAAATCAACTTCTCCAGTAATTTAAATTTAGTTTTTTCTCTTTGTTTTTACACATAAAAATGTGAGGCATGAATTTATCAATACTTGGCAGACATTTGTTTTCTTGCCACTTGTAAGCCTGTTGCAATAATCAATAAATCAATTAACAGGACAAATGAAAAACAACTCAATAATTTCCATTTGTATAATCTTTTTTTTTTTACTCACATTTATCTTTCCACCGGGCCCTTTGATACGGGCTGTCAGGTCCCTGTATGACCGGTGTCAGAGTCTGGTCCGCATTGCCGGCAGTAAGTCGGGCTCGTTTCCGGTGAGAGTTGGACTCCGCCAGGGCTGCCCTTTGTCACCGATTCTGTTCATCACTTTCATGGACAGAATTTCTAGGCGCAGCCAAGGTGTTGAGGGGATCCGATTTGGTGGCCTTAGGATTTCATCTCTGCTTTTTGCAGACGATGTGGTCCTTTTGGCTTCATCAGATCGTGATCTGCAGCTCTCGCTGGAGCGGTTCGCAGCCGAGTGTGAAGCGGCCGGGATGGGGATCAGTGCCTCCAAATCCGAGGCCATGGTCTTGAGCCGGAAAAGGGTAGAGTGCCTTCTCCGGGTCAGGGGGGGTGTCCTGCCCCAAGTGGAGGAGTTTAAGTATCTCGGGATCTTGTTCACGAATGGGGGAAGAAGGGAGCGGGAGATCGACAGGCGGATTGGCGCAGCGTCTGCTGTCAAGCGGGCGCTGTACCGATCCGTCGTGGTGAAGAGAGAGCTGAGCCAAAAAGCGAAGCTCTCGATTTACCGGTCGATCTACGTTCCCACCCTCATCTATGGTCATGAGCTTTGGGTCATGACCGAAAGAACGAGATCGCGGATACAAGCGGCCGAAATGGGTTTTCTCCGTAGGGTGGCTGGGCTCTCCCTTAGAGATAGGGTGAGAAGCTCAGTCATCCGGGAGGGACTCAGAGTAGAGCCGCTGCTCCTTCACATCGAGAGGAGCCAGTTGAGGTGGCTCGGGCATCTGGTCAGGATGCCTCCTGGACGCCTCCCTGGTGAGGTGTTCCGGGCACGTCCCACCGGGAAGAGGCCCCGGGGAAGACCCAGGACACGCTGGAGGGACTATGTCTCTCGGCTGGCCTGGGAACGCCTCGGGATTCCCCCGGAGGAGCTAGAAGAAGTGGCCGGGGAGAGGGAAGTCTGGGCCTCCCTTCTGAAGCTGCTACCCCCGCGACCTGACCTCGGATAAGCGGAAGAAGATGGATGGATGGATGGATGGATATCTTTCCACCAAAGGCTAGATAAACAATTTTGTTTAGAGACTTTATTTTATGTGTTTTATTTATTTTGGATATTTAAATGTCTTAAAAGCTCCAGTTTGTCTGAAATGAAAGTTTATTGATCTTAATTATTACCACTTAAAAATGGTCTCAAAACGATATTGTTTATCACAATAATTTTTGCCACAGTTTATCATCCACCATCATTGTTTATCATGACAGGATATAAAGTTTGGATATCTGGAGTTCTGACCTCTGCAGCTCCTCCAGAGTCACTGTGCTCGGACTGGTCAGATCTCTTGTTTTGTATAAAGTTGAGAAAGGAGGCTGCTGGGAGCACGCCTCGTTTCTCAACAATCCCTGTTGGAGGCTTACTGCTGCTTAGTGGAGCTCAGCCCTCATTAACTCCACCTGGACTTAGGATCAGGAGATCCAGCAGAGGATCAAGCTGCAGCACAAACTCAGTTGTTTGTTAGAAAGCAGATGGATTTTAAACGTCATTTCAGGACATTTAACGGCCTCACAGCTAGAGAAGGAATCAGAGTTTGGTTTGGTTGTATTTACCCAGAATGCCCTGCGCTGTAGTCCACTTCCTGTTTTTGAAGCGGCCATGTTCTTCAACTTATTTCAGCTTATGTCCTCTGTTTTACCCAATAAGAGCAAAAGGATTTAACATTCAGTATACTAAGCATTTTTCTTAATATTTATTTTATTTTTACAGAAGTCTCTAGTTTAAAATCAAAATAACAATTACGGCTATAACCTACTGTTCAAGTATCTGCAGATAATTTGATAAATTATGTCTGAAATGTGGTGGTGAATAGTTAATTGCTTTGAACTTCATACAGTTTAATTAGAAGTGTTTCAGCTGCTTTTTCTAAACCCCGCCTTCTCTGTTACATCATCTTCCATCTGAGCCTCATTAGCAGAACAGGCTGCATGATGCAAATAAACAGGAAGCTGCAGCAGCCATTGCAGTCTCTCTTTTACTGTGAAAATCATAGTAATAGATGGAAAACCTTAATTAATAAGATTAATAATATTGCCTGATTTTTTACATTTTCCATCAAAAACAGATAGTTCTGTTTTAATTTGGGGCAGAAATGTTCTGATCTGAATTTCAGACTGAAATATTACGATGTGGATATGAATATCTTATAAAAAATAAACAGTTTAAGAAACAGGAGGTTTGATTTTTACTTCAATAAAGTGTTGAACAAAGAGCTGGCAGCTGAAAGCATGTCGTAGATTTTTGATAAATAACCTTACTGCAACATTTTGGGGTTTTGATCCCAAATAAACAGGAAATGGCTTTAAATGACCCAAAACTCCCAAACTGCTGAGATGTTGCCTGGAGATAAATCCATCGCTTCGTTTCCGGGGTCTGAACTCCTCCTCATTGAACATTTTGATAGTTTTTGGAGGTTTCATCATTGTTTTATGTGTAAAATTTAGATTATTCTGGTCTCTGCAGATCATCTTGTTTTCTGCATTTTTCTGCAGCAGTCGGACAGAACCGAGCTTGGAGTATTTATTGACTGCAGCAGCGTTTTTCATGGTGCGTTGTGCTCCATCTCTGGGCGCTAAGCGAGTTAGCAGGCGTGTGTGAATGAAATATGGATGCTGGTCAGGAACAGTGGAAACCCTGCAGCTGCCTGCTGACATCTCTGCTCAGCTTGTCTGTTCCTTAAGGCCAGAGCTGCTGTTTATTCTCCAAGGATTGCTTTTATATTTATATTGATCCCTGTTTACTCCTGACTTATTCAATTATGCATCAGATGCCTGCAGATCATGAAACATCACACAAAGAATCCGTCAATATTTTGCTTCTCAGCTTAATGCGAACACAGCAGCTCATTGGGGGCCGTTTGCAAAGTTGCAGGTGAAAATGAACAGCAATAATTTGGATTATTTCGCCAGTCACGAGAGAAAAAATGGGGGTTAATTTTTTTTCAAAGTTCTTATTTCATCATGTTAGTTATTAATTTATAAACAAACCAAAGTTAGCAACCTAACTATTTAGCGGCAAACTACGTAAGTACTTAATCATTTAGCTAGCTTAGAGCTAATTATTTAATATTTAGCTAGCTCACTAAATATTTATGAAGCTACATATTTAACTTGCTAACTAACTATTACTCTGAGCTAGCTAAATCTTTAGCTTAGGAACTAAATATTTTGATTTGAACTAGTTCAATATTTAGCTTATAAATTTTGATAGCTCACTATTTATGGAGCTAAATATTTAGCTTTGGCTAAATATCCAGCTCTGATTTAGTTAGACATTTAGATAGCTCTGAGCTAGCTAAATATTTAGCTAAATATTTATAAGCTCACTAGATATTTAGCTCTGAGCTAGTTAGATGTGCAGTTTGCTAAGAGCTAGCTTAATATTTAGTTAATGAACTAATATTTCACTCTGAGCTTATTAAATGCTTATTTAGCTCTGAGCTAACTAAATCTTTAGCTTGCTAATTATATTCTTACCTTCCAACTAAATATTTGGTTTGGTGCTAGACTCTTAGCTAGAGCGATATATTTCGAATATACAATATGGTGAAAATATGACTTTAAAAAATTAACCCTCAAGTTTTTGTCTGAAAAAAGTTACCCAAATTATTGCTGTTAAATTTTGAGTGTGTAACTTTCCAAACTGCACCACGTAGCAGCCAATCTGAGAAGCCTGACCTTGTTTAAGTGACCTTTGTGCAACAACAGCTTGTGACCTTGTCACAGCGTGGGCGAAGAACAAGGTTTCAGCCCATCTGATGCCGCTGGTGGTCCAGACCCTCAAACTGCTGCCTCTCCCACCGAGGCCAGGGTGTGGAGCTTAAATAAAGCAGATTTATTTCTGATCTAATGCTTGAAGTCATTAGGTCAGATTTAGTTTCTGTAGCAGAGAATCTCTGGTCTGCTTCAACTTCCTGTTTCCTGTTAGTGAGCAGAATTATAAGATTAAAGCTCAAATGACACCAACATTAGCTGTGCTGCTTTTCCTGACAAAAAGAAGAAGAAATAATTGAAAGTTGAGAGGAAGTTGATCTGTTTGCTGCAGAGGAACAGTGAAAGTTTTTATTTCTGTCCTACAATAAATGGAGATTAAAGTTGTTTTTACTTAACATAAACAGATAAAATGATGATTTTTCTCCTAAAATCTGAACACAACACCCAATTCCTCTTCATTTAGCTTCTTTAATAATAAATAACTGTGTAAATCTCTTTTAATACGTTTTCCACAGTCGTTTTAAAATATTTATATGGACATCGCTTTAGTTTCCAGTCATTACTTTCTGAATATTTTAATAAATAAATTCAGAAAAGACAATTTGTTTTAAAAACTGAAAACAAATAATTTAAAAATAAATATTAAATAGAAAAAAATGTGTGAAGATAGAAATTAATTTAAATATGTTTGTAAGATGTATTAAAACATAAAAAATAGTACTGGGAAAAAATGGTTAAATGAAAAATCTGCAGAATGTGCCAATGTTTTCATCCGATTAATTATAAGAATAATCTATTACTAAAATAATTATTAGCTGCAGCCCTAAACTGATATACTGTATGCCTTTATAAATAATTTTGCGTTTGACTGTAATCTTTATTTTTATTTAGAATCTAACTACTTTCTTAATCATTTGAGGAAAATTTTGTTGCGGTTTATTTTTATTATTTCACTGATAAGATATTTTCCCTTGTTGTCAGTTAATTTACCTGCCAATGGACCGAGGACTCTTTCAATATTAAGGAATTATTTACGTAAAACAAGCCTCTATATCTTGCTGAAAAGTTACTTTTAAGTTGGTTTTATTTCAAGTTTACTAAGATATTTGCACTAGAAACTACACCAAAAATATTTAGTAAGATTTTGTGTTTTTACAGTGTGTTTGTGTTAAAAAACGTTTGTTGTCAATTCAGCATTTCTTTTCTGTATCGATTGGAATCAGCCAATACTAAACAGATATCGGTATCAGATGTGAAAAAATTGAATCTGCATTTTCTGCAGTAGAATTGAAGTTTTTAACCTTTTTTTCCTCTTTAGGAATAAAAAGTAACTTTCAGCAGCAGGATCAGGGATCTTTGTGCCGGCCGGCCTTCGTCTGGTCCGGCTGCGGTCCTGGATCAGTTCAGAGGGATCCGCTGCTCTGATGCAGCAGATGAAGCTCAGATTAGAGCAGAACTCCTTCCTTCTCTCAGATCTGTGAAACGCCTCATCACGCCGCCTCTTAACGAGCTTTTAACAGCAGCTCTTCATCATGCAGCTGTCATGAGTAGAAAAAAAAGAAGCAAAACAGAAAAGTTTCTGGGTGTTTTTATCCTGCTGGGAGCTGATAAATTTCCAGTCCGGTCCTGCTTGGTTCTGAAAGCGGCTCGTTGTGGTGTGGAGTGGGAGTGGGGGGGAATGCAGCGAGTGGGAGCGACTCTGAAACGGCAGCATTGTGACAGCAGCGGCTCTGATCTCACTTCTCTCTGCCCCGCGCTGCTGCTTCCTCCCTTTGTGTCGGAGCGGCGTTCAGCGCCGATGGCGTGAGGCGGTTCGTGTTTCTGACGCTGCGGATCGGCCGCAACCGGGATCGATGCGGGCCAAGGCTCGTATGGACGACCCGCTGGACAACTTTAAAAGAGGTAACGCCTGAGGAGCTCCAGGGCATTCCTGCAGGGTCAAAGTTCATCTGTCTGATAGGATGTTTGATGTTCTGCTTTTAAATGAGGCTCATTGTGCAGATCTTATCTCAACTGACCTCAACTCGCAGATTTAGAAACTTTTGCATGTGGGAATGATAAATTTAAATGTGCTGTAGTGCTGCTGTGATGTGTTCACACTTCACCTTCAGATGTAAAACTCTGGTGACAGAATGCAGATAATGAGGAAGCTGACAGTTTCTGGATCAGATTTAATCCTGCTGAACGCTAAATTATAGTTTTAATCCCAATAAAAGAGCCCAGATCTCCTCTCATGGTTGCTGGAAAAGTTCCTCAGGAATTCTCAGGTGGATTGTTATTTTAAGTCCTTGTTGTTTGAGATGATAGAAACTAGTGGTGGGAATTATTTACTGTATCACGATTCAATTCAAAACGATTGTTCACAATTATTTCTCCTTTAATGGTGTGCAAATGCTTGCTTTGCAAGTCAAAATGGCAAATGAAGACGTTGAAACGTATTTTTCGCATGTAGACGGAATTACTCCCTTTCTCCATTTTGTTATGAAGCTGTCACGGAGAGAGCGCCATATTTCTACAAACAGCCTCCTCTGTGGACGAGGACGTTGAAATTTCCTTACAGGAGTTTTTAGCCATTTGACAGGCTTTGTTAGTTATTATTGAAGAATCCTAAAAATGTGCCGAATTCATGCAAAACCGATGGTGGAAGCGGATTTCTGCATGAAACATGGCAACAAACTTCTGACCAATCACAGCGTATTGGTCTACCTTAGCCTGTAGCTTAGCGCCGTTCATTTATGATGTTTACAAAGTAATCTTCGTTTTCACCGATATGAACTCGGTTAAGCTAATCAACATCAGTCTTCTTGGACTTATCTAAAAACTAAAATAAGTCCAAATGTTTGTTGGAGCCGGTTGAATCTCCCTCTTTCATCTCTGTAGCTGTCGCGCTATTGTGGTGCTGTATGCGCATGCGTGCGTTCCGCTACTGGCTGCGTGGTGACGTCCCGCGTAGACACAAAATGGAGGCCGACTGACTGATTTGCTTTTTATTTTCATGTTTTAAAATTGATTTTGGGACGTTTTAAATTGATTCTGAGTCGTGGAAAATGAGAACATTATGTTTTTATGTGAATTGATTTTTTTTCTCCCATTTAACGGTGGATCTGCGTTCCCACCGTTAAATCACCTCAGCTCTTTCACTAAAACTAGTTCAGACTCGCATTACTGCATAGGACGCATCTATAAACCTCCTGCTACATTTCCCCCTAAGTTTTGGACAAAACGCAAAAAAATATGTTTGTTTTTTAAAAATATTTTAGTCTTAAAATATTTTGGTTTTTCTGAAATTTCAGAAAAACAGTGACTAAAGCATAAACCTGATTGGTTTGCCTCTGAAAGCATCAATCGTGTTTTATTTCCTGCTGTTATTCTGCTGTACATTTGTCTTATTTTATTGCCAGTTTGAAAAATATCCCCTGTAGAGATGCACCAAATTATAGCAGGTTGTGCAAAATGACAAAAACAAAGTCCTGTTGGCTGCTGCGTCTGGTGGCATATCATATTTCATTCGAATTCTGCATAGCACCAATATATCTGACCTGTTGGAGGAATTTTCCATCTCTAATGTTAACTTTTAGTCACTGAGCATCTCAGAGGTTATGATGAAAGAAGCTAAAGCAAAGAAGCAGGAAAGTCTGGTTAATTATGACCAATAATAATCCCTGATATCCTGCTGTCTGGTTTCTCTGTCTGCAGTTTGAAAGGTTGAAGTTTTAAAAGTCAAATAAGCTTAACACCGTTTTATTTCATGTTTCTGATTAAATTAAAATAACTAAAGATTAGCATTTGCAGAGTTTAGATTAACAGAAAACTAATTAATATGTTTTCTTCAGTTTGAATTATCCAGTCAAATTCTGTAAATGGTTCTAATACTTTAGCCTCCAAGGAACAGATTTTTGTTAAATACATTAAACTTGAGATATTGATTGCAAACTAAAGAAATAATTTTAGTAAATACCTTGGATACTAAATGTTTATTTCTGACAGGATGTTCTTAAAAATGTGGGTTAGCCTTAAATACCTTAATTACTCTTCCTAAATTTTGTCACGACAGAACTATTTAATCTGGCATTATGCGTATTTTTGACTTTATTGCAGGAATTTTTCTGTCGTTCAAAAGTTTTTGCACTCAAACATCGTCATTGTGTTCTGTGATTCATGACAGTTGAAGCTAATGCTAACTAGCTGCTAATATACCCTTGCTAGCCGTTTAGCTAGCTATCTTTTTTTTGCAAGTGCAAAGTTATTGCCAGTTATTTGGACGACATTGACTCTCGCCAGAGGTTAACTTTTGAAAACGCGTTTTATGTGACTTCTATCTCTTTAAAAACATAATAAGATATTTTTTTATCTCATTATGTTAGAGAAGAGATGCTGTTTCTGAATTGATTTCGTAGCTCTGGCAGTTAAAGGCTTTGGTAACGGTAGAACTGTTTAGTTTTTTCAGTCTTAAATTGAATTCAAGGGGGCATAAAACCTGCAGATATTCTGCATGAATAAGTCGTTCCCTGAAGCAGCTGAAGCTTTGTTGGGTTGATTCATCTGACCCGTTTTGGTTCTGCAGAAAGTGGGTCATGTTCTGAAAGTTCTGAATGTTCTATGTGGAGGTCCGAGGTCCAAACCAGGCGCTATTCCTACCGCTTTATTTAAAATGTCACGCTGCCTCAAACGCAGAAGCAGAACCGAAACGCTTCGGTTTCCAGGTTAAACTCATCCGGATCCGGTTCTAGTTTTAACAACTAAAGGTTCTGACTGGACCCGCCAATCGATTCTGGTCATCTGGATGGGTCGCTCCTACAGTAGCTGACGGTGGAGGTTCTGAAGAACCGAGCCGCTGCTTCAGGTGACGTTTACCTGCTGATGGTTGAGAGGAAGCGTGAGAACTTCCTCTCTGTGGACGCTTTCAGTTCCGCTTCAGGAGGAACCAGAACCCGACTCACGTGTTGAAGCTGCAGAACTTTTGGATCGACTCGTCTGATGGAGCTCGATCCTGATCACTTACAGCTGCGACCTCTGACCTCTGCAGATAAGCCGGTTGCATCAGTGTGAGTCGTTAAAGTGATGCTTCAGATTCACTTTATTTTGGTAAATTAGCAACATTACAAAAATGAAAACAAAACTAAATTCTACGTTACGAACCAATAATTTACTAAAAAAAGGCTGATATATATAATTCTATAACTTTACATTTTAAGACTCTCCGAAAAGCAAATCATTTGAGATCATCATTCAATTCGATCCACATTTTCATGCCGATAACTGAAACATATCTAGATTTAATTTACTTTTCTATGTAGCATGTTCAAATTTTAACGAACCTCAAATTATATTTACTTTCTCAACTTTCTAAGTTTCAGAAGGAAGACTTTTGTACATTATTTCTTCACATGTTTAAGTCTTACTTTGAAAAAAGGTTTTCTAGTTGGCTCACAATATCCCATTTTATTAATAACTGTTAAAGATTTTTTTGTAACTTAGCTAATACGTCAACGGTCGTTATATTTCTGAGCTTCGCTGTAGCTCAGTGTGCAAACATTTGCAGGTCATATTTTTTTGTTTCTCTAGAATATTTTGCTAATTTTCAGAATGAATCAAAGAAACAATCTGTGAAATTATTGAGCATGGTTTCATTTTTTTATGCTGGAGCGATTTGTTTCCGGTTTCAGTTTAGTGGCTGAACCTCAGAGTATCGGCCTCTGTGGGAAACATTTCATTATTATTCATCGGATGAAACATCCTGAAAACTTATTTAAACATAAAAAAAAACTCCAGTCTGGTCTCCATGGGAACCAGCAGGCCTCCAGGGCTGGGAATCCCAGAAGAAGAAGAAAAAACTTCACTGTATTTGTTTGTTTGCCCCAGATCGTTTCTCTCTCTCTCACACACACACACACACACACACACACACACACGCACACACCCCCCCACACACACACACACACACACACCATCCTGTCATAAAAATGCCAGCCGGCTCAATAAGGAGCGTGTTTGTTTCTTCCCGCTGGACCCTGGAGACCCGGACAGGAAGTCAGAGAGCGACTCGAATAAAAGTCCGAAACGGGTCGGAGGAGCAGAACCGGAGCCAGTTTGTTCAAGTTAGTCCAGTTAGAGGAAGCAGTGGTCCAGTAACATCAGAACTGGGCTCAGAGAAATGTTCTGGAGAGCGAAATAAGCCTGTCGCAATCAGCAATTAAGGGCATCATAAATTAAAATGAGCTTGAAAGTTTTCATTCTGATGATTAATATTGTTTTGACGGGAAATTTTAATTACAGAGATTCGTAATCCATTTTATTTATGGTTCTGGTTGTGTTTGGTTTTTATTTATTGTTTATGGTTGTTGTGTTTTATATTGGATGTTTAAAATGTCTCCCAGTTCCAGAAGGTTCTTTATTAAATTAAGTTTATTGGTCTGTGAGACAACAAACTTCCTTTATTATGTCACAAAACAACAATATTATCGTTTATCGCAATAATTACTTGAGCAATTTATCGTGACAAGTCGAGATTAAACATAAAAGTTTCATCCGTCCGTCTGTCCGTCCATCCATCCATCCATCCATCCATCCATCCATCCATCCATCCATCCATCCTCAGTTGATATAAATTCGTTCAATCTGATCAGAATCTTCTTAATGTTTCTTTGGTTCTAAATAAATCTCTAAATAACTAAATAAATTTTACTGTCTGATGTGAGAAATAAAACCTTGAAGGTTTAGATTTTTCCATCGTCTCCCTGCAGGAAGCCGTGATTTATCCTCGGCCTCCATTAACACGTCATAAACACAACATGACCCCACTCAACATCCTCCGTGTTTAGCGCCGCGCCGATCAGGAAGTGCTTGAGAAACTCTGAGCTGCTGGTCGGGCCGACTCTCTGCGGCCGTGACAGGAAAACGATCCGACGGGTCGAGGACGGAGAACCACAGGCAGGAACTCTGCAGCTCACCAATCCATCAGAAACCGATCCGATTTCTCAATGTCTGGCTTAAGCAGATTTAATTTCTATCAAAGTCTTAAACCTAATTTTTATTTTCACTTCTTCTCTGTAAATGTTTCATGTTTCATGGACCGATCCAATATTGATATCTGTATCGGTCCCGTTTGTGAGACAATGTTCCGGATCCATAAGTGCAAATCTATTTAGTCTAATTCTAACCTTTATTTATTCAACATTATATTTTGCATTCCTAACTGCTTTTGCCAGCAGTTTGTTGCATTTTATTTTTACTTGTTTGTAGTTCTGAGTTTATAAGCAATAAATCAATTTATCACATAATAAATTTAAATGAGGTCAATAGTTTCCATTTGCATGTTTTATAGTTCTTCTCTTTTCTGTCGTTCTTCAGTCTGGTGTTTTGGTTTTTTTTGAAGAATAATTTTGTTTACAGAGGTTTTATCATTTATTTTATTAGTTGTTGTGTTTATTCATTTTAGAAATCTAAAATATATTCCAGTTCCAGTGTTAAATGTTCATTAGAAAGTAAAGTTTATGGATCTTTGAGAATGTTTTCTTCCATTACCTCAAATATCAATTTTGTTTGATTTTGTTAATGTGGGTAAGAAAAAGAGGGCAAGTTGGTGCAGAATTAGAAAGTAAATTTGTAATTCAGTACATTTATGTCTGTGTTTGGAAAAAAAAGTTTCTGTGTCGATATTGGCCGATACCAAGCCTCAGATATCGATATTGAGAGTGGAAAAAAGAGGATCAATGCATTCCTACTTTAAAAAAATAAATTACAAATGACAGAAAACGCTTTAAAAATGTGGCTTTTATTCCAATCATCCTTCCTGTCAGCTGTACGAGAAGTTTTGCTTAATTACAGGAACGTGGCTGAGTATTTTTTGTTATTTTTTGTGTTGGAGTATTTCATTCTCGTTGTATTACAACTTTATTCTTGCAATGAAATAGAATAAAATATCTTATCCTGACCGGTGTATTTTGTTATAGATCTTGATCTGAAGTTTTGACCAAACAGTTGCAGACTCCTATGGTGAATTAGCTGTTTTTCTGGACTGTAATTTATCTTTTTTTTCTCTTTGTCTGCAGCTTCTGATCAGGATGCGGCGCTGAAACTGGATCAGGAACGGGCCGAAATCGTCGCCAAATATGACAAGGTAACGGCTGAACTCCCTCTGCAGCTTCAGCTGCTGCATTTCTTTCCGGCTTCGTAAAAGCCCCGCGGTCGGCGCCGCCGTAAATCTCGGCCAAATTGCCTGTAAAACACAATGATAACAGCAGGAGCTTCACAGGACGCGCCGCCGCTCACACGGCTGTAAAATCAGCGTTTGAGAGGCGGCGGCCCCAGATGAGGCTTGGCTGATGGAAACGGAGCGCGGAAAACGCTCAGAGTGAGACCTCCCGGCTGGAGCAGAGCCATAGAAAACAACATTAATCTGAGCAAAGAGCTGACCAATCACAGAGCTGAACTGAACTTTTTAAAAGAGAAATTTGTTTTAGTTTAAGAAAATAATGAACTGGAATAAAATAAAATGTAATTAGAAGTTTTCTTCTGCAGAATTCACAATAAAACGAGGATCAAATGTTATTATTTATTATTTTTAAAAACATTAAAATATCAAATCATTCATTCATTCGTTTTTTCTGACCATCCATCCATCCATCCATCCATCCATCCATCCATCCATCCATCAGCAGTGAAGAGTCCATGATGGAGATCAGAGTTAAAGTTTTAGATCCAGATCGGATCGGATCAGTTCGTCTTCAGTGATCTTTGTTGTGTTTCTCCAGCTGGGATCCATCTGAGTTAAAACCTGATCCACTCAGAACCCGGTCAACCCTGAGCTCACCAGGAACCAGACTGTAACAGAAATAATTCCTGTCAGGTTTTCTCCTATGGCGGCCTGTGGTGGAAGGAAGGCTTTATGAGTTTCGTTATTTATTTAAAATCGTGACTTTCTGCTGAGCCAGCCCTGAAAATGCTGGCAGGGCAAACCGAGATGAATTTTTAGATATTTCACCTCAACATCTGGTCGACAGACTGAGCTGTGGAGCCTCAACCTGACACTTCAAGCCCTGCAGAACGTCGGATACACCGATGTTCCTGAGTATCTGCAGTAACAGTAAATACAGATAGTATGGACACCCGCTTCAACAAAGTATTAACTCAAATGTTAAATAAATTTAATTTGTGTTTCCATCAATGTTTTTATACCCATTTTGAAGTATTGCATTAGAAAAGGTTAATGAAACAGTAAAATTTGAAATAATTTCTCATTTTCGCAAAAATATTTTACACTCACTTGAGTGGTTTATCCGATAAAGTTAATGCATTAAAGGGGAAACGGAAACACATTTGCAGAATAAGTTCTGATGTAGCGAATGTAGTCGTGCCTTACCAGAGGCACAAAACTCCTGAAATCTTTAAGTCTGGAGTTCTCCGTTTTTCTCCATGCTACTTAGCAGCCTCTACTTCCTGTTTGTTACAGCCATGCGTAGCGTCAACATCTGAGGAAATCTCGCTTTACGTAGCCTAGTTGATTCTCTTCAAACTAGTAAATGGAGATACGACTAATAAAAATTTATTTTCATTTGAATTTGGAACAAACTTGAAATATGGCAAAAAAAGAGACAGAAAAAGAAAATGTGAAGTAGGAGTGCTTCCTCCTACTGATTTGAAGTGAATCAACCAGGCTATGAAAAGTGCGCTTTCAACAGATGATGACGTAACAAACGAGATGTAGAGATTTTGCTGCGTTTCATGTCTCTGGTAAGGCACCAGTAGATGGGAAAGTTCTCTGCATTAGACTGTGTCTCCATATCAACTTTTATAAAAAAGTTTTAAAAAATGTCAAGCGATTGTAAAAACCTTTTAGCAAAATTGAGAAAGTTATTCCAAATTTTGCTGTTTCTATCAACCTTTTCAAATGAGAATAAAAATGTTGATGGAAAAACAGTTCATATGACCTGGAAATGCTTAGATGTTATTTTCACTGATCTAAAAGGTAAAATATTTAAAGTTTAGGTTCCCCAGTAGGTGGGTTTTCTGTTTCTTGCTCTAAGGCGGTAAATTAACCTGGGTCTGTTTTATAGGACCTGAGGTTCAGATAGTGATGCAAGTGATTGTCTGGCTGCTTCATTTCACACCAGTTAACCTTCATCCTCACTTTACTCCTCTGCATCTTTACGCATATTAACGCCAACATGTTTTCTCCAAGGGCACTAAAACCTGGACTGCCCTCAGCCAATCAGAGCAGGACTCTCCAACCCAGAGGAACGTGGGAGGCATTTGATTAAGATCCGGTCGATTTTTATCAGGCCTAAACCTGCAGCAGATGATAATCTATGAGCCTGCTGATGGTCGGAAATCTGGTTTGTGTTGGAGAATCAAATCAGACTTTTTTAAAATCAGTTAACTTGATACCATGAATTTAGATTTTGTTTAATTTTCATAATGTGACCTAGTGCAAAAGGGTGAATGTGGCTACACTGTAAATTGCTTTAAATGGTCAATATGTCTGGAAAAGCTCTAAATAAGTTCAGCCCATTTAGTATACTATGAAAAAAGTTTTCATATTTTTGCTATAACACTATACTATGACTAAATTTTCATGTTTTGGACGTCATACTAAACTATGACTAAATTTTCATGTTTTCTACGTCATACTAAACTATGACTAAATTTTTATGTTTTCTACGTCATACTAAACTATGACTAAATTTTTCATGTTTTGGACGTCATGCTAAACTATGACTAAATTTTTATGTTTTCTACGTCATACTAAACTATGACTAAATTTTTCATGTTTTGGACGTCATACTAAACTATGACTAAATTTTTATGTTTTGGACGTCATACTAAACTATGACTAAATTTTCATGTTTTGGACGTCATGCTAACCTGTGACTAAATTTTTCATGTTTTGGACGTCATACTAAACTATGACTAAATTTTCATGTTTTGGACGTCATGCTAACCTGTGACTAAATTTTTCATGTTTTGGACGTCATGCTAAAAAATGACTAAATTTTTCATGTTTTGGACGTCATACTAAACTATGACTAAATTTTCATGTTTTGGACGTCATGCTAAAAAATGACTAAATTTTTCATGTTTTGGACGTCATACTAAACTATGAAAAAATTTTTCACGTTTTCAACGTCATACTAAACTATGACTAAATTTTTATGTTTTCGACCTCATGCTAAAAAATGACTAAATTTTTCATGTTTTGGACGTCATACTAAACTATGACTAAATTTTCACGTTTTGGAGGTCATACTAAACTATGACTAAATTTTTCACGTTTTCAACGTCATACTAAACTATGACTAAATTTTTATGTTTTCGACCTCATGCTAAAAAATGACTAAATTTTTCATGTTTTGGACGTCATACTAAACTATGACAAAAATTGGCGTGTTTTGGACGTCATACTAAACTATGACTAAATTTTTCATATTTTCGACGTCATACTAAACTATGACTAAATTTTTCATGTTTTGGACGTCATACTAAACTATGACTAAATTTTCACGTTTTGGAGGTCATACTAAACTATGACTAAATTTTCATGTTTTCGTCCTCATACTAAACTATGACTAAATTTTCATGTTTTGGACGTCATGCTAAAAAATGACTAAATTTTTCATGTTTTGGACGTCATACTAAACTATGACAACATTTTTCACGTTTTCAACGTCATACTAAACTATGACTAAATTTTTATGTTTTCGACCTCATGCTAAAAAATGACTAAATTTTTCATGTTTTGGACGTCATACTAAACTATGACAACATTTTTCATGTTTTGGACGTCATACTAAACTATGACTAAATTTTTATGTTTTCAACCTCATGCTAAAAAAATGACTAAATTTTTCATGTTTTGGACGTCATACTAAACTATGACTAAATTTTTATGTTTTCGACCTCATTCTAAAAAAATGACTAAATTTTTCATGTTTTGGATGTCATACTAAACTATGACTAAATTTTTCATGTTTTCGACCTCATACTAAACTATGACTAAATTTTTAGGTTTTGGACGTCATACTAAACTATGACTAAATGTTTACGTTTTGGACGTCATACTAAACTATGACTAAATTTTCACGTTTTGGACGTCATACTAAACTATGACTAAATTTTTCATGTTTTGGACGTCATACTAAACTATGACTAAATTTTCATGTTTTGGACGTCATACTAAACTATGACTAAATTTTTCATGTTTTCGACCTCATACTAAACTATGACTAAATTTTCATGTTTTCGACCTCATTCTAAAAAAATTACTACATTTCTCATGTTTTGGATGTCATACTAAACTATGACTAAATTTTTCATGTTTTCGACCTCATACTAAACTATGACTAAATTTTTCATGTTTTGGACGTCATACTAAGCTGTGACTAAATTTTTCATGTTTTGGACGTCATACTAAGCTATGACTAAATTTTTCATGTTTTGGACGTCATACTAAGCTATGACTAAATTTTCCATGCTTTGGACGACATACTAAACTATGTCTAAACTTTTAGGTTTTGGATGTCATACTAAACTATGACTAAATTTTCATGTTTTGGACGTCATACTAAACTATGACTAAATTTTCATGTTTTGGACGTCATACTAAACTATGACTAAATTTTTCATGTTTTCGACCTCATACTAAACTATGACTAAATTTTCATGTTTTCGACCTCATTCTAAAAAAATTACTACATTTCTCATGTTTTGGATGTCATACTAAACTATGACTAAATTTTTCATGTTTTCGACCTCATACTAAACTATGACTAAATTTTTCATGTTTTGGACGTCATACTAAGCTGTGACTAAATTTTTCATGTTTTGGACGTCATACTAAGCTATGACTAAATTTTTCATGTTTTGGACGTCATACTAAGCTATGACTAAATTTTCCATGCTTTGGACGACATACTAAACTATGTCTAAACTTTTAGGTTTTGGATGTCATACTAAACTATGACTAAATTTTCATGTTTTGGACGTCATACTAAGCTATGACTAAATTTTTCATGCTTTGGACGTCATACCAAACTGACTAAATTTTTCATGTTTTGGACGTCATACTAAACTATGACTAAATTTTCACGTTTTCGACGTCATACTAAACTATGATTAAATTTTCATGTTTTGGACGTCATACTAAGCTATGACTAAATTTATCATGTTTTGGACGTCATACTAAGCTATGACTAAATTTTTCATGCTTTGGACGTCATACTAAACTATGACTAAATTTTCATGTTTTGGACGTCATACTAAACTATGACTAAATTTTTCATGCTTTGGACGTCATACTAAGCTATGACTAAATTTTCACGTTTTGGACGTCATACTAAACTATGACTAAATTTTTCATGTTTTGGACGTCATACTAAACTATGACTAAATTTTCATGTTTTGGACGTCATACTAAACTATGACTAAATTTTCATGTTTTGGACGTCATACTAAACTATGACTAAATTTTTCATGCTTTAGACGTCATACTAAACTATGACTAAATTTTTAGGTTTTGGATGTCATACTAAACTATGACTAAATTTTTCATGTTTTGGACGTCATGCTAAACTATGACTAAATTTTCATGTTTTGGACGTCATACTAAGCTATGACTAAATTTTCACGTTTTGGACGTCATACTAAACTATGACTAAATTTTTTACGTTTTCGACGTCATACTAAACTATGACTAAATTTTTCACGTTTTCGACGTCATACTAAACTATGACTAAATTTTTATGTTTTCGACCTCATGCTAAACTATGACTAAATTTTTATGTTTTCGACCTCATGCTAAACTATGACTAAATTTTCATGTTTTGGACATCATACTAAACTATGACTAAATTTTTCATGTTTTGGACGTCATACTAAACTATGACTAAATTTTTCATGTTTTCGACCTCATACTAAACTATGACTAAATTTTCATGTTTTCGACCTCATTCTAAAAAAATGACTACATTTTTCATGTTTTGGATGTCATACTAAACTATGACTAAATTTTCATGTTTTGGACGTCATACTAAGCTATGACTAAATTTTTCATGTTTTGGACGTCATACTAAACTATGACTAAATTTTCATGTTTTGGACGTCATACTAAGCTATGACTAAATTTTTCATGCTTTGGACGTCATACTAAACTATGACTAAATTTTTAGGTTTTGGATGTCATACTAAACTATGACTAAATTTTCATGTTTTGGACGTCATACTAAGCTATGACTAAATTTTCACGTTTTGGACGTCATACTATACTATGACTAAATTTTTTACGTTTTGGACGTCATACTATACTATGACTAAATTTTCATGTTTATGACGTCATACTAAATTATGACTAAATTTTTTACGTTTTCGACGTCATACTAAACTATGACTAAATTTTTCACGTTTTCGTCGTCATATTAAACTATGACTAAATTTTCATGTTTATGACGTCATACTAAACTATGACTAAATTTTTTACGTTTTCGACGTCATACTAAACTATGACTAAATTTTTTACGTTTTCGACGTCATACTAAACTATGACTAAATTTTTCACGTTTTCGACGTCATACTAAACTATGACTAAATTTTTATGTTTTCGACCTCATGCTAAACTATGACTAAATTTTTATGTTTTCGACCTCATGCTAACCTATGACTAAATTTTCATGTTTTGGACATCATACTAAACTATGACTAAATTTTTCATGTTTTGGACGTCATACTAAACTATGACTAAATTTTTCATGTTTTCGACCTCATACTAAACTATGACTAAATTTTCATGTTTTCGACCTCATTCTAAAAAAATGACTACATTTTTCATGTTTTGGATGTCATACTAAACTATGACTAAATTTTCACGTTTTGGACGTCATACTAAACTATGACTAAATTTTTCATGTTTTGGACGTCATACTAAACTATGACTAAATTTTCATGTTTTGGACGTCATACTAAGCTATGACTAAATTTTTTACGTTTTGGACGTCATACTAAACTATGACTAAATTTTCATGTTTTGGACGTCATACTAAGCTATGACTAAATTTTTCATGCTTTGGACGTCATACTAAACTATGACTAAATTTTTAGGTTTTGGATGTCATACTAAACTATGACTAAATTTTCATGTTTTGGACGTCATACTAAGCTATGACTAAATTTTCACGTTTTGGACGTCATACTATACTATGACTAAATTTTTTACGTTTTGGACGTCATACTATACTATGACTAAATTTTCATGTTTATGACGTCATACTAAATTATGACTAAATTTTTTACGTTTTCGACGTCATACTAAACTATGACTAAATTTTTCACGTTTTCGTCGTCATATTAAACTATGACTAAATTTTCATGTTTATGACGTCATACTATTATACTATGACTAAATTTTCATGTTTATGACGTCATACTAAACTATGACTAAATTTTTTACGTTTTCGACGTCATACTAAACTATGACTAAATTTTTCACGTTTTCGTCGTCATATTAAACTATGACTAAATTTTCACGTTTTCGACGTCATACTAAACTATGACTAAATTTTTATGTTTTCGACCTCATGCTAAAAAAATGACTAAATTTTTCATGTTTTGGACGTCATGCTAAACTATGACTAAATTTTCATGTTTTGGACGTCATACTAAACTATGACTAAATTTTTCATGTTTTTGACGTCATACTAAACTATGACTAAATTTTTCATGTTTTCGACCTCATACTAAACTATGACTAAATTTTCATGTTTTCGACCTCATTCTAAAAAAATCACTATTTTTCATGTTTTGGATGTCATACTAACCTATGACTAAATTTTTCATGTTTTCGACCTCATACTAAACTATGACTAAATTTTCATGTTTTCGTCCTCATACCAAACTGACTAAATTTTTCACGTTTTCGACGTCATACTAAACTATGACTAAATTTTTATGTTTTCGACCTCATGCTACAAAAATGACTAAATTTTTCATGTTTTGGACGTCATACTAAACTATGACTAAATTTTTCATGTTTTGGACGTCATACTAAGCTGTGACTAAATTTTTCATGTTTTGGACGTCATACTAAACTATGACTAAATTTTCACGTTTTCGACGTCATACTATACTATGACTAAATTTTCATGTTTTCGTCCTCATACTAAGCTATGACTAAATTTTTCATGCTTTGGACGTCATACTAAACTATGACTAAATTTTCATGTTTTGGACGTCATACTAAGCTATGACTAAATTTTTCATGCTTTGGACGTCATACTAAACTATGACTAAATTTTCATGTTTTGGACGTCATACTAAGCTATGACTAAATTTTCACGTTTTGGACGTCATACTAAACTATGACTAAATTTTTCATGTTTTGGACGTCATACTAAACTATGACTAAATTTTCATGTTTTGGACGTCATACTAAGCTATGACTAAATTTTCACGTTTTGGACGTCATACTAAGCTATGACTAAATTTTTAGGTTTTGGATGTCATACTAAACTATGACTAAATTTTTAGGTTTTGGACGTCATACTATACTATGACTAAATTTTCATGTTTATGACGTCATACTAAACTATGACTAAATTTTTTACGTTTTCGACGTCATACTAAACTATGACTAAATTTTTCACGTTTTCGTCGTCATATTAAACTATGACTAAATTTTCACGTTTTCGACGTCATACTAAACTATGACTAAATTTTTATGTTTTCGACCTCATGCTAAACTATGACTAAATTTTCATGTTTTGGACGTCATACTAAACTATGACTAAATTTTTCATGTTTTGGACGTCATACTAAACTATGACTAAATTTTTCATGTTTTCGACCTCATACTAAACTATGACTAAATTTTCATGTTTTCGACCTCATTCTAAAAAAATGACTACATTTTTCATGTTTTGGATGTCATACTAAACTATGACTAAATTTTCATGTTTTGGACGTCATACTAAGCTATGACTAAATTTTTCATGCTTTGGACGTCATACTAAACTATGACTAAATTTTCATGTTTTGGACGTCATACTAAGCTATGACTAAATTTTTCATGCTTTGGACGTCATACTAAACTATGACTAAATTTTTAGGTTTTGGATGTCATACTAAACTATGACTAAATTTTTAGGTTTTGGACGTCATACTATACTACGACTAAATTTTCATGTTTATGACGTCATACTAAACTATGACTAAATTTTTTACGTTTTCGACGTCATACTAAACTATGACTAAATTTTTCACGTTTCGTCGTCATATTAAACTATGACTAAATTTTCATGTTTATGACGTCATACTATACTATGACTAAATTTTCATGTTTATGACGTCATACTAAGCTATGACTAAATTTTTAGGTTTTGGATGTCATACTAAACTATGACTAAATTTTCATGTTTTGGACGTCATACTAAGTTATGACTAAATTTTCACGTTTTGGACGTCATACTAAACTATGACTAAATTTTTCATGTTTTCGACCTCATGCTAAACTATGACTAAATTTTCATGTTTTGGACATCATACTAAACTATGACTAAATTTTTCATGTTTTGGACGTCATACTAAACTATGACTAAATTTTTCATGTTTTCGACCTCATACTAAACTATGACTAAATTTTCATGTTTTCGACCTCATTCTAAAAAAATGACTACATTTTTCATGTTTTGGACATCATACTAAACTATGACTAAATTTTTCATGTTTTGGACGTCATACTAAACTATGACTAAATTTTTCATGTTTTCGACCTCATACTAAACTATGACTAAATTTTCATGTTTTCGACCTCATTCTAAAAAAATGACTACATTTTTCATGCTTTGGACGTCATACTAAACTATGACTAAATTTTTAGGTTTTGGATGTCATACTAAACTATGACTAAATTTTCATGTTTTGGACGTCATACTAAGCTATGACTAAATTTTCACGTTTTGGACGTCATACTATACTATGACTAAATTTTTTACGTTTTGGACGTCATACTATACTATGACTAAATTTTCATGTTTATGACGTCATACTAAATTATGACTAAATTTTTTACGTTTTCGACGTCATACTAAACTATGACTAAATTTTTCACGTTTTCGTCGTCATATTAAACTATGACTAAATTTTCATGTTTATGACGTCATACTATTATACTATGACTAAATTTTCATGTTTATGACGTCATACTAAACTATGACTAAATTTTTTACGTTTTCGACGTCATACTAAACTATGACTAAATTTTTCACGTTTTCGTCGTCATATTAAACTATGACTAAATTTTCACGTTTTCGACGTCATACTAAACTATGACTAAATTTTTATGTTTTCGACCTCATGCTAAAAAAATGACTAAATTTTTCATGTTTTGGACGTCATGCTAAACTATGACTAAATTTTCATGTTTTGGACGTCATACTAACCCATGACTAAATTTTTCATGTTTTCGACCTCATACTAAACTATGACTAAATTTTCATGTTTTCGTCCTCATACCAAACTGACTAAATTTTTCACGTTTTCGACGTCATACTAAACTATGACTAAATTTTTATGTTTTCGACCTCATGCTACAAAAATGACTAAATTTTTCATGTTTTGGACGTCATACTAAACTATGACTAAATTTTTCATGTTTTGGATGTCATACTAAGCTGTGACTAAATTTTTCATGTTTTGGACGTCATACTAAACTATGACTAAATTTTCACGTTTTCGACGTCATACTATACTATGACTTAATTTTCATGTTTTCGTCCTCATACTAAGCTATGACTAAATTTTTCATGTTTTGGACGTCATACTAAGCTATGACTAAATTTTCCATGCTTTGGACGTCATAGTAAACTATGACTAAACTTTTAGGTTTTGGATGTCATACTAAACTATGACTAAATTTTCATGTTTTCGACCTCATACTAAACTATGACTAAATTTTTCATGCTTTGGACGTCATACTAAACTATGACTAAATTTTCATGTTTTGGACGTCATACTAAGCTATGACTAAATTTTTCATGCTTTGGACGTCATACTAAACTATGACTAAATTTTCATGTTTTGGACGTCATACTAAGCTATGACTAAATTTTTCATGCTTTGGACGTCATACTAAACTATGACTAAATTTTTAGGTTTTGGATGTCATACTAAACTATGACTAAATTTTCATGTTTTGGACGTCATACTAAGCTATGACTAAATTTTTCATGCTTTGGACGTCATACTAAACTATGACTAAATTTTCATGTTTTGGACGTCATACTAAGCTATGACTAAATTTTTCATGCTTTGGACGTCATACTAAACTATGACTAAATTTTCATGTTTTGGACGTCATACTAAGCTATGACTAAATTTTCACGTTTTGGACGTCATACTAAACTATGACTAAATTTTTCATGTTTTGGACGTCATACTAAACTATGACTAAATTTTCATGTTTTGGACGTCATACTAAGCTATGACTAAATTTTCACGTTTTGGACGTCATACTAAGCTATGACTAAATTTTTAGGTTTTGGATGTCATACTAAACTACGACTAAATTTTCATGTTTATGACGTCATACTAAACTATGACTAAATTTTTTACGTTTTCGACGTCATACTAAACTATGACTAAATTTTTCACGTTTCGTCGTCATATTAAACTATGACTAAATTTTCATGTTTATGACGTCATACTATACTATGACTAAATTTTCATGTTTATGACGTCATACTAAGCTATGACTAAATTTTTCATGCTTTGGACGTCATACTAAACTATGACTAAATTTTTAGGTTTTGGATGTCATACTAAACTATGACTAAATTTTCATGTTTTGGACGTCATACTAAGTTATGACTAAATTTTCACGTTTTGGACGTCATACTAAACTATGACTAAATTTTTCATGTTTTCGACCTCATGCTAAACTATGACTAAATTTTCATGTTTTGGACATCATACTAAACTATGACTAAATTTTTCATGTTTTGGACGTCATACTAAACTATGACTAAATTTTTCATGTTTTCGACCTCATACTAAACTATGACTAAATTTTCATGTTTTCGACCTCATTCTAAAAAAATGACTACATTTTTCATGTTTTGGATGTCATACTAAACTATGACTAAATTTTCACGTTTTGGACGTCATACTAAACTATGACTAAATTTTTCATGTTTTGGACGTCATACTAAACTATGACTAAATTTTCATGTTTTGGACGTCATACTAAGCTATGACTAAATTTTTTACGTTTTGGACGTCATACTAAACTATGACTAAATTTTCATGTTTTGGACGTCATACTAAGCTATGACTAAATTTTTCATGCTTTGGACGTCATACTAAACTATGACTAAATTTTTAGGTTTTGGATGTCATACTAAACTATGACTAAATTTTCATGTTTTGGACGTCATACTAAGCTATGACTAAATTTTCACGTTTTGGACGTCATACTATACTATGACTAAATTTTTTACGTTTTGGACGTCATACTATACTATGACTAAATTTTCATGTTTATGACGTCATACTAAATTATGACTAAATTTTTTACGTTTTCGACGTCATACTAAACTATGACTAAATTTTTCACGTTTTCGTCGTCATATTAAACTATGACTAAATTTTCATGTTTATGACGTCATACTATTATACTATGACTAAATTTTCATGTTTATGACGTCATACTAAACTATGACTAAATTTTTTACGTTTTCGACGTCATACTAAACTATGACTAAATTTTTCACGTTTTCGTCGTCATATTAAACTATGACTAAATTTTCACGTTTTCGACGTCATACTAAACTATGACTAAATTTTTATGTTTTCGACCTCATGCTAAAAAAATGACTAAATTTTTCATGTTTTGGACGTCATGCTAAACTATGACTAAATTTTCATGTTTTGGACGTCATACTAACCCATGACTAAATTTTTCATGTTTTGGACCTCATACTAAACTATGACTAAATTTTCATGTTTTCGTCCTCATACCAAACTGACTAAATTTTTCACGTTTTCGACGTCATACTAAACTATGACTAAATTTTTATGTTTTCGACCTCATGCTACAAAAATGACTAAATTTTTCATGTTTTGGACGTCATACTAAACTATGACTAAATTTTTCATGTTTTGGACGTCATACTAAGCTGTGACTAAATTTTTCATGTTTTGGACGTCATACTAAACTATGACTAAATTTTCACGTTTTCGACGTCATACTATACTATGACTAAATTTTCATGTTTTCGTCCTCATACTAAGCTATGACTAAATTTTTCATGTTTTGGACGTCATACTAAGCTATGACTAAATTTTCCATGCTTTGGACGTCATAGTAAACTATGACTAAACTTTTAGGTTTTGGATGTCATACTAAACTATGACTAAATTTTCATGTTTTCGACCTCATACTAAACTATGACTAAATTTTCATGTTTTCGACCTCATACTAAACTATGACTAAATTTTCATGTTTTCGACCTCATACTAAGTTATGACTACATTTTTCATGTTTTGGATGTCATACTAAACTATGACTAAATTTTCATGTTTTGGACGTCATACTAAGCTATGACTAAATTTTTCATGCTTTGGACGTCATACTAAACTATGACTAAATTTTCATGTTTTGGACGTCATACTAAGCTATGACTAAATTTTTCATGCTTTGGACGTCATACTAAACTATGACTAAATTTTTAGGTTTTGGATGTCATACTAAACTATGACTAAATTTTCATGTTTTGGACGTCATACTAAGCTATGACTAAATTTTTCATGCTTTGGACGTCATACTAAACTATGACTAAATTTTCATGTTTTGGACGTCATACTAAGCTATGACTAAATTTTTCATGCTTTGGACGTCATACTAAACTATGACTAAATTTTCATGTTTTGGACGTCATACTAAGCTATGACTAAATTTTCACGTTTTGGACGTCATACTAAACTATGACTAAATTTTTCATGTTTTGGACGTCATACTAAACTATGACTAAATTTTCATGTTTTGGACGTCATACTAAGCTATGACTAAATTTTCACGTTTTGGACGTCATACTAAGCTATGACTAAATTTTTAGGTTTTGGATGTCATACTAAACTATGACTAAATTTTTAGGTTTTGGACGTCATACTATACTATGACTAAATTTTCATGTTTATGACGTCATACTAAACTATGACTAAATTTTTTACGTTTTCGACGTCATACTAAACTATGACTAAATTTTTCACGTTTTCGTCGTCATATTAAACTATGACTAAATTTTCACGTTTTCGACGTCATACTAAACTATGACTAAATTTTTATGTTTTCGACCTCATGCTAAACTATGACTAAATTTTCATGTTTTGGACGTCATACTAAACTATGACTAAATTTTTCATGTTTTGGACGTCATACTAAACTATGACTAAATTTTTCATGTTTTCGACCTCATACTAAACTATGACTAAATTTTCATGTTTTCGACCTCATTCTAAAAAAATGACTACATTTTTCATGTTTTGGATGTCATACTAAACTATGACTAAATTTTCATGTTTTGGACGTCATACTAAGCTATGACTAAATTTTTCATGCTTTGGACGTCATACTAAACTATGACTAAATTTTCATGTTTTGGACGTCATACTAAGCTATGACTAAATTTTTCATGCTTTGGACGTCATACTAAACTATGACTAAATTTTTAGGTTTTGGATGTCATACTAAACTATGACTAAATTTTCATGTTTTGGACGTCATACTAAGCTATGACTAAATTTTCACGTTTTGGACGTCATACTAAATTATGACTAAATTTTTCACGTTTTGGTCGTCATATTAAACTATGACTAAATTTTCACGTTTTGGACGTCTTACTAAGCTATGACTAAATTTTTAGGTTTTGGATGTCATACTAAACTATGACTAAATTTTTAGGTTTTGGACGTCATACTATACTACGACTAAATTTTCATGTTTATGACGTCATACTAAACTATGACTAAATTTTTTACGTTTTCGACGTCATACTAAACTATGACTAAATTTTTCACGTTTCGTCGTCATATTAAACTATGACTAAATTTTCATGTTTATGACGTCATACTATACTATGACTAAATTTTCATGTTTATGACGTCATACTAAGCTATGACTAAATTTTTCATGCTTTGGACGTCATACTATACTATGACTAAATTTTCATGTTTATGACGTCATACTAAATTATGACTAAATTTTTTACGTTTTCGACGTCATACTAAACTATGACTAAATTTTTCACGTTTTCGTCGTCATATTAAACTATGACTAAATTTTCATGTTTATGACGTCATACTATTATACTATGACTAAATTTTCATGTTTATGACGTCATACTAAACTGACTAAATTTTTTACGTTTTCGACGTCATACTAAACTATGACTAAATTTTTCACGTTTTCGTCGTCATATTAAACTATGACTAAATTTTCACGTTTTCGACGTCATACTAAACTATGACTAAATTTTTATGTTTTCGACCTCATGCTAAAAAAATGACTAAATTTTTCATGTTTTGGACGTCATGCTAAACTATGACTAAATTTTCATGTTTTGGACGTCATACTAAACTATGACTAAATTTTTCATGTTTTCGGCCTCATTCTAAAAAAATCACTATTTTTCATGTTTTGGATGTCATACTAAACTATGACTAAATTTTCATGTTTTCGTCCTCATACCAAACTGACTAAATTTTTCACGTTTTCGACGTCATACTAAACTATGACTAAATTTTTATGTTTTCGACCTCATGCTACAAAAATGACTAAATTTTTCATGTTTTGGACGTCATACTAAGCTGTGACTAAATTTTTCATGTTTTGGACGTCATACTAAACTATGACTAAATTTTCACGTTTTCGACGTCATACTATACTATGACTAAATTTTTCATGTTTTGGACGTCATAGTAAACTATGACTAAACTTTTAGGTTTTGGATGTCATACTAAACTATGACTAAATTTTCATGTTTTCGACCTCATACTAAACTATGACTAAATTTTCATGTTTTCGACCTCATTCTAAAAAAATGACTACATTTTTCATGTTTTGGATGTCATACTAAACTATGACTAAATTTTCATGTTTTGGACGTCATACTAAGCTATGACTAAATTTTTCATGCTTTGGACGTCATACTAAACTATGACTAAATTTTCATGTTTTGGACGTCATACTAAGCTATGACTAAATTTTTCATGCTTTGGACGTCATACTAAACTATGACTAAATTTTTAGGTTTTGGATGTCATACTAAACTATGACTAAATTTTCATGTTTTGGACGTCATACTAAGCTATGACTAAATTTTTCATGCTTTGGACGTCATACTAAACTATGACTAAATTTTCATGTTTTGGACGTCATACTAAGCTATGACTAAATTTTTCATGCTTTGGACGTCATACTAAACTATGACTAAATTTTCATGTTTTGGACGTCATACTAAGCTATGACTAAATTTTCACGTTTTGGACGTCATACTAAACTATGACTAAATTTTTCATGTTTTGGACGTCATACTAAACTATGACTAAATTTTCATGTTTTGGACGTCATACTAAGCTATGACTAAATTTTCACGTTTTGGACGTCATACTAAGCTATGACTAAATTTTTAGGTTTTGGATGTCATACTAAACTATGACTAAATTTTTAGGTTTTGGACGTCATACTATACTATGACTAAATTTTCATGTTTATGACGTCATACTAAACTATGACTAAATTTTTTACGTTTTCGACGTCATACTAAACTATGACTAAATTTTTCACGTTTTCGTCGTCATATTAAACTATGACTAAATTTTCACGTTTTCGACGTCATACTAAACTATGACTAAATTTTTATGTTTTCGACCTCATGCTAAACTATGACTAAATTTTCATGTTTTGGACGTCATACTAAACTATGACTAAATTTTTCATGTTTTGGACGTCATACTAAACTATGACTAAATTTTTCATGTTTTGGACGTCATACTAAACTATGACTAAATTTTCATGTTTTCGACCTCATTCTAAAAAAATGACTACATTTTTCATGTTTTGGATGTCATACTAAACTATGACTAAATTTTCATGTTTTGGACGTCATACTAAGCTATGACTAAATTTTTCATGCTTTGGACGTCATACTAAACTATGACTAAATTTTCATGTTTTGGACGTCATACTAAGCTATGACTAAATTTTTCATGCTTTGGACGTCATACTAAACTATGACTAAATTTTTAGGTTTTGGATGTCATACTAAACTATGACTAAATTTTCATGTTTTGGACGTCATACTAAGCTATGACTAAATTTTCACGTTTTGGACGTCATACTAAATTATGACTAAATTTTTCACGTTTTCGTCGTCATATTAAACTATGACTAAATTTTCACGTTTTGGACGTCTTACTAAGCTATGACTAAATTTTTAGGTTTTGGATGTCATACTAAACTATGACTAAATTTTTAGGTTTTGGACGTCATACTATACTACGACTAAATTTTTTACGTTTTCGACGTCATACTAAACTATGACTAAATTTTTCACGTTTCGTCGTCATATTAAACTATGACTAAATTTTCATGTTTATGACGTCATACTATACTATGACTAAATTTTCATGTTTATGACGTCATACTAAGCTATGACTAAATTTTTCATGCTTTGGACGTCATACTAAACTATGACTAAATTTTTAGGTTTTGGATGTCATACTAAACTATGACTAAATTTTCATGTTTTGGACGTCATACTAAGTTATGACTACATTTTTCATGTTTTGGATGTCATACTAAACTATGACTAAATTTTCATGTTTTGGACGTCATACTAAGCTATGACTAAATTTTTCATGCTTTGGACGTCATACTAAACTATGACTAAATTTTCATGTTTTGGACGTCATACTAAGCTATGACTAAATTTTTCATGCTTTGGACGTCATACTAAACTATGACTAAATTTTTAGGTTTTGGATGTCATACTAAACTATGACTAAATTTTCATGTTTTGGACGTCATACTAAGCTATGACTAAATTTTTCATGCTTTGGACGTCATACTAAACTATGACTAAATTTTCATGTTTTGGACGTCATACTAAGCTATGACTAAATTTTCACGTTTTGGACGTCATACTAAACTATGACTAAATTTTTCATGTTTTGGACGTCATACTAAACTATGACTAAATTTTCATGTTTTGGACGTCATACTAAGCTATGACTAAATTTTCACGTTTTGGACGTCATACTAAGCTATGACTAAATTTTTAGGTTTTGGATGTCATACTAAACTATGACTAAATTTTTAGGTTTTGGACGTCATACTATACTATGACTAAATTTTCATGTTTATGACGTCATACTAAACTATGACTAAATTTTTTACGTTTTCGACGTCATACTAAACTATGACTAAATTTTTCACGTTTTCGTCGTCATATTAAACTATGACTAAATTTTCACGTTTTCGACGTCATACTAAACTATGACTAAATTTTTATGTTTTCGACCTCATGCTAAACTATGACTAAATTTTCATGTTTTGGACGTCATACTAAACTATGACTAAATTTTTCATGTTTTGGACGTCATACTAAACTATGACTAAATTTTTCATGTTTTCGACCTCATACTAAACTATGACTAAATTTTCATGTTTTCGACCTCATTCTAAAAAAATGACTACATTTTTCATGTTTTGGATGTCATACTAAACTATGACTAAATTTTCATGTTTTGGACGTCATACTAAGCTATGACTAAATTTTTCATGCTTTGGACGTCATACTAAACTATGACTAAATTTTCATGTTTTGGACGTCATACTAAGCTATGACTAAATTTTTCATGCTTTGGACGTCATACTAAACTATGACTAAATTTTTAGGTTTTGGATGTCATACTAAACTATGACTAAATTTTCATGTTTTGGACGTCATACTAAGCTATGACTAAATTTTCACGTTTTGGACGTCATACTAAATTATGACTAAATTTTTTACGTTTTCGTCGTCATACTAAACTATGACAAAATTTTTCACGTTTTCGTCGTCATATTAAACTATGACTAAATTTTCACGTTTTGGACGTCTTACTAAACTATGACTAAATTTTTAGGTTTTGGACGTCATACTATACTACGACTAAATTTTCATGTTTATGACGTCATACTAAACTATGACTAAATTTTTTACGTTTTCGACGTCATACTAAACTATGACTAAATTTTTCACGTTTCGTCGTCATATTAAACTATGACTAAATTTTCATGTTTATGACGTCATACTATACTATGACTAAATTTTCATGTTTATGACGTCATACTAAGCTATGACTAAATTTTTCATGCTTTGGACGTCATACTAAACTATGACTAAATTTTTAGGTTTTGGATGTCATACTAAACTATGACTAAATTTTCATGTTTTGGACGTCATACTAAGTTATGACTAAATTTTCACGTTTTGGACGTCATACTAAACTATGACTAAATTTTTCATGTTTTGGACGTCATGCTAAACTATGACTAAATTTTCATGTTTTGGACGTCATACTAAACTATGACTAAATTTTTCATGTTTTTGACGTCATACTAAACTATGACTAAATTTTTCATGTTTTCGACCTCATACTAAACTATGACTAAATTTTCATGTTTTCGACCTCATTCTAAAAAAATCACTATTTTTCATGTTTTGGATGTCATACTAAACTATGACTAAATTTTTCATGTTTTCGACCTCATACTAAACTATGACTAAATTTTCATGTTTTCGTCCTCATACCAAACTGACTAAATTTTTCACGTTTTCGACGTCATACTAAACTATGACTAAATTTTTAGGTTTTGGACGTCATACTATACTATGACTAAATTTTCATGTTTATGACGTCATACTAAACTATGACTAAATTTTTTACGTTTTCGACGTCATACTAAACTATGACTAAATTTTTCACGTTTTCGTCGTCATATTAAACTATGACTAAATTTTCACGTTTTTGACGTCATACTAAACTATGACTAAATTTTTATGTTTTCGACCTCATGCTAAACTATGACTAAATTTTCATGTTTTGGACGTCATACTAAACTATGACTAAATTTTTCATGTTTTGGACGTCATACTAAACTATGACTAAATTTTTCATGTTTTCGACCTCATACTAAACTATGACTAAATTTTCATGTTTTCGACCTCATTATAAAAAAATGACTACATTTTTCATGTTTTGGACGTCATACTAAACTATGACTAAATTTTCATGTTTTGGACGTCATACTAAGCTATGACTAAATTTTTCATGCTTTGGACGTCATACTAAACTATGACTAAATTTTTAGGTTTTGGATGTCATACTAAACTATGACTAAATTTTCATGTTTTGGACGTCATATTAAACTATGACTAAATTTTCACGTTTTCGACGTCATAGTAAAGTATGACTAAATTTTCATGTTTTGGACGTCATACTAAGCTATGACTAAATTTTTCATGCTTTGGACCTCATACTAAACTATGACTAAATTTTCATGTTTTCGTCCTCATACCAAACTGACTAAATTTTTCATGTTTTGGACGTCATACTAAGCTGTGACTAAATTTTTCATGTTTTGGACATCATACTTTTAAACTATGACTAAATTTTCATGCTTTGGACGTCATACTAAACTATGACTAAATTTTCACGTTTTCGACGTCATACTAAACTATGACTAAATTTTTTACGTTTTCGTCGTCATATTAAACTATGACTAAATTTTCATGTTTTAGACGTCATACTAAGCTATGACTAAATTTTTTACGTTTTGGACGTCATACTAAGCTATGACTAAATTTTTAGGTTTTGGATGTCATACTAAACTATGACTAAATTTGTTGGTTTTGGACGTCATGCTAAATTATCACTATGACAGATTCAATGACACAGAGTATTGTGAGTTTAAAAGTTACTCACAGAAGACAATTATCTTTATTAACATACATCATAGCACTTTTAATAATGCAGTGGTAAATTATTGGGGTCGGTATCATTACGACCCCAATAGAACATTGTAATGTCCACTGAACTGTCCCAGCCTTCATGAAAGTCCTGAGCCGTCCTACATGATTCAGGTCCAGTTATTCACTGGTCCTCTGATGAACAGATGCATTTAAATGTTGGAGCATAGAAGCTCTACAGAACTTGAGCAGCAGCATTGTAGTATACATGACACTTACAAAATAAGAAACTTTAATCTATGGTGATTTCCATACCAACATATTTGACATTAATTGCATGCATTCCAATTAGTAAAATGTTTTCTTAGGAAATTCAGCAGATTGCATCAGCAGAAAAACTCCTCCAGGAAGGTTTCATCCCTCAAGAGAAAAAAATAGTTTAAATAGCAGCAAATAATGCAAAATATGAGATTTAAAATGTTTTTAGTGGGAACTTTTTATTCTCTTTTCTGGTAGGCCGGTAAATCAGACGCACAAGCTGCTTTTAATCGATCTGATTGTCGTGCTAACAGGAGTTAGCCTAGCAGCACTTCAGCATGTCTTTAGTCAAGTAAAAAAGTATTTGGTAAAAATTCTACTCAAATAACTGATCAAATTATCAATGATTTCATATTTGAAATTTTTGGTATTTTAAGGAACAAAATGATAATTCATACAAGTAAAAGAAAAATAACAAAAATCAGGTAAAACAAAATGTGTCAAAATCAGTTTCAATGGGTAGAAAACTCAGAAAGTTTACCGAAGTAAGACTGGAGATACTTCAGAATAAAGTTACTCGAGTAAATATATCTGGTTACTACCCAACTCTGCCCATCAGTGAAGCTAAACATGTTGCTAACGCTAATGTTAGCATCTACAGTACATTTCTAAAGAAGCTAATGGAATGATCAGGAATTCTTGAAACACTTTCCTCCAGTCTGATGGTTGAACAACAGATTAGATTATAAATATCTTTGTTGTTGAGCTCATATTTCTATTTAGTCAATAATTTAGCAGAAAAACTGGTTTTTGAATTGAAACTTAACAGCTTGTTCGCAGCTCCTGATGTTTGTTTTCCTGTTCTCCAGGGTAAAGAGGCCACCGTGGAGCCCTGGGAGGACACCAACTTCCATCTCTACAAAGTCATCGACCGTTTCGGATTTGTCCAGTAAGAACCTCCCTCCGCCCCCTGCTGTGTTTGGGTTAGTCCGGTCCACAGCAGCTCAGAGTGTCTGTGGTTTCTGCTCCTCATAAACAGCACAGTGTTGGAGTTTTATATATAGGCTGGCGCACGCTGGCAGGAAACGTTCTGGTTAGCCGTAATCACAGTGCAGCTGTGTTGGGACAGAGCGCCGTGATCCAGACCTCACTGTGGGAGACGGACAGGAGAGAAGAAACTCAGTTACAGACCAATCCTGAGGTGGAAAACGATTAAGGCTGGAGACGCTGCATGCAGTAAAAAGTCAACATTTTTCCTCTAAAGGCTTTTAAAAGAAACGTTTTATGTAATAAAGATGATTCAGAGTTTCAACATGAATAAAACTTCTTGTCTCACTGCAAAAACAATTTACCAAATATTTTTGTTCTAGTTTCTAATTAAAATGTGTTGAAATATCAGAAACAAAACTAAATTACAAGCAACTTCTCAGCAAGATATACAAGCAGGTCAATAATCTTTAATATTGATTTTATTATTAATTTACTCTGGCACTTTTTCACTTATAACATGGAAAAAATATCTTGATATAAGTGATTTTCTAAGTACTTTCGTCTTAGTTTTGTCTGATTTCAAATGACTTGGATGTTTGCACTAACTCACAAAAACAACTTACCAAATCTTTATGGTCTAGTTTTTAGTCTAAATGTGTTGGTTACACTTTAAATAAGACCAAATTAATTTACAAGCAACTATTCAGCAACATATAGGAGCTTGTTTTAAGTCAATAATTTATTAATATAAATTTTAAAAAGTCCTAGTTCCAATGGTACCAATAGGTTTTAATTATATTAAGGAATTATTGACTTAAAACAAACTCCCTTTATATTGCTGAAGTTACTTTTAATTCGTCTTACTTAAAGAGCAAAAATACTAAATATTGTTTTTACAGTGCAACATTTACAGAATCTAAATAATCTCAAAAGGAGAAAATAATGGGGACGACTGATGACCAGACACAAGGAGGGGCAGATAGAAACGGTTGTGGCTGAATAAGCTGCATAGAAAGTTGAGTGGAAGGAAAAGTGCACCAGCAACAGGGATAACTGTAGAATCCATCCAAGAATTTAATGGAGTCAGATTATTAAAGCTGATCCAGACTAGGAGCTTCAAGCGTCTTACCTGGACTGAGGAGAACCTGAACCGGACTGTTGCTCAGCGGTCCAAACTCTGGAGGACCAGAACCAATGTCGCCGGAAGTCCAGAGTGAAGTTTCCAATCGGTGACCAGACCAGACTGCAGACCAGAACAGAACTGAGTTTTCAGACATTTAGAGTTAAAACCTGAAATGTTCTTCATTCAGTTCTGAAAACAAATGAATGTCTGATGGGTTTATCTGGACGGAAACTAACACAGATTAAAGGTCCGATCTGTTATTTCCTGTTTGTCTGATTCCCTCGCTCTGCGTCAAAGTGAAATATTTCAAACGCCGTCGCCGTGGAAACGCCTGCTTATCATTTCTGTTTGCTGTCTCCACAGTGAGAACGAACTGCCGTCATACGACTCGCTGGAGGAGAAGGTTGGTGACACCTTTAGAGCTTCATCTTCACATTTACAGAACCAAACGGTTTCCTGTTGCTTTAGCAGCCGAGTTAAAGCAGCAGGTTGTTTTTATGACTCATTAAAAGCTGAAATGTTTTCCGGGTTTCATCAGAAAAGCAGTTTGTTTCTGTTAGACGTGATTCTCGTCTCGCCTGTTTCACAGCAAAAACACCTGGAGGTGGAGCGGACCGCCAAGTGGCTGAAGATGCTGAAGAGCTGGGAGAAATACAAGAACAGCGAGAAGGTGGTTCTCAGGCGTGTCTGGTTGGGTTCTGCTGGTCCATCAACCAGAACCACCAAGTTCTGGTCCCAGTAACTGCTAGGAATATAAAAATATAAGTTTCTGCAGATAAAGAGAGGAATGGATGAACTGGTGGATGGATCCAGTATCCATTGTTGAACTAGTTCCTTCCAACAGGAAGCAGTTCCATATCAAGTTCATCAGATCAAAAACAATGTTCAGAAAGTTCATAGTTCATCTCTCCGACATGAACCGATTCTCATTTATTGATCTGAAGCAAAACATGAATTTTATTGCAATAAAATCAGTAAATTTGGGGAATTCAGTGATTTTTAAAAACTTGTTTATGACCAAAAGGAAACACAGGAGAACAGAAGTGAAATTTAGACCAACAGCGGTTAATTAGTGCTCTGACCTTTAACCCCGTAACTGAGAAGCAAAACTTAAAACTAGTTAGTTGAACAAAAAACAGGAAATTAGGTTTTTAGTGCTGTAGTAACGATGACTGAACCCCTTCATGACCAGCATCTTTAACACTTACTAGAGCAACCTACTGCTGTTTATAACAGATTGTTAAACCTGCTTTACTTTTAGGAGCCACCAGATGGCGCAACATGACCTTTCTAGGCAGCCATTGAGCCATCCATCCATCCATCCATCCATCCATCTTTCTGTAAACAATTATTCTTTCATCTTCCAGTTTTTAGTAGAAAGAGAAAAACAATAAATCCTGAAAAGGGAAATTATTGATTGAGTTTTAACTTATGTGATTGATTGATTATTGCAACAGGCCTGGTTGATTGACACAAATTTTATTAGATTTTTAACACATCTGGAAACTTTAATAATACAGTGAACCCTCGCTATAACACAGTTCATCTTCACGGCTTCGCAGATTTCTTTGTGCAATTTTCTTTTTTACAGTGCATTGTGTTCTGCGTCCTGATTGGCTAAACAGTCTCCGCGCTTCTTCTCTACCTGTGTGCCAATAACGTTACGGTATTTAAATATACATAATACAGGTTGGCAAATTTTGGCAAATATTTTTGCCCAGAAGAAAAAGAGCGACAACAACTACCGATAACTTTGTTGTTCTCTCAAAAAAACTCACCTGCACCTCAGGCTTCAGGAGAAAAAGCCAGTAGAGGGCGGAGTCAGGCCGCGGCGTCACAGTCAGAGGATCAGAGAAATACGAGTCACAATTTGTCCTACTGTTCTTCATATTGATGATTAAAATCATTATTTTACTGTAGTTATTTGTAAGAAAGCGTTCTGTTTATTAAAAAAAATGCTTAGGCCTGAAAACAGGCTTTGTTCTTTGGTTTCAATGTAGAGTATTTAATTATGCTGTATAATAATTGTAAAAAAATAAAGGTAACTGCTTCACGGATTTGGCCTATCAGGTTCTTTTAGGAACGCAACCTCCGCGAAAAACGAGGGTTCACTGCATCTTCAGATTTTTTACAGCGGCACAAACATTTAGCACCAGTTCTGTTTGATTTGAAGACGTGGCGGTTTATAAAAACAGAATCTGTTTATCGGACAGTTTGCTCTGGTTTCCAGCTTCCACACTGCAAAAACACTAAATCTTACCAAGTAATTTTAGTTTAATTTCTAGTGCAAACATCTTCGTACACTTGAAACAAGAAAACTAACGTTCAAGTTACTTTTCAGCTAAATACAGGAGCTTATTTTAAATAAGTGATTCCTTAATATTTAATTCCTTAAATATAAGTTCACTGGCAGATTATTTCACTTCTAACATGGAAAAATATCTTGGAATTAATAATCAGCATTAATGATTTATTTGAATAAGCTTCTATATTTTGCTGAAACTTGGTTGTAGGTTTTGCTGCATTTTGAGTGAACTCTAAAATAAAAATCCTTGGTAACATTGTGAGTTTTTGCAGTGCAGAAATCCTAAATGTGTTTGTGGATTTTTGGTGAATCAGCATTTCTCTAAAAGCTGCTGATTCGCTCGCTGCATTAATTGGAGCAAACATGCATCGACTCTCTGGCTGCGTCAAGTTTCCATCTTAATTGGTCTGAACTCCTCCGTCTCTCTCCTTCCTGCCGGCCGTCGCTCATCAGAGCAGAAACTCATTTCCAGTCTGAGCGGCTGCCGTTTAGCACTAACTGAACTCTGCTGCTCCTGCAGCTTTAAGGCGTGTTCTGCATGCAGACTCTGCTGGAGTTCGTCCAGCCAGATGGTCGCAGGTTCACCTCAGCAGAACGTGCCGACATGCTGAGCGAGGCTCTCTGGGCTCGATTATCATTCCTGGCAGATGCCAGATGCTCTCTTTACTCCGCTGTCGGCCTGCAGCGCTGCCAGAGCTGCAGCAGTAAAAGCATGTTAGCTACTGTCTGAGCTGGATTACAACACAACCAGAGATCAGATAAAGACTAACAGTTTCACATCCGAGTCTGAAAAACCAGGTCAATATTCATTAACTAGAGGCACAGAAATAAAATTATCTTATAAAGAATCAGAATTTATATTCCTGGGAATTATGAATGGATAAAAAAAATCCTCAAAATTTGATTTTAAAATGCGTTAAAGTTGTAGCTGAGTTAACCTAATCCTGATCAAATTAAGTTACAAAAACCTATTTTTGTTCCAATATAAACTGATGGAATTTGATGATTTAAACAGAATCTCTAAACAGTTTGAATTAAAAAAACTGGTTTCTGAATTGAATCAATAGAAAGTGAAAGATTTGCATTTTTATCAGAAACAGTTTCATGTTTTTTTATTTATTTCAGCTCCAAACTCGTTATGAACTGAAAAGTGCAGCAGATCAGAGAAGAGATGAGAGTAAATGTGTTAACATTAAGTCTGAAACGATGAAGTGCATTAATCATAGTTATAATTGTTATTTAGTGATTGATGAATCGTTTACTGGAGTAAAAAGTCAACTTGCTGAAGAAAAAAACAAGACAGAGCAGAAATAAAGTCAGAAATGTAAAAAAAAAAATTATATATAAATTGTCATTAACCGGTTATTCCAAAAAATAAATCCCAGATAAAAATGTTTGAGCTGCATCCTGTTACAGAATGATTGAACGTTCACTAAAGGAATGCTGTCATCACATTTTACTCACTTGCCATTTAAAAAAGGAACTGAATTATTTGTTTATTTGCGTCTTTTATTGTATTTCTAATATTGTATAAAATATGTTTAAGTGGTTAAATGAAAATTCTGCAGACTGGGAAGTTTTTTCTTTTAATCGTTCGATGATGTCATAGTTAATATTAAATAAATTTTACTTGTTTTATTCTTTCTAGACTTTGTCTTAAATTAGGAGGATTTTATTTTTTTAAATACGGATTGGGTTTGTTTAAGGTCTGAAGTTGCTTCCAGCTGAAAGACATTTAGTTTTCCTCCTGCAGCTCGTCAGGAGGATCTATAAGGGCGTTCCTCTGCAGCTCCGAGGGCAGGTGTGGTGCCTGCTGCTCGACATTCCCAGAATAAAAGAGGAGAAGAAAGACTTCTACGAGGTAAAGGCTCGACTTTTTGTTTCTGTTCTGCTACAAACTCATTAGAAAGTTTAGCTGCAGAGATTGATGCGTCGCTGCAGGGAGGACTGAACTCGTGGAAATAACCGATTTCATTTTCTCTGGTCTGCAGCAACAAACAACCAGAAGTTTTGTTTGTAGGAAGTCATGAGAGGAGCACAGTGAACGTTTTGGAGCAGATGCAAAAGCATTTAAACAATTTAAAATCAAATTTTACTTGTGCAACAATTAACTAAGCATAGTAGTTAAGAGTTTTTCTGAGAATGGATTTGTGAATCATTGATTCTCCAAAAAGTAAAAAGGGTTTTGTACATTTTTTGAGGAAAAAAGTCTCCGAAAATCAAGATTTTTGTCTCTTTTCAGATCAAATTTTGCTGTATTCAGCCATAGGCCTGTCACAAAATCACCAACAAATCAATGAACCCTTTAGGTCCTAGACACAGCAACCGGTGATCCAGCCAAATCTGCAGTACCGTAATTCTACCACACTTTGTGCCGTCTGAAAACTTCCAGCGGTTTCTGAAAGGGGAGACATTCCAGCCAATCTTGGGTTATTACGGTAATTTCACTATGTTTAAATTACCGTAATTATTTCGTTAAACCAGATCTTGGTGCACAAAACTGCTTTTGAGTAAAAGTCACTAAACGGATTGTTTCTGTTTAAAATAAAACCGAAAAAACTGTAAAAACTGTAGTTATAAAAATATTCCATCAAACATTTTCTATTACAACAACATTTTAATTTTTTAGTAATAATTTTGCCTTAATTAAAAGCAAAACATCTCTTATGTAATTTTTGAATTGTGCCATACTTTTGACCTCCCTGAAGATTCATGGGTTAGAATGGCCTAGTCAAAGTCTGAATGAGAATCTTTGGCTTTGAAAGCTGAACATCAGTCTAGATGATCGAATTTATTGGAGCCAAACCCTAAAAACACCTACAGAGGAACGAAGTTCTAAAAATGACTGAGAATAAAAGCATGCCGCACTTTTCAGTACAACAAGAAAAGCTGTATCGGCTGATCTGCTTTGATTAAAGCTCCTGTTTTCAGAAGCAGAGTCTTTTTGTTCCTGATTCCAGAGTGTGAGTAATAATCTCATTATGTCCACAGTGGGAGACACAAAGCTCGTCTTTCAGGACTTTTTCAGGTCATGAAAGACAGACGGCCTTTAATAAGAGCAGATTCTGGCTTCTCACATCCTCTGCTTCTATGGCAACAGCAGACGGTCCACTTCAAGCATCGGCCCTGCTGCTGCTTAAAGACACAGAGCAGGGAGAAGGCCTCTGCTAGCTTAACCTGCAGGTTTCTTCTTCTGCTGTGCAGAAGCTGAAGTCCCGGGCCAGAGCGCTGTCCCCTGACGTCCGGCAGATCGACCTGGACGTGAACAGAACCTACCGGGACCACATCATGTTCATGAACCGCTACGACGTCAAGTAAGAGCCGCCACCCGACTCAGCAGAGAGGGGGAGCAACTAGTTACATTTACTCAGTTACATCTACGAGACTAACGTCTTTGAAAAAAATATATTTTTGCTACGCTGTACTTTTTACTTGAGTTATTTTATTTTGAAGTATCTATACTCTGAAAAATTCACCAGACACTCACCTCCAGTATTGTTAAAGTTTCATAAGTTTTTATCGAAAAAAATACATTTTGGAAATTTTTCTTTTCCCTGATTTTGTTATTTTTTGTTACGTATATGAATTATTTTAATTTTGGTCCTTAAAATACCAAAATTTGCAACGTTATAAAACGTATTTAAATCATGATTGTTTGGTTTCAGGCAGCAGGCGCTCTTCCATGTCCTCACAGCTTACTCCATGTACAACACGGTGAGTCCTTCACCATCAAGGACCAACCAAACCTTCAGAGGCCTAAAAAGGGAAATTACTGATGATTCTAAGTTTAACTTGTTACAAAAAAGCTTCATGTGTAAAAATTGTTTGCAGCAGATACTTTTTCAACAGGTTAGATCCAGAGTTCCTAAACTTTTCCATGAAGTGGTCCCTCAAAAAAACGCTAAAGAAACATCAGCTTTTAGTTCGCAATTCAATAATTAATTCAAAATAAATGTTGCCTCATAATGTATGATAGGCCTGTCACGATAGCAAATTTTGCTCAACGATTAATTGTCTCAAAAATTATTGCGATAAACGATAATATTGTTTGAAGACCTTTTTACACTGATTTAATGGAAATGATGTAATAATGCATGCGATTTCCTGCCAAAGATAGATACACTTTATTTTCAAAAGAATATTTAACACTGGAAATGATAAACAAAATAAACAAAACAACCAAAAACGAAAATAAAATGGATTCTCAGTCTCCATTAACAAAAAACGCACTTGAAAAAAAAACTAAACAACATAAAGTAAAAGTGGAAATAAATACTGCATTCAACCTAAAGACTGCAGATTATGAAGTCTGTATATTATGTTGCCCTTCAGTAATAATTAGATTTAAATAGAGAAGATGGGCACATCGACTACCTGATGCAATAATTCACACTACATGATTTTTTGCTCCTATTTTTCCCCTTACAACAATCTTAGACCTTTGATCTTTCTAAGATTGTGTGGTGTGTTACGGTAGATCGTCCTCCGATCTAAATCAGGAGTTTTTCTCCGACTGGGATCTTAACGCAGCCTGTTGAATGTGACAGGCAGCCAATCAGAAAGCGGGGATTCTCCTCCTCGCTTTCTGAGGGGAAATTACGGAGGGGAATCCCAAACAGCTGAAACGGCGCAACCCGAAGTCCAGCGGACATTGGAGATGATATGTGGAAACAACATTAATGTTTATTCAACATGCAAAGAATATAGAAATGACAAGAGGAGGAGTTGGAGCCAAATTGCTACCGCAGTTGATAAACCCGGTAACTTTTCAGCTGTTCTTCGTTAACGTGACGTAAATAGGTTATAATGATTTTCATTCAGTCAGGACTTTACGCTGACACTAGCCACATGCATTGCAGGTAGATTGTAGTAAAGCATTGATTAATGCCTGGTTTTAAAATTAGTTCACTGAACTTGTAGCCATTATTTTGTGTCCATTGTCGGACACCACACGGCAGGACCGAACCCGATAGAACCGTTATACCTAGGATTTCTGTCGGCTAATGTGTGGTCTGTCAGGTTTTGAAAATGGGCCGACAATCGGCCAACAGCTCTAAGATCGTGTTGTCTGCGCTGGGCATTTCACTAAGGAAATGAGGAAGGGAGGAGTCAGTGGAGAGCACCGGAGTTGAGCCTTTTTTCATTCAGTGTCATTAACAGAAAGTGAAAAAGGCCGGAAGAGACGATAATGCCGATAATTAAAATGACGTCGATAGTTTTAATTTATCGTACGATTAATCGATTTATCGTTTATCGTGACAGGCCTAATGTATGATTTTATATGGCCATGAGTTCTGTAGCACAGAATATATTGTGACTTTATTCATCACTTTTTCCTTTTTTGATTATAAGAAAATACGTAACATCTTCTATTAATCACATTAAATGTAAATTTATTCCCAGTTTTTAAGCTTTTTTTAAGCAGTTCCTCTGGTCTTTTTTATTTCTTACTTGATGAATTTGACAGGCAGCCAATCAGAAAAAACACCTATATTAATTATTCAAACTGAAATTTTATGGAAAAAACTTGGAAATTTCTGAGAGTGAAAAGTTGATAAATTTGTGAGAAATAAACTAAGAAATGTTGAGATTAAAAAATTTTCAAGAAAAAAGGTCAACATTTTTTGACAAATGAAACTCGGACATTTTCATTCATTTTGTTGCGATCTGGACTCAGACGTCATCAGATTGTTCCAGTATTCAGCGGTTTCATGTCGCTCTGCAGGAGGTCGGGTACTGCCAGGGCATGAGCCAGATCACGGCTCTGCTGCTCATCTACATGAACGAGGAAGACGCTTTCTGGGCTCTGGTCAAACTACTGTCGGGGCAGAAGCACGCCATGCACGGTAAAAACTGTTAAAGTTGTTTATTTTTAAGTTTATAATGTTAGAACGGCGACTAATGAACCGGTTAGTGAGGATTCATAAAGCACAGCCAGCAGGGGTGGAAACAATTAAACCGACTCCAGCTGAAATAACTTCACATAAATGCAGAAAGTTCACTGGATCTCTGGAGGCTGAGGGACTTCTCAGATGTTTCCAACTGTGATCAAAGATGCTGAGCTGCTAATTTATTGACATGTTTGTTATAAAACACGGCCTGCTGTGTCTCGGCCCTCAGGGTTCTTCATCCCTGGCTTCCCCAAGCTGATGCGCTACCAGGAGCACCACGACCGGATCCTGAAGAAGATGATGCCCAAACTGAAGCAGCATTTGGTGAGACACACGGCGGCTCCATAACAACCAGAGATGGTTAACCCATCAGCGCTCTGAACTGGTTTTACTGGTCCTGCAGGACAACCAGGAGGTTTTCACCAGCCTGTACACCATGAAGTGGTTCTTCCAGTGCTTCCTGGACAGAGTGAGTCCAGCTCCTCAGAATATAACCTCCTCTTTCTGCTGCTTCTTCCCCATTACTAGTCTAGATGGATCTTTATCTCCAAGTACCGCACTTAAAGCAGCAGCATTTAACTTTTATAAAAATAATATTTTTCACATATTTGTTGAAATTGACACCAAGCCATGACAGTTTGGTATGAACAACATTTAGCTCCTCTGTCTTCTCCCAGCGCTAACTGGAAACAACCAATCAGAGCCAGGAGGCGGGGCTTAGCGCCTCCGGCTTGTGATAAAGTTCTTGAAATAAATGTATTTTTATTATCCAATTCATTTAATGGGTTTGCACATACATGGGGCAATCTAGTAATATAATAAAAAGGATAATCAGTTGCTTTTAGAAAACTTCAGATTCTAAAAGCTGGTAAATTACAGGCTTCCAACCATCTTTATTTAAAAGTAATAATGTTAATGTTCAGATGCATTAAAGCTGCAGCTTTATTACCTTAAGAGCCTTTTACATTTAATCTATCAACCTATACCGAATCATAAAAATATAACTGCATGTGTTATGGGTGAATAATTGGCTGGAAACAGCTGCATTAATTTAGTTTATTAGTTGCTGCATGAAGTTATTCTGTCATGTTTATTTACTGCAGCTGAATATTTAACTTCTTTTACTTAAGATTGATAAATTATCATCATTATGATCTTCTAATGAAGCTCTGATGATGTTTTAATTATAGTTTGTTATTTTTGCATACAAGTTTTCTTTTATTCATTCATCAGTGATGTTCTGCTAAAGATTGCTTTCATAATTAAGTCAGATGCCTCATTAACGGGAACAGAAGGAATCAATCTTCTTTCTGCTCTTAATTATAACCAGCAGCAACAGAAAAGAGAAAACTTATTATAGTTTATAAAGTTCTGGATGATTGAATATTGGTTCTGGTTTTGCTCTAAACAGTCATCGGTACAGATGAGAATCTTTAAATGTCTAATCAATTCGACTCAGAAACCAGTTTTTCTATTCAAACTGTCTAAAGATTCTGTTTAAATTATGACTGACGAGAGGAAAAGAGATTAAAGCATCAAAATCCATCATTTTACGTTTAATCAGAATTAGGTTTAAAATTCTGTAACTTAAATGACCAGTATTAGCTTAGCGGCCTGACTTTTGGCATCGATTCCTGCAGCAGCATCTTGACAGAAACACTGAGTTCCTTTAAATCTAGAAAAGTTCACCTGTTCAGTTGCTTTTGAACCGTAATACATTTAACATTGATCAACATATTTGATGCGTATTGATGATTTTAACGACGGTATGGACAAAATGCAATATTGTTACTGGTTCCACAACTGAATGATGTGTTTATGAGGTAAAGTTGATCTGCCTTGTTACTGAAAAGTGTTATACAAATAAACTCGACTGATTATCCGAAGTGCATTTATATTAAATCTTGAATAATCACAACGTTCTCATGCTATACGGTGTCTGAGTCGACCTTCTACGGTAATGGGATATGAAGTACATTTACAAATAGGACTGACTAAGACATATGACTTAAATGCATTTTTAAATCAATTCTTAATTCCCAGGACTATGAATTGTGATTCTGTATAGAATCAAAGTTTTTCTGCTCCTCTGGTCGTCAGACAGAAACCTGGTTGTGTTTGTGTTCAGACTCCCTTCACTCTGACTCTCCGGATCTGGGACATCTACATCCTCGAGGGGGAGCGAGTGCTGCCCGCCATGTCCTACACCATCCTCAAACTGCACAAAAGTGAGTCCGCTAGCAACCCAAAGCTAACAGCTGGTGTGTGAACATGCTAACTCAGGTGTGTGTGTGGCTGTAGAGCACCTGTTGAAGCTGTCCATGGAGGAGCTGGTGGAGTTCCTGCAGGTCACGTTAGCCAAAGATTTCTTCCTGGAGGACGACTTTGTGATCGAGCAGCTGCAGGCGTCCATGACGGAGCTGCGGCGGGCCAAGCTGGACTTCCCAGCGCCAGGTACTGTAAACAACAATCAGACACGCTGGTTACCGGGTTTCCTGCTGTCTTAGCGTAGCAGTAGAGTGTTTCTTCCAGTTTCCTCGTTAATCTACTTCTCTTCCTCTCCTCCTAAACAATGTTAGCCAACAACAACAAAAGTGTGGCTGTGAGTGGCGGCCATATTCCCTCCTACAACAGTAACCGGTGGGCTATCCTGACTGGTCTTTCTTGTCCATGTCTCTATCCATCCGTCCCACAGTTCGTCCTGTCTGTCCAACAACACCTGGGTTCTTCCCTTCACAAACCTTTTCCCTCCAACATTGTGTTTTTTACTTGTGGTGCTCATGTGGAAGCTCGCTCTTTTTTTGTCCTTTTTGATCCTGCTGTTGTACCTCAACTGTGAAGCTGTTGGTAATGTCTCCCTCTGGTGGATCATTTACGGTACTGAAAACAAAAACAACTATTTAGGCTACAGAACTGAAGCAAAAATGACCAGACATGTTACTAGTAGTGCTGTAACTAAATTAGTTTAGTAATCGATTATTCTGACAATCAGTTTAAAAGTTGGTACATTTATTGCACAAAATGCAATAATGTGGCATTTTTTAGTAACTTTCAACCGGATGACTAACAATGCCATTTGAGGAGTTTGGAGTAAAACAGACAAAAGTGTTTTTATCTTAAATGCAGTTTTGGCTGCCATTTGCTTTTTTTTTTTTTTTAAAGCAAATGGCATTTTTTGTCTGTAATCTCCAGTTAATGATTAATTGATTACTGAGCTAGTTGGTGATTAATTCAATAAATTTTTAATTAATTGTTCTGACTGGCTCCAAATAAAGTATGAATAATAAAGAATTAGTTCCTAATTAACTTAATTATCTTTGAACACGGTTGCTTTAATTTTAGTCAAACTAATAAATCCAGGTAAAAACTAAAACATCACACTCCTGGTTATAAAAAAAGCTAAAGATAAACATTAATGTTCGTAACTTTATAAAGGTTTTGTTACCAATTCTGCAAATAATCACCCAAGACACTTGCATTGTATCCTAAAGCACAAATTACTGCATTATTAGACGTTTTAAGGTATTTTAATCAAACAGAAATGGTTAACTATGAAATCGGAACTATGAAGTACACTAATGTTTCCGTAAACAAATTTACAGAAAAAGTCTAAGAATAATATAGTGTTGCCATAAAATCATTAAAATCCATTGCAACGTTTAAATGTTAAATTTGCTTCTGAGTGTGAAGTATTTGCTTGTTATTTCTTCTTCTGCTGCCATTTAGGGCAGCATCTCTGGTGAGTGTGACAGATGGAAACTTCACCGCAGTACATCCAAATGTGCTGCTAAATTAAGTCAAACAACTTTATTGAATTACCCAAATCAATCAATAGTAGATTCATCTTCTTCTTCTCTTCCAGCATTTCCCTTCAGGTGTCGCCACAGCCCATCATCTGTCTCCATTTAGTCCTCTTTCACCCATAAATCTCCTGTTTGTTCCCCTCAAAAACCTTCTACTGATATAATCTCTCCTCTCAACATCTCAGTCTGGCCTCTCTGATTTTATCTCCCATCCCTTTGCCATGAGTTGTCCATCATTCCTGATCCTGCCCATCCTCGTCTTTCCCAAAGAAAACCTCAACATCTCAAGCTTTGCAGCCTCCATCCTGCTTCCAGCTCTAAACCAATCATCACTGGTCTTTGGACTGTTTTCTACACCTTTCATCACACTTGACACTTTCTCCATCCATCCCAACGTTTGCACTCACGTCTTCCAGACTCTGTTTTACTCTGGACCTTGTGCCCGTCTCATTTACACACATGCCTTCTGTCTTGTAGCCACGGTTCATATCTCAGTATCATCTGCAAACATCATAATCCATCCCATCAGCCCCTCTATCACTAAAGGAAACAATCCCTGAAGCAGTCCCAGCTCTTTCACTCCTACAGCACACCTCACCGCTGTCTCACAGCTCTCATTCTCTGTCCCACCCCAGACCTCCTTGGCATCTTTTGTATTTTTTCTATAAATCTACAAAAACACAATGCAAGTCCCTTTGCCTTCTCTGTATTCTGCTTACAATGATCTAAAAGCAATGAACACTACTGTCTATTTTCACCAAAAATATTCTGTACAGCATTTCAAATACATACAAATGAATAAAACATGTACCTGTTATAAAGTAATTTACTATTTATCTTTGACCAGTTTAAATAAAGTATTTCAGGTTAAATGAATGAAACCTAGTGGAAGCAGAACAACATGGGAGCATAATAATCTCTTCAATGAGAGAAACCTGAGTTCCTTTCCTGGATAACTGATACACCAATACATCCTAACATGCTCTTATCAGCATATCTTAATATTTTATGTAGGTAGTACTTTCATAAAGAGCTGGTTGTACAGAACCAATCCTGGTGAAGTGGGTCGCTGCTGCTACTGTTTCATGTATGGAGTAAAATTTTCAGAGGCCACTCAGCGAAGTGGAATCCCCTAAATGGAAATTAAAACATATTTCTGATGTTATTTTTGTCTTCTGCTGTGAATTTGTTTAAGTCTCGTCTTGAATGTAACGCTCCTTCATTTTTACCTCGATGGCAGTGTTGTTGCATGAACTCATGACCCCGTTGTGACGTCACTACGCAGTGTGTTCAACCATCACTGTTCATTCAGGTTCCTGATGGAGGAATAATGTGAATCTGTTGTTCTTATGTTGCAGCTAATGAGGATGAGTTTCCTAAGAAGCCGTTGGGGCAGCTTCCTCCAGAGGTTGCAGAGCCGCAGATTAATCACGTGGGCAACGGTCAGAGCCACACAGAGCCAGCCGAGCCTCCGAGAGACTCCAGTCCGGTACCGGGACGCCAGCAGGACAGTCGGCCCCCGAGCCGGGCACGCAGGGACTCACTGGAGAAACCGTCCCGCCATCACAGGACGGAGAAATGGGATGCCCACCCCAGGAGATCCAACGAGCTTCTGGACGAGCAACTAAAGCAGTCCGCCTCCACCACACCAGAGAGAGGAACCACTCCGTCATCAGCTCCCACCCCAACGCCCAGCCGCAGTCCTCAGAACCACGCCACCGCCAACCACAACTCCAACGCAGCCTCCAGTTCCCGTCAAATCATTGGCCCCCGCTGGGTCAAACCCTCCGAGACGAAGCTGGAAGCGGCCAAAGCCGCCGCAGCGCGAGAGACGCAGCAGAGCCGAGGGGCATCACCGGCTCCATCCAGCCCCAACGACGGCATTTATGCTCAACGACGACCCCGACCCAAAGTGTTCATCCCTGGCTCTGATCGGGGCTCCAATGCCTCCCAGTATGACAACGTACCAGGACTGTCAGAGCAGGATTTTGAGATTCTGGAGCTTGAGAAGCCTCCATCCAGAATGAGGGCCCCTCATAATGAGACTCCCTTTACCGTACCAACACCACACCAGGCCAGCAACGTCGTCTCGGCCTCAACAGGCCCCAGGATGACCAAGCATCACCACCCCTCTCAGTTTCCACACAACAGTCCCCCAGGGTTACCTGCCGGCTACTCTGGGGCTCGGAGTCTGTACAACACCCCACTTCAACAGCCCTCTCCAGGAAGAACTACAACCGAAGTTCCCATCCTCCACCCAGGCTACAGTGTGAGCCTGGACCACCGAGGGGAGGACAAACTTTACAGAGACCCCAGATTTAATTCCCCCTCCAGCACGTCGTATAGGGAACTAGTGTACGCCACCACCCAGCGGCGGCCCAGCAACCTTTCTCCTGAGAAGTCGCTACAAAATAACTCGTTCGCCACCTACCGCAGGCAGCCAGAGTCCACCCGAAACCTTCAGAGCAGCTCCACTCCAATCTACCTGCAGCAACTAACGTCAACCACACAAATGCAAACTTCCCTGGACTACAGATTCGAGGGAAATCCCCACTTCATGCCAGGAGGCAGGCCTCAGCCAATCGTAGATGGCTTCCAGTGGGAGCCAGACGATGAGCGCCCTCCTCAGTCCCCCGGTGGAATGCAACGTTCGCCCAGCTTCCAGCAAGCCCAAATGTCTCCAGTTCATGAGTTCACCTTCCCCCCCAACCCAGACGTTCTCCCTCACTACAGAACACAGTTCCAGGAGCAGCGGCAACAGCACCCCCAGCTGTTTGGTGGACCACACTACAGGCACGCATCAGAGGCTTTTGCCATGCAGGAGTCGATGCTGCTGTGATGTTAGGATAAAAAAAGAGGTGTAGTCACGGACACTGTGGTTAAGACGAGCAGAACTCGGTTCTGTTCCTGCTCTGTTGTTCTTTACATGTGAACAAAACGCTGGAAGACACACCAGCCTCTGACATTTCTACTGATCGCTTTAAAAAACTGAAGATTTTATTTTATTTTTGGATGTAAATCATGAACAGAGGTTACAATATAAATATATACATATATATCTTTTAGAGTCTGATGATGTACAGTGGATTTTTGTGTTAATCTTGAGAGTAAAACTGATTTTTTTTTAAATCTCTTACATCCAGGTATTTAAATCTGAGATTAATTCCCTCTGTTTGCTTCAGGATGATTTTTATTAAGGACCAGGGAGCAGAACTGATTGAGTTCATTTCAATCATGGTGCAAACAGCAGGTTATGTTTGGTTTTTAGTGAGTCTTTGTTACAGTTCAGTAGTAATTTTCAATCATAATTAATGTTTAACGCATTTCTCTAATTAAAAAACCAGTTGATTGTTTTTACACTTCAACCATAAATACTAAATTACATTAGGGCTATATAATAATATATAATTGAGTGACTAAACTGTTAGCATTAGGCACGCATTTTGGTTGCTCTAACAGCTACAGCGTCTGGATCAGGATGGAAACTTGTTTCAGATTAATTTCCAACCTTATGTTTTGTTCATGCCTGCTACCTTTTGACTACTGGACCGTGATCTAGAACACACTACATGTACCATGAACGTCATGCATTTCAACTATGAACTGACCACATTCCATTTTTTATTGTTCATTCTCTGGTGTAGATGCTTTTAAACAGCATTAAGCTGATTCTCGTTGCAATTTCTAAGTTATATTTGCATTTTGTGAAACAGTTAAACAGCAGTCTCTTCTCACACTTTGTTTAATAAAAGCAGGTGGTGAAATTGACTCTTTGAATGCGTTTGTGCTTTAAATCATACTTAAACTCTGTAGTTTATTCCTTAAAGAAAACCTGATTATTTGGGATTATTTGATTATTGTTTTAATGCCAGCTACTTTCTTAAATACATAATACAAAATATGGAAATATTCTTCACAAAAGATTGATTCAGTAATTTACAACCTTTTAAAACAATATATAATAGCCTGGATTAGGCATGTGGAAACATTTACATGCCCTACAATACAGAAAACCCAATAATAATTACATTTATTGAGCCTCAGTTATAAAATCTTTTAAAGTATTGTTAAAAACTTCTGAACAGTAACAAGTTTGACCCAAGTCAGCCAGTTCAAAGGCAACGCTAAATACTGAAAAGTATGTAAACTTCTGATCTTAAAGGCATTAATAACTAAATCTCTAACAGATTATTTTACTCATTATTGGGGCATTTACCAATAATGTAGAAAGTAGAAATATTTTTGTGATTCTGATCTGAAACAATACAATTTTGATCTGATTTAACTTCAGACGGGAAAGAAAACTTGTAAACTTCAGCCAAAACGTTCTGTCATAATATTCCAACAGTTTAATGTGAATTTAATCAGCTTGTTATATTAGCGTTACTCAATAATGATGAGAAGGCTAAAAAAACAAACTATAAAATTCAACAATATGGAGCGGAAAACTATTTCTACATTTACTAAGTGTTTAAGTCATAAATATATTTCTGCTTAAAGAGTTAGTTTCGCTTTAGAAATGAAGTTGTGTAAATATGTAACAGGTGAGATTTCTCTTACCTGTAGTAGAAAAATGTCTCATCACCGTCAGCTGCTTGGAAAGTTCAACAAATCCTCACAAAGGCTTGAAGTCAGTTGGAAGTAGGTCACAAAAGTCGGCCTCCAGCTGATTGTGAGTCTTTCAGGAACATTTTCAAACACTGAAACCAATAAAACAAAAGAAAACACCATCAACTGATGTGAAATCACAAACTTTCAGATTCGTACAACTAACAGCATCATAACTTAATATGAAAATATTGGCGGAATTCAGTTGTTCAATGTTAATATCTGCTTACATAGCGATGTGTCCCACTGATGCCAACATTTTTATTCCAATTCCTTTTTAAAATCACTAAAACCAGTTTCATTAAAACCTGAGTGGATTTTAGCTTGCGCCACTCAAAGAACTTCTTTAATATCCAACAAGCTTAATATTCAAGTTTTAAGAGTTTTAGGTCAGCTAGAGTTTTAACTAGTCCGATCTCAAGGTTGTCTAGAGATGCTAACTTTAGCGGAATAGCCATTTGGCCGAACCAGATGCTAACCTTAGCCTTGACAAAAACAAAACACCACTTCATCACTGCTAGCTTCATAACAACCAATAACAGCAAGATAAACGCGTTCTAAACCAAACCTGCTAAACAGTCAAAAGTTAAGAACAACTGACAACCAAAGCATATCTTAGATGTAAACGAATAAACAAAGCTAGCATGGATGCTAACGGTGGAACATCCGTTAGCTTAACTTCGACATTTTAATCTATAAACTGTAAACCTTTACATGTTAAAAGGTTAACGTAACACTTACCAGCTTTTAACAAGACTCTGAACTTGTTATATTTTTCATTCTGCAAGTGAAGTTTTTCTTTGGCTGATAACTTTTTTGTTTGGTACAGGTGTAGTAAGAATCAAGATGGCAACCGGAAGTGACATAAGCTTCCTCTACATGTATTGTTTTTTCTTTCTCGGTATTTTTTTTACATACTTTTAATTTATATAACTATACAATTAACACATTTTGTTTCTATTTACTTATTCATTAATTAAATGTATCATAATTTATTTATTTACAGAAAGATAATTATTTTCAGGTTCTTGGACTTTCACTTGGTAACATTGACTTAATATTGTTAAATGTTTACTTCACCCCTCCATTTTAATTTTTTTTTAATTAAGTTCTTGCAAGAAATTGAAATGATCAAAAATGCACAAATCACAATCCATATATTTAATAACGACAGTAGGAAAATGTCGTTGCTAAAAAAAAATTTATTCTGAATTACAGTATAATTTACAATACTTACAGGAACAGCTGCATAAAATTGCACAGACACACCAGAAACAAATATTACAATTATAAATTAAATATATTAAAGCATAAGCATACTACAGTTATGTCATATAAAGTATTGTTCTGATTATGCCACTGATTAGTGTCACAACATTCAGCAGCCCTCAGGCTTTTGTGATTTTTGCAATCAGAAAACTACTGCTACCAAACTTTTACTGATTATTCTGCTGTTAAACATTACGGAAGTTTTTAATTTATTTTCATCATGAATCAAACTTTGATAGTACAGAAAACCGTCAAATCAAGATAAACTATGATTTGTCTTTCAAGTAGCAACATGAATGTAAAACTTCTACAAAAGCATCAATAGTGGGTTGTTTCTGCAGCTCTTAAGGCACAAAATGGTTCTGAAGTTCAGTCTGGGCAAAACAGATGTAATGTTTGGGTGAAATTAAAAAAATATTTAAACTTAGCTCTTTATCATGCTGCAAATTGCTCCAATAGGTAATTTCAATTAGTGACCAAAGATCACTCTATACTAATAAAGATGTTTACTAAGACATAACCTCTCCCAGAGTGGGTCAGTCATGAACTTTCTCAGGTTTATGGCTCCACACAGGTTTGCGTTTCTCTAAGAAGGCCTGGATCCCCTCCTGTCCATCTCTCAGAGCCAGGTTGTCCACCATCACCTTGGAGGCAGTGGCATATGCTGCGTCTCTGCCTTGAGCCATTTGTCTATAAAAGAACCAGAAACACAAGAAATAAATGCAATCTTTTGTGTCAGGTATTCACTGCAAACTATTAATAATAGTGTACCTTTGGAATGTGGCCTTGCCAAGAGCTACAACAGGTCGACTGGACTGACACACTCGCTGGGCGATGGCTAATGTCTCCTCCTCCAACCGCTCCTCTGGCACCACCTTGCTAATCAGGCCATGCAACAGGGCATCATGGGCTGAGATAGGAGACCCTGTCAGCAGCATCTCCATGGCAACCTGCTTACAAAAACAAAGTGATAAGAGTTCGATAGAGGACTTTAATGACTGTGGGTGATTTTCTGTTGACCAACAAAATAGCAGAAAGAAAGGTGCTCTAGGTTCTCACCATTACTATACCAAGTAAATATTTTAAGCAGCACAAATAATTTAAAATATGACATTTTAAATTATTTCCCCAATACTACTTTGATTCTTGAGTTATAAATGCATAACATTCATTGTGAATAAACAGCCACCAGGTGGCGCATGTATCAGGTGAAAAAAATTTGTCATCAGCTACACCAGGAAAAATGTTGCCAGGTCCAGTAAGAACTTCTGGGATAAATCCTAAACCTGCTGAATACCTCAAAAGTGAAACAAAACCACTTTTATCTCAGCAGAATCCCTTCAGTTCGTACCGTAATAAAAGTTTTGAAAAGTGTCGGTACCTTTCTTGGCACCGCTCTGCCCACAGCCACCGCCGGCGTCGAGCAGAACAGACCCACGTTGACGCCTGGAGTGGCAAAGGTGGATTTCTCAGTCGCAACTGCAATGTCACAACTGGCAACCAGCTGGCAACCGGCTGCCGTGGCAACGCCGTTCACCATGGCGATCACTGGAATAGGGAGGTCTTGTATCAGAGTCATCACCTAAAACACAAAAATTACTAACAGCTGAGGTTATGAACACCTGAAGCCTTGTTCCATGCCTATACTAAACTCCAATCCAACAGGTATTTTATGTCAGAAATGTTTAAAATAAGAGAAATATTGACATTTTCAGTGCTTGCTTATCTGATGTAAGGATTTATTTCCCAATTGGAACATGTTTTAACTCTTCAGCTGGAGTTTCAGTCCCATCCCAGACACAAACTGACCTCTGAGCAGGTTTGAAACACCTTGGTGTGGTATTCTCGGCCCTGCGTGGACGTCAGCTCCTTCAGGTCGTGTCCCGACGAGAACACCGGACCTTTGGCTGAAACAAGCAGTGCAAACGTAGGACCAACTGCTTCCTGTCTCTAATATGAACGAGTAATTAAAAACAGACCTGATATGATGATGACTCTGAGATCTTCGCCATCAACGTCAGGCAGGATGTTTTCTCGGAGGGTTTCCAGCATGGACAAGGACAGAGCGTTCCTCTTCTTAGGGTTGTTTAAAATGATCCTCCTGGTAGAAATGTAGCTTTTTAACACATTAGAAAATATTTTAAAGAACATTTGTCACAATAATATTCTCTTAAACTGATACTTTTTTATTGTTCTCATACCACCATGTGTGTACCGTACATTTAGTCAACTTTAATTTACTTTATTTTATAAATAATTGACAATTGTTTCTGGACATTGTTCACTATTTGAAATGTTTCTTCCTGAGGTTCTTAATTTATTACTGTATTTTAGTCTTATAATTAAGTTTTTTATTACTTTGTAATTACAATTAGTTCAGCGACAGTTTGTGTTATGTTTAGTTTGTTTATATCCAGAAAATGTTATAGTTACAAATAAATCTTTAAAAATAATAAACAGTCGGCTCTCTGCCTTCCTTTTTTATCGACTGTCAGCAGCAGCCGTTGGATCAACGATCAGTTCACACTACCCAACCGGGTTCAGAGTCATGTTTGCTTAACTGACTGAAGTCGGGTTGATTCTCCTCTCACACAACTGATGCAAACTTTCCCAGGCTGGGAATCGGGGTAAAATCGGGTCAAACTTGTCATGTCCAAGACAAAGTCCAATTCGGATTGGACTTTATTGAGATAAATATGCATTCTTATGCATATAATTGGGTCTATTTTCCTTGTAGAAACTAAACAAAGTAAATTTAATTTAAATGTGTTTAATCGGGAATGAGGTACAGAGGAATGCAGGTAGACGGCAGCAGATTTCTTTCAGAGGTTGTCATGGTGATAAACTACTCTGCAGCCACTTCAGCGTAATATTCTATTTTTACTGTTTATTCCTACTCATTGCAGATACCATTATGTATTGAAATATTTCAACATGTTTTTAGTTTTAAATACAAATTAAAATTTTACATTGCTACATTAAGATTGTCTGAATCCAAGACATTTATATTGATGCAACCCTGACAATTAAAACTAAAACGGGAATTTATTATTCCAATTTTTGTAATTTTGTATAAACTCAAAAAAAAAAAGTAATTTATGTAATTTAGTTTTCTTGAGGATATTGAGGTTTTTCTAATGCATAATAAATTTCGAACCTGGAAATCAATGTTACTTCTACTGAAGTAAGAGTAAGCTGTTTACACCAATAATAAAGCTAAATGTCTTGATTTACCACAACAAGGCGATAATGACCGCGTAATATTTCAGCCGAATTTCCACTGAGACCCATTAAGATGTTCTGGTTCAGTTTGTGGACCACAGAAAGCATCTCTCTTTACTGAATCCTCAGTTTCTCCTTAAATGGTCTGTTTCTACATGAGGGTTCGGGTTGGTGAAGCGACGTGTTTTTAATGGCAGCACCTGATTCCGTGCTTCTGTTCCCTCAGAGTCAGCGGTTCCGGTTCCGACTGGGAGTAACACCGAGAAGCGGACAGCAGCGGTATCCTCCTGCTGAACTGAAACACAGAAACGCCTCCACACAACAAACTGCGAGCCATTTTACAACCTTCTTTCCACTACTTCCGGCTTATGACGTCAGGAATGACATGCGCTGTCCGTGGTCAAACAAACCTGGTCTGCGCATGTACAGAAACCAGAAATTGACAGAAGAAAACATAAAAACAGGAGAACAAATGATTTTTCTGCTAAAATATTTATTGTAGTCATAAATTAATCAGCTGCTCTCTCTATTGTGCTTGATTTCATTTCATATTTAAAACAATAAAAAACATAAAATTCCTTGCAAACATTTCTCATGATTTTCAACATAATCAGTTTTTTCCCTTGTCCTGACTGATTTAAAAAATAATAGTAAAACCCACATATTCCTCCAAACTATTAAATTTGATTTCACAGATAATTCCAAGTTATAGCACATTTTTGTTACAATTAGTTTGTTTTGCTGTCTTCATTTTTACAGCTGGCCAAAGTCACTTCTCCAAGTAGAATCACAGAATTTTTAACACTGACCAATTAGAAACACCTTCATAAAAGAATTAAAAATGAAAGAAGTAAAAACTATTACAATCCCTGGACATTCCTTCATAATAAAGTAAAAATCATAAGAGTTACTCTGAGAGCATGAGCTATTAAACTTTTCATTAATAACGTACATTCATTGTCTATATTCACCTTTCTTTGCTCAGAATGTTTCACCATTTAGTGAGGAAACATTATCTGACAGCTAAAAAACAAGACACTGTTGCAGAAAGTGCAGGAAAGCAGAGTTTCTAAAGATGCTCTTCCACTGCAGCAGTGATTTTCTGCGGTGCGATCTTTATTGTGACCCCGCTCCAGGTGCTGATGTATGGAAACAACCTGTCGGTGAAAGTGTGTGTGAAGGTGTGTATGTGCGTTCCAGTTTCTGCATCTGAAAACGACAGCCGTCCTCCATCATAGTCCAGGAAAAGCCGGATCCTTCTTGGGTTTCCCTTCATAGAGACGTCAGATCCCGGATCTGTTGGGGAAAGTGTTTTGTATTCTCCTTTGCAGAACATGAGCCTCCACAGTCCGGACCAGATGACGCCTTTCCTCACATCCGACCCCGCTAGCACACCCAGAACGTAGGCATCGTTTTCTCCTACCTCTACCTCCCAGCTGTGACATCCTGAGGTGAAACTCTTCGAGCCAACGACAGAAATGAAGTGGTTGATCCTCTCTGGATTGTCAGGAAGTTCCTGTTTTCCCGTGCCCTGAGTCAGACTGGTCAGATCGTCGGACAGAGTGAGGTCTGGATGGGCTGTGTTTGGATCCAGGACAACAGGAGTGAAGGAGATCATGTCCTTCATCTTGCTCCAGACGTTGAAGCTCAGGTTTCCCAGATATCTGGCCTCATCGATCAGCGCTCCTGAGATCAGCTCCGGATCATCAGGAACCGGCTGCTGCTGGATTCTCTCCAGCGTTTCTTTGTAATTCAGCAGAAACTGAACATTTTTTGCTCTCAGTTCATGCTCTGTGGTTTTAATTATTCCTGACAGATCTGAGATTTCTTTGCTCAGCGCTCTGATCTTCTCCGCCATCATGTGACTCTTCTGCTCCTCTTCCTCCCACAGTGCATTCAGCCTGGCCTCCTCCTCTTCCTCCAGAAACTGGTGAAGCCTCTTAAACTGCTCTTTGATCTTCCTCTCTGTAGCTTCAGCCTGAGTTTTGATGTGACCTGCAGTTTGATCACAGTTTCCCTTCACTTCATGGATGAGCCTCATCCTCTTTCTTAAGGGCTTCAGGGAATCCTGCAGGGTTTTCTTGGCCTGCTGTCCGGCCTCTTCGGCGAGCTGGAGCTTGTGCTCGCTGTGCGTCTCTGACTCCCTGCAGACGCGGCACAGCAGCTGCTGCTCATCCACACAGAACAAGCTGAGTGTTTCTGCATGTAGACTGCAGAGCGGCTCAGAGCCTGAAGCTCTCACCTCGTCACACGCCATCTTCAGAGCAAAGTCAGGTGGAGGTTGTGTCTTTGATGACCTTCTCTTACAGACTGGACACGCAGTGGTTTCTCTCTCTTCCCAGTTTGTCTTTAAACAGGAGACACAGAAGCTGTGCTCACATGTCAGAGTTACTGGAATCTCAAAAGTGTTCTGGCAAATTGGGCACAGAAGCTCTTCCCTTTGGTGTGAAGCCATGACTCTAGACGTTCCTCTGAACTACGCAGACAGTTTCACTTTTGAATAAATCTTCTAGTTCTTGTTTTCCAGCCGATCCGTTTTGTTACCACCTGCAGCATCCCTGGTGTTCCTTGAAGCATTTCATCATCCTTCAAGAGAAACTCTTGAATTTGATCTCAAAGTCGAGGTTTTTGTCTTCTGTTGGTTTATTCCAACGTCTCTGATAAGGAAATCAGCAGTTTTACTTCCTGACTCACCTGAATGCAGGTCAGGGAGGAGCTTTTTAAAAAAAGCAGGAAATGCCAGCCCCGCCTCCTGGCTCTGATTGGTTGTTTTGCATTTCTTCAGCCGGCAGTAGCAGCTCTGGGAGGAAGTGGAGATCGATCTTTTTACAGATTATCTGTCTCATGTTAAACTGACATGGTGACAGTTTTAACCCATTAAACATTTTATTTATCAAGATATTTTTGTTTACTTAATTTGTGCTTCTGGTTATAAATTCAGATTCTATCAGCTGTTTAAGTTCAATATGAAAATCATTTTCATTTTCAGAAACTTCTGCTCAAATTTTGACAAAACGTTACAATAGAAACGATATTCATAACAAGTTGGTGCATTTATTGTCAAACACAAAAACACAGAACATTAGTGATTGGCTCATAATAATTACTGTTAAAGGATGAGAAAGAACCTGCATGTCTGCACATCCAGGAAGCAGAAACACTTTGAACAAGTCAGAGAAATGAAATATGAGATATGAGATATAGAATGACGCCGTTTGAGCCTAAACTAGCAGTTATTTCTACTTGGATTAGCATTTTGATGAGCATTGTTGTGCAAATTAATATTTTCTGAACATAAAGTGCTGCTTGATATTATTTACGTGGTTTTGTTCTGAGAAAACATCCGGTAGCACTTTATGAGAAGGAGTGAAGAATACTGACATAAAGCATCAGAAACATGAAGGAGTCTTTATGAATGTTGATAACTGTTGTCATAAAGCATCCAGTTGGTGAATAATGAAACTTTTAAAGTTTCAAAGTTGCACTAAAACCTGCATTAAAAGTGTCATTATTTACCAAACGATACTACAGTTATAAACATTCATCAAGACTCTTTCATGTTCATAACAGCTGTTATGTCAGTCTGATACACAGCCCTTCTAACAGTGCTACCAAACATCCCATACAGGTGTGTGTGTGTGTGTGTGTGTGCGTGGGTGTGTGTGTGTGTGTGTGTGTGTGTCAGTGCAATCACCTGCTAATGAAGATAATAACAGTAATAACAACAACAACAGACGCACTGAGACACGAGTCGCGTTGAGGCGGGGAGCAGGAGCAGGAGGAGTCCCGTCAGAGAAACAGTCCTGGTCCCGGCCAGGAGGAACAGCGCACCCTGCAGGAGGAAGGCCTCATGTCAGGTGACGGCGTTCAGGCTCTGGCCGCCCTCCGCCGGGGTGAAGAACTGCACTTTGGGCGGAACCAGCCCGGAGTTGTTCCTGCGCAGGCTGCCGCCGCCGCCGCCGCCTTTCCGCATGGAGTTGTTGCGCCTCATGGAGTTCCGCTTCCTGAGGGAGTTCTGGTGCGACAGCTCGCTCTTCTGCAGCGTCTGGATCAGGATGTACGGCTTCTCGTCCAGCTCCCGGGCGCTGCAGCTGGGCGTGCTCACCTTCAACAACAGCAGCTGCTTTACTTATGCTAATTAATGTAGTAATTATTGAATAGTGACTAAAAACTTTCTAAAAGTTTATATTTCTTACATATTTAGTAGATTTTCTGTGCCAGACGTTCAAGTTTGACCTAAAGCACTCACTTTAACCGTATTGCCGAACTTGGAGTAGTCCACGGAGTACACGCCCTCCTCCTCCGTAACGATGGGAACGAAGCGGTGGCCCCACTGGATCTCCTCAGAGACGTAGGAGGTCCGGGCCTGGGTGGTGATGCCCGTCGTCTCCACGACTCCCTCCAGGATGACGATCACCTCCAGGTCGCTGCACTGCAGCTCCATGGCCGACAGGTCGTACAGCGGGCTGAGCAGACACAACATTTACAGGAAACACAAGAAAAAATCCAGTTTTATATCAAACATGAGAGGAAATCTGCAATACCGTCCTAAATTAGTAATCAATCAGAGGCGGCTAAGTGAGAGTAAAACGACTTCAACATATTGTTACTGGAAATTACTCGAGTAAAAAGTCTTTGATAAAAGTTACTCAAGTACTGAGTAACTGATCAATTTATCAATCATTTAATATTTAAAAGTTACATCATCAGATGGACCAAAATATAAAGTCAAGTGGAAATGTTGGTATTTTAAGTGTGAAAATGACAATTTATGTAATTAACAAAATAATAATAATAATAATAATAATCAGGCCAAATAATTTTTTCCAAATTAGTTTCTTTCAATAAAAAAAGTGAAACTTTACCAGAAACTGCAGGTGTCTGGTGAATGTTTGGTTAAAACATGTTTGTTTTTCATTCAGTGGATAGAAAATCCAGAAATTTTACTGAAGTAAGATTACAGATACTTCATAATAAAATAAAAAATAAAAAGTACAGCATAGTAAAAATACACCTAAATGTAAATTTTTTCTTACAGTTATGTAAGTAAATATGACTCTGTATTTTATTGATTTCAAATAGTTCAAATATTTTTTGTTTCTCGTTTCAGAAAGTGAAACTAAACATTAATTGGATTTATTAGAGATTATTAAAATATTCTAAGCCTTAATTTTTGTTCAATTACAGAAAATGAAAATCTAACATCAGGATTTCTGCAGGTTTCACCAACTCAAATTTAAGACTTTTTAAAGACTATTAAGAATGAAATTTAAGACCTGTATTTCCTAAGTTTCCTCATAAACAACAACAAAATTTAACACTCATAAGTTAGCCTTAATGTATTTAAGGCTAACTTACTGTTTTTACTTAATTTAAGACATTTTAGGGACTTAATTTTAGATATATTAATTTATTCAATTCAAGACTATCTTGTTAAATTTTACCTGTGTACACATAATTCTTTACGATATTCTGATATTTTGAGAAGGAAGAAAAAGTCGCCGCAGCTAAACTCAAGTTTAAAGAGGAACTGGGAAATGGAGACGTAAAGTTTTGCGTTGAACCTGTTTTTGTCGATGACGTGGCAGATGATGAGCGGCGCCAGGAGGAACAGGCTGTTGCTGGCGACGGCGCTCTCAGTCTGAACGTCGATCTGATGGATGGGGATTATCTCGCCCTCTGGAGTCGTCGTCTTCCTCACCACCTGCAGGCCAAACCATTTCAACCAATCCTAAAACATTCCCTTCCTTCTGTGCAGTTAAAAGTATATCACAAACACAACAGATTAAAAATAACAGAGCTTGGAAAATATGTTGGATATATGCAACATCAACCTTTAGCTGTCAAATGTTGGTGAAAATGAAAACAAACTTTATCCATTTCTTTGCTCAAATGCTAAAAGTTCATTTTGTTTTTGTGCTCTGGATAAAAATAATCTAAACCCACCTAAAAGAATCCATTACTAAATGAATAAATTACTCATTCAAATTACACTACAGTACATAAATATTATTAGCATCACGCCGCTAAGCTACCAACCCGTAACGCTACGCTAGGCTAGTTAGCCGTTAGCATGCTGCCCTGTTAAATGGGTTCTGTTTCCATTTTTGTTTCAACAGAGGAAACATGTTTCTAATTAAACAAACTAGGTCTGTGAATTGTTTTGTTACCAAATGATAGTTTTATTATGCAAAGAAAAAAATGTAGGCAGGGAGAATATATTTAGCTAATGCTAAAAAACTAGCAAAACTAAAGTTTTTACATGTGCTTTTCTAACAAATAAGTTTTAAACTGAGCTAAATGTTAAAATCCGATATTTTTATATTATTCATATATAAATATAATTGCAATGTTTTGTTTCTCTTTATTTATTCAGTTTTTAATATTAAAGGACAAACAGAAAATTGTCCTTGTTATGTGGTTTCTAACTTCCATTTACTATCTAGATCCAAACACCTACAAGTATCAAAATACATAATTAGTAATCAAATGTGAATTTTATTTGATGTAAAAGACGGCCAGATTTTCTATATGATGCTCTTTGTGTATCTCTGTTGTCCATTTTATATTTCCAATAACAAAAAAGAAAATAATAAAAGTATTTAATTATTAAGATTTGGCTAAATTATTTTTTTCAATTCCAATATTCTTCACTTTAGTGTTGAATGAATATAAATATGTTTTTAATGTTAGTTTGTTCTAAGAAAAAGAGCTACAATATTGTTACTAGGTACAAAATACTGTCAACCAGTTTAATCCTCAGAGATTAAAGGAGATAATCTAAATTAACAACCTGTAATCTGACGGTTGCTCCGATAATCATGCTCTTCCTCAGATCTCCAATGCGAATCATGAAGCACAGACGGTTGTTCCTCACGGCGATAACGGCGTGACGGCTAAAGATCAACGTCTCCGCTCGGCGGTTCGACTGAGCCGTCTTCATAAAGATGCAGCCTGAGAACGGAGAAACGCCCAGTAATGTCCAACTCTTCTAGTCTGATTGGTAGGTCGTCTCTGCATCAGCAAATTAATGTTTCTACCCAGCATGACGGCGTTGATGATGAGTCCCACTATGTTCTGCAAGATGAGGACAGTAATGGCCGCCAGGCAGTGCTCTGTTATCATCCGACCTCCAAAGCCGATGGTCACCTGAACCTCGATGGAGAACAGGAAGGCTGAGATAAACGACCTGGGAAAAGAGAAAACACTGAGAAACTCAGACTTTTTAAACCAAAAATCCCAGTAACACAAACTTATCTGATTATTATTTTAATAAGACTGTTTTACACAGAAAGATTTTTTTTTTTTATCGTTGGTGCTGTTAAATGTGTGCTTTGTATTTTTCTGCATCATTTACCAATTCCTTTGATAAAACAAAGGAATTGTTTTACCAAAGTAGGTAGAAATGACCTAAATCTCATGGTTCTACGCCGTGAAGTTGTGTTAGAATACTGCATAAACAGCAAATTATCATCTAAAGTTGGAGTATTTTGGGTTGGAGTTTCCATTTTAGATGTTTCAGTTCAATTTAAGAGATCCTGCATTCTCTTAAACCAGTGGGGAAGTTGGATGTCAGAAGCTGGCTCCCGAGATGTTACATCTCTCTGGTAGGGAAGGATCCTGAGCTGGTGAGCGAAGTCAAAAGGTTCCAGCTAGATACTATTGGACTCACCTCAACGGGTCTGGAACCAATCTCCTGGCGAGGGGTTGGACACTCTGCTGCTCTGGAGTTCATCACTCATCGGTTCCTACCTTGACAGCCATATATTGGAGTTTATCCAAACAGTAGTTCAGATTACTCATCCTTTGTGGAGTCCTTGGAAGGGCTCCTGGTGAGCACTCCTGCCAGGGACTCCCTTTAGTTGCCGGGGGACTTCAACGCTCACATCAGGATTGACAGTGAGACCTGGAGGGGCATGATTGGAAGAAATGGCTTCCTGGATCTGAATCAACCAGTGTTTTGTTATTGGACTTCAGCACTCATCATGGATTGCCTGTAGTGAACACCATGTTCAAGCATAAGAGTGTCCATATGTGCTGCAACTGAATGACCGACTTTGTTGAGGTTTCATTTGATCTTCGACTGCATTTCATCTTGGACACTCAGGTGAAGAGAGGGGACAAAATTGTCAACCGATCCCTACCTGGTGGTGGAGGATGCTGGTCAGTCCCAACCTCTGCTGCTGAAGCCAGTGAGGTGGTTGAAAAGCTTCTCAGTGGTAGGGTGGATTCACACAGAGGTCCTAAAGGTTCTGGATGTTGTAGGGTTGTGTTGGTTGACATGTCTCTGCAATGTCAACCAGTTCCCCTGGATTGGCAGACCTCTTAGTTGGTTCCTCAATTTAAAAATGGGGACTACAGAGTGTGTTTCCACTACAGGAGAATCACACTCTTAAGCCTCCCTGGTCAAGTCTGGTCAGGGGTTCTGGACAGGAAGGTCCACTCGATAGAACCTCGGATTCAGGAAGAGTGGTGTGGTTTTCATCCCACAGGGTCTTGGAGGGTGTGTAGGAGTTTCCCCAATCAGTTTACGTGTTTTGTGGACTTGGAGAAAGTGTTGGACCGTGTTTCTCAGGAAGTCCTAGGATACTCCAGGTCATTTGATACGGGCTGTTAGGTCAGATCATGATCTATAGTTTTTCCTGGAGTGTGAAATGATAGGGATGAAGCTCAGCACCTGAAAGTCCTAGACCACGGTCTGTAGCTGGAAGAGGGCAGAGAGCCTTCTTCAGGTCGTAGAAGATCCAAAGAGTTTAAGTATCTTGGAGTCTTGTTCACAAACGAAGAAAAGATGGAGTTGGAGATTGTAGGACAATGGTGATGATGGTGGGAGGAGTTTTCACCAAATCGGTGGGTTGCCAGTTTGATCCCCCTCTGTCAGAAAATAATACTGTACAAGTAGAGACTACTACCATCAATAGGCAGATTGGTGCACCCATCGGCTTTCCTATCCTCATCTGGGACAATTACATCAGAGTGAACAAATTTAGCAAGACCTGAAAACAGAACCCTGTGGGACACCAGTTTACAGACAAGTAGAAACATGGCAAGATCTGGTTAAAATAAACCACCAAAGTTAACTCACAATACCATTATTATTATTATTGGCTGTAATTATTTGTGTCAAAGCCAGGAGTTTGTTAAATAAAACCAGAACCGTTTCTACTTTCTTCTCATTATCATTTTTGAACTGCGTTGTTTGAGAAAATAAAGTTGAACCACAGCTTTTCCCGAATTTTCCAGTGAAAGTTAGTTTGGATTTGGGCCTGAGATTTAGCCAAATACGATTATTTTTTCATTAGCAGCCAAAAGAAACGAACATAGAGTTCAATATCCTCATCACAAAGCAGAGAACATCAAGAGAAGTTAAACAGGTGGAAGAAAATATGCTGAAAAGTAAAAAGATTCTGAAACCTTTTGGGAATAATCTATTTATTTAATCTATTTTAACAGGCTGACTTTTTCCCCTCACTTTCCTCTGCTGCGTATTAAACGGAAAGGGGGAGAAAGAAAAGGGAGGGAGGAAGAGATAACTTACACTAAACCTACTTTCACTGTTCAAGTTTAACTTTTTCACTTTTCTGGCTCTTTGAGAAGTTTCTTACTCGACGTCGGTGACGCAGTGGGTCTCGTTTTTCCGCGCCGGGTCCATGTCTCCGTGCGCAAAGGCCACCAGCCACCAGCTCATCGCGAACAGCAGCCAGCTGCTCACGAAGGTCGTGGTGAAGATGACGAGCGTGAAGCGCCATTTCAGGTCCACCAGCGTGGTGAAGACGTCCTGCAGGAAGCGGCCCTGCTCGCGGATGTTCTTGTGCGCCAAGTTGCACGAGCCGTTCTTGGCGATGAAGCGCGCCTTGTTCACGCGGTCCCGGAACACCGGCTTCCGCGGCAGCCGGGAGGCGAGACCCGGCAGCCCGAACTCCTCCGGGATGATGCTTTTCCTGGCCAACATCTCGCTCCTCTTCCTCAGCCGCCCTGAAGCCCAGATCCACCTCACTCAGTGCGCCTTTACGCGCGGAAACATGCCGAAAATGCGCAAAAGATTAAAACGTCCCGAGTTGGGAGCAGCGCGCCGCCTCTGCTCCGCTCCTCTGAGGGCTGGGACAGTGTCCTCTGTCCTATTGACGTCGTCCAACTTCCAGAGTCCAGACCCGATCAGGACTGGAAGCTGCTGCTGCCTTCAAGGACTCCACCAGCACCGTCGGAAATCATACAAATTGCGCGTAAAAGAGGAAAATTTTGATTATAAAACTATTTAGCTATTTACAGCGTAATAATTTGCATAATTTTGACTAGTTATGGACTTTTAAGAACCGATAAACTAACTAAAACTCATATCAGAAATCAGTTTATTAAGATTTTCTGCTATTCAGTGGCCGATTAAATCCACATTTTCCACATCTTTTTCAACTGAAACATCCAAATTATATTTATTTTTGATGTCATAGCTTTCCTTTATTTCATTTACTATAATCTTCGGAATCGACCAGTTTTCTCTTAATCTGGCCTTGAATGATGATCTGCAGAATTTATTTCCTGCTCTTTCATAAACCATGAACTAAAGGAAATCTCTATTTCCGGCCTATAAACTAATTTCAAATTGAACACAAATCTTATAAACATTAAAAACAGCATAAATAAATCGGAATACATCTAAACAGACCTCAAATAAAGCCATAAATAGAAAATATTGGCATAGAAATAAAACAAAACTGCTTTAAAACACCCGCACTCCTGCTCGTGTTGCGTTTTGCCTCCAATTATTAAGAAAATGAATCAAAAATAAAGCTAAGAAATGAAAGCATGACTCATAATTATGTAACATGATGCCAAAAACGTCAAAACGGGTTTTAACTCTCAGTTCTGTAAGAGCAATTCACAGATTTAACGCCAGAGGGCGCCATTCCGCAGCGTATTCCATATCAGCCTGCTTTCTGAGTTTCCTCCTTCAGGATGGAAAACAAAGAGTCTGACTTTACTTAAAACTGTTTATTATCATTTCATGTGTAAAAAAATAGGCACAAATAATAAATCATTGTTTTATATTACTAAAACCCTTAGATATGCAAACAGAATTGACATATGCTTATAAAAATCATATAAAACTTGCATTTAAAGTCACTAACAGTCGAGTGAATTCAGAACAAGTGAGACTTTCTGCATAGAGCTGCTGATGTCACCGATTTTTGTTAATTAAGTCACATTAATCTGTTTCATCTTGCTTGTTTTCATTGCTGCCGTTTTCACAGACAGTTTGTTGTGTTAAAAGAATCCAGCAGAGTAAAAATGCAAACAATTTGATCTCAGCTGCATGGATAAAAAATTTAAAAAAACGAGAACAATGTTTAGAAGTGAGGAGGAAAGGTTGAAGTGAGAAGATTTTAACACGAGTGAGTGAAAAAACAAACAAACCTGGTGATGTTTGACTTGAGATGAAACATCAGAAAAAACTGAAATAAACAATCTAATAAACCTGGTGTTTTCTCCTGACAGAAGAGAAGCCATAAAATAATAAAAATCATATAAATCATATAAAAACAGTTTAACCAATTAACCAGAAAACAGAGACAACAGCAACGTTTCCAGAGAGGTGAAAAGATGTTGCTAAATTATTATGAAATAGCATAAAACTAAATAATTATAATTTATTAGTAGTTCTGACTATAAATGGGTGAAATGTCTATTTTAACTTTGTTAAAGAAAATAAGAATTATTTATATTTAAAATATCATAAATAACATAAATGTTTCCAGGTCTGTTTGGTAAATATCTAAAATATTTGATCAGTAATTAATGCTCTGAAAATGAGGATTCACCTATAAAAAAAGCACAAAGGCCAACAATAATCAGATTATCAGAGCATAATTATTAACAAACAGGAATATAAACACAATGCAAATTTCTTCCAGAAATACAATCTTGCTTTTTTGTTTTGTTTTTTTAATATATAAAATGCTGGCAGCTGATTAAATTGGCCATTAGAAAGTTTTTAGTTGGTAAAACAAAAGATGCAACAAAATGTCTCTAAGTCACGAAAAACTTTCCAGTAAAATCTTGGTAAAATTTAACCAACCATTATTCATGGAAGCTTTCTGCCAGAAAGTTTAACTTTATTTCTAACTAAATGAACCTGAACTCATTTAAAAAATCATATTAGAAAAGTTTTAATCAGACTTTACAGAAAATCACCTCTCCAGGTACCAGAAGCCGTCGTCCCTAAAAGGAAACAGAAAACGTTCAGCAAAGCATGACAGCAGACAGACAGCAGGGTCAGCGGCTGCAGGGTCAGCGGCTGCAGGCGGAGCCGCGGCTGCAGGCGGAGCCGCGGCTGCAGGGTCAGCGGCTGCAGGCGGAGCCGCGGCTGCAGGCGGAGCCGCGGCTGCAGGGTCAGCGGCTGCAGGCGGAGCCGCGGCTGCAGGCGGAGCCGCGGCTCCGGTCAGTTCGCACTGAAGTCTGCACAGAAATACGACCGAAACAGGCTGCAGGTTTAACAGACTGTTTTAGTCTGGAAGCTTAACAACAAAATAATAAAATGATGCAACTTCAAATATTTAAGTTGTATTATTTTAGTGGTGGGACTACATTGAGGTTTTTAGTAGAGTTAATTTCAGGGTCTGTAATCAATTAATTGTAATAATCAAAACCAACACATTAACAAAATAAACTTTTCAATTAAGAACCTTTTTATTGTCAAATTATTGAATTAAATGAGCTCACTAACTAAGATATTTATTGTTTTTAATCTGTTCATGGAGCATCTTTAGAAATGTGGACGCTAACATTAGCATTACCAACACAATTAGCATTAGGATTGAGTAGCTTCGCTGATTGGCTAACTCATTTTAGCACAACTTGAACACAACCGTTCTTTGTAATTAATTAATCAAAGTTAAAGTGTTAAAGTACCAACTCTAATTTTCTTATATATTATGTCCTCCCCTTCCTGATGCCACCCTGGACAACTGCCCATATCAAAACTGCTCCATTTACCCACCAATATAATCCTGAGGAACCAGTTCAGTCATCTCTATCAGTCGTATTTCTGTGGTAGAACCTTACAATAAACCTAAGAGTAAAATAATAATAATAAAAACTTCCTTCACAGTGAAAAAAACTGCATGAAGCACCAAACACCAGCCAACATTCAAACCTTCTGAATTATTATTGCTTAGCATCTGTTAAAACTGATAAAAGTGTAAAATGTTACAATATGTAAAAATTAAACAGTTTAAAAACAATGAAATCACAAAAGGCCCTAAAAGCACAGAGCCTGTAGATACTCAGCTAGACAAAGAGAGATAAAACAACTGGGGGCTCGTCCGGGATCTTCAGGGTAAATTTCACAAAATGTTTTAAAATCCCAAGAGGCACAAAAACCAGTGATAGTAAGTTTTAAAACCTTAAAAGAAACACTGAACTCATCTGGGACTATTTAATGTGGCGGATTAACGCACGTCTTCCTGAGTGTGTTTGCAGTTGAAAGATGCTAAATCTCGGATTCTAACTGGAGTAATCCAGCCTTTGATTTTTGTAGAATCTGCTGAAAAGAAGAAATAAAACAAAATAAATTTAATTAACCACATGTCAGTCTTAATCTTGGAGCCATTATTATTGGTCGTGAAACAAAGAAGAAGAAGAGTTCGTAGAGAAATATGGACAAAATTCTAAGTTGCAGAAGCCTGTCAACACTGATGGGTCACTCCCGCTAATCGTGGAGCTAATTAAAATAAAGTTCGACATGTGAGTGAAGTTTTGATTGTTGACTGTTCGGCTAACAACTTTGAAGTGGGATGAAACTCTTTAGCCTATGCTGCAGAGTTAGCAAAGCAACTATAAATCTGAAACCAGGAGTGAGAGGTTTGTTTCACATAATCTTTCCCTGTAGCGCAAACAGAAGTGTGTGATGACAAATGTGATCCAGTTGAGGTCGATATTCTACGATGTAGCTCATGTTATTGACACATGGCGCTTCAGTATTAGCATTAAAGACCCTGCTGGTGTAGCTGTTTAGCGTTAGCAGAGCTAATGCTTAAGATTAGTGATTTAGGGTTAGCGCAACTAGCTTTTTAGTTAGCACTGCCCACGAGTGCTTGTTAAACTAGCTACTAATGTTGGACAAACTTATAACCACACAAGAAACTACAGTGTTTAACGTAGTAATTTTATTTTAATTCTCCACTTTCAGGTTTAATTTAAAAAATTATTTTTTTGTAGAAAATTTAGGCTAAATTATCTAGACTTTACAGTAATTTGGGGTTTTAATCTAGTAGATCTAATTACTAACAAACACCTGATAATTGAGGTTTTACTGAAAACCCCATTGATGCTCAAAACCTTTAGAGATGATTTATAAAACTAACTGAAGTAACGAGACGTCTGTGTTTAACGTGAGACTTTTCCTACAGATTGTGAGCATGATGGTGATCCAAGATGAGATTAACTGGATTAACACGACTGTTTCAGCTTGTCCACAGCTTCCTGCTGTATCATCGGTTTAGACGTGATGTTTCTGTTTGTCTTTGTTGTAAAAATGAGTTTGAACTAAAAATCGAGAGTGGAAATTAAAACCGATCCGTCGGTTGTTGGAGTCTACATGTCGGCTTTGACAAAGGAAGCGAACATCCCGTCTTCCTGCTCCAGCAAAGTGTCCGGTGTGTCGTACTCCAGGATGTTTCCTCGCTTCATCACAATGACCAGATCAGCGGTTAGGATGGTGTGGACTCGGTGCTGCAGACACACAACAACGGGTTAGCTTCCTGTTTCAGCAGGACAGCTTCCTGTTTCAACAGGACAGCTTCCTGTTTCGGCAGGTTAGCTTCCTGTTTCAATCCATTCATCCATCTTTTCATCCATACTTTGCAGATAAAGAAGAATAGAGTTTAATTTTTTCTGTAAAGATTTCTTGAAAACATGTAGTTTTAAATATTGTTCTGTAACAGAAGTTCAGTGCTGATCAGAGAGCATGCAGCAGTTCATTTGGTACCAACCAGGCAGTCAGTGGCAGTAAGGCTTCAGCAGACCCAGACTCAGACTTCAGCCGGGAAAAGCAGGAAAACAGACAGAGGTCGGAGGTCAGAGGTCGGCGGTGGGTCTGAGTGTATCCGGGTCTACTTGTGAGTCCTCACTAGCACACTGAAGAGGCTTTCCTCCTGCGCTAGGAGGTTGGGACCCGAGTCACTTTCCACCAAGATCCCCGAGGAGAAGACCAGCACCTGCTCCGCGTCCAAGATGGAGGAGACGAGGTGCTGGAGGTCCGATGAAGAGGAGGATGAGGAGAATGAAGAGGAGGAAGCAAAGAGGAGGGGGTCGTTTTGAAACAGGAAGAAGACGAGGGGAAGGAAAATAACGTGACGCAACACAGAAAAAGGAAAGCAGGTAAAAGAGGATGAAGTTTCCAGACAATGTATTCAGTGTGAATGCAGGAAAATGAATTTAGTTTGAAGGAGGAAAAAATCAGGACAAATGCTTAAAGCTTCAGTTTGTAACTTTCATAAAATATATTTTTACATATTTGTTAAAACATGTCGTGGCAGTTTAATAAGACAGATAATATGCGAAAGGATCGATTTAATCTTCGTCAGTGAGCCGTTAGCGCTGTCTGAAAAAAAACTGCACCAAAAACAACCAATCAGGAGGAGGGGCTTAGCGCTGTCAATCACCCTCATGTACTCACCACTAAATGTGTTAACTGTTTATCTGCCTTTATGCTAACTATCCTTAGCATCCATGACAGGTTATGCTGGCTAACAGAGAGCAAAGGGGAGTGATTAACATCACTAAGCCCCGCCTCCTGCCTCTGATTGGTTGTTTCTAGCTAGCACTGGAAGAAAGCAGAAGAGCTTTTTTTTAGATTGTCTCACATACCAAACTGTCACAACATGGTGACAATTTCAACAAATATTCAAAAATATATATTTTTAATAAAAGCTACGTTCTGCAGCTTTAAAGGAAAATGATAAAAAAAGCTGCAGATCTGCATCGATCTCAGCGTTTCGCTACGAAGCGAAGCGACGACTTACTGCGATCGTAACGACGGTTCTGTCTGCGAACGCCGTCATCACGACTTTCTGCAGGATGTTTTCCTGCACAGACGAACAAAAACACAAAACCTGAGCGATAAAAAACAAGTCAGCAGAAAGCATGCAGTAGAAATACATTAGGATGTATGATAATACCATTATTAATGCACAAACATGACTCTTCCAAAATCTGTCCTTAAAGAAAACTGAATTGTGTCACATTAATTTCTGGAAAGAAGAATAAAAAAAAAGGTAAAATTCATTAAACAAACAAAAATAAGTGTTTTTTTCTAACAGTGTAATAAGAAGTTTGGGCATTTTAAAATATATAATTTATTTTTAAAAACATGATTTTCTTTTTCTAAAGTATAGTTTTTAACATAATTTCATTTTAACATTTTATTTTTAAAAATATTTTGATATTGTTTTTTTCTTAAATATTATTTTAAAATATATATATATATACAGTACAGACCAAAAGTTTGGACTCACCTTCTAATTCAATGGGTTTTCTTTATTTTCATGACTATTTATAAGGCAATAAATCCCACTTATTAACCTGACAGGGCAGGTTGACCTATGAAGTGAAAACCATTCCAGGTGACTACCTGTTGAAGCTCATCAAGAAAATGCAGAGTGTGTGCAAAGCAGTAATCACAGCAAAAGGTTGCTACTTTGAAGAAACTAGAATATAAGGGCTATGTTCAGTTGTTTTACACTTTTTTGTTTAGTGCATATTTCCACATGTGTTATTCATAGTTTGATGCCTTCAGTGTGAATCTACAATGTCAATAGTCATGAAAATAAAGGAAACTCATTGAATTAAAAGGTGTGAAAACTTTTGGTCTGTACTGTATATTTACATATATTTTCTTTGTTTTATATATTTTCTTTAATATTTGTTTTTTAAATAATAAAAGTCATTTCTTAAAGGCTGCAAACAGATTTTGAGTTAAACATAAGCTTTATGCTTACGCCCTTTTTTGGTCACATTTATTCCTATTTTTTATGACTAAGTGTCACAGACTGTTTGTGTTTTGTGACTTAATGAAATTTCCTCCATGCTTTGCAGCTCTCTTGATTAATGACAATCATGTCTTTATTCTGGCGTCCAGTTAATTACATTTTAGACTTTGCAACATGACTCCTAACTAATTCCTCAGAAATTTTCCATCATTTTTTCTTTTCTTCTGGTTTTACTGTATTTGTATCATTTGATTTTCTCTGAACTGTTGAAACTGATGTGAAAAATGTCTGAATGTGTTATAAAATCGTCCGTCTGTCCTGGTTTTCATCATGTTGGAGGACGAACCGTCGCCATGTCGATGGACGCCGTGGCTTCATCCATGATGAGGATGCTGCTCTTCCTGACGAAGGCTCTGGCCAGACAGAAGAGCTGCCGCTGCCCGACGCTGAAGTTTTCCCCTCCTTCTGTCACAACGGCGTCTGGACACACAGAAGCAGGTTCACTGCACCTGAAGACACCTGAACGACTGATTAGTTATTAGCAAAAATACCGAGTCCTCCAGGAAGCGATTTAACCAAGTTCTTCAGCTGAGCGATCTCTAGCGCCTCCCACAGGCGGTCGTCAGTGCACATGCGCTCTGGATCCAGATTAAACCTGCAACAGGATTAATTTATAGATTATGATCGAGTAACAAGTGATGACAAGATCTCTGGAGGAAGACAGATATTAAAAAATCTGGTTTTCAGTTTGACACGAGCAAAATAGACGGGAAAAAAATCTGAAATTTTCTAGAAAAAAAAAAATTCAGAGTTTGAAAAGTTCTAATGAGAATAATTTTAAATATTTTATTTTATTTATATAATTAAAAAAATAAATATTTTAGAAAAAACCTGGAAATTTCTGCCTTTCAAAAGCTAAACATTTTCAAGTTTCGAAACTTTAACATTTTCGGCTTCGGAAACCCAGAAATATTTTTCTTTTCTAGGAAACTTTTGACTTTTTATACTTTTTATACTCAGACATTTTCTAGAAAAAACCTGGAAATTTCTAAGTTTGAAAAGTCAAAAATTTTCTAGAAAAAAATCAAATTTCACGATTAATCTTAGAAATAATATAGAAAAAAATATGGAAATAAGAAAAAAATTAACTTTAAAACGTAAAGATTTTTTGACTCCAAGTTGCAAAAGTGAAAAATTTTTGACTTTTGAAACTCATAAATTTTCTAATTTATTTTTTAGAAAAATCTGTTGTTTTTTTTCTAGCAACTTTTTTTTGACTTTACAAGCTCCAACTTTTTTCTTTTTTTTTAGAAAAAACTTGAAAATTTCTGAGTTTCAAAAGTTATCTTCTAGAAAATTTCTGGCATTAATCTCAACATCTGTGAGGTTTCCAGCAGATTTGACTCCTTATAATGGCCTTATTCTGCCGTTGTGTCTTAACTGTGACTCTTCATGTTCCTACTGAGTCAGAGATTCTCACCGTCTGAATATTTGCTATGCGAAGGGAGTCAGTGAAGCAGTTACTGTCGACCATTCACCTCGGCCTGCGCCGTCTCTCACAGCGTTATCTGAAGCAGCGTAACTGTCCAAACAAACACCACATGCTCCGTCTTTTTCAACAAACAGAGTCGGTGCGATTATCTCGTAGCACAAACACGAGGAGAAGAGGAGGACGGAGTCGGGGCGTCCTTCGTCTTCAGTGACCTCCTCCGTTTGTGACGTCTGCGACAAAGTCGGATTGTTTCAGTCGGAGTTCCTGCTGCGTTTCAAACCTGCAGCTGGAGCCGCCGCCAGCTGAACTATTCTCCTTCTTCAGAAAATTAACACATGCATTTGAAAGCATGTAGTTTTGTTTCTGCTTTTTTTGGTGTAAACTTATATTTTTGAACTTGAATAAAATAATGCCCATATTTAGACTCACTAACATAAGGTGGAAATGTAAGAAATGTTGCAGTTTTGGTCCCAGTCAAACCAAATCTGCCGGAGGGAAAACAGCCCATTTCCCCATCAGAACCATTTTCTGGGCTAAATTTCTGTAATAGTGACTGTATTTTCTGTAGCTCAAAATATAAAATCTGTCTGGTGCTGGACTGAACTTTTGTGATTAAGCAACAAAAAACTCTTGAATCTGTTGTTCAAAACCACATTAGGAGATTACAAGGTCTGGCAAATTATTATTTATGATTATTATCTGACTGGAAATCACAACATGGATCCAGTTTTAATCAGAGTTTTGTCAATTCTGAACGAATGAATCGTCTCTGGTTTCAGTTATTTTAAATAACTTCTTCAGGTTTCAGAGTAAAACAGGCGTCTGTTAGAAAAGAAGAAAAACTCCAGGTTTCCATCCAGGGATCAATGAAACACTTAAAAAAACAAAAACAAGCATTTACTGGTTTTAACTTTCATCTTTGCACTAAAGATTTGAGAATCAGGAGAAACTGAAAACATAAACTTGTGTTGCTTTACGAGGAAGACAAATATAAAAACAGGAAGAGGAAGCTGTAGAGTCCTGATGAGTCCAGTGGGACGGCGCGGGTCAGCAGTGTGTGTTTGTGTACCTTATGGAGCCGCTGAACAGAACCGGATCCTGCAGGATGATGGAGAGTCGAGACCGGAGCGTCTGCAGGGGAAGCTTACAGATGTCGATCCCGTCGATGACGATCCGCCCTGCAGAACCAGTCCAGGTACAAATCATGTCATCCCTGTTTGTTTTAGTTACAGGCTGGTTCAGCTTAATGGCCGTCTATTTCTAGAGACCGCTGGCAACCGGGCTTCGCTCCAGTGCCAGGTTTGAGATGGTTTATAGCTCTGGTTAGTGCACCGTAACGCTAACGCTGCTTCTTCCCTGTCCAAGGTTTGCTTACAAATGTCTGAGGATAAGGAAGAGTTTTTAACTCACTATATAAATTTTAACGTAATTAATCACGTTTTCCAAGTGGAACCATTTTATTGGTGTGTTTCTGGTACACCCATAAATCTGGCGCACACGGGACGAAACCGCTTCTCTCTCCCTCCCACTGGGTTTTCATTTCTGCTTTAAACCATCTGATTGGATGCTGGAAAAGACGATTGTTGTGTTGAAGTTGTGCTAAAAGGAGTTAGCTTATCAGCGAAGCTATGCTAGCCTAAAACACCATCACAATGCTAACCATGTAGCTAATGCTAATGTTAGCATCCACATTTCTAAAGAAGCTCCATGAATGATCAGGGCTTCAATCTGATGGTTTAATAAAACATTAAAAACTTCTAATATCTTTGTTGTTCAGCTCATTTGTCTTAAATTAATAATTTAATTAATAAATTAGCAGCAAAAATTGATTTTGAATTGAAACATTTGATTATTTTGTCAACAAATAGTTGAATTTATTACAGATCTTTTAATCACTTTTAATCAAGTTCCACCTCTACTTTTTTATCTGAACTGTATTTTCCTACGGTACCTAGAATCGCCGTCTGCAACCTCTGTAAGCGAAAAGAGACGTTTTCATCAAACAAATAAAACTTTATTAGCTCCAGAAATGTTGACAAAAGACTGCTTATAATTTATGATTAATATCTAATATAGAAATATTGTTAGTATTTTAAAAACCGTCATTTTATAAATTCAAAGAAAAATGAAACTTTTGTGCATAAAATTATTTTGTATAAAATATAATACAAAAATATTTGTTACGTACAAAGTTTATATATTTATAATTAATGTAAAAATTCTTGTTTAGGAACAAAATTTCAAAATGAGTGAAAACAAAAAACTAAAAAACATTTTTGATTGTTTAGAGTCATTATTTTGTGCAATTATTCCATCCTAAAAGTGCTAAAACCTGCATTTGTTGTAATATTTTTATTTAAATATATTATTTTGTTATTTATTACTTGCAGGTTGTATAAATCTAGTGAAACTTGTTAGCTTAGCTGTGGCGCTAAGTCAGTTTCTACTGAGCGTATTAGTAAATATTATGAGGTATATTTAGTGTTTAAAGTATTAAAATATGTATTTGTAAGTGTTTTAGAGGAAGTCTAAAGTATTTGTGGATTGCAGTGAATCAAGTACAGCTGTGTCCAAAGTTTAAAATTCTTCATATTTTAGTTTGAATTATGTTCTTAGAATAGTTTTCTTATTATAGAACCTAAGAATAGATGCTTTAGGACTTTTCTACTTTAATATAAACATAACTGAGTTTTTTTTCTGCATGAAATCTGAAATATTTTCTCAGTTTTTAATGCAAACCTACAGAACGCCAGCAGTTGAGTCAGAGCAGCAGCCAGTTTTATTTCACTGCTTTATAAGGAAGCGCCGCTGACACAAAGCTCTTAATTTACAGTGTGATTAAATAACCGCCCAGATGTATGTGCGTATGGAAAAAGTGTTGGTGTAATCTTTGAGAAAGCTGCCAGGGAGCGTCCATCATCCCTCAGAGCGAGAACAGAGAAAGCTACAGCTGGCTGCAGGGCTTTATCGCCGCTGTCCTGCTGAATTATGACCCGCGATTCTGTTTTGGTTCTGTTTTAATCCTCCACTTCAGATCGTAAAAACCCAGCAGACACAAAGAGCAGAAAGGAGGAGCGGCAGGACTGTTTACAGAGAGCTGAGCAGCAGACTGAAACAGTTTGTGTCGCGTAAACAGGAGCCGCGATCGGACACCGAGGATAAAACATGGTTAAATATGAGGCGGCCATGTTTGATGGAACAATGCAGGAATTATTTCACTGAACTAGACGCTCAGTTGGACAAGATCAGTCAGAAAAACTTTATAAAATCGACTAAAAACTGACGTTTGCATCAATATATTTAGATCTAAATGTGTATTTTGTTTCTTTAAATTTATGTAATTATGCAGCAAATTGACTTCAAGTTATAAACTCAGGCACTGCAAAAACACAAAATTATAGCAAGTATATTTAGTCTTGTTCTCGTGAAAATATCTTATTACACTTGAAAAAAGACAAAACTAACTCAAGTAACTTATCAGTAAGATATGGAAGCTGGTTTTGAGTAAATAATTCCTTACTATTGATGAGAAATTGGCAGATAAGTTTATTCACAACAAGACAATTTCCTCAAGTTTGTAGTGAAATAATCGGATGTTTTACATCAATATTAAGGAATTATTGACTTAAAGCAGGTTTCTCCATCGTGCTGATGACCTGCCTTCGAGTTAGTTCAAGTGAACTAAGATATTTGCACGAAAACGAGACTAAAAACACTTGGTAAGACTTTTTCAGTGTGTTGGTGAGTCAAGGTTTAGATTTCTGTGGGCATCTGCATAGAAATGCAATGAATCAATTCATCACATGATATATTAAAACAAACTCAATAATTTTCTGATTTATTGTTTTTTTCTTTCTTCTAAAAACTGAATAATAAACGTTTTTAATCTGCTGCTCCTTTTTTTGAAGGACAGTTTTGTTTACATGAACTTCATAATTAATTTTATTTGTTGTTTTGTTTATTTATTTTGGATATTTAACACATTTTCCAGTTCCAGTGTTTAAATGTTCATTAAAATGTAAAGTTTAATGATCTTTGAGAATGTTTTTATTATCATTATACGTCTTCATATGGTTTCAAAGTTACAATATTATCTTTTATCCAGTTGCATGGTTTCTATTGTCACTTATTGTAAACAATATTGATTTCTGCACATATTTTTGAAATAATCATTTATCAATGAAGCATAAAGGATGGAGGAAGAGTCAATAATATAAAAAACCCACCTTCAAAAATATCCACCATGTTGAAAAAGGCGAGAGACAGAGAGGACTTCCCGCTGCCGGTGCGGCCGCAGATTCCCACCTGGGGAGGAAGAGGAGCGAGAATCAATAACCTTCATCTCACTTCGCGCCGCCACGAGACAAAACTCACCTGAGTGCCAACCGGCTGCAGGAGACATGATGACGCTGCGCAGTTTACAGCTTTAACAACCAGAATCATTCAGAGTCCGGTTGGCGATTTGGAAATATTTCCACAAACTTTAATGAATTTTAATGGGATTTTATGTCAGAAATAAAAAAGCTACCCAAAAGTAATGGAGTTCTGCTGGGGTTGCTAGGCAACGGGCCGGGCTCCGCTGGGGTTGCTAGGTAACAGAGCAGTGTGACTCAACATTTCAAAGGTTTTTGAAATGGATCATTTTTCAGACACCAAAAAACAGATTGGTGGGTTTTTATGATTTTAGAAGCAGTTTAAACCAAAAGAACAAAAACGTCCAAAATGTGAATTTTGAATAATAGATCCTCTTCCAGGTTTTTATTAAATTGCAGCTCCATAGAAACATTTAATAATCCTTTTGATCTAATTTACTGTCAAAAATTAAATGCCAAAGCCGACAGAAAGCTGAATGTGTGAATTACCAGCTATGCAGAAATCTGTCACTTCTATGCAACTTTTAGCCTCAGTTGTTTGTGAACGTAGCCTGGAAATAACTTCTAGTTTTATTAACAGTCAGTCGGGGGTCACAGCAGCTCCTGCGACCCTTCGCAGCATCGCGTTAATTACCTTCTGGCCCGGCTTGATGTAGGCGTTGACGTGCTTCAGCACGGGCTTGAGCATGGGGTCGTAGCGCACACACAGGTCGTGGATCTTTATCTCACCGTCACGAGGCCAGTTCTCAGGGACCTGAGAGGCGTCTGCAGCCAGAGGACAAGAAACACTCAGGATTTTACTATCTGCATGTCTGAGATCACAGCAGTGAGGAAACAAGACCACAAACCGCTGCCAGCGGCTCTGCACTGCAAAAACACAACATCTAACAGAGCATCTTTTATCTACATTTAAATACAAATATCTTAATACACTTTAAATAAGATAAAACTCATTTATAAGTAACTTTTCAACAAGATATGAGCCTGTTTTATGTAGAAATTCCTTAATATTCATTTAAAAAGTAGGGCTGAAATGATTAATCGTTTTAATTGTGATTAATCGGTCAATGAAATAATCAACTAATTTAGTTGTTAATCACTAATAGATTCAAAAAGAGGCTATTTACTAAAATAACAACATATATAAAGCAGTAATTACAATAAATATAAATATTTTGTATTTAAGATAAAAACTTCAAGATTCAAATTTATTAAAGGAATGCTGTTATTGCAGTTTAGGCAATAAAATGTTTATTTTAGTATTTAAAAAAGGAATTGAAGCATTTGTTTATATTCATATTTTCTTTCTAATTTTATATAAATAATATTTAAGTGGTTAAATGAAAAACCTGCAGAATGAGCCATTTTTCTTCATTCGATTAATCGTCAGAAAAATCTATAGAATAATTAGTTGTACAGGAATAAATCTGAGATATTTCCTATCCAGATATCACATCGGTAGATAGCAGAAGTTACCCATCGATCCCTCGTAGTTCTCGGACTCTGTGCCCAGGAAGCTGTTGACTTTCTTCACCGCTGCCATCTGGACCTCCAAGTCGGCCAAGTTCCTCACAACCCAGTTCAGGTAGTTAGTGATCTGCAAAAACACAAACAAAAACTGAACCATGTTTCTCTCATTTTCATAGGTCACAGAGGGCTCTATCCAAGCATGTTAACAGAAAGTTGAGTGGAAGAAAACAGTCAGGATGAACAAGCAAAGAATACCAGCTGCTTTGAGAGTTTTTTGAGACGGTCTATTGAAGTAAACAAAGTATTGAGTGTAAATACTACAGTAGGCCCACAATACTTAATTAAAAATAAATTTTTATTGGTTACAATGAGCCAGAATCATCAAAATAAACAGAAAGTCCAGTGTGTGTGGATGTCCGCATGAGAGACGACGCTCGGTGAACTCACCGTGAGGGCGTAGGTCAGGCCGAGTCCCACCAGGCCTCCGCCGGGCCGACCGGACCAGATGGAGGCGACGGCCACCGTCAGGACGATCACCGCGCCCAGGTAGTCCTGAAACCCAACGGAGAGACGAAGAAGAAAACATCTCCGGGTTTTAACAACGTCTCAGAACCGGCTGGAGTCAACAGTTCACTGAAAAAACATTTTAGTTAACTGGAATGAAGAAAAACGGTAATTAATGGAAAAAAATGTGTGTTTATAAAACAAACTGAATTTATAGAAATACTATCCATTGTTTTCAAGTTTATGAATTTATTTATTAGCCTTTCGAACTGATGTGAACATGATTAACCATCTAATGCATCTTTATGTCTCATTATTCAAAAATGTTTGTCAATAAATGAGACATGAAACTCGTTAAACTTGTTAGTTTTATTAAAGTTTCTGATGTAAGGCGATGCCGTTAGACACGTCCAACTCTTTCATCTGGATGCGTTTAAATTTCCTTATATGTGTCAAAGTTATTATAGTTAATAAAACTAACAAAATAAAAACTGAAATTAATAAAACTTAACAGACATAAATAAAAACGGTAATTAACGTTAACTAACGGGAACGATATTGTGCCTTTATAAAATTAACTAAAACATGATCAACTAAACAGGCTGAAATTGTGTAACATTCTTCATTTTCCTGTTTATTAATCTATTTATTAGCCTTTCAAAATGATGTGAAATGCATTTTTTCTCCAAACAAAGTTGTTTACGTCAACTGTCTGCAAATTACGTCTCTCCTTTCTCCTCCATCTTTGTCCGCAAAATGGCGTCGACGAAAGTTGGGAGAAAATCAGATCTTCTGTTAAATATTTATTACCCCGTTGATGTAAACATAATCACAATACTTTCTAAACTCTGCACCTAAAAATTACTCAAACTATATAATTAAACAATATTTAATTACAAAAAATGAGCAAAAACACTATTTAAATGAAACTAAGCTACAGTGAAACCCAGAGCTGTTCTACGGCTGGTTCGGTCGGTTCCTCACCGTTCGGACCTCCAGCCAGCGGTTGGCAGCAGACAGAAACAGGTAGGCGGTGTTGTTGGTGTCCGTCAGCTCCAACATGCGCTGCTTGAACCTCGCCTCGTGTCTGAAACAGAAATCTGAGTTTTAAAATGTAAACAGGAAGCAGGAACAAAACCAGTCAGCCATGTTGTCTGGAAAAGATGTTTTTCTACCACAGAGACCAGCGATAATAATGGGAACGATCCCCTGATTTACTGGTTCTGAAAGATGTTTACTCGTGTGTGAGTTTGTGCCGAGCGTTGGTGTGTTAGTGGGAAGGAGAAATCCTCCGGGACAGAAACCGTGAGAGCAGCTTAAAGCTGGACAGCAGCGCCGATGGGAAAGAGACGAGAGACAGAAATACAAGCAGAACACAAAGAACGAGCTGCTCTGCTGCTGGAGCTTCATAAAACGACCTGCAAGTCCTGCTGGGCGGCCATGTTCCCGGCCAACATGGCGTACCTGAACGCTCTGATGGTGGTGAGGCCTTCGGCGGTCTCAGAGAAGTGGCAGAGCAGAGGCAGCTGGGTGGAGTCATCCAGGTCCTGCAGGTCCCTGTCAAAGTAAACAAACATCTCAGGGGGACGAACAAAACTTTATGTGGCTCTGAGACGCCAGAAGGCTGTTAGCTAGCACTTAGCACTTAGCTTGCTAGCTAACAGCATCCGATAAGTAACGCCATTGTTTCCACAGAGAATCCTGATTTACTGCATTTTAACCATGTCTAATCAAAATAAAAGTTATTTTATTATATCTATGAACATTTTTGAGATGAAACTGTTTTGTTAGCTAACTCCCTAAACAGTTTAAACTTTGCTCTGCAGACTCACTTGGAGGCGACTCTGAAATATTTCTGAATGAAGTAGAAGGCGACGGCGAGGGGCACCAAGGCGACGAGGAAAGCCGGAGTGATGGAAGCTATGACCCCGATGGCGGACAGGCAGAGCAGGGTCGACCGCGTCAAAGACTCCAGCGTCGGAGGAATGTGCTGAAAAAAACAACCAAATACATCCGTAAATCTACAACAAGGCAGTCAATAGCTACAACTCTTCACTCCAGAAGAATATTTTTCTCCGTTTACCTGGTCGATGATGTTGGTGTCAGCAGAAAATCTGTTAAGGATCTGCCCCAAAGGAGTGACGTCAAAAAACCTGAGAAAAATCACCAGGAAGGTTTAAAAATAATAAAAAGTAAAACACATCTCTGTCTGCTAAACTGGGGTTATCGTTTTTATAGCTTCTACAAAACAGCCATGATGAATAAAATATGGATTTTCTTAAACAAAAACTACCCCTTAATATCAACATGAATACTGACTTCTACTAAATGACTGACTGCATAAATATTTACTCCTTTTAAAGTGACCCAATTCAACCGAGGTCCAGTCAGTTGGTGCTTCCCGTCTCACAATGCAGTTTCTCTAATTTATTATTTTGTGTTAAATATTTTTATTTAATTGTTAGTGTTATAGAAACCAGTTTTCACTTTGACGTTAAACTTTTTTCCCCCTAATTTTCCATTTTGCAAAAAAAAATTATTGATTATAAATTATTAGTGACAGAAATAAAAAGTTAAAATTATTCAAAAGGTTGAATACCGTATGTTGTCAGAAAAATGGACTCCACTCATTTATAAGTAGCCTTAGCATTCACGAGAGCTAGCTGCAGCGTAGCATAGCCTGTGATCACACTGAGGTGATTGACAACGCTAAGACCCGCCTCCTGGCTCTGATTGGTTGTTTATAGTTAACACTAGGAGAGAGCAGAGGAGCCTGAACTTTTCACAGATTATCTGACTCAAACTGTCACAACATATTGACAGTTTCAACAAATCTGAGCAGATTTTGGGAGCTTTGGGTCCCAAAATGTTCCGACTTGTCTGCAGAACTGGACCTGGTTTACCTGATGGGGGCGTGGATGATCTTGTTGAGCAGGTTGTGATGCAGGTTGGTGGCAGCAGAAAGACCCAGAAACTCCACAGAGAGGGAGGTGATGAGGCACAAGGTGATCCCCGCCGCGCAGAGGACGAAAAACACGTGCAGGTAGTACACGTCATGCTGCAGGTCATCAAAACACAAAACAGAGCAAAAATTCATATCAATAATTAAAGCAAATACTGACATGAACAGTCAAACTCATTAATGAAGGATACAGGTAATAAAGACAGATAAATTCTCCCAGAAATGATCACAATAATAATGTTGTTTCAAAACCATTTTTGAGTAATATAATAATAATAATGGTATAATAATGCAAGAACACATTCTCAAAGATCAATAAATTTAAATTCTAATAAACATTTAACATTAACTGGAATACATTTTAAATATTAAAATAAATAAAACAACAAATCAAGTGAATTCTGAATTTATCCTTCAAAAACGTCTGAAACTGAAGATTTTAATCATCCAGTTTTTGGTAGAAAGAAAAAAACAATAACTGATACAAATGTAGATGTAATTTATCATGTGATTAATTGATTTATTGTTTATGGAAACAGGCCTGAAGGGAAATAGATATTTATGTTCCTTAGATCTGCATTCAGCACTGAAAATACATTTATTTTGATTTTTTATACTAGGCAATTTAAATACGTTTTATTCATAAATATTCTGATCACACTAGAGGTGACTCTTTATGTCAATGCTTCACACCTTAAAATCCAAATATTTTATATTGTTGTTGTACGTGGAAAAAAGATATTAATAAAGTACAGCTGTAGCGCTTTATTAATTATTAAGCTAAAACAAATGTAACCTCGGATTGAGGAGAAATATCAGTGGAGTTTATGGAGCTGGTCCCATTCTGCAGGAACGCTGCCGTCTGATTGGCTGCGGTCCAGTTCTGGAGGTTTTCTGCCGTCTGATTGGTGGACGTCCAGAGAGCCAGGCAGTAGTCAATGGCAACGATGACCGAGTGCTTCAGCAGCTTGGAGGAAACCATGAGGAAGACCATGAAGAAGCCTCCAGAGGAGAGGTAGCAGCCGCACATCTGGAGACACGGAGCACAGAACCAAGAGACAGACATGCTCACAAGTCATCTTCTACAAGTCCAAGTCAATTCCCAAGTATTTAAGGGACAAGTTCAAAAAAAGTCCCAGGTCTTACTCCAGTTTCAAGTCTTCATAGGTCAGGTCCTGAGACTTGGACTTGTCTCACAAGGACTTGTCCAAATTAAATCTCATGTTTTTCATGTTCCAAGTCTGTAAGAGACTAGTCAGAGTCAAGTCCCAAGTCTTTAAGGGTCAAGTCCAAGTTAAGGCAAAGGCAAATTTATTTGTGTGTCATAATTTGTGTACAAAACAATTCAAAGCACTTTACAGAAAAATCAAGAGACTGAGTGTGAAAACATAAATTAAAGCTCCAAGTCCAAGTCAATTCTGACATCTTTTATTTTTACGACTCGAGTCCGAGTCTCCAACTGGTTACCTTCCACGGGATCTTGGACCGTCTGCTGGTTGTGGTGGAGAAATTATCGTCGTCTTCTTCCTCCACTTCCTCCTCTGGAATAAGAACGATCTGATTTAGTGAAAAAGCTCAAAGCAGCAGAAGAAGAGAAAGTTTCCATCAGCCGCCATCAGGTTTCCATCACCTTCGTCCTCATCGTCCATCTGGTTCTTTGGTTCTCTGGAGTAGAACGCTCTGCGCAGCGTCTTCCTCTCCAGAGTCGTCTGACTGTCCTGCTGAATATCCTGCAGATTCAGCAGATTAAAGTCACAACCTGTCCCAGGCAGGGCCGAACAAAGCATTTTTGGGGCCCTAAGCAGGTTTTTATTTGGGGGCCCCCTTACCAACATGCTAACACCATTAGCTTTATCAGCTACGCTACACCTGCTATCTTTAGCATTATTAGTAATTAGCTTACGCCATACCAGGTTATTATGGATATTGATTCTAAACTTACATATGTTGCAAACTAAACAAAATATTTGGATTTTGAAATATAGAGTCTTATGTTTAATCTTATATTTCCTCAACAACTATAATTTGTTCTCACATGCGTAACAGCATCTAGTTTGTTTTATTCACTGTTACTTTAAATATATATTTTATCATGTTAGCTTGGTGCTCTTGGGCCCCCTGGTGGTGTGGAGGCCTGGCCCTGATCCCAGGTCATGTGGAGTGTAAATATCTGGAGGTGAAACGGTGATCTACCTTCTCCAGCTCCTGGTCCTGCCTGTTCATCAGAGTTTTCCAGTGATCGTAAAGCTGTGTGTCGTGAGTCTGAATGTCCTTCAGGGTTCCCTCTCTGAGGACCGAGCCGTCCTTCATCGCTATGATCTGGACACAGAACGTCAACAACGTAAAGCTACGGATCTATAGAGCTGCAGGACAGAACGACTCACATTTGGTCACCAACCCAGCGCCGCCGTGGTTAGCAGCTTCGCTTTGATTGGTTTCCTCCAGACATCGTGGTCAAACATCTGTACGTTCTGCCAAACGATGCTGCAGGCCTTCTGGAGCTTTGCTAACGTAAAACTACCGACTTTTTCATGGCAGTCCAATTCGACCAATTCCGATCTTTTCACTTGGGTTGGACATTATCGTATCGTTTATCATTTATCGTGATGAGAAGTAAAAGTAAAAGTAAAAAGTGCAGCATAGTAAAAATACTACTAAAAGTATTTCTTTTCAAAAACATTACTACCAAACTCTGTTTATTACTTATTGCAACAGCAATACATACATTATGTACATATTTGTTCCTTTTATTTTACCTTTTTGTTGCCTCTAAAGTTGATTTATTCATTCATAATGTCTGCATGCTGCTGATGTGTGAAGCTAAAGTCAAATTATTTGTTTCTGCAAACAATGTTGGCCAATAAAGATGATTTTTATTCTGATTATATAAATTATAGAGGACTTTAAGTCTTATAACCCTTCACAGATTGGTGGACAGACATATTAACTTCTTTAAAGTTCATTACTGATATTTTACATATGTGTTTTCTACCTTGGCTTTGTTATTGCTAATTAAATCACAATAATGTGGAACCTTTCACCTGTTTTTTTTAGCTTCATGGTGACTTTAGCATCACAGCTCAGTTTTGGATTTGGGAGTCTCACCCAGTCTGCGTGTATGAGGTACTGCAGCTTGTGGGTGACGAGGACCACGGTTCGCTTATCATCCTGCAGAAACTTCAGGATTCCCTCCTGCATCAGGTGATCGCTCAGGTGGATGTCCAGCGCTGAAAACGGATCGTCCTGTTTCACGTGAAAACCACGAACGCATCACAAACCAGATCGCAATCAGAAATCCTCAGAGAAAAAAACCCAACAGCAGCAGAGAGCGGGAATGTTTCAACGCCTTTCCTGAGCTTTAAGTTTACACGGGGTGTGAGTTATTTTCACTCTGCGTCTGGCGCCCGACTCTGTTTGGATAATTAAAAATTCAGCCACACCAGAAAGTGTCTGCCAAATGGTGATCAGCATCGGAAACGCTTTCCACATGATGCTGAGAGCGCCTGACGTCAGATCAGATACGTTGTGTCATATTCAGACGACGTCAAGGAAAACACTGAGCACTGCAGACGTTACAACGAGGGCGAAACGCCAAGACCGAGATGGGAGTTAATGTGGAATATCTGCCTGATAAGAATTTAAACCAACAGGAAATTATACAATTCAATTAGCAGATTCACATGTGAATTCTTGTTCGTCTCATTTAAGAAACTCACAGCATCCAAAAGGAGCCAAAGTGGATTCACTCACTGATGTTAAAATGCACAATGTTTGTGACCAATAGGAAACAGTCTAGCTACCATTGTGACCTTTAACCTGTGTAACTTAAATTAAATTAAAATAACGAGACTTCATAAATGTATAAAATGTATTATTTGGTTTAACATTTTTTCTGTTACATCGTAGATTCAGGTCTGGATTCTGGATGAACCGATCTGAAACTTTAATCTGCTTCTGGTGAAGCTAATGGTGTTAGCTCTAGCTAATGGTGTTAGCTCTAGCTAATGGTGTTAGCTCTAGCTAATGGTTCCATGTCTTGCTAATGGTGTTAGCTCTAGCTAATGGTGTTAGCTCTAGCTAATGGTTTCAGGTTCTGCAAATGGTATTAGCTCTTTCTAATCATTATATATGTGGCTAATTGTGTTAGCTCAGGCTAATAGCGTTAGCCTGAGCTAATTTAGTTAACAGTAAATTAGCCGATTACTTTAGTTGGTGTGAACAGATATCTAGTGTATAACTGCACATAAAGACTTTGACGCAGAAGATGTATGTTTTATGCTAAACGTGCTAAATATGAATTGTTCCTCCATTTTACGTATTTTGTGCATTTCAGGGAAATGGTAACTTACCAAAAAGACAATATTGGTGTTTTGGTACAAAGCCCTGGCCACACAGATTCTCTGCCTCTGACCCCCACTCAGGTTGATCCCCTGAAACACAGACATCACAAAACATCAGGACAGACTCCGGCATTACTCCACGACATGACAGTAAATATTTATTACTTTAGTAATAGATTACAGAGACTAACCCTCTCCCCAATCTCAGTCTGATCTCCAAAAGGCAGCAGGTCGATGTCCGGCTGAAGGGAGCACGCGTCGATCACAGCTTTGTACCTAAATAAGACCCAGACCCAGAACAGCAGTCAGAGTCAAGACAGAATCGGTAAAAAACCTGGAGCTGCTTGTGCTTGGAAAGGCCGACCCGACAGTTTGCTGCTTAGAACTCCAGTTTCTAACTCCAGCTGTTTTCATTAAGCAAGATTTCCTCTAACGTAGTAGAATGGTGCGTTACAAAGACTTAAAGTTGGAAATGTCCATTCATTAACAGAATTTGTTGGTTTCCAGTTAGTTCTTGCTAATGATGTTAGCTCCAGCTGCAGGATTAATGGTTTCAGATGCTGCTACTGGTGTTAGCACTTGCTAATGTTTTTAGTTCCTGCTAATGGTCTTAGCTCTTGCTAACTCGTCAGCTTGTGCTAATAGATTTAGTTTCTACTATGGTGTTAGCTCCTGCTAATGTTGTTAGCTCTAAAAATAAATTCCACAACAAAATGTGGTAGAACTTCGGTAACCTTAAGCTAAACTTAGCGACCCTTGACCTTTTTCCTAAGTTTGCCATACAATGACAAAAAGTATTTTATTTAAATTTTACAAATAAACTGCGGTGATTTGCCAGTCAAAGGAAAACTCAGCGTTACCGTTGCTTGTTGAAGGGACTGCCAAAGGTGATGTTGTCCTCCACCGTGGCGTTAAGCAGCCAAGACTTCTGGGCAGCGTAGGCTACAGAGTTCCTGTTCTTGCTGGAGGCATTATGGGAAATGAACGCAGAAAGACATTAAATGAGAAAAAATATTCTGCCTCCATGAAGCTTCAGAGAGAAGGAATGCTGATGGCGGAAGGACGACAACGTTTGGAAAACGGTCAAACTCCACAACACAAAAAACAATTCACCAGTTATGAGGGATAAAGGCGGAGAATGGAAAGGGTTAAATATGACCTGTGGGGAAAAAATTAAACCAGGACCAGATAAAGCAACTCATAAAAATAAATCACCGTAGCATCTTGCTGGGAGTCTCGACTAAATGCTGCAGAAGGAACAAGAACTCAAGAAGCTCGGTAGTTTATTCTGACACATCATTTGATGCCAGATCGTAAATCTGCAACATTCTGGGGTTTGTTAGAATAAACTTTTCTTCTGAGACTTGAATTATCACAGCTTTAACAGGTATGGAAAATGGAAACAATCAAAACAATCTGGGAACAACAAAAAGATCATAATCTCAGGGTGCAATTACATCAGCCAGGTCTGGTCCGAGTTAATCCAACTCCAATCCGTTTGTTTTAAAAGTTCGGTCCAGTTGGGGCATGCTGTGGTGGCGCAGCGGGTTAGAACGCCCCACGTTTGGAGGCCTTAGTCCTCGACGCGGACGTCGCGGGTTCCACTCCCGGTCCCGATGACCTTTGCCGCATGTCTTCCCCCCTCTCCTCACCCTCCTTCCTGTCTGCCTACTGTCGAAAAAATACGAGCCACTAGCGCCGCAAAAACTCTTCGGAGAAAAAAAAAAAAAAAAATGTTCGGTCCAGTTAGAAGGTGTGACAAATCAGACCAAAAAAATAAATCAAACTCTGATATTCCGACAAACCTTTGGGCCCGGTTCAAGTGAACTCTGGTTCGGTTTGAATCCATATGTGAACACCAAGCGGACCAGAGACCGCTCCAAAAGCAGGAAGTGAACTACAGCGCAAGGCATTCTGGGTAAATACAACCAAAACAAACGAGCTAGCCTAGCGCTAGCAGCAGAAATGGCTCCTGGTCTTTAGCCAAAGACTAAAGAGAAATCCTCCAACACTAAAATCTGACGCCTCCATCTTGTTTCCATCTGGTGAAGAAGGAAGTTGCCCTCAGTGTCTTCAGAGGTTTTTGTGTTGTTTCCTTCAGTGGTTCTTGGTGCAGCGCCCCCACAGGCCAGGAGGGGAACAGGTTGGTTTGGGTCAGAACCACAGCAGCTGGAGGTGGAGCAGACTGGATCAAACTGAGTTCACCAGACTATCAGGTGTAAAAACACCCTTAGAAGCACATTATCAAACTCTTTTTGAATATTATATATAATATTTTCCATACAATCTGTACTTTTTCTGATTTTAAGTTGCAGTACCATCTCTACTGAAGCATAAAAACAGCTACATATGTCAGATATTAGCGTTTTGTTCAGCAGAGCGATGACTCCCAGCTTTAAAAAAACAATCAGACGGCACAAACTGACGGCATTCTCATGGGAAACCAGCAGCAGATTGACAAGATAAAACTCTGCAGACGGCGGTTTCTCCTGAACACACGGACGACGACGACAGCAACTCAGCAGCAGAATCTGCTGGTAGGAAGGGACTGTTCATATTTTTACAGCAAAGAGGCAAAATGTGAACAGTGTAAAACCAGTTTGTCCTGCAACTTTTAGATGTCCAGCATTCCTGAATCAAAAGGGGAAGATTTCATCCTCAGCATAAAGATCTTTGAAGAGATTCAGAAAGACACAAAACACAAAGAAGTGAAACATCTAAAAGTTGTAGAATGCTAACTGAACTTTAGCTACATGTTTCACCTTTTATAAAGATTCACAAATGCAACATAAATAATAAACATGGACAGTATTTTAGTACACTTTATCAAAAAATGAAAGTACTTTTGCACATGCATAGGTGTTCATGAGCAAGTTCAAACCAGCATCCTCTTTTTTTAAGAGGCACAAAAATGATCAAGGTTAGAACGAATGAAGGGAGGAGCAGGAGAGGCGAACGACGGGTCAAACGGGTCACGATCAGAAGAGCTTGTACCTCCCGATGTCCTCCTCAGAGTCCTCTGTCTCTGACCAACTGTCAAAATCAGTATCTTAGTCAGAATTCACCCACGACTCAATTATCCGCCATTGAAAACGTGCAAAAACAGACAAAGCAGCAAACAGAGTCAGAGAAACGCATGGACCTCATCATAAAACAAAAACCTAGCATGTCAAACTGCAGACAGTGATTATGTGTTATTAGATGGCCAGCTGATTATCACATTAACCTTCCCTCCCAGGAAAGAAGAGTAAGTGATACTGTCACTGCCTGTCTGTCTGTGATAATTAGGTTTTGTGGCTTCTTCGATAATGATGTCTCATATTTATGGGCTTCAGGGATTTAAAGCAGCTTTTATTTACTTTAGTTGTGAAGTTTGGAAGCTTGGTAAAGTATGGGTAACTGTTAATAATCATAACATGCTTCATAAAATAGATGAGTAATTTGCTTGTAATTTGCGTATTTGTGCAGATTTTACTTGCTGCAACTTAAATTAAAAGCCTTCCCATCCCAACAGTTAAAGAGATTGAGGATAATTTAGATGCTCTCTTACAGAGAGAGGTAATCTAGCAGAAACCTTGCTTACGTGATAATGTTTCAGGATGAACACACCATGGACAGAAATAAAGTACCTGATATTCCCTTCGTGGGCCATCTCACAATCAGGCAGCCTGATTGGCATGAAGGCAGGAAATAAAGTGAAACCAAAGACACGAAAACAGACAAAAACACAACCAAACATCTGCAGAAATGTTAGTGTGCAGCTCTGGAGCATCAAGATGTTCGTTAGAAACTAGGATAAGAAAACCGTTTTTTAAAGCATCTTTTGAAAATCGCTTGGTCTGCTAAGACAGACCTTAAAGTTTATATCTGTAACTGTGATTAAATTAAATTCTACTTATATGAGTCAACTCAGGGACAGTGCGTCACATTCCCTATAACCTCCACTTTCCTTATTCCTTTAGGTAGAATATCTATTTCTGTGTTGCTTTTTAATATTTTTTGTCTGCATTCCTTCTTTAGCGACATAGCAATAAGGCCTGCTAACATTAGCAGCTAGCTGAACCGGTTAACTAGTCCAAATGAAGTAAAATCAATAACTTTTAGCTCCAAAGCTACTTGTTTATTTAATGCAGCAAAATTGGCAACAAAACACAAACTGCCACATAAAGGTGCAACAAAAAGTGTTGCCCTAATTTATGCTTAATGAACCAATTTGTGAATTACTAAGCGATTTATTCTGTTAAAAAGGCATAAAAGTGGATTCCTGTGTTTGTAAGCCAAGTGCACAACAGTTAGCACACTTTCTGTTAGCAAAGTTAGCATTAGCAGCTAGCCTAATTTGCTTAGCAACCAAAAATGTCCTAAAAACTTTGAAGTTTACTTTCTTCTTCCAGCTCTGTGAAACAATTGAATTTCTCAAATCCTTTAAATTTTTTTTAAAAGTTTTCCACTTTTTGTTTTTAGAAACAAAAAATGCATTAACATTCACAAGCAATTTTCCACTTCATCTTTACTGTGGAAATATATGTTCATACTTCATTTGTTATACTTATAAATGTAGTAAAATATGCCAGAGATAATAACTATATGCATTTCAAAGTTAGCACCACTGGCTAGCTCGCTAAAGCTGTCCTATAAACAGAGGGATAAATGTAGCTTTTTGTTCCCACGCTAAAACTGTTGAACCTTTATGTGAACTTTCCATGGATGATATTTGAAAAGCAGTGAAAGATGCATCAACATAGCAAATGGAGCCACATTTTGGGGGGAAAGCTAGCAGTGGTAGCTAGCCTTGGTTAGCCACCAAAAATTGACTTAAAAACCGGAAACTGTGAAGTGAATTTCAGCTCCAGTTCTTTAAAGCCACCAATTCCACAAATTAATAATAAAAAAATAAAAATTGTTTCTGTTTTTGTTAATTTAAAAATAATTTTAGTAAAATAATGACCTAACAATGAGTAGCTTTCTTCTAATCTTGCATCTGTTAGATGTTGCAAACAAACACTTTCCTTTGCATTTAGGAAAAGTGCTTAGATGTATAAATAAAAGAAATAATGTATTTTTTTTTATGTTCCTGCTTCTGTATGTAAAGCACAAAACATAACAGGAGATACTCTTTATTATTCGCAAAGCTAGCATTAGTGGAGAGCTAGCGAGCTAGCCAAAAAACAAACAGTGAAGAGCAGCTTTTTAAAAATTGCACATTCACTTGTTGAGCTTAATCTGGCTTTTTTAAATACAGTGTTGCAGCAATGCCATTTTCTCTCCCTTAGATATAATCCAAATGTTATTCCGCTGACTTACTTGCTCCAGTAAACTCTTCCATCGATCGCCTGCATCTCGCCCAGCATGGCCAGCAGCAGGGAGGATTTCCCACATCCCACCTGACCCACGATCATCGTTAACTGACCTGCCATGGAAACAAATAAAATATGAGGTGAATGTTTTCATCTAATAAGCAAATTAATGACAGTTACATTAAAGAGCAATATTGTTCTGCTTCCTGTGAGTACTGTAAGCTATAACTATTAAATGAAAAGAACATATGTGGGATAAACTGCAGTAATTTGAAATGTAAACAGATCACTGATTCTGTTGCAAACATCCTGGAAATGTTCCACCTCCAGTGACTAAATCTGAACATATGCAGAACATGCCTAAACTTAGCCGTCTTTCTGAGTCAACCTTGCAGTTATAATTTCTGAAGTAGAATCCTTCAAGATGTCCAGTTACTTCCTCTTCAGTACTTTGGCAGAGAAGAGAAGCTGGAGCCGCTGTTTGCTTAGTAGTAGCATGACTGGGATTGCAGGGAAGTCACATCCCAGAGGACGACTGGAGTGAGTGAAACTCTGCCCGGTCCATCTGTCCGGCTTCCTGACACTCGATCCGCACACGGCCTGGTTCTGGTTCCTGACAGCAGCAGCCTGAGCTCAGATTTTAGCAGCATGCTAACATCAACTTTGAACCATTTACTAATAATCTGATGCTTCAGCTAATCCAAAAATAATAGTTTACAGAAGCTTTTGACTCCAGAACAGAAAGTTATTTTATGTCCCCAAAAAAACCAACTTGCTAATTTCAAAAAAGTTTTGTAGTTCTAAAAAGTTACATTTTCTCATAAAATATAAATGAAAAAACTTGCTTTTATTTAAATATTATGCAGTTTAAATAAAATCAACAAAAAAACTCATGCAGACTGGACAGTTTGAGAAATCATCAACACAATCTGGTGTGGAGTTTTACTTCTTAATCAAGGAACTGGCCTTTAGAAACTTAACGAAAAATGTATACAATTTTTCAGGCTAATTTTATGATGTAGTGCCAATTAATAACTAGAGAAAATAGTCAATTTCAGTGCTTTTTGCACCAGTTTAAGCAATGTTGCATTTAAAAACTGTAAGTCAGAAATAAAGTACATTATTCCCCAGAGAAAAAGTTGGATTTATAAACCCACCTTCATGTTTTTCCTGCATTTGACTCTTGACTCAACTCATTCGGTCCATTCACTCAAGAAATATGAATAGTTCATGAAATAGCTAAAATAAATATATGAGAAGGAGCAGAAAGGAGTATAAACTTGCATAGTATCCAGGTTGGGTTATTCCTGTCACAAAGACAAATTTAGCTGGACGATAAAATTGCTGTTTTGAGACCATTTTCAACTAATATAATCATAATGGCATTAAACTATAAATTCTACTGAACATTTAACACTGGAGCTGGAATATATTTTAAATATCCAAAATAAATAAACAAAACAACAGATAAAATTAAATATTATGTCTCTGTAAACAAGATTATCCTCCAAAAACAAAAGGATTAGTTGAGACCAAAACACCAGACTGACGACTTTTATCATCCCATTTTTGGTAAAAAGAGAAAAAGGACAAATCATGCAAATGAAAATTATTAAATTTGTTTCAATTTATGCCGTAAATTGATTCATTGCTTATTGTGACAGGCCAAATCATCACCCCTCCACCGCCGTGCTCAACAGCTTTACGTTGACATTATTTTGTGTTGTGGAGAAACCAAACACAGAGACAACAATAAGAGCTTGATAAGATTAATTTTTAAAGCAGAAACGGAGGCTGACCTGTGGGGATGCGTATGCTGATGTCTGACAGGGTCAGCTGGTTGTTTCCCCAGGTGAAGGAGCCGTTGCTCACCTGGACGGAAACAGAGACGAAGCAAACTGTGACTGCATCGTTTTGGAGACATTTTGTAGCAGCAGCAGATGTCTCAGCCTGCGTACGTGCCGTTTCACTGTTACGCACTGACTTACAAGAGCAAAGCACGTGACCCGACCCGAGTTTAAGAAGTCCTGTGAGCGAGTTCACAGGAGTGGACAGTGGTTAGATAACAGCTTCACACAAGGAATGACACGTACTGCGTTCACAACACGGGGGAAACCAAACAGCTGTCAGCAAGTCTGAAAAAAATACCAGTGAATCTGGCAGAAATAAAGTTCATTGACTTTCATCAGAGAAACATTGTACAAAAACAATGAGCTGGCAATTTTTAGGCAACGATAATAAAGAAAGCTTGAAATGTTTATTCATTTGAAGGATAGGTGAAAAAGTAAAAAACAGATTGATTTAATGTTCATCTTGATCTTTTCCTTCCAACAGGTTTTCACTGTTTTTCTTTTGAACTTTGGCTGCAGTACAGCTTAAAAAACAATGACAACAAATAAAACCAAATACAGCATTTCACCTTTTTAAACCCTTCCCACATTCCTATGCTGAAAAGGTGCTGAAACTAGCTGGAGTAAAAAGCAGCAAAAGTGAAGTTCCTACATACATGAGGTTGTATTATTTTTTCTTTATGTCAATCAATCAAATCAAATTTTATTTGTATAGCACATTTCAGCAGCAAGGCATTTCAAAGTGCTTTACATCATATCAAACAGAAACACAAAGCAACATAGAATCAACAATCAAAACACGACATTAAGTCAACTTCCATCAATAAATTTGTAATTGATTACGTTTCAAATACAATCCTAAACAGGTGGGATGTTAGTGGAGTTTGCATCCATAAAGGTTTACCTGTTACACTCCTACTGTGTTATATGGAACAAAATACCTGCTGCTATTTTTACTCCCACTCACAATCACAGTTTAAAACGATGTAAACAGCATTTTAATGGGCTTCTGGCACCAGGATCCGTTCACCTCTCACTGAATTTGGAGCAGGGACTCCGCTGTCCCTCACGGATTTTTGTGCAATTCTATGGTACCTGTTAGTGTCTTTACCAATATTAGCCAGTAAAAGCATTTTAGTACATAATGAATGTAATAAAAGGATGAGTTGGCATGTTTAACAGATCATAATCATTAATATTCAGCAGCAGGAAGATTTTTTGTGATTGATGTCTGCATAATAATTAGGCTATTTCTAAAATGGATATCGAACAGTTATGATAATAACTGAAGTGTGAGATGAATTTTTAAAATTGGACCAATTATACAAAATTTCCATTTTTGGTACATTTTTATGCTGCTCTATAGCTTTCTATAAACCAACCAGCCATTTATTGGCAATAAATTAATGATTTTTCATGTTGGAGAATTAGGCATTTGAAAAACCTCCCATTTGTTACGTCACATTCTATGAGCACTGGGCCGTTACCTAGCAACCCAGCCCCGTTACCTGGCAACCCCAGGAGAGTTCCAGAACATTTGGTCAGACCTCGATAAACTTGTTACAGTGTAAAACTGCAGCAACAGTCTAATCACTGAAACCCTTCCTCCTGCTCAGACACTGTTTACATTCCTCCCATCTGTTGCTTTTACATGTTTATTTTTATGTTTATTTTATCTAACAAGAACCCCCCCAGGTTTTTCATTCCACAGTTACCCTCGCCACATGTTACTGGTCCCAACAGGAATCTAGAGAAAGCAGCATCTTTTGTTTCTGTTAGAGAAAACACTCACGATAAGCTGCTTGGAGTTTGTTTTTGTTTGATTTGGGGAAAGATTTAAATAATAGACAGAGAGAGACGCCGAATATATTAGGTCACATTTGATGCACATGTAGAAGGAAAATGGATTGATGCTTTGTGCCCAGATTACAGAACTGATTTTGGTTATTTTTTCAGATTTTTATAAATTTTGTGATAATAAAAACCAGAACACCCACAGATAATGAACAATAACAAACATAGTGGACATCACAGACTGGTGTCAGAGCTCCCGTGGGAAAAATGAAGAAAAACAGGAAAATGAGGAGAACACATGTAACACAGGGCGACTGGAGTCAGAAAATGAGTTCAGGGTTTGACCAGGATTCAATCTTATTACACCAACAAGGAAATAATCCAATACAAGCTGGAAAACATTCTCATTAATAATTAGAAAAAACTAAAACCCTTCCTATTTCTGCTAATATTCATGTCTAAATTCAAAATGTTAAAAACTCATTACCAGTCAATGTCATCTACATAAAAACAAAACTGCATCCATGAGCAACAAATTAAATCTCTGCAAAGTTCCTCCAAAGTAGGGCTGCACCTAACAATTATTTTAGTATTTATTATTCCGATGATTAAAATGTCTCATTCTTCAGACTTTTCAACCACGTAAGCCTTTTTTTTTTATACAATATTAGAAAAACATTAAAAGATACAAATAAACAAATAACTGAATCCCATTTTAAAATCAGAAAATAAACATTTTATTGTCTAAAATAAAAAAATACAGCATTTATTTAGTAAATCTGAACCAGGTGAAGCTAAAACTGCCAAGTGAAAAGTTTTGGCTAAACCATATTTACAGACAAAGATTTTTAATCTAAATGAAAAATGTATACATCACCACTTTTTTGAGTTTGTGTACTCTAGATGAATCGATTACTAAATTACTTGACGATTATTTCAGTAACCCATTAATCACAATTAAGCCGATGAATCATTTCAGGCCTAAAAAGTCGAAATTATTTTTCCGTTGTCCAAGAAACCTGAGTCCTGATGCTGACTGAGCGATTATCCGAACAGAAACGGAGCGATTATCCGAACAGAAACGGAGCGATTATCCGAACAGAAACGGAGCGATTATCCGAACAGAAACGGAGCGATTATCGGAACAGAAAAGGAGAGATTATCGGAACAGAAACGGAGCGATTATCCGAACAGAAACGGAGCGATTATCCGAACAGAAACGGAGCGATTATCCGAACAGAAACGGAGCGATTATCGGAACAGAAACGGAGAGATTATCTGAACAGAAACGGAGCGATTATCGGAACAGAAACGGAGAGATTATCCGAACAGAAACGGAGAGATTATCCGAACAGAAACGGAGCGATTATCCGAACAGAAACGGAGCGATTATCCGAACAGAAACGGAGCGATTATCCGAACAGAAACGGAGCGATTATCCGAACAGAAACGGAGCGATTATCCGAACAGAAACGGAGCGATTATCGGAACAGAAACGGAGCGATTATCCGAACAGAAACGGAGCGATTATCCGAACAGAAACGGAGCGATTATCCGAACAGAAACGGAGCGATTATCGGAACAGAAACGGAGCGATTATCGGAACAGAAACGGAGCGATTATCGGAACAGAAACGGAGCGACGCGGGTGGGAAAGCAGCAGCAGATTCTGCTTTAATCAGCGGACAGTCGTCTGGACAGGAGCATCACTCCGCAGGGATGGGACAGGAAGAGAAGCGTTTACAGAGCGGCTGAGAAAAATCTGGACACTTTCACAAGACCCTACAAGGGGCAACTAATTCTCGTGTGAATTCTGCATTTCCTGTGCAAGGCCACGCACAAACACAACGCAGGCAAAGTCATGTGTGTACGCCCTTTTTACGTTTTAAAAGTTTATACGGTGGAGCAAACTTAAAATGACAAGCTGCAAAAAATGCTACAAATTTTGCCTGTTGTCTTTTTGCTTTGTTTTTATTTATTTAACAATTTGAAAAAGTTACTAATCAAACTGTTTTCTGCTTTTTGGTTATTTTTTTGTTTTGGTTTTTATTTCATTATTATTTTTTATTTAGTTTTGTTACCAATCAATCTGTTTTTAGCTAAGTTAGAAAACTGCTTTTCTGTTTATTTATTTTTAGTCAAGTTATCAATCCAACTGTTTTCTGTTTTATTTTTGTAATGATCATTATCTGTATTTATTTATTTCATTTTATTTTTATACCAATTTTCAGTCAAGTCACTAATAAAAACAGTGTTTGGCTGTTATTTGGGTTTTATTCCTCAAATCTTAGGGGAGTCAGCAACCAGGACAGGCTTCTGTTTAGTTTTTGCAATTTTCAGTCAAGTTGCCAATCAAGACGGTTTCGACACTAATTGTTAGGTGATTTAATTCTTACCATGAGAGTCATGAGACTTAAGAGGTTTAAAATAATAAAAAAACATTTCCTAGAATAACTGGGTCCAGTGGTGAAAACTCATCAGAAAGTATCTTGATCAAGATTCTTTCAAACTGCTTTTCTCCTTTTCTTGCCCTTGGTGATCATCATTTCTAATCTTGAAAACTGAACAAAGTTTAGTTTTTGTTTGCTGTATAAGCTTTAACCCTTTCAGAGCTGCTGAACTTTGACCCTCACCTTTACGGCCACATCCTCCGTCTCGGTGGGTCTCATCGCCCGCCGGCTCGGCTGCTCGTAGTTGTCCATCTGGTAGCGCATCGGCTGCTTCCTGTTGATGGCTTTGGTCTTTAAAAGATGGTTAAACATTCAACATTAAACTAAAGTTTTACCATTAATGCATAAACAGAAAAAAACAAGAAGTGCAATAATTTAAATCATTTTGTGACAAGATAAACAATTTTTTACTGGATTTTGACGATAAAAACAAAACTCAACACTGAGAACTGGAGGGAAAGCTCTAATTTCCAACTATGAATCAAAACCTGAAAGCCACACTTGCTAGTTTTTCTGAATAATCTGTTAGGAGTAGCGCTCACCATCCCCAGGTGTTTCTTCCCTACGTCCAGGGAAACTGATATATCTCCATTTCTCCAGCTGTCGTCCCCGATTTCATCACTCTGGAGAAACTCACCAAGCTTCTGGACACTTTAGGGAAACACACACACACACACACACCGATCTATGAGAAGTGTGAACGGTAAGAGTTTAATACCAGCAATCTCTCAGGAGTTTAGAGTTTCTGTTCTCTGATGTCAGCTTTTCCATTCAGTAGATGCAGCAGCTGAAACATCTCCATGTTTGGTAACGTCCAGAACAACCAGATCTGCTGTCCTCACCAGTAAAACACTCACCTGACGAGAGCTTTCACCGCAAATCTGACCACAGTGGAGAGCAGGAAGAGCGGCGTCACCAGGATGTGGAAAAGCGCCAGCGCTGCAAAGGCTTGAGAAGGACTGGGAATGCTGCTGGTGAGGAAGTGATGAACCCCAAACGTCTGGAAAAGAAGAAATTCAGATTTCACCTCTGATAATTCATGGTACGTAAGCTGCACTGCTGTAGATATCAAAATATGAAATAATTAAACTTACAGCAAGAACGGCAGCAATGGGAATAGCAGCGTTCATGAAAACTGCAAACAGAAGAGCAGACACCAAACAGGACATCATCCACAACAGCAGGAATCTCTGGCATCCATCTGCCTGGATGTTTCACCAATAAATCAGTAGAGTTCATTTAAACTGGATGGATTTCTGGGACAAACCCGACTACTGGAAATAACACATTTTCTAAAGGATTGAGGCTTGAGCTTTGGGAAAACCATTTCTCATGATGGACCAGGCTTTATTTTTGGTTTATTTTATCCTCTCCAACAGCAGATTATGTGTCAAGTGGAATGGAGTCAAGGTGAGGCTTTCAGGACAAAGAACGGTCCGACTGGACCAACAGTGGAACAAAGGCAGACAACTACTTGGCAAGCATTCCCACCAGCCGTGTTTATTCCACTTCAACACAACTCCAGTCCATTTGCCTAGAAAATCCGGTTCGGTTGGTGAGGTGTCCATCAAACTCTGGACGCCTAAAAAGCTCGGTCTGATTCGGTTAAAGTGTTTCTGTTCGGTTTGAATGTGAACGCCAAGCAGACCAGAGACCGCTCCAAAAGCAGGAAGTGGACTACAGCGCAGGGCATTCTGGGTAAATACAACCAAAGCTAACGTGCTAGCCAACGCTAGCAACAGAAACGGCTCCTGGTCTTCAGCCAAAGACTAAAGAGAAATCCTCCAACCGCTAAAATCTGACGCCTCCATCTTGTTTCCATCTGGTGAAGAAGGAAGTTGCTCTCAGTGTCTTCAGAGGTTTTTGTGTCGTTTCCTTCAGTGGTTCTTGGTGCAGCGCCCCCACAGGCCAGGAGGGGAACAGGTTGGTTTGACTCAGAGAACCACAGCAGCTGGAGGTGGAGCAGGTGATGCCATTTTTTTCCCAACTGAACCAAATCTACCAGACTACAGGAAGGGAAAACAGCCTTTACCTCAAGTGAAATGCTGGATGGTTAAAACCTGACACAAAGATACGTTTTCTTATGGGAACAACAAGTTTTAACCATTCATTAAGGTTTTAATCTGTAGTCATCCTTCATTCCTCAGGCAGTAAAACTATCACCTCCATGGTGGGAAAGCCTCACCTTGACTCCTCCAAACATATTTCTCATCACTGTTGCTGAACAGCTCAATCTTCCACTTGGAAAACAACTTGGTAAATTTTAATTAGCTACATAGAAAGAGATGTCAGGGCTTAACAGTTACTGACTATTTTCTTTAAAGCTTTTAGGAACAAGAGGTTGGATCTCTAAGGTCAAATGTTGGGTATTTCTTAAGGTGGTAAAATCTTCTTATTGGTAATCTTTCTTTTGTCATTAACGTCTGCGATTTCCTGAAAGATGCTTAAGGTCACATCACTCATAAGGCCATTCTCAGTTCTTTTTTATAAACTTTATAGGAGATGAAATCCACTTTCTGTAAAAGAAGCTAATGTTTGTAGAAAACCTCTGTCATTAGACCCTCTAAACGACCAAATAATGCCTGGAGCTTATGTTTGCTGTCTTACTGGACATGGAGGTGTAGAAAGCAAACGTCCTGAGGCTGGTCAGTTCTTTGCCTCTGGTTTGCTCCACGCTGTCGCAGAAGATATCCTCCCAGGCGTAGAGCTTCAGCAGCTTTATGCCCTTCAGGATCTCTGTCGTCTGTTTCAGACGGTCTGTGGAATGTTCCTGCAGGACAGGATCAAGACACGGCGACAGTTTAATATCCATTTCTTATAACGTCAATATGTTTCAATGTCCAGAGTATCGGTCATGGAGCTTTTTTAGAAATGTGGACTGTTGACGCTGACATTAGCATTAGCTACATGTTTAGCATTGAGATGCTATTTTAACCGCTAAAATCTGACGTCTCCATCTTGTTTCCATTTGGTGAAGAAGGAAGTTGCTCTCAGTGTCTTCAGAGGTTTTCAGTGGTTCTTGGTGCAGCGCCCCCACAGGCCAGGAGGGGAACAGGTTGGTTTGACTCAGAACCACAGCAGCTGGAGGTGGAGCAGATGATGGCGTTCTGGTTCCAGTAGAACCGAGTCTACTGGGCCATCAGCTGGAAAACCTCTGAAAATCGACCCACAGATGGTGGCGTCCATTGTTACTTGCTACAATAAGCGCTGGGTTGGAAACCATTCGCAACAAAGTTTGGTTGATTTCACATCAGTCGTTTGAACAAAAAAAATGGATTTCCATTTGTGGTTCTGATGTGACAAATGTAAAAAGCTTAGAGGTTTTTTGCACAAAAACTGAGCAAACATTAAATTTTACTGCTTACCAGCGCGCTTTTCTGCGTTTCTGCCAACTTCGTGGCGATGAGGTACTGGACCGGAGCCAGCAGAACTATAACCGACGCTCCAACCAAGGCGCTCCAGCTCAGAAAGTTGTAGAGCAGAATCACTCCCATCACAATCTGCAATGAAGAACAGGACAGACTGAAGCAGATCCACATTTAAAGCTCAGGTTGACGACGTTTCTCAGGAAAGCAGCCGTGATTCACCTGTACAGGCATGGCCCAGAGGTTGGGGCAGAGGAAGAGGAACCACATCAGCTGGTTGGTTTCTATGGCAACCAGGTTGTTTATCTGCCCCAGAGTCATCTCCCCCATCGACATGTTGGAGGTGGACAGTCGCAGGATTTTATTGTAGATCATCGCCTTGGTAACGAAACATAAAAACAGAGCTGAGGATCAACAGATGATGGCGAAACATTTCTGCAAGTAGCTAGCAGTGAGATGGAGATCCAAACTTCCTCATGTACTCTCTAAGCTCCTGAAAGTATTTACACTTTTACAATCTTAAGAAAATCCTCTGGAATATTTAAAGGTTTTAACGACCGGTCACAGGAAAAGTAAACAATGACAGCAAATAATCTGTTGTGTGTTTTGTGGCCAACAGGTGCAAAGGGACAGCAAAACTAGATGCAAACACATAAAGAATAAAAACAAACAAGCGCAACAGAAAACCATTGGAAACAAAAAATGCTGCAACTACAAGAAGCAAACCAGTCCAGACCACAGGGGGTCTGCAGCGGCTAATATTACTGATGTAAACATACAACTATAGTGTCGTAAAAGACATGAAGAAGCTTTCTTCCTTCTTTCAACTTTCTTCTACACATCTCGTCTTTATTTAGAGTCTGGTCCCTTATGATTTAATGGTCATCTCCCCCTAGTGGTCAGGAGGACTTACATTTTGTAGCGGGAGTCTGCAGCGTTTCATATTTTATTTTTAGTTAAAGGTGCAGCATTTTGTTTATTGATCGCAGCATTTTTTTTTGTGGTTGCAGCGATTTTTGGTTGCATTTCTTTCTTTGTGTTTGTGTGTTTTGGAGTTTGCGTCATTCATGTGTTGCATAGCTACACTCCAACTTATCCTAAAGAAATCTTGCATTGTTAAAAGCTATGTTTTCTAGCTGAACTGTCACATTTTCCAGTTTCCTGATGCGTCCCTCACCAGCAGAGCGCCCCTCAGGTTGATGCCCGTCTCGATGGTGACGTAGTAGGACGCCTGCAGGAAGGTTCTCTGCAGGACTAACGCCAGGAAGAGGAGAACGGCCAAGACGGAGCTGTTCTCCAGAAGCTCGGTGGTGTACATGAAGTACACACGGAAATGGTTTTCCTGCAAACACAAACAGGTAAACAACGTTCAATTTACAAGATGTTTGAGTTCAAAAATGTTTTGTTTTTGAATATTTAATTTTTGTATTTTTTTCACCTATGCACTACTTGCATAGTAGTGGTGCATGATGGATGATCATCCTGTTTGATCAGCCATCAAACAGGATGATCGAGGATAAAGTTGCAATTTTATGAGAACTGCTACATGAAAAATAAAACAAATTTAAATGAAGAACGTTGAGCGTCTGGGGAAGTTATATTTTAGCATCAGTTTTAAAGAAAATGTAATCTTTCATCAGAATCTAATTATCATCAGTAGCAGAGCTTTGAAACGATTTCACAAATGAAAATAATGAATAAAGATCCACACAGTCTGAGCTGCTCACATCTGATAAATATACTGAAGCTTCTTGTATTTTTAAGATGATATTTATTTAATTACACCATTTAAAAAAATTGTATCCCATCATAATTCTCCATCGTACAACAGAAAGGATGATGAAAGCAAAACTGTAAAAACACAAAGTATTTTTCAATATTTTTATTCTAGTTTCCATTGCAAACAGCTCAGTAAACTAAAAATATATATAAACAATTTAATTTTAAGATACAGGAGGTTTAAGGAAAGAAATTCATTAATACTCTTGAAGACATTATTGGCAGATTATGTCACTTGCACATAGAAAAATGTCTTGTTATCAGTGAAATAATCAATGTTTTCAACATTAAGGATTTTTTTTACTTCCTATATCTTGCTGAGAAGTTTCTTGTAAGTTTCTTATTTTAAGTCTACTAAGATATTTGCACCAGAAACTAGATTTTAGTTTCAGATTTTATTTCTAAGCCCTATTGATTTCTATAATCGTGTTTCAGCTCAAGTTGCGCTAATATTTCAGGTCAAATTTTAATCCCAAAGATAACTGGAGTATTTTTTATATGTACAGATAAATGAGAGAGTTGAGAGAGATGCTGAGCTCTGCTCTCTGTCTCCGCTGCCCAACTGTACCCACTAAAACACACCTGACAGCATCTCCAGTAAACTCAGACCAGACAAACCAGCTGCAGGAAAACTTCCTGTCTGCAAGGAAGCGTCTGCTCTGCTTCTCCGACTGCGACTTTCTGAGGCTGACATGAACTAACGAGGTGCTAAAGTCTGCTTTCCGTCTGTCTGCTTCGCCTCGTTTACGCTACAAAAGTTTTTAAAAGTCTTGAAAAATGAAGCAAGCGATCTTCAGCGTCCAAATATGGCTTCTGGTTTCGGAAAGTTGACCCGATAACGACCTCGTTCCAGTTCTTGGCATCGGCCACTGGATTTTTAAAATAAAATCTCCTGGTATTTCAGAGTTCATGGTGCCATGAAATCTAAACAAGTGGAAAGGAGAGAAACAGGCTCAAATGACACTTTTTTCTTAGTTTTGTCAACAACAAAAAAACAAACTAATAAATCTATTTATTAAAAAAATTCAAATCAATAAAATCGTTTCTTTAAACCAGAAAAAAACAGTTACTAAAACTTGACAAGTTATATTTATTCAAATGTTTGTGCACTGAATGGCATGTTCTCTTATCTTTCCCATTTTGAAGGGAGTGTAAAAGAAATGAGTCTCAGTTTTATACCATCAGAAAACAGGAAGTTTGGGATTTCAAAGTAAAAGCTTGATTTAAGACACAATGATCAACTTTAAACATAAAATAAAGTAAAAACTGCTCTGAGAAATGTCCTGAATTACTGATTAACACTTGATTTTTTTCACTTAAATTAATAAATTGTGCAGCTTTCTTGATCTTAACAAGGTTTTTTATTATTAAACTCAAATTAAAGGTTTGATTTCTGTACATTTTTTTAGCACGAGATTATGCTGCTGCAATAAAATCTTTTTACATGAGGAACATAAAAAAGGGAGAGGCTGTAAATATTCATGTATTTAGAAAGATTTTTTGCGGTTCTTCGGCATCAGTAGGTCTGACATGATGACTGATTTATCTGGATGATAAATTGTCCCAGGAGTTATTGCGATAAATTATAATATTGAGATAATTTTCAAGTTATTTAACTGTAATGGCGCGATAAAACAAGAGCAATAAATTTTAAATTCTGTTGAATATATAAACACTGGAACTGGATGACATTAAAATGTACAAAATACCAGAAACAACAAATAAAATGAATTATGAAGTCTGTAAATTTAGACCAAAGCAACAGACTGAAGATTTCATAGAAAAAGAGAAAAATGATAAATCATGCAGATGGAAATTATTGAGTTTGTTTTAATTCATGAAGAGCGCTGCTGGTTCTCATTTTGATCCGGCAGGAGGAAATTGGCGCTCACCATGTTCTTGTTCGCCGACGTGTTGTTGTTATCGTCATCCAGGTTGCGAACGATGCCGTAGATGCAGAGCGGCCCGGCGAACCCCAGCAGGTCGGCCAGGTACCGGAAGGTGCTGCTGAGCAGGATCGGCCGGCCGAAGGCTCTGTACATGGAGCGCCAGATGGACGGCGCTCGGTCCGGATCTTCGCCCGTCTGTGTTGAGGTGAAACAGGTGAATTAAAGCGGAGAAACAACCGGACCAGGTTCGGACCGTCGCTCGGCTCACCCTCTGATCCTCGTAGGCGTCTTTCAGCCTCAGGTAGTTGGTCAGCGCTCTCATAGCGATGGGCAGCTTCCCGATCTTCTTCAGCTCTATCGGCCTCTTATGGGCGCCAATAATGAGGGGGTTCATCCACCAATACGTCGCCTAGCAGCAGAAACGGACCAAAAACAAACTTCATTTTCTAGGATTTACTTCCAGGAATTAAATAGGTTTTCAAAATATTCCTTTATTCTTAACTCTCATGTGAAATGTAGTTATTACTCCTCAAAAACAAAAGTATTTTTGTCTGATTTCTAGTGTAAATATCTTTGTACACTATAAATAAAATAAAACTAACTTACAAGTAACTTTTCATCAAGATTTAGATGCTTATTTTAAAGCTCCTACTATGCAAAATTTATATTTTGCATAGTTTTGTTTTTCCATTTGGGTCTCAGAAGTAGGCCTGTCATATAACTAATTTTGTTGGATGATAAATTGTCTCAGAAGTCATCACAATAAATGATAATATTGTTGTTTTGAGATATTTTTCAAGTGATTTAAGGTCAATGGAATAATAATGCAAGAACACATCCTCAAAGCTCAATAAACTTTCAATTGTAATGAACATTTAACATGGAACTGGAAGACATCTTAAATATCCAACATAAATAAATAAAACAACAGAAACAACAAATAAAACGAATTATGGATTCTCTGGAAACAAAATTATCCTTCAAAAAAAGGGTTGAATTAAACTCTTAAAAAAACCACTCATCCGTTTTTGGGTAATAAGTAAATGTTTTTTGGTGTCTAGAAGGCGAGCCATTCCAAAAGCTCCTTAAAACTTTAATTTAAACTCAAAAGTGCTTTATTGATTCTAAAGGGAAATTAAATGTCACATTCACCATTACCTAGCAACCTCAGGAGAGTTCTTCCTCGTTACCTAGCAACCCCAGCGGAGTTCCGCCCCGTTACCTAGCAACCCCACCTGAACTTCTGTAAGTTTAGTCAGCTGGTTTTACCGGTGCATGTGCTGTACAATGGCTGCTGAGAAAGACAAGTGTTTTGTTGTTTATTTGCTGTCCAGAAACCACTTGCTGAATTCTCGCTGGCTGTGCAGGAGGTTCAACTTTGTTTTCAAAGATCTACGGTTGTATAACTGCGCAAAATGTCATATTTTAACTGAAATAATCTGCCAGGGGAGGTAGTATTTAATTTTCAACAATTACTGACTTAAAACTAGCTCTTCTATCGTCATGAAAAATTACTTGTAAGTTAGTTTTGTCTTCTTTCAAGATTTTGTTTTTTTTCAGTGTAGTTAATTATAAGAAGCACCTTAGAAAGCAGGTTGACGAACGGCTGCAGGAAGCGGACGCCTAAATCCTGTAAATCCTCCGGCGGTTTCACCTTCTGGGGGTTGGTGAAGAAAACATATTTCTATAAAAAGAAAAGAACAAAATTAGAGAGGTGAAGCAGATTGTTGAGGTTTTTCCAGAGCAGGAGGGAATGCTGTGGCCAACCCGGACTCGGATGACGTTGATCTCCACGGCCATCAGCAGTCCGTAAAGGATCACCAACAGGGCCGTGATGCAGAACCGCAGGTACTTGAACCGGATGCCAAACTCTGCGAACTTCCACAGCTTGATGGATTTGGTTATGAACGCCAACACCCAGTAGATGAAGAGGACTGGGAGCAAAGTGAGACGGTCAGAAGTTTACATACACCCTGTCTGGAGTTACATCATCTCCTGTTTCAGGCCAGAATCACCAAAACTATTTCTATTTGCTAAAAGAAACAATAATGAAAGAAAGAAAATGTCAGATTTATTTATTCATGTCTTTGTGGTCAGAAGTTTACATACATCTCCTCAGTGTTTGGTAGCATCTTTAGATGTTGCTTCAATACTTCCACTAAGAGTCAGTTGGGCTGGTACAAGCGTCCCAGTGTTTCCTCCAAAGGTAATGATGCTCTTTATGTCCCAACAGTTCCACTTTAGTTTCATTATGTCTCCAACAATGAAGCTGTTTGTCTCTGTGGACATTTGAACTGTTTCTTTTGGGGTATATGGTATAACTCTGGCAGATTATGTGATGTAAACTTATGATCACAAAGACATTAATAAATACATTTCTGACCTAAAAAAGAACATTTTGATCTGATTTAACTTCAAATAGTGAGAAATCTTACCCAGCAGCAGTTTGGGGAAGTTGGACGTCTCTATGTTGTGGTAGTAAACAACTGATGTTGTTGCAGCAATGAAACCCATGAAGGCCGGCATGAAGAGGTGGAGGTGGTTGGAGGTCATTGTCCTGCAAGAAAGTAAGTCCTGTCAGTATCCATGAGGGAACAAAATGTCCTCCGTATGTTAGTCCTCCTGCAGACTGACGTGTTGGAGACGATGCCCTCTGCGAACTCGCACACGTGGACGAAGAGCAGCAGGAAGGTGAGGATCCACCGCATGTTGTGTCCGGGGAAATGAAGCCATGTGTTGTGATGAATCTGAACCTTGGAGCTCTGGCTGCCCCAACCTGGAAGACAAGATGGACGCTCTAAAAACGCTGTTCAAAACGCCTGGCTGGACCTAGCCCCGCCTTCGAGGCGCAGCTCCTCCCCCACCCAGTTCCTTCAGACTAGCCAGCAGCAATTAGCAAACACCCAGACACAAATACACACCTGCAGTTTTTGTTAAAGTTTCATAAGTTTTTCATTGAAAGAAAATAATCTGGAAAAATGTTTTTTTGCCTGATTTTATTTTTGTTACTTTTATTAATTATTGTGATGTTGGTCCTTAAAATACCAAAATTTCCACTTAACTTTATATTTTGGTCCGTCTGATGATGTAATCTCTAAATATTAAATGATTGATAATATAATCAGTTACTCTGTAGACGTTTTTCCAAATGCTTTTTTACTCTTGAGTAATTTCTTGAACGGATACTTTCTACTGTGACTTGAGTAAAAATATGATGAAGTATTTGAGTACAACTTTTGGGTACTCTGCCAACCTGATATAAGATAAACAGCATTTTTATGACAACTGAAGGTAACACAGTTGGAAACACATCATGCTGCCCGTTTACAGGTAATAAAAAAGCAACAACATCGTGTCATCCAGGCTCGATCTCGGATATTTTCTCCAACAACTGATTCATCTCCAGCAGATCTCTAAACTCAAGTAATCAGGTTCAGCCACACTTTAAAGCTGCTTAAAGTTCTCCCAGCGTGGCGGGCAAAAACAGGAAGTTAATACCAACTGCACATCTGCCGTACGGAGATTACACCAAGCTGGTCTGAAGCGCCAGCAGCTTCCACCCAACTCAAAGGGGGCACAGAAACCAGATCCTCTTCTAGAGGATCCAGACTGTTGTCAGCATCCTGTTCCAAACCCTGAGGAAGAGGAGGACAACCCTACCAATGAAGAGGATGGGGAAGGTGATGAAGAGCAGGAAGACATGAGGAACCAGGTTGAGGGCGTCCACGAAGCAGCCATTGTTGAGCACGCCATCGTTGATGCCGTATGCACTGGGAACCTTGTCGCCACAAAACGACAACGGCATGCCAGCAGCCATTGGTTCCTCCCAGACCCGGAGTCAGACTGGCAGAAACAGAAATCCGTCAGGTCAGCGTTTTACTGCCATGGAGTGTCACAACACCGGCATGAGACTCGGCCGTGTGAAGCCGCAGAGCTATTTTAGGACAGTGTAAATCAGGGGTCTGCTGAAGAAACGTTCTGATTCAACACACCTGAGTTAAATGATGAGGTCATCAGCAGGACCAAGGATGTTCGCTCAGGTGTGTTGGACCAGGAAGTCGTCTGGAACTAAAGAACCTGCTGTTAGTAGATGATAAAACACAAACTGGATCGTTTTACTGTAGCAAAGGGCTTGAAGACGAGCCAAAGATGATGGCGGCCATTTTTAATCTACATTTATAAAATATATAAAAATATCAGTGTTACTGGACGGATGGATGGATGGATGGATGGATGGACGATATTATTGTTTTGGGTTTTTCTCTAACAAACATAATTTGTCAGTATTGTTTAAGTTGCAACTTCTTCCTGTTTTCTTCATCTAAATGATTTTATTTATAAATAATCAGATCAGTGAAAAGTTACATTTTCTCAAAACCAATAAGCAACAAGATACTAATCTAATTTATTTAAACTATTTTAAAACATTCACATAAAATTGTCATTTTTAAGTCCAATTTTCTGCTTTGTTTCCATCTTTATTCTTATTCACTTGCCAAGTTTAATAAGGCGAATTATTTTTAAATTAATAAAACTTGACGATAGTTAGATAAACTAAATGGAACATTAACATCTTGGGTTTTTATCAGAACAACTTTAATTTCCAGCCTAATTTACCAGAACAAACAGTTCGACGCGTCAATAACCAAACCAACTAAATAATTCACAAAGCTAACGGACATTTAGCTCAACAGAGTTGCTAAAATTAAGATAATTTATTAAACCTTCGATAAGAAAAGTGTCTTACCTGGAAATCAAATGATTATCCTGACTGGCGCCGTTTCATTCCGGCTGAAATGTAATTTTAAAACGACAGCAGACAGAGAAAAGAAGAAGAAACAAAATACAGTGAGAGTTGGAAAGTTAACAGAGGGGATTATTTTTAGCCCTGGAAGTCAAGAGCGAGATCAGCTGCTCCAACTCAACGCGCGCTGCCGACGGCGTCAAGGTAGGACGCCCACGAGACACAACTTCCGGCTACGACCTTCAGAATAAAAGCGTTAACTCTTCCTTTAAAGAGGCGTAAAACAATAAAAAACGTTTTGTGGATAAACACAGAGTTTTTATGGTTAAACAATTAGCCAACAAGGAGCTGCTAGGTTTTAGCCAAACATGTTTGGAAGAAAATGCTAGCATAGCTTTGCTAACTAATGTGTTTTTTTTTTTTTTACATTTAAACATTAAACTTTGAACTTGTACCAGTTCAGAGACATCAATGGTTTTCAGTCATTGGGAAAATCTATAATTTTGTGTTTCTGAATTGAAAATCTAATGGCTGACTGTGATAAAAAGAAAAGCTAATAGCTAAAATTTGCTTTTCCACTGTCCTTCAAATTCAGGTATGTCCTGTTGCCTATAGCAACAGGCACTAATCACCAGCTGGTAAAAATGGAGCTCAACATTATGCTGAGTTTATTTTTAATACTTACTTGATCATTTTTATAAACTAAATAGTGAATTCATAAACTAAAATAATTCATAATTCTAGTAAAGCTACAATTAAAACTCTACTTCTCTCTCACTCCACCTGTCGCTTTGTCCGCCATATTTACAAGAACAAACATCTCTTGTTGCTGCATCGCTAATTAGCTCATTTTATGGCTAAGGGACTAAAGCTAACTGACATTATTTATCTGTAGTTTATCAGTCATGTTCACAACAGATCCTGTAGAAGTAGGATGTAATTAGTATTTATGTTTACATACGTCTACTGCTTTTGCTATGGCAGCCATGTTGGATTTTGAGGGTCAGGTTGCTAAGAGATCTCTCCAACTTACAACTCTGAAATATTAGCAAGTCCACACTTAAATGCTGTTTTGCATTTCAGTTAATTTATAAATCATTAAATCAGTTTCACACATTATGAAACATCCATTGGTTGCTTTATTGGATAAAGAGAGAAACAGATGGATGGACAAATGAATAAAATTAAGAAATAACAGATATACTCCCTTCAATTCATTGTAAAATATTCAAAAATACTGTGAAACAATAATGTCACAACTGTAAATCTAACTGCATTGCAAATACATCTCTGCTTTGAGTTGTTGCTTTATTTTGAAGGCAAGAATTGATTCATTTCCGGTAACAGTCCGTGTAATTTCTGCTAACTTGGTGCGATGCTGCCATATATCAGATTTCCAAACTTGTACCAGTTTGGCGGTGAGAAGAGAGTTTATAATAGTCTTCCTCAGGGGTCCTGACACAAGGGCCAACAAATAAAGTTTATAAATATAACTATTTGCATGGCTGATCATTCCTGAACTTTTTATTTATTTTACTTTTTTAAAAAATACAATAAATAAATTTGATCAACCTTCATCAAAAAATGCGATGCACTTTCTGGACAGGTTTTTAAAGAAGTATAGATGTTTAGGATTTTCTAATCAACATAATAATCGGAAACGCAAGCAGCAGGATCCCACGCTTGCTGCGGGATGCGGGGGAGGAGAAGGACCTTGGATGCGGTCAGCGGGGTGAAGTCATGCAAGCTGCACGTTTCAGAGCTGCGACAAGAAGCGCAACCCTGCCACACAAATATGAAAATAAAAGATCAGAGCGTCACAAAACCATTCATCCAGCAGCGTCCTGCTACGTGACTCGTTACCAAAATAGCTTTTAAATATCAATAATTAAGCATTTTACTTAAAAACAGAACAATATGTGTTGGTTAAATTTGGATTTGGGTTGAATTGAACATCTAGTAAGAAACGTTAGCTATAAATAACCTAAATTAGAATTTTTAAGTCTTAAGCTTCGTAGATGAGAGTAAATTAGTATTAAAATCTGCAAAAATACATCAGATCAGAGGTTTCAATGGAAGCCGAATTTAACTCCTAACTGCAAATATTTTAAACATTTAATTAAGTTTGTAGTCAAGCCGCAGTTTTCTACCGCGATTTCATTTAAAAATAAAAATAGAGTGATTCTTAAATGAAGTCTGGTGTCATTCACGTCCAGAGAACGTTCTCTCTGAATGGAAGACGTCGCGTGTCAGCCTACCGAGAGGAGGATGCTGCTGCTGATGCTGCTGCTGCTGATGCTGCTGCCTCAGTGACACCGAGACAAATCCCGACCTCAACACCGACCCGGCGCAGGATTTCGGGTCAAAGCGTCCCGTCCTCCCGGATCTTTATGTCCCGTTTGCGGTTTCTTAAAAAATAAATGCGGTTTATGCTGAAGGTGCGGCGACAGGAAATGCCTACATGTTGAAATTCCTCTTCAGTTATGGCGGAGGACGCGCACACTCCCGCAGTTTGAGGATTTCAGCGATTATATTATTCGTAGCTGATGAAAAATAGGTCAAACTGAAGTACAACGAGCACAGCGGGCTGGTTTATTATAAAACAAACACAAAATAATGATCATTAAAAGGTTCTCACCAACATTTTCAGCCTTACAGAGAAGATCTCTGGCGGGAATTAAAGCACAACAAAGAAAAAACAACACCTGCCGACCTGATCCAGGGGCGTAGCTAGACACAGGGCCACCCTGGGCCCCCTGACTGGAGTTTAACTTCAGACTAATGTATTTATATGTTAATGTCAGGATTTATAATGGGTATAATAGCATTCACCAGTCTGATAGTTGAATAAAAAAATAATAGATAACAATAAATATCCTTCTTGTTGAGCTCAGATGTCTATTTATTCAAGAATTTAGCAGCAAAATTGGGTTTTGACTTGAAAATAATTATTTTTTCAATATATATTTTTCAACTGAAATGAGATTAATTTTGATTAATTACAGCCCTAAACACAGTCCCAGAACCTGAGTTATGATTGTTTTGGATTTTTCATTATAGTTTATTTTCATTTTGTTGAGACTTTTTTGTCTAATTCAGTTAGTTTTTGTTGTTTTTATTAGTTATGGAAGTACTTTTAGTTTTTCCGTTCTTTGGTTAATTTTTAGGTGCAGAATAAAAAAAGTCAAAGTATTGTGATTCTGTTGGTAATGAATGATATCATTTTATTGTTTTATCAGTTATTGTTGAACAACAAACTGATTCTGATGTTTTTAGTGGAGTGCCGTAAATCGCCGACAGCTGACGTAAACCGCTCGTGTGCTGGGGAAAAAATTACTTTACATCAGTTCAATAGGCTAATAAATAAAATTAATAAGCACAAATTATATCTATAAATATATAACTTAACAATATAAATATTTTGTGCGTTTTAGTTTTATAAACGCACAAATATAGTTACATGTATTTATATTTATTCTCCATTTAAGTACTGTTTTCATTTCAGTTAACGAAAATGTTTCTCAATTTCAGTTTTTGTTATTTTGTTAGATTTAGTTCACTATAATAACCTTTATTAAAGATTTATTAACATCTTAAAAAGAAAAAAACAAAACCATGTTCCCTTTATTCGCCTCCAGGGTTTGTGACATTCAGTTTTCAGACCAACGTTTTGCTGCAGAAACATTCTGAATAAAGGTCAGCGGTTCTGGATGGAGAGCCTGGGACTCTGTTCGCTGCAGCCGGACCAGAGGAAGAGCAGAGGTGGGAGGATTTGTGTGTGTGTGTGTGTGTGTGTGTGTGAGAGGAGATTCCCATCTGCAAGTGTTTCCCAGGAAACAGTGAAGGGAAGACGCTGACCTCCATCTTCTACATCCACACAATCATTTCCTGTAGACTCTGACCCAAACTTTAAACCCGACGTTAAAGTCAAATGTTTTACAGGAAGACATGTCGCTTCAGGTCCTGACATCATCTCTCTACCAGAGAAGAAGAAAAACACAACAGTAGGAGAAACCAAACACCTTTAACCCTGACGTCAGTTTCACTGTGACCCAATAAAATGGAGAGTTTAATATAAAAACTTTTCTTTAGATGTTTTAAAGTTGGATCAACACTCCCTAAATGAGCTTATTGGTATTAAATTTGTGTTTATGTTTCCAGCATCATGTCATGTTGAGGTTCCAGCGTGAGAAACATCAGAGCTTGAGGCCGGTACAGGAAGTGACTGTTCTTTCTGCAGATAAAAGAACCACTTTAAATTACAAATTAATCATCTCCAGAGAGCAAAACCAAAACACCAAAAATAAAAAAGACTCAACTTCCCATAAATATTTAAGGATCCCAAATTCCTCCCAGCAGGAAAGTCTCCTAGGTTTGAACTTTATCAGCAGAAATATACAAAAATGTTCATTTAATGGAAAAGAAAATGTGTTAGCCTTTCCTAGAATATTAATGTTGCTTCCTTTTCTAGTTCAGAAGTCGTTCTCAACGTTGCTTATAGAAAGAGCAAAGTCCATACAGCTGCACATTTTGAAATTCAAAACTGAATTTGCTTAATGGAAACGTGACAATTTCTAAAGCAAACTTTGTTTTTTGATAAAAGTTTTGGGGATATAATGATTTTTTTGGTTGTAACAAAATTGCTTTATTTTGCAAAACTGCAACAGAAACACTTAAGCAGAAAGAGATACATCTATAGAACAATATTCTAGTAGAAGTAAAAGTGCAGGTTGAACAGATTTACTCAAGTAAAAGTAAAAAAGTGGACATTTTGAACTTGAGGAAATCAAATTACTAAGTAATTTTCACCTTTAAGAAAACAAAGTGACTTTTGATAAGTCTAAAATACTTTAAAAGTTCAAGTCATATAAAAGACATTATTTTATTCTTTTGCTGTCAACATGCTTTGGTCCAGAAATAAAAAAATACTGATAGTTTTTCTTCAAACCAAATCTGAATCAGGATAATTCAGATTATACTAAATTAATCGTAATTTGAGCCAAAACCGTGGAATTATTTAAAATAAGGATAAATGGGGAATGTCTTGAGTATCTGAACTTCTACTCTAGCAGAGAACGTGAGTACTTTTGACTTTGGATCTTAATGTTCCCACCACTGTGGTTCTGATCCGGAGGATCCTCACTGTGGGAAGAGCTGGGTCCAAACCGCTACAGACAAGCACCAAGAGGGCATCTTAATAAAACCGCATCAGATGACGCATTTAGAAAAACTCAACTTCAAACTCTTTGTCCTTCGGTTCATTTCAGAAACTTTTCAGCCCAAAAACATATTTTTTATTTACCATTTACTGGAATGCAAAAATCTTCCTTTCTTCAAGTACCTCAAGTCAACAGTAAAACTCTATTTGTTAGTTTAAGTGAGCAGAACATGTACATTTAAGCAGCTACAAACAAATAATCATATTTTATTTTGTCTGGTTGTCTGACTACAATCTATAATCGATTCTGGTCAAATTACAGTCAAATCCTTGCATGCAAAGAGTAAATCTGCTCAAATGATTGGTTTTAATTTCATATGACCGAGACAATGTCGCCCTCTTGTGGCCGAGAAAAAGAATAATAGAAACAGACCAAACTTAGGACTCAAACTGTTTATTGGTTCTCCATTTTATAACATTAACATACAAATATCTGGAATAAATCTGATCGTTATTTATGGAAAATTGGAGAAAAAAATCAGTGTAGGAGGATCTAACACAGTTTGAGATAAATGTATTGATTCTGTGGGTTTTTTGTCAAAACAATCAATAAAACATCAATGATTAAATATTAAAGATTAGGAAATAAGCACAATTGAATTGATAAGGAATATATTGGATATCTAACAAAAGAAATTAAGTGGAATCAGTTTCTGTACATTTACATTTTCAAGCAATCAAGAAGACTGAATCCAGCTTTAAAAATCCCAAACTGTTGTGCTGTGATGGTGCAGAGGTTGAGCACGACCCACATATCAACGGTCGACTCCCGGCCTGGTGACCTTTGCCCCTTGTCTTCCCCCTTCTCTCATTACCCACTTTATTGTAAATTCACTATCAAATAAAGGAAACTAGAGCCAATAAAACCTTTAAAAAACAAACTGATTTTTAACGTGTTTTTTTATTTTTATTTTGCATAAATAATATGCAGCAAGCAGACTCTTGTAAATAACAGAAATCATTGTTAGATTATTTAGTTCTTGATGAAACTGAGTCTATGATGTCTCCTGGTTAACCTCAGGAAAAAAATCATTTGAATTAATTTCAGAAAAGAAGATCAACATCAAAACGGAGTGATTGGCAGAAAGAACTAAGGTTTGTTTGGCTCTGTCAAAATAAAAAGGCTCAGGATGGACATTTTTCAATTTGACGCAAACCAAAAGCGGCAGCATTTTAATAATATTAATAATCATAATATTCTTTATCATTCCATTGAAAAAAAAAAGAAACTACAGAGAAATCTTAGTAAAACCCATAATGGTTCACTAAATCTGGGACTGAATGTCATTATTAGAGGATAATTGTGTTAATGATTCTTTATAAACCCAGTAAAGATTTACTTCCAGGTTCTAAAGCATCAGATCAGCCGTTTTACTGGTGGTGAAAACAAAGAAACATGTTTTTATGGCGATATTGGCCCAAAGTTTGTGTTTCTGATCCAAACCTTCTCAACAAAGCGACCGCAGCTTGTCTATGGCCGCGATGTCTCACCTGTGTGGGTTTTGGTGTGAGCTCTCAGTTCGGTGCTGCTGATGAATTTTCTCCCACACGTGTGGCAGTCGAACGGTTTCTCCCCGGTGTGCCTCCTCACGTGATCCTTCATCTGGTGCAGGCGGATGAATCTCTTCCCGCAGTGCTCGCAGGCGTGAGGTTTGTCGCCCTTGTGCGACATCGTGTGTCGGTTCAGCTTCGAGGCGTTGACGAACTTGTTGCCGCACAAGCGGCAGACGTACGGCCGCTCGCCCGAGTGCGCCCTCCGGTGGCACAGCAGGGTGTTGCTGTGTTTGAACTTCTCACCGCAGATTTTGCAGGAGTGCGGTTTCTCGTCCGTGTGGATGGTCATGTGCCTCCTGAAAGCCGACGGGTCGGCGACGCTTTTTCCGCAGACGTTGCAGAGGTACAGCTTCTTGTCGCCGTGGGTTCTCGTGTGGAGTTCAAGATGGTCGCTTCGTCTGAACGTTTTCCCGCACGTCTTGCAAGCGTGCGCCTTCGTCCCGGCGTGGGTCCTCATGTGGACTTCCAAAGACAGACGGAGCCGGAAGATTTGTCCACAGCTTTTGCAGGAAAGCGGCTTCCTGCCCGTGTGAGTCCTCATGTGGCGATCCAAACCGAGCTTCGTCAGAGCCTGGCCACAAATGTGGCAGAAACTGGCCTTCGCCCTGCAGAGGTTCTTCTTGCTGGAGGCGTCGCGTTTCAGAGACTCTGGAGCAGACTGACTCTCCACACGCTTCAGCTGCACCTGCTCTCCCTGTTTGCTGGTGCAGGGCTCTTCCTGGTCTTCCTCCTTAATGGCTGTTGCCTCTGGATAATCCTCCTCCTCTTTTTTAATCTTCTCATCAGAAGTGGAACTCCTCTCCTCGTTAGAAAGCTGCTCATCAGGCACAAACTTCTCTTCTTCTTCTTCTTTAATGTCACGTTGTTGCCGGAGGTCTAAAAACAAAAAAGGGACAAGAGATTTCAGTCATTCAAGTATCTTTAAAGATTACTGTGGACAGCGATGCTGTGGGCAGGAAGGATTTCCAGTAGCAGTCGGTCTTGCATTGGTTGTGAGGAGGCCTCTGACTGAAGACTGTTGCTGTATGACAGCCTCGTGACCATCATGACACGCCAACAGCTCGACATCCAGGCGGCAGAGACGACATTCCACACCAACAGGTCCTGGATCACATCATTAGCTGTTAGCATCTCTGCTAATCCGCCTCCTTTGCTTTTGCAGTTCCTCTTTAAGCAGGAGGGTTATGATCAAATTGACTTGTTTTGAGCTTTGTATCATTTCTTGGATGAAACCAAAACAGTTCAGCCTCAAATAGAGGGAAAGTAGTTTCCATTGAGTGGAAAATGTTTGGGTGGCAGCAAACCATTATTGAAGAAGGTTAGCTAAAAGGCGAAGCTAACGATGGAAGGAAAGCTAGTCTTGTAGCATAACCTGCATCAGCGTGCTGCTGTTTCTGTTTTGCTCATTCACCGTAGCGGTGCTGCTGAGGCCTTTTAGTGTCGAGCCGGTTTTTCAGACAGTTTTTATTCTGATGCCGTTTAGACATTAGTCTGACGTTTTCCTGAGGATGTCCTCAAACGCACACCGTACTGCTCAGCAACTCCCCGAGCAAGGTTAACATGTAAGGAGGATTGTGGAGCAATATGAAGGAGAAGGTGAGCTCTTATGGAGCTCCTTTCTGCTTCTGAAGGAAACCAAACGTTTTCAAAGCCACGTGATTTGTCGATCACGATGCGAGGAATAAAAACAGTTGGAGCCTTGCAGGTAAATGAATCTGTTCCCATGTTTTGGAGCGGGAGCAGATGATCTCAGCCCCGAAACCAACTCGATTCTGGTTTCAGTTCATCACCCGCGAACAGATCTGACATATTTTCCCTACCTGCTCTGTGCGCATCAAACTCGGACTTCATAACATCGATCATCTTCTGCTGAAGGCGGCTCTGCTCCTCACACCGAACCACGGTGTCTTCACACGCAGAAAGCACTTCCTCCCCGGCCGCCGCCAGCCGCTGCGTCAGAAACTCCCTGAAGCCGCGAAGAGCCGCCATTTCTGCTGCAAAAGACGCAAAACAAAACGCAAAGCTACGCTAACTGTCTGCAGAGGAGCTAGCAGCAGCTAAAAACCAATGTTCGCGTTGTTTCTCTGTTGTTTGTGCTGCTTCCTCTTCTTCTGAATAGTGAGCCTCGTGGCGCACTACCGCCACCAACTGGCGAGGAGGGGTATTGTCTTTGTCAGGCCAATTGCAGCGCTGCAAAACTAAGGCCTGAAAAAACGGATTTATTTGGTAATTGAATTGGAAAAAAATAGAAAACAAGTTGATGTGATATAATTCAATGTTTGTTTCTGATGACTTTGATTATTCTGGCATAATAGAGACGGAAAATGACCAAAAATTAGGTATCAAAAATGAAGATAGCAAAGGATTTTTACAAAATTCTTGTAAAAACGATATATTTTGACCCACAGAATGAACAGCTGTAAAACGGACAGTCACAAAGGGCGCCTGGTAAAGATGACACATATTAAAAAGAAATCATTTATTGATCCCAAAGGAAAAGTAAATTTAGTCGTAACTCATGTTATTCAAGGCTCTTAAAGATTTCTTTTGTAAATGTTGATGGTTGTGGGCAGGAAAGGTCTCCCGTAGCAGGAACTGTATTTTCATCAAAGCAGTTACAGGACAGCAAAATCGTCTCAAGTTGATTTATTTGGTGCTTGAAATGAAAAATTCAAGGAAAAATATTGGTTAATCTGACAGAGACTGATATAGTTCAATGTTTATTTCTGTTCATTTAGATTATTCTGGCATAGCCAAAATGTACATATCCAAAATTAGAATAGCAAATATTGTTGTGTTTTTTTTTTACTCTAGTAAAGTGACATATATTTATGTTAAGCATCACCTCCAGGCTCCACAGTCGTCCCCAGAACAGAAAAGCCTCATTTGTTGATCCGTTTTAACCGGCTGCTTCTGGTGAACACCAAATACTGGAAACAAACAGAGAAGCAGCAGCAACAGTGAAGCATGGTGGTGGCAGCATCGTGCTGCGGAAATGCCTTTGAGCGGCGGCAGCAGCAGCAGCAGCAGCAGCAGCAGCAGCAGCAGCAGCAGCAGCAGCAGCAGCAGCAGCAGCAGCAGCACGGCCTGGAAGGTTTCTGGAGGTAAAGGGACGTCGATGCAGAACAACTTCAGCAAATCCTGTAAAGAGACTGTTAGAGGAGAGGAGATTTATTAAGACATCGACTCCAACCATACAAGAGCTGCAGAAATACGTTCACAGACAAGCAGGTGGATAATCTGGAGAGGATAAAAACAACACAGAGGTCAAAGTTTGAGACACAAGAAAAACACAATCAACATTTCGAGGAATTTAGTCTAAGACACCAAATTATGCTGTCCGTATTTACGGTAAGAACAGCAGCTAAAGGGATGAAATGCAGCTGCATGTGAATGTAAAAGAAAAGTGACTAATCAAACATGAGCTTTAAAAAAAATCCCACTTAAGCAGAATAAAAGAAAAATGCACAAAGTTTTATTTTTAGACATTAAACTAAACGGTGAAAGAAACATGATAAAATCTCTAAATGTAAAAAGCTGTGTGCAACAACAGTAAGAAAAGCAGAAAACTGGGAAAATCAATAAACATTCTGACATAAAAATCAACAATTTCCAAAAGATGTTGCTGAATTAGAGATGAACTGTTTTGCTTCAGTGGGTGAAGGTGATGAATCGGATCACAGAGGAACGCTGAGCAGTAAGATTGCTCAGTTGTTTTTATTTGGTACTTAGGAAGAGCAGAGACTGATTTATTAGATTTGTGAGTCAGAAAGTGGTTTGAGTCCGCAGTCGGTCCTCCGTGTTGACCAAATGTGTGCAGGAAGAGAGGACTGCTCCGGAGAAATGAGCCCTGACCGGCTTATTCACCGACAGCGTCCGTGTGTTTACTGCCAGCAAAAACCTCCCCGGTACCGGTCCAACGAACGGCACTAGCGCAATATTTTCACCCGTGTTATGCTCCAACATGCCTCTGCTAACGGAAATGACACATTTATAGTTTATGTGAAGCGATTTTATGTATTTTGGGAGACGAAATGTGTAGAAAACCCGGCGCTCGCTGCTGAAAATCACAGCGTGTGCGACAGGTCTGAAGGGTCCTGGGAGGAAAAGAGAAAGTCCTGCGAACCAAACCAGAGGTTAGTGTTGAGGCGGGAGGCTTTTCTTCCGGTTCTCTTAAGATTTACGTGCCGAGAGTCGAATTAGTTTGTGATTTTGAGCGTAAAACGAAGCGGAGAAAACACAAGTGTGGCCATGTTTGCGGCAGCGGCGGGGCGCGCGGGCTGGGTTGTCTCTTCACGGTTCTCATGGATGTTATAAGCGCCGCCTGCCGCTCAGAGCCGGACACGTCGAGAGGGAGACCGAGTGAGAAAGATGGCAGAAGAAGCTCCAGCAGCGGTGAAAGCCCCGGCGAAAGCCCCGAAGAAGAAGTCCGCTCCCCGGGCCAAGAAGGACGGACCCAGCCTGTCCAAGCTGATCGTGGCCGCCGTGGCCGACTCGAAGGAGCGCAAGGGAGTTTCTCTGGCGGCGCTGAAGAAGGTGCTGGCCGGGAAGGGCGTGGATGTGGCCAAGGCCAACAAGCGCATCAACACGGCCGTCACCAAGCTGGTGACCGGAGGAACCCTGAGCCAGACGAAAGGCACCGGGGCCTCGGGCTCGTTCAAGCTCGCCAAGAAGGAGCCCAAAGCGGCCAAGCCGGCCAAGAAGGTGGTGAAGAAGAAGGCTCCGGCCAAGGCCAAGAAGCCCGCCGCCAAGAAGGCCAGCACCCCCAAGAAACCCGCCGCCAAGAAAGCGGCGGCGGCGGCAGCGGCCAAGAAGTCCCCGAAGAAGGCCCCGGCCAAGAAAGCCGCCGCGGCCGCCAAAAAGGTGCCCAAGAAGAGCCCCAAGAAGGCCGCCGCCGCCGCCAAGAAGCCGAAGGCCGCCAAGAAGCCCGCGGCCAAGAAAGCGCCGGCCAGAAAGCCCGCGGCCAAGAAGGCCAAGAAGTAAACATCTGCCCCAAAACACCGCTTCATGCACCAAAGGCTCTTTTCAGAGCCACCACCTGCACACCTGAAGGCATCGTTCCTCCCTCCCTCCCTCCCCCCGTAGAGCTGCTGCTCTGTGCTGCACTTGGAGCCGCGCTGTGTTCAGGCAGCGGCGTCACAGACATGGAGCAAACGTGGAGCTCCATGTCCTTAGACGGAGGAAACCATGTTGGGTTTCTCTAACATTGTTACACATTTGTAGCGAGTGTCTAACATTTCTCACCGGCTCCGACTGGTCACAATGTCACATTTGACTCTTTATTATCGCAGCTCGGTCCAGTTCAGCTTGTTCAGCTGGATTCTAGGATTTTTACCTAGAAACTGTTTTACTGTTGATTGCAAAATATTCATCTGCTTTCATTCAGCCGAAAACAGTAACGTGAACAATGGAGTTATGATTCAGCCACAGTGAACCTTCTCATTCCGATATCATATTGAATTATTTTTCTACTTTATCTTTTTAAGAGAAGCCTGTAAAAAAAGCAGTGAAACAACGAGTCTGTCCTCATTTCGGTTTATTTCGTAGGCTGTTGGCCGGAACACTGAGCCTTTAGAAGTGCAAAGAACTGATTTAATGTTCACAGACGTGAATCTGGACCCGTTTTACTGACACTGTGCACAAGTAATTGTTGTCCTCGATCATTTCAATGCTGAGCACTGCAGTTAGAAAGCAACGCGTTTCGTGACAAGGATCCGCTCGCAGAAAACCCAACTTTCTTTCCCCCGAAACTGTAAACGCCTCCTCTTTTGTTAGGTAGATTTCTATCGCGCTTTATTTTGAAATTTCGAATCTAACCAATAGCCGAGTCCGCTGCGTTTCACTACGTCAGCAATGTGAGCCAATCAGAAGCTCCCTCGCGCCCCCAGCCTCCCTATAAAGCCCCGCCGCCCGGCTGGAGGATTCATCCGTTCACCGTGTGAAACGTGAAGCAGAAAAGCGAGTAAGCGCGATGGCCCGAACCAAGCAGACCGCCCGCAAGTCCACCGGCGGGAAGGCTCCCAGGAAGCAGCTGGCCACCAAGGCCGCCCGCAAGAGCGCCCCGGCTACCGGCGGAGTGAAGAAGCCTCACCGCTACAGGCCCGGCACCGTGGCTCTGCGGGAGATCCGCCGCTACCAGAAATCCACCGAGCTGCTCATCCGCAAGCTGCCCTTCCAGCGCCTGGTGCGAGAGATCGCCCAGGACTTCAAGACCGACCTGCGCTTCCAGAGCTCCGCCGTCATGGCTCTGCAGGAGGCCAGCGAGGCCTACCTGGTCGGCCTCTTCGAGGACACCAACCTGTGCGCCATCCACGCCAAGAGGGTCACCATCATGCCCAAAGACATCCAGCTGGCCCGCCGCATCCGCGGAGAGAGGGCCTAACCGCGCACACGGCCTCCGCACGGAACCAACGGCTCTTTTAAGAGCCACCGACGTGCCGACAAGGACAAACTTCCTGCTTCACGCTGAGCCTCAGCTGTGCGAACACACGACACGACACAAACACTGACTTCAACACGTTCACGCGCTTCAGGAGAACATTTACACGACACCAGACGAAACCACAACACGAACCGCTGCGCTCAAACACTGCCGCCTGCTGGCGGTGTTACAAATCACTGCTGTTAAGATGCACCAATTATTATCTAGCCTGAGAAAACTAACCCTTCATTCATTCATTCATTCATTCATTAGGAAATCAGAGAATTGATTTAACCGCCTTATTCAGCTGCTTGCGTCACTCTACGTCACACACTTCTGCAGAGACACAAACCCGCCCACTTTGAAAATCTACATTTTATCTTTATAAACCAACTGAACAATAAGCAAGGGAGATTTTAACAAAAACCTTGCAAACACTAAACTCACCAAGTTGCAGCATTTTCAGGACTCGGCCACGTTGAACCTGGACTGAAAGTGGCTTCAGAGCGCGAAGCGTCAACACCGGAACATGGGAACATGGGAACATGGGAACGGGGGAACGGGGGAACATGGGAACATGGGAACGGGGGAACATGGGAACGGGGGAACGCTGCAAAACCACCGATTTATTTCATGGCCCTGTCTAAATCTGCTTGGGCCTTAATCCACAAAGGAGGTCAACATGTGCAAAGGTGGATCAAAATGTGGAGATCTTTCAATCAGGGTGGGTGTAAAAAGCTCCAATATCGTAGAAATTACATGAATAAATAAACGTTGACAAAGCTTAAGGCCAGCAGAGTTGGAAACTGTCCAGCTTAAAACCTGACGTGTGAAGTTGGTCTGTTGAAAACCTGCTGTCCACATGAAGCAGGGCCAACGGTAACTAATGGATTATTAAACCTTTTATTTGACACATTTGAACCGAAATGAAGTCAACACAAGTGATGGTTCTGATCAGACAGGCTTTTCTCCCAGGTCCATTTGTGTGGCCCTTAAAAGGGCCTTTGTTGTTGGTGGGAAGCGGCAGCTTCACTTGGAGCTGGTGTACTTGGTGACCGCCTTGGTGCCCTCGGACACGGCGTGCTTGGCCAGCTCTCCGGGCAGCAGGAGGCGCACGGCCGTCTGGATCTCCCTGGAGGTGATGGTGGAGCGCTTGTTGTAGTGAGCCAGGCGGGACGCCTCGGAGGCGATGCGCTCGAAGATGTCGTTGACGAACGAGTTCATGATGCTCATGGCCTTGGACGAGATGCCGGTATCGGGGTGGACCTGCTTCAGCACCTTGTACACGTAGATGGCGTAGCTCTCCTTCCTGGTCTTTCTCTTCTTCTTGCCTCCCTTGCCGGCCGTCTTGGTCACGGCTTTCTTGGAGCCCTTCTTGGGCGCAGACTTGGCGGGTTCGGGCATCCTCACGGCTTCCTGGGAAACAGCGACAGCGAATGATGTGCGCAGGCGCGTGGACGCCTCTTATACAGGCTGCACGCTAATCTCGCTGCGCCGTCGCCTCGATCTCATTGGCTCAGCTCACCACGCGCTCCAAGCGGCCGTTGGCTCTCCGCCTCTCCGAGGCCCGCTCCGGCTGTTCTGCTGCAGGGCTTCATCACGGGCCGCTTTTCTACCCGTCATTGCCGACCTTGGGACTCAAAGGCTTCAACTCGTTTGCTGCTCTAGCTGCACTCATTCTGGCTCGTCTCTGATGTAAAACCGAACAGAGGGCAGCGGAACCATTCCGTTTAAACATCCCCGGATAACGACACGTGAAAGCTCTTGGTCTCTTCCTCAAGTCACAGTGTCCTCTTGCTGATGGCTCACAGTTGGCTTTGATGTGATCACAATACTGCATAAAACACAACTAAAAGCTCAATGAGACAGTCACATGGCAAATGATAAAGTCATAGAATGAAATAGAAAACATTCACGGGCTGATTGATCCAAGACTTTCCAAACACACAGAGACCGAGCCGCCTCATCCGCAGAGCTGGCTCCGTGGCCGGTGTGAGCCTGGAGTCTGTGGAGACGGTGGTGGAACAGAGGACACCGTCTAGACCCAGGCTGGTCCTGGAGAACACCAGCCGTCCTCTGTACACTGTTTTCTCCAACCAGAGGAGGCCCTTCAGGGACAGGTTCCTCTCACTGGGTTGTTCCACTGAGAGGATTAATTAAAAACTCCTTTGTCCCGCGGGCCATTAGGCTTTATAATGCTGAAAGGGAGGGAGACGGGGTAACTAGTATTTTAACATATTTAAGCACTTTTACTAGACCTCGTTTTAGTGGTAATGTATTTATTTATTATATTCTTGTACCTTTTATGGATGTCTCCAGCTGTACGATTTTAATGCTGTGTGGATGTGAATTAATGTGTGAGCAACAGATAACCTCAGTTTCCCTATGGGATTAATAAAGTTTAACCTAACCTAACCTAACCCATCTCAAGCACCTCTCGTCTTAAACTGGCCTTGTAGGCCCTCAAGCCTAAGGGTCTTAAAATATGCATAATGCAACATGAGACACACAAACTATACATCCGTGGCACTAAAACACATCAGAAGACCAACGGATGAACCTACAGTACGTTCAGATCCAAATATAATGTTACTCTAGTGTCTGCAGACAGCTGGCTGCGATGATGTCAGGCGAGTTTATTGAACACGTTTATGGCACAAAGTTTATTTGGCAAGAATTTCATGAGAAGCTGGGAAAGGCTCCAGGAAGGAGAAAACAAAACCTAGCACGTTAGAAAACAACATCTGGCAGCAATCGGCGCAGAGCAGCTCGGTGTTCCAGGTTCACCACATTCTGAGTGTTTCAGGAGTCAAACAGTTAGACGGAGGAAGCATGTCTTGAGAAGTGTGGGTGGCTCTTAAAAGAGCCGTTGTTGTTGTTGTTGTTTGTTGGGTTGGGTTGGGTTCGGACCGGACCAGATTTAGCCTCCGAAGCCGTACAGGGTTCGGCCCTGCCTCTTCAGGGCGTACACCACGTCCATGGCGGTCACCGTCTTCCTCTTGGCGTGCTCCGTGTACGTCACGGCGTCACGGATCACGTTCTCTAGGAACACCTTCAGCACGCCGCGGGTCTCCTCGTAGATCAGGCCGGAGATGCGCTTGACTCCGCCGCGGCGAGCCAGGCGGCGGATGGCGGGCTTGGTGATGCCCTGGATGTTGTCGCGGAGGACTTTACGGTGCCGCTTGGCGCCGCCCTTCCCGAGTCCCTTGCCTCCCTTTCCACGGCCACTCATGATTCTCTCGCTGTGCGTCGACGACGAGACACTGACTGCGGAAGGCTGGGCGTCCGGATTTCAATACATGTCGCGGACCTAAGTGAAGACAGTCGGCCAGACACTGTTTCTACTTCCGCCTCAAGTTGCCAACGACCAGCGGACGCACTTCCGCTCAGAGAACCGGATTGTAAAATAAAACACCGTCAAAAACTAGGAAGTAGTGGAGTGGGAGCGTCTCAAAGGTTCCCCGTCACTTCATGTGGAAATAAAAGATGGAAACAAAACAAAAATTCATTTGACCGCAATCAATCAATCAATCAATCAATCAATCAATCCCTCCCTCCCTCCCTCTCAGGCCGGTGAAACGTCCAGTCCAGAGGCTTTTCCACCATTTGAAGTTAGACGAGCAAAGAGCACAATCCTGCATCTGATTATTGGAGACCCAAAGAAATCCCGCAAATCTTTTTATCTGCAACGTTTCATTGTTGTGGGAAACATTTAGCATTTCATCTTTATTCCTTTTTAAAGTTGATCGCCTCTCTCTAGGGTGACTGCTGTTTACTGGAGCTTAATTTATTATAGTATATATCATGCAACTCGAGTGGACTTTAGAAACTCTGGCTCTTCGGACGGAAGTGGGTGGCTCTTAAAAGAGCCGTTGGGTTGTCGCTCGGGCTGCGGACGTTCACTTGGCCTTGGCCGGCTTCTCGGTCTTCTTGGGCAGCAGGACAGCCTGGATGTTGGGCAGGACGCCTCCCTGGGCGATGGTCACGCCGCCCAGCAGCTTGTTCAGCTCCTCGTCGTTGCGGACGGCCAGCTGCAGGTGGCGGGGGATGATCCTGGTCTTCTTGTTGTCGCGGGCCGCGTTCCCGGCCAGCTCCAGGATCTCGGCGGTCAGGTACTCCAGAACCGCAGCCAGGTACACCGGAGCTCCGGCACCGACGCGCTCGGCGTAGTTCCCCTTACGCAGCAGCCTGTGGACACGGCCCACGGGGAACTGGAGCCCCGCACGGGACGAGCGGGTCTTGGCCTTGGCCCTGGCTTTGCCACCGGTCTTTCCGCGTCCAGACATCTTGTCTCACTCAAACGCACTTCCGCTCTCCACCGACAGGAGGACAGAACACTTCACACGAGAGCGTCGGGGATTTATACCTGCCACCTCTTCACTCATTGGTTGCACAGCAGCACAAACGTAATCCTCCAATCGCAACAGTGCGCGTCAAGTTCTCACAGTATCAATCAATCAATCAAATTTTATTTGTATAGCACATTTCAGCAGCAAGACATTTCAAAGTGCTTTACATCATTACAAACACAGAAACACAATGCAATATAGAATCAATAATCAAAACAAAGCATTAAGTCAAGTTCCATAATTGATTACGTTTCAAATACAATTCTAAACAGGTGGGTTTTTAGTCGAGATTTAAAAGAAGTCAGTGTTTCAGCTGTTTTACAGTTTTCTGGAAGTTTGTTCCAAATTTGTGGTGCATAGATGCTGAAAGCTGCTTCTCCTCGTTTGGTTCTGGTTCTGGGGATGCAGAGCAGAACCAGAACCAGAACCTGAGAGGTCTGGAGGGTTGATACAACAACAGCAGATCTTTAATGTATTGTGGTGCTAAGCCGTTCAGTGATTTATAAACTAACAACAGTATTTTAAAGTCTATTCTTTGAGCTACAGGGAGCCAGTGGAGGGACTTTAAAACTGGTGTTATGTGCTCTATCTTCCTGGTTTTAGTCAGAACGCCAGCAGCAGCATTCTGGATCAGCTGCAGCTGTTTGATTGATTTGTTGGACAGACCTGTGAAGACGTTGTTGCAATAATCAATACGACTGAAGATGAAGGCATGGATGAGTTTCTCTAGATCTGGCTGAGACATTAGTCCTTTAATCCTGGAAATGTTCTTCAGGTGATAGAAGGCCGACTTTGTAACTGTCTTTATGTGGCTCTGGAGGTTCAGGTCAGAGTCCATCACTACTCCCAGGTTTCGGGCTGATCGCTGGTTTTCAGTTGTAATAACTGAAGCTGTGCATTGACTCTAGATCTATAACTCTAGATCTATAACTCTAGATCTATAACTCTAGATCTATAACTCTAGATCTATAACTCTAGATCTGTGACTCTAGATCTATAACTCTAGATCCATAACTCTAGATCTATGACTCTAGATCTATATCTCTAGATCGTTCCTCTTTAGGTCCAAAAATAATAACTTCAGTTTTGTTTCTGTTCAGCTGGAGAAAGTTTTGGCACATCCACACATTTATCTGTTCTAAGCATCTGTTCAGTGATTGGATGGGGTCAAAGGTCACCTGGTGACATCGTAATGTAGAGCTGTGTGTCATCTGCATAGTTATGGTAGCTAATATTATTTCCTGTTATAACCTGAGCTAGTGGGAGCATATAAATATTGAATAAAAGGGGCCCTAGGATTGAACCTTGGGGTACCCCACATGTGACCTTTGACCTCTTTGATGAAAAGTTTTCAATTGAAACAAAGAAATCCCTGTTCTTTATGTAGGATTCAAACCAGTTAAGCACTGGACCGGAGAGTCCGACCCAACTCTCCAGTCGATTCAGTAATATGTCATGGTCAACACTGAGGTCCAACAGAACCAGAACTGTGGTTCTGCCACAGTCCGTATTTATATGGATGTCATTGAACACTTTGACTAGGCCAGTCTCTGTGCTGTGGTAACCATGGAAACCAGACTGGAAGGAGTCAAAGCGGTTGGTTATCGTTAGGAAGCTAGTTAATTGTTTAAAAGCTTTTTCAATAACTTTGCTGATGAATGGGAGGTCAGAGGTCAGAGGTCGGCCTGTAATTCTGCAGTAGTGATTTGTCCAGATTGTTCTTTTTTATAAGTGGTTTGATTACTGCTGTTTTCAAAGCCTGGGGGAAAACGCCTGATGAGAGCCATGAGTTACTATCTGGATCAGATCAGCAGCAATAACAGGCAGGACTTTCTTAAAGAAATGTTCTAGAGTTATAGATCTAGGACATCCAGACAGCAGGAACTGGAGCTTATTGACTTATAATTTCCTGTAGGGTTTTATAATTAAGTAGTTGAAATTGGGTCATTTTTCCTGTATTTGTTTTGTTTGGGCACAGCATTGGTACTGACTTTATAGTGGATGTACAGATTAATCCTCTGATTTTATTAATTTTCTCTGAAAAGAAGCTGGAAAACTGGTTGCAGGCGGCAATACATTGGAATTCAGGCGGTAACGTCACAGGAGGGTTTGTGATTCTGTCAACTGTTGCAAATAAAGGTCGAGCATTATTAATGTTTTTGTTTATGACATCTGCAAAGAAAGCCTCTCTTGCATGTTTTAGTGTTAAATGATAGTTACGTAGTCTTTCTTTATAGATGTCACAATGAACGTGGAGTTGAGTTTTACGCCATTTTCGTTCTGCTCTACGGCAGAGTTGTCTTGCAGATCTAACTGTTTGTGCATTTCTCCATGGAGATTTCTTTTTACCAGACACAACCTTCATTTTAATGGAATCAATAATATCTGAAACTTTAGACTGAAAATCATTTACCAACTTATCTACATCATTACAGCTTAAGGGTGAGGAAGAAGAGTAGATTTGATTAAAAGTTTCTGCTGTGTTTTCAGTGAGAGAACGTTTTGTGATGGTTGCTGTTTGTCCAAGTGGGTTAAAAGATAAAGAACTTTCAAAGAGAACAGGAAGTGATGCGACAGGCGACATCAGTTACAGAGACATTGGAAATATTCACACCCTTACTGATAACCAGGTCCAGTGTGTGTCCTTGAGTGTGTGTTGCTTGTTTGACATGTTGTGTTGGACCAAAAGTCTCTAAAATATTAGCGAGCTTTTTTGCCCCTCTGTCTTGGGGGTTGTCAACATGAATGTTGAATCACCGACAATTATTAAACAATCATAATCAATACATATAAGAGATAGAAGTTCATTCAAGTCAGTAAAGAAATTTTCCACAAAAGTTGGAGTTTTGTATAAAGTTACTGTCAAAGTTCGTTTGTGACCTTTAACCTCAATTCCAAGATACTCAGAAGAGGTGAAGTGACCCAAAGAGATTTTACTACAATTTATGGTATTCTTAAATATTGAAGCCACGCCTCCTCCTTTTTTGTGTTTTCTATTCTCACTGAAGAAATTGTAGTTAGGAGGCGCAGATTCAATTAGTACGATCGATTCATTATTATCATTCAACCATGTTTCTGTCAGAAACATAACATGGATATTATGCTCAGTGATGAAATCATTAATTAATAGAGCTTTAGCACAGAGAGATCTGGGATTTAAAAGAGTTTAAGTGACTTGGAGGCCAAGAAATCTTCAGTCTGAGGTTCCTTTAGGCAGGGGAACATTCTGATGTTTGAATTAGGTCCCCTATATTTTATGTTTCTGTTTCTTGTAAATTTTCTTGTAGTGATCCGGACAGGTAATGTCCTGTTCTGCAGTGCCGAGGGGCCAGACACATTCTGGAGCAAGAAGGGCGTAAAGATAAAGTCTGGACCCCGGCCTCAGACCTCAGAAACACAGAGTGATGGATCCTCTGGGACGTTAGAGTCAGGTGGCTTAAATGAAGTGAGGTCTGCTACGTGAGCGCTAAGGAGAGACGTCCCAAGTACAACCTGTTGATTCATTCCATCTGTAAATTTAAGAAACTCCGGTCCAGAAGACATTTCTCCATGTGTATCTTGTGAATCCTGTGAATAAGTGGGTGAGCAGAGAGGGAGGGGAGAAGGAGGAAGGGAACCAGTCGCTCCGTCTCCAGTCGATGTATCAGCTTGTTTTTGTTCCTGATAAGGTTTCATCCTAGTCAGAAATCCTTGAGCCTGTTCTTCTGAAGCGATGATCACGTTGCTGTCCTTGTTGATAAAATGAAAAAGATTTGCAGTGAGCAACTTTATCCCATGTTTATTAAGATTGCGTCCGCTTCTTCCAAAGAGGTGAAAGCGCTGCCAATAGATCCAGAGGTTATCGATGAAGGTCACTGAGCTGGCAGAGCAGCTTTTAATCAGCCATTTGTTTATCATGTCCAGCCTGGAGTGTTTTTCGTCTCCCCATTGAGGTGATGGAATTGGACCACTGAGAAATAACTTCATTTTTAACTTTCCCATAGTTTCCAGTAGAATATTAAAGTCCTTTTTCAGAATCTCAGATTTCTGCTTTGCCACATCGTTGGCTCCAACATTCACAACTAAAGACTCAATATCTGGCTGATCAGCGGTCAGCGAAAGAACTTTACGAGTTAAATCAGATACAGTGTCACCAGGAAAAGAAATCATTCTCATTTTCTTGGGATTGCAAACGTGACTGATTCCATTTACTGCCTCATCTCCAACAATAAGCACTCTTGGCATACCTTTCGTTTTCCTGGTAGCCGCTTTGTCTTTAGGGGGTGGATGTGTTGGACTTGCCTCATTGTTGATGTTTGAAAGCGAGGTTTCACTCAGAGGCTCAGGCTGGAGTACAGAAAATCTGTTTTTCAGTGGGATTCCCACACAGTCAGAATGTTTTGAGGCCCGGGCTGGTCGCTCTGTCCTTGGGAGCGGGTCGGTGGAACCGTTTTGGTTGCAGCTGCTTGTTTGTTTTTCTTTGGTGGAGCAGGTGTTGAGGTTGAAGGTGGGTTTCGGCTCAGAGCCGGCCACGCTGATTCGTCCAGGTGAGGGGTTCTCCCTGTCAGTCGCCTCATCAGATCTGCGGTGTGAGACGTTTGCTTCGGCTTGGCACCCAGAGCGTTCCAGGGTGGGCTGCTTGATGCGAGGCGTACGACCTCTCCGTTGATTTGAGGAAGAGTTGTCTGATTTCCACAGTTAGCGTTGATTTCAAAGTTCACCTCCAGCAGTTTGATCTTCCTTTCTATAGACTGAAGTCGTTGTATAATACTGCTAATGTCCTTGGGGTCGGCCGGAGGCATTTTGTCCTGGTTCAACTTGGAGATGAAGAAAAGTAAGGTAAAAATAAAAGTAAGAAAATCCCCCAGTCCTTAGGTTTGTAGTAATCCAGTTATGATGTTGAAAATGTGAATATAACTATAAAAACTGTCACTTTAAAAATAGCTCAGGCAAAGTTATCAGTAAAGACGGGAGAGAGCAGGACAAGCTGTTCCTCCTTCAGCTGCCACACAATTATCCTTTATGACTCCAATCCTCAACTTGAAATGGAGTGAAAAAAATCCCATCTTTTAATAACTTTAAAGAAACTAATTTTAAAGACATAAACTGCCTCTTTGAAATCTTAACTTTAATAATAAGAAACTTGTAAAAACATTATTTTTCTTCAGAAATTTTACTTTATCTCATAAGCAGATCCCTTTATATTTGTTAGTTTTATTTTTCTGTTGCTGTAAAAGACCCTTTATTATATGTTTTTGAATAAATATTTGGCACTTTTGTTAAGGACATAAAATAAAAAATTTAACAATTTATCTATATATTTATTTAACTTTTTTTAATTAATTATTTATTCTAGTTTGATGATTGCAAAACCTTAAGATCCACATTGTCAATGTTTGTGATTACTCCTTATTTTTTTAGAATATTGTGATATTTATGTATGTTAATGTTATTTGTTTTGAAATAAAGTTTTTTAAAAAACATCATGACTTCCAATACAATACTGCCACCTTGTGGCCTTTTCCTTTAACTGCATGAAATGTAATGAGTACAATTAAATATTCCTTTATTACAGTATTATTCTGCTTCATTAACTGAATACTATCTGAATTATTATATTGAGGGATTTCTCATTACACCCCAGAATAATTCAGAATGTTTAAGCTACAACAGGATTCTCATTTGTCAAAAATAAAGTCTAATATATTTTTCCCAGTCAGTTTTTCTGAGTTGTCTTAATTGATTTACCTCAAGAAGCTGCAGCAAACAAATTTAACCTCATCCTCATTTATATTTATTAATATAAGTCACATCATTAGTGAAGGTTATGACAGTAATTTGTCTGCAGTTGTTCTTTGCTCTCAGTTTATTTGTTTTAAAGATCAAATATTGTAGGAACATTTACTAATTTCACAGAATATTTTATCTAAAAAAGTGATCCGTAAATCTGTTTTACACAGACAAGAGCGCTCAGACAGACAGACAGACAGACAGACAGACAGGTAACAGCAGCTGGTCATGTGACACTAAAACCAGGTGAGAACGGAGCCACTGAAGATCCTTGTTCTCTGTTATTTTTGTGTTTAAAAGAAATTAAGGAAAGGAGATCTTTTGAAAATAAATCTTTAAGTTAATGAAATAAATAAAAGTGAATCTAACAGCAATAGTAAAAATTACCCTGGTTGCATCGTCCTGCATCGAAAAGAGAAATTGCTTTAGGAACAGAGAAAAGTTTGAAGCTGTTATTTTTCATACTGGGGACTGGAACTGGAAATGTGTCAGAATGTCTTTATCTTTTCCTGTTAAACAGTTCTGTAAGTGTGCATTGTTCAAATCTTAAGATATTATTAATAGACATGTTTTACTCTAAGTGCATTTTTGACCAACACTAAGATAAAGGGGATAAAAATGGTTCAATATTGAATGGATTCAATAACTGATCTATAAAATTAGATCATCAGTGACGAATCAACCTGAATCTTTCTTAGTCAAAATAATCTTTTGTTTAATTATTTGTCTGTCTCCTTGATGTGCTGCCGTCACAGATACAGACTAATAAATGTTTTTTTTTCTTTTGAAAATTTTTATTGTTACTTTAAGCATTTAAAACATTACATATTACAATTATACAGAAATTTTCAAAAACTTGCAAATTCATCAGTTTACACTAAAAGAAGCTAAGAACAATAATATAAAATACAAAATCTCTGTGTGTTAATAAAAGTTGAGCAGGACCGGGGTGACTCCTTCCCAAGTCCGGGGCCGTCCCGACCTTCCAAACGGTGCTGGTGCTCAGAGGGGAAACCCGCCCTGAAGCTCCTTCCCTCCTGCCTCACCCGGAGAGCCAGGCCGCCGCTGCTCGGACCTCTGCTCGTGGAGCGCCGGCTCCTTCGTCCACGGAGGCGCAGGCGATTCTTCTTGGTGGCTGTGTCCTTGGCGCGCCACCTGCAGCCCTTGATGTTTCTCTTTTTTCTGCCGCCATCCGGATCACAGCCACGGGGGGGATCTGCCTGCGCCTGCTCACCAGCAAGTTTCTGGAGGTCCAAATGGCGTCTTTGATGGTGGCTAGGGTGAGCCACATCTCAGCGAAGTCCTTTTTCTTTATTTTCAGCTGGCTCACCCCGTACAGCACTAGCTGCCCATGGAGGACCTCCCTTGCTGGCAAGTGTGGGAATTGCAAGGAGCCGGCTTTCGCCCACAGGTCCACAGCAGCGCTGCACTCCCACAGCAGGTGCCTCACCGACTCCGGCGCGCCACAACCGGGTCGGGGGCAGATGGACGTTGCAGACATGCCGCGGGAGTGCATGACGGCTCCGACCGGCAGGATCCCATGAGCCACCATCCATGACATCCTGGAGTCTGTTTGGAAGGACGGGACGGCTCACGTTGCGCCAAACGGTGGAGGCGTCTCCATACAGGAGGCCGCGCACTGGAGTCACTGGTTCCCGGTCCTGCACAACAGAAATAATAAAACGATGATTTGTTAAAATCTTGCTCTCCTCTCCTTCTAGTTTAAAATGTTCTAAAAATTTCCGTATAAAAGCAGGTGGGAGGTTAAAAGCTACTAAAATCACTCTTTATCATTTTTAATTGTCTGTTTCTTTTCCTGTCTTTTCTAGATAAAATACAATTAAAATCTCCCCAATTATTAAAGGTTTTGTTCCCAGCATGTGGGGCTGCAGTTCCTCTAAAAAGTCATACCTGTCGTGTTTGTCATTAAAGCCATAAATATTTAGGAGGTTAAAATCCTGTCCGTTAAAAGTCAGATTTGCTAGAAGTGCTCGTCCCTCTCTCACCACGGTGCTCCCCTTCACCAGGATGTGCGGGTTGTTTATTAAAATGGCCACGCCGTCATTTTTATTTTCGTTGGAGCCGCTCCATATAGACGGCCGTGGCCACAAGTCCTGCCACCGGGTGTAATTCTTTAAAAACGGGAGTGAACATTCTTGTAGTAAAAACACATCTGACTGTACAGAACTTAAAAAGGATAAAACACTCTGGGCTCTAACTCGGACTAATAAATGTTATTTTCTCTCAACCTTTTCGTGCTGTGATAAAACATCACTTAGGCCGCCGAGCTTCGGTGTTTTATTTTGTAGGCCGCATCCGGCGGCGAGCGGAAGTGTTGTGTCTACTGTGAGAACTTGACGCGCACTGTTGCGATTGGAGGATTACGTTTGTGCTGCTGTGCAACCAATGAGTGAAGAGGTGGCAGGTATAAATCCCCGACGCTCTCGTGTGAAGCGTTCTGTCCTCCTGTCGGTGGAGAGCGGAAGTGCGTTTGAGCGAGACAAGATGTCTGGACGCGGAAAGACCGGTGGCAAAGCCAGGGCCAAGGCCAAGACCCGCTCGTCCCGTGCGGGGCTCCAGTTCCCCGTGGGCCGTGTCCACAGGCTGCTGCGTAAGGGGAACTACGCCGAGCGCGTCGGTGCCGGAGCTCCGGTGTACCTGGCTGCGGTTCTGGAGTACCTGACCGCCGAGATCCTGGAGCTGGCCGGGAACGCGGCCCGCGACAACAAGAAGACCAGGATCATCCCCCGCCACCTGCAGCTGGCCGTCCGCAACGACGAGGAGCTGAACAAGCTGCTGGGCGGCGTGACCATCGCCCAGGGAGGCGTCCTGCCCAACATCCAGGCTGTCCTGCTGCCCAAGAAGACCGAGAAGCCGGCCAAGGCCAAGTGAACGTCCGCAGCCCGAGCGACAACCCAACGGCTCTTTTAAGAGCCACCCACTTCCGTCCGAAGAGCCAGAGTTTCTAAAGTCCACTCGAGTTGCATGATATATACTATAATAAATTAAGCTCCAGTAAACAGCAGTCACCCTAGAGAGAGGCGATCAACTTTAAAAAGGAATAAAGATGAAATGCTAAATGTTTCCCACAACAATGAAACGTTGCAGATAAAAAGATTTGCGGGATTTCTTTGGGTCTCCAATAATCAGATGCAGGATTGTGCTCTTTGCTCGTCTAACTTCAAATGGTGGAAAAGCCTCTGGACTGGACGTTTCACCGGCCTGAGAGGGAGGGAGGGAGGGATTGATTGATTGATTGATTGATTGATTGATTGCGGTCAAATGAATTTTTGTTTTGTTTCCATCTTTTATTTCCACATGAAGTGACGGGGAACCTTTGAGACGCTCCCACTCCACTACTTCCTAGTTTTTGACGGTGTTTTATTTTACAATCCGGTTCTCTGAGCGGAAGTGCGTCCGCTGGTCGTTGGCAACTTGAGGCGGAAGTAGAAACAGTGTCTGGCCGACTGTCTTCACTTAGGTCCGCGACATGTATTGAAATCCGGACGCCCAGCCTTCCGCAGTCAGTGTCTCGTCGTCGACGCACAGCGAGAGAATCATGAGTGGCCGTGGAAAGGGAGGCAAGGGACTCGGGAAGGGCGGCGCCAAGCGGCACCGTAAAGTCCTCCGCGACAACATCCAGGGCATCACCAAGCCCGCCATCCGCCGCCTGGCTCGCCGCGGCGGAGTCAAGCGCATCTCCGGCCTGATCTACGAGGAGACCCGCGGCGTGCTGAAGGTGTTCCTAGAGAACGTGATCCGTGACGCCGTGACGTACACGGAGCACGCCAAGAGGAAGACGGTGACCGCCATGGACGTGGTGTACGCCCTGAAGAGGCAGGGCCGAACCCTATACGGCTTCGGAGGCTAAATCTGGTCCGGTCCGAACCCAACCCAACAAACAACAACAACGGCTCTTTTAAGAGCCACCCACACTTCTCAAGACATGCTTCCTCCGTCTAACTGTTTGACTCCTGAAACACTCAGAATGTGGTGAACCTGGAACACCGAGCTGCTCTGCGCCGATTGCTGCCAGATGTTGTTTTCTAACGTGCTAGGTTTTGTTTTCTCCTTCCTGGAGCCTTTCCCAGCTTCTCATGAAATTCTTGCCAAATAAACTTTGTGCCATAAACGTGTTCAATAAACTCGCCTGACATCATCGCAGCCAGCTGTCTGCAGACACTAGAGTAACATTATATTTGGATCTGAACGTACTGTAGGTTCATCCGTTGGTCTTCTGATGTGTTTTAGTGCCACGGATGTATAGTTTGTGTGTCTCATGTTGCATTATGCATATTTTAAGACCCTTAGGCTTGAGGGCCTACAAGGCCAGTTTAAGACGAGAGGTGCTTGAGATGGGTTAGGTTAGGTTAGGTTAAACTTTATTAATCCCATAGGGAAACTGAGGTTATCTGTTGCTCACACATTAATTCACATCCACACAGCATTAAAATCGTACAGCTGGAGACATCCATAAAAGGTACAAGAATATAATAAATAAATACATTACCACTAAAACGAGGTCTAGTAAAAGTGCTTAAATATGTTAAAATACTAGTTACCCCGTCTCCCTCCCTTTCAGCATTATAAAGCCTAATGGCCCGCGGGACAAAGGAGTTTTTAATTAATCCTCTCAGTGGAACAACCCAGTGAGAGGAACCTGTCCCTGAAGGGCCTCCTCTGGTTGGAGAAAACAGTGTACAGAGGACGGCTGGTGTTCTCCAGGACCAGCCTGGGTCTAGACGGTGTCCTCTGTTCCACCACCGTCTCCACAGACTCCAGGCTCACACCGGCCACGGAGCCAGCTCTGCGGATGAGGCGGCTCGGTCTCTGTGTGTTTGGAAAGTCTTGGATCAATCAGCCCGTGAATGTTTTCTATTTCATTCTATGACTTTATCATTTGCCATGTGACTGTCTCATTGAGCTTTTAGTTGTGTTTTATGCAGTATTGTGATCACATCAAAGCCAACTGTGAGCCATCAGCAAGAGGACACTGTGACTTGAGGAAGAGACCAAGAGCTTTCACGTGTCGTTATCCGGGGATGTTTAAACGGAATGGTTCCGCTGCCCTCTGTTCGGTTTTACATCAGAGACGAGCCAGAATGAGTGCAGCTAGAGCAGCAAACGAGTTGAAGCCTTTGAGTCCCAAGGTCGGCAATGACGGGTAGAAAAGCGGCCCGTGATGAAGCCCTGCAGCAGAACAGCCGGAGCGGGCCTCGGAGAGGCGGAGAGCCAACGGCCGCTTGGAGCGCGTGGTGAGCTGAGCCAATGAGATCGAGGCGACGGCGCAGCGAGATTAGCGTGCAGCCTGTATAAGAGGCGTCCACGCGCCTGCGCACATCATTCGCTGTCGCTGTTTCCCAGGAAGCCGTGAGGATGCCCGAACCCGCCAAGTCTGCGCCCAAGAAGGGCTCCAAGAAAGCCGTGACCAAGACGGCCGGCAAGGGAGGCAAGAAGAAGAGAAAGACCAGGAAGGAGAGCTACGCCATCTACGTGTACAAGGTGCTGAAGCAGGTCCACCCCGATACCGGCATCTCGTCCAAGGCCATGAGCATCATGAACTCGTTCGTCAACGACATCTTCGAGCGCATCGCCTCCGAGGCGTCCCGCCTGGCTCACTACAACAAGCGCTCCACCATCACCTCCAGGGAGATCCAGACGGCCGTGCGCCTCCTGCTGCCCGGAGAGCTGGCCAAGCACGCCGTGTCCGAGGGCACCAAGGCGGTCACCAAGTACACCAGCTCCAAGTGAAGCTGCCGCTTCCCACCAACAACAAAGGCCCTTTTAAGGGCCACACAAATGGACCTGGGAGAAAAGCCTGTCTGATCAGAACCATCACTTGTGTTGACTTCATTTCGGTTCAAATGTGTCAAATAAAAGGTTTAATAATCCATTAGTTACCGTTGGCCCTGCTTCATGTGGACAGCAGGTTTTCAACAGACCAACTTCACACGTCAGGTTTTAAGCTGGACAGTTTCCAACTCTGCTGGCCTTAAGCTTTGTCAACGTTTATTTATTCATGTAATTTCTACGATATTGGAGCTTTTTACACCCACCCTGATTGAAAGATCTCCACATTTTGATCCACCTTTGCACATGTTGACCTCCTTTGTGGATTAAGGCCCAAGCAGATTTAGACAGGGCCATGAAATAAATCGGTGGTTTTGCAGCGTTCCCCCGTTCCCATGTTCCCCTGTTCCCATGTTCCCCCGTTCCCATGTTCCCATGTTCCCCCGTTCCCCCGTTCCCATGTTCCCATGTTCCGGTGTTGACGCTTCGCGCTCTGAAGCCACTTTCAGTCCAGGTTCAACGTGGCCGAGTCCTGAAAATGCTGCAACTTGGTGAGTTTAGTGTTTGCAAGGTTTTTGTTAAAATCTCCCTTGCTTATTGTTCAGTTGGTTTATAAAGATAAAATGTAGATTTTCAAAGTGGGCGGGTTTGTGTCTCTGCAGAAGTGTGTGACGTAGAGTGACGCAAGCAGCTGAATAAGGCGGTTAAATCAATTCTCTGATTTCCTAATGAATGAATGAATGAAGGGTTAGTTTTCTCAGGCTAGATAATAATTGGTGCATCTTAACAGCAGTGATTTGTAACACCGCCAGCAGGCGGCAGTGTTTGAGCGCAGCGGTTCGTGTTGTGGTTTCGTCTGGTGTCGTGTAAATGTTCTCCTGAAGCGCGTGAACGTGTTGAAGTCAGTGTTTGTGTCGTGTCGTGTGTTCGCACAGCTGAGGCTCAGCGTGAAGCAGGAAGTTTGTCCTTGTCGGCACGTCGGTGGCTCTTAAAAGAGCCGTTGGTTCCGTGCGGAGGCCGTGTGCGCGGTTAGGCCCTCTCTCCGCGGATGCGGCGGGCCAGCTGGATGTCTTTGGGCATGATGGTGACCCTCTTGGCGTGGATGGCGCACAGGTTGGTGTCCTCGAAGAGGCCGACCAGGTAGGCCTCGCTGGCCTCCTGCAGAGCCATGACGGCGGAGCTCTGGAAGCGCAGGTCGGTCTTGAAGTCCTGGGCGATCTCTCGCACCAGGCGCTGGAAGGGCAGCTTGCGGATGAGCAGCTCGGTGGATTTCTGGTAGCGGCGGATCTCCCGCAGAGCCACGGTGCCGGGCCTGTAGCGGTGAGGCTTCTTCACTCCGCCGGTAGCCGGGGCGCTCTTGCGGGCGGCCTTGGTGGCCAGCTGCTTCCTGGGAGCCTTCCCGCCGGTGGACTTGCGGGCGGTCTGCTTGGTTCGGGCCATCGCGCTTACTCGCTTTTCTGCTTCACGTTTCACACGGTGAACGGATGAATCCTCCAGCCGGGCGGCGGGGCTTTATAGGGAGGCTGGGGGCGCGAGGGAGCTTCTGATTGGCTCACATTGCTGACGTAGTGAAACGCAGCGGACTCGGCTATTGGTTAGATTCGAAATTTCAAAATAAAGCGCGATAGAAATCTACCTAACAAAAGAGGAGGCGTTTACAGTTTCGGGGGAAAGAAAGTTGGGTTTTCTGCGAGCGGATCCTTGTCACGAAACGCGTTGCTTTCTAACTGCAGTGCTCAGCATTGAAATGATCGAGGACAACAATTACTTGTGCACAGTGTCAGTAAAACGGGTCCAGATTCACGTCTGTGAACATTAAATCAGTTCTTTGCACTTCTAAAGGCTCAGTGTTCCGGCCAACAGCCTACGAAATAAACCGAAATGAGGACAGACTCGTTGTTTCACTGCTTTTTTTACAGGCTTCTCTTAAAAAGATAAAGTAGAAAAATAATTCAATATGATATCGGAATGAGAAGGTTCACTGTGGCTGAATCATAACTCCATTGTTCACGTTACTGTTTTCGGCTGAATGAAAGCAGATGAATATTTTGCAATCAACAGTAAAACAGTTTCTAGGTAAAAATCCTAGAATCCAGCTGAACAAGCTGAACTGGACCGAGCTGCGATAATAAAGAGTCAAATGTGACATTGTGACCAGTCGGAGCCGGTGAGAAATGTTAGACACTCGCTACAAATGTGTAACAATGTTAGAGAAACCCAACATGGTTTCCTCCGTCTAAGGACATGGAGCTCCACGTTTGCTCCATGTCTGTGACGCCGCTGCCTGAACACAGCGCGGCTCCAAGTGCAGCACAGAGCAGCAGCTCTACGGGGGGAGGGAGGGAGGGAGGAACGATGCCTTCAGGTGTGCAGGTGGTGGCTCTGAAAAGAGCCTTTGGTGCATGAAGCGGTGTTTTGGGGCAGATGTTTACTTCTTGGCCTTCTTGGCCGCGGGCTTTCTGGCCGGCGCTTTCTTGGCCGCGGGCTTCTTGGCGGCCTTCGGCTTCTTGGCGGCGGCGGCGGCCTTCTTGGGGCTCTTCTTGGGCACCTTTTTGGCGGCCGCGGCGGCTTTCTTGGCCGGGGCCTTCTTCGGGGACTTCTTGGCCGCTGCCGCCGCCGCCGCTTTCTTGGCGGCGGGTTTCTTGGGGGTGCTGGCCTTCTTGGCGGCGGGCTTCTTGGCCTTGGCCGGAGCCTTCTTCTTCACCACCTTCTTGGCCGGCTTGGCCGCTTTGGGCTCCTTCTTGGCGAGCTTGAACGAGCCCGAGGCCCCGGTGCCTTTCGTCTGGCTCAGGGTTCCTCCGGTCACCAGCTTGGTGACGGCCGTGTTGATGCGCTTGTTGGCCTTGGCCACATCCACGCCCTTCCCGGCCAGCACCTTCTTCAGCGCCGCCAGAGAAACTCCCTTGCGCTCCTTCGAGTCGGCCACGGCGGCCACGATCAGCTTGGACAGGCTGGGTCCGTCCTTCTTGGCCCGGGGAGCGGACTTCTTCTTCGGGGCTTTCGCCGGGGCTTTCACCGCTGCTGGAGCTTCTTCTGCCATCTTTCTCACTCGGTCTCCCTCTCGACGTGTCCGGCTCTGAGCGGCAGGCGGCGCTTATAACATCCATGAGAACCGTGAAGAGACAACCCAGCCCGCGCGCCCCGCCGCTGCCGCAAACATGGCCACACTTGTGTTTTCTCCGCTTCGTTTTACGCTCAAAATCACAAACTAATTCGACTCTCGGCACGTAAATCTTAAGAGAACCGGAAGAAAAGCCTCCCGCCTCAACACTAACCTCTGGTTTGGTTCGCAGGACTTTCTCTTTTCCTCCCAGGACCCTTCAGACCTGTCGCACACGCTGTGATTTTCAGCAGCGAGCGCCGGGTTTTCTACACATTTCGTCTCCCAAAATACATAAAATCGCTTCACATAAACTATAAATGTGTCATTTCCGTTAGCAGAGGCATGTTGGAGCATAACACGGGTGAAAATATTGCGCTAGTGCCGTTCGTTGGACCGGTACCGGGGAGGTTTTTGCTGGCAGTAAACACACGGACGCTGTCGGTGAATAAGCCGGTCAGGGCTCATTTCTCCGGAGCAGTCCTCTCTTCCTGCACACATTTGGTCAACACGGAGGACCGACTGCGGACTCAAACCACTTTCTGACTCACAAATCTAATAAATCAGTCTCTGCTCTTCCTAAGTACCAAATAAAAACAACTGAGCAATCTTACTGCTCAGCGTTCCTCTGTGATCCGATTCATCACCTTCACCCACTGAAGCAAAACAGTTCATCTCTAATTCAGCAACATCTTTTGGAAATTGTTGATTTTTATGTCAGAATGTTTATTGATTTTCCCAGTTTTCTGCTTTTCTTACTGTTGTTGCACACAGCTTTTTACATTTAGAGATTTTATCATGTTTCTTTCACCGTTTAGTTTAATGTCTAAAAATAAAACTTTGTGCATTTTTCTTTTATTCTGCTTAAGTGGGATTTTTTTTAAAGCTCATGTTTGATTAGTCACTTTTCTTTTACATTCACATGTAGCTGCATTTCATCCCTTTAGCTGCTGTTCTTACCGTAAATACGGACAGCATAATTTGGTGTCTTAGACTAAATTCCTCGAAATGTTGATTGTGTTTTTCTTGTGTCTCAAACTTTGACCTCTGTGTTGTTTTTATCCTCTCCAGATTATCCACCTGCTTGTCTGTGAACGTATTTCTGCAGCTCTTGTATGGTTGGAGTCGATGTCTTAATAAATCTCCTCTCCTCTAACAGTCTCTTTACAGGATTTGCTGAAGTTGTTCTGCATCGACGTCCCTTTACCTCCAGAAACCTTCCAGGCCGTGCTGCTGCTGCTGCTGCTGCTGCTGCTGCTGCTGCTGCTGCTGCTGCTGCTGCTGCTGCCGCCGCTCAAAGGCATTTCCGCAGCACGATGCTGCCACCACCATGCTTCACTGTTGCTGCTGCTTCTCTGTTTGTTTCCAGTATTTGGTGTTCACCAGAAGCAGCCGGTTAAAACGGATCAACAAATGAGGCTTTTCTGTTCTGGGGACGACTGTGGAGCCTGGAGGTGATGCTTAACATAAATATATGTCACTTTACTAGAGTAAAAAAAAAACACAACAATATTTGCTATTCTAATTTTGGATATGTACATTTTGGCTATGCCAGAATAATCTAAATGAACAGAAATAAACATTGAACTATATCAGTCTCTGTCAGATTAACCAATATTTTTCCTTGAATTTTTCATTTCAAGCACCAAATAAATCAACTTGAGACGATTTTGCTGTCCTGTAACTGCTTTGATGAAAATACAGTTCCTGCTACGGGAGACCTTTCCTGCCCACAACCATCAACATTTACAAAAGAAATCTTTAAGAGCCTTGAATAACATGAGTTACGACTAAATTTACTTTTCCTTTGGGATCAATAAATGATTTCTTTTTAATATGTGTCATCTTTACCAGGCGCCCTTTGTGACTGTCCGTTTTACAGCTGTTCATTCTGTGGGTCAAAATATATCGTTTTTACAAGAATTTTGTAAAAATCCTTTGCTATCTTCATTTTTGATACCTAATTTTTGGTCATTTTCCGTCTCTATTATGCCAGAATAATCAAAGTCATCAGAAACAAACATTGAATTATATCACATCAACTTGTTTTCTATTTTTTTCCAATTCAATTACCAAATAAATCCGTTTTTTCAGGCCTTAGTTTTGCAGCGCTGCAATTGGCCTGACAAAGACAATACCCCTCCTCGCCAGTTGGTGGCGGTAGTGCGCCACGAGGCTCACTATTCAGAAGAAGAGGAAGCAGCACAAACAACAGAGAAACAACGCGAACATTGGTTTTTAGCTGCTGCTAGCTCCTCTGCAGACAGTTAGCGTAGCTTTGCGTTTTGTTTTGCGTCTTTTGCAGCAGAAATGGCGGCTCTTCGCGGCTTCAGGGAGTTTCTGACGCAGCGGCTGGCGGCGGCCGGGGAGGAAGTGCTTTCTGCGTGTGAAGACACCGTGGTTCGGTGTGAGGAGCAGAGCCGCCTTCAGCAGAAGATGATCGATGTTATGAAGTCCGAGTTTGATGCGCACAGAGCAGGTAGGGAAAATATGTCAGATCTGTTCGCGGGTGATGAACTGAAACCAGAATCGAGTTGGTTTCGGGGCTGAGATCATCTGCTCCCGCTCCAAAACATGGGAACAGATTCATTTACCTGCAAGGCTCCAACTGTTTTTATTCCTCGCATCGTGATCGACAAATCACGTGGCTTTGAAAACGTTTGGTTTCCTTCAGAAGCAGAAAGGAGCTCCATAAGAGCTCACCTTCTCCTTCATATTGCTCCACAATCCTCCTTACATGTTAACCTTGCTCGGGGAGTTGCTGAGCAGTACGGTGTGCGTTTGAGGACATCCTCAGGAAAACGTCAGACTAATGTCTAAACGGCATCAGAATAAAAACTGTCTGAAAAACCGGCTCGACACTAAAAGGCCTCAGCAGCACCGCTACGGTGAATGAGCAAAACAGAAACAGCAGCACGCTGATGCAGGTTATGCTACAAGACTAGCTTTCCTTCCATCGTTAGCTTCGCCTTTTAGCTAACCTTCTTCAATAATGGTTTGCTGCCACCCAAACATTTTCCACTCAATGGAAACTACTTTCCCTCTATTTGAGGCTGAACTGTTTTGGTTTCATCCAAGAAATGATACAAAGCTCAAAACAAGTCAATTTGATCATAACCCTCCTGCTTAAAGAGGAACTGCAAAAGCAAAGGAGGCGGATTAGCAGAGATGCTAACAGCTAATGATGTGATCCAGGACCTGTTGGTGTGGAATGTCGTCTCTGCCGCCTGGATGTCGAGCTGTTGGCGTGTCATGATGGTCACGAGGCTGTCATACAGCAACAGTCTTCAGTCAGAGGCCTCCTCACAACCAATGCAAGACCGACTGCTACTGGAAATCCTTCCTGCCCACAGCATCGCTGTCCACAGTAATCTTTAAAGATACTTGAATGACTGAAATCTCTTGTCCCTTTTTTGTTTTTAGACCTCCGGCAACAACGTGACATTAAAGAAGAAGAAGAAGAGAAGTTTGTGCCTGATGAGCAGCTTTCTAACGAGGAGAGGAGTTCCACTTCTGATGAGAAGATTAAAAAAGAGGAGGAGGATTATCCAGAGGCAACAGCCATTAAGGAGGAAGACCAGGAAGAGCCCTGCACCAGCAAACAGGGAGAGCAGGTGCAGCTGAAGCGTGTGGAGAGTCAGTCTGCTCCAGAGTCTCTGAAACGCGACGCCTCCAGCAAGAAGAACCTCTGCAGGGCGAAGGCCAGTTTCTGCCACATTTGTGGCCAGGCTCTGACGAAGCTCGGTTTGGATCGCCACATGAGGACTCACACGGGCAGGAAGCCGCTTTCCTGCAAAAGCTGTGGACAAATCTTCCGGCTCCGTCTGTCTTTGGAAGTCCACATGAGGACCCACGCCGGGACGAAGGCGCACGCTTGCAAGACGTGCGGGAAAACGTTCAGACGAAGCGACCATCTTGAACTCCACACGAGAACCCACGGCGACAAGAAGCTGTACCTCTGCAACGTCTGCGGAAAAAGCGTCGCCGACCCGTCGGCTTTCAGGAGGCACATGACCATCCACACGGACGAGAAACCGCACTCCTGCAAAATCTGCGGTGAGAAGTTCAAACACAGCAACACCCTGCTGTGCCACCGGAGGGCGCACTCGGGCGAGCGGCCGTACGTCTGCCGCTTGTGCGGCAACAAGTTCGTCAACGCCTCGAAGCTGAACCGACACACGATGTCGCACACGGGCGACAAACCTCACGCCTGCGAGCACTGCGGGAAGAGATTCATCCGCCTGCACCAGATGAAGGATCACGTGAGGAGGCACACCGGGGAGAAACCGTTCGACTGCCACACGTGTGGGAGAAAATTCATCAGCAGCACCGAACTGAGAGCTCACACCAAAACCCACACAGGTGAGACATCGCGGCCATAGACAAGCTGCGGTCGCTTTGTTGAGAAGGTTTGGATCAGAAACACAAACTTTGGGCCAATATCGCCATAAAAACATGTTTCTTTGTTTTCACCACCAGTAAAACGGCTGATCTGATGCTTTAGAACCTGGAAGTAAATCTTTACTGGGTTTATAAAGAATCATTAACACAATTATCCTCTAATAATGACATTCAGTCCCAGATTTAGTGAACCATTATGGGTTTTACTAAGATTTCTCTGTAGTTTCTTTTTTTTTCCAGATTGTTGTTGAAGTTTATAGTCATATATAATTAATTAAAATGTTTTTTACTGAAGTGTTCCAGGAGATATTAGTAAACAAACATTCTCACTTTCATTCTTATAAAATCATGTAAACTAAATAATCTAATAATTATGTCTTAAACGTTTTATTTGAAATGATTTCTGTTAATTCATGACCCTGACTTTGAGAATTAAAGGAATTTACTCTCTGTATATTATTGATGCAAAATAAAAAAAAATACTTTCAACATCAGTTTGTTTTCCTTTTACTGAGATGGAGTTTAATTAAATTAAATTTTTATTTAATTTAATGTGTTTATTGCTTAAATTTGCAGACAGTAATTCTACAAAATCTCCACTGAATTTGATTAGTTTATTAGTTCAGTTTGTTGCTCAAAAATGTTGAAAACTAAAGGAGAGGTGGCTAAATCTGCGTAAGAGGCAATACTAGGTGAAAACCAAGAAATAATAATTTAATCTTTGATATTTTATTGATTATTTGATCAAAAGGACAGGCAGTAAACCCTGGCACAGAAGTGATAAATTGAGCTGAAACTGGGTCAAATCCTCCTACAGTTTCTTCATTCTTCGCTTTAATATTTGCTAAACAATCCAATTTAATCCAGACGTAAATATTAAAATGGAGAACACAAACAGTTTGAGACTTTCTGATTTGTTTTTATCATTCTTTGCTTTGACCACAAGGGGGCGACTGTACCTGATATTTTTGCTCACTTAAAGCACTAAAAACAATTTAATCTGAGTAGAGCTTCTTGAGTAAGGCTGCAGTTTTTCTGTATAATGCAGTTTGGTTATGAAATCAAAATTTGTTAAATACAAGGTAAAAATACAACATAAATGCAGATGATAAAAGTTTGGTAGAATCCAGAAAAAGAGGTCAGAGTTCATTATTTAACAATAATCGGACCAAAGACAGAACAATGGATGTCCCACATTAGCTGAAAGACTTTTTTTAATATTCTGTGGACTTTCTTAGCATCTGATATATGAAAAAGACATTTTTAAACAAGCCAAGCTAACTTTCAGGGCAGCAGCGTCTGGTATCTTAAATGTTCCCCTGTGAAGGAGTTCAGACATGATGCTCCATCCTCATTATTTAGTTCATTTCAGTGCAGAGGAGCAGCAACTTTAGTCTGAACCGTTCACAGATGACTGACTGCCTCACCGTATCAGGAAGCCGTTCTGCCTCTTCTCTCCCTAAACTCGGTCTTTCAGTCTCTGCCTTCGACTCGTGGCCACAGGATGTAGATTGGACTTTCATCATGACGGATGGCTCCAGTCGACATGCTGCCTCCCAAACTGACGTGTGGAAACTTTCTGGATCCTAAAAGAACCGGGAAAGAAAATGCTCTGAGGTTTTTAAACATTCATTTTCTGTGGCTGAACCTGAATTTCTTCTTCTGTTTTTAGTTTTCTGGAGAAATATGTTGTCAGAGTTCGAGTTGCTTTGTGCCACATTTTGATTTATGACTCAGTTAAAATTTGCACTTTGGGGATTTGTTCCTTAAAGCAACCAGTCCGACTAAGAATGGACTTTCTGTTGCTCTTGACCTTTAACAACTTCATTTTACCTTCAAAATGTGTTACAATAGTTTTGGATTTTTCATTATACTTTGGTTTGTTGTGACTTTATTTAGTTAAACTCTTATTTAAACTTATTAAGTTTTAGTGTGTTTGCTAGTTTCTATGAGTTAAATATTTAGTTTTACTTTAGTTTTTATTAGATAAATTAGTAGTTTAGTTTTTTAAATGTATTCAACTGAATTTGGTGTTTTTTTCACAACTTTTGCTGCCTCCATTTTGCGGATTAGAGGAGAAGTGCCGTAATTTGCAGACAGTTGACGTAAACTGCTGGAAAATCAATGTCACATCGGATCGAAACTCAAAAATGAATGATATTATATCTATAATTGTTTAATGTTTTATTTTGTTTTATAAACGAAATATATAGTTGCAGTTGTTTTTTTTCTCCAGTGTATTTTTATTTATTTCAGTTGTTTCTAAACTTTAGTTTTTCTCATTTCCTTAGATTTCGTTAACCACGACAGCCTTGCTTTAAATACAACCATGTTCACTAATTTATAACTTTAGTTTATAAGACTAATAGCAGAGGCGTAAATCCCAGGGGGGGTCTGGGGGGTCCGGCCCCCCCAGTCTTGGAAAAGTCTAAAATTGTCCCCACCAAAAAAAAAGATTATTATTACATTTGCACTTAAATAATGTCAATATGAAAGGCCAAAGAAACAAACAAAAAAATATAAAATAAAATAAATCTGCCATTTATCTGAGAAAAAAATAAGAATTAATTTTTAGGTCCCCCCTCCATTATAATGGTTCAGTCCAAAGAGTGGGAGGAGCAACAGCAGCTGAACGGCACAGGTTAGCTAGCTGTTAGCTGTTAGCTCTGCGTCACAAACATAAAACCCTCCAGTAAGTAAATACTTAAAGCACAAGACATGTAAACATTTTATTTACTTTCGCTGCTCAATAAGAAGAAACACATTAACAATAAAAATCATTCTGCAGTTTGTTAATTCATTACTTTGACTGAATCATGATGAGCTGCCTTATTAGCAAAACTGCTACTTTGCTTTCATAGACTTTAAGTTTTTTTATCAAAGGTAGCAAACATCTCATTCATATTTAGCTCTTTAACTTTTAGTTAATTAGAGTTTGAAACTGGAGGAGGAGCTGAGGAAGTGGACCAGCTCAGAGTGGGAGCCCAGAACAGATAGAAGAAGCTAAAAGTTATAACTTTATTTCTCACTGTCTTCAACATAGAGCCTTTAAAACCACAAAATAAAATCTGAATATGTTTCTAACTCTTGTGCTTTAAATGTTACATTTAAGTTATAAGATTCCCCAGATATTATTTTCTATCTACTTATTTGTTCTCAGCCATCCAGGACATGGCAAAACTGAAAAAGGCTTAAAAATAAATCAACTTAACAAGTTATAATTTAAAAAGCCCTTGACTTGTATTGGGAGCCATTCAATAAATCAATGTTTATGAGGAATTTTATTAAGAGCAGTTAGTCATTAAAGCTTTTTTATTTAGAGCCTTAAATGTTTGTAAAGGAGCAGCAGAGATTAGATCAGACTGAACAAAACTACGTAGCTAAGCAACATTTAAATTTGAGTTTTATTTCTCTACTGAGAATAAAACATGTTTGATGTGCTTTACTAGTCATTTTTGGTCCTGCAGCTTGAATGTGGTTGAAAACTTTCTAAACCACATTTTATGTTACATTTCACTGGAACTTTGCCTCCAAACTGCTCTTCAGAAACGTTCCTGTTTATGGTTCCCCCCAATAATCAGATGGATTTACTCCTTTGACTAACAGTGTGTTTTGTTAACACGTTGTTCCAGGTTTTACGTGAGGCATTTGAAACCGTTTGAGCTGTTTAATATGAAGCTCCAGAGTCTAGTTTAATCAGAGCACAATCTTTTAAGCGCAGTGACAAGTTAAAGCTATAAAATCTGCTCCTTTGAAACGACTTTTGCAATAAAGCAGCTTCATTCTTCCAGTCGGCCCAACCTTCGCTCTTGTTCCATTATGTTTTATTAAATAAAACAACCACAATTTCATTTTTACTACATAAAAACATTGTGGCCTTCATCGCCTTCAATTATTCAGCGCATCTTGTAACAAACGAAGCCTCAGGACAGAGAAAATGTTCACTCCTGTCACCCAGCATGTTAAATATGAACAAATCGCAGTTTTACGAGCAGCGCAGGACTTTGAGCCGCTTCCTACGGATGAATACTAAACAAGGATTTTTGGGGGTCTGATGGTGGATTAGCATCAAAACTAAACTGGCAACATCCACTGCAAGCAATCCCTGCAGGGCAATTTGAGGGAACAAGCCGCACACAGTGCAGAGTTCATCCCGTGTTGTATTGAGGCTGTAAAAGGCAGCGGCTGTAATCAGAGAGCGCCGTGTTTTCCGCAGCGCAGTAATTCATCAAAGTGACGGCTGCCAATGAGTCTCCGTCAGCCGATCAGTCATTTCTCCACCTGCTCTTTGTTTCACAGCTGTCTGATGAAATGTTTTCAGCAGATCCACACGGATGCTGTTTTTCTGCAGTTTGGAGTTAGCTAAAGATAAAAATAAAAAAAGGAGAAAAATAAAACAATGAGATCAGCTGAGTTTATTTATTTATTTTATTTTATTTTTTTAATTTTTTGCGCTAGGATGAGATGTAATTCCCAAAACTGCGTTGAAAACAGTTTTTTCACTTCACTCTAGTCATCTGATCAACAACAGGATTTTACTACTGGCAGAAATGATGAAGAAGACAACAGGAAGTGGTAGGAAGATGACGGCTTGTTTTTGTTTTTTGGTACGATGCAGCTGCCTCCACCAGAGCTCTCACAGCTCACAGCATCACACAGTTCATAGAAAGTTGTACATCATTCCAACAAGTTGAATCCATAACCCTTCTGCAAAATGGCCGACTATAATTTGATCAAAACGCTGCATGAATAAATCTCACATAACTGTTTCCTCCGTCACCACCGTGATTTTTAATGACTTAAGTGTGATTTTAATTTAATTTCTGTTTTTTATGGAAACATTGCAATTGTGAAATTGTGTTGTTTTTCTATCGACATTAGCAGAATATAGATAAAGATTTTCACATGTTTGTTATGGAAACGCAGCTACTGTCGTCAGTCAGTCGTATTGATTATTGCAACAGCGTCTTCACAGGTCTGTCCAACAAATCAATCAAACAGCTGCAGCTGATCCAGAATGCTGCTGCTGGCGTTCTGACTAAAACCAGGAAGATAGAGCACATAACACCAGTTCTAAAGTCCCTCCACTGGCTCCCTGTAGCTCAAAGAATAGACTTTAAAATACTGTTGTTAGTTTATAAATCACTGAACGGCTTAGCACCACAATACATTAAAGATCTGCTGTTGTTGTATCAACCTTCCAGACCTCTCAGGTTCCGGTTCTGGTCTGCTCTACATCCCCAGAACCAGAACCAAACGAGGAGAAGCAGCTTTCAGCATCTATGCACCACAAATTTGGAACAAACTTCCAGAAAACTGTAAAACAGCTGAAACACTGACTTCTTTTAAATCTCAACTAAAAACCCACCTGTTTAGGATTGTATTTGAAATGTAATCAATTACAAATTTATTGATGGAACTTGACTTAATGATTGATTCTATGTTGCTTTGTGATTCTGTGTTTGTAATGATGTAAAGCACTTTGAAATGTCTTGCTGCTGAAATGTGCTATACAAATAAAATTTGATTGATTGATTGATTGATACTGAATTCAACGCGTCTCTTCAGCTCTGCTCACAGATTTCCAATCAAGAACTTTGATTTTCTTCTGGTGAATCCATTCAGATGTTCAGTCATTCAGTTAATTTATATATCGCCAATTCACAATAAATGCCAACTTTAGGTACTTTATTAAATTAATCCCAGATATCAAATAGTACAATAAGTTAAATTAATTATCGTTTTGTTTTTGTGAGAGAGGTACATGCTCCGAGCTGCTGGATCTGGAATAAATACAATGTTAAAAATCACTTTTCTGGCCATTTTGTCTATTTTTTTTTTTACCCCTCCAGGGGGTCTTTTTGTGGCTCTAGTGTCCCTTTTACAAAAGTAGGCTGACAGGAAACGGGGAAGGAGAGGAGGGAAGACATGCGGCAAATGTCGCCAGGTCCGGGAGTCGAACCCGCGACGGCCGCGTCGAGGACTCAAGGCCTCCAAATATGGGTCGCGCTAACCACTACGCCATCATGCCACGCCATTTTGTCTATTTTTAAAGCCAAATATAGTTTTCAGACATGAGCAGAGCAATAAAGTAAGAGTCTGTAAAAGTGCAGGCAGCGTGGTGTAAATTAAATAACGCAGGACGATAATCTGAAGCGGTTAAACTCAGAATATTATTTACTGGTTTGTGATGTAATCAGGCTGTTTTACTGCAACATTTCCCTCTGCATTCAGTCGTAACTGAACAATAGAAAAAAGAATAAAAGTTTGCAGCAGGAATATTGAAGACGAGCTGTTAGTAGACGATGATTGCTGTTCAACAGCCAGTTCTTTAGCGCTTCAGGCAGCTGGAGTCGCTCCTTCTCTGATTTATATTTCTCTCTGACGGGATCCGTGATTGGAAAATCGATCGGTAACGGATCAAACAGGTCTGCGTTCATCTTCTGTGCAATTATGGAAGCAAGAAATTGAGCGATTCTTAAAGTCCATTAAGGAGCAAATCAAATATCTGCATCAGCGCGGGACTTGTTAGCAGCACAGCTGGGAGTGATTACTGACATCACAGGAATCCATCTGTGGTTGTGTAATGAGATGTTTTCAGGTCTGAGGAGGAAAATATTTGGAAAAAATTATTGCAGCAGTCAAAATTTCTTCATTGAGAGATTTTTGATGAAATGTTGCCTTTAGCAGATCCGGTTAAAAGTTAAAAGTATTCCTACCTGCGGAACCTTTTTAGTTTTTGTGTTTCTTTCTATAATACAAACATGTTGGTGTTTTATTCTTAAAAATCCTTAAATTCTGGTTTCCTGCTTCAAACAAAACCAGAAAAACACACAGAGTTGATCCTTTCATTTAGCTGGGATTTAGCTTATATAGTAAAAATAAGACATTTTCAGAAGAAGCTCAGAAACATTTTTGGAAATACAAGACCATTTCTGAGTTCTGAAAAGTTGGGAATGTCCTGGAAGACATTCAGAAAAAGACAAAAAAGATATATATATATATATATACACGCACCTGGATCAAATGATGGCTCGTTAGAAGAACCCTGACATGCTGAAAAGGTTGTTGGTACCACCAGGAGAGAACTAGAACCTGCAGGATGTCGGCCCTCCAGGACCCACTTTGGGCTCCCCTGGCCTAAAGTATTCAGTATTCTGTTTTTTAAACACATTTAAGCATCTGATTATGCAAACATTAACTATTAATTTCTATCATTTCTATTTCTGTTGAAGGTCATTTGAAGAAGTTTCACAGAAAATCTTTGCATCTGAGCACTGAAGCAACTTATTTTAGTCACCAACTCAGCTTCAGAATGATAAATGCCTCCATTTTCTTTCAGATTTCAGCCTCTGAGCTAAAAGAAGTTTATTTAGATTGCATCAACTCTTCCTGGAGGTTTATTACAGGTGTAAACTGGAGAGTAATGTGACTGGCAGCTCTGACAGCCGAATATGATGTTTGTGCAGAAGATTATCCAGCTTTGCTCTTCACTGTCCTTCAGCGGTCCAACAATCTCATTTACATACTCATAAATCATTCACGTCCAGCTTCCCTGGCGGAAACAGACACACCTGTGGGTTGTTTAATAATGAGCTGCTCGAGCAAAAACAGACACATTCCTATGGATTACTTTAATTTGACCAAAGTAAAATAAAACGGCTCTGACCATTCTCATTAACCTGTATGAATATACACTCAATATAACTGTTATTTCTTCAACAAGCTGAAAGTCTTTTGCATTTTCTGCTAAATAACTCAGTGAGTTTGGATGGAAACATCGTTGAAATGGAGCCACTACTACGATTAAACAGACGGCAAAATGTTAAATCAACTTTTCTGAGTTTTCCATCATGTTTTAATGTTTTTCCATCATCAAAAACAAACCTGGAGTGTTGCTTTGATCAGCTTATCTCCACAGCAACCATTCAGCTGTTAAAACGCCTGGGTGGACCTAGTCCCGCCTTCGAGGCGCAGCTCCTCCTCCACTCAGCTCCTCCAGACTAGCCAGCAGCAATTAGCAAACAGCTGGTGGAAGTAAGCTCATTATAGGAGCTGCTGCTCAGAGCAACGCTGGTAAAAATGTTGCTAAAGCATCAATAGAGGAGCCATGTTGGGATAACTTCCTGGAGGTGGAGCTGCAGAAAGAGCTGGAGCTTCTTAAAGAGACAGAGGCCCAATTTCAAAGCATTAAATTAGGAAGTAAATTTTCTTTTAAGTCATATTTGATATATATAGCATTTTTATAACAACTGAAGGTATCATAGTTCCTTGATTCTGCTATAAAATGACACTGTGTGCCTGAAACATATAATACCGCCCCTTTAAGAGTAGGGATGCTAACGTGAAGAAATAGTTTTCTGCCACTTTTGACTTAATCTGACCAGAAGGTTTTCTTCTGAACGTTAGCTGTGTCTGCTTGCCTTGTGTCTAGCTTGAAATATATACATATATTTTTATGTTTAGCTCTTATATAAATGACACGTATGTCGTTTATGTAAGAATACCTATTTGTTTAGCTTCCTTTTTAAAAAAAGTTACAGTGTTTTACATTTTAAAAATTAATTAAAACAACATCATAAATGACAAAAGAAACACAAAAAGTATAAAATCAATTAGAATACATAACGATGAAAGACAAAGGGAAATAATAAAAATCATATTCACTGAATTCCCATTTAGCACCACGATGTGGTTTGATAAATGCAATAAATGACGCTGTTAACTTATTATTATTATTATTATTATTATTATTATTGCTTGATTGAGAATAATTTTGACATACGTTTTAAGTTTCATTGACTTTTATATTTTTTCAAGCTTTTTAGCACTAAAACCAAGAAATTGCTCCTTTACTAACTTCCTGTCTCAGCAAGCTGTGCTACAGTGCAAACAACTTAAAACGTGTCGGCTAATAAGTTTTTATTTCTATTTTGATCTATAAAATTTGAATCTAACAACATTCTTTTTGTTATGTTTTTTTGTCATGAAAAAATCAGAAGTTTATTTTGAAAGTTGAAGTTCAGAAGCTGTAGCCTTCAGCTGCCACAAGAGGGCGCTGCAGCCTCAACAGCCAGTTAATAACTAAACAGCCCAGATCGTTTATTTTACTGTAAATTACATGTTCACATGTTTTTACTGCAAAGGGAATAAAAATCTAGTTTATACTGTCCCATTTAGCTGTTTTTCTTGCTTGTTTGTTGTTTCAGGAGGTATTTACTAAAAATATAAACGTTACCTCGGTTATGGATGAGAAAATTAACTTTTCAGCAGCAGAATAATGCTTATAATGCTGCTTTTTTGTGTGTATTGATTATTTTTACGCCTATTTGCAATATTTTATTTATTTTTCCTCATAGTATAAGCAAAATAAAAAGAATACCAGCAAAGCTAAGTGAAATAAACTCACATTTGTACTTGAATCATCATTTTTCTTTTGAGCTCCTCTGGTCCAAGTTGTTCCCGTTGACTGATGCTTTCTGCAGAACTCAGGAGACTTATGAAACAAAGGGTCAGGCCTCCGAACGGCTCCGTGTCAAGGATTACTTCTCTCACAAATTCTCCAACAACAAAGCCTCCATTGTGTCCCAGCAGACCCTCAAATTAGCAGCGGGAGCGAATGAACGCTTAACGGGGCCTGACAGCTCCGCCAGCCTCCCGGAACTCTGACGACTTCTCCTCTCATCCTCTAAAATTAGAAATTATTTAAAGTGTGAGCAGGAAATAAAAGATACGCCCAACTTATGCATTTGAGAAGATTAAACAAGTGGTTGTTAATGTCCATAAAAGCAGGAGTCCATCTGAAAATGAATTAGGCTGAAGTTTTTCTAACGTCTCTTGGAAAAAACAATGCGGTTCATTCAGGCATTTCTGACCCAGCATGGATTTATTTTTAAATTCACACAGACACAATCTCAGATTTTAAGTATACTTTATATTTTAAAAAATTATCTTTAATTTAAACCAGAATTTAATTTGTGAATAAACTTTTTATGATACAGCTTGTGTTCCTGAAATGAATTTCAAAATAAAACTCAATTTCGCTTCTTGGAAACAACTAAAGAGCTCAGGATTGTTTATTTCTCAAGGCTGTGATCATTCTTGCTTCCTGATCATTGTTTTTCCTTCCACTAAACTTTCAATTAATATGTATTGATCAATCAGCTACTTAGGTAAAACTTTTATCAGATGGTGGCAATAACTGAATGATCTACCACTAAATCTAGAATTGCAAGTTTCTCATAACTTTGTCAAAAACAAACAAACAAAAAACATAAGGAATTGATCAATACTTCAAAATCCAAACTTAAAAAAAATAAATGCTAACCTGACTATTTCTTGCACTAATAGTCAATCAATAATCAATCAATCAATCTTTATTTCGTAAAGAGTGTTGGGAATATTTTTTGTAATGTATTTTTTAAGTCTTTGATGTCAGACATGCTTTCGTGTTGGGCTGTTTTATATCAAATTAAATGTTCCATTTAAGAAAATGCAATAAATCACTTTATTGTAACACCTAAGACAAATTTACAATAGTTTTTTTCTTAGCTTTCCTTTGTAATTAGTTTATGTTGCTGACCTCTGACTTAGATCTTAGCACGAGATTTATATTTTAAAAATAATTTATTTATTGGACTGATGTGGTATAATTTTATGAAAATTTTAATTCTAGGAATTGATTAGCTTTAAGCTAGTTCTCAAAATAAATAATTGGCTTAAATATATTACTGTCTGTGTTTAAGCTTCTCTAAAATAAATTGATATATTAATTAGATTAGAAATTTGTCCAAATATGCTTGTGTATTGTTATTTTATCCAATTTTTGGGTGTTTTTTTTTTTCCATCTTCAGAGTTTTTGTTCGGAAGCGTTTTACTTTGAAAGTGAGCAGCCGGAACTTCCGGTGGTAACTCCTGGGTACGTGACGCAGCTTCTCCAGCCTCCGGGGAGTTTAGCGAGAGGAAGAGGAGGAGGAAGAAGGACAGCTCTGCTCCCGTCTCATTTCAAAGCTCCTGGAAGGAGAACCAGCTGGATGTGAGCTCCTCTTCTTCTGGACTCTTTTTCGGTCGCAGCGGACTCGGACATGTAGATTTAACCGAGTTTCATGGCGGACGAAGGAAAGAAAAAGAAATAAAAATCTCGTTGTTTTTTTTTTGTTTTTTTTGTCGTGGGAATGTCGTTCAACTGAAACTTCAGGAAACACTCAAGGATTCATTTCGGTCCGAATCGCTTTCCTCACAGCAGGATGTGAATTTGGGAACTTTTCACCACCGGGAGTTTATCTGAAGCGCATTTTCTGGGACATCGTGAGGAAAAGGCGCCGTGTGGATTCAGAGGTAGGTCCGTCTTCTGTCACTTTCAGGCGCTGCTGTCAGACTGACGGACAAGTTTTCCTCATTTTTTAAACAACTTTTAAAGCTTCAGAGGAGAATTTAAAAAGAGTAAAAGCTTTATTTTTAAGAGCTCTGAGTACTAAACGTGTTTGGATAATCTGGATTATGACCTAAAATAAGATGCTGTGTGAAATATTGATTCATCAGTTAGCTTTAATGGCTACAGCTGCTAAAATCATTATTGAAGCAGAAAAAAGCTTAAGAATGGGTCAAAAATGTTGTTTATTGTGTTGAATCCAGGTGTTTCTGCTTCTTTGACTACAAATGTTACATAAACTGTGAATTTTAGTTCTGATCTTGTGAGTTTGGACTAAAATAGACTCCGAGCTGCTTATTGAGAAACATCTGCAGCATGTTTAGACTCTGCTCTGCTGCTATTCTGACTAACAGGAACATCCAACCAGATTTATTATCCTGCTCAGCTCTAATAGAAAACTTTTGACGGGGTTTTTCTTGGTGCAGATGCAGGAAGTGCTTCACATTTTTGGACTGTTGGGTTGCAAACTAAACCCTGAGCAGAAGCCAAAAAAGAAAAACAACAGTTGCATAATCTGAATCTGCTGGACTGTTGGGTCATCATCACTGATCAACACTAATGACTCCAAGTTTTCCATTCATCTCTTTAAATCTTTTCAAACTTAAATATAAACTTCATTACTGTGATTCTTTTTCTGGTTAAGTGTTGATTTTTCCTTCAACATTCTTGTGACATGAGCGGTAAGTTAGTCCAACCAGAACCTGCTGTGGTGAAAACTTTGTTAATGATTCAAAGCTGAACAGATCCAAACTCGCCTTGTTGCTGGATTTAGAGGAATCATGTTGGATGTTTGGATGGATCACAGGGTATTTCATCAATCTGATCTTTCCCAGCGTTGCGTGTCGAAGCTGTTTATGAAAGTTGCTGACCTCGTTGATGAACTCTGCGGACTGTACTATAATAGATTAGTCAAGGCAGATCAAAGGGCTTTACGTGATTAAAACACAATAATCAATTATGAAACAAACAATCCAAATTACGTTTAGTCAAATTCCATCATCAATATTTACCATCACTGGCAGCTCTAACCAGCTGGGTTTTAGCCTTGATTTAAAGGAGCTCAGTGTTTCTACTGTTTTGCAGTTTTCTGGAAGTTTGTTCCAGAATTGTGCTGCGTAGAAGCTGAAAGCTGCTTCTCCTCGTTTGGTTCTGGTTCTGGGGATACAGAACAGAACCAGAACCGGAAGACCTGAGAGGTCAGGAAGGTTGGTACAACAACAGCAGATCTTTAGCTGTTCAGTGATTTATAAACTAACAGAAGTATCTTAAAGTTTATTCTCTGAGCTGCAGGGAGCCAGTGAAAACACTGCTGCAGTAATCAATGCGACAAAATATAAACGATTAGTTTCTCTAGATATTGCTGAAAATGTTCTTCAGGTGGTCAAAGGCTGACTTTGTTACTGTCTTTATGTGTTTCTGAAGGTTCAGGTCTGAGTTCAGGTTTCAGCCTGATCTCTAGTTTCCATCTGTACTAACTGAAGCTGTGTGTGTTGACTCGAGATCGTTCTGTGTTAATAAGTTCTGTTTCTGTCCATCTGAAGAAAGTAGTGGCACCAACAGACATTAACTTGTGATTGGAGGGTTCGGAGTCACCTGGTGACATCATAACATAGAGTGGCATATCATCTGCGTAGTTATGGTTGTTAATCTGATTAATTGTTGTGATCTGAGCTATTTAGATGTTAAGTAGAAGGGAACTGTTGCAATGACTCATTTGTTCTCAGGAAAACGTCAGTCAGCTCTTCCAATTTATTATTATTTCACAATTTTGAAAGTAAACCAGTATAAAGGCGACGTATTTGCTGAGTTTGAGAAATTTCCAGCCTGTCGTGTTGGAAGAAAAACATTCTTGACCTCTGTTCCTCCATTTTCCTGCACCGTCTTGTAATGTAACTGAGAGATTCTGCTAATCAGAGCAAACATAATGAAATCCACCTACATGACAATGTAGGTGGATTGTACCTACATTATCCCCACTTACAATGTCTGTTTAGACAGAAAGGAATTCATCACTTTCTGCTCTAGCTAGCAAGAGTTCACACGATAAAACACATCGGATAAAACCTCATCATTGTTCCTGGACGGTTTACAAACTTTTTATACAGGAAGCTTTGTCAACCATGAAAGAAAATAGATCCTGGCAAATCTGTCTGATTATTGAACGTGGCTTAAGTAGAGGATGGAGGTTCTGTTGGTTTGTTTATAAAGTCACCTGACAGAAATATGTGGACTACACTGTTTCAGTCTGAAACCTGTTTGAGAGGAATGCTGCTGATGGAGTCGCTCAAAAAAACATTTTGTTCACAGGAAGTTATGGTGGTGAGATCAGAGTTGACTCAACCCGGCCTGAGATATGATCTCATTTTTCTGCTCTTAACTTTAGTTTTCAAAAAAATGAGAACTTTTTGCAATAATGTCAATTCCTTTATGTTTTGGTTTTTTTGTAATTATTTTTTTATTTAGAAAGACAGATTTCCATCACATTCATTAATTACAGCTTTACCCATTTAAGATTGTACATAAGTATACAACCTGAGAATCCAAGTGATTTTGTCCATACCGCCTTTCTGGTATTTTCTTTTACAGACTAAATTCCTTTATGTTTTATGTCTAAAAAATTCCATTTAAATAACCGATACCATATATCAACAAAATAAACATTTCATTTAAACCCTTTCTGCTCATAAATTATTAAATTAATAGACATATGAGCTTAACAACAAAGATATTCATATTTTCTGTTATTCAGGTTACTCAACCATCAAACTGGAGCAAAGTGTTTCAGGATCATTCATGGAGCATCTTTAGAAATGTAAAATGCGGATGCTAACATTAGCATTAGTTACATCTTTAGCATAGAGATGGTATTTAGGCTAGCTGATAGGCTAACTCCTTTTAGCACAATTTGAACAAAACAGTCTTTTCCATCATCCAATCAGATCGTTAAGCAGAAATTAACCCCCAGTTGGCCGAGAGAAGAAGCTTCGTCCTCCATCACTGTTTGTGCATCAGCTTTATGTTTGTACCAGAAACACGCAAATACAAAGGTTCCTCCCAGAAATCCTGTGTAAAACAAATAATAAAGTAATGCAATTTTTAAAAAAAACATCTATGTAATTGATTAATCAAAATTAATGCATTAAAGTTCTGGCCCTAATATAACTACACAATAATAAAATTGTCAGAGTGCAAAAATGCAAAAACACAAAACCTTACTAAGGAATATTTGTCTATTTTGTAGTGCAAACATCTCAGTACATTTGAAATAAGACTAAACTAACTTACAAGTAATTTTTCAGCAAGATATAAGAGCTTGTTCTAAGTAATAAGAATAAAACATTGTGTAACTTAAGGAGCTTTTCGAAAGTTTATCAAATTGATTTTGCATCCAACCTGTTCTTGTATGGCTCTGCCATCTTTATTCCTTTATCAACTGGTTCCACCAAAGAACATTACTAGTTAATCAATTTGAACTAAATTTAAAGTAGTAAGCCATTAATTAATAATTAATTGTAAACTGATTAATTGTTAAAAAACAAATGAGAATGATTTGTCAAAGCAATCTTAAATATTTGCCGCCTCCCGGTGTGTTTGGTTTGTCCAGCTGGTAATGAGCTGCTGTGAGCTCAGAGCAGTGATTGAAGACGGCCGTCTGGCTGATTGCCGATCTGGTCTGACTCCTCTTTAGAAATGATAACATGTGAAACACCTGTGGCGCCGGTGTTCTGGGAGTTAGCTCGCAGTGACGCTGTGGGATGAACGTTGTGGGGGTAAATTGATGCGTTGGGCTTAAAAAGGGTGTAATGACCGCAGCTTTAATTGCACGGCTCGTCGTTTGCCTCCGGTGGATGCGGTCCGGTTGGTCTGGTGATGAATCAGTGGCGTTCCTCCTGTCTCGGCTGCACAGTTCCCTCCCCGTTCACGGATCACTTCACTAATTTTCTGCCATTCAAGCTCAATTTAAGCAGCTTTGAGGGAATCCAGCATGGATACGTGGTGCATTGTGGAGCTGAGGCCCTGCTGAGGAGCTTCAGATGGTGAGGCCGATCTGCATCACACGTGTGGACCGGTCCTGATTTTTCATCTCATTGTTCTCTCTCTCCGTTTCCAACAATGCAAAATATTCAAAGGGCTTCAAGTCCCAGTTTCTCTGTAATATTCATCTAAAGTCTTTGTGAGAAGGTTTGTTCTCAGAAAAGTGCAGAACTTTACTGTTTACTGTTACAGACTTCAATAAATTCAACTTTTGAGTAACATCCATTTTTAGTGTTTATTACTTCGGACAAAATCCCATGAAAATGACAAATGTTTGCACAGATTATAAACCAGTGTATTATCAGCTTGGCTGCAGTGTGAAGCTGATAATACTGTTACCCAGCAGGCTGTTGCTAGGCAACCAAAGAGTGAGTGAGTTAGTTGATTCCAACTTAGCTTAGCTAGCCGTGAGAGGTTGAGCAGCTAAAGCATTTTCTCTGCCTACATCTCCCAGAATGCTGTGCAGTTCCAGTGACTATTCTATATGTTGAATATTGAATATTCTATCTGACTGTGTGTCTGTCGTGATATATACTGTTATTTATTTATTGTCCAGCCACAGATTTAGCTTGAAATCTTTTCAGGTGCCAAATTTCTCCTCAGGTTTTCACAGTAAGTGACTGCGTGTTGCGTCTGCGGCGCCGCAGCTCATCTGTGAGTGGAGGACAAGGTTGTATGCTGACCTCCAAGTAAGGAAGTCAGGAATGCGCGGTTCTGGCAGATTCTATCTGGCGCCGGCGTTGTGAAGCGGAGAAATAATAACAACGCAGATTCAGAAAGGATCCCCTGCTGTGCGTGCTGCAAACTCCAGAAGCACAGCTGCAGCGATTAATTACTCTGTCACTCAATCATTTAGTTATTAATGGCTATAAATTCCTTGATGTGCTCAGAGAAAAACACCTGAAACCAAACCCAGCTGGCTGACCAGGAAGACTCGGTGCTTTAGCTCCTCAAAGTTAGCAAACACAAAATCCTACCAAGTATTTTGTCTTATTTTCTACTGCAAATGTCTTAGTTTAGTCTTATTGTAAGTGAACTAACTTACTAGTAAAGATAAAATAAGATAAAATTGTTACAATGACTGATTATTTCACTTGTAAGTTTGCAAAAATGTCTCGTTAGTGCCAGTGAAACTAGTACTTTTAAAAAAATAAATATTAAGGAATTATTTACTTAAAACAAGCTTTTGGATACGTGATAAATTTCTTTGTTGTTTTTTTTTTTGCAGTGCAGGTCATTTTCTGCAGCTGGTTCAGTTTGTTTTATCCTAGTCAGTTTGGGAACAGCAGAGGCTTCTCACCTGCATTTTCAATTCAAATACTAAACTGTACATTCACTGCAAAAACACAAATTAGGTTCAAGTGCAAATATCTTAGTTTTGTCTTAATTCAAGTGTACTGACTTACAAGTAACTTTTCAGCAAGAAATAAGAAATATTTACGGTCAATAATTCATTAAAATGTATGAAAAAGTTCTAGTTATATTTACAGATTATTTCACTTATAACAAAACATTTTCCCATGTTGTAAGTGAAATAATCTCCCTGTGGAACTACAACTTTTCCTTCATATTGTTATGAATATTAAATAATTACTTACTTAAACCAGCTCCTATATGTTGCTGAAAAGTTACTTGTTAGTTAGTTTGTTTTATTTATTTGTGTACTAAGATATTTGCAGTAAAAATTAGACCAGAGTTGTAGTAAAATTTTGGGTTTTTGCCTTGGTGTCATATTTTTCTGCAGATGGTTTAAAGTTTGTTCTTGCGAACAGCAGAGACTCGTCACTGACATTTTCAGTTCAAATGCAAATCGTTACATTTGAGCCTCTGCGTTGTGACAAACTGTGAAATAATCTGTCGATTTAATGTCGTTTATTTCTGTGACTCTGCTGAAGGAGATTTCTGGTGTGTTTATGGAAGCAGAGCAGAGATGTAGACGTTCTGCTGATTGTTTCCTTATTTCAGTCCGTCGGCCGCATTGCGATGCTCAGGGAGGGAGAGGGGAAAATCCCATCAACACACCGCACATTGTCTTGTTGATGGAACAATTTGTACATCAGTTTTGTCGGCATCACGCTTTTGCAAAACTCCCAAGAGTGCAATGTCTGCAGTCTTCCAGCCGTGAGGCGTCATTTTATTTCACCCCAGATGGCCTTTAAGCTTCATCATCTTTGACTGGCGATACATATGCACGCCGCTTGTAGCCACCTGTCACCCACTCAGCAGCAAAGCATGATGGATCCTCCTCCGCCGCCGAGTGAAGAGCGGCAGGCGCGGAAGGCCGTTTAGCAACCTGGGCGCCGACTCCGTCTCTCCCCGTTAATTCAGCATCCCGTCAGTCAGAAGCGAGGCGCTGCACTCCAGAAAGACAGAGTAATCATTAAGTGAATAAAAGGCTTTGCTTGGTAAAGAATGGAAACATGAAAGGAGATGCAGAGACAAAAAGCAGTGGAGGAGGAGAGCTACAATGCCCTTCAGTCTAATGATTCCAGCCAACTTCTATTTTAATTTCTCTTCATACAATGGCTTTAATTACTAGCTGATCTTGTTGTGTAGGTCTATTGTGTGGGCTGGTTGCAGAGGATCAGAGGTTCACCATGTGAAGAGATGGATCCATCTGAGCTTCTGTCTGACGACCAGCTAAAAACAACTTTCATCATCTTAGACGTTCAGTTTGGGGGGAAAAATCCCAAAAAGCTTTTGAAAGAGTTTCTACATTTGTGTTAACGTTGAAAAATATGTTTGAAAATACGTCAAAAATTAAGATGAAACAAATAAAAAAATTTACATAAAAAAGAAGTTTGAAGATTTTATGTCTTCAATATGAAAAAGGTTTTAACAAATACAATAAAAAGGAACAAGTTGTAACTAAATTAAAAATAAACAAAATGTAAACATTTAAATAAATAGAAGACAGGTTTTATGATAAATGTACAATATAAAAAATATAATTAAAAAATTAAATTTAGATATTTACATTTCATATTTAATTATTTAATTAAAATAAATAATAAAAAATACTTCCAGAGTTACCATTAGGTACATTTAACCAATGTCCAACCCAGTTCCGTTTTCTCTTCAGGGTTCTGATCACTTTAATTGATCAGAATCAGACGGATGAGAAATGATTTTAGTACAAACCAAGTCTCAGAAATTTCATTCAGCCACAACAAATTCCCCTAACCGGCTGCAAACAGGTTCCTAATTAAAGGAAAAGTTGATAAATGTCCCGTCTTCTTCATTTTCTGCGTCCTGAGGGGCCAAACCGGCAGCGAACCGCCAGAGGAAAGAGACGGTTTGTAGAAAATGAACCTGAATGAGAGTTGCTGCTGTTTAGGTGGATGTTGCATCAGCAGGAAGGTGGGCTGTTTATATCTAAATGAATTATACTGCAGATGAGATAAGCCCTAGAACTTAAAGATTAGGTATTTACTTATAAAATAACAGAATCTAGTTTCTGTGGCTTTAGCCGAGCTGAGCTGAAACAAAATTTAGTTTTTTTACAGTCGGCTGTGAAAAGAAAGTCGTGCACAGATTACATGTTAGCTCAGCTGCAGAACCAGAGAACGAACGCAACGCGTTTCTATCAACGAGTGACCAAAGGTTGTGTTTGCAGAAGATGGAGCAACAAGTGTGTGTGTGTATGTGTGTGTGGGTGTATGTGTGTGTGTCCTTGACTCCTTTCTGTTTGACCGCAGCATAAAAGCTCAGAAGCTCTTTCAGATTCGCTTCTCTTCTAACTCAGGTGTAAAATCTCTTGTAATCTTGCATTTTCTAATGAAACAGAATCATAAAGATTTTTGACATTTGTTTTGGAAAATATGGATATTAAGCTGCATATGCTAATAAGGTCATGCTAACAAAACTTCAGTTATGCTAGCATGACTGTGTTAAAAATGATTCATCTCTGCTACTCATTGTTTAGCTAACATTTTCATCATCATAAGACATTCTGATAAAATTGTCTTAATTCTGCTAATTTTATTCCTATATTTTCATAATTAAAAATTCTTCTACTCAGAGAAATGACAGAAATGAAAGCTACTTTTGAAAATATTTTCTGTCATTTCTAATCTTTCTTTTTGCTTAAAATCAGATATTTTATTTTTAAATCCATGTCAGGCAGTAATCTGGCTGGGATGTGGAAAGTTTTTGGTTTCCAGTGGGAATGTCTGTGTTGAGGAAATCCTGGAACATCAATCTGGACTCGGCGGCGGATATTCCCGCTGCTTCACATCTACACTCTGAATTTCTGCACACCTGGACCGTTTGTTGACATCCAAACCTGACCTGTGATAAGATTCGGGCGAGTTGCACTTTTGCCAAAGTGAAACCCAGTGTGTGTGTCGGCGTGTGTGTGTGTGAGCGCAGCGTGAAGGGCATCAGATCTGCATGGTTCTGTGCTCTTAAAGGTGACGAGGTCTGTGTGTGTGTGTGCGTGTGTGTGTGTGTGGACTGTGATTAAAACCAGGTGTGGCCTAATGACAGCGGCTCTGACGCCTGCAGCGCTCCGCAGTTTGTGGGGAGGAAACGAGATGACCAGGAACTTCTACTGGTCCCAGTTGTTGTAACTCGTATTAATTGTTCATGGAGCTCTAATTTTTAAGTTTTTATTGTTCGTGCTGCATTAAAACAAAAAAGAAAAGAAAAGAAATGACAAATAACAGAAATTACTTTCAAAAATTGTCTTTTATTTCAGTCTTCCATTCTGTGAGTTATATGACAGATTATCAGGGCGAGAATATAGTCATAATAATAGAAGAAGAACAAATTTTACCAGTAAAAACTTCTTAATATTGTGAAACTTAGGTAGATTTATCAGGGTCTGATGTGACTGGCTCAGTTCAGAAATAAACAGTAAACTGTTTGATTGAAAGTCCTGAACTGATAATAATTTAATGCTGATTTATTAAAAGATGAACACATCTATAGCAAGTCTAAAGTATAAGACTTTGGAGTTATATTAAAGTTATTTTGATGCTCAGCATTCCTCATTTAAATTTTAACTTATACTTTGTACTTTGCTGAGTTTAGTGTGTGATCTGCCGCTCGCTTCCTGTCAGAAATCAGCAGAGATTCTGGCGTTACGTTTCCTTCCATGTGGCGTAAGCAGCAGAAAACTTCCTCACATCGAGCTGCGAGTTGTTCCATCATCCATCTTTAAACTGGATGATAAATGTAAAAACTGTTATCATAAAGTAACTAATACACTTTGGTATAAGTTATACTCCTCTTTTACATTGTTTGTTGTTTTTTGGTTTGGAGTTCTCATAAATTTACTACTTTTTTCTGGTAATTGAAAGAAAAAATCCATTATAGATTTGAATTTAAAGTCAGAATAATTAGAAGCTGTATAACAAACAAGATGGCCGCCTTGGTTGTGCTGACTTCACTCTGAACTATGGAAATCCAAGGAGCGCATTAATGAAACAGAATCCAGGTTTTACAAAATTAAATCTTCAAAAAGCAAATATTTGATGAATTGTTAACCCGATAATCGATTAATTGTGCGTTGGGACCGTGTTTTCCCCGCTGGTAGTCGAGGTGTGTGTTCTGCAACATTAAGAGCCTGCATGGTGGCCTGGCAGTGTGAATGCATGTCTGTGTGTGCAGCTTGTTTCACATGTGGTCTGCTTCCTCCCCAATCGCTTGGTGGGGAAGTTTGCACACAGACAGCAGCTGAAGAACGTGTTGCACGTTGATCCGGCCGCGCGCTGACCTCCCGACCGCAGGAAACCCCGACCGCATTCCTCTCCTCCTGCGCTCCTTCAGGAATCATCTTCTCTCACTTCGGGTTTCTAAGTTTCTGATCTTCTCTCTGTTATTTAGAGCTCATTCCAATAGCAGAGAATGAGCAACTGCTCAACCAAAGCCATTCATTCATTGGCCTTGGTTGGCAGAGTGGATCAAAAATGCTAATCATTACGAGAGACGAACCATTCAGATTTCAAATTGATTGTTTTTAAAGTTTATAGCTTTTTTTAAAGGAAGTTATTCTACAAAATTCACATTTTGCATGTTTTTGTTTTTCCATTTTGGTTTCTGCTGCTTCTAAAAACAGCCTAAGCACTTAAAAACAATTAGTTGTGTTTTTTGACATCTGGAAAACGAGCCGTTTCAAAAACCTTCCAAATGTAACGTCACAAATCCGGCAGTGCCGTTGCTAGGCCGTTGCTAGGCCGGTGGAGTTCTGTCTGTTACTTAGCAACCCAAGTGGAGCTCCAGCATGATTGGTCAGCTAGTTTTACTGCTGTTTTCGCTGTACAACAGTGTTTTGTTGATTTACTATTCAGAAACCACTTGCTACATTCTTGCTGGTTGTGCAGGAGGCTTCACTTCTGCTTTTCAAAGATGTATGGTTGCATGATATACTCTGCTCTTTTATTAAATAAGATGAAAAATGATATTTTTTTCAGTCTTGTGACGCCCCGCTGGATGCCAGGCTTCCTCGTTGCTTCTGTAACGTCATTAGATCAGATGAAGTGTTGTGGCTTTGGATCCGTTGGCCTACTTCATGTTGTCAGACAGGTTCTTGGTTCTGGGCGTGGCTAATGAAACTGTGTGTTTTTCTACAGGTTGGTTTTGAAACCTTTCTCCTTATCATAAATGACTCATTATATTCAGATCTGTCATGAGATAATTTGAGTAGACTGTAAGGGAGTTAATTCTGTTTTGAACGTTTATTTTCTCTACTTTTCTTGTTCTTTTTGGACAAACTGGGACCAAAGCCAGAGCTCCTTCAGGACTGCAGCTGCTGGATGTTTTCCAGACTTTGTGAGCAGAAAGAGCCACACCTTGCTGTGTAAACAGCGACTGAAACTGGTTTATTATTCAACTATATGGCCGTCATTGTCTGATCAGAGGGAACGTCTAACTGTAACCTGAGTGTGAGGCTTAGCTGTGATGGCCTCCGTAACGCTGCTGCCTGTCTTTACCTCTGGGTTCCTCAGAGTCGACTTCGTCTTTGTTTCGGTTCTGACCCATTTATGAAAGCTAACAGGATTACCCAGCTGTGTCAGAAACAAACAAAGTCTTTTGGCTTTGTGGTGAAGACCTCCAGATCAGATTAGAAATACTTAGCCCTGGGCGATACGGCTTCAAAATAAAAGCTGATTTTTATTTTTTTTCATTTTCAAATATTTTCAAAAAGTGGTTTTTAGTTTTATGAAAGGTACGATGGAGTTTCAGGCTCAAGCTACAAGAATTTCTGTTTACTTGTGAAAAATTGTCATAATATTAGCAGAAAAAAGATCAAATTTGACCAGAAACAGAAATCTTGGATAGTTATGATGTGATCCCTTCAGTCTGTGTGGCTCTTTCTTCGTAATAAACTCAGTTGTTTGCTTGAGGTTTCAAAGTCCTGCTGTTGATAATAACTTGATTCTGATGTAAAAAAAAATGATTGATTTATCTGTAAAACTAACACAAGTATAACTTTACAAGATGCTCAACTTTCCTCCAGGTTCTCATAAGATTAGCTCTTTATTCTCCCAATATTACAACTTTACTCTAGTAATATCATCACTTTGTTGTATTATTACATGCAATAAAAACTTATTTTCTGGCATTTAACTTGAATTCAAAGTCCAAATAATTAGTAGCTGTAAAACAAGATGACCGCCCTGGCCGCGCTGACGTCATCATGAACCACGGAAACCCAACGAGTGGTTTAAAAAAAAAAAAATCAGGTTTTTCAAAAGTATCTGTTAAACCAATAAACTGATTTATCCTCTGTTTAACATCCTGGAGTTGTTTTATTTGTACTTCGGTTCCTGTCTGAAGTAGAGCATGTCTTGGCGGATGCTGCTTGTTTCAGTTTTTCGTTGTGAAGTCACCTCACACCCTGACTGCTTGCAGTCGTTTGGTTTCTGAGTCATGTTGGAGGCATCAGGGTCACATGGCGCCATGAAAGCAGCGCTGAGCCTTTAGTTGTGCGGTAAGCAGGCGTGTTGTGCAACAGCTGCTTACAGTGAGTATTTGTGCTGCTTTTCTGTGTTTAGTTTGCTTACAGTTCATGTTGTTCTCATTTCCTGTGAGTCTCAGCTTGGCTTCAAGCCTTCCTCTTTATTTCTGCTGCTTGGCTTCGTTCTTTTGCCTCCTCAGGTTTCCTTGTTAGCATTTTCTCAGGAACATTAAACAACAAAAGAAGCAGCTTTTCTCTTCTGCTTCTCTCAGCCACAAAGTTCCCCTTTTCTAAAACCTGAGGATTTTTGCTGTTTAAATTTAGTCTTTTAATTAGAAGATCTGCTTTTCCTGCAGATGTTTCATATCATCCATGTTGGGGCGTTTCTCACCGGCTGCTGTTTCATCTGTTAAACATTTTAAAAATCTCGTTTATGTTGAGTAAATTATTGAATGACTGGCTGACTTTTATTTTTGAGTGTTTTTTCCTAAATTATATATTTGTCAATAAACTGTATTTAAGTTGCTGCTATTGGCTACACTATTTCTTCTTTTAACATTTTTTATTTTTTATTAAACATACTCGCTCTCATTTGTACTCAATTGTATTTTTTTATTAGTTTTTTTGTGTTAATTTATTTTAATTAAATAAAAAATGGATAAATCTGTACTTTATTTAGTGATTGCAAATAATTTATCTAAAATAAATTAATAAAATTGGAGCTAATACAAATTAAATAAAATTATGATTTAATTAAATAAGTTATCAATTTCTGTATTTGATGAAAATGAATGAACACAAAAAAGGCAAATTAAAAACTATAAAATTAAATGTAGTAAAAAAGAAATTATATTTATTTAAAAATTAATACCATAAAATTAATTTAAACATTTTAATTAAGTATAAATAATAAAAGTAATCAAAGTTAAATTTAAGTTAACAAATTAAAGAAATGGAGATTTAACTGAAAAATAAACTAACATTAAAAATAAACTAATAAATATTACTCTATAAAAAGACAGACTGCAGATTTATGACAGGATTTTTCTAATGTAACTAGAGAAATAAATACTTTGTCCCAGAATAGCAAAAAAACTAAAGTAAAACTTTATAAGATGATAAATTCCCTGATAAACCAAATTACACAAACTGACGTCATAATTCAGGAATTAAAAAACAATAAACGTTACAAAGTTTGTCTGAAAGATTTAAATAAATAAAAAGGCTTCAGTTCATTTTCTTTGTGGGGTTTTGTTGAGCGATTCTGAGCGGTCAGTATCTAACCTGCAGCTGATAAATCCGTTCATTAGTTTGTTGCTGATCCAGTAACATTCAGCACAGCTCACTTCCAATCCCAGTTCTTCCAGTTGCTTTTACTGGTTACAGATGTAATCTGGAGTTTTCACTTGAATCTTGTCTTCAAACCACATGATGTGGTTTTAACCCTTTATTGACCTGAATCTTCTTATTAATCTTCTTAATTGAGTCATTGATTAAATAAAGTCAGATTTATTACCTATATTTAGTCTTCACACGTTTCTTTTTAAATGCCATAAAGAATAAATGAGTTTTTCGAGTTGGAGTAAATCTTGATCCTCCTTGTGTTTGTTGTTTTGTTCAGTCTTTAGTTCGTTTATTCAAAACAAAGCAGTAAAATAAAGCTTTAGCACTTTTTTGCTGCTAAATGAAACCAAATGTTGTTGTTTTTTCTGAGCAGCAGCAGCAGACTCCGGGTCGGGTTTAATGCCCTGCTGTGAGTTGTGTCAGCAGTTTTCTGACTGTTGGTTTGTCTTTTTAGAGAGACTTTCTGTGTGTTGTGCATGAGGTAATTTTAGCTTCTCAGTGGGGATTCCTGGCAGAATTAAGAGCAGATCAGAGGGTTGTGGGAAGGTCAGGACATCAGCGCTCCGGTTCCGTCCATGTCCTACAGATATCCTGTCAATGTGAATTAAAACCACGTTTCCATGCAACTCGCCGTACGTGGGTTGAATAATTGGTTGCACATTTATTTGGTGAGATATGAACGGATAAACATCCTGCAGCTGGGCTCCAGGAAACCAGGCGGCTGCAAAATGAAAAACTGAACTCAGCTGATGTTCAGGAGGAATTATAGATCTGGGATTTAAATTATAGTTTAGTTTTATTTTGTTTGTGAAGTAGATTTTACAGTGAATTTCATACTTACCAAATAATTTTGGTCTAGATTTCAGTGCAAACATCTCAATACATTTGAAATAAGACAAACGGACTTCCAGTTAACTTTTCATCTTGTCAATAATTCTTGAATATTTACAAGAAGAACTTTTTCCCCTGGCAGATTATTTCACTTATAAAAATACATTTTTCACATGTTATGAGTGGAATCCTTGAATATTGATTATAGCGTGAAAATTTTCTTATATGTGTCAGTTGAGCTAGTTCTCTGTCAATATTCAAGAATCGTTGACTTAAAACTAGTTGAAAAGTTACCTGTAATTTAGTTTAGTCTTACTTCAAGTGTCCAGAGAGATTTGAACTGGAACCTAAACCAAACATACTTGGTAAGATTTAGTTTTTTCAGTGTATGAAGCATTTTGTCAAAATGCCATCAACAAAATCATAAGGCAGATATGGTGAAATATGTTGATCAATGTTCCAGATTTTAGGAATCATTCGGCTCTCGGTGGCTTTTTAGCTTTAACTTAAAGGATGTCAGTGTTTCGGTGGTTTTGCAGTTTTCTGGATTTTTGTTCCAGATTTCAGGTTCATAAAAGTTTTTTTTAAATCTGTTTTTCTTGCTACAGGAAACACATTTTTTAGATCTTGCATCTGAAATGCATATTTCAGATCTTCTTCTCTTGTTTTTTAAAAACAAACCCAGACGTTGGTGGTGGGAGTAATGGTTCTGATGAACTGGAAAGCTTTTTTTACTGGTTCCTCCCTCTTTCTCCCTCTGGGATTTTTTATGAAGCTCGTTGCAGTAAAGACCGTTTGACCTCTGAGGTGACTGATCATCTGGATTCTTCTCTCCCTCACCACTTTTTCTGTCCTGTTCTCACGTCTTAGACTTTCCCCCATCATTTTCTTTTTCTCCTCCCTCTCTAAAGCGAACCCCTCCACTCCCAGATAATAAAAACAGGAAACTAAAGGAGGGTTTCATTAAAAGCTGCATTAATTGAGACAGAAAGCTCCATCAGTGATGTTTACTCGTCGAATTAGCGAAGTCTCTGCAGGTCGAGTGACTGCGTCCTCGCTGATGAATATTCTGCGTGTCCCTCGCTCTCCAATGAGCTTAATGTTGTGTCAATTAGAGAGGAGGGGGAGGGGTCGTAAAAGGCTGTAAACACACACACACACACACACACACACACAGATGTGTTTACATTTCCCAGCTGCTGCTCTGATTATGAAGGAGTGTGAGGACGCTGCGGTCAAGTCGCCATCATACCGCTCAGTTTGAAAACATTACACCCTGATGGAAATCAAGGATTTATGAAAAGAGATAAACTGAGTGTTTTTACTAAAGTAAAAATGGTTCTGGATGCATCTTGAGCTTTATTTATCCAAAAACTAGTCTTGATACTAGTTAATACTCACTGTGTTCTGGCTAACTAAACCAGGAAACAGTTATTTACAAACTATGCTAGGGCTGCAGCTAACAGTCATAGAGTAGTAATCGATTATTCTGACGTAGCTAATGCTAATGTTAGCGTCCGCATGTCATGATCAGTCTGCTGGTTGGATATAGGGCTGAAACGATTAATCATGATTAATCGACTGACATATTTGTCAACTAATTTAGTAACTCAAATACAAAAACATATTTAGAGCAGTAATGAAACCAAAACTATACATTCAGCATAAAACACATTTCTGTAAATATGTTTTACCAAAACTTAGTTTTAGTTTCACCTGGTTCAAATTCACTAAACATTTTTGCATTTTAGGCAATAAAGTATTTATTTTCTTATTTACAAAAGGAATTGAATTATTTTTTATTTGCATTTTTTAAAATGTTTTTCTAATGTATAAGAAAGTTTGAGGTTGAATGAAAAATCTTGATTAATCAATTACTAAAATAATTGCTGGGTGGAAATCTAGCTGAATAATCTAACAAATTAATAATAATAAATATCTTTGTTGTTGAGCTCACATCTGTTTATTCAATAATTTAGCAGCAAAAAGGGTTGATTTGAATTGAAAATGTTGCTTATTTTGTTAATATATAGTTTGTAATTAATTAGAATCAGAAATTAACTTAGTTTTTAAAATATTTTAAAATAATCTGTCTGACTGACTCTTATAAAAATTCACTGTTTTAAAAGTAGCAGAACAATAAATATTAGCATAGCAGTGATAAAAGATATAACTGAAGTTGGTGTAATGATCCAGATTTAAACTGTTATTATTTTGTTTTCTTGTTCTGCATAAATAAAATGTAACCAAGACAAAACCCTGCGGAACTCCAGGCTTATTTAAAATTGAATATAACAGCAGAAATATTTAGGTGAACCAGGTCAGAGCTGCAACATTTAAGAAACTAAAAATTTTCCCAGATGTCATTTAAATAAATGAAGGATGCCTGGAGTTGATCGCCTCGCTGTTACACACTTACACAAATAAATACGGACTGGAGCACATTTTCCTTCCTCATCTCGTCTGCAATTATTCCAAAAACATCTTTTAGCTAAATTTAAAAATAATGAGTGGAGAGCCTGACTGGTGTGAGGTGAAGGTCCTGGGAAAGTTACTGGTTTTGAAATGGAAATGTGGTGATTGTCTGTGGGAGGACGTGGATGTGAAGCAGCATGTGTGTCTCCACAGGAGGCAAATGCCGCATCTTATTATGAACCAGTGGCAGAGGGGGCTGATGCCAAATAAAACAACAAAAACATGTTTTAAGGTCATTTCTCAAGGACGTTGGATGCTGATAAAAAATTATAAAAAGCACTTTTGGTTACAGTTTGCCAGAAACTGACTTGTTTTATTGTTGATTCATATATTTTAATGAATCTTGGCGGTTTTGTTGAAAAATTTTCATAATAGTGGTGGCTGTTTATAATTTATTGTGAAAAATTTCTTTTTATAAGACTTTTGATTCTTTCTTATGATAAATTTCATCTATTAATACAAAAACCAAATGACCAAAAATTAATTTTTTTCAAATTTCACCACTGTTTGCTCAGCCTTATTAAGTATCAGTACATTTAAAAATGTCTGATTAAATGCAGTTACTCTGCGTCGTTTAGTGAAATAAATCACTTTCTAGAAGGAAGTGTCGTCCTGAAGAAGGAAATGTTTCAATATGATTCATGAATGTTCTGATCCTGTTTGGTTCTGATGTTTGGACTAGAGTTCATCGGTCTTTAAGTTAATTTAACATCATAATTTAACTTCACTCCTCATTTTGGGGGCATAATTATCATCCTGTGATGATAATCAGCCTAAATAGACATACAGAAATAAATTAAAGTAGTCAGACATGGGAAGAAATGCTTTAATATTCTCACTGTGTGTTAACTATATGTAAATATTAATAATAGGACTCGATTAATATTTGAATAAATTCAGTCTGCAATGAATTAATCAAAATTAGTCACATTTTCTATATAAATATCTAATTATTTTGCTGCCAACCACTTGAAATGGCACCAATTTCAAGTGGTACCATTTCAATTTGATGGTTGAATAAACTAAATATCTTTGTTGTTGATAATTCAGCAGCAAAAAGTTTTTAAATTGAAAATATTTATTTTGTTATGTAGTTTGATTAAAACAGTAAACGTGTAGTTGACAAGTAAGCAGAACAAAACTGCAATTTTAAACATTGAAACATTGAAAAATCCTTTTCACAAATATTTGCTGTGATTCTTAACTTTCTGAATAAATATATTCATTGGAATTTTAAATTGCCATTAAATTTATGTTCATCAGTTTGTGCCAAAAAAGCCCAAACAAAATGCTGCAACCACAGGACTTAAAAGGAAAACGCTGCAATTAGAGTTTTAAAACTCGTCTGTCCAAAAAACTAATGTCCTCCAGGCCAACAGGGGGAGCTGACCAACAAATTGAACCTCAGTAAAGACGGGATGTTAGGATTTGACAGGATAACTGAAAAAAAGATGGAGGAAGAAAGAAAAGCTTCATGACTTTTAGAAAGAGAAGAGCAGCATTTTTATAAAGATATTACTGACTCTGGACTCCCCCTAGTGGTGTGGAGGACCTCCATTTTGTGGCGCAAGATTGCAGCATTTCATATTTGCTGTTTTTTGGCATTTGTGGCATTTTCCTTGCGGTTGCAGCATTTTTCATTGAGTTTTCTTTTGTTGCATTTGCTTTTTGTTTGCACTAGTTTGCACATGAAGCTGCAGGTTTATTTGCTATGAGTAACTTTATTCATGTATGATTAAAACTCTACTTTCTTTTATTGCCTTCTTGGTGTTTGCTTGTTTTCTTGGTGAAAACAAGCAAACAGTGTGGTTGTACCCAACATGTCCCACCTCTCTACTCATCACTCAACTATCCGAACCGCATTGCTTTAAGCTTCGTATTTTTACGTTTTTTGTTTCCTTCCATCTGTTCAGTGCTTTGTAGAAATAAAGTTTTGTTTGAATGTATCTGCATCATTAATGTTGGTGGAAAGCTAAGAGTCACAGCAAATATTTTAAAAGAATTATTTAGAACAATATATAAAAATTGCCATGCAAATAATTATGTTTTAATAATCACAGTGATGCTAAAGGTTGGATTTTTTAAATCTAATCATAAACTTACATTCAGAATGATAAAACCCAACATGGCAGTAAATCCATTATAAGTTATTTGTTCTCCATTTCCCATACAGCTCAATAATAATTACTTCAGCCTGCAGATTGCTGACTGTTTGAGGCTGGAGGAAGATTTCAAAGTTTCCCCAGCAGTGATTGCTCCATCTTGTTTTTGTTCTGTCGCCTCCATCAAACCAGGTGTCCTAATTTTCACTTTCTATTCACCTCAGATTTCTCAGTCTTATCTCTCCCTCCCTCTGTGTCTCGTTTTTCCTCCCTCCCAGCGACGTTCTTTTCTTTTTTCCCTTCCTGTTCCTGTTGTTGTTGCTGAGCTTTGGACTCTGGCTCTCGGTGACACAGACAGAATGATCTGCTGCTCCGCTCAGGAAATTAGACCTTCAACAGTCTGTATATTGGAAATGAAATTCCTTTGAAAGCTGCTGATAACACCTGCCTGGATTTAACTGGACGGTTTTGTCTGCAGACTCCTGATTAGCGCTTTAATGATTTCTGTTTTTTAAAACTGTATTTCTGCACAGGTTAAAATAGAAAATGATCCATCGGTTTGCGTTGAAGGATTCATTCTCTGAGGAAATTACAGTCGACATTCCCTGTGATTTCATGCTAAAGACATGTCTAGACGTGCTAAATAGTCTTTAGTCTCTGGTATTGCTGATATCACAGCAACAGAAACCAAAAACACATTTCTAGTTTCTGTTTGCAAAAATTCAATTTGTAGTAGTTTATTTTCTGAAATGTTTCACCTTAATGTCTAAAAAACATTTTTTTAATTTTTTTTTACACCAAATCTTACCAGGTATGTCAAAGTACGATTGAAAAACAAAACTTGACTCATAAGTTGGCATGACACATGATACATTAAAATAAGCTCAATTAGGGCGTGCCGTGGTGGCGTAGCGGTTATCGCGACCCGTATTTGGAGGCCTTGAGTCCTCGACGCGGCCGTCGCGGGTTCGACTCCCGGACCCGACGACATTTGCCGCATGTCTTCCCCTCTCCTTCCCCGTTTCCTGTCAGCCTGCTGTCATATAAGGGACACTAGAGCCACAAAAGACCCTGGAGGGGTAAAAAACAAAAAAAAGCTCAATTAGCATTTTTTATTCTTTTTCTCTTTCTACCAAAAGCTGGATGATGATGAGTCTTCAGTCTAGTTTTTTTCTGGACTAGGCTTTTTTTGAGGGACAATTTTGACATTTTGTTGTTTTGATTATTTATTTTGGAATTTTTTAAAACTTTTCCATTTACAGTGTAAAATATTCATTAGAATTTAAAGTTTAGTGATAAATGAGAATGTGTTGCATTATAATACCGTTATTGTCTTCATATTGCTGAAAAATTGTCTTGAAACAAAAATAGTATTATTTATCGCAATAACTTACGGTACAGTTTATCATGTAGCAAAGTTTCTTCTTGTTATTTTTTGCCTACTTACAAATAACTTCTTAGCAAGATATAGAAGCTTGTTTTTAGTAATAATTTCTTAACATTGATGTAAAAAGTTCTAGTTCCTCTCATTTAAATTTTAACAAGACATTTTTCCTGTTATAAGTGAAACAATCTGCTATTGGAGTTGGTACTTTTTCATCAATATTAGGAATTATTTACCTAAAATAAGCCTTTATGTCTTGCTGAAAAAGTATTTGTACGCTATTTTTGTTTAATTTTAAGTGTACTGCACTAGAAACAAGACAAAATACTTGGTAATATTTTTGCAGTGTAATTCTTATTTGGAATCTTAAAGGTGGTGAATTTGAATATCTTTGGATCATTATTTCCCATCTGCAGATAAGAGACATTAACATCGTTTATTGCAGTTGTTGTTTTGTTTCCTTAAGCAACTCTTCAGTCATTTTAGATTTGACATTTCCAGGCTGATTGTTCAGCTTTCTGTTCATCATCAGTCCTGCTCTTCGTTTCCTACCTGGTAATATTAAAATTCTTTGGTCGAACGTTTTCAGAACCGTTAATTTCCATCGCCGCAAATTTGCCAATTTGTCCTGCAGGCAGTTTGTAACCCTGAACAGAAATCCCCATTAACCTTGAGGCTGAAGCGTTTTGCCAAGCTCCAATTAACCTCTGCACCTGCTCGGCTTTTTGTAACAACAAAGATTGGAGGGAAAAGACTCAGAACTTCAGTTACAATTTTCTTTATTTTTGGAGAATTATTTTTTTCTCTTTCTGGATAATTGCTGGAATAGTGATCACAAGTTAGCTGGATGATTAGCATGATCATAATGAGGTCTGGGGGATTTTTTAAAGCTTTTTTTCTTCATAGTAGTAGAAATGTAAACATCCATAAAACAGATTTCTGTTCCTTTATTGGAGATTCTAGGTTGAATTTCTGTCACCGGATGTTTATTTTTAGGCTCCAGTTTCCTTCTTGGTTTCAAAACGTCAGAATAAAAGCAGAAGTTTAACAAGATCTTGATGCTTGATTCCATTTTTAGCTGAAATCCAATTTATTTATTTTTTTCATGCTATTAAATAAATGCGACTGCAGGCAGATTTCTTTACGAGCTGCTAGCACAGAAGAATTGGTTAAATTATTATTGTTCTTTATCACGTTATTTTATATGTTTAGCCACAGCCTTAAGCTAACAATCACTGCTCAGATTGCTAACAGAGCTAATAACAACAGTTTAAGGACATTAATTGTAGCTAATCTTTAAAGCTTTCCTAAAATGGCTAATTCTGCTAACTACACCCTGTGATATCAAATGTAGCTAACCATGCTAATTATGCTAACAATGCCAGTGCTAAATGTAGTAAATCATGGTTAATCAGTGGCTAGGTTATTTGTTTTCAGTGTAAGTGTCAGAACAATGCTAATAGTGCTAAAAAACAACTTGTAGTGGCATTAGATGTAGCTAACCATGTTACTGGGGAAACATTGCTAACAGAGCTACAAGCTACGTTTACCCCCGTTTCAATAAGCTAGAATAATGACATAATGATGCTAATAGCTACAGTTTTGGGTGCTAACTGTGCTAATTCTGCTAACAAACAACATAACCAAGATTTGAACACAAGCTTTTTTTTACTGTTAGTGTTTTTGTAATTCTGATTATAGATGATTATTTGTGTCAAAGTGTTTTAAATCTTTGCCACGTTCTCCTGTTTCAAGTTCACAAGTTCAAGTTTATTTTGCTCATAGGACCTTCAAATGTTAAAACCAACAGCCTCTATATGATCAGGTTCCCTAGAGACCCGGTGAACAGGATGGTGGATGGTTCTGACCTAGTGGGAACTTAAATACTGAAAATATTTAATTTTCACATAATGTGTAACAAGTTGTGATTTGTCAGATGAAGTTAATGATGCAGCTTGTTTCCCTGCTTCTTCCACTATCAGTTTTTGTTTCCTTTGTCTTCCTCGTTCTTCAGCAGCATGTGTATTTTCATCCCAACCTCACTTCTGCTGAGTGCCACCATACAGCAACTCTGAGCTTATTGAATAAACCACAATCCTGCTTCAGAGAGCCTGGAGGACAGATTAGATTTCACTCTGTTTACTTTCCCTCCTGCGTCTCCTGCTCAGTGTTCTGTGACCATCCACTCGCATCGTGTAAAACTAATGGAAGCATGTCCACCCATCCACAAACACGCATGCCAGAGACAGTGAGGGTCAGCGAGTGCGAATGAAATCTGGGGTCATCTTTGTTCAAACTGACCGGGCTGCAGAGCAAATGCAGACTGATAAACATTTAATATTGGAAAATTGACACAAACAAAATAAGATGGAAGTTAGGGTGAAAACAGTAAATGTTTGATTTGGTTTAAGAGCTTTCTGATTTTCAAACTTTGCAAAAGTATTCAAGATCTTCCAATGTTTTCCAGATTTTTTGGGTTTCAATGTTTAGTAGTTGATTATAGGCCTGTCACAACAAGCAATAACATTTTGTTTACAGAGACTTCATAATTAATTTTATTTGTTTCTGTTTATTTATTTGGGATATTTAAAGTGTCTTCCAGTTCCAGCATTAAATGCTAATTAGAATTTTAAGTTTTCTTGAATTATTATGCCATTATTAACATTTTATTACTTGAAAATGATCTCAAAACAACAATATTATCATTTATCACAGTAACTTTTGTGACAATTTATCCTCCAGTAAAATTTCTTATTGTGAGCAATAAGTTTATTAGTCTGATTATTAATTGGATAAAATAATTGGCACATTCTGCTGACCTATTGTTTAAAATAAACTTTTATTGTCTAAAATGCAATAGCAACGTCCCGTTGGAGAACACTTGATAATTTGTATCAAAGGATACATCTGCATTGTCGTCATCATCTGGGTTTACCCAGAATGCCTTGCGTTGTAGCCCACTTCCTGCTTTTGCGTTCAAATCGCTCCGGAGTTCACTTCAACCAAACCGAGACCGAGGAACGTAAACGGACCAGAGGTCGATTACACGTTCACATCTCCCCAAACGGACTTTCTAAACAAACGGACTGGAGTTGGATTAATTTGCGAGACGTAATCTGTTGCAGAACCCAAGAGAACCGAAGCTAAAGTGAGTTTTGATACCTGCAGGAATCTGTGAATCCAGACACATCTCTGGTCAGACTCTTATCTGCCTCTAAATCAAGATGTCAGCTGCTCTCAGGGGGAAACCAGACGTGTTCTGACTGTTTGTGTGTCCAGATTTCCACTGGAAGAAGACGCCTCCTGTCAACATGATTCATTGAATTAGTTCCTCAAAACCCCGAGAGCGCTCCGTGTTAAACTGAGGAGATGGATGAATACTTGGCCTAAATAGGGTTATGACTCTTCTGCTACAGTTCATCTATCTGTGAGATTGTTTTTAAGGTCTAAGTGTTTGGAAATCTCAAAAGAGCAGCGCTTTGATTGAAAGCGACACCAAGCAACTTATTTACAATTAAGAAGCTAAATGTTCTATTTAAGCAGGAAATGGCTGATTGGAGGCTGATTCTAAGGAGAAAACCAAGGACAAAGTTAGAAATAGTTTTAAAATAAAATCTAATTTTATTTATTCTCATCTCATATTGCTTCTATTTTGGTTAAATTGACTCGATAATAGATCAATACCATAAATATTTGACAGTAGAATCGGACTGGGACTAAGATGACCAAACAGATTCCTCTGATAAATCTCCCCTCTGGTTTCCACACTTTGTTTTTATTTATGCTGTAAAACCAGGCTGGATGTGTTCAGTCCAGCTCCTCTCCATCTGAAAGGGCCAAATAATTTATGACTCTCTTGAATTTCTCTTCAGTCAAGCAGTTCAAAACAGGGAGCCCAAAAAATCTTATCACGCAGAGCGAGTAATGGTCCAGTCTATTGATCTACAGCCCCATCAAGCCCAGCAGATATATGGTGGTCATTTCTCTGCTGTGGGGCCAAGTAGAAATCTTTGTTATGACCATCTTAAAATATAGATGCCAGCCATTAATGAAATATATCTTTTCCCTGTCTTCCCGTCTGTAAACTGCTCAGTCGTAAAATTAACATTTTTGCACAAAGCTGGGACGGGAAGCTGTTTGACTCGACCCAAAAAGACGAGACAGATGAAACAGCAGGATCTCAAAGTGGCTTTCTGGAGTCAAATCTGCTGCGAGGCAATAAAAATAATAGTTCTCAACATGGCTGTAAAAAATATTGATTTAAGAAGGTAAAATTAGCACAGTTCTCCACAGAGATCTGCATGGATATCAATACTTCTCTCCTTGCAGACAGCAAATTTCATAAATACCTCCAGCTCATAACTTTTTAATCGCTTCCTTCTGACTGATTAAACACGATTATTTGATATTAGAAATAAGCAGCTTCAGTGACGGACAGTCTGGATATGATATATTATGCTTCCAGCAGTCTAATGAGGTTCTGATTGGCCGGAGGAAAGACGAGGTCATAAAGATGGAGAGGGTTTAATAAGACCACCAGCTGGGAAAGGCGATGAAGAGCTTCAGTCAACCTCCTGGAAATCTGCTGAGTCTCGGTTATTTTTCCTGTCATGTTGGTTCTGAGAGTTTCGTGAAACGCCTTTAAGCCAGGATTAGATCAGTTTCCGAAGTAAAGACACGGCCCGGCACAGCAGAAGCAACGGGGCAACTATTGAAATTTAATGAGTGACGCTGGGTATGTTGAAGTCATTTCATGTTTTTACCCATAACTGGAGTTTTAAAGGAAGAATTGATGTTGAAAATAAATGAAACAAGAAAACGTTGCAATGGCAGGACATAAAAAACAGAAGGGAAAACACTGAAAATGGGGGAAAAAAGCAAATGTAAAACATTGGTAACTCCTCCAGACCACTAGGGGGAGCCAACCAACAAGTCATATCCGACTTGTGATTTTAATTAGAAGAAAGTTGGAGGAAGGAAGGAAAGCTGCGTTATTCTTCATGTTGGCGACCGTATTGGGGAACAGCAGCATGTTTACGAAGGCAATGTTACCCACTCAAGACTCCGCCTAGTGGCCTGGAGCATATCACCAGAATTATTGTAATATTATTATGATAAAGTTTATGACAACATTTTATATTAGAATATTTGCTATAATATGAAAAAATCCATAATGAGTCATATTACCAGAATAAAGTCGTAATAATACAACAATAAAAATTTCATTATATGAAGAAAATAGTCGTAATAGTACAAGATAAAACCATAATAATACGAGAAAAAAAGTCAGAATAATACAAGCATAATCTCATATTACCGGAAACCAACATTAGGAAAATGTAGTAATTTTATGAGAACTTCTTAGCAAAAAATGATAAATTAAACTTGTACAGTTATACATTGGTATCAATTCTACAAATATGGAAAAAAAAATACTTATAATTATTTATCAGTAACAGGACTCGATAAACAGTCACCTCCACCTTTTCTTTCATTAAAATAACATTTTCTGCTCAGTTTTACAGCTTTGTTCTGGTAACATTGCATCATTATTCTGCTAATATTATGACATTTTATTCACAGTAAAGAATTCGCTTGTTATTTTCTACCATAAACATAAATTTGCCTGAAGACTTTCTAAGAAAAACACAAAATGCTGATTTTACCAACTCCCTGAGTGGAAAGAGTGACATTACGGCTTCACATCTCGGCTCAGATGAGTTTGAAGCGAGTCTCCAAACTAAGAGCTCCCCTGCTGCTGTGACAGGATCTCTGAAGACGGTTTGAGATGTAAACCCAGCAAAGGAGCGAGTTCAGGCTGCTCTGAGGAAAGACGGATCGGCTACCGTGGCAGCGGTTCAAAGCTCTCAGAGAGGGAAGATAAATACCAGGGTCTGTCTCTTGCTGTGCAGAAGCACCTGAGCAGGTGTTTGTACAAATTGCAGGATGGAGGTGTTGGTTTCTGAGAGAACCATTACTCACAGCTCCAGCTGAAAATAAACCAGCGTTGCACGTCTACAAGCTAAAATATTTATCATCTCAACGCTACACATGTTGCTAATGCTAATTTTGGCGTCCACAGCCCACATTTCTGAAAAGCTCCATGAAGGATCACAGCTTCCTGAACCTGAATAACAGATTAAAAACTATAAATATCCTTGTTGTTGAGCTCATATGTGTATTTATTTAAAAACTTGAATTGTCTAATGAATGTGGAAGAGTGTTTTCTTATTCTATGGATGTCAAAAGCTGCCCCGTTGGCACGGCAACCATGTTTTACATCACGGCATCGTTAGGGAGGAGGGCTGTAACTTCTCACTTTTATAGAAAACATTTGACACCAATAAATCAGATCAACTGCAGGAGCCAAAATAACTCTCAGCTTTATGGTTATTTAACCGAATGGGTCAGAGATGGGGCTTACAGCCGTTATATGCAATAAATCATAATTATCTCTGACGTGGATAATTGGTGTAAACATTACCGAAACCCAAAATGCAAATATGAAAATATTTGTGGACAAAAAGGATGTGATTTGGGTCAATGTATTGGCGTTTAAACTCCTTTAAATGAAATATGTGGTGTCAGAAACTAAAACGCTCCGGAGGAATGTTGTGGATGTTGACGGTGAGCGTGTCGAGGTTAAAGGAGTTCATGTTTTTATTGGTTTATTGGCCCGGCTGGCTTTGAATCAGCCTCATCTTAACTGGTAATCCCCGTCACTGTGGAGGTAAAGTGATGAAACGCACTGCCTGATCTGATTTGAAATAATTTATCTTTTTCACCAGATGATCGCAGCAGATTTTAAACTGTAACATAACATATTTGAGTCACTAAATCTCAGTAAAATCATCTAAAATGGTTTTTGCTCGTTAAGCTTGTAAATGGAGTGCAGAACTAAAGAGTTTCATCAAGGCCATATACAAGATGTACAATTCATTAAATCAATACATTTTTAATGAAATAAAACTCTTTAGTGAAGGAAAAGGTTTGACATTTGAGTTATGAAGGTAGGATGAGTAATATGACATAAAGCCATCCACATAATAGAGACAGTCAAACCTTGATCTCATTTCTGACCCAATAACTAAAAATCTCAGGAAGTTTTTGATTAGAGATGCACATAATTTATTGTGACTTTTTGGACCAAAACTGCCTTTTTCTGCAGAAATCTGAACTTCTCCATGCAGGAATGAGTCCCTTCTTTTCTTGATTTGGTCGACTTTTACGATTACGGAGGAAAAATGTTGTTTTGCATGACTGCTAATTGATCACAGCAGCTGCAAAAGTTGGAAGTTTAAAGAGTTTAAACTTCCAACTTTTACACCATTTTTTTTAAGAAAGTGGCTCTGCAGTAAAGAAAAATCAGCAGGGAAATCTGATAACTTCTTGTTGTTTCAGGTTTTTAAATGAGATGGAAACCCAGATATTTCAGGTTTGGTTTAATCTTACATGTAAAAAAAAAATAAAACACTGAAAGATTTTTGTCTATGAAATAAATAAATAAATAAATAAAAAACTTTATTTTTTTCTGCAGATTTTGATTTTAATCTTTATTCATATTTAATTATTTACATCTTTAGTATTTTTATTTCTCAGCAGAAATCTTTCCAGTCAGTTGAAACTCAGGGCTAAAGATGGTTGTTTTTATTTCTGAATTTATCCTCTAATTCAGAATATATCAGAAGAGATTATTGCTTTAAGACTAAAAGTCTTATTGTTATTCTTGATTTTCTTGTTTAATGAATTGAAGTGACTGAGAAAAACCTACAAATTTAGTTTGTGTTGCTAGTTTTAAACATAAATAAATATTCTAACCATGGATATTAGCATTAGCTGTAATGCTAAGATGGTTTCCATTGTTTGTATTAATGGATATTATGGTCTATATATATGAGTTTTTAAGAGGAAGTTTGAAGTATTTGGATATTTTAGCGATTTGTGGTTGACTGTGGTTCCAAACCCCATGAATATTTAGGGTTTTCTGTATATTTACATTCTGCTTGGTTGAAATCAACAGTTTTTCTGACGGTGAAGCAGTGAATCTTTTCTCTCTGAGCTCTCAAACTGTTTTTCTTCTAAAAGGTAATTTAGCACTCATGGTCACAGAGAGCAAATGCTACATTTAAAGTTGTGTTTTTATCCATCATGTCAGATGAATGGTTTTTCTTATTTTCTCAGCTGTGTAATTAGAGGTTATTTCTGTGGGAGATTGTTTGTATCTGCTCTTATATAAACTAATATTTCTCTGGATTGTTTCTATTCTGTCCAGCTGCAAGAAAATTGATTTTGCTTTAAATTCTAATCAATGGAAATGTGTTTCCTATTGTAAATTATTTATGAGTAGAAACTGAATCAAATTGAAACTGTGCTCTAGGAGATTTTCCTCCTGACGATTAAAATGAGTTTGTTGTTGACTTGAGTTGGATGATGGTCTGTTTTAGTGAGGCTGGGACAACAAAACCTGCAATTTAAAGTCCTAATAACCCACAGCTATGATTGGTTTGAAACTACCGCTACAATTTATGCCACTACTGGATACATAGAGTAGTATTTTATATAACCTCTCAGTCTGTATGTGCAACAACATATCTGAAGCATTACTGGATACATTTTTACAGTGATACAGTCTTGGAGAATTGTGTGCATTTGACTTGAAAATATTTTTCATTTTTGTAGCTTTTTAGATTTCATTTTTTGTAAATATAGATTGTTTTCTAAAGCAACTTTCTAACTAATACGCATTAAATGATATTTATCTCTTAGCAGTTATCATTATTAGCACGTTATCATGTTGGTGTTAATTAAAAAACTTTTAGATTTCCATTGCAAAAGTTGTTAAATTTTTATAATTGCATTGCTTAGTGGTGAAGCAAGTTGCTTCTTTTCCCAAGTTTTCCTTTTCATGTGACCAAGTTTCTCTCCAACTTCAGCAGGTGGTATTTTCTTTTAAATGATCACACTGTCTAACAGAAAAAGCATTGGTGTTTGGAAAAGCAAAACTTTGAGATGAAACCAGAGATGAGACCAAAAGGAAAGAAGAAAACTGTCTATATATCGCCACTGATAATGTTATTGCAATATTTATAAATGTTAGCATCGGACAGGGCTTCAATATTACTGGTAAATATTAGCATAATTGCAATATTTACTAAAGTTATTGTCGTCACAGTATGTATCGTTATCGACATCGCAATACTTCCCAACATTATTTTCATCACAATGTTTACCAGTCATCGCAATACTTAGTAATATTGTCATCATTGCAATATTTACTGTTATGGTCATTGAAAAGTTTACCAATATTATTGGGTTTCTAACATCCTCAGGTCTAATTGGTGCTTATTGTCTAATTTAAATGAAGACTCTCCGTCTTGATTCTGGTGACTTCGACTCTGAAATCCACATCAATAACAATAAAATCCAAATTTTTCTGGTCAGTTTTGTCTTCTCCCTCAGCCTTTCCAACCTTTCAGCCCTGCAGAAAATCGATGCTGGCTACTGGAAAGTTCTCCACTTGGATAATTACATCTGTTTACTGGCCATTCGCTCTCCTCCTCCAGTAGATGTGAACGTGAACCCTGACGCCTCTTAAGCTGATAAAGTGTAAGGCTCTGTATCATATTTCCTCATCTTGGCACCATGAGCCTTCCAGTCCTTCTCACCTGTCAAAGTACTTTTCAGCTGATAATGGTGGAAAAGTTCAGATTGTCTGTGATGCACCTGATATATAAAAATAATTTGTTCCATTAAATTTCTTGCATTCCTCTGAGCATTGATGTTGCTGATTTAACACTGGATGTTCTCCTGTCTTCCGGCGAAACTCTGAGTCCTGATACCATCTGGCATCCATGTTGCATACCATCCATCTTTTTTCCTCTGGATTTTCCAGCTTTTCCCACTCAGCTATCTGAAGCATCATAATAAAGAATAGCGTTCAGGGACGCGTCCTGGCTCTGCAATATATCATTGTCGCATTTAAAGTTTTTTTCTTCCCTCCCATTCTCATGCTGTTCAGAGCTGTAAGAGTTCTCTCAGTGCAGATGAAAAGTGAGAAAGAGCGTAGCCTTGAGTCGCAGAATGTGAATCCACAGCAGAATTTTATCATTATGCGCTGCATGTATTTCCATAATGAAACTGCTGGGAAGAAAAAAATGATATTGATACCAGAAAGAAGTGCTTGGCTTTAGTCTTTGTGCAGGTAGTCTTCAAAGGCCCGCCGTAAAACCTCTGGATTTTAATCGGATGCTGTGCAGACGCCTCGTTGTAATTATGTCCCAACAAATTCCTGCCTGCAGAGACACGTGGGTGGAGGGTGGTCGTGTTTGTGTCCAGCTGGTGTCTCCTCAGGGCAGCTTTATAAGCCGTGTTTTATCACATGTGGGCCAAAGGTATGATATTTACACAGATGTCTGTTTGTGTGTGTTTGCTGCTTATCTTTTCCACACTCTTCACGCAGAGTTACTTTGGTCTCAGTTGGGTGTGAAAGGAAATCTCTTGTCTGCAAAGCTTCCACTACAGGCACAGACCTGTGCAAGTGTGTAAATGAAGCTTTTTCTATGCCACAGTGGATTAACCACTCGGTCTGATCTGCAGCTCTGAGGCTGAGCGAGAAACCACCAGAGGAAAATATTCACAGCAGATAAACGGAGGGGAAACAATAGGAAGTTTCCTACCAAACAACAACAATTAATGCAGTTCTGGCTGCTTTAATAGTCAATTTGAAAGCAATTTTCTTTAATCTGATCATCGTCTACTGAAAATTGGAGCAGAGTTTTTATAGCAGATCTGGTTTGATCTAGATTATTTCATCAGTTATCTCAACCACAATGTTTATGGTATGTTTTCACAAAATAATATGCAGTAAAAACATTCAACTGCGACTTTTAGTAATTGATTATTTCAACCGATTAATCGCAGTTAATCGGATTAATCATTTCAGCCAAGTAAAATATAATTATAGCAGAATACTACAGCTGAAAAACAGTCAAATTCATCAGGAAATTGATACATTTTTGATCTTAACTTTGCCTGATTATTGGTGATCATCTATCAGAAACAAGATTTATTTTTATTCCACCACAAACCACAGCTGATTCATTTCGTTTGCATGTAAACGGCTAATCGATGAAACGGCGTATTCATCATGTTTCATTGCATTAGATGTAAAAATGTCATATTTGTTATGTCTAAAACACTCAAAAGCTTTGCAATCTTTTGTTTTTCTGTAAAAAACCTAAAGTTTTGTCCTTTAGGTTTACTCCTCCAGATTGCCAACTTTCTTTTCTGTATAAATCTAAGCTGAAAAACATGTTGACGTTTTAGACGAGATTTTTTCTTAGATTTACCTTTTTGAGCCTTCAGGGACGAGAGGAAGGCTTTTGCATCCAAATGAAAGTGCTCAGTTTCCCACAGTGCTCTCAGAAAGCTGCAGACAATTCTGTTTTTATGCCGCTTTAAAGAAAAGCCAGTTCTCATTCTTTTGCTGTAGGCCTGATTAAAATATTCAGGTTCACCAAGAATCATGAAACAGTGCAGGCCTGCGGCTGCCTGACCAGATACTTAATCAGAAGAATCAGCATGCTGGGAGTTTTCAGAGGATGATCTAAGCTTCCAAAGTAGAAGTGGGTGGTTTGGTTTGCAGAAACTATTTATATATTCAGAAGGTGGCCTCTGGACCCAGCCGCTTTCTGTGTTCAAAGCATGAAGAAGCTTGTTTTCAAACTGGTTCTGCTCTTTGTTCAGCCACACCAGACGTTACTCAGTTCACTTTTATACTTCAGCGTTTCTCAGCTGTTTTAACTTAAAGAAGTAAAATCGTTTCATGTTAGTTATTCAGCAGCTGCACAGGCCAGGTTGACGTTTCTTACTGTGGGACTTGGTCACGCCTGCAGCAACGGCAGTGAGTCTGGATGGTTGTTTACCTGTACAACAGGTGAGGTAAAGTCAGTTATTTTTTAAAAAACTGATTGAAATGTTTACTAACAATATTAAGTCATATACACGGTTTAGCTTGTTTTGTGGAGCATAAATCCAAAATAGAGTTTTTCAGATTTTTAGGGATTTTTTGTTGGTAGCAAGAAAGTGAATTTGTGTACATCAGTGCTCGCTTTAGGGTTGGGTATTCATTGTGATGAATTTCTAATTTTGATTCATCGTTCCCACAATATTCCAATTAATGATGTTTAAAATCCCCCAAACCGTCCGTATTCTTTCTTTGTTCAATCTTTGTTCAATGAGAGTATCTAGAAATATCAGTACATTTGAAAATATGATTAAATACAGTAAAATTGAGCAGTTTAGTGATGCAAGTCATACTTTTGTATGGGACTGGAGAAGCACATTACAAATGGAAATGTTTCAGAGCAGTGTGTGTGTTTTGTGATAACCACACCTAAAAAAAGGAGTAATACATAGTTTTTATATCGTGATAAAAATTTTAAGTCCATATCGCCTACCAATAGTTCACATATACATAGTTCTCATGTGACGTTACATTTAAAGGAACTTTGTAGCTGGCAGTCATCTTGGTAGGCGGTTGCTATGGAGTTGCTATGATAAGAATAAACAAGCCACAAGCTTAGAACTAGCTCTTATCTCCTAACTTATAAACAGTTTAAATACGTTACAAATGTTAGTCTGTTACAATATTCAATACTCTTCCCACCTCTGTGCCACACTAAGTGAAATATCGGTGCTGAACTAACAAAATTAATGTAGTTAACGAGTTAACAAGGTTGTTAACTAATCGTAGTTGGAGATTGGAGGCAGCTGGTCCACACCGTTTCATACGGTCGATCCCGACAGCAGCCATCTTGTTGAACATTGATCAAGAGTGTCGACGTTTGCTTTTTGTGACCCGCGCTGCACTTGCCTACCAAGATGGCGCAGATCACTTCTGGTTCAGACTTGTGGGAATCATGCAATAGTTTTTGTTTCATCTGGGAATTAAAACCATTTAATATTTTTATTGCTGATGCTAAACTGTTCCTGATTTATCCTCCAGTCGTAGTCGACTCTTTCTGCTGCGTACTCTTTTTAATCTCTTGTATTATTTTGAACTGCGCTCTCCATATATAATACATGTAGTGGATCAGTTTTACCCTGAATAACCTGGGGGAGTTCTGCTTTTATTGCATTATTATTTATTTTCTAAAGGTTGCAACGTAAAGTGAACAGCTGATATGAATATTTACTGCCTCTGCCAACAGATTCCTGGTCCAGCCAGACTTGCTGGGTGGCAGCATGACGTGTGCTCCGGTCTTGTTTTATCTTGCAGTGGTTTCCTACCGTTTCATCATCATATTCCCGTTGTGACTTCCTCCTCACCTCGCCTCCTGACTCCTCGCCGCTGGTTAATGAGGCGAAGGCTTCATGTGAGGCGGCTGAGCGGCCGCTCCGCTCTCAGGCTGCCAGTTCTCAGATAAAGAGAGCATACACAGCTGATTTATAAGGCTCCTCCACTCCTACTGTGTGAGCATTTTAGTTGATTTAAACAACTTTAAGTGTAATAAACTATCGTGACAGGAAATGTGCATCAGCCTGAAAATCACAACCCGGTGTTTACAGTCTTTGTTTGCTTTCCGGGCGTTTCTCTGTGTTTTCTCTGCAGCTTTTCAGGTTTATATGTTTACCTCCCTCCCATGTCTAACACAGCCTTCCTCCCTTTCTCTGTGAGCCGAAGTCTTTTGATACCAGCGTAGATATTAACTCCTCCTGTTATTGGATTTTCCATCCAGAAGGCTCCTCCTGGTGTTTCCACAGCGCCTTGCCTCGTCTGTAACTGAACCTAGAGTTCATCTCATTGATGTTAATCCGGTCGGCGGCCATTATTATCTTGGAGGAAATCAATGAACATTGCAGAGCAGCATCAATTTATTACCTGGCTGTTAGCAGTTACAGATTTACAGCAGCTGGGGCCAGTATAAATATGAACATTATGACATGTTGTCATATTAGAGCAACAGATGTTTTAAAGGTATAGCGACTTACTGTATTTATCGCCACCAAAACGTTTCCCAGGATGTTCATATCTGCCAGATTCAGTCTGAATAAATGTCATAAAACACCCATAATTTAAACTGTTGAGGAAAAGGAGCCTTTCAGTTTGGTTTGACACCAGAACCAGAGGCGACGTCACACTGTGTGAGAGAGAGCAGTTGGTTTTACTTCGCTAAACTGGTTTTCTCCAATATTTAAAAACAAACAAAATAATTAGAAGTTACAATTAAAGCTGCGGTATGTAACTTTTATGAAAAATGTTTTTTACATACTAATTAAAACTTTCACCATGTTACAGTTGGTTATGAGACTGGTAATCTGTGAACAGATCAATTTCCCTGGTCTTCAATGTTCAATGTTTGTTGATGTTCTCAGAAATGCTGAGTCAGCTGCATCCCTCCTGTCCGGTTCCTTTTTCATCCTTTCACAGTAAAACGTTTTGTCTGGTTGGGTTGAGTCACAGCGGGGGGGGGGGGGGCAGCTGTAGGTGAACTTTGAACCCTGGTGTGTGATCTTAGATGAAATACGCCTACCTGCTACATATTAATGAATGATTACTGATTATTCATTCTGTCCTGAAAACACTTTAAAATCTGGCTGTGATTTGATTAAAGAATATTTTGTGAGGTTGGTGTGAACAGAGAGAATAAAAATGATTTTGTTTTTTGTGCAGGACGGAGAGCTGCTTCATGTCATGAGAGGCTGAAAACTCAACAGGTGAGGAAAACGGTTCTGTCTTTCTATGTCTTTTTTTTCCTCTTTGTCTTTCTCTCTTTTTGTTTTTCTATTTTTCACTGTTTCTCCATCTTTCTCCTTCCCTCTTTCTTTCTTTTTCTCTTTCTCTGTTTTTTCCTGCCTCTCTTTCTCTTTGTTTTTCTCTGCTGTCTCTATTTTTCGACAAGTCTTTAAAAGTTTATTCTTAACTTTGCCACAGTCTCCAGTTAATGAGTTACACTGGGTTATATTACAGTTCCAGTGTTTTTACCTCTACAATAAATGAAAGGTTTTCTCAAATTATCCTTCCATTGTCAATAAATGGCTGAATGTCTCTAATGAAGCTGCACCCAGAACCACAAACATTTTATAGCCATTAGTGAGATTCTGGTGTATTTTTAGGAGCTGAGTTCATTTAAATTTAATTGTTGTTTGAAGCAGACTCAGATTTTAGGCACCAGGTCAAAGGTTGTTTGTTTGGAATAAAATTGCCAACATTTCATCTGTCTGACTCCAATTTAGATAAAGAAACATTTCCTAAGAGATTTGTACTAAAGAATAAAGGGTGTATGTATACATTTGAGCCCTTTTGTTTGCAGTCTGGGAAGGTTGGAGGAATTTCCTCATCAAGTTATGTGTCATAAAAACCTGAAGACGTGTTTTATCATCGTTCCGCCCTTAAAATAACGACTCAAACTTGGCAAAGAACCAGTTCTAGTGACAGAAGATGGTTCCAGTTTCTTCAGCTGAATCTGTTAAATGGGCCACAGACGACACGGTTTACCCTCACGGTCTGCATGACAGACGGTTATTGATGATGGATTTAAGACATTCAGGACGTTGTTAAAGCTGCTTTCTCTTCTTTAAGAGAAATCTGGTTTCTGCTGTGTTTCCTCCTCACTTCTGTTATTTTATAGATAAAATACTGAACTCAAACAAAGACCTCCTGCTTCTCTTTCTCTTGCTAACATCATATAAAAGTTTGGTAAGTCTGAAGTTGCTGTGTCAACATGTCTCTGCAGAGCTGCTGCTCTTATTCCAACAGACTGTTTCTGTGCAAACACATCAGAGTCTCTCTGGCTGGTGTAGAAACGAACCGCAGGAAGATGAGGCTGATAATGGCTCTAAGACAGGAAGTAGTTCTGCTGTAAAGAAAACATTTATTAACCCCGAAGATCTCTGAATATCTGAGTGTTTACCAGACCTGTGTGCAGCAAACAGAATAATTTAGGCTGGAACTTTTCTGTATTTTGCCATGTTTGTTGTCAGAAGGATACGTTTTCCTCTGAAAGGTCAGTATGGATTCATCTTTTGTGTTTCTCAGGAGACTCTGCTACTAAAAGGATTCCCATGTTACCCAAATATCAATTTAATGTTGTAATAACCTCATGCAACACTATGCAAACGCTTAGTGAAGATGTGCTCACCTTGAGATGCTGGGTGCTTGAAAATGAAACTGATGACATCACCTGATTAATCAGTCTAATAACTACGTGACCACTTTACTCTTGTTGACTTCTGAGATGCTGCGTTTGATGGACGATTAAAAAAAACGACGTTTCATTAGCATAGGAGCTGAACAAGGTGACGTAATAAAGATGCAATTTTAGAGACGTCAGGTTAACCTCACATGCACGTCTTTAGTTTGGAGGAAACAGGAGTGAAGGTCAACCATTAATTATGATTAACTGATTGAATAAAATTGATTAACTGGAGGAAACAGTTAAAAAAATTGCTGGAAGAACAACATATTCAGAGCAGTAATGAACTCAATAGTGTACAAAAAATATAAACATTTCTCATTTAAGACAATAAAACATCTTTCCCTTAATCTACTCAGAAATCCTCCAGTCTCATTTCTAGCTTTGCCCGATTCAAATTTGGTAAAAAAAAAAAAAAAAGAAAAAGAAATTCTCCTGTTTAGCACCTTTTGCTATCAATTATTAATCAGTTAATCCAAGAAATAATCAACAGATTTGTCCTACACTGTACTGATGTGAAGTCGAGCGGAAAGAGCTGACATCTTTTTTTTAATCCAGATGAATCCTGGAGGTAAAAATGATCAAAAGTTCATTAAAGGAATGATGTTATTGCATTTTAGGCATTAAAATATTTGTTTTCTTGTCTAAAAAATGAAATTCTTTATATTTATGTGTTTCTAATATTGTTAGCAATAAGTATAAATGGTTAAATGAAAAATTTGCAATGGGATTATATTTTATCCAATTAATTAATGTAATGAACTACTAAAATAATTGATAATTGCAGCCCAGAACAGGAGAATCTGGAGAAAATCCACAGATCGACCTGGAGAACACAAACTCCACACAGGAATCAGGACCTTCTGTCCATCCTAAAACTGTGTAAAGCAACAAAACGCTTACATTTATCAATAGTCCTGTAAGCAGTTGTTCCTCCGAATCTTCACCAGCGCAGACTAAGCTTTTGCATAGTGTTGGATGAGGTTAAGGTCGTAGTTATTACGATGTTAAGTTGATATTTGGGTAACATAGGAATCCTGTTAGCAGTAGAGTCTCCTGAGAAATGGATACTAATAAAACAAAAAAATGCTGAATTTTGACAGAAGAAACCAGAGAATGACAACAAATGTGACAAAATACAGAAAATTTCCATCATAATTTATTTTGAAAAATGTTCAGATATTCAAAGATCTGCAGTCTTTTCCTGTCTTGTATCCATTACCAGCCTGTAAACTTCTGGAAGAGTCTTTCTCTCCAGAAAGTTTAAGAAAAAGTTGCATTTTCCTCCACCTTCCGTCTGTTTAAGTTTAAATATTAGTCTGTCGTCTCCCACAGAATCACCTGAAATCTGCAGCAGGTTTTCGTGTTTGCGCAGAGACTCGGTTCACTTCGCTGCAGATTTCGCCCTGAGGGAGGGATTTCTGTGGCTGTAGAGAGGAGATTGAACGCCTACGTTTTGTCTTGGTGGAGATGTTGCTTCCTGCGGAGAGCGATGAAGGACATTGTTCCCAGTTAGTCGGTGGATCAGGTTTATGTGAGAGGCGCTGTGCTCGTTGGATTAAATATGCTTTACATTTTTTTCACACTGGCTGAATTTGGCTCTTTTTTTAAATCATAAAATAGTGAGTATTTTTCAGCAGCTTTTTCACAACGAGGAGTATTTTATTTTCAGTATTTTTAGAGCAGAATTATGAGAATTAATGCATGTAGAGCATCTCTGATAATGATGTCCTAGGAGACGGTGTCATGGCATCAAACATTTGAGCAGCATAGATCTATTTCAGGGGAAACACTGTGGGGGAAAGAAGGACCTGACTTCCTAAAAAGTAAATGACATGTCCTAAATATTTTAAGCACAACTGCTTCTTCATGACTGTTAAAATTATTTTAAAAAAGCAAACCCAAAGCAAAGTTTCTGTTTTATCTTTGAAGCACAGCTTGGAAAGGCGGCAGCTCTTCCTCTGCTGGTGATTGACCTTGCTTTATTCCTTCAGGTCCTTCCTACCAATTTTTAATGATGTTTTGGTTGGTGAGATCAGACACGATTATCTGGCCATCTGTTTAATACATGAATTAATATTTGCTTCCAACTTTGTCTCCGCTTGTTAAGGAAAAAAAAGTTTTAGAAATCACATCAAGCTAATGCAGGACCTGTCTGACAACATGAAGTAGGATCTGAAAAAGCAACACATCAGAAAATTAAGAATGGATGAGAAACAGTCATTCAGATCAACTATTTAATGATAGTTAGTGATACCAGCGGTTCCTCAACCATTACTTTGATTTTGTCCCATTTAATAAAGAAACTCATCACTTAATTTGACATCATGACAGAAAACGGAGCGTTTTGCACCGACTGCAACAGGGATGGACATGTTTAGCAGACTGAAATAATCCAGTCATGATTATTTCAGAATTAATATTTTTATATCAGGATATAACTGGATGGAACCAGAGGTTTGACCGGCGTAAAACTTGAGTCAAAGGTTATCCCAAAGTTTCTACTGGTAGATTTAGACTAACATCTGCTTCATCTTCATAGTTAATTTTTCTTGTGAAAAAATGATTATTTGAGTTTTCTCTTCATTTAATTGAAGAAAACTATCAGTCTTCCTGTTTTAATTGAATCCAGATATTTTAGTAAAATGTGCAGTGTCAGAGATATACAGCTGGATATTATCGGCGTAGGCATGATGGGGAATATCCTTAAAATATAAAACAGGACAAAGAGGAAACGGGTAGAAAAGAAACAACCAGGGCCCCAAAATGGATCCCTGTGGAACATGAAAAGTACAGGAATGGGATTTGTACATAGATCTAGTCAAGAAGGTTGATCTATCAGATAAGTGAAGGTGATTTCACACCTACTAGTCCGGTAGAATAAATTGCAACATTTCCAGCTGCTGTGGTTCTCGTTCTCTCTGCTCTGAGTCAAACCAACCAAACCCTTTGAGCAACCTGTTCCCCTCCTGGCCTGTGGGGGCACTGCACCAAGAACCACTGAAGGAAACTACATTAAAACCTCTGAAGACACTGAGCTCAACTTCCTTCTTCACCAATCAACAGCAAAAATGGGAGATCTGTCAGATTTTAGCGGTTGGATGATTTCTCTTTAGTGCTTGTCTGAAGACCACGAGTCATTTCTACCTCTAGCGCTAGGCTAACACGTTTGTTTCGGTTGGATTTACCCAAAGTGCCCTGGGTTGTAGTCCACTTCCTGCTTTTGGAGTGGTTTCTGGTCCACTTGGCTTTCACATATGCATTCAAACCGAACCAGAACCATTTCAACCGAACCCAGACTGAGGTTTGTTGGCAGAACAGTGGTCGATTTTGGCCAAATTCACGTTCACACTTCCCCGCCTCCAGTCAAACAAACTGGAGTTAGATTAAAGCGGACTGAACAGAGCTGGTGTGAATGCACCCACTGTCAAAATATTGCAGAAGTAAACAAATTTCCATGAGTGAAATCTCTATCAAATGTCAAAATTTGCACAGAAGCATGAAGCTAAGACATGCTGGAGGGACTCTGTTCTGGACTTTCCTCCAGAAACTTTTATCTTTGTGATAAGTGAAAAAGATTTTCTGACTTTCTGACAAAACATGTTGAAAGAAAACTCATCTGTAAGACTCACAGATGTTTGTGTTGCTGTGCTCTCCTGTCAGGAGTAAGGGGTTTGTGATCTATTCCTAGACGTCTTTAGAAAGTGGCAGCAGACACTGAAAGGAGAGATGGTTACAGGAGAGAGGTGGGAGCAAGCACATCTGGTTCTACTCAACATGACTGAGATTCCTCAGAGACGGGGGGAGCCGGAGCGAGCGAGCTGGTCTCCTACACCACCGCCTGTCCGTCCCAAAGGACTTCGGATCAGAAACAGAAATCCAAGACGTAGAAAATCTGATGCAACCAAAGGGTGTGGAAACATTTCAGACTCTGGTCTTCAATCACTCCCACTTCAGTCAATACTAATGTTCTTTTCCACGTTTCAAAGTGGAAAATACTTTCATGATCCTTCCAGCTCCTTCCTGGCAAATCTGCAGCTAAACATCAGATTTTTAGGACAATCCAAGAATTCCCAGACAAGACTAAAAACAACCCGGAGACTGAATTTATTAAACCTGCTACTAAAGTTCAAACTGGAGTTGCACCAAATCATCTTAAACAACTGGCCCCTGATGTTTTTTTCCATTCTAGTAAAGGTTTTTGGTCTTTATTATCAGATTTAACCGAGCTCAGAGGTAAACCAGCACCAGCCTTTCACTGGGAAACAATCATCTGCACCAACATCATGATCATTAGTAGTTTGATTTCCTCAAGTTTCCAGCAATTTCCGTGTAAACATCTTATTGTCATCTGGTTAAAAAGGTCAAACCACAAATAATCCATCTAACAAGACAGAAGAAGCATGTTGGGGTCAATGGAAAGTAATGAGCTTAATGACCAAAAGAAATCTCTAAAAATACACCAAAGACGACTGACGTCTGTCTAAACCAGGAGTGACCTGCCAGACCCTGGGACTGGTAGCCAATCAGGGAGGAAGGTGAGAGAAACACAGAGGGGAATCCAAAATACAGAAGACTAAACAACTACCACGGCGCACCAATGTCTGGTGGACATTAGAGATGTCTTTGTATCATTTTTTTTGTTAAAAATACTAATCAAACTCTTGGCATTGCTTCTTCCCGGTTGGCTATGTTTGTTTACCTCAACTCACGTTCAAGATTTTGAAAAATTTCCCATTTGACATGTGAATGTTGGTGAGTGAAATCGGTTCATGTGCGACGAGTTAATCCTGCTGTGCAACTCGACACCACACTGTACAACCAAACCCGTTGTAGTTAAGATTTTCATTGTCATTTCTGTGATTGCAGGTTTTGAAAATTGTCAGATAATTTACCAACCTTGTTGTGTGAACCAAACAAACAAACCTATTTGGGAATTTAATGTTTTTATAATTTATCTATACTAATTTATTATAAAATGACAGAATCATGGGAGGATAATTTACAGTGTCCCACTGTTCAGGACAGGGTATCTTACCATGACGCAGTTTTTTTCCTCATACAAAGGATAAGCAAAACTCTGAAAAACATATGATTATTAGGTAGGTGATGCAATCAGTTTCAAGCATCCAGCATCCCGAAGTGAGATCATTTTCACCAGCGCAGATTGAGTGTTTGCATAGTTTAGCTAGGACATTTGATATGAATACATTAGCAGTGGATAAAACACCTTTAGGTCAATTTACTTAGCATTTTTCACACTAGTCCAGATGGAAATGTTGGACCTTCTGGATGACAAGTGGCAGAGTGATACTAAAGATGACCATAAATATCTAGAAAGAAGATTTATGGACATGGTGACCAGAGAACATTGTGGAATATAGAAAATATGTAACTGTAGAGTTAATGACTTGCTTCTGTCTGATTTGTGGTAATCAGAGAGATTTATTTTTAAGTTCAAAACAGCCTCTCACACCAAGGCCACCTCCACAGAAACTAATCACGCATGCAGAAGGCCTTTAAAAGGAATAATATTCCAAACACATAATCTAATCAGAAAAGAACAGCAACCTCTGAAAGCTGCAGCAGTGGAAATCTTAACTTGTCTCTCTGTGTGCCAGAGAAAATGAAATGCCAAGCCTGGCTAAGGACATAATGAAAAAGCTATTATCAGCATAAGCTTTCATCAGCACAGCATTCAGCCGTGTTGAATACGAACTGATTCTCTCATCTCGTGCCGTTCCAATCTGAACGCTGGGATATAATAAAGGAGGTGAGATAAGAACGAAAGATCACTTTTTTCCAGCTGAAGACGTGCATCAGCACATTTACTGATGAGCCAGAGCTTTCACAAACAGACGCTCTCGCAAAGGCCAAGACAATCAACGCGTCGTCGTCGCTTTAATTCACGAAGCAACTCGATGCATTTGAACATCTAGATTTGCTTCCAGTTTTTGTCTCGCTTCTTATTTTCCTTCCTTTATTTTGCATCTGATTATTGGCATTCTCTTCAAGTCTCCATCCATCAGCCAGGTCCAGAACTTCAGTCTGAATTCAGATGTAGCCTCCTCATACAATATTCACAGCTACTCTGAATAATGCATATATTACAATACAATATTCTGACTATTTTCAGGGTGTATTAGGCTCTAATGAAGACGTGCTGATGTCTATGCAGGAGGCATCAATTTGTATAGAAAATGTCAGAAAACCAAACCAAAATGGTGCAGAAACGTTTAAACGTTGTTTTTTTTTAAACACTTTCTTTTCTGGCCAAGACTCCCGAAGGTTTTAGCCAAGCAGTTACCTTCATTCACACTTTTGTGAATCCCATTTAGTTGAAACGGTTCTACTCAGAGTCTCAAACCTTTTGATGCAGATTGATTCAGGTAAATGTTCTATGCTGCTTATATTAGATCTGATGTCAGCTTTTGACCTATTGACAATCAGATAGTTGGGCTGATTGTTCTGATTTTAAATTACAGTTTGGTCTACTTTAATTCAACTCCAGTCCGTTAAAGTCTGATTCATTTGGGGAGGTGTGAATGTGTAATTGGACCCAAAAACATCAAACTCTGGTCCGCCTACAAACCTCGATCTGATTTGCTTGACGTGAACTCTGGTTCGGTTCGAATTCATGTGAATTACAAGCGGAACGGAAACTGTTCCAAAAGCATGAAGTGAACTACAACGCAGGGCATTCTGGGTAAATGCAACTAAAACAAACGCATTAGCCTAGCACTAGCAGGAGAAATGGCTCCTGGTCTTTAGCCAAAGACTAAAGAGAAATCCTCCAACCGCTAAAATCTGACGCCTCCATTTTGAAGAAGGAAGTTGCTCTCAGTGTCTCCAGAGGTTTTTGTGTCGTTTCTTTCAGTGGTTCTTGGTGCAGCGCCCCCACAGGTCAGGAGGGGAACAGGTTGGTTTGACTCAGATACCAACCACAGATAACCACAGCAGCTGGAAACAGAACAATTGAACCAAGTGTACTGGACTTGGTTCAAACAGTCGCTACTGGAGTTGAATTTTGGCGACAGAGGCCACGCCCCTCTCTGCCTCTGACCTATGAACTTCTGGTACTTCTAGGGACTCCAGATAGGTTGCAGTAACGGCATATGCCTGGAAGATGACAAGTTCCTGGTAGCTTAATGCTTGATTCTCCTCAACTACTTGGAAGATAGTTTGTAACTTTTTTCCCAACAAGTTTCTTGCGACTCTTTTTACAACAAATTGTTTGGTTCTGTGATCAATCCCCTTTGAGACATTTGTTGTTTTTTTTAATTACTTTTCAGTGATGGTTAATTGTCTTTTTGATCTATTTTGCCTAAAATGGACCACTTTGTACCTTAGATTTCTCTGGAATTGTTTTTCCTTTTTTATGTGTCTAACTTTAGCTCTCCAAATATACCACCATAAATGCTCAGATGCTTCCACTGGCACAAATCTGTTTAGTTTCCACATCACTTCAGGCCCGGGTTGCCTCCACGGCTGGATCAGAACATGCCAATAGAGCCAGATTCAACATTCTCAGTCGGAGGGTTAAACAAACGGCTGCAGCTTCGTTTGATTTTATCTCCTCTTCATCATTTCCAACCTTCCACCTTCTCATTCCATCCTCTCCATTGGCTTTCATGGGGAATTTTATTGGTTTTACTGGAACCAAAAACTCTCTGCAAATTCAAAACCTTCCAAATTAAATAATATTACAAATATAGATACTTACTTCTATCTCTGAATTGTCAGATAATTTACCAATCTCGTTGTGACACAAACAAACAAACATGTTTGGGAATTTAAAGTTTTTATAAGTTATCTTTAGGAATGTATTATAAAATGACAGAATCACAGGTGGATTATTTACAGTGTCCCACTGCTTCAGGACAGAGTATCTTACTTTAGCCAAGATGTTGGTTTTTTCCTCACACAGTGTTAAGAAAAACGTGAGATTTTCCTCCGATCAGCTCGTCTCTTTCTGCTTTGTGTCAGTATTTCAGTGAAAAGTTGATCATTTCCCCTCCTGATGACTCTTCCGGTGAAGCAGACCCAGAGCAGAACCCTAGAGGGTTCTGACCCGCATTCCTTCGGCCTCATAAACAACCTGATTAGCTGCGTCTGTCCTGTGATCCGGCGACACGGAGCGCCGGCGGTCGGCTCTGCCAGCGGAGGACGAGACCAAATGCTGTTTGGTGTTTGGGAAACGGGTCGGGAGGAAGTTGGGTTTTCCAACTTGTGCTTATTTTTCGTGATGTTTTGCAGCCGAGATTGAGCCGCAGGACAGTGTGGGAATTTAGTATTTCTGCATGCCTGAAATCCAGAGGGAACCCAGCTTCCTGCTCTAATTGTTAAAACTCCCACACAAACAAGCCTCTGCACACGCTCACATTCACTTAATCATTCACACATTTTTCAGTGTTTTGCTTAAGGGGAACTTATGCAGATTATTGTAGAGTTTCCACAGAACAACACTGCAAAAACACAATCATACCAATTATTTTATTTAAATTTTAATAAATTGTAATTTAAATTTGTTACAAATTCTTTGAGAGAAAATCCCAAAATGAAATTGTGATTCTAGATATCTTGGTACAGTTGAATTTAGATAAAACTAACTCACAAGTACATTTTCAGCAATATATATAAGAGCTTGTTTTAAGCAAATCATTTCTTGATATTGATGAAAAAGTAGTAGTTCTACAGACAGATGATTTAACGTATAACGAGGAGAAATTGTCTTGTAAGTAAATTTATCTGCTGATAAATGTCAACATTTAGAAATTGTTTACTGAAAACAAGCTCCTCTATTTTGCTGAAAAGTTACTTAGTAAGTTAGTTTTGAGTTATTTCAGATGTAATAAGATATTTACACTAGAAATGAGACTAAAGCTACTTGGTAAGATTTTGTATTTTTGCAGTGAAGCACCGTTTTTCTGCAGCGTTGTTTGTGTTTTCAGAAGCAGGTCCTCAGCTCTGCCTCTGCTTCCTGAGCGAACTGCAGCACGCTCTGGGTGTTGATGCTGCAGCCGCTGTTTGGATTGTCTTTCTTGGCACATGCCTCCTGACCCGTGGTGTGTGTGTTTGTGTGTGAAACAGAGGGTGTGTGTTTTCCTGGCATCGGGGTCAGACACCGAGCAGATCTGTACCTGCTGAGCGAGTCTGTCCTCCGTCTGCCTGAAAACTGCTGTTCACTCCTTCAACGTTACGCTTTGAAAGTCACTTTACTCCAAACTATGTACATTATTATAACAAGAATAGGGGATGGACGAAATAAATTCTTTATTTCATTTGTAGCAGAAACTTAAATTAACAAAAGTTCAGAGAGAAATCAATAGTCATATTTAAAATAGTCAACAAATTAAAAATTTTAACAGAAGTGTTATAGGAAGGTGCTCTAGCCAGAAGCAATAATTAAAACCTGTTGGTTTCCATGGTGATCTCATTAAAATGAATAAGAGTCAAGACGAGAGAGCAAGTCCAAGGAAAGTAAAGTCTGGAAATGATCTCAAGAAAATAACATTACAAACTTTTTAAAGTTTTTTTTTGTACAGAGGTTCCAGGCGGAACCTTTGTAATGTGTTCCTGGTACGCCCATAAATCTGACCCTCGTCTGTCAATTATTCCATCCAATCAGGCGTCCGTCCAACCAATCAACTATCCATTTGTTCGTCCAATCGTCCATCCGTTCATCCGTCCATCCAGAACTTTTGTATTTTTTCTTTCATCTGAGCCAGAATGGGTCGATGGTTCTGGAAGGTAGAAGCAGGAAATCTGTGGGAACCTCCATTGTGTCCAGATCGGATCGACTCCGGTCCAAACACTAATAAACCCGTCAGTTCCTCTCAGCTCGGCTTCACTGGGTCCAAATCCTTTCAGAATAAAATCCTCCTGATCATTAACCGGATCCCTTAATCCCAGCCGATGCCGTATCGGCTGCCAGGACCGTTCCCAGGTACTTTGAGATGATGGAAGGGAAAACCGGCGGACTGATGCGCTGCCATCTGGATGTTTGGATCAGAACATATGGCCGGCCCGTCTCTGCCATCCAGAAGCATATGGCTGCCTGAGATAGAGCGGAGACAGAGCGGGCGGTTCTGCTGGGCAGCACCGAGGGCCTCCGGATCGTTAGAAGAGCTGCCAAACAAACTTCACAACACACACACACACACACTCACACTCCGCTCGTGGCGGCGTGCGCGACACTGATTCTTGTCCTCCATGAGCGAATAAAGCTACCTGTAAACTGGGGCTTATTCAGCATTATTTCTCTTTCTCCTCGCTGCGTCTCATTTGCAAATAGATGTTCTCGTTTTAAAAGCGTTCGCTCTGCTGTTGAGCGTCTTATCGTTAGCGGAGGAAACACAGCGACTCTGCTCCGGTTTCAAATTAAAATGCCTTCAGTGGAATGTGTTTCCTGATGAAAGGCCGTGTTTGAAGCGGGCAGCGCTCCAGCTTTCCTCCATTCTTTCTCTGCTCCAGATAATACAAGATTTCTGGCCGTTTGTTTGAATTAATTATGAGAAATAATTATGTTTTACATTTGTGGGTGTAAGCCTGGTTTCGCTGTGATACAAAGGCGTCTCTGTAGCTGGAAGCTGATTCATGATCACACTGGCACCTCCAGAGGTTTGGCTGGATCCAGATGTTCAGACGGTTCTGAGGAAGGAAACCGACAGACTAAAGGATTCCTTTAGGTTCATCCATCCATCCAGTTATTCATCCATCTATCCATCCATCCAGTTATTCATCCATCTGTCCATCCAGTTATTCATCCATCCATCCATCCAGTTATTCATCCATCCATCCATCCAGTTATTCATCCATCCATCCATCCAGTTATTCATCCATCCATCCATCCAGTTATTCATCCATCCATCCAGTTATTCATCCATCCAGTTATTCATCCATCTATCCAGTTATTCATCCATCCATCCATCCATCCATCCAGTTATTCATCCATCCATCCAGTTATTCATCCATCCATCCGACCGTACGTCCATCCATCATTCTTCATTAGTGTTGCCAATATTCCTTTCTGTCCTGCTAGCTGTAATTATTAGCTTGGATCTGACAGATCAACATTATGTTCTGTATTATTGTGGTTTTCCATTTTTTTGCTAAACTTCAGAAGTTTAGCTGAATTTCTTCAGTTCAGCTAAACTTTCATGGTTCGAACATTTTAGGTTCTTTGCTTCTTTGAAACTTGGCTGAAGCTCCGTCAGATTGTTTGAAGGTCACCTGTGCGTCTTTATCCAACAGTCCTGCCTCAGATTCTCAGTCTGGGCTTTGACTATGCCATTCTAACCCCCGAATCTGCTTTGATCTAAACCAGGGGTGTCCAGATTGTGGCCCTTTTTTGTGGCCCCCAACAGTGATGTAAACCTCTTGCCTCCTAACAGATATGTTTGTCTCTTTCAGGAGATCGAGGTCATCAGAGGTCGCTCACTTTGATCAGGTAAGGATGCTTTTATTTTGAAATCGGATCATCAGTCTTTGTGGACTCTGTCATAGTTTTTCCTTTTCACCCTGATGGCTGCGTTGACGTTTTGACAGTCAGTATAGCTGCTTTCTTCGGCTGAATCTTTGTGTTTCTTAGTAATGATTCAAGGTCAAAGGTTAATTTCAGGCTCCAGGCTGTTTCTCTAACACTCCACACAGAGACGAAATCATTACTGAAACAACACACTGTTTTTTTTTAATCTTTTACTTTTATCACCTCAGGGTATTTTATTGTGACTTTATGTTGTAGAGCAGCAGAAAGCGGCTCACAATCGTGACGTGGAAAGAAAATTAATTTTTTACAATTAAAATCAGAAAAACACATTCTCACCTCATTTAATCCAAACCGTTTAAAAGTTCCAGATTTAGTGAGGAATAATAAAGACAACAAAAACTGGATTATAATTAGCACTCAGAGTGATTTTTATCGTACAAACACAAACACTGCTTTTGAATGCATTTCTTTTGGACACGTGTCACATAAAAAGTTATTTTTGTCAATAAACTGCTCACAGCAACACAATTTAATCTTATTTTGAAAATAATTGATATTTATTGATAGTCTAATTGAACAAACAGTGAAGAAAATAGTGACAATAATAATTCTGACATTCATTAACTGGAATTTATTGTGACAACAAAAAATCTAAGTTCTTATAATGACGATAAATTTATCACAATAAACGATACGATAAATAACCACTTCTAATAATATGAGACTGAACCACCGTCCCCCACAGCAATACACGGTGGTGGCAGCATTATGTTGGTCAGACTACATGTAATCCTAGTCAGAGGCTGCAGAAGACTTGAAACTGGGGTGAAGCTTCACGTCCTAGTCAAAGCCCAGGTCTAAATTTAAATTGAAATCTGTTGCCAGGCTGTGACCTGGTTAACACAGATGTTCTCCATCAGACTGAATTTCCTCTGTTTTATGAAGGAGAATGAACAGAAATCAAACTTTTTCCGGTTTTAACGCCAACAGACTCTAAATTATTTCAGTTTCTTTCCTCCAGCACAGAATCTGAACAGTTTTCTGTGTAGGTTTGAATTTTAGACCAGTGGAGTCATTTATCAGCACTTCCAGTTCAGATAAGGAGCCGGAGGCATCAGAAACCCTTGCTGGACCAGAATCAGCCCTCCCAGTGTGACCAGTCGATTTAAATGGCCGTCACATCTGAATGTGTGGTTTTCTGTGATCCGCTCGCGCTCTGCCAGCTCGATTAAAGCGTGGCGCCTCTGTGTGAGACTTTCCTCCCTCCATCGCCCGTCATGGCCGTCGGTTCCAACACAACTTCTACTTTCTTCAGTACACACCTTTGTTTTCTGTCTAATTCAGTTTCATCATTTTCATTTCAAGTCTGCAATAGAGGCAGATTCCTCGGGTTCAGTTGGCTCATTGCTTTATGAATAAGCTGGCAGCTTGTGTTTATTACCTGGACAAAAACGTAAAAAATTACCTGTAGAGATGCACCAATCCGCTTTAATCCGACTCCAGTCCGTTTGCCTAGAAAGTCCGGTTCGTTTGTGGAGGTGTGAATGCACAAAAATCCAAACTCTGGTCCGCCGACAAACCTTGATCTCGGTTTGTTTGAAGTGAACCCCAATACACTGGGGACCGCTCCAAAAGCTGGATGTGGAGCACAGCGCAGGGCATTATGGGTAAAAACAGCCAAAACAAACATGCTAGCCTAGTGCCAGCAGGAGAAATGGCTTGTTTTTAGAAATCTATTTTAGTTTCCATTTGGTGAAAAAGGAAGTTGCGCTCAGTGTTTTCTTTGTGTCGTTTCCTTCAGTGGTTCTTGGTGCAGCGCCCCCACAGGCCAGGAGGGGAACAGGTTGCTCAAATGGTTTGGTTGGTTTGATGACCAGAACCAAGTTGATCAGAACCGAGCAGGTTCTGATAAAAACAGCCTTTAGATGACCTTGGAAATACAAACTTTAAACATTTTAACTGAATTTGATTTGAAGTGAGGATGTTAGCAGTTCATAATTCATCTAGGTCTTTAAGTCTTTTCTTTAACTTATAGAAACCCCTGACTGCTGGAGTTCATTCAACTATTTCCTGGTCTGGAAGTGCTATTTCGAGCTTTGACTAGGTCGTTCTGGAAGCTAAATGTTAAACCAGTTTGAATGTGTTTGGGATCAGCGTCCATCTGAGCCCAACTGTTAATTTCAGTTCATCTATTTGGAGGTTGAGTCCTTTTATATTATTCCATCTGCTTTTTGCAACACACCAGTAACCCCTCAGCATCATGTTGCCACTTCCGTGCTCGACAGTCAGGGCAGTGTTGAGTTGTGTAAGATCTTCCTCTTATTAGCATTCAGTAGAAACTACGAGAAAAAAGCTAAAGTACCAGAAACCGGAGAAAGTTTTAATGAAGCCGTTTCTGTTCACTCAGTCGGGTCAGAGTTCTGGTCTGCATGTGTGGGTCCAGCTGACTGTTGTGTTTGGCCAAAACCCAGTGTTTTTATCAGCCTCTGAGCCGGACCGGAGTCAGCTGGACCGGAGTCAGCTGGACCGGAGTCAGGACTCGGTGTGTGTCCATCTTCTTCACCGCTCGTAAATTTACGACCTTAACCATGAAAAGAAATGAAGAATTAAAGATGGAGGGAGAAAACTGGGACGATGAAAAAAGTCTGGATGGTTTAAATGTGCAGAGAATGAAAAGAGAAGAAAGGCGAAGGCGTGACAGACTTGGAAGGGGAACTTGAAGACTTGGAGCTGAGTTTTATCAGCTGCCAACTGCTGCTGCTGGTGGTGTGTGTGTGGGTGCGTGTGTGTGTGTGTGTGTGTGTGTGGTATGAGTGAATGGTTTCAGGCTTGTCGTCGGTGTTTTACTGGGTTCAGTCTGGATGGATGAATGCTCGTGTGCTTTTCTCTATTTTCTTTCCTGCGGCCTTTCTTTGGTTGCGGACCAGAGGGGCAGCGGAGCTGGCCAGACGTCTGTTTTCTATCAGCGCTGTTGCTAAATCTTAATGTTCTCCGTTTAAAGCTGAGCAGAAAACAAAGCCGCTGCTTTTAAGGATTTGGATCCGTGTTCTTCTGCTTTCAGGCTCCGTTTAGTTTGGATCTGATTCTAAGAGAGAATTTGTGTTTTGGAGCTGAATTGTGGTGTGGATGAGAAATGATTGGTGGCTCCTAAGAGATGTTACAAATAAAAGTCTGAAAAGTGTGGCATACATCTGAATTAATCAGTTAACTCTGGCCTTTGTTTGTCATAAAATAATCAAAAGTACTTTCAGCTGAAGGAAATAAAGTAGTCTGAGTAGATTTTGTGTAGTGTTGGATCTGATTCATTGTAGATCCAAACCTTAAAAAGTAATTTATACATTTGCTAAATACAATGTAACCAGTTGGGTGCTAACTAGTTACATTTACTCAATTACATTTACCTCAGTAACTCTTTTACTAAGCTGCACTTTGTACTTTTACTTGAGTAATTTTATTATGAAGTATTTCTACTCTTGAGTAAAATTTCTGGATTTTCTACCCACTGAATGAAAAACAAACACATTTCAACCAAAACTTCACCAGACAGACTCACACTGCAGTTTCTGTTAAAGTTTCAAGTTTTTTCTTGAAAGAAACTGATTTAAAAACATTTTCATTTGTTTGATTTTGTTTTTTATTATGTAAATTGTCATTTTGGTCCTTAAAATGCCAAAATTTCCACTTAACTTTATATCTAATGTAATTTTTAAGTATTAAATGATTGATAATTTGATCAGTTACTCAGTACTTCAGTAAAATCTTTGGTTCTCTACCCACCTCTGGTAGTTACTAACCAACACTTTGTATTATTTAGCATATTTGTTTCTCTGCTTCCCTCAGTTGATGATGAATTTGTGTGAAAATGTGCAGAAAACACAGTTCAGAGGACACATGTTTGCTGTTTGTCCTTCATTCCTGTTTAGCTTATCTCTGCGCTTCTGGCTTTCATCAGTCAGCCATAATGAGAACCTAAAGAGCCCTTAATAGCTGTATTAATAATAATCATGGCTCGCATGTCATCTTTAGCTGCAGGAGAATCACAAACACCCAGCAGTGTCTTTTCTTCCATCTGGCGCCCGCCCCGAGGCGTCCCCCTATTGTTGGTCCGAAGCAGCATTTTGTTGTTTCCCAGCAGGAGTTTTCTGTCCGTCCTTTGATTGCTTTTTCTCTCCTGAAGACGGCTGAGTCAGGGATACCTGCGGCTGGCTGCTGTTAAACAGCAGACTGAGAAGGTTCCAGTGGAAAGTGAGGAAAAAGGAGGCAGACTTTCTACGTTTAAAGACGTTTTCACACCTGACAGTTCGGTAGACTTGGTGCGATTAGGGACCAAAATGGCAACTTTAGTTACATTTTCAGCTTGTGTGGTTCAAATTTATATTTCATTAATTGAAAAACCTATTCCCCTCCTCGCCTGCGGGGGCGCTGCACTAAGAACTACTAAAGGAATCAACACAAAACATCTAAAGACATTGAGCACGACTTCCTTCTTCACAAAACGTAAGGAAAATGGAGTGGTATCAGATTATAGCAGTTAAAGGTTTTATTTATTGATATAAAAACTGGTTTGCCTATTAGCCGCTAACGCTAGCGATGCTCCTCAGGCGCCTTTACGACGCACTGAGTCATCCGCCTTTCTTTCTTACCCGATTTCTATAAAATATGGCTTAAATTAAAGTTGACAAAAATGTTAAATATATTTTCTCCCTGGATGTAAATAAATCTATAAACAGTTTGGTTTCTGTCAAGATGGGAGAGTGTGCTAAGCAAATTTATTTTGCTTAATAATTGAATTTTACATCATTTGCGCTGCTAAAATTAGTTTGTTAAAATTTATACTTTATAAAATATTTCTTCCTATTTGATTTTGTGTTAATATCACCAGGTTCTACAAGCAAACGAGGCAATTAGTCCAGTTTCTGTTGTTTGTTGAAGGTTCAACAGTTGCAGCGGCTGCAGTGCATCAGCAAAGGGAAAATAACGGCGATGAAGAACTAGAAACACATATTCTGCTTTTTCTCGCTCTCTGTTACACTACGCACAGACTTGTTGCCATAGCAATGGACAACCAATATATTTCAGGATTCAACATCAAAAAACACTCAAACATTTCCCACACAAAGAACAGAACATTCAGTCCGTTAAAGTATTGGTTTTAGGCTGGATGTTTATTTTGTGATTGTTAATAAGTGATTGCTGTGGTAGATTAGCTACCGCTGCTTTTGGCTTAGCTAACTCTGCTGTGGTTGATTAGCAAATTTAAACATCTGCTCTACTGATGATCTGTCAGAGTTCAGTTACAAAACAGAATTCCACAGCTTGTCTACGGTTGCGGTTGTCATAGTCAAGCTAGCTTGACCTACTTCCCTTTCCCTTGCTATTTTTGTCTTAATTAAAACTTTTTCCTGACCTTGTTATCTAGTTGTAGCAAAGCACTGTCTCCCTTTGTTTTTTGTATATCAGGTGTACATTTAAAATTTAGCGTGTTATATGGATAACGGCTAAAGCCAATGCTAGCCATCGTTAGCAAGCAGCTTCTTGCCCTCCTTCAGACAAATGGGGGCAGGAGGGACTAGCGCGCAGGGCATCATGATACATGGGGTCCGTAGTTAACTTCCTGCTTTTGGAGCGGTCTCTGATCTGCTTGCATTCACATTGCATTCAAACCAAACCAGAGTTCACTTCAACCGAATCAACACAGAGGTTTTTAGGTGGATCAGAGTTTGCTTTTTGGGTTCCATTGCTCGTTCACACCTCCCCAAACGAACTGGAGTTGGATGAAAGCGAAGTGAACAGGGCTAACGCTGTAACGGACGACAGCAGAGACGCTGTGCAGCTCTGATGGCTTTAACAGCTTCCTCTCCGCTCGTTCAGTCTTTCATTCCTCTCTCTGTGAGCGAGGGAGTCGGCCCACAGCAACAGGTTCAGATTTAATGTCTTTCACATATGACGACAGAACCCAAATGAGTCACGCTGCAAGTGAAACGCATGTTTTTTTTCTAAATTAAATCAGCAAATCTGTGTTCAGCACAAAGTTTTATTAGTCATAAACAAACTGAAGCATTTTTTCCACCCAAGCCACAAACTATATGTTGAATTTCTGCCTGGAAATTGAATCCTTCAGCCAAACTAAATGGCTTTTAGTCCCAGTGGGTAAAACGCGCTCAGAGAGAATTTAAAATAGAAGTTTAACCATCTAAAACCCCAAAGCTGGAGGTTAGAATAAAAATACCTAAATTAAAGCCTTAAGTAATGAGTCTGCAAAGATGCATGTTGCAGAAGTTTCAGATGAGAAATTACATGGCAGTTAGAAAGCCAATCAACGTACGGTAACATTCACCCAGAACAAAAGTAGTGACGGCAAAATGGAGAGAAATCTGTTTGGTTGCAAGGAAAAAACACATTTCAAAAGTTTAAATTAGAAAAACATAAAAATAATTTTAAAAATTGAAGCAAAATCAGTCTGAAATTACAGTGGCAATTTTTGAGCTTTTTGTCTAAATACATTATTATATATATATATATTCATTTAAATGGTTTGAAATAAAGCAATAACTAATTAAATAATATTCATTGTTTTAACACAGGCCAATTACCTTATTGGGATATGAATAAAGTGCAAAAACACAAAATCTTAACAGGTTTTTTTTTGTCTAGTTTCTAGTACAAATATCTTACCAGTAACTTTTTATCATGAAATTGGAGCTTTTGTAAGTCAATGAATCCTTCATATTGAAGGAAAATATACCTGTTGCGTTGGCAGATAAATTAACTTTATAACATGGAGAAAAATATCTTGTTGTTGGTGAAATAATCTGACAATGTAACTAGCACTGTTTCCATTAATATTAAGTATTTATTGACTTAAAACAAGCTCCAATATCTTGCTTAAAAGTTATTTATAAGTTAGGTTTTCTTATTTTAAATGACCCAAGTTATTTACACTAGAAACTAGGCAGAAAATATTTGGTTAGATTTTGTCTTTTTGCAGTGTAGAGTTGATTAAGTATGGTCAATAATTACACATAATTACGTGGCCATATTTTAAAATTTCCTGTCAATCTTTAACTGTAACTAGTTACATTTACTCAGTTACATTTACTTGAGTAACGTTTTTGAAAAAATTACTTTTACTACATGTACTTTTTACTTTAACTTGAGTATTTTTATTTTGATGTATCTCTACTCTAAAATTTCTGGATTTTCTTCCCACTAAATGAAAAACTAAAATGTTTTGACCAAAACTCACGAGACTCAGACACACCCCTACAGTTTCTGTTAAAGTTTCATAAGTTCTTTATTTATCTTTTGCCTGATTTAGTTATTTTTTGTTACTTATAAAAATTGTCATTTTGGTTCTTGAAATACCAAAATAATCACTATTTTTATATTTTGGTCCATCTGATGATGCAATTTTTAATTGTTAAATGATTGATAATTTGATCAGGCTTTGATTTACCAAACACTTTTTTACTTTTGAGTCATTTCTTGGACGGCTACTTTTTACTTTTCCTTGAGTAAAAATACTTTTACTTGAGTATAATTTTGCGACTAACCTCTGCAGAAGACTTCCTGTTTGTGCGTTCAGCATTTCGTTGGGATAAATGGCCGACAGCATCCGGAGGATCTAATTATTCTGTCAACATTACATTCCCTCAGATATGAATTTCTGCCGGGTCGTCTCCCATTCTTCTCCCAGCTCCAGCGATAATAAAACTTTCTAACGTTTGCCACAGGCTGGATTTTTAATCTCGTGGATCGTTTTGATCTCCAGAATCATTCTCTGTCATCGTTTTTGAATTAAACCCATCTTGAATCTCTGCAGCTCTGCCTTTATTCACAGGATTGTGCAGCTATAAACAATCACTTTTCCACATATTCGCCCCTCTGGGTTCTGTTAGTCAGAGTGTTTGTCGGCTTGTGAAAGTCTTAAAATGTCTTTAACGGCGGCGTGCGGACTGGATTCCTCTCCAGCTTATGAGGTTTTATTTGTCTTGTTAGAGCAGCAGCCAGATTTAAAATGATTTAGAGACAAACGGAAGACACAAAGTCCTGAGAGGACGAGATGAAGACCGCCACGTCCGTCCATTTGGCTATTCATCCATCTATCCAGTCGTTACCATTACATTACTTTAAAATGGTTTCAAACAACAATATTATTGTTTATTGGAATAACTTCTGGGAAAATTTATCGTCCAGTAAAAGTAATTATCATGACTGGCCTATTGAGAATCTCTTCTTGTTGTTGCAGCTTTTTCCATCCACTTAACTTCCCATTAATATCCTTGGAAACTGTCCTCCAGGAGCAGCTATCTACATGTTTGTAATACTCATGTTTATCATCGGTTCCGTTAAATAAACTACTAACAATCACTAAAACGCTTTTAAACGGATCAACTCGGTCCCGCCTGTGTATTTGCTCCGGCTGTTTCATTTTGGGAGTTGTTTTTTGTTCTCCTGCAGAATGAAATGTTGTTTCTGCGCCGTTCGGTCGGCGCCTGGAGCCGAGCGCTCAGCCGTGCAGAAAAGACGGCAGCGACTCCGAGAGCGGCCGCACCAAATGTGATGAATAGTTTGAGTCGCCAGAGACGCTTTGTTGCTCACAAATCATGATTGGATTTTCAAAAAGGAATGCTAACAGACTCTTATTATCAGCAGCCAGCGGAGAAACGTGTGTGTGTGTGTGTGTGTGACCTGAATGCTGTTTTTTCTGCCCTCACACTCGTCCCTCAGGAATAAATTGTGGGGTAAAGTAGATGGACTTCATTTGCTCTCTCCTGGATGTGGAGTAAGAGCTGAGGAGATGATGAGCTTTTGTTCCCCTCGCCGGCGCTCATCAGATGTTTCATGGCCTCCATTAGATGAGCGGCGTGTCGCCGGCTGCAGACCGGCTTAAATCGCCTCTTTAAACTTCTTGTCTTGGGATAAAAACCTTTCAGTCCAAGTTTTGGCTCCAGCTGGTTTAGAGTTGGACGTCAAGTTTAACTCCGAGGTTAGAAAATAACGGTAGATGGTAGATTTCCTTTTATTCGCCAAATTATTTGCGCAAACTTAGCATAATCACTGATTTCATTCATTTTTTATTGTTTTTGTAGAGCTCATTTAAAATATTGGAAAGAAAAATCAGGTTGTGAAGATGGCACGCTCCTGCAGCTAATCCAGGACTAGCATTCACTTTTCTTTGTGCTGATTGGTTGAAACCCTAAGATCAGACATAAGGAATATTGCAGATGTTAGCTTCTGCGTTAGCACAAACACATTTGAAGCTATATTTGTGTTTGAAATATTAAAATACTCTGTTAAAAGCGTTTTAACCAAAACCCCACAAATAGTTTTTGTTTTTATAGTTTATGTCGCCACTTCAGAACAACTGTTGACAAAAAGTAATTTTATTCCCATCAATCCTAGAGCATTAAGCTCAGTTCATCAGTAATGACATAAGGTTGTCATGGTAACGAATTTAGCTTGGACGATAAATAGTCTCAGTATTAATTACAACAATGTTGTTTTGAAACAGTTTTCCAGTGAAATGTTCCAAAGGCGTAATTTATCTACAACCAGCATGTTTTAAATAAAAACAGTGGCTTCTACTGGGAAACTGAAACTGGGTCATCAGCCGGTCTTCCATCCAGAACCTTTGACCAAATCAACACAGTAACAGTTCAGTTCACTAAGTAAACCTCCTTCCTTAGGGTTCGTTCACACCAGCCATTTTTAGTCTGTTTTTATATAACTTTAGTTTAGAAAGTTCGGTTCATTTGTGGAGGTGTGAATGCTAATCAAACTCCAGTCCGTCTACAAACCCCAGTCTGGGTTCGGTTGAAGTGAAATCTGGTTCGGTTCAGATGTCAGGGTTTCCCCCAGTGTTTTATAAGCCTGGCGGCCCACCATGCTTTGCTAGGCCCCCCGCCAGGCCAAGCGTTGCTTGTTTATGTTGTTAGGACAATAATAATAATTTTAAAAATTGCTTAATTTATTTATTTTTTGATAATTCTTTAAGCTGGATTGTAAGCGTCTCTGTTCTGAGCGTTTCACTCGCGGAGCAGATTTCTTTCTAAAAGTTTTATAGTTTATGCATTTTGTCAAGAAAATCCGAGCTCATCCCACTTCCCCATGCTGGAGATTTTAGTTTAACAGTAATAATAAATAAAGTTATCTTTAAAATGAATCACTCAAGTGACATCTAGGCCCAACCATAGACTTAAGTGTCAATAAAATAAATCTGGTTGTGTGTGTTGTTTTGTGTCCAGCAAACTTTGCTTTAATTCTACTTTTCTCTATCTAATCATAAGAAATCATAGTCAGACAGAGAGAGTCATTAAACAGGAAAAGCAGGTTTCCTGGAAAAAGAGGAAGTAAGTTTCCAGCCTGCAGATTTATAAAAATAGCTGAGACTATTTCTTATTTTAAAGCATGAAAGTTTAAAGAATTAAATCTAAACATTTTGAGTAATTTGATAAGATTCAAAGTAAAATACTTATATTAATATTGGTTTACTTGTAATAATATTTACACGTACATTTGTGGGAACACTTACAAGAAAAACAAGTAACTGTAACTTTGGCATCAAATAATTAGAATCATGGATTATTCTTGGTTTCTTTTCAGAAAAACATCTGTAATAACTCACATTAGGATTATAATAAGTATAATTAATAAGTTATGGTTATAAAATCATAAATGAATGATAAATCAGAGAAGCTGAAGAAAATAAATGTGATATAAGTTATGGTTATAAAATTATAAATGAATGCTAAATCAGAGAAGCTAAAGAAAATAAATGTAATAAATGTGATTTTGACATTGAACTTGAAATGGTGTAAAAGGTGTAACTGCAATTAAACATCACTAATATGTTGTAGGTAGATAGTAGGTGAAAGGTGAACGGTTAAGGGAAAAAGGGGAACTAACAGGAGAGCAGAGATGATCAACGCCTTATTTAGGTAAAAGGTTGTGCAGGCAATGGACAGGAGGTTGAGCAACTCTGAGACATTAGCACAGACATCAGGACATAATGTCTGAAGGACAGTGATGGATGTGAGGTCATCTGTCTAAGCAGACAGCCAATGAAAACGCACCAAAAGGGTGGATAAACCCTATATAAGGTGGGTGCAAAAGAGGAACCTTTCGTTGGATCCTCCGGGCAGCTTCGAGCCAAGAGATGGACAAAGAACTCTGCAGCTGAAGAAGAGCCGGGGCCACGGAGCCGAAGACTGTCCTGCTCATGGAGACCAACCGGTCAGGCCCACAACCTGTGGCTTCACATCGCACTTCTCTCATCGGCTGGGTTCAGACCCCAAAGACAAAGATGAAGACAAAGGCAAAGACAAAGAAGAAGAACTGGTGCCTTTTTTCCTGCCAGCACCAAGTCCTGTGTGACCTCACCATCCAGGCGGAGAAGAAGCTCATCAGACCTGCGGAGATCCTGGCCTTCATCGATCAACTTCCTCCTCCTGCTGCAGCACCTTCTTCATCATCAGACCTACAGAGATTCCTGCCTTCGCCGATCAACATCTTCCTCCTGCTGCAGCACCTTCTTCATCGTCGTGCCAGGTCTGGGGTTCGAAACGTCAAACTCCGTCCGTCTCTCTCAAAGGTTCTTTTTTTTAGTTCTCAGTATCAGCAGTAGGGAAAGATAGACTAGATGATTGATTTTACTTATTTGATTATTTCTGCTACTGAATTAAGCTGTACTGACCCTTGCAAAACTGCCTTACTAATAAAATATTTAGCATAAAGAAAATCTAAAAGATGTTGTGGACATTCAGTTAATGAGTCACCTTAAAGTTCTTTGATGGTTGTAAAATAGCTGTGATGTTTGATTCTGGAGAGGAAAAAGTTTAAAATGTTTTTAGGTTGCTGGTAGCCCAAATGTAAAACATCATCCTTGGGACTCGCCCGAGTCACTAAAACCTACCTGGTTCAATAACAAATGCAAGTTGTAAAATAGAGAACGAGCGACCGTTAACAGGTGTGCTCTGTGAAACTAGTTGGCTGTAGGCTGCTCAGTCTGGCTAATTCACAGGGGGAAGAAGGGTGGGACACCTGGATGTAGGCCGTCAGAAAACCAGGCGAATCGTTTCTCGAAACCAGCTTAAACAGAGTTTACTTCAGTCCTGGACAGGGTAAATCCCGGCAGATTTAGGAAACTCAATTAACCCGTTAGAAGGAGAGCTGGTAGCACATCTCCCCTCTCAGAAGAGGAAGCAGAGAGTGAGACAGTAGAGACAGAAGGGGGGGGGGGGGTGTTGCGCAACAACAATTTAAAGCCGGAGAGCGGACCAATCACACACCAGCGCTCTGCCCGCCGCCGCTGCTTTATTAAGTTTACCTCAGCGCAGATCCCGCAACGCCTCCGTTCACTCAAACTGGACACAGGCTGACCTGTATGGATATTTACATCAACCCAGACTGGGTAGTTATTTTTCTTTGGAGAATTTTATATCAAGGTCAGAGTTTAAAACGAACCGCGTTAGCTCTGGTTGTGCAGCTCTATGTTAACCACAGGAATAACTTGTAGTCGCGCGTCTGTTTGCAGCCATTTGCGCGTTGAGCGAGTGATGAGAATGATTTATCTTTGTGGAGAGAATTATGTACGGCGTTTACATCTCAACACGCTGCCCAGCGTGTGGCGCTGTCTTCCCTGTAAAGTTTATGTCTATGGTCCCGGTTGGCCGGAGAGTTAGCCGTTAACGAATCAGTGCTAACCTCATCATGCAGGTTCAGCCCAGTGAGGAGCTTTCGCGCTGGTTTTATATTATTTTATTATTATTTCCAGTATTATTTTAACGGTTACACGAAGCACCAAACCATATGAAATGCTTTGTCTACTTAGTCATCCAGAGTTGATGCTCGCCGAGATCTGAGAAACTCGTCCCTCAAACTTGAGCAATCAAAACAGTTTCTGTGATTCTTATTAAAAACTCAACAGAAACGAAATGTTAGAGCTACTAAAGCCACAATAGCATCACTGAATTAAATCTCCCGTTTGTTGCTCATCTCTGCTCAGTGCAGCAGATTGAACTCATCCTGCAGGGCCGGTCCAAGGCTGCATGAGGCCTGGGGCAGAATCTGACCTAGGGGCCCCTCTTGCTGCTAAAACATCAGCACCTCTAACAGCTTCTGTGTTTATTTAATCTGGGAGAGAGAGAGTAGATTAACTGGCCAACCTGAAATCAATCAGTTATAATTACAGTTTATTAATTTGCATTTGTGAACTAACAGCTCAAACTAAAAGATTAAACTCACAACATCAGATTGTTGTTATGGTAACAAAACAATCTAACTATGAATATTGTTCTTTGAACTTTTACAAAGTAAACTTGCCAGTTCCTTAAAATCTTACATTTAAATGTTAAACAACTTAAATAGTTTAATTTATGTATGCTGAAACCATTCAGTCAAATTTAGCAGCATTGATAATCTCAATAAATGCTATATTTATGTATCTGTGCTAAAATATTAGCATTTATGGCCCCTGAAGCCCTGGGGGCCTGATGGAGCCGCTGACTTAATGTTGGCTTAGATAGCATTTCACTGGTGCTGTCTTCCCGTAACATATAATTATCCAGTAATATTTTTATTTTTCCTGTCAACTTAACATCTTTTAATACAAAAGCACGGTGGAACGCCTCGGGGCCCCGACCACCGGGCTGAGCAGGTTTTCTGGGGGAAACCCTGATGTATATGGACCTGAATGCCAATTGGACCTGACCTGCAGAAAGTGGACTACAACGCAGGGCATTCTGGGTAGATACAACCAAAGATAACATGCAAGCCTAGCGCTAGCAGGAAAAATGGCTCCTGGTTTGATGCCAAAAACTAAAACAAAATCCTCCAACCGCTAAAATCTGATGCCTCCGTTTTGTTTCCGTCTGGTGAAGAAGGAAGTTGCTCTCAGTGTCTTCAGAGGTTTTTGTGTCGTTTCCTCCAGTGGTTCTTGGTGCAGCGCCCCCACAGGCCAGGAGGGGAACAGATTGGTTTGACTCAGAGCCACAGCAGCTGGAGGTGGAATAAATGTTGAAGTTTTGGTCCCAAATCAAACAAACTCTTAAACTCTGACTCATTCTTTTCCTCCTCAACTAAAGGTTAACAAACAACCTCGCTGCTTTTGAACGCATCCCCTTCAGTTACTGATTCTTCCATACAGGATCAGCAGCATTTAGCCAAGACTGTTGGGTCTGCTGGTTTTCTATTATTTTACTGCATTTGCTGGTAAATTGGGGAAGCGAAACCAGGTCAATGTTGGCGTGTTCCTGTTATTTTGATCTCAAACTTCATCTCACAAATTCACGGTTTTCTTTTCACTTCCTTTGTTGTATTTCTACAAAGTACAGACAAAACTTGAGCGTTTAAAAAGCATCGAAGATGTAATAAAAAAACATTCACTGATTAAAAATAATTGTCTAGATGGTTTACGACTTGCATACAAGTGCTTATTCATCGAGTTTTGCAATAAATCAGTGACTTCTTCTGCTGTGTTGGTCTGTTTTGGGTTCATGAAGCATCCCATTTCTAATCACCTCTAAATGCATCGTAAAACTTGTTTGTAAGGCGACGTCTCTTCCTCTCTGCATCGCTCTTCTCTCCTTTTTGAGAGGATCTGACTCGTGTCTCGTCCCCTCCCCTCCGGACAGGCCAGGATCGTGAGGATTACCCGGGTTTTGTGTTTCAGCGAGGAGAAAGATGAGGGGGAAGAGGAGAGATGAGGAGAGGGCGGAGGAGCGAGGAAGAGGAGTGTGTTGGCACACTGAGTGAGGATGGAGGGATAAAGATGGAGGAGAGGAGGAACTCCAGGGATTCTGGAGTTTTTCCTTCCTTTTATCGTCTCTGCTGTTGAGTTTTTCTCTCGCTGCGCTTCGTAAAGCTCCGGCTTTTACAGACACAACCTCATTATGGCAGCCGAGTGTTTTCAGACTACAGAGTGGAAATCCAACACCAGACACACCCCTCACTGTGGGACTCCCACACACACCCTATCAGCTCTAATTTGCAATAAATCATATTCACACTCCCAGACATGGCTTCAGAAATGCTTCATTTCTACTTCACAATTCACAAACAATCATCATTTATTATGTTTATGCAGTAAAATGGAAAAGAAAACGTGAAATTTTCCACATTTTGTCTCGTTTTAACTACAAACTTCATTATCGACATCCATAAATATGAAATATTTGACCCCTTTATGCTGATGATGTCATGATCTCTCATCAGGACAATAAAAAAATAACTGATAAAATCGCTACTGTTGCAAAATGAGCATATTTTCTACTGAAATTATTGTTGAACATCATGATATCGTCTGAAATAAACTGACATTTTTCCGTATCCTTTCCAACAAAACACTTTGGGAATGATGTCAGCCGTCCAACTTATGTTACACCTGAAACCAAAAGTTTACATACACTTTTGTCATCATTTCTTGTTTTACTTTCTAAAAGCCAGGAAACGGTGGCTTTCTTTGAATTCGTTAGTTTTCATGCATTTGGTTGATATCTTTTAAACTTTGACTTATTCAGATGTTTCAGTTTCCCTCCACAAACTTCTAATAGATTAACTGACATGTTTAAGTTAACAGATGCTTGACAAACCATTATACCCAGTACAGACATGATGGGAATGTAAAACCATTATAGTGCACAGGAACGAGACAAATTCTGGTCCAAAATGTGCAAATTGACTCCAGAAATAATCTGAAGACCTTGAGAAGTTGCTGCTGATGCTACTGAGACCGATAAGTCCTGCACCAACATGTTCTGAACGGCCGCTCTGCAAAACAACCAGTTCCCAGTTCTCTACTGGGACGAACACTTTCATTTCTGGAGCTAATGTCTAAAATCTAAACATCTCTAAAAGATGTTCTTTTAGGTTTTCTAACTTTTAGCAAACAGAAATAATTTGGTGATTCAACAAAAGCATCAAAATTAAGTTCTTCCCCCCTGAAAAAAATATAAAAAACAGAATAAACTGTAAACATGAAGTGAAATTACCACAGAAACGCACACCTTAAATTAATTCAGTAGCTAACTGATCACAAAACAATCAAAGTATCAGAATAAGAAGGCCCAAATTGACTGAGAATAATCAACAACCCAGTAGAGGAGCAGAGGGCCATTCTGGGTAAATGACTGCAAGAAACAGGCAATAAAAGCAGGAGAAACAGAAAAAAGATTACAAGAGAAACATTAAGGAACCGACAGAAATGAGAGGAAAACCGAACCCAGAGTGAAGTGGAGGTAAAGAAAAGCTTCCCTCCATCTTGGAGGTGTTATTTCGGTATCAGGGGGTAATTAGCCCCCTGCTGGTGACCGCAGCGCTCTGCCGTGATGAATGGACCCGCAGAACCGGCGGCAGTGTTAAAAGACGTTTTTAATACTTTTCTGGAAAGCACTGGACTGAAAATGAAGGAAAAAGCACCAACTCTCCGCCCCCACTTACTCTGATGCTCCAAAATAAAACAGTACATGTTTAATTTCATTCATTTAAAGCTGAAAATCAAACCAAACTCAGTTTAAATGATTTCTTTTCAGTTTTCCCTCCAACCTCCTGCAGCCGCTGAGCTGAAGATGACAGAATCAGAACCGTGACGTTACATCGGATAACATCCTCATATCTCCTGGTTTGTCCTTTATTCTGTCTCTCTTTCTCCATCTTTGCATTTGTTGCCATTCGTCTCTCGTCTTATCTGCGTCCCCGGCTGTCAGGCAGCATCTGCGATAAGAAATGGCAGCTGGATCTGCAGCACAGACTGCAGTCGACTTGACGACTGTCACTTTGCGTCTTTAATTTGGAAAACGATTCGTCATACAGCCACCTGTCTCTGGACAGTGGACATGATTTTCCTGCTAAATACGGAAGAAACCCAGTTCTGAGTCATTATAGTTAATCAGATTCATCAGTTACTGAAATGATTAACTGTTCTAGTTAATTGTAAAAATGTTTTTTGAATCTAAATATTTCAAAATGTGCCAATTTTCTTTTATCCAATTAATCGATTAATCATCAGAATAATCGATTAATCAATTAAGTCTGTGAAGATTAATCAGAATAATCGATTTCTAAAATGATCATTAGTTGCCTCTTTGTTCAGGATGTTGTGATCATATATTGTTTGTTAAACTACATAACAAATGTTTGAAAATATTTAGTAAATCTTGACTTTTAGTTCCTTTAACTTAAAGTTTAACTTTGTGGTTTTATTCTCCATAAAAATGTTTTTGAATTATTTGGACAATAATTGACTTTACATGCAACATTAGATTTGTTGAATTATGTTTTTTACTTTTAAAACTTAATTGATTTAACATAATTTTTTTTACTTTAACTTATTCATAACTAATTTTACTTTAATTGTAGGCTTAAATTTAAACTGTTAAACTTTAAACTTAAACCTTAGATATAAACTTAAACATTTTTGTTTCATCCTGATATTAAATGTTAAACTTAACTTTTGAGTTTTGGTAATCCCTAAATTAATTTAAACTTTAATCTTTCAGATGTTTTCTTTCTTAAATTTTCGCTTTTAACTTTAACATCAACCATACACTCAACCTTAAAACTTGAAGTTTCTAGAAAACTCCTGGTTAAACTTTTATCTTTACCAAATTGAGCTAAACTTTAATTTCAAGCTTAATATTAACTTTCAAGCTTTAGACCAGAAAAACTTTTTGCTTTTATCTTTAAATGTCACTTCAAGCTGCTTTGTTCTTCTCCCATCTGAGTTTTTATCTGTTTTTATTTGCATTAAAAATTCTGTTTTATGTTGGAAATCCATGTCCAATATATCGTATTACCTTCTTTTTTTTACCATATTATATATTATATATATACTATACAGTATATACTGTATATATATATATTTTATTTTTTGCAAAATGTGCTGTTGTGATTGACCGAAGAGTCAGTTAAGCAATTTATCAATCTTTGGATGATACTTTTTCATAAAACTATTTTATTTTTAGTTCTGTCTGGACATTTTCTGCACCATAACTCAGTTTTTTGCACCAGTTTTCCCAGCCTGCATCCGGCTGAGGCGGTTAAAACCCAACAAGTTGAGGCTGAGACTCTGGAACCATTTCAGTGGAAACCAGGAATGTGTCTCTTCGTTTTTCTTCCTTGTCTGGTTTGGGGTATTGAATCAAAACGGTGACGTTGGCAGCAGCAGAAGTGAATCGATGAGATAAAAGATGCTGAAGAGCTCGATAGAGATGAGGCGGAACCGCTGGAAACGACCGATAATCAGCTGAACTCTTTCAACTCCTTTAAAATCATCCATCTTCGCTGCCCGATGGGGGGATTTTAAAGTTTACAGGGTTATCATGAGTCCAACAGATAAGACTGGAGTGGCTGTGTTAGGAGAAAAGTTTTTAATAGCAAAAACCTCCTATATGCTAAAAATATGTTTCATATTTTCCCAGTAAGGACATCAAAGACTTTAATAGATGAGCTTTAAGGGCAAAACATTCATAACTCTGATGCTTTATTTACATTTTTTACCCCATTCTTTCATTAACTACTAAGATTAGGACTTCACAATATTAGAAAATCTGGAGTTTTCAGCTAAAATATCTGCCTGTGTTCTTCTTTTTTCTCTTTCTAAGCTGTCTGAACTTTCACATTTTTGAAATCTGACCTGAACCTTCAGAGACACATAAAGTCAGTTACCAAATCAGCCTTCTATCACCTGAAGAACATTTCCAGGATTAGACGACTAATGTAGAGAAACACATACATGCTTTTATACTTAGTTGTATTGATTTCTACACCACTAACTGTGTTCCTATTCACCATATATAATTGCACAATTTGACATTTCAAAAATAAATTTTCTTAATGGAAACAGAAATTTTGAAGAAACTTAATTAAACGTTTTTTTGTGCTAGGATGAGGTGGTGTTTTTGGTCGTACCAACATTTATTTCATGAAACTGCAATGGATATACTTTTTTCACATTTTATGAGTCACATGATCAACAACCAGATGTTACCACTGGCAAAAACCATGAAGAAGACGACAGGAAGTGGTTGGCGTATCATGGAATGCCATGTTTATTAATGATTTATTGCATGAACAAACTGATTCATGTGATTTTAATTATGTTTTTATTTAATGGAAACACCATAATTGTGAATTGTTTTTTCACATTAGCGTACATTTTAAAGAAAATGCAGCAAGCGTTTTCACAGGTCTGCATAAAAAATCAGGCATCTGATTCTGAACGTTTTCTCACTAAATCCCCATTTCTAAAATCCTTTCTTTTGTTAGTTTATCAATCAATTAACTAATTAGCACCAAAAGGAATTAATTTTTAAAAGCAAACAGCAGTTTATGTTTATTAGAAATCAGCTCTTATCCCTGAAACATTCAGATTTTATTAACGGGGCAAAAACTGAAAGTGCAAAAAATCAGATGTAGCCAACTTCAAATGTAACCCAGATCTGATGATTGTTGATTTAAAGTTATTTATATTACGGCTGTTTCGCGCTAGAAGTCGAGCTCCAGTGTTTCATCGTCGTCACTGGACCATAAGATTTGCTGTAACTGACAGCAAAGTGACCCCCCTCCCTCCTTCCTGAGGTCACGACCTCCTGGGAAACATTCCTCCGCTTCCACAGAAAGGGACGTCGTTGGCAGTCGACTGTGCAGGAAATTAGTTTTCATCCATGTGTGGGCATAAAGCAGCAGGAATGTGGTTCTGATTTAAACTGAGCGTTTTGGAGCAGTTCTCCATAAACAGCCAAACGGAGCGAGGAAGAACTTTTAACTTAACAAACATTTCAAAACACGTCATCAGGAGTGGTTTTCCGTACTTTTCTAATGCTGCTCCACTTTATTGACTGTTGCAGACATTTGTTGTACCATATTATGGAGGTCTTGACTTTGACTAGACCATAGCAATGCGGAGCATCTAGAGACTGTTACTTACTGACCCTAACCTGACCTAACCTAACCAGCTACTGCAGTTCTCAAACCAACCAAACTATTTGAGCAACCTGTTCCCCTCCTCGCCTGTGGGGGCGCTGCACCAAGAACCACTTAAGGAAACAACATGAGCACAACTTCCTGTTTCACAAAATGTGAACAAAAATGGAGTGACGTCAGATTTTAGTGGTAGGAGGATATAAAAAACAAACACAAGGCATTTCTCCCACTAGGGCTAGGCTAAAATGTTTGCTTTGGTTGTATTTACCCAGAATGCCCTGCGCTGTAGACCACTTCCAGGTTTCTGAGTGGTCTCCTTGTAAATATATAAATATATAAAAGTAGTTTGCCTTCCTCAGACTGTACCTACTATCCTAAAACAAATTACTTGATGTTTATCGGACTGTACGGTGTAAAAAACAGTTTCAGACTTTATTACATTAGGAAGAAGTGGTTGATTCACAAAGGGAGAAGATGAGAAGTGAGAGACGAACAGGAGCGAGATGAGTTTAATTTAAAGTGAATAGGTGTGAAAGTTTGACGGGGTGAAAACTGGGAAGAGAGTGGAAGTATATGAGAAGGAGAGGTGAGGTTGCACGACGCTGACGGATGGAAGGGTGATGAAAAGTAAATTAAATGAGAACACCTTTTGGAGCTGAGATGAAACAGGTATTCAGGCTGCAGATGCTTTTTATTAAGTCACAGCGATTCAGTCGGCCAGCCCGTTGGATTGCAGTTTCAGGCTTTTCTACTGATATTTAATCATGTCACAATCCTCCTGCTCACTACTTTACTCTCTTTTCCCTGCAGTGTAAAATTAAATTTAGCAAAAACTAAGATTTCTTTTTGTGAAAACTGAAGTTATGGCATTTTAGTGCCTGAAATTCAGTCAGGAAGGTTCTGACAATCCTGAAAACTACCTGGAAAAATACCAGATGAACCTGCAGAATTTCAGAATGAGGACGCACCGATGGGCCGACCCGATACTGAGAAACACCTGAACTGACTTAAAACATTTCTCTTTTTTAAACACAGATGTAAACATACTGAAATACAAATTTATTTAATAACTCTGCATCAGTGCAGCACACCTTTTGAGCTAGGACTAGGTGTTTTTTTTATCTTTATTAAAATTAGCCAATTTTGCAAAACTGTAATGGAAACACTTTTTTCACATCAAAAGAGTCATGTGATCAATAATTGGATGTTGCTACTGGTGGAAATGACAAAGAAGATGACAGGAAGTGGTCGGAGGATGAGTTTTTTTAATGAGTTGTCATTTTAATTGCGTTTCTTATTTAATAGAAATTGTAAAATCATATTTTATTTCAACATTAGTGGAATATTAATAAAGTTTCTTCCACATTTGTAATGGAAACTCAGCTAATGACCAATAAAAGTGACCTTAATGTCAGATTTGACTCTGCAGGTCTATTTTCTCAGCTATTAAAGCAGCTGCTGCTCTTGTGTGTGCACACTGTGGGACTGCAGCTTATTGTAGTTCATAGAGCTCTTTTTGCTGCTAAAGTCCAAAGAAAACGTTTAAAGTCCTTTCAGAGGAACTATTGATCTGACCACTTTAAAAGATTACAAGAAAGTCTTGGTGCTTTAAAAGAAAAACTTAAAGAAACTTTGACTAAAAAAGTTTTATTCTTTAATATATTTCTTAGGGTTACACAAATGCAATAAGTACTGAGTGCTAGAAGAACATAAACATCGCTGTGGTAAATGAGAGAGCAATGTAGAAGAGCAACTTTCTCTTCCAAAAACTTCAGTAATTGGATTTTGAGAGAGGAGGAACGGCCGTTCACCTCTCAGGACGATGGACCAGACAGAAGCTGGACAAAATGACCAGTTCCCCACGTCTGCCTCCCCGCGGGTTGGTTAACGGGATGAAAAGTTCAAAACAATCTGTCTCTCTCTCACTCAGTCAATACAACGAGGAATTTTTACAGCCTCTGTGTTTTATTATAGCAGAGCAGCTACAGATTGAACAGATGTAATTCTGACCCACCAGAATTAAAGAGGTTTGGAAACAGAAATTAAGTTGTTTTCTGGTGTTTCCTGACTAGTTCAGATTTAATGCCACATAATGTAAAATGATGCTTTATTATACACCTATTATTAAAACAAAGATGTATTTTTCTATTTTCTCATATTAAAACTAGTAACCTCTAACACTGAACCAACAGTAGCTTCACTCTTTCATTTACTTTGGATTGCCAAGAAGTTCTGTCAGTTTTTTAATCTGCTACAAGGCCGCCAAGTTTAGCTTTCTGGGTGAAATTAGCTGCTTTTTACCTTTTTCCTTCTTTCTTCTTAGTTCCTTTTTTCTTCCTGTCTTCTTTCTTCTTTTATCCTTTTTCCTTTTTATTGTCTTTTTCCTTCTATTATCATTACCAAATGTACTGTAAATATAACTAAAGTAATCCTACTAATGATATTTCTTTTCTAAGACAAAATAACTGAAATATGTTCAGAAAAATATTAATTGGTAAGGGGATAAAATATTAATATTTCCACCATTTCTGTCATCCATGTTCTTCTATAAACAGAAAATGTGAAACTTCATTTTACTTATTATTTTAGAAAGTTATTGAACGCGGTTGATGGTCTGTTGGTCAGTAAATGACATTTGTGTCGATTCTTCCACCTGGAGTTCATATTTTCATAAAACTCCTCTGAAAACCTTGGAAAATGTACCATTGTTTTATTACTCTGTTGAAACAGGAAACCAAAATGATAATAAAACTACTGAGTTGTATGAATAAGGCAGATAAAGAGAGTAATGAGAAAGCCAGTTACTGTGGTGCTTGATGTTGCGTCCATGGTGGATAACAAAGTGCATTAATGATGCAGCGTCTGAACTCCTGAGCAGAAACTAATATCCAGCTATTGTCAGGTTTGGAGGAGAACTGAAGGGGAAACTTTATATTAAAACACCCTGTGGCGCTCTGAGTCCATATCGCTTTATATTCCAAACGAAATCGTCTCAATATTGCAGCCCTGACTCCTGCTTACTAAAGAGATCGTCGCCTTTTTCTTCGCTGCAGCCTGAAGGGAATCAGATCGGTTCATAGTTTCCTCACCTCCATCTTTCCAAACTTCTTCCATCATTTCTTTATTTTCTGCTTTCAATGCACAAGATTTTCATTTGCAGGAAAATGATAAACAGCCTCAAAAAAGAGAGAACATTTAGCAACATCTTCATCTTTCTCTTCATATTACTGTCTTGTATGTGTTGTAGTTTTTTATTTTTAATAATTTCCTGGATGTTTTCCAGCAGTTTTCTGCTTTTCTTTTTAGTTTTAATGGTTTGACACTTTCACCACCCTCTCTGATTTTCCTTGTGAAGCCGAGGATCTTTAACGAACGTTTTCATCGACCGTCTCCTCCTCTGCTTCCTCTCCTCTCTGTGCTCATCAGCAAATACAGGATTCCTACTAACTTCACCCGTTTCCCTTTTTAGAAGTTGAAATTAGCTCTTTCTGACGTTTACACTCTGAGGGAGCAGATTAAAAACTACAAAATAGAGCAGAAAAATTCAGGTTTCTTAATTAGGAAGTTGTTTAATGAAGAATCATTTTAGTGTTTTGAAGTCTGTATAAATGAATAAAAACAACAGAGAAAATAAAAGCAAAAATAAATTTGCTTAATGGAAACACGACAGTCTTGGGGGGGAAAAAAACAACTTTTCTTTGTCAAATCATGAGTTGTAATAAACAACTGGATGTTACTACTGTTGGAAACGACAAAGAAGATGACAGGAAGTGAGGATGGTGTTTTTAATCACGTGAACAATTTTATTCACGTTTGAATTTAACTTTTTTTAATTAAATGAAAACAGTAATTGTGAAAATGTTTTTTTTTTTTTACATTATCAGAATATCAACAAAGTTTTGCACACATTTGTAATGGAAACGCAGCTAATCAATCTTTTTGTCCTACCACAACAAATGTAAATGGCTAATATACTCTACTTACTTTACCTGGAACAAATGAGATTAAGATTGAGTTTTTCACAAAATATCTGTTAATCCTACTTTAGGGATTAGGGATAAAGCATTTCATTTATCTTAACAGGATTTGTTTGGATTGTTTCAGTGTAATGAATATTTATTATTCTTTCTGACTCAATGATTTATTGATCTTATATTTTATACGTTAAAGTTATTAAACTTGCATGATTTTTTTATTAATTAGTGTTTTGTACTCAGATCAGTCAGGTCTAGAGAGCGACATTTCAAAACATAAAATTGTTATATTTTAGTTTACTTTACCCCACAAAAGGCCAAAAACATATAAATTACATCATATAGTATTGAATTCATTTGTGTTTTTATCTCCAAAGTGTTGCTGGAAAAGTTTAAACAGCTTGAATTTTACTGTGGAACAAGCCTGACCTCTAACTGACTTCAGATTGAAGATTTCTGGAGTCGTTTTCCCGTCAAACCGGTTTTACTGTAGTTACAAACGAGGCTCAATATTTTCTGAGAACATTATTAAGAATGTGAGTTTCTACTCCCAGTTTAACCCAGTTGGATAACCAGCTGCAGCGCTCCTCGTTCCTCCTGCAGCTGCAGATAAATCCTCCTGGTTCATAATGTTTGAGCTGCTTTTATTCGTTTTGGATCCAGCCGCGCCTGCGATGGATAAGAATCTGCGGGTTTTTGCGTTGCAGTGTGTGTGGATGGATATGAATCAGCACTTTCCATCAGTTACCTTCTGACTTCCAGTTTTCCTCTGCATGCTTCCCTGCAGCTGGAAGTTCCTGCTTTTAACGCAGAAACATAAACACAGTGTGTATCGGCAAACAGCAGGACTGTAACATCACACACACCTCTGCTGCTCTGCTGAACTTAATTCAGTCTCCCTCGCTCACCTTCTTCTCTTATTGGCTCTTCTATCTCCCACAATGTGCAGCGCCTCAGATTACCTCGGTGAGACGGCCCGGCTGGTCCAGGCCGGGTGGAGACGCTCTGAAAATTACCAACCCGCAGTCGCTGGCGTCTTCTCGCACATTACCAGACGTCCCAGCAGCTCTTTCCTAATTAGCAGTAGGGTGAGCTAACTGCGGCGCGGCGCTGCAGGAGGTGTGGCCCGCTGTGATGCTTCTGCGCTTCTTTTTTGGTTCACACAGCAGGTGTGACACACCTGCGGTTCATGAATGTGTTTCTATGAAGAAAAACACCATAAAGATGAAGTTTTATGATTGTTGTGTGCAATTTAAGCATAAAACGCAGCAATTTTTGACCAAATATTCACACAGGATGCAGAGGCGATAACTTTGGAAACAAAATCGAGTCAAAAAAAAGTTTTAATCCATGTACATCTCTAATATCTGGTTAAATATCTCAACTGTAGTTTTTTGTAGCCATTAGCAAACTTCTGGCATCATTCTGTTTTGATAATTGATCATTATTGTCATAACCAAGTTGTATGTTGTTCAGTTTGTGTGAACAAAAAGCACCACGATCCTTTATTTTGGAAAAGATGATTGAAACTGACACAAAAATAATGGAAATGAAATGAGAATATTAAGAAATCACATCACCTTCAACCAGATGAAAAAATGTTGATAAAAAATTACTATTTCCATTGGCAGATTATTTCACTTATAGCAGGAGAAAAATGTCTTTTTATAAGTGAAATAATCAGCCAGTGGAACTAACTTTTCAGGAATTATTGAGCTAAAACATGTTCATATTTTATATGAAAAATTGCTTGTAAGTTAGTTTTGTCTCATTTGAAATGGACTAAGATATTTGCATAGAAACTAGACGAAAGTTACTTGGTAAGATGTTTGTCACAGTGTAAGTTGGAGGCGAAAGCTAATTCTGAGCTGGGGGATTGTTATTGTTGTCATAGCAACTGCAGTTAGTTACGGATACCTACCAATATGGCTGAGGGCTATGAAGTACCCGGGAAGTGTGACGTCATGTGAGAACTATTTAAGACTTGTTGCCATGGTTACGCGTCATAGCAACTGTCCAAAAGTAAAAGAGCTGCATCTGGAACCAGAGAAATGATGAACAAATCAGAACCAACAGAACCGGTCCAATATGGTCAGAATCAACGGATCGGATCTCGAACAGGAGCCTGATTTAGTACCAGCTTGTACCAGCAGAGGGGGACAGAGTACCCAAAAATTATACTGGATTAAAACTATAACATATTTTTACTCAAGTAAAAAGTAGCTATCTAAGAAATTACTCAAATATGAGTAATAAAGTATCTGGTAAAAAGTTACTCAAGTACCGAGTCACTGATCAAATTATCAATCATTTAATATTTAAAAATTGTATCATCAGATGGACCGAAATATAAAGTTAAGAGGAAACTTTGGTACTTTCAGGACCAAATGACAATAATTTATATAAGTAACAAAAATAACAAAGTTGGGCAAAATAACATTTTGAAAATTTTCATTTTTTCAAAATAAAACTTAAGAAACTTTAACAGAAACTGCAGGCGTGTGTCTGTGTCTGGTTGGTTTTTCATTCAGTGGGAAGAAAATCCAGAAATTTTACGAAGTAAAAAAATTACTTGAGTAAAAGTAAAAATACTCCTAAGTGTAACTAGTTACTACTAAACTCTGGGAATGAAGGTTGGTTGTCCGGCTCGTCCTCGGACCAGAACCGGCGACCAGCGGCGGCGCTGGCAATGACTCAGACTCCTCCATGTTGGCGCCAACAGGTTGGGCGGCATGAAGCGTGTTTCCAGGCTCGCTGTCATCAGGGATTAGTTCCCATCGTGTCCCAGATTGGAGCCTTTTAAACGGGAAGATCTCCTCGTTTCTCTCCCTTTTATCTCCGTCCAGCTCATTGATATTCACGCGGTTCTTCACCTCTCCACGTCGCCGTCTCCCTGGCGGTTCCTTTGCTTTCTAATAAAGACGCTCTTTCACACGCTGGTCTTAGTTCAGCATCTTTTAAAGGAATAAAAACGTGTCTGCAGACGGCTGTTTGCTGCTTTTATTTACAGGCTGAAGGATTTCTGGGTTAAAACCATCAAACGGGTCCAAATTCAGGGAGACAAGTATTATTATACAAGAACCCATCCATTAATGTGTCCATCCATCCATCCATCCATCCATCCATCCATCCATCCATCTCTCCACCTATCAGGTCTAATTAGGTTCATCAACAGTTTAGATGAAAATCTCTTCTTACTATTAATGCATTTATCTCGTCTCCCAGCTGAATATCACCAAGTTTCTATTAAACGTCCATCTGGTTGGTTTAATTATTTCCCTGCTGGCAGCTTGGATGTTCGGTCTAACTACATGATTTACTCTTCATCCTTCCAGAGACGACCAGACCGAACATCTGCTTCAGACAGTGATACATTTCCTGCTCCATAATTCAGCACTTTGTTGGTGGTGTCTACACCACTTCCTCCTCATTTTCACTTCATAATTAAAAGCTGCTTTAAGCGGGAGAAGAAACGCAACACTGCATCAGTCTGTTTATATCTGGTTTGATTTAATAGACGCTAAAATTCATTTTCAATGGAGTCGATGCAGAACGAAGATGATGAGCACGCAGCTGGCCACAGTAGGAAGGAAAAATGAAGAGTTTGTCTTTAGTAAAGCTAGATTTAAAGTTCTGGGCAAGTTGGGCTGAAAATGTGTCAAAATGCTGGCCACTGATTGGCCAGGATAAAAATGTGTCAAAATGCTGGCCACTGATTGGCCAGGATAAAAATGTGTCAAAATGCTGGCCACTGATTGGCTAGACTCAGGAGTGCAGAGTCACTAGAATCCCTTTGTAAAACTTCACGGCAGCGACTGAGCGTGTGTGGATGTTTAAGAATGTTTAACTTGTTGCGTTTCTGTTGTTGCTATGGTAACCCCGCCCACACAGAGCTGTGGCTCAGTTGTAACGGAAAATGTCCCAAAGTGCATAGAGTGGAGTTAGCTTTGCTCTGCCATATTTTGCTCAGTGCTGCCCTCTTTGGGTTGAAGGGTTGCTACTGCAGTTGTTGCACTATTTCAAATGCATGTAAATGCAGCAGAATCCCATTTCCACACAGTCCCACAAGCTTTGACATCAGTTTTACAATTTGAATTTCAACATATATTTTTGAGAAAATGTTCATTCTTCAACTCAATATTTAAAGAAATCCCTGAGCTACTGTCCCTGATGCTGTTATCCAGTTTCTCGACAAATTAAATATTACACACCTTTTTATCATTGATTATAGTTTTTTGAAGATCCTTAGTCAAATATATGCACATAATTGAGCAATAATAATAATTCAGCAATTATTATTAATACTGGTAATACTCGTTCCTTAGTTGACGAGTGTCGCTAAAAAGCTTCAAACCCAAAATTCAAAGTAACTTTTAGAATTTTGGTTGCATGTTAATTTTTACATATTATATCTAGAAGACATTAGTCAGGCTAATGTTGGTTTTTATTGCACAGCTCAGGTTTAAGATTATTCATCTTCTTCATGTTTACTTCACACTTTGACCACTAGAGTGGCATCAAAGCTCTTCCACTTGTCTGTGTTGTTAAAGCGGTTTGGAGCTAATTAGCCTCAGCAGCTCATCAGGGGTTAATCCAGTGGGTTCATTTGAAAAACTGCTTCCACTGACAGGAGGAGGTTTTTTTAAAATGTGCCGAACGTCCAACAGGTTAAAATCCTCCACAGCTCAGAGGAATCATTGTTCCGGCTGGATTTTAATGAGTCGCGGTGTGTGTGTGTGTGTGTGTGCGTGTGTGCGTGTGTGGGTGTGTGTGTGTGTGTGTGTTTGGGGGTCTCAGTCTGGGAGGGAGCGTTATCTTTGTTTTAATCAGCCTTGAACAGAGGGAAAAGGAGGGCAGGCTCTGCCTCCTTCTCTCTCTTTGGATCTGTAATAAGCCTTCTTGCTCTAAATCCTTTAATCTGAGCAGGAATGAAGGCCATATCTCTGTCTTCTGGCTCCAGAGAACAATCACTCTCTCTCTCACACACACACACCCGCACATCGTTTCACCAAACACCAGCCTTGTTAACAACGGGGAACTCTTTCTGTCTGTATGTATCTGTATTGTATGTATTTCTGAGGGTTAGAGTTAAGAAAATCTCTCAAACTTTCTAAGTCAGCAGATAAAAACAGTTAAATGTTTAAATGTTTGAACAGAAACAAGCTGATGTTCTTTTGTGTGAAGCTTAAGCTGAAAATCGGCAGGATTGGCTGCGATCGGCTTCCTGCTCCGGTGCCTCCAGGCTGATTTAAAATTCATGAATTTAACAGAAAGTTTCTCCTAAATGATCCAGAACAATTTGTTTGTTCTTGTTTTCTGGACTAATTTTTTCCTCTTTTTGTGTTTATTTTTTTCCCAGGCTCGACTCGTGGACTAATCCGCCCTTCAGACTGAAGCTGTGATTAGCCTGAATTACGAGGTGATTAATAATCCAATTGTTAAATGAATTACTTCCTGTTTGCTCCATCAGAAGTTTATCTGAAGTGGTTTTCATTTCCATTGTGGATTTATGATTAATAATGAAGTAAAATGATCGGGATTGTTGGCAGGAAGAACTGCCGGCTGCTTTTATCTCCTAACTCTCTCCAGCAGTGACAGTAATTACGCTTTCGATGGTTTAACCGGCAGCAGCAGAGCAGGTGGGAGGATAAGAAGTCATTTCATGCAAGGAGGAAAAATAGGATTCATCTTTTTAGCTGCAGAGTTTCTTCACAACCCTAAAACACATCGAACAATATGGAGTTATTTGGGGATTTTCAGAGCTTTGATGGAAGCAGCTTGACTCCAAATGGATCATTTTTCTCCTCTGACTGATCCATTGTGTTCATCACTGATGCATTTGAATAATTATATCTTTTCATAACTTTTCTACTAATTATGGCTTTAAATGAAGCTTAAATATGTCAAGAAAATCCAACTTAAACAGTTTATGTCAGATTATATCAACATTTTATAACATAAAATGAAGATAAGATACCAACTGTGTGATTAAATATTGTTTTATCAGTCAAATCAAAGATATTTTATCTGTTTCTGTGCAGAATTTCATCAGTCAGTGATGCACTTTTTCAGGCAAATGATGAATTGTGAGTTTATTGAATTTTTATTTTCAAACTATGTGTCAGAACAACCTGTGACCAAAATTCTGAAAGTTATTTTTAATTTTGGGTTTGAGGCTTTTTTGCGACACTCGGCAACTAAGGAATGGAAATGAGCAACACTAGTATTAAGATATTAAGAAGCAATATAATTTAGGGATAACTGTAGAAATAGTTAATTATGTTGATTATGAAACATGAATTGTTTTCATGAGTACACACAGAATATTAAAACTTCCAGCTGTATTGGAAACACTGCAGGATAAAAACCTAAAACTTTTCAAAAATATGCAAAAATTCAATTTGTAACAGTTTTCATGTTGCTGAATAGAGACTGAACAGCAGTAGGATTTATCTGTTTGAAATAATGTAATTATGAAAAAGCAATGGCATTATAAAATATATTTTACTCAATTTCAGTTTGAGCATGAACAGTTTGATGGCCCCATTAAGAAACCTCGTTTTTAAACGCTGCGTTTTGTTCCAGCAGCAGCATTTGTAAAGCTACTCCAAGACGAACATGTTGAGTCACAATTAATATATTTAAGTTGAATCTGTTGCATCATTTTATCCATTTAATTGATTAGTTTTATAATTAAGTCGATACTTTTCTTCTTTTTTTACTTTGTATTGCCATTAGTGTATAAGTGCCTGCTGGATCTAATTAGCATCATAGCTAAATTTACACTATTTATAGCTCCAGTGTTTAAAATGATTATCTTTAAGTAATTTAAAAAGAAATAACATTATATAGTTATAAAAACAGAAGTGGTGCAACATTTCTCCTGCTGCTCAGTTGATATTCTCACCCTGTTGGAGACCAAAAATCTGATGATTTATTTTTTTACCATAACTGGTTCAGCAGGTGAAGAAGGCAGATCACAGATCTAACTAAACGCGAACATCAATCTTTGACTCATAAACCCAAAAATCTAAGGTTGTTTTATTCAACCTAACACTGATTTTTTGCCTCATTCACCAATAGTTTCACATTATCAGCAGATAAGCAAATAAAACTCCATCGCTTTGTTTTTGGGAGCTGATTGATTCATTCCAGCTCAAATCAACTCCGACGTCCTTTGATCCGTTAAAGGCAGCGACAGAACACCTGTCAGCTCCGGGTTTTTTCCCCTCCTTCGGATCCCAGTTTCATCTTTTCATGTTAAACGTCTCGATCCGGATCCGGCCCACTGAGGGCTTCACTCACAACATCATAAGGACTTCAAAATGAGTCGATGTCGGGACGCGTCGACAGCGTTTCAAACGCGAGCCGAACATCAACGGGAAGAGCGACGGCTGCTCCGACGGGAACGCCGACAGATGTGTGGATTTCAGGATCTCTGCTCTGGTTTCGATAATTAAAGCTGCTGCAGGTTCTGGTGCTGAAATGTCGGGTTAGTCACTCGGTCCGGCACCAAATTACATCTGCATATCTGTCCGCAAATTTACCGACATGAGTTGGAATCATGTTTTTTTCTGCTCTCTTTACTCGCAGCTCAGCAGAAACACGTCTGGGTATTGATCCAAGTCATATTTATTTAAGGAGATTGATTCCCGTCCTTCCCGCCGCTCTGCGGTTCTCCATTCGGTCCCGAGTGATTAAAGAATAAATTTAGTTTAGTTTGCTGATCCGGCTTTGGATTTACACCAGCAAGACTCCAGGAAGCAGGAAAAACTTCAAAAGCCTGAAAAATATTAATACTCCAAAGATTCTCAATTGGATTTAGGTGTGTACTTTGACTAGACCAAACATCTGCAACTCTTGCAATCCAAACATGCCCACATTCCTTCCGTACAATACCAATATTATTTAAAGAGCACTTTAAACACCACAGAACCAAAGTGATGTACACAATCGCATAAAATAAATATGATCAATTATATTTGATAATCAATAAGCAAAGTAATATATAAAATAGTAAAAAGAATAAAATCAGAAAGTCACAAAACTTGTTTAAAGCCTCAAATGTTACAGAGCCTTTTTTTAAAAACTCAACTTATAATTTTTGATAAATATCTGCTATAAGAAGTTTTTCATTTTTAAAAATCACTATTTCTATTTTTTTTGTTTTAAAATAAGGAAAACATAAAAATGGGGCCTCTCTCTCTGTAAGAAGCTCCTGCTCTATCCTATCAGTGTCAGTAATCAGGAAAATGCTTTAATCTTTTCATATAATTGTATTAAATTGCATATTATATGAAAAGTTTGGTCCAGTTAACATCGGCTAAATAATCCTAACGTCTAGATATTTAGGTTTCTAAAAGGTTGAATTATTTTTTTTAACAAGAAGCAACAGATCGTTGGGTTCTGGTTTCTTGTTTGGCTTAAAAACTTTCGTATCATGTTAATATTTCCATCTCTGTGGTAACTGGTAGCAAACTGGTTGACTGTTTTCCTTTTTGTTGCACTGGTGTGAGTGGCCCTCTGTTTTTATCTCTCCTCCCAACAGTCGGCCTTTGTTCTGATGCCGACCCGACTCTGTTTCTGCTCTCTGTGCCGCTGCCCTGCTGAGATGTCACCAACTTGCACTTTGCAACCAGAACTTTCAATGACAGCCTGCTTTAAAGTTGATTTATCTGCAGAAGCATAAATGAAGCAGTTCATCAACCCTCCTGCCATTTTCCTCAGTTGAACTCTGGTTTTATTTGGCAGGATGTTTGTTTCTTTGGAGGATAAAATAAGGCGAAAAGACGCCAAGTCGGATTCAGAGCAAAATGTTGGTCAGGTTTACTGTTTGTTGTTGAAACTAAAAATACATTTGACTCTTTTATTACCTGAGTCTTCAGAGGGTTCACACTAAACTGAGACAAACCAACCAAACCCTTTGAGCAAGCTGTTCCCCTCCTGGCCTGTGGGGGCGCTGCACCAAGAACCTAAAAATAGACACTGAGCGCAACCTCCTTCTTCACCAAATGGAAACAAAAATGGAGTGACATCAGAGGATTTTGATTTTGTTTTGGTTAAAGACTTTGATCCATTTCTCCTGCTAGCACATTTGTTTTGGTTATTTTTACCCAGAATGCCCTGCGCTGTAGTCCACTTCCTGCTTTTAGAGCGGTCTCCTTTTCGCTTGGCGTTCACATATGCATTCAAACCGAACTAGAGTTCACATTAACTGAACCCAGGCTGAGGTTTGTCGGCGGACCAGAGTCTGTTCTTTTGGTTGATTTCATTTTTCACATCTCACCAACCGAACCGGACTGTCTGGCCAAACGGACTGGAGTTAAATTAAATCGGACCAAACAGAACTGGTTTGTTTGTGAAGTGAATTCCTTTCCAGTTGAGACCTTGTAGGGTCTGGTTTTTGGAGATTAGGGTTCACTTTGTCTAAGTTGTCCTGAATTTTGGCATAAACTAAAGCACATCTGATCTTTGATTAATTTACTGTTTGACTAAAAGCTGTCCGACCTCCATTAAACTCCCCTTACACTAATTAAGTTGTCATTTAATCCTATTTGTCATTACGAACTCAGACCGTTCAGTTTCGATTTTACTTCTTGGAACCAAACATGGCGCCCGTCTCTGATGCTTTTTGGCCGCCGTTTGATTCCCTGCCTGCTGATAAATGTTATCGGTCCTTCCCTGTCGTTTCCCCTCCACTGAATCAGTCCTTTTCACTTCTTATCTGAGCCGGAGAATAACTGGACTCCCTAAAGAAACTGCGATCACTGAGCTGCTGTTTCCACAGACTGTGGAAGGGAAAGTCTCAATGCATAACATGCCAGACACTCAGGGCTGCAAATAACCTTTACTCTATCGATTATTCCAATGACTAATTGGATGAAAAAGTTAGCACATTCTGCAGATTTTTTATTTAACCACTTAAATATATTTTAAACATTAGGAATCCATAAAAAATGCAAATAAACAAATAGTTTAAATCATTTTTAAATAAGAAAATAAACATTTGAATGCATGAAATGCAATAACCTTTAGTGAACATTTAATCATTTGCAGCTAAACAAACAGCTTGACTTTACATCAATACAGTGTAGGGCTGATCTGTTCACTGTTTTTATTTACAGAATATGAACCTTGTGAAGCTCAGCTAGTTTTTTATGTTAAATGCAAAATGCTTTTATTTTTTGTACAGTTTTTTTTAATTAATGCTTTATGTTCTTTTAGCAAATTGCCTTTTTCTGAGCCTCTATATCAATTAATCGATTACTAAATTAGTTGGCGATTATTTCAACAATCGTGTGTCTCGTCTCAGTCAGAGCTTGTAGCTGCCAATTACTTTCACGTAGTTGTTATATGTTACCATGGCAACCAGTTGTTCTTACAACCGGGAGCAGCTAATTAGCATCGCAAAAGCTTAAACAATACCTGAACTTTAACCCCTAATGTCAGATAAGTTGAAAAAGATTTAATGGACAAAGAGCTGAGAGAGAAAGAGGAAGTTCAAATCATATCCCCTACTCCAACATCTTCTAATCATCCAGCCAGACAGAGATTTAAAGAGAAGCAGCAAAAGCAAAAGAGGTGGATTAGCAGAGCTGCCAACAACTTATTCTTCTTGAAGGAAAATCAACAAGGTTTTAATCTGTGTAAGATTTAGTCTTGTTGAACCAAGAAATACACAACCAAACACACGTTACCTTGTTTTTTTGTGGCTGTTTTTTTCACCAGAAACCTTAAGATTAAAATGACTCTTAAAGCTTCAGTTTATAACTTTTATAAAAAATGTTTCTTATATATTTATTATAACTGTCCTCATGTTGGAGACAGAAAATCTGTGAAAAGGTCGATCTCCTCCACCTCCTCCCTGAGTTGCTACTGCCATCTGAAGAAATGCACCAAAAACAACCAATCAGAGCCAGGAGGAGGGTCTTAGTGCTGCCAATCATTCTCATGTATCCGCTGTGAACAACTTACCATTACAGGAAAACTGTTTATTTGCTGTCTTTGGTGGTTATGCTAACTTGCATTAGCGCCAATGACAAGCTAAGCTAGCTGCAGCGTAGCAGAGAGCAAAGGGGGTAGTGATTGGCAGCGCTAAGACCCACCTCCTGGCTCTAATTGGTTAACACTCAGAGAAGGCAGTGGATTTTTTTATTTTCAGAGATTATGGTGACATAAAGGTACATTCTGCAGCTTTAATGTCGATTTAATATTAGAACCAAAAATGTTCTGATATTAAAGCGGCTAATGGTCAGATTGGTTTATAAACACAAATAATTACCAACCAGATCCGCTACTGAGCCATAAAACTTGCTTATAATTCAAATAAAGACATTTTAAAAGGTAAAATTTGGAGAAGTTCTGCTGAGGAGGAAAGTGATCAGACCAACTCTAACCAGGCAGCTGTTCTCAGATCAGCGCCGTTTCATCGCATCGGTTTTATTTTGCCCAGGAACTCCTCAGGTGCTGTTTGTTCCTCCAGACTGCGTCGCCTTTGCAGGACAAACCGTGTGTCTCTGGAGGAGATTGCCTGTGTGTGTGTTGACAGACAAGCTCCTCCTGCTGTGTGTGTCCGTCCTGTTTGCTGCTTTAGCTTCACTTTCCCTCGCCAGGCTCCTTTATTACCACTAATAAGGAGTCCATTTCCCCCCAGGGTTCCTCCAATCACAGCCACTGCATCCCTCCAGCTCTGGCCAATCAGCATCCTCGTTCCTCTGGCCCAATGTCATGAATGGCTAATGTCGCCCAGCGGTGGGCTTGAATGTAAATCAGACGTTTTGAAGTGAAAGTTGAGGTGAATTTGACGATAATGAACAGTTTTGGTTGCAGGGAAGTGAATAATGAGGGACAATATGCTAGTTGTCAAGAACAGCATTCAGTCAAGTTAGAACATTTCAGCAGCAAACATCAATAAATACCATCAAAGTCAGTTATTGTTGATCAAAAGCAGTTTTAACTATTTAAAAGAAATTCAGTGTTCCATCAGTTTTGCAGTTTTCTGGACGTTTGTTACAGATTTCAGGTGCGCAGGAGCTGAATCAATCAATCAATTAATCAATCATTTAGATTTGAATAACACATTTCAGCAAGCAGGCAGTTCAAGGATTTTACATCACAGAAACACAAAAATAAAAACACCAGACAGTCACCAGTTGACAAAATTACATTTTTATCAAATGTCATCATCAAAATTATCAATAATTACGATCAAAGTCAGTTATTATGAATCAAAGAGAGCCATCTCTAACTAGGTGGGTCTTAGTCCAGATTTAAAGGAACTCAGTGTTTCAGCTGTTTTGCAGTTTAGAACTGGATGATGTGCTCCAGCTTCCTGGTTTTAGTCAGAATGCCAGCAGCAGCATTCTGGATCAGCTGCTCTGAAGGTTGAGGTCAGAGGTCAGCCTCATCTCTCTCCTTTTAACCTTTTTATCGTCTTCTTTCTGGTGCACCTACAGACTTGGCAGCATCTCATCCCTTCAGAGGAAAATATTAGAATCTGAATCGTCTCCAGGCAGAGAATAGACGACTTTTAACCGCATTCATCAAATGCATGTGATATCAGATGAGTTTTTTGAGACAAAAATGTGACTGCCAGACAGAAAAAAGAAACATTCAATCAGCAGACTCAAACCGCGGTCGGCCTCAGATGTGCGCAGTCCCGGTGGGACGTCGAGTGTCAGAAAGCAAGGATTGTTTGAAGCGGTTCCCACAGGTTAGGATGTGGAGGGAGGCGCATGCAGAGAGAAACATGCGAGTGATGAAGAGACGACTGAAGGAACGAGGCTTAAGGAGGTTAGACAGGAGCAGATAAATCTGGGAGCCTTTATTCCCCCAGCTGGAGCTGCAACACACATTCCTGGATTCAGCTTCTCTACAAACTTTTCAGCCAGAGCTTTCGACTTATAAAGACTCCCATTCGTTTTGACCTGTTTTTTTTAAGTTTCCATGACCATGTTTGTACGTTATTCCAGTTTTCTACCAAATACAACTCGCTGGTTTTAGATTTATTGGCAAACTTCTGACTGACTCATAAATCCTTAAATCAGACCTTTAGATGGATACTGGCTGATGGTTTCTGGAAACAAAGGAACATGACAGTGGCAGAGCAAATATTCAAAACATGTCCTGGTCTTAGGAGTCTGATAATTCAGAACCACCTGATTGCTACAGATTAGCTTCTCTAACATTTGGTGTAGATCTCAGGATGTTTTCATACCTGATAGTCCTGCAGTTTCAGTTCGATTTGGAACCAGAACTCCATCATCAGCTCCACCTCCAGCTGCTGTGGTTCTGAGTAAAACCAACCTGTTCCCCTCCTGGCCTGTGGGGGCGCTGCACCAAGAACCACTGAAGGAAACGACACAAAAACCTCTGAAGACACCGAGATCAACTTCCTTCTTCACCAGATGGAAACAAGATGGAGGCGTCAGATTTTAGCGGTTGGAGGATTTCTCTTTAGTCTTTGGCTGAAGACCAGGAGCCATTTCTGCTGCTAGCGCTAGGCTAGCACGTTAGCTTTGGTTGGATTTAAAATGCTATTGTAGCCATTCAGCTTTCCAGTGTCTCGGGAAATCCTGATCAATCATTGAATATCTTTAGAAATGTGGACTGTAGATTAACATTAACATTAGCAACATGTTTAGCATTGAGATGCTATTTTAGGCTTGAATAGCTTAGCTGATAGGCTAACTCCCTTTAGCACAACTGCAACATGACAGTAGTCTTTTCCAGCACCCAATCAGATCGGTTTGAAGCAGAAATTAACCCCCAGTGGGACCAGAGAAGACGCTCCACCATCCATCGTTGCCGTTAGCTGATGTTGCTTGTGCGTCTGATTTAATGGCGTACCAGAAACGCACAAAATCAAACGTTCCACTCAAAACTTTTGTATGTAAAAAGAGGAAAAATGGGGGCGTGCCGTGGTGGCGTAGTGGTTAGCGCAACCCGTATTTGGAGGCCTTGAGTCCTCGACGCGGCCGTCGCGGGTTCGACTCCCGGACCCGACGATATTTGCCGCATGTCTTCCCCCCTCTCCTTCCCCGTTTCCTGTCAGCCCACTATCATATAAGGGACACTAGAGCCCACAAAAAGACCCCCTGGAGGGGTAAAAAAAAAAAAAAATTATAAAAAAAAAAAAAATGGAAAAATGTGATTTCCCTGATTTAAGAGCCTTTCAGGCTCTGAAAGAACAACCCCATTTTGAGGGGAATAATTTAACTGCTACCCCTGGAACAAAAGGTTCCAGGTGTAGCATTATCTGGAGCGGTCCAGAACTTTAGTAGAGTTTTCCAAACCTATTCCGCTTTATTGTCAAAATGTTTCATCCATCCATCCAAATGTCTTGAACGAGTCAAAAAGTCTTGAAAAATATTGTTTGGTTCAAAAAAGTAATAAATGTAAATGTTTTTCTACCCTGTCGTCGGCTTTCACACCAGAATTTTTCTCGTCTTTAAAGCTGCATAATCCAGCAGTTCACACATTAAAAGTGTCATACACCTTTTCTCCTTTAAGGTAATTTCTTTGCTTAACTGTAGGAAGTGGAAATAATTTCCGGTTCTCAACGTTACCCGTCATATAGTCCATCCATCATTCAGTAAAAATCCTTTTCATCCTGGTGCAATGATTTATAACGGTGAGCCGGTGGCACAAAGGCTTTATTGAGGCCGTTGATCTTTTAAGTAGTGATCCTTTTGTTTGCAATAATTATCCTAAAGCCTCATAATAACCCTTCAGCAGTTTAATTATGTTTATATAGTGGGGCAAGGTTTTTATCCTTAGCAAGCTCTGATGAAGAGGCTTTATCTAAACGTTTCACATCCATAAAATCCCGTCTGTTGTTTTCAAGAGAAACACAAACACACCTTCAACACAAACTGAGTTTATTCCAGCCCCCAGTTCAGCAGTCAGGCTGAACTGGGGGATGAAAAACGCTTCAGAGAGAAAAGAAAAGCAGCTGAGATGGAAACAGAAGATGATTTTAGCCCTTTGATGTCACAGATCCTTAACGGGATGAGGCGGGGAACATACCTGCTGGGTTTGGCTTGTTTTAATGTTACAGGGAGAAAAGGTGTGACATTCAAAGACAGCAACAGATTAAATTTATGATAAAAGTGTGAGGCTGACTCTAATAAGCTCAGAAGGTTTTTGGTTCACTGACTGAGAAGATCCTGCAGCACAATTCAAAGATAAATTCAATTTAAAAATACTTTATTTATCTTATTATTTTCCTGGACGATAAATTGTCCCTGTAATTACTGCCTTAAACAATAATGTTGTGATTTTGAGACAATTTGCAAGTAAAAGACCAATAAACTTTAATTTAAGAACACTTAACATTGGAACTGGGAAATAATTTAAATATCCAAAATGAAAAACAACCAAACACAAAAAGTAAAACAAAAATAAAAACCAGTTACAGCCGAAGCTGACAGGTTTAGTCACCACTTATATCATCCAAATGTCTTCAGTCTCTGTGGAAGGTGAGGCTCCAGTAGCAGTCAGTGTTACAACAAATCTAAAAAGGCCTCTGACTGAAGACCATTGCTGTATGACAGCTTTATGACATGCTAATCCACCTTGTTTGCATTTCTGCACCTCTTTAAATCTCTACAGATGTTGGAGAAGGGGATACGATCCTAACAAAAGAGATGGTTTGAACTTCCTCCTTCTCTCTGCCTCTTTTTCAGCTCCACTGGGATGATTTGGGGTCAAAGTTCAGGTGTTGTTTGAGCTTTTGAGATGCTCATCAGCTGCTCAAGGTTTACAAAACTAAACACCTTGTTGCTACGTTTCGCATCATATAAACTGTAAATATAAAGATATTTATATGACTGTAAATATATAAACTTTATATATTTACATAAACTGTATGTAAATATATATTTACTGTATATATAAATATATTTATATATACAGTTTCCTCTTCACTAAGAGGAAACCAAGTGAAGGTATTTCACTAATACCTTCTCAGGTTTCAGTGAAAAGGTATCCTAAAATCTGTCCCTTATATTTAATGTCCAAATAAATTGAAGCTGTAAAACAAGATGGCCGCCCTGGGCGTTTTGACATCTATAGAAACCCAACAAGTTCATTGGCGGGGAAAAAAATCTAGATTTTCCAAAAATGTAATATTTAAAAACCCAAAATTCAATTTCATCAATAAAGTAATGTGTCTCCTAACATTCTTGCCCAACATCAGTGTCTGACCTCATAAATGTGCCTCTGAAAACTCATCCAACATATTAAACCCTTAAAGAGCCAGGTGAGCGAATACTTGTGATACCGTTGTGTATTTTCATATTTAGTTCCTTATTTTTTATGTGAAATTGTTTCTAAGCCTCTTGATGTTCCTGGGTGATTTAGGAGAGCAGGGAGATAAATCCTGGTGATAAATCCCCCGGCGCCGAGGGGAGTTCAGTTTGCAGAAAGACGGTGAACGCTTCGTCCAACTGACCCACCTGACACAATTATCTGATACCTGCAGAGAAAACCAGCGGTTAGAAATTAACAAAAGGACGTTCAGGGTTAAAACTAATTAGAGTTAGCTTTAATAATCCAGATTACCTGGAGGTTTTTCTGGATTTGATTGATATTCTAGCTAAAATGGAACTCACTGTCTCCAGTTTAATCTCTTGTTTAATCTCTTCTAATCTAATCTGGCCCTGCTCCTCCTGCTCTCCTCCAGTAAAGGATGTTCTGGTTTTAATGGGAAGCTTTGTTATTTCCTCTGGTTTGTTTTTGCTCTCAGCTCAAAGTGCAGCTCAAACTCTTTAAGCATAAAAACATTAAAGCTAAATTTAGGTGTTATTGATTAAAGAGCAGTTTGGTAAAGGAAGAGTTTTAGTCACTAATAACTTATTTAAAAACTTTTTAAAAATGTTCACATTGTGTTTTACCTTCATTCTGGAGAAAATGTGTATTTTTCCAGTTCTGTTTTCTTAAATATTAGTTTAAATTTTTATTGAATGCTCCTGTATTCAGACTATTATTCACGATAGTTCACCACCAACTGTCATATCAACTTATTTTATCAAGGATGGTTTTGATTTTAATTTTTATTTAATGGTCCTATATTCAGGATAAGATTATTTACAGTAGTTGACCACTAGGGGCAACGTTCCACTAACTCATGTCAGACCGATTTTTTTGGTTTTCGTTGCATTCTTAAATCAATCCACTAGGCGTCACTAAAACTCTAATTATTTAACAACCAGCTGGTGTTTTTTCGGTTTTGTCTTCCAGACACGATGGAGCGGTGGTGGGCGTGGCGGCTCACCGTGGTCGCCATGGTGACGGCTCACCTCGGCCCGTGCCGCGGCAGGGACCCGGAGTTTTCGTCCGCCACGCGGATCAACAACGTGGTGGTGGACCCCGCCACGGGCCGGCTGTACGTCGGCGCGGTCAACCACCTCTACCAGCTGGACGCCGACCTGGAGAAGGAGTCCAGCTACGTAACGGGGCCCAAACTCGACAGCCGGCAGTGCACGCCACCGATCATCGACAAATCCTGCGCGGACGCCCAGGACATGCCCAACCACAACAAGCTGCTGCTGCTCCACCCGGCCAAGAACCAGCTGGTGGTGTGCGGCAGCCTGTTCAGGGGCCTCTGCTCGCTCAGGAGCCTGAACGACGTGAAGAACGAAGTCTACTTCAACGACAACAAGGGCGAGAAGTCGTACGTGGCGAGCGCCGACGAGAACGTCTCCGTCGTGGGAGTGATGTCATACTACAAGAAAGACAAAGAAAACCTCACGGTTTTCCTGGTGAGCAGGAAGCAGAAGCTCCGCCCACTCCTCCGTGTTTACCAGAATAAAATCTAAATATTACAACAATAATGTCAAAATAAAAATAAGGTAAAAATAACAAGAATAATGGTGAAATATTACATCACTAATGTAATACTTTCAATATTACATTAGTGATGTAATATTTTGTGAATTAAGTTAAAATATTACAACAATAAAGTCATCGTGTTCTGACTTTCTCAGACTTTATTTAAGCTCCTTATTTGTTGTATCCCCTTTCTAGCGTTATTGGCTTTATATTGTTTTATTTTGTATAATATGTGATTGACTTCCGGTTTTTGATTTAGTGCTTTTCTTTTGATAAGAGAGCTTCCGCTGTTTATATTATAGAACGGCAGCTTAACCACAAAAGGAACGAAAGACGGGTTGCAACAGCGTAGTAAAAATGCATCTTAGCGGCTCCCTGATGGAGACACCAGCTCTTAAAGTCAAACTCGGTTTGCTCCCAATAAACCTGGCTGCTCATCAGTAAAGCCACAATCCTTCATTTTTTCCTATCATTCCATCCTATTATTTTAATTTCTTATTTCTCTTATATCTCTGCTTGATGTTTTTCTCCGTCAGGTTGCTAAAGGCCAGAGCGTCTTTGACACCAGCATGAAGCTCATCTCCACTCGCGTCCTGGAGGAAGTGGGCGACTGGGACGTGTTCGAGAACATCATCGAGACCGCGGCGGTCCAGTCCAATCCCTTCAGCCCGAAGTACGCGCACGACTTCCGCTTCAGCTTCAAAAGCGACGGCTACGTCTACTTCCTGTTTTCCCGGAAGCTCAACTCGCATTACCACAAGAATTTCACGTTCATCTCCCGGATGTGTGAGGAGGATCACAACTATTACTCGTACACGGAGCTGCAGCTCAACTGCAGCGCCAACAATGAGTTCAGCAAAGTTCTGGTGAGGAGAACCAGCCGGTCCAGATGTTTATTATTGTTACTCATTTTTATAGTAATCCAAACTTCAATCTGCTCTCTCTGGTGTTCCAGGCAGCTTTTGTTGGACCAGCAGGCGAAGCCTTGGCTCAGAGTCTGAGCCGGTCCAGTCAGTACGGACCCATCTCAGCTCATGACAAAGTTCTGTTCGCCACCTTCAGCGATGAGGGTGACAACTCAGCCATGTGTATGACACACTTTCATGTTTTTGTAACTTTTTTTATCCGTTTGGTCTCAGAAAAATGTCCTGTAGACTAATTTGCAGTGAGGTTCATAACAGACGCCACCTTCTCTTTCTGTTGAAGAAAAAAATCTTCCTGTTTCTCATTTATTTTATTTTCATAAGAGAGGGTCTTCAACGCTTCTGTTCCGTTTGTATTTTTTTCCTCTGACTGTTTTCAGTCTTTTCAATGAGTAGAAGAAGAGCACTTGTTGCTCGTTGTGTCCATGGGGCTCAGCACCGCCCCCTGTCAGTAAGACACGGTACTTTCTGCCTTTTCTCTGCACATTTATGGCCAATCAGAAAGATATATTCATCAAATATGTCAAACAGACTATTGAATATCAACATATGTAGGAAATGTGTAATTAAATAAGCATGTTAGCTATATAGTATATATACAGCACCCCCAGAGGTGAGGCACGGCACTGCACTGCCTCACCTGAGTCTTCAACAGGAAATGCGTACATTCAGCGATTTTGACCATAAAAATGTTGAAGTGACAAATTAAAAAACTATTTATAGACATTTTTCTCATCATTATTAGCATTTATTTTACTTCTCGTGTGATTATTTTTACGTTACTTTGGTGGTTTCCTCCACAGATTTGATCAGATGAAGCACCGTGAATCCAAAAATTAAATTCTGCGCTTTCTTTCTGCGTACACAAAAGATTTTAATGTTGAATATTTCTCACAGAATACTATAAATTAAACAGTGTTGCAGTTTTCGTCTGTAGTAATTCAGTAGTTTTTATAAAGCTGGTTTGTGCTCTTTTGGACCCCCAGGCCAGCAGGGGGCCCTAAGCAGTGGCAAAGTTTGCTTATACCGCTGTCTTTTTACATAGAGCTTTGTGAAAAAGTATGCAGCCTTCACAGATTTCTTATGTTTTAGGTTTTTTGTTGTTTTATTTTCTTAATGTTTCATATTTAGCTTGAGTGGAGATAGATTTTGTTTCTGCTCCTGTTTTCAGGTATGTACCCTTTAAAGTTCATCAAAGAACAAATTTATAAAGTCATAGACGCCTGTTACAACCATGAGGGCCTCATCAACAACCAGCTCGCGGTTTATTCGCCTTATTCTAATTCTAATTCCAAGCCTGAGGAGCTGTGCAGCGGAAAGGTACTAAAATTCTCTCCTGAAACGAAGATAAAACACAAATCTGATGTTTTAAATGAAAACTCTCCTCTTTCACCAGAAAGGCTTGGAGATATGTGGAGCAGAGCATCTGCCCTCACCGCTGGCCAGTACGGCTGAATTCGCCTTAATGGCTGAGCCGTCATGGAAGCATGAGGGTCACATGACTGCTGTGGCTGTTGCCGTGGAGATGGGCCATGCTGTGGCGTTCCTGGGCGCCCCCGATGGAGAGGTGACAGATTCTTAAATCATGACTTTATTCACTTACTGTTTGTGGGCTAAAAATTACACTAAACATTCATTTTGGTTGACAAAAGCTAGCAAGATAACATTAGCGCCAATCTTTGCTAATGTTCACTAGAACAATTTATCTTCCAGATAGATTTCAGATAATCCATCTGGTGCTACATGTTTTAGCAGCTAGCTTTAGCAGCTAACTGCTAAATGTTGGTTTAAATGATCTGGTAGACATAAATTTTACATGAAGAATTATTAAATAAATAAATTACATTGTTTTATCCCTGGAAAAATTTTCTCAGTTGACAAAAAGCTAGCAAGCTAACATTAGCGCCAATCTTTGCTAATGTTTTTATTCACAGCTACATAAAGTACATGCAAATATTTCCTTCTGCCATCTTGGATTGTCTGCATATCAACTTGTTGGAAATGTTTTAATCCGTTTCTTTACGGTTTTTGGTTTCGCATGATAAATTAAAACAAACTCAATCATTTTTAGTTGCATGATTTATTGTTTTTCTCTTTTTCTACCACAAACCTGGACGACAAAAGTAGTTTCTTTTTTTTTTTTTATCTTTAAAATGTCTTTCAGTTCCAGTGTTAAACACTCACTAGAATTTAAAGTTTATTGTTCTTGTTTTATTACCACTAAATTACTTAAAGTGGTCTCAAAACAACAATATTAAAGTTCATCACAGTAACTTCTGGTTAAAATGTGTTTTGCTGTCGCCGTCCTGCTGCCACTGTGGTTCCGGCTCTGCGCTGGCGGTAACGTTTCCACTTCCTGTTTCTGCTCTGCAGGTGCTGAAGCTGCATCTGTCGGCTCAACCCGAGGTTTACGGCCAGCCGCTGAGCGGCGCCTCCAGGCACAAGGTCAACAAGAACCTGCTGTTCGACTCCAGCCTGCAGCACCTGTACATCACCACGGAGACAAAGGTCGGAGCCCATTGATTGTTCCGTTTACCGGATCCATTGCTCCACGCTTCCACCCGTCCAAAGCGACCCGGAAGGTCGAGGCGGCGGCGCTAGCTAGCTCCTGTTTCCCCTTTCATCCATCAAGCTGCTGACTTAATGAGCCCTTCATTTATTCCCTCTGTCCTATTTGATCATTTATTCACTCTGTCGACTAACACCAACACATCCGTCTGCATTACCGCACACAAGCCGCTGCTTGATTTATTCACTCCGTTTCTCTTCCTCTCCGTCATCCGTCTTTCTTTGCTTTGTCCTTTCATCTTTTCCGCAGCCGAGGTGAAATAGATGTTATTGATTTTAGAAATGAATTAATTACAAAGCACTTCAAGAGAGCAATTTGCTTTGATCAAGTCGAGCGACGACGCTGAAGCTCGTTCCATCTGCTCATTTAAATTTATTAGACGGCGCTCAGCCGCTTGGAAGATGTTCAACATAAAGAAACGTCAGGAGGAAGAATTAATGTTGTTTTAAAGTAACAACAAATGTGGGATTTGGGCAGAATTTCAAATTTTATATTTTTTTACTGAATTTATACATGAATATTTTAATTTTTGGTGTATTTTGCTGAAAAAGATTTTCTTCAGACAGAAAAGTAAACGAGTACAAAACCATTTATAGTCCTTAAACTTTTACAAACTTCAGTTTATTTCACTGAGATTAATCAACACAAAGCAGCAAAATTAAGAAAACAGGGAAGCAAGTCGCTTAAAAACTGCAACAAAGTTTTGTACAAGATCATCAAACATAAACAACCGATCAATAACAACACAGATCAATTGATAAAAGCAGCTTCCAGATTCTTTTAAATTAAATTTTTAAAAATTAAATAGAGATTTTTATTTATTTTAAGTAAAATTTTAAAATCACAAACATTTTATTTTATTTTTATTTATTTTTAAATTCTAATTCATTTTTTAAATGTGATTTATTTGAAGTAAAATGGATTAAATATTTTTTTTATTAAAAATTGTTTTTAAATAATTTTTGCATGAGTTTTTTATGGCCAGCTTTGGGTCGTTAATGAAGTATTTTCTGAAACAAAAAACAAAGTTTAAATGTAACTTTGTGATTGTTTAGTAGTTTATTAATAAAACATTCCAATAAGATTTATTTATTTAAAGAAATTCAGGAAAAAAAAATTTGTTTACTTATTAAAAAATACATATGTATATAAATAAATTAAATAATAAAAACAATTTAATTAGAAAAATAAATTAATTACAATAATAATGAAACTAAATGAAATGAACTTCCTGTGAACTTCCAGATCACCAAGGTTCCGGTCCAGACCTGCCATCTGATGGCCGACTGCCACTCCTGTGTTCAGATGAAGGATCCGTTCTGTGGCTGGTGTGTCCTGGAGGGACGGTGAGCCACTCCTAAACCGCGCCGCCTGAAATGGATCCAACAAGCTGCTAGAAATCAAGCCGCCATGTTGTTTCTCCAGGTGCAGCAGGAAGCAGGACTGCAGCAGGTCAGCAGAGACGAACGCCTGGCTCTGGTCTCCCGACGGGAAGTGCGTTGAGATCGCAGCCTTCGACCCGCCGAACATCAGCTGCAAGAAGACGAAGCAGGTGGGTGAAAATCGCAGCGAAGGATCAGAACAAAGTTTCTCTGAGGAGACGCCATCTTTAATCTCACCTCACTTCTTAACCTTTTATCAGTCAATCTGTTTTAAATTGCTGTTGATGTTGCAGCAGCTGTCATTACTCCTTATTTCTGTGAATTATCCATCAGCAGAGTTGGGTAGTAACTAGTTACCTTTACTCAGTTACAGTTACTACAGTTACTTTCTTATGAAGTACTTCTACTCCTACTTGAGTAAAATGTCTGGATTCCCTACCCACTGAATGACACAGAGACACACTGGCAGATTTTCCTTGTGGGTTTACGTTAGCTATGTGAAAATGTGGTTAGCCAGCTAGCTGCTAAAGCTAACCTTTAAAACTGTTTTAAGTTTTAAAGCTTTATTTAAAAAAAATTATATCTTTATCTGGTGAACTTTTATAGACGTACTAACCTTATAAATCACCTTATTTTATCCCTGGAAAAAACAATTGTTGACAAAATGCTAGCAGCTAACATTAGCAGCACACTTTGCTAGTATTAGCTCGAGTAATTCACCTTCCACATTGATTTTAGCACAAAATTAATCACATTTGATTTTATTTTCAAAATATTGTTTTCTCAATGTTCTAATAAATAAATACAAATAAATTATTACATTTAATTGTTAAATTATGCTTATGGGTTCCAGCTATTAGCTATTTCTAAATGTAATTAGAGAGCTAGCTGTTAAAGCTAACATTAAAAACTCTTATAATGTTGGGATTTCATACAGTAAACTTTTATTTTACATGTCAGAAGTATTAAATTTAAATACATTTTTGTAGTTTGGTTAGGCTTTTAATGACTTTTCTCCTCATAAATTAATAAAATTATATCTTATTCTGTTTTTTCTCCATCTGAAAAATCTAAAATTTATATTAGAGAATAGATTGATAGTAGCATGTAACGGCTAAGTCGATAAATTTCAGTCTGAGCGCTGTAGCCCATATGTTTTCATTAGCTGAACTCCTGCAGAGGATGTATGATTCTGTCTGAACCTGAATTAGTGGGACATTGATCCAAGTGTCCGGGACGACGCAGTGTCCTTCAGCCTGACTTTACAATGTAAAGTATGAGTTCCTCTTTATTTAAGGAGAGATAGAGTTGTGTTTTAAAGACATTAAATTAATCAGATGACATGAATGTTTGCTTTATGCAGATTGCTGCATTAGTTGATGGCGCTCTCACAGTCATCCTCATCAGATGTGTGATAATCAGATCAGGCTGTAAAAAACAAAACGCAAACAGAAGTTGATGTTTGAATTATTTTAAAATGCAACAGTAAAGACATTTCTCTCAGTTTTCTAATCATTTTTGGAAAATTGGGAAAGTTTTTGCACAGTTTTAAACATTTAGTGTACAGAAACATAACTCAAAATGAGTGATATTGCACATTTAAAGATTTCAGAATCGTGGATTTATTTCAGAATATTATTACAGGAACCCAGAGATGAATTATGAGTGCTTTGCAGCAGAGCACTTACTGCATTCATCTGTTGAACAGGATCCTCATGAGATAAATCAGTTGTTTATAAGCAACTCTTATTTTTAATAAACATAACGTGATATTCTTTTGCTTAAAAATGTTGGGTACAGCTTGAATTATTTTTAGGTCTTTAGAAATATCTGAAATAATTACATAGATAATTTATTTATTTAGCCCCATGCTGTTTAAAATAATTGAAAATTATAAGTGGAGTTGAGCTTTATGACAATATATTAATATTAATAATTGATGTGAACAATAATTTGTCATTCTGAAGAATGAATACTTCTCTTACAGAAATAAAATCTTAATCAAACTGAAAGAAAAATGAGAATATTTCAGTCTTTTTCTCAGACTGGAGGATTTATTTAAAATGATTCACCACTAATTAAGACCAGTTCTAATCTCCTCACTGCTTAATAAATAATGGACTCAAAACATTTACAGCATCTGGCCTCTTCTGGTGCAGAATGATGACATTAATGACATAAAAGTCAAATAAAATCAATTTTAAGAAGTTTTTTGACAGCAGATGCTTTAAAAACTACTGGATGTGTCCTTATAAAAACAGATTTCTTTTTCTTATGAAAAGATCAGAATTGGGTCAAATTTTCCTCCTATGTTCTCTATAAGACACCAAACACAAACCGATTTCCCTCACCAACATTAAATCTCACAAAACCTCTCGAGTCCAAGCGTGAGTTCAGAGTTAGGCCGAAAACGTTTCACGATCTCAGCGTTTCATATCAGCCAATATCAATAATTATTGATTCGTTTTTCATTTGGAATATCTGAAATGCTGCCAAACGTGAGGCGTTACCTTTCCTCATTTATCCAGTTTTCACTTCAAACTGCTTTTCTATTTTTAAGAAGATATGAAGCACGGAGGAGAAACTTTAAGCTCAGCAGGTCGTTGCTAGGCAACCAAAGAGTGTGCGAGTTAGTTGATTCCACCAAACTAGCTTTAGCTTAGCTAGCCGCTAGAGGTTGAGCTTTAACTGAATATTATTTTGTGAGTGTCAGCTTGGAGTTTGTTTTGATTAAATCTGGAGCGCTGAACCTTCAGAAAGACAAAAATGTAGAAATCCAGTTAATGTAGTAAATTTGACCTTGACCTTGTTTTCCTTAACGACTAACTCATGACGAGTTCTGGCTTCAGGTTTTAATCTGATAAGACAAGTGGAAGAAAAGTGATTTTGTTCTGGAGCTTCTAAAGTTCAGAAGCTTCAGAGGACGAAGAAGTTTGAAATTAAAACTTCAGCAGCTAAATTAAAACAGTTGAGGTCAGCAAAGAGTAATGAGGAGCTCATGTTTGAACAGCGCAGTTGAATCGTAATTATTACTGCATCACACACTCTCTCACACACTTTCATGTCCCTCAGTCAGTCAGGGAAACACATTTTATCAGGTTTAATCCAGTCTCCCTGGCCGGTTGTAGTAAAAACGTTGCTCCAGACGTTGAGACGTGTCTCTGTCCTGTTTGTCTCTGCAGGTGGACATCAGGATCCCGTCTCTGCCCCGGCTGAGGGACAGCGACCAGCTGCACTGCGTCTTCAATTCGTTAAAATCCGACGCCGTGGCGCGTAAAGACAGTCCGACGGTGGTGGTCTGTTCGCTTCCCGACCCTGGAAAAGTCCCGCCCACTCCGGAGCAGCAGGGTACGATTCGCCACAGATTCTTATTTAAACTCTCAGCCGTTTTTATTCCGTAGGCACGTTGCATGTTGTTGTTCACATTGGGAAATTTCGGGCATGTGTATAAATTAACAAAGTGAAACCTGGAGAAGTAGCTATTATTAATTCACTGCAGCGCGCCACAGCGAAGGGAAAATAAAGCAGAAAAACTCAAAACCACTGATATTTTTCTTTTTCTCGCTCTCTATGATGGCCACACTACACGCAGACCCGTTGCCATGGCAACTGACTCACAACAGCTTCACTATGTGTATCAAGATTCAACACTAAAAACACTCAAACATTTCCCTCACAAAGAACAGAACATTCAGTCCATTTATGTTTATAGGCTTGATGTTTATTTTCTGATCATTAGTAACTGAGCGCTGTGGTAGATTAGCTACCGGTGATATTAGCTAAGATTGATTAGCTAATCTAAACACCTGCTCTACTGATGATCTGTCAGAGTTGGTGTGTGAACCAACTTTTTTATTTCTCAACGACCCAAAACACACAGAACTCCACAACACGTCTACATGTTCATGTTGTCATAGTCTGAACTTCTTCCTGACCTTGTTATCCAATTGTCTTTGTGTTGACAATTAGTAGCAAAGCTTTCGTCCCTTTTTCTTTTACACATCAGCCATACATTTAAGATTTACTGTTATATTGATAACTTAACAGCTAAAACCAAAGCTGGTCATTGTTAGCAAGCAGCTTTTTGCCCTCCAGCAGGAATGGGCTCGGGGTTTTGTGCTTGTGGCGTCACTGGAACAGGTTCATAGTAGAAATGCATAAAAAATGTATTTCCTTTTTTTTAACCTAAAGTACAATAGCAGCATTTATTTAGTGCATGTCTCAGCCCCTGACTACAATTCCAGAATTATGCAAATGTCTTTGTTATTGTTATCAAAACAAATATTTTCTACATCTGTTAAAACTGTCACCATGTTGGGGCAGCTTGAGACAGAAAAGATGATCTCCTCCACTTCCTCCATGAGCTGCTTTTGCTTCTGAAGAAATGCACCAAAACCAACCAATCAGAGCCAGGAGGAGGGGCTTAGTGCTGTCAATTAACCTCATGTCCTCGCTGCTAAATGCGCTAATGACGAATAAACAACTTACTGTAACAGGAAAACTGTTTATCTGCAGTCATCGGTGGCTATGCTAACTAGCTTTAGCGTTCATGACAGGCTGTGCTAGCGGTTTCTGTCTGCTACCATTCTCCACTCTTGTTCACAAATGGCCCCCGCGCCGCAGTTTGGACCCCCATGAACCTCTGATTCTCCCTCTGTGTTCAGACTTCGTGTCCGTCCCAGTGAAGGTTCTGCTGAACCAAACAGTTGAAGTAACGTCCGGAGAATATCACTTCTACAACTGTGCAGCTACCGTTTGGAAGAACCCCAACACACCGTAAGCTGCATCTCACACACACACCCACACACGCACACACACACATTAACACCCAGCATGATGCAGCCACATGTCCCACCTGTTTCCAGGTGCATTTCCTGTGTGACCAGTCAGTGGGGCTGCCAGTGGAACACCAGGGATCACACCTGCAGTGATAAAGACGAAACTCTGGATGCTCACATAGTCAAACCTTCACAGGTAATTTGTTTACCAGAAATTCAGCCACCAAAGGTTAAAATCCTGGTAGAAAATATCTAAACTTGCATTTATTTCTCTTCTGAAGCCGGAAAATTGTCCTCAGTTTGAGTCTCCGGAGCCGTTGCTGATCCCTGTCGGCTACAAAAAGCCCATCGTCTTCCAGGGAAGGAACCTGGACATCTACGAGGTGCAGCTCAGTCACACCTGATCAATTCACAATTACCAATCAATTAATGGCATAATAAGTTCATCATTTTCATTTGGACGACAGTCATTAAGGAGATTCTTCCCTTTAATATTGTTGAAAAGCCGCCATTTTGAGAAACGCTGCAAACATTTGACACCCTAGTTTGCACTACCTGCCTCTTTGGCCTGTTTTCAAAAAAAAAAGTTAAATAAAGATTATTATTTTTTGAAACACAAGACTTTATAATCTATTTTAATTATTGTTGTTTTGCATGTTGTGTTTGTTTTTTGGGATATTTAAAATGTTTCCCAGTTCCAGTGTTAAATGTTCTTTAGAAGCTATATATATATATCTACTGTATATATATAGATATATATATATCTATCTATATTATTTAAAAATGGTCTTAAAATGACAATATTATTGTTTATCAAATCATTTCTAGGACAATTTATTGTCTAGCAAAATTCATCACGACATGCCTACATGTGCAGATTTACAAACAATGCATCTAAAAACCATGTTTATGCTCATTTATTGTGTTTTAAAACACAGTTTACCTAAAAAATAGAAAACTTGTTGGTGGAATACAGTTAAAAGGCTTTTTGATAATTTTCTAATTTATTACGATGCAAATTAAATGTTTTTACTAATAAGGCGAAGAGTAACCCAAAAAAATCAAATAATTTAAGTATTGGAATTGCATCTTTCTGCAGGGGACGAGCTTCACCATCGGCACGGAGCTGATGAAGGACACAGAAGAAAGCGTGATGAAGGTTGAAAACTCAAAGTTCAGATTCAACGGTTACCAGGTGAGTTTGAGACGCAGATTTTTCCCTGAGTCTGGAAGTTTGTGGTTCAGATTGTTAAAATAAGTCAGAATAAAGCATCTTAAAGGAGAGCAATCAATGTTGTGGGCAAACAGCGACAGATTAAACCCGTTTAACCCACTTTAAGAAACACTCTGATTATTTAATTGAAACATCAGCAGCAGCAGTCGGCTCTTCACCGCCTCCTAAAATCAGCCGCTTTGATTACTGTTGATTTAGAAGTTGCTCAACATGATTGCAACATTTATTTTGTTAGCTTAAAACTCAGTGTCATTATGCACGTCATGATTAGTTGTTTATATATATATATTTTGCTCATGAATGTAGATAAAAAGTTGAGGTTTCTGCTAAGAAACAGCTAAATGCTGTTTGTTTGCTTCCACCTCGTTCTCTCCCATTTTCCTCCCTATGATTCCCTTTTATTTCTTCCACTTTTTGCTCTTTATCTTTTTTTTCCCTGAAAACCTCCAGAAGAAAACGTCCTCTGATTTATGAGCACAATTGTGCGCGTTTGAGTTGACCTTCACAGTTGGAGCGAGGCGGTGTAATTTAGCATCGAGGGGGACGAGGTTTTATTTGTTTCACCGCAAATCCAAACAGGAAAGTTTGGACTTATTTTGCTTGTGTTGTGAGGACACAAATGTTTTAAAAGGTCACCTGACGCAGCTGCACAATCGCACAGTTTTGAAAATGAGACAAATCCTCACTTTCATAACATCTGTTCAGTTAATATTTGTCTCTCCTTCTATTTTGAGCATTTTCTATATAAATGAATCGTCTTTGTGATTTGTGCTGCACTGAAACTGTGATGTTTGGTTCAGTAAAAGCTGCTAGTTTTCTACTGGATTTCAACTTGAATGATTAATACTAAAATATCTTTTCTGAAAATCATGTTTCTGCATAAAATCAAGCAGAAATTACATAAATATTGTTAAAATTTTACTAGCCCCACCCCCAAAAATTCTTGGCTCCGCCCATTTTTGGTGTGATCAGTTTTGTATCCTTTTATCATAATAAAAAAGTTGTTTGAGTCAAATTTTGAAGTAATGAGACTACGAAGGTGACGCAAAGTATTTTTAAGTATTGTGTAGCCAATAAATGCTAACTGTTAGCATTTTTCTCTGCTACACAATAATAATTTAGTAACAATTAATGAAATAGTGGAAATGTTTCCACTGACAGTTGCACTTTTAGCTGAAATGACAATTATTTGCATTTGAGCTAATAGTTTTCCTGTTAGCACAAATGCTACTGCTAACTGACAGTTATCATTAGCATGGTACCTTGAATACCATTAGATAGACTAACTGTTAGCATTTTTACAGGCTACAGTCCAATAAAAATGAACTGTAGCCTGTCCCACAAATACTGTTAGCAAAAAGCTAACTGTTAGAAGACAGTTGTACTTTTAGTTAGCAGTTTATTTATTCAAATGTCAACTGTTAGCTGATTTTTAGCTTTTTTGTTTAGTGTGTTAGCTGAGATAAATGAAGTTATATTATTAAATGAAGACACTGAAAGTATTTTATCCATCTAAAGGTTCTGCTTCAAATCAGTTTGTCAATCAATATGTCGACAAACAGACATGACGTTAGAGTTACTGACAGAGTTTGTTCATTTTAAAAATGTAGAAGTTAAACATGGACAAAAGAAAACTAGATGTTGCAGAGAGATGATTGTTGTAAAAATAAGTTTTTTGGCTATAAAAGCCTTCGCCTGTAGGAGTTTTGTTTGTACCTGTGAAGAAACAATGCTGTATGTCTCTGTGTGCAGTTTGCTTACGACGAGCAGCAGGAGGTGAACATTTCTTTCCATATCAAAGTCCAAGACAGGAACACTAAGATTGACAGCACGCTGACAGGTTGGTGTGTCGCTCTAAAACACAGAGAAAAGCGAAATAAAGAAGTTTTTCCTCTTATTTCCAGTTCTGATCCAGTTGCATCCCCTCTTATCTTCCCCTCCCAGTCACGCTGTATAGCTGCTCAGTGGGAAGAGAGGACTGCAGTCTGTGTAAACACGCCGACAACAAGTACAACTGCGAGTGGTGCGAAGAAACCCCTCGCAAAAACAATAATGAACAAGACATGAAGTGTCTATACAAGGAGATCTGCAAGTCACCAAAACTGGCTCAGTGTCCCGAACCAACTATCACTGACGTGAGTCATCAAAACCAAAGTTTCCTCCTGCTACTTATCATCATCAAACACTGCACCACCACACAATACACCACCAGAACTTTGAGGTACTTTCCAAAAGCTTCCAGGTACTTTCATGTAACTTACTGGCTGCTTTCCTGAATTTTAAGCAAAGCGTTTCAGAATCTAGCAAGTTTTTTTTCTGGGAACTAGTTATGCAAAATTCACATTTTACAAATGTTTAAATTCCATTTAGAAGATTTCAACTGCTTCTAAAACCAGCCCAGCTCTTAAAAAGATCAAATAAAAAATCCGCAAAGAACGGCTTTTGGCAAAAGTTCATGTTCTTGACTAGATGTTTCAAAAACGTCCGAAATGTAACGTCAGGAATCAGCAGGCGCTGTCCTGTTACCTAGCAACCATAACAGAGTTCCAGCATGTTTGGTCAGCTGGTTTTGCCGCTGTATGCCCTGTACAATGGCTGCTGGATATGACAAGTCTTTTGTTGTTGACTCACCATCCAGAAACCACTTGCTGCATTCTTGTTGGTTGTGCAGGAGGCTTTACTTTTGCTTTTCAAAGGTGTATGTTGTATAGTTGCACGTTTGTTTGCAGCCGTCGATTTCTTTAAAGTTCCCAGAAGAAGAAAAAAACTGTTAAATTGCTTTGTACGTTCTAGGAAACTTCAAACTCCGTTTTTGCTTTTCTGTTCAAGATTTTGTTCAAGATTTGTTTGTTAGATTTTTAAAAAAGTTTGCATCTTCCCTCGATGTTGGAGAATCAAACTTTTAATGAAATTCCTGAACCTCGAACTTCTCCAGCACTTCCTGTTAAACTTAGACTTAAACTTGATATTCACTTTAGCTTGAACAACTTGTTTAAATTGCTGCTGCTGTCCTAGCTTTCTGTATTTGTCTCACATTGCAGGTTGTAGTAAAATATTTTAGAATATCAACTTCAGCTGCTAGATGATGCAATTTTCTCCTCTGGCAGTTTTGGGGAAATGTTTTCACAGTTCAGAAAACATTGAAGTTTGTTTTTCTACATAATGCAACATAAAACATCTCCTCCAGTGATCATAACTCAAACAAAACTACGTTATATATGAGCTTATCTTGGGTTTCTTCTCTCCATTTAGAGACTTTTCTCTCTCAGAAAATAGATTACTGCTGTCAACCGCAGGAGAGTTTCTGCACCTTTTCATTGGGCCGGCGATTCATTTTCTGTTTCAAAGTCCTTTGTGGATATAAATCACAACATTTCATCTGAAATACCACATAATGTAAAATCACCACAGATAAAAGCTTCTGGGATTCCTGCATGACTGCTGAAAGGTTTCACACAGAAAAACCAAGCAGTGAGATACAGGATGTACTTTGGATGTTTGTTTCTTTTTGCTAAGTATTATTTTGCTATATAACAGTTAGCTTTTTTTGCTAGCTGAACTAAATGCTAACTTAGCATTTAAGCAAACAGTTTACTTTTTATCTTAAATGACAACAGTTAGCTTTAATTATTTTTATTATAGTGACTGTAGCAGGTAAACTGATAAGAGCTAACATTAGCTATAATGGATTCTTCATAAAATCCAGTAAATTACAGCAACCGACTGATTTGAGGTGTTGAAATGTCTATTATTCCTCCAGATCATCCCTTGCTTTGGGCCGCTCAACGGCTCAATCGCAGTGACCATCAAAGGCTCCAACATGGGAATAAAGAAGGAAGACGTGAAAAAGATCACCGTGGCCGGAGTGAACTGTAAACACCTGGAGGACAGATACTCTGTCTCCACCAGGTAACGACCATAAACTCCACGTAACTCTTCACATTAGCAGGATCTTTGCTCTGATGACGTATGGAAACCATAGCAGTGGATGATGGGTTATTGATTTACTCGTCTTTCTGTCCAAAGTGTGGTGTGTGAGATCGGACCCAAGCGAACACCGCCGTCTGACCTCCCGCCTGAGCTGACCGAAAGCGGACCGGTGACCATCGAGGTGGAGGGAAACAGAAGCACAACCTCTAAAATGAACTTCATGTATCGGGTGTGTTTTCCTACAAATCTTTATTAATCAGAAATATTTCATCAGTGGTGACCAAACTTTTTGCCCCAGCCCCAAAACTGGCAAATTTAAATTATTGGCCGGCCACAAAATTCATTAAAATAAAAATACAAAAATTTACATATAATAATTTTTCTTTTGACCTGCTCAACTATAAACAATAAAAAACCTGAATATAATTAAAGAGAGAAAACATAAAAAGACCTTTGGTTCGTTCACTTATTATTTACGCAAATATTTCAACATTTATTGCAAGTATTTCCAAATTAGCTCCACAAAATTAGAAACTAAATGGAACTGAAGTCAAATTTCTTGCTTTTATTCAGAGACTTGGCTGATAAATCTGATTCTGACAACAGGAAGGTTTTAGAAACAGTTCAGTCTTGTGTCAGGAAACCTGCTCTCCACGTTTCAGAGCCGATAAAATACTCAAACACTCGAGGATCCACAGATCGAACCCCAGGAACATGAAAAGGTTTGTGATCAAGTAAAAGTCTCCCTCAGCGACGCCGAGATATCTGCTCTCTGCAAAGAAACGAAGCGTAAATAAATCCCTCACAAGCAGATTCGCCTCTGAGCACAACTCCATTTAAATGTATTTTTATTCTCCACCTCCCGCAAGCAGAGAAACAAACATGATGGAAATAAGTTTCACCTGCTGTTCTGTTTTGTTTCCTGAACGCGACTCAGTCAGGTCGTTTAAATATCGCTGTTCACTTCTGTGTTTCCTCTTTGTTTGTTTTTGAAGAGACAAGAAGTAATTACAGAAAACCGCTGAGACAAAAATGATTTACTCCAGCGGCGGTTATTCCGCCTGCAAGCTCTAATTTCAGGAATTTGAACTTTGGCTTTCTGCTTTGTTGGTTCTTTCCGACATCAAAACAGGAAATATTAAACACTTGAGGAAAAAAAAATGTTTCAAGGTTATAAACGGTCCATTTTAGTTGTTTAAAATCCTACATAACTTCTTCTTTTTGGTTTTTCTTTGTTTTGGAAGGCCTTAGTAGATAAGTTAAAGGGGACCTATTATTCAAGCTTCAGTTTTTACATGTTTTAATTCTTCCATTTGTGTCTGTGCTGCTTCTAAAAACACTTAAAAACCACACAGCTGGTTTTTTGGCAATAGATTAATTTTTTGGGATTTTGGAAACCAAGCAACCTTAGCCTAGCGCTGCCCTGTTACCTAGCAACCTCAGTGGAGTTCCGCCCCATTACCTAGCAACCCAAGCTGCGTTCCGAAACATTTGGTTTGCTGGTTTTCCCGCTGTACAATGGCTGCTGGAAAAGAGAACTGTTTTGTTGTTGACTTGCCATCCAGAAACCACTTGCTGCTTCCCTGCTGGGTGTGCAGGAGGCTCCACATCTGCTTTTCAAAGATGTACGGATGCATAGCTGTTCATCTGTTGGCAGCCATTTTCAGTGTGAGCATATTGTTGAGTTTGGGGGCATGGCCAACAGCAGCTACTTTGGATTTAAAGTGACAGGAGGCCCTAAAACAGCTGATCTGACCAAAATCTGGTTGATTTGTGCTAAAAATGTAAAGAACAGGCTTTGTATAGGCCACACGCCTATCCTAACCTGTTCAGGGAAGCATCACAGATTTAAAAGCTGCAAACCTTAAAATATCTCATCACCTCCTGGATCTCCACATCTTCTAGGATGAGTGGAAGGAAAACGTTGAAGCTTGTTTTGAAATCTGGAGGAACTGGCGCTGAGAGTCTGTACCGGTTTTGAAACGTTGGATCAGGCTCCCGAGTTCAGATCTGTCTCCTTGGTGTCAGAGCCTGAATAAAGACTCGAAGCATCGACTCGGATGCGGCGCAGTCGCCGCCGCGGTGAAGCTGTTCTGAGTTTCCTCTCTTTGGGGATGTTTATTTTTATTTCCTGCTCTCTTTGTGACAACAGCAAGAACAAATCTGGAGCGCAAACAAGACAAACGTTTGAGTGCAAAGCACAGCTGGACTCCTTCACTTTAAATTCATTTTATTTTTGTTTTAGTTCCTTTAACTCTGCTGTGTTTTAATCTTTGAGTTAAAGCTGTCAGACTTGAACCACTCAGCTTTTTATCCTTGATTTCCTCCAACATTTATACATATATGCATTTTAAACCAAAGCTAAATTCTTTTTTTGTGCACACAACCTTTAAAAGTGATAAATACGCCCAGATTTTATTTTTATGTTTTATATTTGATTTATATTCAGTAGAAAATTACAAAACAGTTATTTGATTTTTGTTTTTTGCACAAATTCATTCTAATGAGATTTTGCTTGGATGGCCGCGCTCCAAACGAACAGATTTTCAGACTCTCAACAAACAGATTCACAGACCCAGTGTAAACAGACATAGATCACAAAATTCTGGTTTTTTACATTAGCAGAATATCAACAAAGATTTTTGGACATTTGTAATAGAAATGGAGCCTCTGCGTTATGAATTACCAGCAGGAGTAAAAACTAATTGTTGTGGAGTCAAACCAGGTGTTTTAAATGTTTCTGTTCAGGATCCTGAACCAAATCTCATTGATCCAATGGAGGGTCCAGCAGCTGGAGGGACGATCATCACCATCACCGGAAAAGATCTGGACACGGCAACCAAAGACGACGTCGCCGTCTCCATCGGAGGCATCGCCTGTGAAGTGTGAGCTGAAACTTTCCCGTATCGTAAATAAACCGTCACAACACGCGTTCACTTCCTGTTTCCTTCAGCTTATCGTTTGGGACGAACATCACCTGTAAGACCGGCAGGTACAGTGCTGCTGCAGCTTTTCCGGTTTCCATGACAGTGACGGTGAAGTACGGAGGAAACACAATCAAAAACCTCCCCAAACCCTTCAATTACACCGACAACCCAAAGGTCACCAACTGCACTCCCAACAGCAGCTTCGTTTGGTGAGTCTGTTTATCTGCCTTCATCCTCCTCCTCCTCCTCAGCAGTCAGACTACCTGCTGTATTTCATTTTATTTCCTGTCTCGTTTCTCTGGTTTTAATCTGCAGTGGAGGTCGAAGGATCGTCGTGACGGGAGCTGGCTTCAATCTGATCCAATCGGCCTCCATGAAGGTTCTGCTCCACACCAACAACAACTCCGCCGAGGAGGTAGGAGATTTCCTTAACGAGGTTTTATTCAGGATTTGATTAAAATCAGGAAAACTGTTCCAAACTCAGACATTTTCCTTATATTTATAAGAATAATCATCCAAATCTGGTCCAAATACGGCGATTTGTGTCATTTATTGTTTTCATTTGGGGTTTTTATTAATTGGTAAAACCTTTAATGACAGCAAATTGTCACCTTGATGCTCCTCCGTCTTTATTCAGAGCAGGAAGCCGCCAACCAGACCCACAGGAGGAAATAAAACATTTTCTCATCTTTCATGTCTTCCTCAGTTCAAGTCAAAGTGCAAACGTACGAACGACTCCTTCATGGAGTGCCACTCGCCAAAAGTGAGCAGCCATCTTGTCAAGAGCAGCCATGTTGTCAAGGCTCAGCTGCACCTGGACAACGTGAAGAAAGACGTGACCTTGAAGTACTTCCCTGACCCGACCTTCGAATTCCAGACCATTAAAGACCTCACAGCAACCAGCCTCATCATCGTCACGGTGCGAAGAGACTCAACGCCTCACGATGAAAAGCAAAATGTCTCACCGAGAGACACCAAAACGAGAAACATGGACGCCTCGCGGCGAGACGTTCGGACGCTCAAACGCCTCGCGGCGAGTCGCTCCGCGTTAACTTCTCTCTCTCTCTCTCTCTCTCTCTCTGAACAGGGGCAAGGTTTCTCCAAGGCCATCACGATCAGCGAGGCGAAGGCCTCCATACAAGACGTACCATGTAACATCAAACTCCTGCAGGTGCGCAGAGTTGAAAATCCTTGAAAGTGCTTGAATTTCAATTTGGTGTTTTCATGTTTTGGAAAATGTTTGAAATTCAAACTGCACCATTTTGTAATAAAGTGCAATGAAAAGCCTAAATTTGAACATTTAACTTTTTGTACACCTAATAAAAAATCATAAACATTTTTTTCTCACTAAAGTTAAATCAGAATAAATTTTTATTCTTTTTTAGGACACTTGGAATCATAGAAACTTAGTATTGATGTGTTTTAAAGAGTTTTTTGACTTTCTTTGTATTTTGTGTTTGTTTCAATGTGATGAATATTTATTGTTCATAAAGCCTCAATGATATTTTTATCTTTTTTATGTTAAATGTTATTGAAATGGGAAATTCTTTGTCATGTTTGTGTTTTGTTTTTAGACCAGTCAAGTATGTAAGGAGACATTTCAGAACATAAAATGTTATTACATTTTATTTCATTTAGAATGTAAAATTCTACAAAACATCATTATTAGTTACTATGATTGAACATTTCTTGTCATAAGAATTTTGATTTATAGTCATGATAGATTTCAGTTATTATAAAAACTATTTTATGCACCAACAGCATCAATAAGTACAAATAAATATGATAAATGTGCAGTTTAGAGATATAAATAATTCTTCTTTGTATGCAGCTGCCTAAGAAATTAGTAAATTATGTTAATATTTATTGTTATGAGAATAATACTACAACATATTCCTCCGCCTTATTAATAACTGTAAATTTAAACTTTTTTTTAGTTCATTTGTATTTTTTTTATTTCTAAAGTGTGGTGCTGGAAAAGTTTGAAAACTTACCTTGAAAATGCCTGAAAAGTGCTTGAGTTTCGCCTTTTTGGCGCCTCTGATGGATGAAGTCGTGATGTGAAAGACGGTCGCCTCTTTCACGCTGAAGCTTCATCTGATTCCCTTTTATAAAAGCAACCGGAGGTGACGCCGTCACGCCGCCGGATCCGCGCTCGGCCACACCGAACGCTCGGCGCCGAGAATCAGTCGAGCCTCGGATCAAAGGGAATCGGTGAAGCTTTCAAACTCTCCTGAAAATAAATTCCCTTCATGGTTTCCTCTCGTCTTCCTGTGACTGACGGAAACTTTGCAGCCTGGAGTTTCAGGAGTTTCTCTGTCTGCATTTGGATCAAGAATCACAAGACGGATCTGGAAGGAGAACGGATTCAGCTTTTATAAATCTGGTTTTGGTCAAACTGGATTGGTTCATTTCATCACCAAACCAGAGATTTTCTCTGTGATCAGCAGCTGGACCCAAATAGTTCTTTTTTCTCTGGTTTCTTTGTTGTTTTCCATTCATTTATTAATTGTAGTTTGTTCTTTCATTGGTTCATTTGTTCTTTATTTTGTTTTTCTTTGTTGTTTTTTCATTCTGTTCGTTCTTTTGTTACCTGACATTCGTTCTTTCCATTCAGGAGGTTTTTCCGTTTCTTCTCCTCCGTCTCTGCAGGACGATAAGTTGATCCTGGAGGCTCCTTCTTCTCCGCCCAAACCCAAGTCCCAGAGCGCAGACGCGGCCGACGACATGCTGGATCTGGTGGTAAACAAACCGACTCGGTTCTGTTTCGGTTCTGCTGCGGCTCGACCCAAACGATGCCGACACGGGTCAACGTTCAGCTGAAAATAAACTCTAACTGTGCAACATGGAGATGTTGGGACAGTTAAAAATAAAATATCAGAGACTTTAGTTTTTCCAGACATTTGGGGTTTATAAATATTGCATCCATCTGTCTTTCCCTCCTGCTTTTTTAGTTTGTTTACATTTTTTCTCCTTTTTTCCTTCTTCTACTTTGATCTTTTCTTTTCTGTTGTTTCACTCCTAGCTTTATTTCATACAGTTCTTTCTTTCTTTGCATTTTCTTTGTGTTTGTTGATTTTGTTTCTTTATTTCTTTCTCTTTTCTTTTCTCCTTTTTTCTGTCTTTGTACTTTTATTTTTTCCGTTTTCTTTCTATATTTCTGCTTCTTTCTGTTTTTTTCTCTTCCTTTTTCCATTTTCCTTCCCATCTCTCTCCTTGTTGTTTTTGAGATTTTCTATTTAAATTCCTGTTTCTGTGCTAAACTCAAAGTGATGTTTTAAATGTATAATTTCAGGTGCAGTTTGGTAACGGGAGGTGGACTGCAGGAAAAGTTCAGTTCACCAGGATAGTATACATTCCTCTCGCTATAATCATCCCCGCTGTGATCGTCCCCATGCTGGTTTTCATCGCCATTTCCATCTACTGCTACAGGTTTGATAAAGTTTTTAAAGGTGCAAAAATGTGGCGAGAATCAGAAACAGAAAAACGATTGTGTTTGATTCCCGTCAGGAGGAAGAGTCAGCAGGCAGAACGGGAATACGAGAAGGTGAAGCATCAGCTGGAGAATCTGGAGGAAAGTGTTCGAGATCGCTGCAAGAAAGAGTTCACAGGTATTCATCCAGAAAGCTGCAACTATTTAAAACAGAGGATTGAACCTATTTTATGTTTAATGGGTTAATTTTACATCTTATACAGCAGATTCAGTAAAAATCTTCTCTTTATCAACATTGAATTCAGAAATTAGTCTTTCTGACAGCTTGTGTCTGTCTTATGAACTTCTGCCAACTCAACTCTGTGAAACCAGCAGCTTTTTTCTCGACTCATTAAAAACTTCCCCTCAGATCTTCTTGGCAAACGGTTTCAGATGAATCTGACTCTTCTGTCGTTCATCAGGACGGTAACTGCAGATCGGAGAGTCAGGGATTATTACAGCAGAGTCATCGATACTCATAAATATTTATCAATACTCAGAACACAAAAAGATGAATTCAGTTTAACGAAATTATATTGTGAAATTCCAGCTTGTCACAAAATTAGCCGTTAATCAGCTAGTAATTATTGCTATAAGATTAATTCAGATCTCTTAATTATGTTTAACCTGTAGCTGGATTTTGTTATTTTTACCTGTTTACTGGGTGAAAGCTTTAGCCTAGCTTAGCTCTGAGTTAATGAAAAGTTATCTGTGCAGTTATCATTTTATCATCTGTTTACTATTAAATGTTTGTAGAAACTAAACCAAAGTGGATAAGTTTGACAGGCCTCAGTTATGTTCTGCCAGTAACAGTAATAGTTTTATTCAGTAGTAGATGCTAACTGCATCTACTACTGAATAAAAATTGAAACTTTAACTTTATAAGTTTTTTAATTAAATAGTAGCCAATAAACCACTGATTTGTAGATAATAATCTACATTCTTCAACAAAAAGTGAAAACTATTCTTTTTCAGTAGCAACAGTTATGCTAATTTATCTTGCTAATACAAGCTAGCAGACAAAGTTAGCCTTATTTTGGTATTAAGTTGGCAAAAGTAAGTTTCTGAGTAGTAAAAATATAATACGCCTTAGTGGGTAAGTTTTCTGAGACCTGAATTATGTTCTACCACTAACAGCAATCAGCTAACTTTACTAGCTAAACAAGCTAGCTGAGAACGTTAGCCTAACTTAGCTTTATTCATTGGTTTATTGGTAAAAAGTAAGACTTATTTTTATCTCACTTGTGAGAAAGTAACACAAAATAGATAATAACCCAATCGCATCCATGGATGGTGAATATTTTTTTTCTAAAATCCGATTTATGTTCTACGCAGATTGCTAATTACAGGTTATCTAAAAAACTATTAGCTTCTGTAGTGAATGAGTTCCTGTTAGCTGTTTTCCGTAATGTTTGATTTCTGTTTTGTTGCAGACCTGATGATTGAAATGGAGGACCACACCAGTGACCTCAGCGAAGGTCGAATCCCTTTCCTGGACTACAAAACGTACACGGACCGAAACTTCTTCCTGCCGTCCAAAGAAGGCGATAATGACCCCATGATCACTGGAAAAATACAAATCCCAGAATCCCGCAGGGCTACTGTGACTCAGGCACTCAATCAGTTCTCCAACCTGCTGAACAGCAAACCTTTTCTCATCAACGTGAGTTTAAAACTTTTGGTTGCATTCCTGGTTCCTGAGATGCTAATTTAGATGCTAATCCTTTTATTATTATTATCTATGCTGATGAAGCTGTTATTAATGTCATTTTTTTTCCTTTCCAGTTTATTCGCACATTGGAGAGCCGTTCGGACTTTAACGCCCGGTCTCGGGGAAATTTCGCCTCCCTCCTGACGGTGGCGCTGCACGGGAAGCTGGAGTATTACACAGACATTATGAGGACGCTGCTGCTGGAGCTGATGGATGAACACGTTCAGAATAAAAACCCCAAACTGATGCTCAGGAGGTGAGAACATGTCAAGGAATTTTATTAATTTGACTTATTTAAACTCAGAGATGTAGAGTAGAAAACGTTGTACTAAAGTTAGAGTAAAAAAGTATTTGGTAAGAAGTTTAAGTTTACTGAGTAGCTAATCAATCATTTAATAATTAAAAATTACATCATCAGATGGACTAAAATAAAAAGGTTTTGTGGAAATGTTGGTATTTTAAGGACCAAAATGGCAATAATTCATAAATAACAAAATCAGGCAAAATAAAATGTTTACAAATCAGTTTCTTTAAATAAAAAACTTATAAAAGTTTTACAAAATCTGCAGTGTGAGTCTGTCTGGTGAATTTTTGGTTAAAACATGTTTGTTTTTCATTCAGTGAGTAAAAAATCCAGAAATCTTACTCAAGTAAAAGTAAAAAGTACAGCGCAGTTAAATTACCCCTAAACGTTAAATTGAGTAAATGTAACCAGTTACTACCAAACTCTGGACCAAAGCGTTTGATAATAATCGACTAAAAAAGCCAGACCAGCGATTACATCACTGCAGAACTGGTGACAGGCGGCGGCCATGTTTCTTTTGGCTGTCAGTTCCTGCTCAACTCTAACTCTAAAAGTACTTTTTGTTTCATAAAAGTTACTGAAGTAACTGTAACTAGTTGGTCCCCAGCTGTTTATATTTGCAGATTTAGTTTTTTATCCGCTGCAGAAACTCTGAGCCGTTTTATTTGCTGTGAATTGATGATTGCGACAGCAGAGGAAGTCTGCCGGCGTCGCTGCGGCGTTGCTCTGAAGCGTGGAAGTAATCAGGCTGTCTGACTTCCTGCTGGGAAGCTGACAGCTTTGTGATTGTGCAGCAGTGAAAAGTGAAAACCTCCTTGCAGCAGCTCTGCAGTGATGAAATGATTCCTCCTGGTGTTTCTGTGGGTCTCATGTTTCCTCTGCAGGTCAGAGACGGTGGTGGAGAGGATGCTCTGCAACTGGATGTCCATCTGCCTCTATCAGTTCCTCAGGGTAACAGGCTTTTCTTTACTCTGTTATTCAATATTCTCCTATGAAAAGAAAGTTTTTTACACCAGTTTATTACTTTCAGATTGCATCAGTGTTTTATTACCGTCTCTGTAATTCGACATATTTCTGAAAGTGGTGGATGTGATTCTCTGTAGCTTATTTTAGATCAGATTTTTAATACAAATATTTTATTATTTGTTTTATTTGCTGGTAAATTTCAACATATTTCAGTTGATATTTGACTTATGAACTGTAAAATATGGAAGCCCATTCCTGCCGTGAAAGAAGAAATGAAAGCCCAGAGGGAGTTTTAAAATCATAATTATGGGAGTAAGTCAAAGTCAGTCAAAATTATGAAGGTATGGTAATAATTTTGAGATACAAGGTCATTACTTTAACTTTCAATGTCACAATTATGAAATAAAAAGTCATAATTTTGATGTTACAAGTATAGATTTGAGATAAAATTTATAAATTTCAAATACAAAGAATTTGAGATACAAAGTTAGAATTTTTGCATATAAAGTCATTATGTTGAGATATACATTCATAATTTCAACTTTAAGTTCATAATTTTGGCTTTCAAAGTCATAAGTTTGAGATATAAAATATTAATTTTGAGATATAAACTCATTGTTTACAGTTATAATTATGAGGTAGTCACAGTTTCTCTAACGAGGCTTTGCTCTAATTTCATAAATATAACTTTAAAACTTGAAATTATGACTTCTTATTTTTCTGGTTTAATTAAAATTATTAATAAAGAAACTGCCTCAGATTTTTTTTTCATACTTTTTAGTGTTAGAAATTCAGTCTGGGGTCAAACTCTGACCAAAAAGATGACAGAAAAGTCCTGATTGGTGAATCTTTTCTGGAAACGCTTCATTATTCCAGCTGATTAGTGAATATATATAATATATAAAATCATATCTTTGGTCTGTTGGAGTGACTCTGTGTGTTTGTGTCTCAGGATACGGCCGGGGAGCCGTTATACAAACTGTACAAGGCCTTAAAGCACCAGGTGGAGAAAGGTCCGGTGGACGCCAGGCTGAAGAAAGCCAAATACACGCTGAACGACACGGGGCTGCTGGGAGACGACGTGGAGTACGCCGCACTGGTCAGTCTGCTCTCAGCTGGGACTTTCTGATTACTGAACGGTTTTAGCATCTAAACGAAAAAATTCACCTTTTTCTGACCTAAAGATCAAATATTGGGAAGTTAGAGGTCAGTGTAAGAGAAATGAAATTAAAAAATATTCGTTCAGCTTCTGGGAATCTGTTCATTTAGAGTCTTTGAATGTGTTTGTTCTTGTTTCGGGAACCTGTTCGTTTGAGGTCAATGAATTTGTTCGTCTGTGAAGCTGTTCATTCAGAGTTTTGGAATCTGTTCGTTCAGGAATCTGTTCGTTCAGGAATCTGTTCGTTCTTTTTTTACGTCAAAGCGTAAACGTTGACTCAGCGCATTAAAAAAAAACGCCAGAGGAATCGTTTCACTGTCGGCGTCCTGCAGCAGGACAGAACTAGCAGTTCTGATCCAACACTGTGAGTGTGTGTGTGTGTGACCGTGTGTGTGTGTTTTGCCGTATCAGCTGCTGATTTTTAAAGCCATCTGACCCCTGAACTCCTGCGGTTTCCTGATAAGGTTCATTTGGTTTAATGACGCTGAAATGAACCGTCATTAAACCGGTTCATTTTTCTAACTGACTGAACTTCCTCCTGACATCAGTAAGAAACAGAAACCAGGAGACGCAGCGCAGACGGAAACCTGCACTGTGTGTTGTTTGGGATGAAGGTGACAGGTGTGTGTGTGTGTGTGTGCGTCAGACTCTGCAGGTGCTGGTTCACGGCGAGGGACCAGACGTGACGCCTGTCAAGGTGCTGAACTGCGACACCATCACCCAGGTGAGTTCCTGTTTCCACATGAAGGCAGAGGAATCCACCGACTCTCTGAAACGTTTTCCTTTCTGCGTTCGCTTACAGGTGAGGTTATGATTTTGTTTTCTGTTTCCTGCAGGTGAAGGAGAAGATCATTGACCAGGTGTACAGGAACCTGCCGTATTCACAGAGACCAAAGGCAGAAGGCGTCGCTTTGGGTGAGACGCACAGTTCAGCTATGGCAGAAAATTATTTCTTTAGTTCATCTAGAATCTAAAACATCTGAGCTGCTTTTAAATGTCCCGTAAACATGAGACCAAATCCATGGACTATAAAGTTATGAAAATGATATCATGGAAATAAATTTGTTCTCGGATGATTAGTAGGGCCATGCTAACAAAAATAAAAACAAAATGTTTCCATTAAATAAGAAACACAATTAAAATCACGTGTTTCAGTTTGTTCACATGAGAAATTATTAAAAATCATCATCCTCCTCCTACTTCCTGTTGTCTTCTTCTTCGTTTCCTCCAGTAGAAACGTCCGGTTGTTGATCATGTGACTTGCCTGATGTGATAAGCGTTTCCGTTGCAGTTTTGCAAAAAACTCTAATTTTGACACAGCTGAAAAACCAGTTCATCTCAGCATGAAAACGTTCACCTTTTTTTTTACTGTCATGTTTCCTGTAAGCAAATTTATTTTCATAATTCCAGTTTGCATAATTTTATGGTCAATGGAAACAAAAGTCTTGTGTAGATTTGTAACAGAAACTATTGACTGCCTGGGGATAAATTAGAGTAAAACACATTTTATCTCTGAAATCCTCGTAGTTCTCCTTGTAATTCCTTGTTTGTCCACAGAGTGGCGCCCCGGCTCCACAGGTCAGATCCTGTCCGACATGGACCTGACTTCGCAGACAGAGGGGCGCTGGAAGCGGCTCAACACGCTGGCCCATTACAACGTGAGTTCAGCCTTTAACTCCAATAAATGAGCCTCAGCAGGACTCAGAGTCTGGAGGCTGAGATGAGAGTTAAATCCTCTAATGAGGAAACTATGAAGGATTCTGCAGAACAAAAGCACAGCAGCTGTTTTTCTGCTTAAACATCCCCTTAAAGCTGAAGGCACTTTGTCCACAAACATCAGGTTCTCTCTGAGGCCGTTGGGTTTTAATTTGGATTTTTCACCAGATGCAGATGGAAGATTTAGAAAGTTGGTTTCCCTGCATTATTTTTAACCCTTCAGAATATTTGGCTAAACTTTATTTATCTCAAAGGGAAATTAAAATCATATCATCTGATTATCATCAAGAGTCGTTTTGGACGGTGATGCTGAGGGCAGAAAGGATATCCAGGAGCAGTCAGTGTTGCAGCGAATATGGAGAAGCCTCTGACTGAAGACTGTTGCTGTTTGACAGTTTCATGGTCGTCATGACGGGATAAATATTTAGTTATGAATCTAAATATTTAAATGTAAGCTAAATATTTAGCTAAGAGGTAAATGTTTAGCTCAAAGATAAAGTTCTAAACTAAATATCTGTAAACTGTTACTTTTGTAAATGAATGAATATGAATGAAACCCATTTTTCCTCTTATTTCTGGCTAAATAACCAAAACTATTACTGTTAATTTTTGACTGTAACTGTACTCCGTAGAACGTGCTGTTGCTAATAGGCTGCTAAATCTTTCTTAGCTTGAGTTAATCTGCTGTTTACCAGCTGCCCCTTTTAAGAGATGAAAATAAAATTGTTTCTACATTACGCCTGAGCTGATGGGTCAAAGGTCAGCCTGAGTTTAGGTTTTCAGGTTTTCCTCTGATGTGTCGGTTTCTGTTTGTCTCCAGTTCATCTTCTGGCTTATTGATCCAGAGGAGATTCATGATGCTGCCACTCCTTCCTGGTGCTTTTAATCAGCTTTGTTTCAGCAGAGACCTTTACTTTTTCACCAAAACAACCCAAAGCTGAAGAGCAGAAAATGTCGAGCCACTCGAGACTCGACTGCAAAACCAACAGAAACTAAATCACTGCTGCTGTCCAGACTCTCCTGACATTTAAGGAGGATAATTAATTCAGAGGCGGATTTTGCCTCTAATAACCGTGTAGCTTAGTTAAACACTTTTCTCACAGTTTGAACAGATTTTTATTTTTATTCTTCCAGGTTCGGGACAACGCCACGTTGGTTCTGTCCAGAGTTTTGCACACGCAATCGTTCCACCAGCACCAGGACAGCCACGATGAGAGTACGTCTTCTCATTTTTTATTCCACGTCTGGGACGTTTAACTGCAGCATCTTCCAGTATTTACGTTGGTTTACCGCCCTGTTAAGTTGTTCTGGATAATGGGTGGAAAAAGTGATCAAAGATGTTAAAATTAGGCTAAAAAAATCATAAAGCCGTCTGTTTTGTGTTTATTTATCCACTAATCAAACATTTGGCAACAAAAACTGTTAAAGACCCAAATAATTAGCTTAACTTTAAATTTACTTTTTCATGTCTGCATAAGCAAAACAACATTAAAAGTTTTTCCTCAGCGTTTTTTTATTAAACTTTGACCACAATAGCAATAATAATTAACCTTATAATTCTCTCCAAGGAGTTTTATTTTTTTATTTATTAACTGCAGTAGCTACATTTTCTAATTAGTTTCAGAATAATCTCCCCATCCCAGAAGAGAGAAACCTATAAATGTGATATAATAAACCAGAGGAGGTTATGCAGAAAATACCTTCAGAGGTTAATTCAGTCATAAATCATATGGCAGCAGAGCTAACTTTAATTTCTTTGTTAAAACACATAAATCCTAAAATATTAAAAATATATTAAAAGGGGAAACTTCCATTTGGGTCTCCACTCCTAATTAAAACTTCACAAAACATTCAGACGACTTTTGGCAATAAATTTGTGTTTTTTGGTGAGGCGTCTCAAAACCCTCCCAACTGTTAATTCACATTCTAGGCCCGCTGCGCCGTTACCAAGCAACCCCAGCCGAGCCCAGTCCCGTTACCTAGCAACCCCAGCCGAGCCCAGTCCCGTTACCAAGCAACCCCAGCTGAGCCCAGTCCCGTTACCAAGCAACCCCAGCCGAGCCCAGTCCCGTTACCTAGCAACCCCAGCCGAGCAGAGTTCTGGAACGTTTGTTCAGCTGGTTTTCCCAGCCAATCATCGGTCGATTGTTTGGTAGCCATTTTGTAGTCGTGACCCGTTGATAGGTCGTCTCTAAGTGGTGAAGGTGATTTTATGACGTCGGCTGCAGAAAACGCGCTGCTGGAGGACGACAACACGTTCCACCTGGTGAGGCCGACGGACGAGATCGACGAGGTGAAGTCGAAGCGAGGCAGCATGAAGGACAAGGCCATGACCAAAGCCATCACAGAGATCTACCTGACCCGGCTGCTGTCCGTCAAGGTGAACATCCGGCCTAAACTCGCTTCACAGACACGTCGTTAGCATTAAGCTAAGCTAAACTTCTTATTATTATTTCATCATATGAACACGTTGCTGTGCTTATCTCTGTCTTCATATATCAAAATGTTGAGCTCCTTCTGAATATTCCTGCTATATATTTTGGTAATTTCAGTTTCTATGAATTTTGAAATATTTAAACTTTTATGCAAATTTCAGCCCCATTGAAATGCATCAAAATGTTTTGGAAATTCAGCATAAACTTTACAGTCTGTGGCAGCTTACAACGTCTGCCGACTTCAGCTTAGAAACTCCTTTCAACTTCTAAACAAGCTCAAGGCATCAAGTTCAGATGATTCAACTTTTTCATATCTTAAAGTTTTTCCAAAATCATGATTTGAGTTTTGGCCGTTTTCAGATTTATAATGTGTTTCAGTGACAGTGTGTGTACTCTAGTAGCTGACCATTTTTAAAAGAAAATGTTGCTGTTTGTACATATTTCACTCTAAAAAAATGAATCATGCATCAAAACGCAGCCAAGAGTTTCTGCTTTGAGGAATAAAGGATCAACGCAGAGTGTTTATAACGATTGTCTCTAAAACACTCCATGACCGCAGACATGTCACCCCTTCCTCCATTGGGTTCCTTTGGGTTCCTGGCTGTTTTGTAAAGAACAGAAACTTTTTCTAGTTCTTCTTCTTCTTGTCGTGTTGCAGGGAACCTTGCAGCAGTTTGTGGATAATTTCTTCCGCAGCGTCCTTTGCACCAGCTCTGCCGTCCCTCCGGCCGTCAAATATTTCTTTGACTTCTTGGACGAACAGGCGGAGAGACACGACAACGTGGACGAGGAGACGCTGCACATCTGGAAGACCAACAGGTAGCTGAGTCAGAATATTTATCAAAATAAATACATTTAAATGAATTAATAGAAACCAGGTTCCAACGCCAAGATGGCCGCCAAAGACCAGGCGTGTCTCTGAAAGAAACTACACCAAAAAGACGTCAGAGCTGATGCTAATCATAAATGTTATCATTATTTAACCCAGTTGTACCTCCTGGGTATAAACCATGTTCCTGCCGGTTCCGTTCTTCCAGCCTGCCGATGCGGTTCTGGGTCAACATCCTGAGGAACCCGCAGTTCATCTTGGACGTTCACGTGACGGAGGTGGTGGACGCGTCGCTGCACGTCATCGGCCAGACCTTCATGGACGCCTGCAGCAAGACGGAGCACAAGCTCAGCAGAGTCAGTCCACGCTACGCTTCTTCTGGGTCAAACTGGAGTCATTTAAAATGTCAACAGACTGATGGATTTATTTGAACGAAACTAGAAAGTTTATTTGTTTTCTGTCTACGTTCTTTGAGTTGAGAAGTTTATTTTATTCTTATAGCGATTAACTAATAAAAAATGGACTGAAAATGAAATGAACAGCAGCTATAGACCTGGCTGATAAATCAACTTAAGTGATTAATCAATTTTTTTCGATGGAATATTAGAGGCAGGCTAAGGAAAATAACGACTGAATCTATTTTCAACTGATTTCTTATGATTTTGCGACGGTTTTTGGTAAAATTGTGGTTATTCTGCTAATATAACGACTATATTCTCATAGTTAAACTAAAATTCTCATATCCTTCCCTAATACTCCGTCATTCGACTCACAGAAGAGATGATTGAAATAAAAGCCACATTTTGAAAATGTTTGTGGAAAAGAAGGAGACCAGTTAATCAGCCCTGAGGGACGCCAGAAACCAGCCGAGGAGGTTTAAGCTGCTGCTGCCAGAGATCAGCGGGTTTGTTTTCTGTCTGCAGGAGTCTCCTAGCAACAAGCTGCTCTACGCAAAAGAGATTTCCACCTATAAGAAGATGGTTGACGAGTGAGTCCACACCACCGGCTGATGTTCTGACCCGGTTGATTCCTGGATGAACCCGTTTGTTTTTTCCCTCAGTTACTACAGAGGCATCAGGCAGATGGTTCCGGTCAGCGACCAGGACATGAACACACACCTGGCCGAGGTGTCCCGGGTAGGACAAAACCCTCCAGAACCACAGATTCTGGGTCAGAACCAGCTGGACCGCCGGTTGGTTCTGGGAGGTTATGAGTAACAGATCGACCCACAAAAGTAGTAAAATGTTCATATTTGTAACGTTACTGGAGATTTTATGTGATGCATCACTTCACATTATGTTACAGATAAAAATCTGAAAAGTGCGGCGTGCCATTCATTTTTAGATGGACTTTGACTAGACCATATGTTTGGGGCGAACCTCCAAACTGGTCTCAGGAATTTACCAGTGAAAAGGGGATGAATAAATAGATTTTTCATCCTTTTTCTAAAAAACAGATCAAAGTTTTTTGTTTCTCATCTTTTTTCTGTTACATAAAACTGAAGCTTGTAGCGTTAGCATGTTGGGAACAATAAATAAAAGGGTGTGAATACTTTAACAAGAACTGGAGCTGTAGATGAGGAGAGCTAGAGCGCCCTCTGCAGGCGCTTCCAGCTGAACAATAGAAAATACTGAAGTTTATTGAATTTACTTGAGTTACTAATATTTTGGTGTTTTTTTCTGTTGTTTTTGCTGCTGCTCTTGTTCTGGCAGCAACACACAGACAAGCTGAACACCCAGGTGGCCTTGCACCAGCTCTACCAGTACGCCAGCAAGTACTTCGATCTGGTGAGGAAACTTCTGATTCACTTTCACACAGAAAACCTGAAACTCTGACAAATTCAACATTGATACCAAATTACAACTTTTAGTTTTTTATTTTTACTACATTTGCGTCATCACTTAACGAGTCATTAGCATTCTTTAGATGAAGATTATAATTTATTTTTTTAACATTTAGTCAGTTAATTTGAACTTGTATTAGTGTTAAAATTATATTGATCTGATTTTCATGCAAATACTCATAAAATTATTTGAAATATGAGCATATATTTAAATTTAATTCAAGATAAAAATAATATTTAGGTCAATATGTTTGAAAAAAGAACATTTTCTATAAAGATTTAATATTTTGTTCCTCAGATCATCCAGTCTCTGGACGAGGACCCGGCCGCCCAGAACAGGCAGCTGACGCTCCGCCTGCAGCAGGTCGCCGCCGCCCTGGAGAACAAAGTCACTGACCTCTGACCTCACTGAGGGGGCGGGGCTTCTTTTTCTATTGTGAGCGCACAGACTCATCTGAATGTCTGGAGAGTAGCTAGCAGAGCCAGAAGAGACGAATTTCCACTCAGCGCCAAAAAGCAAACAAGCAAAAAGAAAACATCTTTTTGAAATTCACCAAAAGTTGAAGAAAATCCAAGTGAAGTGACAGAATGTTTTGCTTTTTGGACGTTTTGATCGGACCTTCAGCTGCTCCAGGATGGTTTTCCAGCTCTTTTTGTACTGGACGGTACGGAGGGTCCAAATGTTTGAAACATCAGCGACTTTCTTTAGTTTTAGTTTTATGTTTTCTGTTTGTATCCTGAGTTTCTGCTTCTGGGTCGCCAGAAACCAACAGCTGCATTTCTTTCACGTTCAGGAAGTTAGTAAAAAAAAAAATCTTTTAAAGACCAAAGTCCAGAGAATCTGAAAAGTAAAATAAGTTGCGTATTATATCATTTAAAAATCATACAACATAGACAAATTTAGCTGGTTTAGAGATAAACTAGATTCACATTTGTGAAGAAAATGTTTAAAAAATGTTATACTTCAGTTGTAGTAGCGCTTTTCCACCACTGGGAGTGCTGTTCACAACTTATTGTTTCCTTCTGAATAATTGCACAACCAACTTAAAAAGGTACCGATTAGTTTGTTTAATCAGATGAATCTTGACTTTCCTAATCATTATCTTCAATTTATTTATTAATTCATTCGTTTATAGTTCATTTTTATGGTTCCGCATAAAATAATTTATATATTTTGCGCTAAAAATCTCAAATACTGAGAGCTAGTTTGTGGAAAAGTTGGTCGATTTCAGTCATTTTCAGTAAATTCATAAACAGAAAATGAAAGATGACAGTGGTTGGTTTAAGCCCCGCCCCGAAACGCCCAGCCTGCTCTGATTGGACAGCAGCAGTGGTCTGACCAGGCTCCGCCCACTGGACCCGGCTATTATATTAATCATGAAACCTGCTTTCATTTCAGCTCAAATTGAGGAGATATAAATGAAAAAAACGCAAAATTTTGAGTCGAACTTGTCACACACATCATGACATAAACTCAAAAATGTTTTTTATATTAAACATCGTATCAAATCTGTAAACCATCACAGCTTTTCTCAAACTTTCACTGAAGCCACTTTGGTGCCAAATGTTCTGAATCTAGGATGTGTTTGAGTCTAATAGGATTTTCGGTACTTTTACAATTAAAAAAATGTGAAACTTTAGCGGCCGTGTCGTTGACGAAACGTCTGGACGAACTCTTGCTTTTGTGTTTTCATGTTTGAAACATTTTGCAGCCTCGTGGATGAACAATATGTCCGCCTCTGCCGACGCTTGCTTCTGTCTGCCTTCTCTTTGCCACCAGCGAGTGCCTTAAAGAGTTGAAGTGGAACTGAAAGGAACAAACCGACCAGAACCGGATCACAGAACTGAATGTTTCAGCTGTTTGTTTAAGTCAAGTCTTGGCACTAACTGAACAGCAGAGGGCGCTAAACAAGAAAAACATTGAAACAAAAAGTTTTATGCTAGCAGTTGTTTTTTCTGACAGAAATGTTAGGATTGGATCAAAAAACCAATAAAATTAAATGTTGGATGTTTAGAAGAACCACATAAATGGATCCAGAACTACTTCTGTAGATTCTGATTTGTGTCCAGAAAAACAAAATTTGGACAAAACAAGTTATTGTCTTATTTCTCAGAAACATGTTTATAATCTGACTGGAGGCCTTTTTTCAGATTTCTAAACAGCGATCCCGGTACTTGTCCGACCCGATCCATCGGTTTTCACCACTTCCTCTCAGAGGGTTTTTAGTTTCTAGGTGACAGAAATTGTGAAACTGTCCCTTTAAATTCTTGTCCTGACCCAATTATGATCAACTCCAGTTTGTTTCAGGCAGAAACAGAAACTCAAATGTGAACTTTGCTGCCAAATGTTCTGATCGTCTGGGTTCTGTCTGTGTTAGAATATGTTGAAGAACATTAAGGCTCACGTGAATAAGTCCGAATGTTTCTTCGTCCCGAAGCCTGATCCATTAACGGACTTTAAAGCCTACGTTGCCGTTGGTTACGGTTGTGAAGGACAGCAGGAATGGTTTGGATGGGCCAAGCTTTAGACTTTGGAATGGACTCGAATGGGACTAGATGTTACCAGAACGGGTCTGAACTGAACTGAAGCCCAAATCTGTTACTCTTCTGTTCAAGTGGGGAAAAAAATCCAGATCTAGGAAGTCCAAATATCCAATAAAATATGTTTATACAAATGAAAGAAAGGCGTCTTGTTTCAATATCAACATGTTTGTATGTTCAATGTTCTTGAAATGAATTAACTGCTGAATGTTGCTCTTACATTTCTGTATTTCCTAGATGAAATGCCAGAGAAATGTTTCTATGCAGATGATGCGTCTGCAGCAACTTATTGGATTTTCAGGTCACAGTTTGGAAAGAACCTCAAACTTTCCAAGTTGAAATCTTTTGACTATCATCCAGCAGAATTTAGGCTAAAATTAATAATAAGCAGACTTTTGTCATTTTTATGTCTATTTTAGAAAGCTAAATTAATCTGAGGTTTAATGGGTCATACCAGCTGGACTCTTTACTAGAACTTGGACCAAAGTACAAGAGATGGGAAAAAACAGTTAGTTTTTTTGGTTAAACGTTTATATTTTTATCCATCCTTGCATGTTTTCACACCGTTTTCAGCTCATTTGTGACGTTTAAACCCAGAAGAATCCCGTGTTTCGCTCTGTCCCGTCCTGAAGCGGACCGGAACAACTCGGAGCCTCCACACGTGTTTCCCATTGACCTCAACAAGCCGCCATATTTTACATCCACAAACCGGAGACACAAGTAAGTTTTTCAACCGTCTATTTACGTTAGTTTCTCCTTTAATAGTTTGTGAATTTAGAGTTTATATTTTAAGGAATTTAATTCAAGTGAAACTCAAAACCCACAGTGATCTGTTTCAATCGTTAGTTTGTTCATTTGGATGATTCCTGGTTTTAGGTTATTAAAAAAACAAAATTCAGTTTGTCGCGACGCTACAGTATTGAAATTAGATCCATTAAATGCCATTTTTAGACAAATATAATATTGTGGCTTAAACGATAACAGGAAAGCCGCTGACACCCATCGGAAGGCTAATATGCTAATTCATCAGATAATAACCGGAAGTAGATTATAAAAATAAAAGAGGGGTGTACTGATTCAGTTATGTGCTGTGTGAATATATATATACATATATATATATATATATATATATATATATATATATATACACTGCTCAAAAAAATAAAGGAAACACTTAAACAACACAATATAACTCCAAGTAAATCAAACTTCTGTGTAGGCCTGTCACGACAGCAAATTTTGCTGAGCGATTAATTGTCTCAAAAATTATTGCAATAAACGATAATATTGTTTGAAGACCTTTTTACACTGATTTAATGGAAATGATGTAATAATGCATGTGATTTCCTGCCAAAGATAGATACACTTTATTTTCAAAAGAATATTTAACACTGGAGCTGATAAACTAAATAAACAAAACAACCAAAAATAAAAATAAAATGGATTCTCAGTCTCCATTAACAAAAAACTCACTTGAAAAAAAAAACTAAACAACATAAAGTAAAAGTGGAAATAAATACTGCATTCAACCAAAAGAGTGCAGATTATGAAGTCTGTATATTATGTTGCCCTTCAGTAATAATTAGATTTAAATAGAGAAGATGGGCACATCGACTACCTGATGCAATAATTCACACTACATGATTTTTTGCTCCTATTTTTCCCCTTACAACAATCTTAGACCTTTGATCTTTCTAAGATTGTGTGGTGTGTTACGGTAGATCGTCCTCCGATCTAAATCAGGGTTTTTCCCCGACTGGGATCTTAACTCCACCTGTTGAATGTGACAGGCAGCCAATCAGAAAGCGCGGATTCTCCTCCGTGTTTTCTGAGGGGAAATTACGGAGGGGAATCCCAAACAGCTGACACGGCGCAACCCGAAGTCCAGCAGACATTGGAGATAATATGTGGAAACAACATTAATGTTTATTCAACATGCAAAGAATATAGAAATGACAAGAGGAGGAGTTGGAGCCAAATTGCTACCGCAGTTGATAAACCCGGTAACTTTTCAGCTGTTCTTCGTTAACGTGACGTAAATAGGTTCTAATGATTTTCATTCAGTCAGGACTTTACGCTGACACTAGCCACATGCATTGCAGGTAGATTGTAGTAAAGCATTGATTAATGCCTGGTTTTAAAATTAGTTCACTGAACTTGTAGCCATTATTTTGTGTCCATTGTTGGACACCACAGGGCAGGAACGAACCCGATCGAACCGTTATAGCTAGGATTTCTGTCGGCTCATGTGTGGTCTGTCAGGTTTTGAAAATGGGCCGACAATCGGCCAACAGCTCTAAGATCGTGTCGTGTGCGCTGGGCTTTACACTTAGTAAAATGAGAAAGGGAGGAGTCAGTGGAGAGCACCGGAGTTGAGCCTTTTTTTCATTCGGTGTCATTAACAGAAAGAGAAAAAGGCCGGAAGAGATGATAATGCCGATAATTAAAATGACGTCGATAGTTTTAATTTATCGTACGATTAATCGATTTATCGTTTATCGCGACAGGCCTACTTCTGTGAAATCAAACTGTCCACTTAGAAAGCAACACTGATTGACAATCAATTTCACCTGCTGTTGTGCAGATGGAATAGACAACAGGTGGAAATTATTGGCAATTAGCAAGACACACTCAATAAAGGAGTGGTTCTGCAGTTGGGACCACAGACCACTTCTCAGTACCTATGCTGTCTGGCTGATGTTTTGGTCAGTTTTGAATGTTGGTGGTGCTTTCACACTCGTGGTAGCATGAGACGGACTCCACAACCCACACAAGTGGCTCAGGTAGTGCAGCTCATCCAGGATGGCACATCAATGCGAGCTGTGGCAAGAAGGTTTGCTGTGTCTGTCAGCGTAGTGTCCAGAGGCTGGAGGCGCTACCAGGAGACAGGCCAGTACACCAGGAGACGTGGAGGAGGCCGTAGGAGGGCAACAACCCAGCAGCAGGACCGCTACCTCCGCCTTTGTGCAAGAAGGAACAGGAGGAGCACTGCCAGAGCCCTGCAAAATGACCTCCAGCAGGCCACAAATGTGCATGTGTCTGCACAAACGGTTAGAAACCGACTCCATGAGGATGGTATGAGGGCCCGACGTCCACAGATGGGGGTTGTGCTCACAGCCCAACACCGTGCAGGACGCTTGGCATTTGCCAGAGAACACCAGGATTGGCAAATTCGCCACTGGCGCCTTGTGCTCTTCACAGATTAAAGCAGGTTCACACTGAGCACATGTGACAGACGTGACAGAGTCTGGAGACGCCGTGGAGAGCGGTCTGCTGCCTGCAACATCCTTCAGCATGACCGGTTTGGCAGTGGGTCAGTAATGGTGTGGGGTGGCATTTCTTTGGAGGGCCACACAGCCCTCCATGTGCTCACCAGAGGTAGCCTGACTGCCATTAGGTACCGAGATGAGATCCTCAGACCCCTTGTGAGACCATATGCTGGTGCGGTTGGCCCTGGGTTCCTCCTAATGCAGGACAATGCTAGACCTCATGTGGCTGGAGTGTGTCAGCAGTTCCTGCAAGATGAAGGCATTGAAGCTATGGACTGGCCAGCCCGTTCCCCAGACCTGAATCCGATTGAGCACATCTGGGACATCATGTCTCGCTCCATCCACCAACGTCACGTTGCACCACAGACTGTCCAGGAGTTGGCGGATGCTTTAGTCCAGGTCTGGGAGGAGATCCCTCAGGAGACCATCCGCCACCTCATCAGGAGCATGCCCAGGCGTTGTAGGGAGGTCATACAGGCACGTGGAGGCCACACACAATACTGAGCCTCATTTTGACTTGTTTTAAGGACATTACATTAAAGTTGGATCAGCGTGTAGTGTTATTTCACTTTAATTTTGTGTGTGGCTCCAAATCCAGGCCTCCATTGGTTAATAAATTTGATTTCCATTGATGATTTTTGTGTGATTTTGTTGTCAGCACATTCAACTTTGTACAGAACAAAGTATTCAATGAGAATATTTCTTTCATTCAGATCTAGGATGTGTTATTTGAGTGTTCCCTTTATTTTTTTGAGCAGTGTATAAATATATATATACGCATACAATTAGTTAAGCGTTTGTATTACCATTAAGACGGTCCATACTATTTTTTTCAACTGAAATATTTAAAAGTTATCAAGCACCGGAAGACCACTTCCGGTTATTATATAATCGAGTGTTCGCTAGATATTTATCTCTGAGCAAAATATCTTGCTTTAAATATTTTGCTTCAGATATTTGTCTTTAGCATTTTATTTTTATGTTTAATTATAAATTAACCAATAAAATTATACGTTGCTTTTGTGGTTAACAGAATCATAAAAATGATAATAAAATAAATAAATGACTGCCTGAAACTTGCCCTAAAATGTTTTTTAAAAAATCTTTATTTAATAATAGCAGCGTAAACAAAAATGGGATGATCCAAATTCTGCTGTGCTTTTCTTTTTAACAGAAATTATCTGCAGACCGGAACCGGACCGGACCGTTTCTGATCAGAGGTGAGTTCATAATTTCTGTGACCTTCGGTTCAGTTTATCAGACTTTATTTTCTAATAAACATCAAAGTTTGGCGACTTATTTCTTAGCTCTACGGGAGCAAAATCTAGTTTTTAAATAATGAAGTTTATCTAGAAAGTAATAATTTTACTTGTATTTTAGGTAAAAGAAACACAGTTTTACTTTTTATAATAATATAATAAAACGCAAAATAGTTTTAAACTGGATTTAAATTTTAACTGCGTTGTATTAGGGTTTAATTATAGAAATGTAACACTGCCCCCTTGTGGTCAATGTATACAACACATCCTGCAGAGATTTTTCATATTTTATAAACTAAATTTTTAACCGCTGGTTTGCAGATAACTTTTTTTTTTTTTTTTTTTAAACAAAACATCACACAGCATTATGTAATGCTGTGTGATGTTTTTTTTTTTGTAAATTTAAGTCAAAATAATTTTAGTTTAAATTTCAGAGTTCAGGTTCTTCAACTTTTGGCGGCCATTTAAAAATTTCACATTTAAAGATTAGAACATTTTTAGTGGTATAACCACACTGCCCCCTGGTGTTCATTAAATGTAACATCCTGCAGATTTTAATATTTGAAAACTAATCTAGTTTTTATCCGCTGATTTTTTTTTAAACTAACCATCGCACAGCATTATGGGAACTGAAGTTTCAATCTTCAAATAATTTCTCAGCTCAAACAAATGAGAATTAAAGGTTTATTCAGTAAAAATAAACAGAAAAACATTAAAAATCTTCATCCATCTTATTATTTAAATGCTCTTAAAGTGTTTTAAATAAATAAATAACAGATGTAATAAAAGTAATATTTCTAATAGATGAACATTTCCTGGAAGAAATAAACGTGCAAAAAAATAGTTTTACAATATAAGCATCCACTTTATTTCTGATTAAAAGAGGGCAAATTTAAGTAATTAATGCATCCTGTGCAGCTGGATGTTTGCACATTTATCATTTATTATTAATCCTGTGGAGGTAGACAGGTGAAGGTCAGCTGGAGGTCGTTCTCAGCTCAGGTAGGTCAGGACGACGGACTGGATGGGCATCCTGCAGACGGGGCACAGCTTGTTCCTCCTCTTCAGCTTCCTGGCGCAGACGTAGCAGGACATGAGGTGTCCGGTCCGCCCGTGGACGATGCAGCCATTTTTGGGTCGGGACTGGCAGATGAGACACGGGTCCAGACACGAGTCCGGCAGCCGGGACTCGGCCGACACGCTGCGCTCCAGGTCCGGCACCGGGTCCTGGGAGTCGCCCGACGACGACGGCTGGGACTCGGGCTGGGACTCGGGCGTCCAGAGCTTCTCCTGGGAGGAAGAGGCGGAGGAAGGCTGGGAGGAGCAAAGGGCATTCTGGGAGTTTGGGGCGGAGCAGTCGGACCAACTCTGGGAGTTCAGAGGAGTTTTTGCTCTTTTTCCATCAGGAACGTCGACGCCGTCGTCGTCCTCCACATCCAAACCTGCAGCAGACAAACGAGGAGTTACAACACAAGAACAACTCAGTCAGAGGTAATTAAAACTGTTCAAAACAGAGAAATTTAGTGTTTAAGGTAAACATTTTTAAAAAACTTCATATTTCTGCAAGTTACAGTTTCAGCTTCAAATTCAACAGAAAAAAAACCTCTAAGCACTTTTTGTATCCTATTATTAATCTGTTGGTATGAAAAATAAACACCTTTACACTGTGTTCATGTTAAATAAAGCAGGAAGGGCGGAGCTTTCATTATTAATGACAAAAACATAAACACAAAGGCATTTGTGCTGAGAGAACAAATTCAGGGCAGTAATTAAACCAAACTGCACAAGAATTATTTACATTTTGAATCTTGGATTTAAAAAAGTCTTAATATTTTCTGCAAAAAACGCAAGTTGCAGTTGTAGCTTCACCTGGTTCAAATTCTCCTATTAATCATCTTTTGTATCCAATTATTAATCTGTTAATATAAAACACAATCAGCTCTGCGTTGATGTTCAGTTTAGCATGTTTTAGCTGCAGATGCATCCTCTGCTACTAAAAGGTTTGTAGTTTTAATTCAGACTAGCCATTAGCTTTAGCCTCCAACAAAAACGTCTTTCTTGCTGTTGTCTGAACAAACACACTAGAACCCACCTGGAGTTTCTTTGGCAGCTGATTGGTCGGTGGGCTTGGTGGGGAGGGCTTTAGGGTCGGCGGACGCCTCCGGCAGCCAATCGTGACGCAGCGTCCAGCAGCGGAAGCAGTTTCTGGGCAGCGGTGGGTTCAGCTCGTCACACGTGGAGCAGCGCCAGTAATCCTGAGAGTGAAACCCACAGAACTGAGTGAAGAGTGGCTAGCGCTAATGCTATTGCTAATGCTAAGACGTTTCTACTCACAGCTTCTGTGATCTCCGTGTCGTCGTCGAACGAGTCGTCGTCGCCGTCCGCCTCGAAGATGGTGACTTCATAAACCTGAGGAGGAAGATCGATGAAAAATAGAAAGAGTTACGTTAACATTCAGCTTGTTGTGTCTAACAAACTTGCCACCAGAATAAAAACCATTTTGGCTCAATAATAATTCACATTTCAGCCGATCTATAATCGATTGTTTGCGGTTTTGTCTCACCTGGTCGTCGGCGGACAGCGACGCGTCGTCCTCGTTGTAGTCGTCCGAGTCGACCGACTCCACCTCGAACTCCACGCTGAAGTTGTCGCTGTCCGAGTCGGACGCCGCGATTGTGACCTCCGACCTCCCGGACCGGACGCTGTGGGAGTCGGACGACTGGCTGCCGCGGTTGTCCCGCCCACTTCCCAGCCCTCCAATCACGCACCAGGACAGGCTGCCGTCGAAGGTCAGCGAGAAGCTGTCCGAGCGCCGCCGCTTCCTGCTGTCGTCCGACTCTTCGTCCTCCGACTGCCGCTCCTCTTCCTCTCCCTCTGTGCTGTGGGACGGACCTGAGAGGGGGGCGGGGTTTATGCCAGGTGCGTGCTGATTGGTTGGCTTCAATCAGCAGAAACTCACCTGAGTTGCTCCTCCTCCTCCTCCTCCTCCTCTGGTCTGTGGATGAAGATGAACTCTCAGCTCCCTGAACACAAAACATCAAACAGGTTTGATTTGATGAATTTAAACAAAACTAATAAATAAAAATAAACATTTTCAGTGCATTAAATTATGAGCAGCAGGTTATTAAATGTTAGTAAAACAAAATTTTAGACAAAAATGGAGGATCATCATCTTTTAAAGGACCAAACTTTTAATTTATTACTGAATGTTTTTATTTGATCAAAACATTTGAAGGTTAGATTAAAAAGTCTCCAATATTACATTTTAATATTGTTTTTCCTTTTTAGTAGCAAAAATGACAAATTTCTGTTCAATTCTAGTTTGATTTAAATCAGGGGTTTTCAAGGTGAGGTTCAGGGGCCATTTGTGGCCCTTGAAATTACGTTGTTTGGCCCCTGATCACAAGTCAAAAGTAATTTTAAAATAAAATTTTAAAAAAACAGAAAATTAATTAGAAAAAAAATAAAAATTTTTAAGGCAACAGTTTGAAGCCCTTTTTATGTTTAGAATTGTTAATGATCTACAGATTTTATAAAATAGTTTTTTATTGAGCATGTAAATAAAATCAAAACTAAAATAAAATAATAGATAAATAAAATGTTAAAATTCACAGTAAACTAATCTTTGTCATTTTTGCCAGTTTTGGCCTCCAGGAAAAAACTTTTTAAATAAATAAATAAATAACTGGCACATTCTCCATATTGAGCCTTTTAAACAATATTAGAGATAAATTACATTTATTTCTTTACATTTTATTGCCTAAAACAAATTAAAAGCTTCTAGTGATGCAGCTAAAAAATACTTTGTTTTTTAACAATTAAAATCTAAATTAGTTGATTATTTCAATAATCCATTCATCACAATCAGATTATTTCAACCCTTTTAAAAAATACATTTCGATCTAAAATAAAATGTAAAAACCCATTTTGAGTGTTTTTTGATGCATCATCAATATAAATATTGATGATATTAGTAATGACCTCCGTCTGGCTGCTGTCAGCTTCACTCAAATCCGTCGTCGAATCTGTGAAAACAGAAACAACTTTATTCACAATATTTAACATTTCAATCTAATAAAATGTCTAATAAAGTCCAATGTTTGCACTGTAAACCCTGACAGGTTGTACAACTGATCATTTACATTACACACATTTTATTTTTTAATTGGATCAAATTTTAACTGTTTTTTTACTAAAATGTTTTATTTCTCTCAAAATTTCAGTGTATTTTCCTTCCAAGTTGTCAGATTTAATCTGAGAAAATAATCTGTAACATTTATTGTGACAATAATTTCATTTGGTTTCTTTACAGACAGGAAGTCGGCCTACCTTGGTTCCTCACGGCCTCCAGGTTCTTGGTAATCATTGCAAACAAAACCCTGGAACAGAAACACGTTTCAGTTCCAACATGGCGAAGGAACCGGAACCAGAACCAGAACCAGAACCGGAACCAGAGGAGACTCGGACTCACCTTGGTTCCTTCACGGAGAAGCTGTCTACGCCCAGAACCCGGCCCAGAGCGTCCTGAGCGCAGTGGACGATGTGCTGCTGGTTCTGGTCGTACAGCTGCCTCTGGATGATGTACTGACCCAGGTAGAACATGACCTGGAGAGAACGGCCAATCAGAACGCAGCATTACAGAAAACCTGCCATATTTGGAGGAAACTACAGTTTTATGCTACAAATATTGAGATTTTAAAAAAACCAAGTCTTTGTCTGGCACAGAAATGAAATTGTGGAGAAAAAAGCAGGATGTGAAGTTACCAGATTCAGCTGTGAGTTTCTTCACATTCAGGTTGTTTGAATCTTTTTATCAAAGGTTTTTATTTTGACATGTAGCATCTTTATTTAGCTACCAGTTCTGCAGAACTCCATAGTGGAATCTGAAGAATAAAACTGTTCAAATCCTGAAATACAACTTCTGATTATTTTCTGTTAATGTCTTAACAATTCGGCTAAACTGCCACTGATCCATTTATTTATATTTCTGGTGATTTTTCTTTTGAAATGCTAACGCTTGTAGCATTGCTAGTGAAACGTCTAAGCTGCCTGGGCTGATCTTCAGTTTATGCTAACAGAGAATTTAATGTATTTTTAATGATGTTGCGAAACATAATTAATGAATTATTGAACGCGTCAAATCCTGATTAATTTAAAACTTTAAATTTAAAAATTTAATCCAAGAATATATGGAGGCAATTTTGAAACATTAGCTGTAACTTTATATTTAATATTTTTTTAAATATTGAATCTCTTTAATGGTATGAAACTTTACACTAAATGTATCTGAGGACGTTCTGTACCTCCTTTATGGTGAAAACGTCTTTGGTGGCTCCGGCGTGTTGCAGCAGAGAGCCGAACTCCACCTTCGGTCTCACCTGAACACAAACAGGAAGTGAGTCACGCAGTAAAACCAGGAAGTGGCGGTTTAAAACGGCAGCAGCGCTCACCAGCTTGTTTTCATTGGCGAACTCTCCGTCAGCTGACATGGTGATGCTGGTTGCTACGGCGCACAAACATAAACAAAGTGAGTTATTACTGAGGTTCTGCTCAGTTTGACCCAAACTGGACGGACTAAACCACAAACCTGAAAATTAATAAGATCTGTGATAGTTTATAATATAATTAATACTTTAAATAAAAACGTTTTGTTAAGTTAAAAATGATTTTTTTTTATCTCCTGTTCTTCTTAAATATTTTCCACTTTGACTCTGAAATGCAAACAAAGTAAAAATGTAAAACTTTTTAAACATTTGTCTCTGTTCACTAACAAACCGAGGTTGTTGTATTTAGTTACATTTAACTAAATTCAGTCCAGCTGCTCAGTTCTGCTTTCCTGAACACAAACAACTAATCATGGCTAAATCGATTAATCGAGATTAATCGATTAATAGTGATTAATCGATTACAGTCTATAACAGTTTCAGCTTCACCTGGTTCAAATTCTGGAGATAAAATCTTATCAGCTTCTGCATCCAACTATAAATCAATTAATCTTAAAAAAAAAAAAATCAATAGATCAGATCTACACTGTATTGATAAGTTGAGCAGAAAGCGCTGATTATTATTTTTTTATTTGTTAGCTGCAGATCATTTATAGTTATTAAAGAAATGCTGTTATTGCATGTTGGGCAATAAAATGTGTTATTTGCATCTTTTAATGTATTTCTAATATTGTATAAAAAATTAAGAGATAAAATATACAAATCTGAGAAATTTTGTCCTGTTAATTAATTAAAAATGACAAAATTAGTAGTTGTAGTTTTAAAAAAAATGTGCTGAATCTTTTACCTACAACATTTAGGCCTGTAACAATAATCAATAAATCAATTAACCGCATAAAAAATTAAAACTAACTAAATTTCTCTTTCTAGCAAAAACTGGATGATGAAAGTTTTCAGTTTGAAGGACAATGTTGTTCATAATTCATTTTATTTGTTTTGTTTATTTTAGATATTTAAAATGTCTTCCAGTTGCATTTAAAATTTTCTGATATGTTCTTGGATTATTATTCCATTATATTACTTGAAAATGGTTTCAAAACAATATTTTTGTTTGTCATGACAGGAATATCTACATCCAAATTAATAATCAGGTTCCAGACACATCCAGTCGTTAAAATCAAACTATTCAGATCATTTATTCACTTCAAAGGTTAGAAATCCTGAAAATAATTTTAAAAACCTTTTTAAAAACATTTTCCCTCCAGATGAAGCAGAAATGATATTTCTTACCTGAGTTCACAGCAGATCTGGCCTCAGCAGCCCATCCTGTGCAAAGCAGAGCAGATAAAGTGCAGTGAGCGGCGCCAACAGAACCGGACCGGACCTCTTATGCTCCCACTCAGACATGTTGGGACTAGACCGGCGGTTTGGGCCGCCCAGCGCTGACTCAGCAGAGGAACCCACAGCTGATTCAGTCAGCTGCTGCTGCAGACATGCCAGGACTAGTTCACTGTGACTCATCTCTCCCAGTGAGGTCGCCGTGACAACCAGCTGGTAACCAGTAACCAACACATGCAGCCACCATTTCTCAAAAATTACACTGAAGTAAGAGGAAAAATACTTTTACATATTTTTACTTATTTGGCAAAAAGTCTACTCAAGTACTAAGCAACTGATCACATGATCAATCATTTAATGTTTAAAAATTACATCATCAGATTGATCAAAATATAAAGTGGAATTTTTTTTTAAGCACCAAAATGACAACAATTTGTACAACAAAAATAAAATCAGGCAAAAAAATGTTTATAAATCAGTTTCTTTCAATCAAAAACTTCTAAAACTTGAACAGAAACTGCAGGAGAGTCTGAATCTGTTTCAGTTCAAACATGTTTGTTTTAACTAACTAACATGTTTGTTTTAACTAACTAACATGTTAGTTAAAATCCAGACATTTTACTCAAGAGTAGAAAGTTCAGTTCCTCAAGTAAATGTAACTAGTTACTACTCAACTCTGATCTCAACAAAGTCAAAATTATCCCAATAAACTGTTAATACATTAATAAATATTTGTGTCTGCATTCAATTAGTTCTTAACATTAGATAATATTAAACATCTTTTCACACTGATCAGCTCCTAAAGAATTTCTCAACTGTTTTTTTTTATTTTGTAAAAATAAAAAAATCCAGAAATTTAGAAATATTAATTTAGAAATATTAAGGGGCCACATGAAGAGCTACGGCGGGCCAGATTTGGCCCCCGGGCCTGGAGTTTGGCACCTGTGCTCTGTCTCTTTAAAATGAATAAAAAGTTTATGTCTGAACATGTTTAAATGTAAACAGCAAAAAATACGTTTTAAAATTCAATAAGACACAAAAACGTCAAGACGACAGGAACCTGATTTACCTGGTTTTATGGTTGTTTTCAAACATAAATGCAGCTTTTAGCGACACTAAAATAACAGAATATTACCATTATTAGTATATAAAGTCCTACAGTCCTTAAAAAAATTTACTCAAACTTTTCTTAGGTCTTTTAGCATCTACTTTCATTTGTTCCCTCTTTCTGTATTGAAATAAAAACTTAGAAATTTGAAACCCTTGAAATAATAATAATCAAATCCAGATTATTCCAGTTAAATTTTAATTTCCTTCCACATTTAAAAATGTCTCATCAGAACTTTAAAAAATTACTTTTAACCATCTTTTTCCCCCATGTGTATTTGTATAATGTCTAAAACAGGTTTTAATAAAAATTTAAAACAGGGAAATAATAGGGAATATTTCTTCAGTTACTTTTATAATTTGGTGTCCAACATTAAATTCTAAGGACATGTAAAGAAACTTAAATTATAATATCTTATTTAAACTTACCCTGACAAAAAGGGAGAAATAAAGTTTGTTGTTAAACTGAAAAAAAAACATTTTTAAAAAGTAAATATATATTTTCACATGATCAATCCAAAGTATATATAAATGCTGTTCATTTTTGCTTTTTCTAACAGTATTTCTTATAGATTTATATAAAAAACAAACATTTATTAGATTTATGAAGTTTATCTAAAGTTTTATTTATATTTAAAATGTACAAACTGTGCTGACACATTTGTTAAATCCTTCATATTTTGTTTCAGGTCATTAAAATTTTAGTTTTATTACATCTCACTTTCTTTAAATGTAAAAAACTAAAAGGTAAAGGCATTTCTTATTTTTTAGCAAAAATATGCAACTTTGATATTTCCTCATTATTGATATTTACAGAAAAGTAATCCGCACAACTTTCTTATTTATTGCCACATTTTTGTTCAAATGTTTATAAAAAAAATATCTAACTTTTAAATTGGCTCAAATTTGTTTCAAAAGATTTTGTGATTTGATTAAAAACATTTAAAATATCTATCCTGATGTTTATCTTTTTGGAACCAACTTAATGCTGTAATTTGAGATCCAGCCGTTTAAATAAAACTGTTTAAGTTGTAGTTTCACTAAGTTTGGTTGGATTAATAATTTATGGAGAAATTTGGCATATTTTTGTCCCAAACTGTTATGTCTCATAAAATAATCCTATTTATTTTTCTGTCGATTCAAGTTGTTTACAATGTGTAAATATAACTAATTAATGTTAATGAAATAGGTCATAAAAAGCAGAAGCACCCAGACTTGCACAGATGAGTGGGCTCATGTTTTTGTGAGCCCGTCCAGAAAGAACAGAATGTTTTCTAGAAGCTACTGGACCGTTTTCGGTCCGAACCGCACGTGTTGGACGGATTTGTCCGGACTTGTCCCGCTCCCCTCCCGCCCACTCAGACCTCAGTGAGTCAAAACAAAGTCTGCCATAAGCTCCGATAACATTTAATTATTCCTACACACACATTAAAGTTAGATTAAAAAGCAAAAACGAGAAGATTTTAAAATAAATGTACATTTAAACGGTGCAGTCAAGCTATTTATTTTCACACTAATGATTGTAACGGCTGTTAGAAAACTACATGCAGATTAAACTTAAGTTGAATTAATAAAAAGAAAAACACTAACAATTTATTTTAGATAAATAGCGAGTTTTCTAACTTTGAAAGAACAAAACATTACACCAGGAGCGACTCTCCCTACCATTCCGATACGTCTCAGTTAGGAAACTCCGAGGCTCTGCGGCCTACTTATATTAGCTTGACGGTAACTTCGTATTTCTGCTGAAATTACAACGTAAAACACTTAAGTAATTGGCCTTAAATTACTCACCTTAACAGCTTGGCAAAACAAATTCCTTAAATGTTCATTAAATGTCCAGTATTCCGAAAAGCCTTTCGAGTACTTAGACCTCGCTTCGTTCCTTCTAGTTTATATTTCGGCGCCTCTAGTGATGTTGTGGCGCCCCTAGTGTCCGGAGTCTGTGGTTACATAACTCCAACATGGTGAAGAAGTGTTTAATTACATATTTATACACAAAATAAGGCTAAAATAATTAGTTTTCTTGATTTTTTTCCCCATTACTCTGAAAATTATTATTTTTCTCTATATGGATGGTCCAAAGATTCATAAATGTCTCAAATACCTTCAATTAGCCTTCCCTTATACCAGGGTTCCTCAAATCCAGGCCCTTCAGCTATTAGATGCGTTCCTGGTGCAACACACCTGAACCAAATGGCTGAATTGCCTCCTCACTGTTATGTCAGGTTCTCCAGAATCCCGCTAACGACCTGATTAAGCCAGCAAATGGTTACTTCAATAATCTATTATTCTAAAATAAAAAGTCACATTCAGCAGATTTTCATTTAACCACTTTAGCCTTTTACACTAAATATGCAAGTACATAATTCAATTCCTGTTTTAAATAAGAAAATAAACATGCTATTTCCTAAAATGCAGCAATATAACACTTTTTATTATTTTTCTGAACAGAATTTGGACCAGGTAAAGGTAAAACTGCCACTTGAGTTCTGGGTAGAACATATTTACTGATGCATCTATTAAATGCAAAATGTGTATTTTTTGTACAATTGTGGCTTAATTACTGCTCTGACTTGTTCTTTCAGTAAATGGCCTTTTCTGAGCCATTATACTCCAGCTAACAGTTAATCAATTACTAAATTAGCTGCAAACAATCTTTTTAGATAGAAAAATTAAATATTTTAATTTTCAACAGTTGGTAGCAGCAACTTTGTGGACCTCCCGGAGTTGTCCAAAACATAAAGATATTTGCTCATTTTTTTATGTCTTTGGGAGAACAAAACAAGGATTCTTTCAGAATTTGATTATATTCAAGAGGAACTAAAAGCATATATTCACAGCTCCGCTACAAGAGAAAAAGCTTTTATTTTTGCAAAAAAACAATTTAGAAAACAAACAAGAGACTAGGAATTTAAACAATGTTCTGAATGTGTGGAGGTTTATTTCTAAGGTCACGGCTGAAGGTCGTAGCCCAGCGGGCCGAGTCCCTGATCCAGGAGAGCAAGCGACGACTCCCGCAACTTCTGGAGAAACCTCCTCAGCTCCTCTTTAGAGAAAACCTGCAAAACAAAAAACCTTATAAACATTTCAAGCGATCAATCAATGTCGTCTCAGAGCAGAGAACTGAAAAAAGAAAAGAGGACATTTCCTCCAAAAAACTCAGAAAGTTTGAGATTATTCTCCCATATTTTCTGAAAACAAAGTGAAAATATCAAACATTTGTTCAAAACAAACTCAAATTGTGAGATTGATCTGGAGGTTCTTAGTTTTAAAGTAAAAACAATTGCTAGAAAAAAAACATTTTTTTTTATTTTGCAAATTTAGGAGTATTGAGATTAATCTCAGAAATTTCGAGATAAATCTAGAAATTTCCAAGTTTTTCCTAGCAAAATTCAGAGATTAATCTAAGGATTTGATTTTTTCCTATTAAAAATATACACTAATGCCAATATTCCTGATTCTTTCCTTTTTCTCACACATTTTTAACTTTTGAAGCACAGAAATCTCTGAGGATAATCTCATATTTTCAACCATCTAAACTCAAAAATTTACAAGTTTTTTCTTGCAAATTTTTGAATGTTGGAGCTTGGAAATGTTACTGTTTCCCAAGTAATCACAAATTTTCTGATTTTTTATTTTAAACAATTTTAAAATGTAAAATTTTTTCCTTTACATTTCTATGACATTAGAGTCTTTAGGGGTAAATTTACTTCGTTTCCATCTATACGGCCCTAATATCCCGCCGTAGAGAACTGACATTTAGAGCCGATTAAAGCTGGAGGTTATCCCAGTTACCTGGTAGAGTTTATGCTGGTCAGATGAGATGATGTCGGTGAGCCGCAGCGCCTCCTGGTGTCTGGAGGAACTCTGCAGCACGCTGAGCAACAGGAAGGTGAGGCGGGGAAGACAGAGGGAGCGCAATGCCGCCATCTGGTGGCTTCGCTCCTCATCTGACTCAGACTCCTAGGAACAAATACACAATTAGTGTGTTTAAGTCTGGCGCAATAAGCAACTATCACTTGATAAATTAAAACAAGCTCAATAAAATGTTTTATTGTTTTTGGTTGTAATATTTTGGATAGGGTTCGGTTTCTAGCTAAATGGACGAACCTTTCTGTTGTCGACCATCCAGCCTCCGTCTACGAACAGCAACACGTTGTAGATTCTCTCCTTCACGTCTTCAGTCAGGACATCAAGGCGACTCGACCACTCCGTCCTGGAGGCCTGAAGCACAAAAACACTCGGTTCAACTGGAGCTGCAACATGGCCGATCTTTATTCCGATTTCAGACATGTTGGAACTAAACTTCCTGCTTTGTTTGTTTTTGAACAGAACATCATTTTATCCCTGAATCTCAGACAGCAACGCAAGCAGAGTGTTTTCTTCCCCACTGTCGCCTCATGCTTGCTCAACTGGAAGAACTGCAGCAAAGGTAACAACTCAATGAAATCTGTTTGCCTTTCTCAGAAAACTGGAAATTTAACCATTTATTTGATTTGAATTGGATAATATGTAGATGGAGCTGAAATTCTTCAGTCTGGTCAAATTAATTAATTTTGTGAAAAAGTTTCATATTTTCTCACTGATTTCAGAAAGTGAAATCACACAAACTGAAATATTTCAAGTCTATTTCTTGTCATTTTGAAGTTTCTGGCTGTGTATCTGAATGCTAAAATCATATTTTATATCTGTCAAATATAGCTGGAAAATATGGCTTAAAATAAAATCTACGACTTCCAGTACCAGATCAGATTTCCAATTTTATTTTTTTCTTCACTTTTTTTCTAAAAAAAGAAATTACAAATTAAACCCAAGGAGTGCATTAGTGAGAAAAAAATCCAGATTTTCCAAAAGTCAAATCTTCATAAACCCAAAATTTGTTTAATACAATTATTTTATAAATATTTCTACTGTCAGACTTTGAACTTTAACAGTCCACAAAGTAAATTGGAACAAATTAAGTTTGTGACAACGTCTTTCATTCATGATTCATCGACCAAAGTTCATTAATTCTTCTAAAAATAAGCAGCAAATCACAAAATGGCTCCTCTTTAACCCTTTAACGTTTTTTGAGATGTGGCTCAGTAGATGTTCCACCAGGGGTTTGCTAATTGCTGCTGGCTAGTCTGAAGGAGCCAAGTGGGGGAGGAGCTGCGCTCCTGAAGGCGGGGCTAGGTCCACCCAAGTGTTTTGCACAACTGAATGGTTGCCATGGAGATTAAAGGATCAAAGCCAAACTCCAGGTTTGTTTTTGATGAGGGAAAAACTTTATAACATGATATAAAGATTTTTTAAAAAGTAGATTTTACACAATACCGCCTAAGAATCAGTTTTTACCTGGTACTCCTTCTCTTTCATCTCATTGGCCACTCTCTCTGTGAATTTGGCCTCTGGCGCCAACGTCGGCCTCTGTGGAGCGGCGCTGCTGTGGCTGAACCAGTCAGTGAACGCCTCATGGGCTTCCTGTAAACGGATAGCGTTAGCATTGGTACCGCACGCCGATGTCATCAGTGCCCCGCCCACTGACCAGGTAGGCTCTGATGCACAGGTGCTCCCTTATGGCGTTCTCGTCCTCCGCAGGAAGGGGAGCAGTCTGACCCACTGCGGTCCACTGGGAGTAAATCTCCCTCATCGAATCCTCGGGAACCTTGGAGAAAACGGCCTTGGCCGCATCGTGTTTCTGCAGGGCTGAGGCGGAAACAAGATGGCGGCGCGTTCAGTCACAATACCAGGAGAAAAGATTAAAAAACGAATAAAAAACTCCTGACGGCGAATCAGAAGTACCCAGGAAGTTCCTCATAATGGCGTTGGACTGCTTCAGCGCCTCGGCCCGGTGGGCGGGGTCAAACAGCAGCCAATCAATGATGTCAATCTTCTTCTGGTCGTCCTATGAGAGCAGAGGAAACGGAAGGAAGGAAGGAAGGAATTAAGGATGGAAGGGGAGAATGATGGAAGGAAAGTAGGAAGAAATTTAGAAAGAGGGTAGGAAGGATTGGAAAGGAAGAAGAAAGGAAATACGTAAATTAGGACACATGGAAAGAAGAAAGGAAGCAAGGAAAAAAGCAAAGAAGGAGGAAGGGAAGGAAGGAAACGAGGAGAGAAGAAAGGAAGGAATTTAAGGCAGATTTGATGAACCAGTCTCAGATTTTTCTTCCTGGTTCCATGTTGAACAGAAAAAGAAACCCTCCAAGAACTTAATGTTAAATATGGATCTCGTCCTTTCATTGTATGAAAACATCTGGTGTCAGCTGTAAATAAGGTTTTAATCCGGCGCTGGTTTTTACCCGAGTCGTTCCCGTCTCCAGCGTCTGGCTGTGATGCGTAAAACCTGCGTCGTTTCTGCGCCGCACCGTCTCCACCACCAGCCGGGTGATCGCAGAAACGTCCAGACCTGAACACAGACGGCCAGTGTTATTCAGAGCGCTGGCCGCCAGGGGGCGCTGTGGAGGCCTCATAAACTGTTAGTGTTATTCAGAGCGCTGGCCGCCAGGGGGCGCTGTGGAGGTCTCAAAGTTACAGGGACGGTGAGAAAAAATACAAAATAAAATATATCCCACAAATTAAACCCTAAATGTTTTATTTCATCTTTTTTTTATATAAAAAATATAAGTTAAAATAATCGATTTAAATTATTAAAATGTTTCTGATCCATCAAACTAGCTTGGCGAACAAACAAAATGGAAAAATTGAAAGGAACCAACTGCTGAAAAAACCCCCCAAAAGGACTATGAAAATAAAATAAATTTAATTAATACGTCTGTCACAATAACTAATGTTGCTAGAAAATGCATTTCCCCAAAAGTTATAGCAATAAACAATAACGTTTATTAAGACCATTTTAAAGTAATATAATAATAAAAATTTAAGAACACATTCTCAAATATCATTAAACTTTAAATTCTAATGAGTGTTTAACACTGGAACTGGAATACATTTTAAATATCCAAAATAAATAAACAAAAACAACAGAAACATAAATAAATTATGAAGTCTGTGTAAACAAAATTGTCCTAAAACAAAATAATAATAAAAAAGGTTAGTTGAGATCAAAACATGAAAAGAAGACGTTTATCATCCAGTTTTTGGTTTTAAAAATTACATATTTTATCATAAATAAACAGGATTGTTATTAAAAACTTCATTAATAATAACATTTTCTGCTGCAGAACTCATGGTCATCTAAAATCCAAAGCTATGAGGCAACATTTACACTAAATTATTTGTAAAAATTATGGAATGATGAATAAAAAACTAAACGTTTTGAAACAATGTCTGCAGGTTGGCAACAACCGACCTGCTGCAGTGGCCAGCTGCAGGCAGCGGGGGCGCTGCTCCGGCTGGCCGACCGTCTCCAGGAAGGCGGCGTACTGGTTGGTGGCCAGCGCCGCGGGAAGCTGACCCACGTAACTCGCCACCAGGTCGGTCTGCTGGTCCCGGATCAGGAGGGAGACGTACGCTTTCAGCACGTCCACACACACTTCCTCCTTCAAAACAAAGAAATTACCTCACTGCTACTTCCCTTCACGTCTTATTAGAAATATTAAAAACAAAACCTTACCTTTAAAGCCAAACCAAGAGAGCGGAAAAACAACACCAGGTGAGTCATGAAGCGCAGCAGGTGCAGAGGGAGGGGCTTAGAGGCCGTGAGCCAATCAGAAAACTCCTCCATCAGACCTGAGACAGAATGAGCAAAAAAAATAAGAATCTGCAAAAATATCAGAAACTGGAGATAATTTGTTGATTTTCAGCCACATTTAGAGACTCTGAAAGAAAGTAATGACCCACCAAGAACCCGTTTCTAGTGCCAAAAGTATTTACACCCCTAAAAAAATAAGATTAAATAAAACATTTAGGGTTTAATAACATTATTTATTTTGTGTTATGTTATTGAATTAAAGAAAATATCTGAACCGATATCAGAATAATTATTGGAGGGAAGGAGAGAAAGTAGGAAACATGGGAAACAGGAAGAGGAAGGAAGAACAAAGAACATAAGGAAGTAAAGAACAAAGGAAAGAAGTAAAAAAGGAAGAAAGGAGAGACGTTAGGACACATGGAAATCAGAACGGAAGGTAGAAAGGAAACGAAGCAAGGAAGGAAAGACAAGGAAATCAGGAAGGAAACAAGCAAGGAAGGATGGAATAAAAGAAAGGGAGGATAATAGGACACATGGAAGGAATGAAAGAAAATTAAGTAAAGAAGGAAAGACATGAATAGAATGAAGGAAGAAAGAATGAAAAGAGAAGTTAGGACACATGGAAATCAGGAAGGAAGGAAAAAAATGGAACAAAAGAAGGAAGAAAGGACAGAAGTTAGGACACATGGAAGGAAAGAAGGACTCGTGGGAGGCTCCAGTTGATGATCAGATGGAAAATGTTTGGTGGGTGTGAACTTGTGCGAGACAGTAAAGATCAGAATGCGGCTCCTTAAAGTTGACCTCTCTCAGCCACCATACAGGAAGTAAACCGTGAGATCTCACCGTCCAGATCGCCAAGAATCACAAACTTTTGGATGACGTGAAAATGTTCTCTGGTCTCCTCCAGAACTCTCTGTTCCAACGACACAGAAACACAGATTCACAGGTTTAGTCATGTGTTCATAACGCCGCCCTCATTCATTCATCAGGAGGTTCACCTTCGATTCCGACGCCTGGAGCTCCTCGAAAACTTTCTCCATGGTCCAGCTGAGAGGAAGGAAGGAAGATGGCAGAGAAATGAGAGACAAACTCCTCCTGCGGTTCCTCTTCAGCTCTTTGCGTCTTACTTGGCCTCCAGATATTCCCGCGGTAGCGTCTCCAGCTCCTGATGCGTCATGCCCGATGACATCAGATCCTTTTCCACCAGCGAGTCCACCATGACCCGGAAGTACGCCCAAACGCAATCCTCCCACGACTCGCACACGGCCAGGATCTGAAGCACACAAACGGCCATCAGCCAGAAACTTTAGATTCAGATTTATTATCGAATAACGTGAAAATAAATAAATCACGTAAGTATGACAGAGAGGCTAATAGTTGAAGGCAAGATGGCGCCGGTGTGTGTGGCTGCTTGTCTGTCATTCTCTCGTTTGATCATGTTGGTACTGTTTCTGACCTGTGTCATTTACGAAACTGAGTCTCTGCTGGTGTATGATCGCAACACACTACTAGACCTCCAACCTTTGGTCCAGGATATGATGTTATTTGATGTTGCTGGCCAACAATCCCTGCCCCCGCTTTTGTCGGAGATTCCGAGTCACCTGTTCCGGGTTCCTGCGCTGCTTCCACGGAGGAGACGTCGTCGTGGTAGACGAAGCGGCCGGCTGGTGAAGCTGAAATTTTATCTGACGCACTGCTCTCCTTTTACCCGATCATCGTATGGATCATTTTTAGGCTCTCGGGTGCCTCGGCGTTTCTTGGATCCCGTTGATGTCTGCTTGGTGCCCGTGGTCGGCGTTGAGGCCCCACTGCACCGCCGCCCTTGCCTTTCCCGGCTCAACATGCGCCGACAGTGTCTCCAAAACCTGAGACCGCTGTGTCGGGTTTCCCGGCTTGTCGAAGCCCATGATCCAGTTCCTGTCAGGATTGGTCTGGTAAACGCCAGATCGCTTGGGAATAAAACTTTTATTCTTCGGGACTTTTTTAGTCACCAAGACCTGGATTTCCTGTGCGTGACTGAGACGTGGTTGAGTGTTGGTGAGTCCAGTGCTCTATCTGAGCTTTTACCAGCGGACTGTTCTTATTTTAATTCACCACGGGTTTCGGGAAGAGGGGGAGGCACAGCGACTGTTTACAAACAGGACTACAGATGTAAGCAGTGTTTTCTACAGACGTCTTTCCCCAGCTTTGAGTTTACGGCATTTGAGATGAGACACGTAAACCCAGTTTTCTGTGCTGTCGTCTACCGGCCCCCCAAATATAATAAGGATTTTATAAACGATTTCTCTGACTTTTTATCTGGGATTATAACTAACTATGAACATGTTCTTATTGTTGGAGACTTCAATATACACGTGTGTTGTCCTGATAAACCTCTGGTAAAGGACTTTTTAAGCCTTCTGGACTCTTTTAATTTGGTGCAGGCTGTATCCAGCCCAACACATGAGCACGGACACACACTGGATCTGGTCATTTCCTGTGGTCTGCCTGTGACTAACCTGGAAATCTGTGATTCCGTGTTCTCGGATCACCTGCCTGTTTTATTCAATGTCAGTTTGACACCAATTGCAGTTAAAACTCGCGCTGCTGCTCGGCGCTGTCGGATTATTAACCCTTCCACTGCCACTCAGTTCTCTACTGCCTTTCTTCAGCTTTGTGGATCATCTGACTTTCTCCACTCTGATACAGAAGAGCTCTGGTCCTGGTTCTACTCTTCCTCCCAAACCATCATGGACTCGGTTGCTCCATTAAAAACCAGGCAGCCAAGGATTAAACCTGAGCCTTGGTTTAATGACAGAACTCGTGCTGCAAGGAAGGAATGTCGTCGTGCTGAACGCAGGTGGAAAAAGGATAAATTGCAGATTACTTTTCAGATTTTAAAAGACTGTTGGCGTCTCTACCAGAGCACGGTTAAAGAGGCAAAAAGGGAATATTTGGCAAATATTATTCTCTCAAACTGCCATAACCAACGTGTTTTATTTAACACCATTGACTCTCTGCTTAATATTCCACAGAATGCCTGTTTGGAAGCTTCTCCTGATGTGTGTGATGATTTTCTGCATTTTTTTATTGAAAAGGTTGGTAGTACCAGGGCTCTTATCACAGCTCCTGACTCTGACCCCTCTGTTTTGGTCCCTCGCTCGGCTGCTTTCGATCAGTTTGTGCCTGTGACTGTCGCACTTTTAGAGGACGCGGTTGGCCATATTAAGCCATCAGGTTCCCCTCGTGATCCTGTCCCTCCACGATTTTTTAAAGATATCTTATCTAGCATAGGGCAGCCTGTTCTTGCAATTATAAATAGCAGTCTGTCATCAGGTGTGGTCCCTGCTAGTTTTAAACATGCAGTAATGCAACCACTGCTTAAAAAACCTGGCCTTGATCAAACTGTTCTGGCTAATTATCGGCCTATTTCGAAGCTGCCTTTTCTTTCTAAGGTTTTAGAAAAACTTGTCTACTGTCAGCTGAAACAGTTTTTAGATTACAATGGCATTCTGGAGGTTTTCCAGTCAGGTTTTAAAACTCTTCATAGCACAGAATCTGCTTTAATAAGAGTTTTTAATGACATCCTTCTTTCATGTGATTCTGGTAACCATGTTGTTCTGATTTTACTTGACCTAACTGCTGCCTTTGATACAGTAGACCACGACATTTTAATATCACGATTATACCACGTTGTAGGTATTGGTGGCACTGTTCTTAAATGGTTCAGGTCTTACCTGGAGGAGAGAACAATCTCTGTCAAGATTGGTGACTCTGAATCATCTACTGCTTCAATGCCTTATGGTGTCCCACAGGGCTCCATTCTGGGCCCACTGCTTTTCTCTCTTTATTTACTGCCTCTGGGTTCTGTCCTCAGGAAACATGGGATTTCGTTTCATTGTTACGCTGATGATTGTCAGATTTATTTGCCCCTGAAGCAAAAGGATGTACATTCTATCAAACATCTCCTGGCATGTCTAGGTGATATTAAAGCTTGGTTGGCCTTGAACTTTTTAAATTTTAATGAAAACAAAACAGAGGTGATGGTGTTTGGACCCAGTGGCTCCTGTGAGTCCTCCTCTGTTGACCTGGGACCCTTGGAGGTTTATTTTAAACCTGTTATTACAGATCTTGGTTTTAAGGTGGACAGTGATTTTAAATTGGATAGCCAAATCAGAGCCGTGGTTAAGTCCAGTTTTTATCATTTAAGGCGATTGGCGTCAGTGAAATCTTTTCTTTCCAGGCAGCATTTTGAAACAGTGATCCATGCTTTTATTTCAACTCGATTGGATTACTGTAACGCACTTTATCTGGGAGTTAGTCAGTCGCTGCTCTCACGTCTGCAGCTAGTACAGAATGCTGCTGCACGACTGCTGACAGGAACTCGAAAGAGGGAACACGTGACCCCTGTCCTGGCCTCACTTCACTGGCTGCCGGTATATTTTAGGATTCATTTCAAAATTCTTATGTTTGTTTTTAAATCACTACATAATCTTGCCCCGGCTTACCTCTCTGAGCTTCTTCACCCATACATACCTTATCGGTCTCTTAGGTCCGCAGATCAGCTGCTTTTGGAGGTACCGAGATCAAGAAGGAAGCTCAGAGGGGACAGGGCTTTCTCTGTCATGGGCCCCAAATTATGGAACAACTTGCCTTTGCAGGTCAGGGAGGCCCCTTCACTGTCCACTTTTAAAGCTCGTCTTAAAACCCATCTATTTTATTTGGCTTTTAACTCTAGCGGGATCTAGTTTCAAATTGTATGTTTTTTTTGTTTTTTTTGTTTTTAAACTGTAAGTTTTTATTTTATGTTTTTTTTATTGTTATGTTGTGTTTTGATGTACAGCACTTTGTATCAGCTGTGGTTGTTTTAAAGTGCTTTATAAATAAAGTTGGTATGGTATGGTATGGTCTAATTTCCATATGTAGGTTATATTATATTATTACTATAGTTACATTACATATAACTTCTAATATCTATAGTGATGATATGAATTAGATTTTTTTTTCCAAAGTCTAAAATTCCACAAGTTAAAATATATTTTATTTCTTAATATTTTTAAATTAAAGTTGGGAATTTATCACCTAAGTATTTATTCTTTTGTACTGGTGTTAATACTTGTATATCAACTGTAATAACTGGACCTTTTTCTTTATTTCTGCACATGCAAATTGTTTTATTAACGTTAAGATGAACATCTTACCAAGAATTTTTGGTCTAGTTTTTAATGCAAACGTCTTAATTCACTTGAAATAAAACAACTTCTGAGTACATTTTCAGCGAGTTTGTTTCAGGTCAATAATTCCTTAATATTGATGAAACATTATTGGTTTCAGAATGGGCCCAGTGTTGAACCTTGGGGTACACCTGTTTCATTCTGAGCTACATCGGAAGTGAAACACTCACCGGTTTGATGTTTCCACTCAGGCTGGCGTAGATCGCCCGTTCATATCTGTTCAGCTGCTCCTGAAACAAAAACAAAAAATTCAGATTTGAATCAGGGCTGAACGATTAATCGTGATTAATCAATTATTAAAATAATTGTCAACCTAGTATTCCATTAATCATTAACTGGAAAACACAATCTAAAAAAATGCCAATTTGCTTAAAAAGTAAACTCAGGCCACTACCAAGATGGCCGTCAGCTACAAAGTTCCTGGAAGTGTGACGTCACATGACGACATGACATGAGCATTAAGCTCCTTTTGAATTATTTTTTTGTGTAAGAAAATAGGCTTTTATGAAAAATATGCAGATTTCTTATCCAATGAAAAGTGAGAATAATTGATTCCTACAATAATCACTAGGTGCATTTTGTCTATATTCAGTTGTGTTTGCTAGGAAAAAAGAAAAACAATAGAAAGCAATATGGGAGACTTTTTCATTTAACTTCCAAACATCTTAATTTATAAGTGAATATTTTGGACGCTGCAGGTGAAGGTGAGCGGACCTCCTCTGCCATCCTCCAGCAGCAGGCCTTCCAGATCCCTCGCTGTGGGTTTCCCTCAACAGGCTGCAGCTCTGAGTTTCCTGCAGGAACAAACAGTCAGGTTATTCCTTATTTTTGCTGTATTTTTCTAATTTTCTATCTGTGGTCATCATAAATCCTAGTTTTAAGAACGATAATCATGTCAACATGTGGTCAGTAGTGACCTGAGGTCATGTTGGGGTCATGATATAGTTTCCAGCCCTCCAGAGTTGCTGCTCTCCAGGCCTGACCGCAGCGTTTACAAAGCCTCTGAGCCTGGAAACAAAACGCAAAACATGCAAAAACGCAATAAAAGCTGAAAGGGAAGAGAAATCCTGATTAACGAAGTGAAGTTTGCTCCACCTCATCCGTCATTCCCGCTCGGATCAGGGTGAACAGGTTCTTCAGCAGCCGGGCATCGTCTTCTCTGTCCAGGTCCGCCAGAGGGCGCTGTTGCCGGAGGGGAGCGTCTGGGTCCTAAACAGAAAAATGCAACTGTTCCATGCCAACATGCCAACGACGAGTACAGATCCGTTTCCTCTGCAGAACCGAGCCTCACCAGCTCTGTGACCAGAGGAACGTGGAAGTCGGAGGCGCTATTGCTCCTCATCTTCAGAGCGTGAAGCGTGTTCTCCCTGAAACGCAGGCAGGTGTTTTAAAACACACAGGTGAGTTTCACCGAGGAATCATTAACAGATAAACTCACCAGCAGACGTTTTTGGCGTAATATTCAATATTATCGGAAAAATCTCCAATCTGATCCTTGGCGATGCTCTCCAGCCAATCAACCACCAGCTGCAGTAAAAACACATTTTAATCTCAATATTGTTTTAGTAGAAGGAAGTCCAAAACTGTTCAAAGTAGCAATGAGCAAATATTAATCTTTAAATTCAATTCATATTCAAAAATATAAAAATACTTTATGGTAAATAAAAAATAAAAACCTGAGTTTTCTCTAGTATCAGGACTGACTGTCTTTCCATAACATAAAGAACTGAACCTTCCATAATATTCTGAATAAACTGAAAATTATTATTTTCTCATTAGTGAATTTACACATATTTAGAAGATATTTTTAAAAATTTGAGCTGTAGATGAATTCTTTGCTACAAACTATCACTAAAGAAACGCAAACAATTATTTTTGCAATTGATTATTCTGATGATTAATCAAATAAAAAACTAATTTTCATTTAACCACTTTAGCCTTTTTATTCAATATTAGAAATGCATTAAAATGCTAATTATAATAGTACTAATTATATTTCCATTTTTAATAAGAAAATAAGCATTTTATTGTCTAAAATGCAAATTCAAATGAATTCAAATGCTACTTGAGGAGTTTTGGCTAAACATATTTACATATACAAAATCTGTATTTATTTTGTGCAGTTTTGTCTTAATTACTGCTCCGAACTTGTTTTCTCAGCAAGTTAATGATTAATCGATTACTAAATTAGTTGAATATAATTTCATTAATCGATTTATCATGATTTTCCAATTAATTGTTTGAGTCTTAAATGATTTGTTATTGCATTTTAGGCAAGAAAATGTTTAACTCAATGGATTTCTTAATTTATACTTTTAAATATTACATAAAATAAGCTTAAGTGGTAAAATAAAAAACATGCAGAATGTTCCGTTTCTTGCGTGTTACCTGACTCTGTCGTACGACGGCGTCTCTCTGGAAAAGTTGCTCCACAACAACCTTCTCGCTTTCACTGGGAACCTGCAGAAAAATGTTTTAAAAATCTCATCTGGATTTTTCGTCGGATGCATCACGACGTTTTCTGACATGTTTATTGCTCAAACGTGACTACGGTTAACAAAATTAACGACGGATGAAGAAATGATCCCTTATTTCTTTCTATTTTTCTTCCAAATTCAGGAATTATTCTAATCTTGCAGCTTTTGTCTCATTTTTAATTTTAAAAAACTTCCACTTACAACCATGTCGACCGTCATGTCTTCCTCCAGCGCCAACTGGACCCGATCTCTGCAGAAGCAGAAACCAAGTTAATTTAAAAAGGAGACGAAGGCGCGCTGAGGGAATTGGATGGATACCTGTAGAGAGAGGCGATGAGCCTCCAGGTGCAGTTCTCCTGCTGCAGCAGCCAGCGGACCCCCGCCGTCTTACTGTTCTGACCCGCTCGCAGCACCACGGACTGCAGAACGTTCACCTGCAACAGAACCAAGATCAGGTTCTGTCTTTATTCATCAAAACGCAGTCAGAAATGTACATTTTTCCTACTCTATTTAAAAAAATACCTAAACTTCATAATCTATTTTAATTACTGTTTGGGTTGTTTTATTCATTTTGGATATTTAAAATGTTACAGTTACAGTGTTAAATGGTCTTTAGTAATTAAAGTAGTTTTTATCTTTGTGTGGGTATACTTGCATTAATATTACTATTTAAGTTCAATATGGTATCAAAATAATGTCGTTGTTTATCACAATCACTTCTGGGACGATGTAATAGAACTAGGGCTGGACAACATGTCAGTCGATATCAGTAATTGATTCGTTATTTTGTTTTAAATATCAGTTGGTGTAACGTTTCCTGTTTTATCCAGTTTTTCTCTCCATTCTGTTGCTTTTTATTTTTATGCTGTTTTGAGGCACAGTGGCGGAACATTAAACTGCTGCTGCGCCAGTTACTCAACAAGTTGTTGCTCGGCAACTGAAGTTGGGGGGGGCCTAACTTGAAACTGCCAGCAGGTTGTTGCTAGGCAACCAAAGAACGAGTCAGTTACCTGTATCAGAGGTCAGCAAATATTCTAAATGTTGAATATTTTATCATATGTAAAATATTCAATATTCTTAATATTCAATATTTAGAATATTGAATATTCAATACCACAAATTTATTGTGACACTAATCACAATAAATCAATAATATATATCATGACAAATATGAGATATACTGTTATTGATTTATCGTCCAGCCCTAAATAGAATAAATAAAATGTAAGAAGCAGAACTCCATGGTTCTGTTTCCGGTACCTTCTCCTGGCAGATGTTCTGATAATCCTCCAGGAGCTCAAACACAGCAGAAGAAGAGTGCTTCAGGAAGGAGGCCAGGAACTCTGGGAAAAGACTGGCGGCCACTGAGCCAATCAGAGAGCCCCGTGTTAAAAGGTGATGATCAAAACGGCACAGCAGCCAATCAGACAGGAGTCCCTCACCAGCCTCTCCTGGGTCGTCCTCCTTCAGCAGCGCTGAGCTCAGGTTCGCCTCGTCGTCTCTGAAGAAGCTGCTGCTGTCCAACCCGGAGACGGGGGACGTATACAAGCTGTTGGTCCAATCGCTGTCCTCCAAGTTCTGCTCACACACAAATAAATTAAATACAAACAAACCCAAATACAAGATGGACACCAGCTTCCGAATGCATGTCTCACCGCGTTGTGTCGGGGTGTGTGTGTGTATCGCGGCGTCCGAGCGCCAGGAACCAAAATGGAGGAGACGTCTGGAACTCTGGGAGTGACTTGGAGACAAAAAGACGGGGACAAAGTTTGGGATTTAGTCCAACATGGAGTGGTTTTACGTAAAATGTTTGGACTTGGGCTGGGCGATAAAACAAATTTTTTGGTTTTGAAGATTTAATTTTTGGAAAATCCAAAGAAAATGAACTTCTTGGATCTCCTTAGTTCAGTAATGTCAGGGCGGCCATCTTGGTTTGGACTTTGAGTTCCAGTCTAATTTACAATGGAGTCTTAGGGCCAAGCTAAGATTTTCTTTTTTATAAAATAAAAGTTATGATGTTACAAAAATACAGTCATAATGATACCAGAGTCAAAGTTGTAATTTGACTCTGTAATTTGAATTTGACATTTTTCTTGTAATTTTAAGGCCAAATGTTAATAAAAAAAAATTCTGGTAAACATTTTATTTTAAATATCGTAACCTGACCTTAATTATTCATCCTCACGAAAGATTAATAAAATAAAAATCCCTTTTTGAAAATATTTTCTGTCAATTGTAATTTATTTTTTAGAAATTAAAATTGGAAACCAGATCTAGATGGAAAATTAATTTATTTTTAACACATTGCCCAACCCTACGTTGAACTTGGACCCTCACCGGCCTGTCGGAACAGGGGAGCTGGGGTGTTCCTCAGGGAGCGGGCCTGGGTGAACGAGGGGCCGATGGGGCTGCAGCTGGGTGACGGGACTGAGCACAGAGTCAGGAACATAACCCAAACTTTTCTCTAACAGATGATTTCCATGACTAGTTCATTTCAAACCTCCAGAAAAACAGCAGTTAGCGAATGATCAACTAAACAACAACTGTTCTCTCATGTGCTGCAAAGCTACTTAGCTATCAGGGACACAAACAGCATTTTAATAACTTCACTGGACTCTGATGTTCTCTAATGGCATCTTTATCCTCTGAACTCCTGATTCACAAACCTGTGATTGGAGGACTCTCATGTAAAACAAAAATATTCTGTTTTCTCCAGAAACAACAGTCAAAATTAAGAGTTTTTTTTAATCTGAGCTCACAAATAAAAGGATTTTCCTTTAAGGATACAGCCCCCTTTCTTCCTCCTACGGGCGGCGACCGTCACCTCATCATCTCGCACCACAGGAGATGGCAGCTCAGACTGACCCCTTCAGGACAAAAAGACACATATAGTAAGTTGGTATTTTTATTCATTTGATCACTTAAAAATGTACATTTAAGAGAAAAATATGATGAAATGGTTAAGGAGCGAGGAGTGAAAGTTTTTCTACCACCAAATAAAGTTTATTTTTACATTTTTTGAAAGTCAACTCGGAGAGTGTTTCTGTTATTTTTGTACATGAAGAAAGCTCACATTTTGCAACCAGAAAACTATCAGCGAGTGCTTTTTGTTTTGGATGAGTCGAAAACCTCCTCCTACACTGTTAGCCTTTGCTGTATTTTTTACAGTTAAATACCACAAAATGCCCAGTAAAACTACCATAAGACATCTTTACAAGTAGTTACTGTAATTTGCATTGCATTATGGGTATAGTACATAATATTACAGTAACTTACTGTATGTTTTGAAGTTGCAGTAATTTACTGTTTACACATTACAGTGGTGGTTCTGTACTTATAATATACAGTAAGAATTATATTTGATTTCCAACCGTCATCATAGCTGCTTCATCGTGGTTCCCTGTTTCTGTATTTTTACTCCTTTAGTGGTTAACATGTTTTTAAGGCAGAAAGAGAGCATGTACTTTTGTTTTTTTCACATCCTAGCTAACATTAATATGCAGTTTATCTAGCTACGTCATCAAGCGTGGCTTCGCTTCCAACTGTTTTCTGATGACGTTTGTTTTAAACTCCGAAGTTTTTCCCTCCAAGTGCAGCTCTGTCTCCGTGCTGTGGGCTCACACTGCTTCAGCTCCTCAAGACAGGTAAAAAAACACTTCTTAGAAAACTGTTTGAAGCCAAAACCTAGTCTGGAAAATGTACATTTTAGATGGAGTTAACGTAGCTTATAGCATCATGCTATAATGCTATAACTTAGCATATAATGCTATAACTTAGCATTATAGCATGAGCTCGTTTGTGCTGGTTAGCCTGGTAACATAACGTTACCTTTACGTTACTAACTCTGGTGTATTATATAACTGGCATATTGCAACGTTATAAGTTACGTGTCTGTAAATGAGGTGAAAGAAAGGAAAATATGATGGTGTTTTGAGCTGGTTCGGAATTAACATTAGCTAAGGTGCTAATTTTACCGTTGAAGGTTTTAGCTTGACTTTTGCCGCTAAATCTTCCTCGGGCGGCTTTGGGTTGAGATAAGCTCAGTGCTGAGTGTCTGTTAGCATTGTTGTTACATCCTTTGTCGAACAATATAACGTTAACTGATAATTGATCCCCCTTTTTTTTCACATCTAATGACTGTTCATTTGTTTAAACCATGATCTTGCAAATGTTAAAAGTGCAGATTAGCTACGTAGGTCAGCAAGGATGAATTCTAACGTTGTTCTTTTTTTTCTTTTCTTCAGATGACCTTTTTTTTTTTTAACTCCGAAGCTTTTTCCCTCCAAGTGGCTGTGCAGTTCTGTCCTGCTGACTGCTAACATAGCTTCATCTCTTCAAAAGACAAGACAACAGGTAAAAAGACAGCTCTTCAAACATATTTGATTTGAAAATGTAGATAACTTCCTGACCATCTCATGACCTCCCACATTGTCTGTCTTATTCTTTACAGTTCAGCTTCCACAAGACGGATCCCACTGATTTTGTTTGACGAATGGAATAAAAGTTCTTCTGATGTAGGAAATGCATCTGATATAACAATATTTATTGATATGAATGCTTACCATACAGTACATTATCACACTTGCACTGTTATTGTGATGTATTGTGAACAGTTCACATTTAAGCTACTGTTAACTGCTTTTTGACAATGCAGCCTCTGCTGGTTTTTGACTGTTCACCATTTCAATGATATACGTGTTCATGTTGGTGCATACCTTATGTGGTACATAAAATTTGTAGTGCCCAATTTTTTTTAGTTGCTCGTTTGTTGTACAGTGTGCAACAAATACAAAAAGTTATGTAAAGATTGTTATTGTTATTGGATCCAGATGCATTCAAGTGTCCATATTGAATGAAATAAAGTTCAAATTCAAATGAAGTTAAGTATATTCTATATTTTTGTATAAGTCAGTCTTTTAATAGTTTACGGCTGGCACTTGATGCACACATGTTCATGTTGCTACATACATGTGCCATAAAAATATTGACATGACCAGTAGTGTGTTCTGTGGTTTTGTTGTTTTATAGCACATTATATTGTAATGTGACATTGTTCTTTCTGACATTGCGAATATATAAATGGATTTTATTTCTACAAATCTGTTGAAAATAAATACCTGTTGTTATTCACAGTACTTGGACTAAAATTTCTTTTATGAAATTTTTCGGTTTATGGTAAAATATTCTTATATTAAAAAATGTAAACTTTAATTTACAGTAAAACTCTGACATTATGTTGTGAAACAAGTTTACAGTAGACCAGCTTTACTATAAAATACAATTACAGTATTATACTATAAACTACATTTACAGTAAAGCAGTTATAACTGTAAAGCACACTCACAGTAAAAATTTACTGTGAAATATCATAACAGTAAAGGTACTGTAGAATGGTAATTACAGTAACTTACTGGCAACACTGACGCCTTTTGAGTTTGGAGACCAGAGTAGCCGTAACACACGTTAATGTATTTATTTCCTCATTTCCAACTATGGACAATTTAAATAAAGTGTAAACAAAAATAGCCTGCTAGCATCAGCATTCACAGTGGAAGGAAGGGTTAGCATTGTTAGCATAGTTGGCTGCCGTTAAAGAAAACTACGCAGCAAGAAAATGAACACAAACAGAATATAAAACAAGGAGCAGATTAAACACAACTAAAAACTTAAAATTGTAAAATGACATATTTTACCAGTCCATTTTGGAGAGCTCTCAGTTCCCGCTTCACGAGGTTTAGCAGGCTTTCTTCTTCTCTTTTAAACTCTCCGTCAACTAACATGCTTAATACTCTCTACTGCCCCCTAAGGCAAAGAGTTAGATTGCACCCACACGGAGCCTGTCAAAGCCATTTTTTAAAAGTTAAATTAAGTTTCTTCGTGTTTAAATGTTAACGAATAACAACAATAATAATTCATTTACTTTTACGGTCCTTTAAAATAATCACTGAGCTAAACTAAGAGTTTTACAATGGATAAAAAAATAAAATATATAAAGTCAACAATTCTGAAAACCCAGTATCATATATTACATTGTGTCAAGTGCCTTTAGTAAGACATTATTACAATTTGTGTAAAGATTCACTATTTCCTACATCCTCGTGTTTTGCCAATTAGATGTTCTCATTGGAAAGTATTGAAACATAAACAGACGGAAACTTTATTCTTGCGTTGGGGCGATGCTCATAAAATAATTAAAATATATATAACATTTTGAGAATAAAGTCATAATATTACGAGAATTACGAGAAAATGTCATATTTTTTGAGCTTTTACGTACATAACAAAAAATAAAGTGTGTAGTGAGCCATCTCTGAACGCGACCCATCTCTGCTCTCCAGTCCCCCCTCCGCTCCGTTAGCTGCCGCTGTGGCTCCGCGGTGTGAAACTCGGAGGAAACAGGAACAAACAGGACGATTCAGGCTTTAGTCAGTTGGACCGCTGCATGTCCCCGGGCTGGGAAGAATAATCCACAGGTTCGGCAGAGATTCTGGCTCTGGAAATCCCGGGACTGCAACAGGAAGCACGGGGAACCGAGACTGAGATTGGCTCGGTTATTTCCGGAGCGGATCCCGAAGTGAAGCAGGGAAGGAGAAAGGAAGATGGAGACCCGCAGGTAAACTTTTCTTATTGCGTGGCAGACTCTCAGACACATTGACAAGTTGTGTGTGTTTCTAAAATTAAAACTACATTTATCCTTAAAGCTACAGGAACTCACTTTTAAATTATTTTTTATTATATTTAATAAATTTGGGAGAAAAATATTAGTAAATTTCCCTGTTCATAAAGTTTTTAAACTAAAGGATAAATATACATATTTGGAGTCAAATGTCTCCACTAGAATAACGAGGCTGGTTTTCTGAGCTGTTTGAGGACTAAAGGTTGGGTTTGATTCCTGTATTAGTGTTGAAAGTCATTGTAGTTCCAGACTTTATTCTCTGTCCTGAAGGTAAATTCATCCAAACGTCTTTCTGTCAATTAAATTGTTGATGCATTCATTCATCTGCTCATCTGTCCATCTTTTCAACCCTCAATTTGTTTACATGTTCAATAATTTGGTGAAGTTTTGTCCATCGATTAGTTTCTTTTTTCCAATTCATTTATCCAAAATCCATCCCTCCGTCCATCCATCCCTCCGTCCATCCATCCATCCATCCATCCATATTCTATAAATACTGTATTATCTCTGGATCCGTTTGCTTCTGTAGTTCAATATAAAATAATAATAATAATAATAATAAAAGTTGAGTTTATGAACTTTGGATCAGCTCACTTCTAATATTCTTATCTTTAGATTATATTTTCTCCGATCTGCTCTTCTTCCTCTGTAGTCCTACATTTTGAGCTTGGCAAATCCGTCCTGGGAAAAGTTGAACTGGGAGCCATCCGGAACCATGGCCCAGCAGCTCTTTGGGTTCTCAGCCAACCGGCGTATCGTCACCGGCCTGCTGGTCAACCTCTTCTCCTCCATCTGCATCGTCTTCATCAACAAGTGGATCTACGTCCACTACGGCTTCCCCAACATGACCCTCACCCTCGTTCATTTTGTGGTCACATGGCTGGGACTCTACATCTGCCAGAAAATGGACATTTTCTGTCCAAAAAGCCTACCAGTGCGCAGGATCATGTGGTTGGCACTCAGCTTTTGTGGCTTTGTGGCCTTCACCAACCTCTCTCTGCAGAACAACTCGATAGGAACGTACCAGCTGGCCAAAGTCATGACCACACCCGTCATCATCCTCATCCAGACCACATATTACAAGAAGACCTTCTCTACCAAGATTAAGCTGACGCTAGTGAGGAAAATCTATAGGCCTCAAACGATTAATCAGATTAATCACAATTAATCACAATTAATCATTACTAATGGTGATTAATTGGTACTAATCTGATTAATCGCAATTAATTGCATAAATTAAAATTGATTGGATTAATTGCAACTAATCGGAATACTCACAATTAGCCAGATAAATAATGATTAATCAGGGTAATTTTGACTTAATCAGAATATTTGCAACTAATTGGATTAATTGCAATCATCTAATTAATTTCAATTAATTGGCTTAATCATGACTAAACTGATTGTTACTTAGTAATTGGATTAATTGTAATTAATCTGCTTAATTAAGTAATCAATTTTACTTAATTCAACAAACAAATTGAATTGTTTATTTGCATGTTTTAATCTATTTATAATATTGTATAAAGAAGGGTTAAGTGATTAAATGATAAATCTGCAGAATGTGCCAATTTTTTAATCGATTACAAATATAATTGTTAGTTGTGGTAATAAAAGTCTGATTTTGGAAATCTGCTGTTTCCTTGATAAAACATTCACTAAAGGATCAGAGTTTTGCTTCATTTGTCCTTCCAGGTACCCATAACTTTGGGGGTGATATTGAACTCCTACTACGACGTGCGTTTCAACCTGTTGGGGACGGTTTTTGCCACACTGGGGGTTCTTGTCACTTCACTTTACCAAGTGGTGAGTAAATATCCACCCATGGATCCTCTGAGAGCAGCAAACTAAACTGAAATGACACAAAAACCCTTTTTGTGTTTCAGTGGGTGGGGGCGAAACAACATGAGCTCCAGGTGAACTCCATGCAGCTTCTCTACTATCAGGTAAGAAGTCTGGTGCAGGTCGAAGGTCAGTTATTAATAAACAGTCCAGTTGGGACTTCTCTTATCACTGCTGACTTGCAAAACTAATCACAACCTGTACAGTTTTTGCAAAACGCCATGTTGGTCAAAAACAGACGCTGCATCCGGCAGCATCATGCTGAGGGGGTACATTTATAAAGCAGGGGAACTCCTAAATACTGGCTGCAGATAGGGAGAACATTTCTGAACACAAACATTCAGCCAGAGCTACGGTGTTTTAGAGCAAAACATATATTAAAATGGCCTAATCAAAGTCCAGACCCAAAACTAGCCATTTTACGACTAAAACTGCTATTCACAGATGCACTGCACCCAGTTTGGCTAAGTTTGCTAAGAAGCATTTGCAGGAATTGCGGCGTCTAAATGTGCAAAGCTGGTGGACACAAAAACTGAAAGGCCGGAAAACAAATACATGCCACACTTTTCAGATTTCCAAAGAGAATTTTAAGAATCGGTGCTTCACTTTTTCCTTTATTTTCATTTTGTGTATTTTTAAATAAAATTAGTTTAAAAAATATATTTAATTTCATCATTTAAAATGTATGTTACATAATTTCATGAGACATTTATTTATTTCATGACACATTTGTTTAATCTTGTCCCATTTGGCCCTCCGTACTCCTCAGGCTCCTCTGTCCTCCGCCATCCTCCTCGGGATCATCCCGCTGTTTGAGCCGCTGGCTGGAGATGGTGGGATATTCGGACCCTGGTCACTGCCTGCTCTGGTCAGACATCAAACATGCTAATGCTAATGCTAACACGGAGCAGCTAACCCTGGTTTTTTCCTGAAGTATTAGCATTGCTGTTCTCCCTCCGACCAGGTGGCGGTGCTGTTCTCAGGCGTGGTGGCTTTCCTCGTTAACCTTTCCATCTACTGGATCATTGGGAACACTTCGGCTGTAACGTATCCTTCAGGCACGGAGGGGGGGGAGTGGTGATGAGGCCCAGGTGGTTCAGGAGGGATTATTTGTTCGTCCATCCGTTTGTTGTCCCTTGACTTCCTCCTTCAGCTACAACATGTTTGGTCATTTCAAGTTCTGCATCACTCTGATTGGAGGATATCTGCTCTTCCATGACCCGCTGTCTCTCAACCAGGTGAAGCTAACTTCCTCTAGCTCTGCTCCGTGGAGTCAACCATTAATGTCCTTCTAAACTGTCTCTCCCTGTCTCCCTGTCTCTGTCTGTCCCTCAGGCGTTGGGAATCCTTTGTACACTGGCAGGAATCCTGTCCTACACTCACTTCAAGCTGCTTGAACAGGAGGAGGGAAAAAGCCGCCTGGCTCAGAAGCCATAGGCTGACCTCTGACCCCTCACAGCAACCAGATGAAGAAACCTCCTAAGATGTCTCAGAATGTCCTTTAGAGGAACAAAACATTTCTTTAAAATTTTACTCTTCAGGAAGAGAAGCGGAAACAAATCGCAGCATCGCCTCGACTCGAAATCCAAAGCAGTGTTAGCTTCAAAAAACATTTTCATTTTCAACATAGACCAGGATAACGGCCTTTCAGGAGTTTTTGCACGGACAGATTTGGGTCTGAGTTTTCTGCAGAATTTCCTGCAAATTATTGAGATTTAGTTGACAAACTGGACGGTTTTAGAACAACGGTTCAACAGAAATCAGACAAAGCGTTTACCAGCAGCTTCCTCTGACGCTGCCTGTTCTGCACATCGTTTGCGCTGCCACTCATCATGGGCTTCAGTGTTGTTCATTTTAGGTATTTAATGATTTATTTACTCATATTCTAGGGTGAATTTGATTATGTAAAACAAAGACTGCCTTTTTATCAATCAAGTTTTAATCACACAGGATTTTTACAAAAAAGCAAAAATACACACCCTTTAATGTTTGGTTAAATGTTTGAGGAGCAAAGAAGTTGACTTTTTCAGATCATTCACTCCAACTACATAAAGTCTTACCAAGTATTTTTGTCTAGTTTCTAGTTCAAATATCTTAGTACACTTTAAATAAGACAAAACTAACTTACAAGTAATTTTTCAGCAACAAATAGGAACCTGTTTTAGCTCAAAATTTCGTAATATTGATGAAAAAGTATTAGTTCCACTGGCAGATTTTCTCTAGTAGTTTTTCATCAAAATTAAGGAATTAACTTAAAATAAAAAATAAGATACTCTTGCTGAAAAGTTACTTGTAAGTTAATTCTGTCTTATTTCAAGTGTACTAAGATATTTGCATTATAAACTAGGCAGAAATTCTTGGTAAAAATTAGGGGTTTTTGCAGTGCTGTCTTGTTGAACCCGAGTTAAGTAGACGTCTAGCTAACAATGGACTAGCTCTTGGGCAAGGTGGTGGTGGTATCATGCTACAGGGATGCACAAAATGAACGGAAAGAATAAAGATGGTGGACTACCTCCACCTTTTCTGGCTTCACCTCAAGTCAACAGCTAGATGTTTGAAACTGGGACTCAGTTTGATGAATCAGGAAACCAAAACTTTACCTGGAGGAATCAGTTTTAGCTGATAACTCACTTTTGTCCTGGCTGAATTTAACCTCAGACATTTCAGCGATGCAGTTTTTTTTCCTTGAATGGATTCATTTCAGTTTTATTTTTACAGCAAAACATAATCATGCTTTAATCGTCGTTCAGTATTTTTTACCGATTTCTTTATTTTATTAATTTAGTCTGGCTTATTATTTTCTGTGTGTAGCTTAATTACATTCTGCAGTAGATTTCTTTTTTTTATTCTTTGTCTTTTTGTTTATGTTTTGTTGTTTTAATATGGATTAAAGTGAGTTGTAATAAATCGGGTTGTAATGAGAAATTCCAATATTCTGCAATAAACTGCTGAAATTATGCTATAATTTCCTCTTCAGTGTTTACTTGTTAAAATTAAGTACATATCAGTAATTAATTTACATTTTAATTAATAAATGGTAAGAGAAAACCTGTATTTCAGGTCTTTTTAAGAATTGATATGATAAAACAGATTTGTGGGTCTGAAATTAATTAATTTTTTTCCTTACATATTATGTCAAAAACATAAATCAAAGATAACCTGAGTGCAGAAAGTATTTCTTCAATAATTTCATTAGGTGAAGAAAAGTTATGCAGCACAATGACTCAAAATAAAAACACAAAATTAAGGTTTTGTTGTGGCCAAGTTAAAGTCTAGATTTGAATCTGATTCCGATGTTGTGTGACCTTTTCTATGTTACAATTATTTTTGAGGGGGAAAAAAAGCAAAAAACATTTGAAAAGATTTAAGGAATGTCAACTATTTAAAAATAGTAATAACTATAAAATAATATTTAATATATATTAAATGCGATAAAAAGTGTAATATAAAAATGTAAATTATTATTTATTTATTTTATTCCTTAGTGGGAGTGTTTGAGAAGAAAAATGCTGGTTTTAAAGCGTTATATTAGCCGCCTAACATAGCCTAGCATACGACTACAGGCGACCTTAAAAATTCCAGTTGACACAATTTAAATTTGCCAAGATATATGATAAAGTAAAATATACATATATTAAAAATAAATCTGTATTGATATATAGACCAATTATTTTAGCTGCCACAAAATTACCTATGTTTGTTTTATTTACTATATTTTTAATCAGGCAAAACGTATAGTACCAATATAACAGGGTCCTTCTTCGGTTAACTTGGAAACCATTCACCGATGTTTGTTTTGGAGTCATCAGTAGGTAAATTTCATCTTTTTACAGCCACATTCCCACAAATTTGTGCCTATATCTGTTATTTTACCGTGTATGTTATTTAAAGTCAACATTGCCACAGCTTAATGCGCATTTCCGGGGTGTATAAACGTCTGTTTATATCGGTTCATACAATGCCTTAGCTAATGCTAATGCTAACTTATGAATTTCTAAACACATTTTAACGCTACAGCTTGTTAGTAGCACTCTGAAATGAAAGCACATCGACGAGTTTAGCTGTTAAGAGCTGAAGGATCTTGTCTTTTTTCAGTAAACGTGTCAGCTAAGGTCTGTGGTTAAAAGGCGGTTCGGTGGTTTGATTTCCGACTCTTCCTCACGATGCAGGTAAATGGTTTTGTCGTTAAATTAGGTTTTGAAATAACATTTTTAAAAGATCCCTGACTTGTTACAGCTCCCACAGTTTAAATGACATGTTTTGCGTGGTAATAGTTGGTAGTTTGAAGAAATGCTGCAGCAACATTCCAGCTCTATATTATGAAGTTGAATTGAATAGAACCGTGTGGAGTTAAAATCCAATTTTTGTCTTTAAAACTGGTAACTTGTAGATTTTTTATTTTTATTTTTTACAAAATAAAGAATAACTTCTTTTGCGCATGGATTTTTAGAAGTTATTTTAATCAGCTCTTACATGTTAGTGTGTCAGATTGCCACAAAAATAACTTATTATATTCAAGTGCAAAATTCTTCTGCTGTCCATCAAATTCAGAAATACTTTATGAATCCCAAAGGGAAGTTAAATGTTTTTGAGACTCATTAATTAGAATCCTTTAGAGAATTATTGTATATGGTGAATTATTCTTGAAGAAAAGTCACAATGAGTTAAATATTCACAATCACAATTTAACTTTTTTCATACCGATGAAGTAAAGCCCAGTTTGTATCTGGTTTAATTTAGGTTATCTGGTATGTTTTGACATAGCACCTTAAGTTTAAGGTTCTTTTCCTGTTCGTTTAGTAAACAGTTCTCTAAAAAAGGTTTGGTTCTGAAATTAGTATAAAAGCAGTGTTATATATTAGGATTTCACTCTTTAATGGCTTCAACAGATTGAAAAGTTGTCCATTTTAAGCTTCAGTTTAGTTTGTTGTTCATGGTTTTTAAGGAATCTGAACAGTTTTCTGTTTTGTTGAAGAAAGTTTTTGTTGTTCTCCACCCTCAGTATGCCTGCTGAGAGCAAGCCCTCAGTAAACATGGATGAAAAAGACGTCAACTCCTTCACCAACAAAGAAAAAGAGAAGGACAAAGAGGCTGAATGGAGGGCGGCATCTGGTAGAGACAAGGCTAAAGAAGAGGCGAAAGCCAGCGGTAAAAAGGATGCAGGCAAGGAGGAGAAGAAAAAGCGCTTAGAGGAGGAAAAGAAGAAGAAAGAGGAAAAGGAGCGAAGGAAGAAAGAGGAGGAAAAGCAGAAAGCGGAGGAGGATCAGAAGAAGAAAGAGGAGGAGGAGAAGAAGCAACAGGAGGAGCTGCAGAAGAAGCTCGAAGAAGATGAGGCCAAACGGCAGCGTGAGGAAGAGGCAGCACTGCTCAAGTGAGTCATGGTTAACTTCATTATGAAGAAGAAACCGAGTGATGAGGTCAAATTAAGTTTGGATTAATCCAGTTCATTCAGACTATTTCATTAAGAGATTCTGACTTTTATTTTTCCTGTTTAGGAACCAAACATAACGCAAAGAGCAGCTGCTAATTTTATAAAACAAGCTCCTTTATATTGCTGAAAAGTTACTTGTGAATTACTTTTGTTGTATTTTCAATGTAATAAGACATTTGCACTAGAAACTAGACCAGGGCTGGGCAATCCTGGTCCTGGAGGGCCGGTGTCCTGTAACTCTTAGACGTCTCCCTGATCCAACACGCTTGAATCCAACAGCTGAATCACCTCCTAAGTGCAGTCAGGTTCTCCAGAGTCCTGCTAATGACCTCATTATTTGACTCAGGTGTGTTGAAGTAGAGAAACATGTAAAAGTTGCAGGACACCGGCCCTCGAGGCCTGGAGTTGCCCACCCCTGGACTAGACCATAAATACTTGTTAAGATTTTGTGTTTTTTCAGTGAAATGAAAAACCCAGAACTATTCTAACCCTGGTCCACCGTTGTCTCTCGTCTCCAGGGAAAAGGAGGAGGGGCACCAGCTGCACCAGGAGGCCTGGGAACGGCATCAGGGCCGGAAGGAGCTCCGCAGCCGGAACCAGAACGCCCAGGAGGCCCGACCCGAGGAGGCCTTCTTCAGCCGCCTGGACTCCAGCCTGAAGAAGAACACGGCCTTCGTCAAGAAGCTGCGCACACTGACGGAGCAGCAGCGCGACACGCTCTCCAACGACTTCGCCTCGCTCAACCTCAGCAAGTACATCGGCGAGGCGGTGAGCTCGCTGGTGGAGGCCAAGCTGAAGATCTCCGACGTGGGCTGCGCCGTGCACCTGTGCTCCCTGTTCCACCAGCGCTACGCTGAGTTTGCGCCGCTTCTGCTACAGGCCTGGAAGAAGCACTTTGAGGCCAGGAAGGAGGACAAGGCGCCCAATGTGAGCAAGCTCCGCACCGACCTGCGCTTCATCGCCGAGCTCACCATCGTCGGCCTGTTCACCGACAAGGAGGGGCTGTCGCTGATCTACGAGCAGCTGAAGAACATCATCGGGACGGACCGCGAGACGCACACTCATGTGTCGGTGGTGATCAGCTTCTGCAAGCACTGCGGCGACGACATCGCCAGTCTGGTGCCGCGCAGGGTGAAGCTGGCGGCGGAGAAGTTCCGCTTGGCGTTCCCGCCGAGCGAGATCATCAGCACCGAGAAGCAGCAGCCGTTCCAGAACCTGCTGAGGGAATACTTCACCTCGCTGACCAAACACCTGAAGAAGGACCACCGGGAGCTGCAGAACATCGAGAGGCAGAACCGGTCAGATTAATCAAGCAATAAATCAATCTATCAAGTTTATTTGAATAGCACATGTCAGCAACACAGCAGTTCAAAGGACATTTCATCATAAAAAAAGATGAAATGTGTTCAATTTATTACGGTTCCAAAGCAACTAAACTGGTGAGTTTTAGTCTAGATTTAAAGGAACTCAGTGTTTCGGCTGTTTTGCAGTTTTCTGGAAGTTTGTTCCAGATTTGTGGAACATAGAAGCTGAATGCTGCTTCTCCATGTTTGGTTCAGACCAGAACCAGAACCTGAGAGGTCTGGAAGGTTGATCCAGCAGCAGCAGATCTTTAATCCAATCAGTGATTTATAAACTACCAGCAGGAGTTAAAGTGTCTTTTCTCAGTGAAGGACTGTAGAGCTGGGTGATGTAGAGCTGGGTGACGTAGAGCCAGGTGACGTAGAGCTGGGTGGTGTCTCTATCCTCCTGGTTCTAGTCAGAACTCCAGCAGCAGCGTTCTGGACCGTTGGGTTGTCAATCATACCTGTGAAGACGCTGCTGCAGGAATCAAAGCCACTAAAGAGAAACTAAAGCCTGGATGAGTTTCTCTGATTTGAGACTTTATTCTTGTAAAACCAAAAAATCAGTTAATCAATAAAATTGATTAATAGTTCACGTTGCTTCATGTTTTTCTGCCAATCCGTCCGACTCGTTTTAATCAGTTCCCCTTTGGACTTTAGTTGCGTTTTCTCTCATTTTCAGCCATGAGATGACTTTCTATTATTTAAATCCCATCAGAATTATAAATGAGCTCCTCAACTCAAAGAAAGTTAACAGAAAACAAAAAGTAAATAAATTTTCCTGTAAAATGGATTTTTAAGCACTTTGACCCGAGCTAAGTTTTTCTGTTGTTGGTTTCAGGCGGATCTTGCACTCCAAAGGGGAGCTGAGCGAAGATCGCCACAAGCAGTACGAGGAGTTCGCCACGTCTTACCAGAAGCTGCTGGCCAACACGCAGACGCTGGCTGACCTGCTGGACGAAAACATGCCAGAGCTGCCGCAGGACAAGACGGTGCAGGAAGGTGAGCCAGCCCCCAGCAGGGGGCGCCCAGCAGGGGGCAGCCCTCAGATCAAGTTACTGGGAAATAGTAATTAGTTACTAATTACTGATTACTTCCCCAAAAAAGTCATCCAGTTACTATACTGATACTATACTGATTCTCAAAATTGATTATTTACTGTAATAATCACTTTAAACACCACAAAAATTAAACAATATGCGTTTGAGCCAAATTCTATTTTTTCTTCATATTCCATTATATGAAATTTAATAAAATGAAACAGACTCTTTTTTAAAGGTGACCTTCATAGGAGGATACATCTATGTAGCTCAGGCTGGGGTTGCTAGGTAACGGGGTGGAATTCTGCCGGGGTTGCTAGGTAACAGGGTGGAATTCTGCTGGGGTTGCTAGGTAACAGGGTGGAATTCTGCTGGGGTTGCTAGGTAACAGGGTGGAATTCTGCTGGGGTTGCTAGGTAACGAGGCAGAGTCCGTGGAATGTGACTTAACAATCAGGAAGTTTCTGAAACGGCTCATTTTCCAGACACCAAAAAGCTATAACTCATTGGCCAAAAAAATGCAATTTATTTTAATTGTTTTTTGTCATGGTTTTTAAGCACTTGGTCTGTTTTTAGAGGCAGGTGAGACCCTAATGGAAGTATAAAAATGCGAATTTTGCATAAAACTATCCTTCTCTGGATAATTTGGTTGGATGTAGCCCTGGCATCAGCTGTTTTCTCCCTCAGAGCACGGCCCCGGCATCGACATCTTCACCCCCGGAAAACCCGGAGAGTACGAACTGGAGGGCGGCATCTGGGAAGACGAAGACGCGCGAAACTTCTATGAAAACCTGATCGACCTGAAGGCTTTTGTTCCCGCCATCCTGTTCAAGGACAACGAGAAGAGCGGCCTGAGCAAAGACAAGGACGACGCCAAAGGTACGTTTATCACTATTCTGTGCTTTCTTAGTTTTATTTATTTATTATGAAGTATTGCTAGTCTTGAGTAAAATTTCTGGATACTGTGAGTAAAAACGTATAAAGTTTTATTAAAAAGTTCCTAAGTTTCAGATTGAAAGAAACTTATTTCTGCTACTTGTTATTTTGTAATTGTCATTCAAGTTATTTATTTTCTTTTTGGTCTTTAAAAACACAGAAATTTCCACATCACTTTGTATTTTGGTCCATCTGATAATGCAGTTTTTAAATATTAAATGATTGGTAATTAATCAGTTATTCAGTATTTGAGTAGAATTTTACCAAATACATTTTTACTCTTGAGTAATTTGGTGGGCGACTACTTTTTACTTTTACTTGAGTATAATTTTTGGGTAGCACTACTTCAATGTATTTTTACTCAAGTAAAAAGGAGACATCCAAGAATGGACTCAATGTAAAACAGTATTTGGTAAAAATCAACTCAAGTTCTGAGCAACTGATCAAACATCAATAATTAAATATTTTAAAGTTATGTCACCAGACGGATTAAAATAGATTATGTAGAAATTTTGGTATTTTAAACAACCAAAATGAAAATAATTCATATTTTTTCATAACAAAATCAGGCAAAAAATATTTTTTTCCAATTTTTTTCGATGTGAAGCTTTAACAAAAACTGCAAGTGTGTGTCTGGAAAGATTTTTGTTTAGTACAAGTTTGTTCTTTATTCAGTGAAGAAATTTTACTGAAGTAAGAGTAGAAATACTTCACAACAAAATTAATCAGGTGATGGTTAAATAAAAACAGCGCAGTAAAAATACTCCTAATCTTACTCAAGTAAGTGGAACTAGTTACTACCCAACTTTTGTCTTTAGCTAAAGATCATGAGCAATGCCTTCCGCTAGCGCTAGGCTAGCAAGTTTGTTTTGGTTGTATTTACCCAGGATGCCGTGCGCTGTAATTCACCTCCTGCTTTTGGAGCGGTCTCTAATATACTTGGTCTTCACATATGCATTCAAACTGCATCAGAGTTCATTTCAACCGAACCGAGACCGAGATTTGTAGGCGAACCAGAGTTAGATCAGCATTCACACCTCAGCAAAACAAACTGGACTTTCTGGACAAGCGGACTGGAGTCGGGTTGGAGCGACCGATGGGGCTGGTGTGAGTGATGCTCTGTTGTCCTCAGATGGCAGAGAAGGGAAGGACGTGAGCACCACAGAAGAGCTGGAGCTGGAGCTGGAGGCGCTGGACATCGCAGACGAGCCTCTGGAGCTGGAGGGAGGAGACGAGGTGGAGAACGAGGAGCTGGCCAAGAAGCTGCTGGATGAGCAAGGTGGGACCTGATTCCAATCTGAGATTTTCCTGAACAATTCAACTCAAAAACATGTCTAAGGTGAAAATAATAACATAATCTGATTAAACCGAGTTGCTCTATTTAAATATCCTATTTTTAATCTTATATTATCGTTTATGGCAATAATTTTTGGGACAATTCATCCATCAGATCCCTGATTTGTTTCTAGAACTGCAACTAATGATTATTTTTATTAATCAATTACTCTGACAATTAATCTGATAAAACTTTGCACATTCTTCAGATTTTTGATCCGTTTTATACAAAATTAAAAATACATTAAGATGCAAATTAACTCTTCCATTTTTATATAGAAAATTAACATTTTCTTGAATTAAATGCAGCAAAGGAAACACCTGCAGCCAAAAAACCACTTAACATGTGAAAAGTTCTTCTGTTTCTGCCTGACTTAACATCAGTACAGTGTATTTATTCATTAGATTAACTGATTAATAACAGGACACACAAAGTGATTATAATAGTATTTTGAATTAAAAAGACAGAAATGAAGTCTGATTGCCGATTTCACTGCATTTTTCTTTTATTAGCAGGTTTTTAGTTCATCTAGATTTTAGACATTATTGTCGTCTTTTTGTGCAGAGCAAGAAGACGAGGAGGCCAACACCGGGTCGCACCTGAAGTTGATCGTGGACGCCTTCATTCAGCAGCTTCCTAACTGTGTCAACAGAGACCTGATAGACAAGGTGAGTTAATCTGAGGTTTAGACCTCAGATTAACTGCTGCAGCTGCAAACAGTTGATAAACTGCTTATCTGGACTCTTTCAGGCTGCCATGGACTTCTGCATGAACATGAACACCAAATCCAACCGGAGGAAACTGGTCCGGGCCTTGTTCACCGTCCCCAGGCAGAGGTGAGGTTCATACCTGGAATCGCCACACAGAGGCGCTGTGGCACCGTGTTTCTGTTTGGTGACCAGCTGATGTTTCAGGTTGGATCTTCTGCCTTTCTACTCTCGCCTGGTGGCGACGCTGCATCCCTGCATGTCAGACGTAGCCGAGGATCTTTGCTCCATGCTGAAGGGAGACTTCAGGTTCCATGTGGGTCGTTTTTCCTTCATTAAACCTTTAAATTCACTGTAAATACAGAGACAAATACACACGTTTCTGCAGATCTCAGTATTAGTTAAGCCTTTCAGGGTTTATTCAGGTGCTTGAAATACTTGGAAAAATGCTTAAATGTATGTATTTTCATGGTTTGGAAAGTGCTTAATTTCTGTGTGAAGTCCTTGAAAGTGCTCTATATTCACACTGCACAGTTTGATAATAAAGTGCAATCTGACTTTTGATTAAAAGCCTAAAGTAGGAAAATGCTATTTGCAGTTTAAACCAAAATGTTTTTTTTAAAAATCAGACTAAACTTGTTTTAGGTCCAATAGAATTTCTAAAATTATTTTGCTGAAATCCAGAAAAATAATTGATTAATCTGATGAATCGTTACAGCGCTACATATTTCCTTATTTCTTGCATTAATATTTCCAAATGTACAAAACTCTCTTGTGCATTAAAAGCATTAATATAAATAATCGATTAATCTGATTAATCTCAAGTGTAGTTCTGGGAAAGTTTGAAAACTTCCCTGAAATGCTTGAAAGGCTCTTGAGTTTTACTGTGTAGAAACCCTGCAATTTATTTAAATATAAAAAACCCAAAGAAGCATCAAATAAGACTTGAAAATATTTGCTTTAGTAAATGTTTGTCCCATTTTTAGATCCGTAAGAAGGACCAGATCAACATCGAGACCAAAAACAAAACGGTGCGATTCATCGGAGAACTTTCCAAGTTCAAGATGTTCTCAAAGACCGACACGCTTCACTGTCTGAAGGTGAGTCTGGACCTCCGAACCGTCCTCTGGTTTCCTCAAATGTTTGATTAAGAAGTCCGTTTTGCTGCGCCCCAACAGATGCTGCTGTCTGATTTCACCCACCACCACATCGAGATGGCCTGCACGCTGCTGGAGACCTGCGGCCGCTTCCTGTTCCGCTCGCCTGACTCTCACCTGCGGACCAGCGTCCTGCTGGTCAGTCCTCTCCCTGCGGCCCCAACGTTTCTGTCTTTATTGGCACAAAACCAGCTGCTGCTAACCAGAAGACAGATTCAATCTTGAGTCTGTCGCAAATGTGCGCAAAACTTTCAGTATTGCACAAAAAACAATTTGCGGTGTTTCTATTACATAAACAACTAAAATCACATGTGAACAAGTTTTTTCATGCGATAAGTAATTAAGCACACGTAGGCCTGTCGCGATAAACGATAAATCAATTAATCGTACGATAAATTAAAACTATCAACGTCATTTTAATTATCGGCATTATCGTCTCTTCCGACCTTTTTCTCTTTCTGTTAATGACACTGAATGAAAAAAGGCTCAACTCCGGTGCTCTCCACTGACTCCTCCCTTCCTCATTTTACTTAGTGTAAAGCCCAGCGCACACGACACGATCTTAGAGCTGTTGGCCGATTGTCGGCCCATTTTCAAAACCTGACAGACCACACATTAACGGTTCGATCGGGTTCGGTCCTGCCGTGTGGTGTCCAACAATGGGCACAAAATAATGGCTACAAGTTCAGTTAACTAATTTTAAAACCAGGCATTAATCAATGCTTTACTACAATCTACCTGCAATGCATGTGGCTAGTGTCAGCGTAAAGTCCTGACTGAATGAAAATCATTAGAACCTATTTACGTCACGTTAACGAAGAACAGCTGAAAAGTTACCGGGTTTATCAACTGCGGTAGCAATTTCGCTCCAACTCCTCCTCTTGTCATTTCTATATTCTTTGCATGTTGAACAATATCCACAATATGTGGATGTTGTTTCCACATATCATCTCCAATGTCCGCTGGACTTCGGGTTGCTTGGGATTCCCCTCCGTAATTTCCCCTCAGAAAACACGGAGGAGAATCCTTGCTTTCTGATTGGCTGCCTGTCACATTCAACAGGCTGCGTTAAAGATCCCAGTCGGAGAAAAACCCAGATTTAGATCGGAGCGGCACAATCTTAGAAAGACCAACGATCTAAGATTGTTGTAAGGGGAAAAATAGGAGCAAAAAATCATGTAGTGTGAACTATTGCATCAGGTAGTCGATGTGCCCATCTTCTCTATTTAAATCTAATTATTACTGAAGGGCAACATAATATACAGACTTCATAATCTGCACTCTTTTGGTTGAATGCAGTATTTATTTCCACTTTGGCTTTATGTTGTTTAGTTTTTTGTTCAAGTGAGTTTTTTGTTAATGGAGACTGAGAATCCATTTTATTTTTGTTTGTTTTGTTTATTTTGTTTATCATTTCCAGTGTTAAATATTCTTTTGAAAATAAAGTGTATCTATCTTTGGCAGGAAATCACATCCATTATTACGTCATTTCCATTAAATCAGTGTAAAAAGATCTTCAAACAATATTATCGTTTATTGCAATAATTTTTGAGACAATTAATCGTTCAGCAAAATTTGCTATCGTGACAGGCCTAAGCACACGGTGTATCATCCTCAGACAACGTCCTGTTTTCTTCGTCATTTCTGCCAGTAGTAACATCCTGTTGTTGATCATGTGATGCAGAAAAAGTGTTTTTTATTGCAGTTTCGTGAAATAAACCAGTTTTGACTCAAAAAAAGCCACCTCATCCTAGCGCCAGGACGTTTTATCAAAAAAGGTTGTTTTTTTTCAAAAGTGGTGTTTTCCCATTAAGCAATTTTTTTCCTGAAATGTCAAATTGTTCAGTTATATGGTCGATGGAAACACAGCTAACGTTTGTTTTTTAATGTTTGGAAAAGTTTCTAAAGACGTTCTCTCTCTTTTATAAAACAATGCTTGGAATAAGGTTGAAATTTAATCATTTAAAAATGTCTTCAAATGCTCACACACTGACTAATTTAATGGCACTCCTGTTAATTCAATTAGGGCTTCAACTAGCAATTATTTTAGTAATCAATTCTGACGATTAATCAGATTTTTAAAAAATTATCTGATTCTGCATATTTTTTATTTAACCACTTTTGCCTTTTTCCAAAATATTAGAAATACAATAAATGCATATAAATAACCAATTAAGCTTATTTTTAAAATAAGAAATTAAAGTCTAGGTAGCCATTTTTTGGAGACCAATTTTGTTTATGGAGATTTAATAATTAATTTTATTTGTTTTGTTTATTTTGGATATTTAAAATGTCTTCCAGTTCCAGTGTTAAATGTTAGAAATTAAAGTTAGTTGATCTTTGAGAATTTGTTCTTGCATTTTTATGTAATTATTATCATTTTATTACTTGAAAATGGTCTCAAAACAACATCATTGTTTATCGTGTTAACGTCTGGGACAATTTATCGTCCAGCAAAATTCGGAAATTCTTTAAAATGTTAAAAATAAAAATAACAGTAAGTGTTTTTATAAAATAAATAATTTCAGCAGATATTCAGCTCAGATTTTCTCTGCTCTGCAGGAACAAATGATGCGTAAAAAGCAGGCGCAGCACCTGGACGCGCGCTACGTCACCATGGTGGAGAACGCCTACTACTACTGCAACCCGCCGCCCATCGAGAAGGCCGTGAAGAAGAAGCGGCCGCCACTGCAGGAGTACATCAGGAAGCTGCTATACAAGGACCTGTCCAAGGTCACCACGGAGAAGGTGCTGCGGCAGATGCGCAAGCTGCCGTGGCAGGAGCCCGAGGCGAAGGGCTACCTGATCTGCTGCATGATCAACATCTGGAACATCAAGTACAACAGCATCCACTGCGTGGCCAACCTGCTGGCCGGCCTGGTGGCGTACCAGGAGGACGTGGGCATCCACGTGGTGGACGGCGTCCTGGAGGACATCCGGCTCGGCATGGAGGTACGCTCACACCAAACTCTACGTACGTATTACGGTCCGAAAGGCTTTGGAAAAAATTACCTTTAGGAGTATCTCTGCTTTTACTTGATTATGCTTTTGTTATGTAGAAGTATTTCTACTCTTACTTGAAGAAATTTTTATTTCTGTAAATGGTGTTTCTTTGAGTCTGTACACTCTACTTAATGGTTAATTAATTGCTAAATTGATGATTATTTCAATAATAGGTTAATCATAATTAATCCGATTAATCGTTTCAGCCCCACATGTTCTTCTATTAACATTTCTAATGTATTAAAATGTCTCTTGTGCATTAAAAAGCATCGATAGACATGTAAAAACAAGAACTATTCCAGGTTTTCTTAGCTATTGCCGTTTCAAAACGGAAAATTTGAAGCCTGAGTTTCACCTGGAATGTTTCAGCTGCACATGGAGAGCCGTCTGCACGTTACTGCACGCATTACGCATCCACCCTGTGGCACCGAGTGGAAACACTGAGCCTTTTGTCCAAGCCTGTTGACAGTAACTACAGTATGTTTACTCAAACTGTGATTTTAGACCAAAGCCTAAAGGATTTGCAAAATGATCCCACTGGGAACTTTGGTTAGATTTCAATAAAATGTGGAAAATCTTGTCACTTCTTTATTTTCTGTTGGAATCCAAAACCTGCTACACATTTCTTATGTGTCAGAATAAAAAAGTTGGATCTGTGAAAATCGGAACCGGTATTTCAGACCTCAGATAAAACCAGAAGTTAGAATCTGTCAGAATAATCCAGCTTGCATCTTTTTTTCTGACATCTTCCTGAGCTGAAGAGACTCAGTGCAGATCCTCCAGCAAAGTGCCAGCCTTCCTGCTGGATTTAACATCAGCACAGTGCAGCACTGATCCAGAGATTAGCTTTTAGATTAACTGACTCACAAGGTGCTTAAGAGGAGATTTCTTTACAGACTTTGAAGCTAAAACTTCAACTTCAGGAGCTGTGGGTAGAAAAGAAGTTTTTTTTTAAATTTTGAAACAAAATGTTGTTTTTTGTACAGTTTTAGCTTAATTACTTCTGAGTGTCTTTCACCAAATTGCCTTTAATTGAGCCTTTACACTTCAGTTAATGATTAATCGATTACTAAATTACTTGACGATTATTTTAATAATTGATTAATTCCATTAATCAATTCAACCTACATGTTTTTTCTTCTATTAATATTTCAAAATGTAAAAAACTTGCTCTTGTTCATTAACAAACATCAGTAGAAGTGTGAATGACCCAGTTACCAGTTAATTGATTATTTCAATAATTGATTAATCATGATTAAGCTGATTAATCACTTGACTCCTAACAGCATGTTCTGTATTTTCATAGTATTTCCTATATTCTGCCTTCTGAAAGTGAAACGTTTGTCGCTGAAACTGCTGGAGTATTTTCACATCAGATGGAAACAAAAAGATGAAATGAAGTCTGAGTCAAACCTTCAACGTTCCAGTAAATAATGTGGCTTCGCCACAGCATGATGCTGCCGCTTCAGCATGATGCTGCCGCCGCAGCATGATGCTGCCGCCACAGCCTTGATGCTGCAGCCGCAGCCTTGATGCTGCAGCCGCAGCCTTGATGGTTTGCTGTTTCCAGGTCAACCAGCCCAAGTTCAACCAGCGGCGGATCAGCAGCGCCAAGTTCCTGGGTGAGCTCTACAACTACCGCATGGTGGAGTCGGCCGTTGTCTTCCGGACGCTCTTCTCCTTCATCTCCTTCGGGGTGAACCCGGACGGCAGCCCCAGCCCGCTGGACCCGCCCGAGCACCTGTTCCGCATCCGGCTCGTCTGCACGCTGCTCGACACCTGCGGCCAGTACTTCGACCGCGGCTCCAGCAAGAAGAAGCTCGACTGTTTCCTCATCTACTTCCAGGTCTGTTGCAGCGCCTCCCACCGCTAACATGCTAACAGAACCCACAGGGTTCATACAGAGGCTTGAATCCTCAAGGATTTTGGTGTTTTCAAGGTTTGGAAAGTGCTTGGTTTCTGCATAAAGTCCTTGAAAGTGATTCATATTCAAATGGAGCAGTTTGATAATTAAGTTCAATCTCACGCTTAATTAAAAACGTCAATTTGAAAACGGATATTTTCATCCATTTTTTTCTCACAGAATGAAGTTGAGTCAGAATAAACTTTTCTTGGTTTGGATCAGTGAGAATCACCCAAATTATTTCTATTTTCTAAATGGAGAGAAAATCTCAGAGATTTTTTGTAACTTTCCCTGTATTTATTTTTGTTTTAGTTAACCAGAATTGATTTAATTCTTATTTACAATATTGTGTTTACGTCTTTAATCTGAGGAGGAAACAATTCATGATTTTACATGAATTTTATATGTTAGGGTCTTTCTGCATGGAGTCTGCATGTTCTCCCTGTGCATGATGGGTTCTCTACGGTTCTCCGGCTTCCTCCCACAGTCCAGAAACATGAGTGTCAGGTTAATTGGACTCTAAATTCTCCCTAGGTGTGCGTTTGTGTGAGTGTGTGTGTGGTTGTTTGTCCTGTCTGTCTCTGTGTTGCCCTGCGACAGACTGGCGCCCTGTCCAGGTGACCCCGCCTCTCACCTGGAACGTTAGCTGGAGATGTTAGCCGTTTGTTAAACAACTGTTGTTCTGGAATCATTTAGCTATATTTTAGTGAACTTGTCCTGCTGCAGAATATAACCACAAACAAATTAATAACAGTTATAAATGATGCCATATGATAGTGAATTCAAACAGTTTTTTGTGAACCTTTCTGAAGGTTTAATGAGGTTTGTGTTTCTGCAGCGGTACATTTGGTGGAAGAAGAGCGTGGATGTTTGGACAAAGGACCACCCGTTCCCCATCGACATCGACTACATGATCAGCGACACGCTGGAGCTGCTGCGGCCCAAGATGCGGCTCAGCTGCTCGCTGGACGACGCCACCAGGCAGGTGGCCGACCTGGAGAGGGAAGTTCTCGTCAAACTGGGTGAGGATGAGTTTCCGGACGACGTGGTTTGGCGCTACAGCTGGTTTCTCTGGTTTCCTCCCAGCAGAGCCGCATTCCCTGCTGCGTAGGAGGAAACGCTTGCATACCAAACGCATGTGCTCACCTGACGGTCCCGTCAGCACGCAGCGTCTGGGATTAAATGTAATCAAGTTTATGGATTATTTTACTCCAGCTGCATCGCCAAAACAGAAATTACTCATCGAAAATGGATTTAATTGTTTTGTTGTCATCTGGGTAACATGAGCTGGTCATCATTAGCTGCTATTTTTAGACTCAGTGAAGAAGTTTTCCCTAAAACACCAGGTTCAACGCAGCAGAACAACGTCTTTAAACGAGATTCATTCATGATCTCACCTGGCTGGAAAATCTGCATTCCCCTCAAAGTGAAGCCGGAGTCTCGCTGAGAACTTCAGGAAAATTTCAGACGAAGGTTTAGTGGCCTCAAATCTGGCCTCAGGTGGGAATATTATTACATCTACAACTAGAGGTGGAATATTCTTGTACAAATAAGAAAATAAACATTTTATTTCCCTGAAATACAATAACAACATTCCTTTAGTGAATGATTATCTGCGGCTAAAATAATTATTCCAACGTCAACATGTGAAAAGAGTTCAGCCCTTTTTGCTTGATTTAGCATCAATACAATGTCATCCGTTTTATTCTTTTAGATTAGATTTAGGTTTAGAACCAACTTATTATATATTAATAATAAGAATTTTTTTAAACATAATTTAAACCTCCTGATGAGTTCTGGGTAGATTTGCAGACAAATATATATATTTTTCCTTTTTGTTTTTTTTTTTAATCCTAAATGCAAAATGTTTGTATTCTTGTTTCAGTTTTGGTTTAATCTTCTGAGTGTGTTGCTCTTAAAGCTATTGGCAGTTGTCTGAGTTTATGGCTAAGTTGGTTGATGATTAATCATTTCGGCCCTCATTACTTAGTTGATATTTGGTGAAATATCAACTGTGACATAACTGGACTATAACTGGTATAGGAGAGTTTAATTAAACAAAATGAAACATTATATTATTTAAAAGGAATGCAGAAAGTTAGTACACCCATTAGGCTGGAGTTTAGTGAGTTTGCACAGTTGGTTGATGCATAAATTTTATAGCAAGATTTCTTTTCAACACTAATAAGTTCAGGAAACTCTTTAACCTTCAATAATCCGTCTAATTTATTCAGAGATCCCACTTCTTCAACAATCCCACCGTTTTATTCACTTTAGAAAATATTGAGTTTTAGTGAAACTAGAAAGAAATCTGTGAATTTACTGCTGCATTTTTAAATTAGATTTTTGCAACCCTCCACTTCGTCCAAATTGAACATTTTTTCCGTCTTGGCTAAAAGTTTGGACACCCTGCTGTAGAACCTGGAAAGCATCACGATAGTATGACACCATCCAGAACAGCAACCAGTCTTTCCTGCAGATTCACCTCCAGGTCAGAGGGCACAAAACCCAGAGAGAAGACAAAAAAATAAAAAACTCTAATGTCAAAGGTTAAAGTTCATGACAGGATCATTTAAAAATCAATGGCTTGTTTTGAATGGTTGAAAGAGAAAGCCTCTCTACAAAACAAGATGGCTGCCAGCTTGCAGAAACAAGTGTATCTGAATAACCATTAGTGTGATGATTTGGTATCTGCTGTGTAAAACCCCAGGTCAGGATGAGGGTGTACTTTCTTTTTAGCGTGGCTGTATTTATAGAACTGCCGCGTCTTGCAGCCTGGTTTAGTTCCAGTCTGTCTGAGGTGAAAGGAAAGAAGGAAGCGATTCTGCAGCAGGTGTATCTGGCTCCGCGACTCGATGACAGCATGAAAACTGCTTTGTTCCACAGTTTCAGTGTGTTGCACTGGAATGCAGAGAAAAATGCAAACTCCACCCTCTGAGAAAGTGACTCAGGTGCAACAACCTGGAGATAAATTAGCTCAGAGGAGGAAACACTACCTCTAAATCAGTCTATAAATACTCCTGGCAGAGATGAAAACAATTAATCCACTTACGGTTAATGGCCTCTGACGCAAATAAATAAAAAATAAATAAAATTCCGAAAATGAAGTCACAATTTTATAATGAAGTTAATAAAATATAAAAAAGTCGTACTATTACGAGAATAAAGTCATAATATTACTACTTTATCCTCATAATTTTGACCTTTTTCTCGTATTATTTAGAATTTATTCTCTTATGACTTTATTCTCAGATTATTTTGACTTCTTATAGTTATTTTTTGTTTAGCAGTATGGCCCTTGTTCTTCGTTGTATTTGTCGATTTAATGGTTTACTAGATTAAAATTAATTCCAATCGATGAACTAATAACGTCCGTTTAGATATTATTTTATTGTTGTAGTTTGGCCGCCATCCAGCAGAGGGCGCCGCTGGCCATAAACGGAGCTGTTAATATAGAAACAAGATGGTGGAGAGATCTCTGAGCTAGAAAGAGAAACGGTCCAGAGTTCGTTGTGGGGTGGAAAATGTACTTTATGCGGTTCTGTTTTGAAATATAATGCACACAATTAGTGATGGTGAGATGAAGCCTCATGAGGCATTGAACCACTTGAGCCAACTGGTTCAGAAAGGGTTCATTTCTTGAGGCTTCATGTGCACACGAAACCACCTACTGGCCAGGTGTATAATCACAGCCAGCTGTATCTTAACACCTGTGATGCATTGAATTTTTGTCTATTATGTACGGTGGCCGACAGGTGCAAATGCGCAGCAAAAGAGAAAACATGCAAACAAAAAAGAAGACACCCCCGAATGAAATGCAGCAAACAAAAAGAGAGACGCAAACACCCCCGAATGAAATGCAGCAAATAAAAAGAGAGACGCAAACACCCCCGAATGAAATGCAGCAAACAAAAAGTGTTGAAAACGGAAGTGCTCCAGACCACTAGGGGGAGTCAAAGAAAATAGTATTCATTTCTATGGGACCAGATGCAAGATTCTTCTTCTTCTTCTTCTTGGTATTTATTGGCGGTTGGCAACAAACTTACAGTAGCATTACCGCCACTTACCAGTATGGAGTGTGGTTCGAGATGGTCTATAAACTTTCACTTTCTACCTTTTCCCTCCATTAACTCCTGATTAAACATACCCCCACACATACACACCTGCTTATATTATCCAACTTGCTTATAGCTTTATATACCCCTCTTTGATATTCTTTACACATTCACACCCAACTTGCTCTACTCATATCCTATGAAATAGCTTTGTTTTTTTAAGATACCGAATAATTATTTGAATATGTCTACTCCCGAAATCTCTCCTCAAAAATTCTATTAAATTAAACCTTTCTTTAATACCTACACACTCTCTCAGCATGCATCTTCTCTCTTCTTCATATTACAACACTCTAAAATAACATGCTCTATTGTTTCAGACTTCTCACAATAATCACACTTTCCAGATGCAAGATTCAGAGAGATACCTTTACTTTCTTTCAAATTTCTTTCTCTGAATCTTGCATCTGGTCCCATAGAAATGAATACTATTTTCTTTGACTCCCCCTAGTGGTCTGGAGCACTTCCGTTTTCAACACTTTTTGTTTGCTGCATTTCATTCGGGGGTGTTTGCGTCTCTCTTTTTATTTGCTGCATTTCATTCGGGGGTGTTTGCGTCTCTCTTTTTGTTTGCTGCATTTCATTCGGGGGTGTTTGCGTCTCTCTTTTTGTTTGCTGCATTTCATTCGGGGGTGTCTTCTTTTTTGTTTGCATGTTTTCTCTTTTGCTGCGCATTTGCACCTGTCGGCCACCGTAATTATGGCTCTTGAGAATGACGTCACAAAAGGTGTAGGACGAAATCATTTGTCTACATAAATTATGTATACACATATGTGTATAATAAAATATTGTTTGAATGTATCCTCTGTGTGTAATTATTCCCAAAATAGTAGTGTCATGCGATATGGCATGTTGTGTAATAAAGTTTTTCTGTGACTCTAGAAAAATGGCCTGGGCTTAATCAGGCAGAGGACAGTGAAAGTGCTTGTGGAACTAGGGAGGGGTAGTGAATAGACTAATGCTTGTGTAACTTGGATGATTTCATGCATTTTTATTAAGAAACAACAATTTCTCCACAGTTTTTGGTTTCAAACGATTTCTCTTTTTTGACACTACATGGATGAGGTGTTATTATTGTACCCCAACTCCTTGGAGCACAATAAACACCTCACCTTTACAGAAAATAAGAAACAGTGAAAAATACAGTTCCTCATAAGCAAACCTAATGCATCTGCAAATGTTCAGTTCACCTTACCTTGTTAGGGCTTATCAAATCAAAATGTTCCCACATAGGGGAAATCCTCCTCTTTCTCGCCGGCTCCATCCTACTCCTATCCTGTCCTCGCGCTCCTAAATATATATATATATATATATATATATATATCTCTCTCTCTCTCTCTCTCTCCCCCCCCCCCCCCCCCCCCCCCCCCCCCCCCCCCTAAACTCTCCAAACACCAAACTACCTGTCTCAAACTAAATAACCATTATCCAAACTCTGCTATCCAAACTATCAAAACTCTATCCACTCTCTCAACTGACCGTAACTCGCCTACAACAACCCACATTTTGAATGGAGCCTGTGGGGTTTCTAAAGCTGTCAAACCCCGCGCCAAACTCTGAGCCACTTCCCGAAGCAGTCACGTGGTACAGCCAGGCAGCGAGGCTTCGGACGTCATCGTTTTGGGCTCCTCCCCTAAATGAAGGAAGCCTCGATACGCGCTTTACGGAAACGCCCCCTCCATTATTCGACACACGCCTCGAAGCCTCGGCACATCACGTAACATCACTACACACAATAAACTTATTAAAGTTTCGCCTTTAATCGCGGTCATTCAGCGAAGCAGCGCCAACTTCTTATTTAGAGATGAAGGTGATGCAACAGAAAACTTTTAAGAAAATGGCCGCCTATCAATTAACCGTTAATCGATCAACTTTAGATGAATTAATTCATAAATTGATAACTTGCATCTCTAGCTCCTGGAATTATTAGATAAAAGATACAAAAGTCAAACTTTTGAAAAATTAATTGAAATATTTGTTGAAGTAACGGCGCCCCCTAAAGGAGGATATGAGAAGTGAGGAAGAGGTTTGCATGTTTTACTCTGTAACTTTCCACGCCTGGTGTTGAATGTTTGGTGACAACATGAATGCTGTAGAGTAGAGAGTGATTGGACAATCCTCAGACCTGATCTGCTGCCTCAGATCAAGTCGTTACACCTTCCTTCTGTCAACAGGTGAATGGCTTAATTATCCATTGGTTGCCTCCATGTTTAATGTGTTAATCACAGCAGTGTGTGTGTGTGTGTGTGTGTGTTTTAATGAAGGCATGGCCATGGAGAAGGACGGCCGCTCCAGCGCCATGAGTGAAGGCGAGCCGCTCGATGAGGAAGACGAGGATGAGGATGAAGAGGGAGCCGCTGACACCGAGGAGCAGTCGGGCAACGAGAGCGAGATGAACGAACAGGAAGAGGATGTGAGTCCATTTGGTTGCTATGGTGACATGTCAGTGTTTACATCACGCTACAGAGAAGTGAGGCGGTTACAGATCTTATTTCTTTTTCTGTATTTTTGTTTTTTTTATTTCTTTTTGTCGCAGTTTTTTGTTCTTTCTGTGTCTTTTTCTTTTCTGTTTTTATTTTTTCTGTATTTCGATTTGGTTTTCTTCCATTCTAGCTATCCTCCTTTTCTGTCTTCCTTTCTGGATTTACTGTGAAGATAAATCTTCACATTAGTCTGTTTCTCTCTTTTTCTTTGTTTTCTTGTTTAGGTAACAATCAGTTTTTTTGTCTCCAGGAAGGATCTGAGAACGAGGAAGAGGAGCGTGAGGAAGAGGAGGAGGAGAACACAGATTACCTGACCGACTCCAACAAGGAGAACGAGACGGACGAGGAGAACAATGTATTCATGTGATAGATCTGCTGGTGTCATGGTGGATGGTCTTTGTGTTGAATCGGGTTTCTTGTTGCCAGGAAGTGACGATCCGCGGCGGAGGACTGAAGCACGTCGCCTGCGCTGAGGACGAAGACTTCATCCAGGCTCTGGATAAGATGATGCTGGAGAACCTGCAGGTCTTCTCTCCTCCTGTCCTTCCTGTGGGACGTGGTGACTCTTCCTGCCTGCTGACTTTCCACTTCCTGCTTCTGGTCTCTGCAGCAGCGCAGCGGCGAGGCGGTGAAGGTGCACCAGCTGGACGTGGCCATCCCGCTGCAGCTGAAGAGCCAGCTGAAGAAGGGCGGCTCCGGCCAGCAGTGCATGGGAGAGGGAGACTCGGACATCTCTGACACCATGCAGTTCGTCATGCTCACCCGCAAAGGAAACAAGCAGCAGGTGAGGAAACGACGAGCAAAACCCTCAGAGGGTCGACTGATCAGGATCATAAAGATTCTCTTTATTTCATTACTTTTTGTTTCAAATACTAAAATTATGATTTATTTTGTACATTTTTAACGTTTCCATCCCAACACAATGCTAAGAAAACCAAAACTAAAACAGCAGTAGGCCTCCTGTAACCTGGGCTTTGTCCAAGCTTGATTTTTTCTCTGAGCAGGTTTAATAAGTTTCCTCAGATCACCAAACATAACTAAAGTATGGAAATGATGAGCAACAGCATAACATGGAAATTATATTCACTTGTTTAAATTTATTTTAGAAGTCATTTGAAAAAAAATTTCATATTTAGAATTTTTTTATTTTCTAAAATATGAACTAAAATATTTTTTAAAAATAGTTAAAATTTCAGTCGTTTTTGACATTTTAGGTTTTTCGTTATATAATTATCACAACCATAAATCTTATTTCGTACATTGTTTTATTTTAGCATTATATTCAAATGTATTTTTATTAATTGATGCTTTCAAAGAAAAATCACTGGAGAAAATGAAAAAATTAAACCCCAAAAATATGGACAGTTAATTAAAACAAAAATAATTATTTAAACATAATTTATTGGAATTTAAGGTGGTAATTATTGGTAAAATTATAATGAAAAGTTAAGTGCCCACCCCAGTGTGACATCATCAGCAAATAAATATTAATATCTTGGATACATTGAATATACAATAAAGTAAAATAAAGTTTCGGCCCGAGCAGTGAACCTTGTGGGACTCCATCCTGACTGTATTACAGTCTCAGATGTTTAGGAAGATGATTTAGGTGAAATGTTTTCTTAGCGCTGCTCTGATGTTAAATATCTTTGGGTAAAATCTCCGTCCGGCCTGCGGGGGACAAACCTGCGGTTTGAGGGCTGCAGGGTGTGTCCGCCTCCGCCTGCCAGAGTCCGCTCCGGTTAGCCGTCAGCGCGGCGTGAACACAGAGCTACTTTGTGGTTTTCAGTGTGGAGGGGAAATGACGTTTTCTCTGGGTAAACAGTGAGAGTTTAGCTTTAACTGCAGCTCTGAGCTCCGTTTGTCCGCTCGCCGTCAGCCGCCGCTCGGCACTCAAGGAGTTCTTTCAGGGAGAATCTGGAGCTTTCAGCTCTGAGTCGGTTTATTGTTGAGCTTTGAAGATTCTGCTGGATGCATCTGTGTTTCTGTTAGCATAAGGCTAGCAGTTTCCCTTTGATTCCAGTCTTTAAGCTAAGCTAACAGAAGGAGCATTGAGACTTCTGCATAATGAATTAAAATAAGCTCAATAAGTTATAATTGATCATTTTTCTATTTTCTCTCTTTCTACGAAAAACTGGATGACAAAAATCTTCAGTCTGGTGCTTTTGTCTCAACTAGCCCTTTTATTTTGAAAGGCAATTTGTTTCATTTTTCAAAAGTAACAAAATTTTGACTTTTGAAACTGATATTTCCAAGTTTTTATAGAAAGTTTCAGAGCTTATTCTGAACTTAATTAGTTTTTTCCCCTTTTTTGGCTTTTCTATCTGTAATGTCCCTGATACGGCATTGTAACGTAACTTCCTGTTTTACTGACAGTATAAGATCCTGAACGTCCCCTTGTCGTCTCACCTGGCGGCGAACCACTTCAACCAGCAGCAGGCGGAGCAGGAGGAGAGGATGAGGATGAAGAAACTCACCCTGGACATCAACGAGAGGCAGGAGCAGGAAGACTACCAGGGTACACACATTTCTTTATTTAGCTATGTAGCGTTAGCATCTGCTATTTCTTTATGTGACCAACAGTTTGGAATTAGCTTATGCTTTGTTTGGTTTAGCGGTTTGTTAGCTTCTGCTATTTTTTTTGTGTGTTTAGCATTAGCTTAGCTAAGACTCTTAGCTAAATGTATTAGTGGTTGGTGAACATAATCAGCATTAGCATCTGCTATTTTTTTTAAATGTGCATAGCAGTTTAGCATTAGCTTCTGCTGTTTTATTTTGTGTTTAGGGTTAGCTTATGCTATGTTTTGTGTATAGCAGCTTAGCATTAGCTTCTGCTATAGTTTGTATTTAGCGATTCAGCATTAGCTTGGCTAAGACACTTAACTAGATTAGTAGTTAATAGGCCTGTTGCGATAAACTGTAAATCAATTAATCGTACGATAAATTAAAACTATCGACGTCATTTTAATTATCGGCATTATCGTCTCTTCCGACCTTTTTCTCTTTCTGTTAATGACACCGAATGAAAAAAAGGCTCAACTCCGGTGCTCTCCACTGACTCCTCCCTTTCTCATTTTACTTAGTGTAAAGCCCAGCGCACACTACACAATCTTAGAGCTGTCGGCCGATTGTCGGCCCATTTTCAAAACCTGACAGACCCACACATTAACGATTCGATCGGGTTCGGTCCTGCCGTGTGGTGTCCAACAATGGGCACAAAATAATGGCTACAAGTTCAGTTAACTAATTTTAAAACCAGGCATTAATCAATGCTTTACTACAATCTACCTGCAATGCATGTTGCTAGTGTCAGCGTAAAGTCCTGACTGAATGAAAATCATTAGAACCTATTTACGTCACCTTAACGAAGAACAGCTGAAAAGCTACCGGGTTTATCAACTGCGGTAGCAATTTGGCTCCAACTCCTCCTCTTGTCATTTCTATATTCTTTGCATGTTGAATAAACATTAATGTTGTTTCCACATATCATCTCCGATGTCCGCTGGACTTCGGGTTGCGCCGTGTCAGATGTTTGGGATTCCCCTCCGTAATTTACCCTCAGAAAACACGGAGGAGAATCCGCGCTTTCTGATTGGCTCCCTGTCACATTCAACAGGTGTAGTTAAAGCTCCCAGTCCGTGATTTAGATCGGAGCCGCAACGAGGATCTACCGTAACACACCACACAATCTTAGAAAGACCAACGATCTAAGATTGTCATAAGGGGAAAAATAGGAGCAAAAAATCATGTAGTGTGAACTATTGCATCAGGTAGTCGATGTGCCCATCTTCTCTATTTAAATCTAATTATTACTGAAGGGCAACATAATATACAGACTTCATAATCTTTTGGTTGAATGCAGTATTTATTTCCACTTTGGCTTTATGTTGTTTAGTTTTTATCAAGTACATTTTTTGTTAATGGAGACTGAGAATCCATTTTGTTTTTGGTTGTTTTGTTTATTTTGTTTATCAGTTCCAGTGTTAAATATTCTTTTGAAAATAAAGTGTATCTATCTTTGGCAGGAAATCACATGCATTATTACGTCATTTCCATTAAATCAGTGTAAAAAGGTTTTCAAACAATATTATCGTTTATCACAATAATTTTTTGAGACAATTAATCGCTCAGCAAAATTTGTTATCGTGACAGGCCTAGTAGTTAATGAGCCTAGCAAGGAAATGGAGCGACTTATTTCCTGAAGCATCACCCAGTTTAGCTGACAACATGAATTTGGAGCCTGTCAGGGGAAAACCCAGAATCTTTTCTGCATTTCTTCTTTCATTTCATCTTTATTTGTGTTTCATTCCTTCACGTTCTTCAGAGATGATGCAGTCGTTCGCCCAGCGTCCGGCTCCGGCCAACACCAACCGGGAGCGCCGGCCGCGCTACCAGCACCCAAAAGGTGCTCCCAACGCCGACCTCATCTTCAAAACCGGAGGAAGGTGAGACGGGCGTCCAGAGCATGGAGGCGGCTAACGGAGAGAATGTTCCAGCTCAGGGTGTGATGTCTGAATCACCTCCTGGTGTCTGTTTTAGCAGAGAGAAAAGGGCGAGAATTGAAAAGCATGAGGTCCAAGGCAGGCAGAGGGACAGAGACAGGAAAGCCAAGCAGCAGAGACAGCAGGGACAAGCTGTGGAATAAAACCTTGAACACTCAGAGACAAAGACTTAGATCGTTTTATATTTTCACATTTGGTTTTTTACGTTTCAGAGACTTTTTAAAATAAAAGCTGGTTCAGCAGCAACAAGCTGCATCTGTTGTGTGTTGGATTCACTGCAGCAGGATCCAATAAAACCGATCTGTTCTTTATCCGATTCCTCACTCATTCTTTAAAGTAAAAGTGAAGCCAAAAGAGGAAAAACAAGGAAACCTTTGGTGTTTCCATTGGATTTAAGGAGGACAGTATGGCTGCCATTTTCAGCCTTCTAAACTGATTATTGCCATGATTGGTAATAATGTTTTCCTCATTGGATGAACTTAATCAAAATTCAAATAACTTCAAAGTAATATGTAGCAAAATCTGAAACTCAGGACTTTCCTCACACCGGTCATCAACTGGAAGGAGAAGATGTCACTGAAAGTGGTTAGCGTTAGCTTCCACTGGTTTTTTTATGTTTGATTTTGCTTTTTAGCGTTGACTTCCAATAATTTTTTTATATGTTTAGCATCAGCTGCTGTTTTTATGTGTTTAGCAGGTAGGTGTTAGCTTCCACTATTTTTTGTGGATTAGTTTCTGCTAACATTTTTCTGTTAGCTGCCACTTATGCTATTTTTTGTGTTTACCAGTATAGAATTAGCTTCTGCTAATTTTTTGTGCTTAGTGATTTAGCGTTGGATGGCACAAATGATTTATTTTAGCTCTAACTTCCGCTATTGTTTTTGTTTATCAGTTTAGCATTAGTAGCATTAGTTTATCTAAGACTTTTCGTCAACAGATTAATGATTAACGTTCCTAACTTTTTCGTCAGCTGTGTCCGACTTTATTGCAAACATATTCTCTGTTAAAACCATGACGGCCAATTTGAAAAAGAAAATAAAAGATTACGAAAATATACATGTTTTCAGTGGTTCAAAATATGCATGCAATGATTCGACTATAAACACATTCATCTAACTACCGATTTTAGTGCAAAAATAAATTTCCATGACAGCCATCATCTTGAAAACTAAAAAAAAATGCAAAAAGAAACATTCCTTGACGACCATCTTGGAAAATGTCGGCCATATTAACTTTTTAAGTGGCTAACAGATTTTTTTTTTTCTTCCCAAAAAAGCAATCTCTTGAGCTGAAATATTTTATTAGCAAAAACAACCAAAGTAACAGTGGAGGTCAGAATCATGTGACTCCAGGGAAAGCTTCATAGCAGTGACTGCTGCCAGATCGCAGCCAAATCCATTAAATGTAGATTCTCCAAAGACTCGAATCCTGGGAACAACAACGTCCCAAACCAATTTTAATTCCCAATTACATGAGCAGAAAATTAGGAGGTAAGTAACATGTAAATTCAGAAAAACTACATCTGAAAAAAAAAAATCAAGTTGTTGCAATGGTCCAATCAAAGCCCAGAGAACAGATGGAGATTTGGAGAGGTGCGGCAAAAGTAAAGGAGGTGGATTATCAGAGCCAATGTTATCCACAACATCATCAGTTTCCTGAATTTTAAGCTATTAAACAGCAACATTCTTCAGTCAGAGGCCTCTTCAGATTAGTTGCAACACTGACTGCTACCATCCATGCATCCCTCCAAAAAACGTTGCACCCAAATATTTTTATAAAACGAGTTTTGTTGATTTATGACTGATTTGTAAAAGTCATAAAAAGGGAAAACTTCCATGGGGGTAAATACTTTTTATAGGCATCTAAAGGTTAACTTGAAATCAGCTAACAACCAAGTTTTAGCTAAAACTTGATAGTTGGAAATTTAACAAAAAATATAAATGCGTACATTTTTAGATAACAGTTTTACCAAACTGTTAAACTAGCCAACAGTTAGCTAGTACTAATTAGCTAAAAAGTAACAAATAGCTTAAAAAGGGCTAGCATAAATGACAGCAAGTACATAATGCTCAGTGGTCCCTCCAGGCCACTAGGGGGCGTCTAGAGCAGGTGATTTTTATCCCTATAAACATGCTGCTGCTCTGTGATAATTTTTGTAGTCGTGATTAATCTCATTAATTGCTTCAGCCCTAAATTCGATTAATTTTTATTAAGCTAATTTATTTTCCTAATTCTAGTTTGTGCGATGGAAACGCAGGATCTGTTTGAGTTTAACGATCTAAACGCTGAAATGTTTAAATTGGGGGCGTGCCGTGGTGGCGTAGTGGTTAGCGCGACCCGTATTTGGAGGCCTTGAGTCCTCGACGCGGCCGTCGCGGGTTCGACTCCCGGACCCGGCGACATTTGCCGGGTCCGGGAAATGTCTTCCCCCCTCTCCTTCCCCGTTTCCTGTCAGCCTACTGTCATATAAGGGACACTAGAGCCACAAAAGACCCCTGGAGGGGTAAAAAACAAACTAAATTGGAGTCGTGTTGAAAGTTAATGGAGGGAAAGCGAACGTTTGGACCTGTATTTGGGAAATAAAACTGTTTCCTGCCCGCCTACAGTAACTTCCTGCTCTGTCCTGCAGGAGACGCTGATGGGAGACGGCGCCGGGCCGAGCGAGCGAGCACCAGAGAGAGAGAGAGAGAGGGAGGGGAAAGCGAATCCCCCAGACACCGGGTCGGACCGGAACCCCCCGGACCTGAACACACACTGTTAGCAAACCCAGGGAGGAGAGGTCAAAGGTCAGGGCTCAGAAAGGTGTCTCTCGTCCTTTTTTGCCTGTTGTCTGAAGAAAAACCCGGCAGCGGTCGGGTTTGGAGGACGGACCGGACGCGGCGGCGGAGCGTCGGTGTCACCGGGTTGAAGAAAAATAAACCGATTTAAGGAGAACACGTCTGCATCTTCTTCTTCTACTGTTTCCTGTGTGCACGGATCCTGACCGTCTGACTGATCGCCAACGCAGGAACCTTTGAATTTCCCGGCAAAACGAAGATTTTCATTTGAATCATGAAGCAGAAAGGATTAAAAAATAAAAATCACCTTCCAGAGGGTTTTAATCTGCTGATTATTTCAGAAAATCGCTTCAGACTTCATCTGCAGCCATTTTTAATTCCTGTTTTTCCCATGATTTATTTCAGTTTAAAGGTATTTGTTTATTGAAATATTTGATAGTTTGCACAGATTTAAGTTTTCTGCTTTTGTTTTGTTAAAATCTGACTTTCTGGCTCAATCATGATCCTCTGGAAGGTTTTAGCAGCTAAAAACGTTTTGATTTTTCCGTCTATTTGAATTTTCTGTGTTCAGTCAGACAATGTGCAGAAATGGTGGCTAACGGTCGGTTGCGGTTCTGAAGTTTAGACTATTCATGTTTTTTCATTTGGAATATTAATTTCAATTATTTGATGCAATTTACTGATGGAAAGTTAATTTCCTTTTAAATGGTGCCACCAGATCCCCTCTGCTAAAGCCCAACAAATCAAAATGGTGCTGCAAAAGCAAAGGAGGTGGATTAGCAGATGGTATTCTGTGGAATGTCATCTCTGCTGAACAGATATTGAGCTGTTAGCATATCAATCAGGGCGACTAATCGATTTTATCGATACATAGTTCACATTTTCTGTTTTTTGTGATTTTAATTGAATTGAATTTTAATTATTGTTTCCACAGTTCAGTGATGTCAGCGCTCGTAGGGCGGCCATCTTGAATCTTAACTCGTAGAAGGGATGATTGAAATAATCTGTCATCTGTAATTTTTTTTTAAGTAAATAAAGCGAGGGAAAAAATTTAAGATCAGATTTGGTAGGAAAAATAAAATTTTTAAGTCATCGCTCAGCCTGAGTCAGAGGCCTTTTCAGATAAACTGCAACACTGACTGCTACTGGAGCATCATCATCCAGAGCGTCTCTTAGACTTATAAAGTTATAATGGTGTTTAATTTTTCTTTTGGATTAATAGTTTTAAATATTTTTATTGGATTAACTTTTTCAGAAAAGCTGAAAATAAACTCAAGCTAATGAAAAAAACATTTTTTTGCTAAATTGAGGGAGTTATTTCAAATTTTCATCAACCTTTGTTAACATGGTTAACAAATTAAAATTCACATTAAAAAAACATTGACGGCCATTTTGTGACGAATGCTGGTTGAAGAATTGGACGCCGTCCCACAGCAGTGTGTGACCTTCATAATGAGAAAACTGTTCAGTTCCTCCTTCACCTGTTTGTCAGCGAATTGTTGAATTTTCTAATTTATCTTGTTTTGTCAGACTTTAAACAAGAATCATTAACAGAAAAAATGAAAAGTATTTTTCATGGTTTCACCACACAGACAAACGTGGCTCCATCTGAAGAGAAGCTAACATTTATTACCTCAACGCCTTTTTGGAATAAAGAAATAATTAGGCTTAGTTTTTAGTTTTGGTCTAAAATGATTTTAAATCTCGACAGATTTACATTTAAACTTAAATTTGCTTCAGAATAATCATTTTGTTTTTATTTCAATTTCAAGAAAATTAAAATTATTTCTGATTTGATTTATTAGCATTACAGATGTTGGTTTTTTTTACATCTACTGATTTTTTAAATTTTTTTTACTAAATTTTATTTGTTTTGGCTCCAGTTTTGTTTTTATGAAACAGCATTTTCTGTTTTCACGGGTAAGCAAGAAAATTCACCAGTTTGCATCTTCAGAACTCAGTTTGTCAAGTTTTTATGTATTTCAGTCATTTCTAAATTAAACAAACTAAATATTGACATTGAGATATTGATGACACAGCAGAAAAAATTGCTTAGAGAAATGTTTTAAAGTGCTTTTGTATGGATTTAAACCGTAGACTGAACTCAAACGGATCTGGATGTATGGACACCCGGGTGTACATATTTACCTTTTTTTGTTTTTCTGGAGATTTCTCTTCCTCCTTTTGGACTAACGTATTACTGTGTGCCTGAGAGTCTTCCTCAGTGACGACCTTTGCTCTCTTGTTAGATTAATTTAAGCTGTTCAAGCTTTAGGTCAGTGGGGCCCAAACTGGGCCCCTGAGGCCCGCCATCCTGCATCTTTTATTCTCTCCCTGGTACCAACAACCTTTCAGCAGGTCCATGTTCTTCTTTGGCCTCTAATGATCCATCATTGGATCCAGGTGCGTTAAACCAGGGAGAGTCTAAAGCATGCAGGATGTCGGGCCTCAGGGGCCACTTTGGGCCCCGGCTTTGGATGGTTATATATAAACTGCTGCATGGAGCTTTTAATTTGTTTTCTGCTGTAAAAACTGTTAATTCTTTGCGTTTCTGTGCCTAGATTCAGGAATCTCTTCCTGCTGAAGTTTTGTGTCGCCGCTCATGATGAAGAAATTTCAGTACAATAAATGTGTGGAGGTGACGGATGTTGTTTTTCTGAGTTTTTCAGGGTGCGTCCTGTTTGTCGAGCTCTAATTACAAGGCAGCAGGAGAGTTTCCTCATTTCCTGCCGCCGCAAAGTTCAGCCTGCAGAGAATAAAAGCTGCTGTGAAGGAAAAGCTGCAGAAACGCAAAATCTGACCAAGATTTTAATCTAGTTTCTAGTGCAAATATCTCTACACTTGAAATAAAACTAATTTACAAGCAGCTTTTCAGCAAGTTAAAAATGTTTTTTAGTCAATAATTCCTTTTAATACTGATGAAAAAATACTAGTCCAGCTGTCAGATTATTTCCAGGTTGGCATTAAGGTAAATTCAGAAAGAAAAAATTAGTAAATTTCCACCAAAAAACTCAAAAGAATTTCTAGAAGACAATGAAATTTCCAAGCTTCAAGTCGAAAACTTGAATGAATGTGGTGAGTTTCAAATGTCAAACATTTGTCAGAAAAAAATTCAGAAATTTTGTAGGAAAAAACATGGAAACTTCTGAGTTTCAAAAGTCAAAAATTTGCAAGAATAAACTAAAATTTTAAGCCTAATGTCAGAAAATGTTTTAGAAAAAACTGAAATTTCTGAACTTCAAAAGTAAAAAATTTATGACTTAAAATCTCAAATATTTGATTTAACAAAACATTTTGGTTGAGTTTGTAAAATTGCATCAATTTCTCCAGATTGTTCTTTAATTGGGAATGTTTGGTATTGTTAAACACAAACACAGAGATGAATTTTGTAATTTGCAGACAAAGCAGAACAAGTGTCTAAAGTAAAAAAAAAAAGTTTATTTTCACATTTAGCAAACAGGAATATTTGGATAATCATAACTGACCTAAAATAGTTTAAACGATATTAAACTGAAGGTTTTTATTTCCCACATTCAACACAAAACAGGAAGACTCATGTTATTATACTTTATAAGGGAAAAAATGACAATAGATATGTTAAGATATATATACGTTACCAGGACATTTCAGGCTAGCAGCAGCAGCTTTCATACGGCAGTTTGTGTCCATTTTTAAGATTTAATGTTTGCAGACATTTCCTCCTGGTGTTTTCAGCACAACGTCATTATCTTCTGTTTGTTTGTGCAACATTTGATACTTCAGAGACTGTAGATGAGCTACAGAGAACCGGAGTCCGTAAATAAAATTTACTAAATATACTTCAAAAGTTACTGTAGGTGAACTACAGAGGCCGGAGTCAGAACACCCACACATACACACACACGCGCGTGCACATTTTACAAAGTTATTGCCAGATTCAAACACACAGAAGTAACCCGCGATGTATTTGTAGGCTGGGTGGTTTTACAGCTGCAGTTCTGCAGTGAGAGTAGTTTTTAAATGGTAAAGACGTCCCAGTTCTCTCCTCTCTCCCACTGCAGCAGTTTGTGGTTGAGTGTTGGATGTTTGTCTGAGGAGTAAAAATACCATCCAGCTCCACATTCTCCAGAGAAATTGCACGTTTGCATCAACGCATCTCGCAGAATCCTTTAACTCCGTTTTTCCTCCTTGCGCCGTAAGTTTCAGTCATTGGAGGTAATAAAACTGCAGTATAGAAAAGTTCCTGGAGTTTTTCCCAAAGCTTTGATCCAATAAAGAAAAATGAACTGCTCACTAAAATGTCCAGAAGGTAAACAATCATAAAAAAGACTTACACATTTATATGTTTCGAAACTTTTCAATTACGCCATGGGTAATATTTTGAAAAAGCACATCTAAAGAAAAAAATCATTACCAACCTACAGAATCTATCAACACATTTAACTTTGTAAATAATAAAACTATTTTTAGTGCGAATTTTCTGAATTTTACAGAACCATTGTGAGTATGTTAGATGTTTATTGTTAAATTTGTTCATAAAATATTATGTACAATTTGAAGTTGGAGGTTTTGCAACTTCTAAGTTGGAGAAATAAACAGGAGCCAGAATTTGGAAAGTTGGATCTACAAATCCAATATGGCTGCATATCTACAGTAATTATTTCTATATTTTCACCTCACATTTTACAGCTTCTGTTAGTAAAGATGTTATATTTATATATGGATACATGTCTATTGTCTCTATTGCTAATATTGCTATTTGCTAATAGCAGTTAGCATAACTGAGTTGTCTGGTTGAATTAAAGTTTGAATTTGCAAGTTTATATTGCAAAAAAAAAAATCAACTGAAACTGAAGAATTGGAAAATCAGATCTCAAAATCCAATATGGCTGCCTCCCTAATAACAGCAGGTCATAACTAAATTATTTATTTTTACCTCCATTTGTTTTTCACATTAAATTGGTCACTTAAATTGTTTGCACTATTTCTGTTGAGATGTTATGTTTAAAAATTTAATTGCAGATACGATTGTCAAAGTATTGCTAATAGCTAAGTGCTAATAGAAGTTAGCTTTGTATCTGTGCATAAAATGTTTCCAATCCCGCCATGTTTCCAAAATGCAGTTGACTAAATGTTTAAGTTGGTTAAATGAAAAAATGGGTAAAAATACACAAAAAATTAAAAATAAAACAAAAAAAATTAAACTGCCTCATAATTTAAAGAAATAGTTTGAGAACAAAATTGAATAAAATGAGAAAGGAATCTATATAATTCAGATAACCGTAGAATTCAGCTAATTTAAGGTCCCAAATAAGAACCGAAAGACAAACGGTTGGAAAATGTGCAGCTAATCCCTTCTCCATGTTAAATATATTTATATTTGAGCTAAAAACGAGGTGAGACTAACAAAACAAAGCATTGCCCTTTCCCCACAATGTCTTACTCAGACATATTGTCGTCTTCGATGAGATTTCACAGAATATCTTGAACCAGCCGAGATTTCTTCTGAGAAAGCCGAGTTGAGTAAAGGTGTTGTGTTTTTTTAAGGCCTGACGGTGAGGAGTGGCCCTTCAGGTCTGTCAAGTACCAAGATTCCTCTGTAAAAGCCTGTTTATCTACAGACACACCTCGTTCTCAGACAATAGAGGAAACGTTTTGCATACCATTGCCATTAGCAAAGCGATGCAGAAATTCTAGTTCAGTCATTGGAGACTGAGAGATAAACCTACAAAGGGTTGATTAAGAGTCTTTCAGCAGTCCTAGTCTCCTCAATGCCTCCCTGCGGGATTCGTTCATGGCTCCTCGTCCACAAAACTGTACGGTGATACCTTGAGGACGGAACATGCTGCTGGGCCTTCGCCTGTATTCAGGAGAAGAGGCCCTTGCTGGCGGTTTCTGGGGAGGCAGCATGCCATGGTAGGACTGCCGAGGAGGTCTAGGCGCTGGAGTCGGCGGTGGAGGTTTGACACTTTTAGCTCGGCTTTCTGAAGTCCGATACAGTCCAGAAACAGGGTCAAAGGTTCGGTTCTTTCCTCCATACTTGTTTGGCTCGACGGCCGGTGGCTCTGGCTTGGCAGGAATAGTTTCCTTTGTGTCGATATGAGAGCTGAGGATGTCGGGTAGATTGGCAGAAGTCATGACTTTTGACTTTCCTCCATAAGGATTGAGCTCTATTGGGTTAGAAGGTGCAAGTGGAAGGTTTTGGGGTTCGGGGGTAGTTGGAGAGATTGGAGCTTCGTTCTTTTGGGATAAAGAGGGATGGACCACAATGGATTTCCCTCCAAAGGTGTTGAACGCTGGTGAGGTGATGTCAGCTGGAGGAGGGGACATTGTTGGAGATGAAGGGTCCAGCTGGGAGCTTCTGTCATCGTGGCCCCTGAAGGAATGCGAGGGCAACGTCTCTGTATTCTTGTTGTCATTAAAGCAGACTGGAGGGGGCATTGACAACTTTGGTTGTGGAAGGTCAGTGCTGATTTTTGCTGTTGGGGTAAGACTGCGGTCCTGCGATGAGACTCTGGGGTCTGGACCTTTGTGAGGATCCTGTGAGTAGTTGTCAGGTATCATTTGGAGTGATGTAGCTCTGCCCCTTGTCAAGCCCAGCTTTGACAGGGCCTCCATCCTGGATTTATCTGGCTCTGGGTCTTTAAAGGAAATACTACGAGATGGACTGTTTCGAGTGTCGTCTTCTATATGTTGCAGCAGAGGGTGGGAAGTACCTGCCAGGTGTGCCAACATCTGCTCCTGTCGCTCATGGATGTTTACGTTAGCCACTGGTATTTGGGGCTCCTTTCCACCATGAACCACATGGATATTAGGAGGATAGTGGGCTGGCTTTGATGAGGGAGCAGGACCGTGTTTCACAGAAATATTTGATCTGTCTCTGGGTGTTTTTTCCGACTCCATGCTAAGGCGACGGAGCAAAGATGAAGGATGCGAGTTTGATGTTCCATCTCCCTGGTTCTCTGCAAGCTGCTGGGCAATCAAAACTGGAGTGGGGACACTGCCTGGAGGGTGGTAGGAGGAGTGGCTGTCTGTCGTCCCAAAGCTTGCACTTCGTAAAGGAGGGTTATACTCTGAGGGGAACACGTCATGCCTGGGCTTTGCCTCAAAGTTGCTTTCAGGAGTGTGGGGCATGTGGTAAAAATCTGGATGTAAACAGACAAAATACTCAGTTCAGTTCACCAAAATGTACAAAATGATTAAAACACACTTCTAGACTCAATACAAGCAGCAGTGGTGCATAGTACCTTGATGGGCGGGGCTATAGACTGGCTCTGCAGTGTGCACCAAGTCTGGTTCTGAGTGGACCAGGTCGATTATGTAGTTAGGCGACACCTCGCTGTTCGGAGCCAGGCTTCCATGTCTGTCAACCGAGTCAAAAGGCCGACTGTTGAGTTCAGGGCGACTCCTCTGGCCAAGCCTTTGCTGCTCCTCATCTATACCATCCTCCAAAGACTCGATGGTTTCCTCAAAGTACTGGAGGCACTCCTGCTCCTCTCGACTCAGAAACTTCAGAGTGTCTCCCTGCAGTAGGCAAAATTTGAAGAACGTTGAGAAAGTTGTTTTTATACCAAACAAAAACCATTTTAAACCAAATGATCTGTCAGTCTCTCTTCTGCTGAACGTCTTTTTCAACCGTTTCTGTTCCTAAAACTTCTATTCCTCTTTTTCTACCCGGCAGTCTCTCTTCTATTGCTCAACTTTGGTCTCTTCCTTCTTAAGCTTCATGTTATTAGTTCAAACATAGCAGAACAACATCACAAGATATTCAGCAGCAAAACTCTGACACATTTTTTGATCTGACAACAATCAACTCCACCTGATTAATCATAATCCATATGATTATGATAAGTAGTTTGACAATGTGTAATGCAACTAAAAATATGTTTTTATCAAAGGAGGCTGATATGTTTCAAAGTCATATTTGGGATGACTTCATCCAAGCTGATCATCTAAAACGAAAAACCAGGAAGACAATCCAAGAAAATAATACAAACATTTCTCTAAACTTTAAGCACTAAAGACATACATACAATACAAGCATTTCTAAAGAATCTATTTCTCTAGATTGGCCATTTCATCAGCAAGTCTAAAGAAATACAGATGAGAAACGTCTGACATTTATCAGCCTGGGAAGGATTACAAACGTCTTGGGTCTCCACAGAACCAATATGCATAAATGGAGAAAACTTTTATGGATATTCACAATGTACAATTCCCAAGATGGGTTGGCAAACCAAAATTACTAGAATTTTGTACCTCTGGTAAGGCAAAGACCCAGCAGTGGATGGGGAAATTCGCTATGTCAGAACTTATTCGACAAATATGTTTCTGTCTCCCGTTTAGCGGATTAACTCTTTATTATTAGAAATTTTGCCATTTCAATCAAATTCTTCTAATCCAGTACTTAAAAAAAAAACTTTAATGGAAACATGGCTAATGTTTCAAAGCACACCAGCAAGTCAACTGCTAATGGTTTAAAAATGTTTTCCAGTGGTCTAGTAAAAGTCTGAACCTAAATCTGACTGTAAAATGACCTTTAAATGGGCTTTTTATGCTGGAAAACCTTTTAACATGGCTGAGCTGAAACAGTTCTGCACAGAGGAATGGTAGGTTGATATCTTTACTCAGGTTATACTTTTCTAGTGAAATCTGTTTGCACTGAAACAAAAAGCAAAAACACAAAATCAGTAAGGAGCAGATAGGAAACCACCCCAACAAGATGACTGCATGCTTTGTTTTGCTTTAAAGATATGGACACAAAAATACCTGCAGCAACATCCAGATAAACCAGCCTGCTGGTTTCAGCTGTTATGAATGTTGGCTATTGTAGTGAAGCAGCTCAGGACGCAGAAAACTGCAGCTCAACTGGTTGGACTGTTTTGCCTGCTGATAATGAATATCATTCCCAAAGGCAAACAATGGGAATTAGTCATTAAGCCGGTGTGATTTCCCAGAGTTCATGTTCACTGATTGCATTGTGTAAACAGAGCAGCGTCAAGGTGAAATACAGTTTGATCTGTCAGCCGTTCATCATCTGATAAACTGAGTTTAAACAGCTCAGGCCATCTGTCAGATCTCTATCTGGGTACGCTAAGCAGGTTGGCACCAGTTTGACGGCAATTAAATCAGCTTATGAAAAGTAATTTACCAAAACATACTCATGTCTATTATAATTAGTTAAAAAAATATAAAGGTTACTCCTAATGCTGCCTTTAGTTAAAAATTAAAACAATGAGTCAGTCAGCCAAGCTTTATCTGAAACACTGCAAGTCAGGGAACAGAATTCATTTTTAAAGTTTAATTTGCAGGGAAAAAACACATTAAGGTGACTGTTAAAAATAAGTTAGTAAAGCTTTATGGCTGCATTGACAGCAGCATATGGGGACGTTAGCTGATGGGTCTGGATGAGCAGTGGTCACTTTCAGCAATAGCTAGCTGGCGCTACAATTCTGAATTACAAACAAAAATCACTGAAACACTGTAGTGTGGAGGATTATGTATTTTTACTTCTTTGTTTTATTTTTTTAAAGATTATGTAGAAGCCCTGTGTAGGTTCACCCTTTCCCTCCAAAAAATTAAGCTAAGCTAAAATAAAGATAAATAAAAATAAAAGGCACGGATTTCAAATCAATAGATTTACTGTATGTCCCAAAATGTTTATTTTTACTACGGACAATCTATGATGAGTCTGGAACCATATTTTAAGCTCATATTGTTGTTTTCTTGGCCGCTAAACTAGCAAATATTCTTAGCTAGCTGTTAGCAAACCTAAAGGCGGGGCTTTTCTTCTTCTACTGTTTTTTTCTTCTGTTTTTCTTCTTCTACTGTTTTTTTCTTCTGTTTTTCTTCTACTGTTTTTTTTCTTCTGTTTTTATTTTTACTAAATCAGTTCTAACCTCCATAAAAGCAACTCATGCAGTGAAATACTCACTCCGGGACCAGAGTTTCGAGTGGCGCCGCCGTTGACGCCGTAGTGGAGCTGAGAGTTGCCCTGCAGACGGACGTCCATTTTGGAGAGGGGTTAAAGGTCAGCTGGCATTTGGTCTCCCTGAGGCTATGGTTAGGGTTAGGGCTTTAGAACTGGTTTTGTTTTGTTCAGAAGGATCATCTAATCGTCTCTGAGCGATTCTGTAGAAACAGTAAAGGTAATAAAATGTGTTTGAATGGTTAAAATTGGCGTTTAAAATAGTTTTTAGAGGAAATCTCAAGTGTTTGCAGGATTTAGCTATTCTCTCGCCATGAAATGTTAAAGAGTTACAACTGGGAACAAGAAAATTATACATGTATGATAGACTAATATGTAAAGACAGTACACGTTTTTTAGTACACTGTATTCAGACATTTTCTAGAAAAAGGAAATTTCTTTAGCTAAAAATGTCAAAAAATTGCAAGAAAAAATTCTAATTTTGAGATTCTGAGTTTCAGAAGTTGAACATTTTTTACTTTGTAGTTCAGAAATTTTCTAGAAGATTTCTGAGATTAATTGCATAATTTCTGAGTTTTCATTCTCAAATTTTCTAAAGTTAAAAATTTGTGAGATCAATTTCAAAATTTTAGATTTTTGGTGGAAATTTACTCCTTTTGTCTATCCAATAAGAATATATAGTAGTTTTCATATTTATACCCCTTAAATAATGATCCATGTTTTTTAACATTTAAAGCAGTACTTACAGATTAAATATGATGTGAAGGTAATATTAACATTTTATTGTAAAATAAAAGATTAAAGTGTTAATTGGTCGTATGGGAGAAGTTTGTGTTGGTAAAAGGTTGGAACCTGCAGGTTTAATCTTTAACAGTCCTCTGGGATTTATATGCTTGTCTGTTGCATAAATGTGCAAAGTGCAGCTTTTCTGTCTGAAATGTTTGCAGCGTTTGGTGACTTTCTGTCTGATGTTTCCAGTTCAGCATCCCACCTGATGGACCAGTTCACCCACTACAGGCGGCTGCAGAACCGGATCCGAATGTGGGCGAAACCAGCGAGACATTCCGATCTGACGCCGTGAGAAACGACCACAGAGAAGTGAGTGACTACAGCTCAAATATCAACATTAAAAATAGAAACAATTCCAGTTTGGGCTCATTAAGGTGGATATTTATCCAGAGTAGAAAACCAAACCTTCAGGTTATGCTTTTAAAAAGTATTGAAAGAAAACAGATGAGCTGTTTTTATTCAACTTACGGCTGGTTTTCATTTTTAGACAGTTTTTTTTCTCTAAAATCTGTCAAGTTTGCCCTCATTGAAACTGTATTTTTCATTAAAAACTCAATTTATCATTAAAATCCTTTAAAATTAAAATTATTTTTAAAAGCATGAAAAACGTTTCACTTCTCTTTATTTGGGCTTCGATACTTCAGGTTTTAAAGGTTTAATATCCCACAGAATAGCTCAAATAAAACTAAGTAAACTTTTATTTAGAGAAATTCAAACATTTTATTCTGTTTTGAAAAGGTTCCTGTAAAATATTTAGCAGAAAGTTACAATCTAATTGGATTAATCAAGTATTTGTCCTTTAAAGTAAGAAAAAACAGCAGAAACGGGAGTGAAAATTACAAATAAGCAAATAAATAACTCCGGTTTTCAGGAATAATCTTTGAAATTAAATTTGAAATAATTACATTTTTCTTTCTTCCAGTACAAAGTCAGTAAAAACTCACCGCACAGATCAGTCATAACAGAAGCAGCAGCAGGAACGTGAATCAGTCTCTGTGTGAGCTTCCAGCTGAACACACCATCTTAAACCACCAAGAAGCTCCGCCCACAGCGTGCGTGTGTGTGTGTGTGTGTGTGTGTGTGTGGTTTCATTCAGGTGTAGTTGGGAGGTGACGGTGACACAGTGGAAAGTTATTTCTCTGGGTTGGGTTCAGAGCCACTTGGACATTCAAGTTTTGCTGCGAATGAAACCAAAAAGAATTGAATTCATTTTGGTTTCATAGCATAAAACGAAAATTCAAACGCAGAACGAGATTTTGGAAACAAATTGTTTATTATTCCATCCATTTCATACACTTTACATTAATATTGTTCCTTCTTCTAGCAGACCTAGATTTAAAAATACGTTCATTCAACAAAGAAAACCTGTCAGAAATTTTTGAAATGATTGTACAAAGAGTATTTTGATGAAAAAATAAAACGATTTTACCAATATTTTGATAAAAATTACATGTTGAAAATTATTTATACCTTTCTAAAAAATCAACAGAAAATCTGTACAACATTACATTTGCTAAGGAACTTTCTTACATTCTTCCTTTTGTGTTTTCATGATTATTTGTGTTGCTGAGCTACAAACTTGGCCCCAATCACTCTAATCTTTAACTGCGCCCAAACATTCAGGGTAAGACTCCAAACTTTGTCAGGAAATTGTTGCTAAAATGATTTACTACCTCTGCCAGTTTAAACGTTTCGTTTTATATTTATTCTTTTTTGAAAACTCTGTTGCTAAACACATTGGTATTGGTTTATGAGTCAGACTTGCCACTCACAACATGGCAGATACGACGGCACACCACCTTTGACAGAAAAAGGAGAAGTACATTTCAGCAAAAATCTGAGAAATTTTTAGATTAATCTCAGAAATTTTCTAGAAAAATGTTGGAAATTTCTGTGTACCAAAAGTCTAAATTTTTTACTTTTGAAACACAGAAATGAAGAAATTGTTTCTAGAGAATTTCTGAGATTAATCTCAAAATTTCAGTTTTTTCTAGCAAATTCTTGACTTTTCAAACTCAGAAATTTCCATGTTTTTTTTCTAGAAAATTTCTGAGATTAATCTGAAATTTTTTAGTGGAAATTTACTCCTCTTATTTTCTAATGCAGTGTTGTATAATGCATATGCACTGAGACAAATAAATAGTCATTTATTACATTAAATACTGCATTCGTTTAAGATTCTGGTGAAGATTTCAGCAAAGAAATGACTTTTGATTTGTCTTGAATTTTCTTGATCAAACCCATAAATTTAATCATATACAATCAAATTTTATTAAATTTAAATTTTTTTTTTTGTATGTTTTGATCATTTTTCTCACTAAATACATTCGATTTCATGCCAAATCCTTCTGAACGTTTTGTTATGTCCTCCGTGCTTTGCCGAACATTTCTGTGTTTTTCCTATGAATGAATGGAAACCTTTGTTGCTCCCAGCATTAGTTTAACTTTGGCGCCCTCTGCTGGTTGAGTCTGATAAAACTAATTCTAATTAAAACAAGCGAAAACAAAATTATAACATCTTAGAGTGAAATGAATAATTAAGTATTATATATCTAAATGTTACAGAATCGGGTCAAGGCCAGCATCTAAAAAAGGATTTTGATTTTAATGCGGGGGTCCTGAGATTAAAGGAAGAATTCAGAGAAAATTTTGAGATTAAACACAGAATTGTGGGATTAAAGTTACATCAGATGGATGTGTTTTTAACATTTATTTATTTTCTATTCATACTCCTGAACATAAAATGGAAATCTTACTTTTATTTGATGTATTTGATAATTGCAAAAATTTTACAAAAGAGGATGAGAGTCAGTGGAAAATAAAGAATTATGACTTTAATCTCAAAATTCTGACTTTAATTTCAAAATTTTCACTTTAATCTTAACATTCAATTATTCTCTGAATTCTGAATTTAATCTCAGAATTGTAACTATACTCTCATAATAATTTTTTTTTATTAGAATTCAGATTTAACCTCAAAGTTTTGACTGAAATAATGTAACAATTTCATTTCTATTTCTTGAAAATAAATTTTAAAAATGATCAACAATAAATTAGATAGATTTTTGTTCTTTTCAGTTGTAATTATTAACGATAAATAGACTTAGACTTAGACAGACTTTATTGTCATTTTTCATGCACAGGGTGAATACAGAACGAAATTTCGTTGCATACGGCTCAGGACAATGTTTGAGGTTCCAATGTTATGAGGTTACTCCAGAATAAAATAAAATACAATATAAAATATATAAAATATAATAAATGTAACTATTATTATTATTATTATTGATTAATGGTGCTTTTGCACCTGTAAGTGAATGACTGCGCTTCCTAAAACCAAACACAGGAGTGCAGTAAAGTTCAGTCTGACTGCATCCTGAGAGTTAATCGTCTTTTTTCCGAGCAGTCCTCAAACGCATCCCCCGTCAGCCTCTGCGTCAACAGCCGCTCCGGTGTGTTTGTTTGTTTGTTTGTCGGCTTGTTCCGGTAGCTTACCGGGAGGCAGACCCCTCCGCCCGGCTGCTGTTCTCACGGTGAGTGCTCGGATGTCTTTAACGGTTACCGGTACCGTTTTATCTCTCCGGTTGAGCACAACAATGTAGCCCGTTAGCATCTCCCGATGGATGCTGATGATGATGCCAAATACGCTCATTATCGGACGGCGTCGTTTTGCGTTTCTGTTTGCGCAAAAAATAAAGTAGACAAAGCGCTTTTTGTTGTTGGTTTAATATGTCTGACATGGACGGAGTCTGCTTCCATGCATGGTTGCTGTCAGGTAGCACCGGCTAGCTCTATTATCAACCGATAGTAGCCTGTTAGCTTGCAGAAGTTAGCATATGATTCATACCGTCTCATTAAAGGGCTTTTTACGCTATTAGTCGCTTTAACTTTAAATTTAATATCAACTTGGTTGAACCTGATCTGGATTATTTAAAGCTGATTAAATATTCCTTAAAGTAAATATATGATATGTGAAACCTTAATTATAATCATAGAAACTCTAAAAGGTCCATTAGCTGCACCTTAAATCGACTCCTTGGAGGCTAAAGTAGATATCAGTTTAACTGTTCAAACCTGCACTTAATTATTTATAATAGTCTAATTTTGACCAGTGGATGTGTTTGGATTTTGACGGTGGTTCAGATCGTTTACTCTTTTACTGAATCAGAAGCTGACTTCAGATCTGCTCCCTGAACAGGTGAGTGTCTGCTGTTCACCTGTCTGGGATCTCAAAGGGAAATTTAATGCTGTCATAACTCATATTATATCTGTTTTTCCAAAGAGTCAATTGAAGATGGTGAGCCTGTAGATAGGAAGGAGCTCCAGCAGCAGCCAGTCTGACAGCAAATCTAAAGAAGCCTCTGACTGAAGACTATTTATGATTGTTTTATGACATCCGGTTAGCAGAGACAATATTTCACAGTAAAATTTCCTGGATGACGTCATCAGTTGCTTTTGCTGCTTCTGGGCTTGTCATTATAATATTTTGCTGGACAATAAAATGACCCAAAAATTATTGCCATAAACAATAATATTGTTATTTTGAGACAGTTTTCTAGTAATGGCATAATCAATCAAGAAAACATTCTCAGATATCAATATGTATGGAAGGCACTTAAAATATCCAAAACAAATGAACAAAACAACAGAAACAACAAATAAAATGTATACTGAAGTCTCTGTAAACAAAATTCAAAAAAAGTTGCTGGATGAGGCTGAAAAGTTTTGTCATCCAGTTTTTGGTAGAAAGAGAAAAACAATAAATCATGCAAATGGAAATTATCGAGCTTGTTTTAATTTATGATGTGATTAATTGATTATTAAGACATGCTAAACCGCTTCACTTTAAGTCTGTCTGGTTGGAAAGATGTTGAAGTAGGGGATAAGATCTTCGTTATGATGGTTTGAACTTGCTGTTCTTCTCTCCTTTTCAACTCCTCTGGAATTATGGGGTCAAAGTTCAGGCATTATTTGAACTTTCAACCTGTCACAATTACAAATTTTGCTGGACGGTAAATTGTCCCAGAGGTTATTGCGATAAACGATAATATTGGTGTTTTGAAACAGTTTTAGTGATATAATGATAATAATGAAAGAAAACATTCAGAGATTTAATGTTAAGATTTAATGTTCAGATATTTAATCTCTGTAAATAAACAGAAAACTTTAATCATCCAGTTTCTGGTGGAAAGAGAAAAACAATAAATGATGCAAAGGGAAATTATTGAATTTGTATTAGTTTATCTTGGGATTAATTAATTTATTGCTTATTGAGACAAGCTTCTATTTAGACTTAGACTTAGACTTGTACTTTATTGATCCTTTGGGAAGACTATTTTAATTTCTGTCTGCTTGTATGATTAGAAAGGTGTTGGAGTAGGGGATAAGCTCTTTTGTCATGATGATTTGAACTGCCTTATTCTTAACTCCTCTGGATTTTGGGGGTCAAAGTTCAGGTGTTGTTTGAACGTAAAGACTAATGCAGCAGCAGGTCAGGGCGAATGCTGTGACGTTTAACGGACACGATGTTCCTGCTGCTGTTTGTGGTCATAATGTTCTGCCTGGTGTGAATAAGTGAAACTGCTGGTGTTTCCATGTGTGACGGGTAAATAGACACGTCAGGATGAGCCAGTAACTGGATCTGTGATCGGCAGTGTCGGGTTACCACGGCTTTCCAGGCCCAGTCGCCATGGAGACGGGCCGAAAGGAGAGCAGCGATTGGTCGGTTTCAGACAGGTGGTGTTTCACCTGAGCTGTCAGCGTGTCACCGTCATGGCAGCTGGTGTGTTTACGCAGGTTTTCAGCAACCTGGGCCTGATTTAAACGACTTAATGCTGATTTTATTTACATTTATTGGATTATTTCAAATATAAAATTGGTGGATTTAAAGTTTTATTTGTTTAAATTTCTGATTTCAGGTTCTGTCAGATATTAAAATTTTATTTTAAAGAGTCTAAAATGCAGCAAAAACAGACACACAGTAAAATATGTGGTGCATGTAGAATAATTTAATAAATCTATAAAATAATTGAAGATATTTAAAAAATAAGACGCAAATTAGAAACTAATTATCACACTGTTCTCTTTAGATCTTATTTTAATGTTTTAAATGTTAAATTTTTTGCCAAAACTTTTGATTTGAAAGTAAAAATGTTCTTTCTTGAAAAAGTAATAAAGTAAAAGTGCATTAATTTGATTATATTTTTAATATGTCACCTCAGCAATAAGTAAATTAATTTCTAGCAAATAATTTAAAAAATATATATTTTTGTGTAGAATTAAGTGGAGTAGGAATGAAAAATGAGTATTTAAATTTAAATTATTCAATTTATCATCCATGTTTATTTACTGTTTTTAATTCAACCAAAGCTCTGATTTAAAATATATATTTTTTATTTTTTTTAAATAAAATCAAAAAGTAAAATACTTTGGATTATTCTATGCACATTTTTAATTGGTAATGAGTACTAGTAGTAATAGTAATAATAATAATTTTAAAATTTGTTTACATTTTTCACCTGGGTTTATTATAACCTAAAGCAAAATAATTTGTTTTATTTTATTATCCATGTTTTGTTAGTTTTTATTAAAATAGTCACATTTATTTTATTCCTACCAATGGTTTGATTTGAGCTTTTTAAAATTAAATTAATAAAATAAGACTATTGATTATTATAGAGTCGGTTAGACAGGTTTTTATTCAAAGAATTGTATTTATTTAACATATTTATTCTTTTCTAATAAATTATTTTAAAATGTATTTTCATTTTTGCGGTGGGATTATATGGAGTATTATAAAATAAATTAGTTTCAGAATATGTGAAGAATTCAATAAACATTGAAGTTCAGATTCAGATTTTTCTTAAACACATTTTAAAATATTTTTTAATATTTAATATTTGTACAGCTGCTGTCGGAGCGTTTCGTTGCTCTGACTCAGGAACCTGCTGGCCAATCAGATCGCTCCGACACTTCCTGGTTCCCAGCTGAAGGTTAACAGGCGTAGCGTTAGCCGCGGCTCCGTCTCACAGCAGGACGCTCCCACCTGTCCGTCAGGTGAGACCGGTGTGGAGCAGAAAACAGAGCCGCCGTCGATCCGGTTTCCACTTCCTGTCCGAGTTCCTGCTGGAGGTCGAACAGCAGAGAGAAACCGGTTTAATTATAAACATCATAAACATTCCTGAACTGGGATGTTTTATTTTCCCATTAAATTCCCAGAAACAGTTTCACTGCCTCTTCAATCCCTGAACTACAAAGGATCTGCTGTTGGACTCTGAATAATCATTTATTTATTTAGTCAAGAAGTAAAACTCAGAACCAGCAGTTCAGATGTGAAATACCTTTATTGTTTAAATTCATTTAACTGAATTTATCCCATTTTGTTAAAGATCTGCTGGAGGCCGAGTGCAGAGACGGATTTATGTTCATCTAGTTCCTCTGGATGCGACCAGATTTACTGTCCAACTTTCTTCTGTTTGTTAGAAAGACTGAGACCAAGAGAGGAAAAATCATCTTAACTGCATTAAAGGAAGAGAGGGAAAACAGAAAGGAAAGAAAAGAACAGAATAGAGAAAAAAGGAAAAACAGGCAAAAATAAAATGGGTTAAAAAGAAGGGAAACACCAAAAAAGGGCAGGAGAGAGAGAAACTTTAAAGTTGATGGTTTCTGCACACATGCATCCTCAGATATCTCAGTAAATGTTTCTGCGCCTGTTCGATGTTTTGTTGAGTCAGGAAAATGGAAGTGGATCAGAATCTTGGTTGGTCAGGCTGCTTCAGAAACTCCATGAATCACATGATGCTGCCTGCCAGGCGAAACCCAGGGCAGCACAGCCGTCCTTCGTTTCTGCTCAAAACCAGGAGGATTTAGGAATCAGCGTTTGTAACTGTTCGATCCGGGATGGATTCATTCATGGATTTTTATTCCCAGCTTGCTGTAACTGGGACAGTAACTGGTTTCTCTGTGTCTCTCAGGTGAAGGACTGTTGGTGCTGACCTGGAACCAGAACCTGCTGGACTCCATCCAGAGCTGAACATGGTACCGTCACTGTCCGTTAGTCCGTCTGTCCACCTGAACGTCCGTCCTGCAGTGGTTTACTCCTGCTGTCTTGTCTAAAGCCAAACCAGTTTAAAAACGTCTGCAGTAAATTCATCTGAAACGTTTTCGGTTTTATTTGATGGGTGTTCATGAGACTGACATGACATCTGTGATGAACATGAAGGAGTTTTTATGAATGTCTGACTGATGTCATCAAGTGATATACGGTAAATAATGACACTTTAATGCAAAGTGGCTCTAAAAGTTGCATTAAAGTGTCATTATTTACAAAATAATGCAACGTTGGGACTTTTATTGCAACTTTTTGAGCCACTTTGCATTAAAGTGTTATTATTTACCGAATGTCACTTGATAACAGACATTCATAAAGACTCCTTCATGTTTATGTCAGTCTTATGCACACCCGTCAAATAAGTGTTACCACTTTTACTTTATAAATATTTTTATTGTGAAAATTGTCTGAAAGTAAAATTTGAATTCTGAGTCTGGAAAACAAAATGAATCATGAATTCATTCCCAACTTTTCCAAACCTAACGGATCAAACTTCATTTTTATCCGTCAACGTTCCACAGATTAGTTTCAGTTTTTAAAATTTCTTCTGTTTTTGATCCCAAGCAGCTAGATTCTGTCATGAACTTCTACATCATAAAGGATAAACTGCAGACTCGGCGTTTTGTCTGCAGCTGAACAGGAAGTTGGAATGTGAAGCAGGAAGTAGGGATGTGAAGCAGGAAGTAGGGATGTGAAGCAGGAAGTAGGAATGTGAAGCAGGAAGTTGGGATGTGAAGCAGGAAGTAGGGATGTGAAGCAGGAAGTAGGGATGTGAAGCAGGAAGTAGGAATGTGAAGCAGGAAGTTGGGATGTGAAGCAGGAAGTAGGGATGTGAAGCAGGAAGTTGGAATGTGAAGCAGGAAGTTGGAATGTGAAGCAGGAAGTTGGGATGTGAAGCAGGAAGTTGGAATGTGAAGCAGGAAGTAGGGATGTGAAGCAGGAAGTTGGAATGTGAAGCAGGAAGTTGGGATGTGAAGCAGGAAGTAGGAATGTGAAGCAGGAAGTTGGGATGTGAAGCAGGAAGTTGGGATGTGAAGCAGGAAGTAGGGATGTGAAGCAGGAAGTTGGGATGTGAAGCAGGAAGTTGGGATGTGAAGCAGGAAGTAGGAATGTGAAGCAGGAAGTAGGGATGGGAAGTAGGAATGTGAAGCAGGAAGTAGGGATGTGAAGCAGGAAGTAGGGATGTGAAGCAGGAAGTAGGAATGCGAAGCAGGAAGTAGGGATGTGAAGCAGGAAGTAGGGATGTGAAGCAGGAAGTAGGGATGTGAAGCAGGAAGTAGGAATGCGAAGCAGGAAGTAGGAATGTGAAGCAGGAAGTTGGGATGTGAAGCAGGAAGTTGGGATGTGAAGCAGGAAGTAGGAATGCGAAGCAGGAAGTTGGGATGTGAAGCAGGAAGTAGGAATGTGAAGCAGGAAGTTGGGATGTGAAGCAGGAAGTGTGTGTGTCTGCAGACTGGATGATGTGTGACAGCAGCTGCCATGGCCTGCAGCGGCGCTCAGAGCAACGCCGAGGCGCTGGAGGGATTCCACGAGGTCAACCTGGCCTCGCCCACTACACCTGACCGACAGGTAGGGGGCGCCGGAACCAACTCAGGCTTTCAATCAAAGTGGCACAAAATTCATTAAATAAAAATACAAAACGTAGCTGCTTGGTAATAAACTAATAATTTTATGAAATCATTAAAGATCTTAAACATAAGTGCTTAGTTAATTCTGAAGCAGATAAAGAAATGTACAATATTAATTTGTTGTTTGTTTTATTATTGTTATTATTTAACATTAAAGCTGCAGTATGTCACTTTATAGAAAGTGTTTTATACATATTTATTGAAAGTATCAGTATAGTATCAGACAGAAAACTGTAGCTCCTATTCCTTCTCCCAGAAACAACCAATCAGAGCCAGGAGGCGGGTCTTAGCGCTGTCAATCATCTACGCCTCATATGAATGTTGGTGCTAGTTAGCATGATGTTGGATAAACGGTTTACCTGTAGCAGTAAGTTGTTTCTATATTACTAACATATTTAGCAGCGAGTACTTGAGCATGATTGACAGCGCTAAGATTGGTTGTTTTTGGTGGATTTCTTCAGACGGCGATAGCAGCTCAGGAAAAGATCGATCTTTTCACAGATTATCTCTCTCATAGCAAACATGCTGAATGTTTTATCAAATATATAAAAGTTTTTATAAAAGTTACAAACTGCAGCTTTAAGAATTTTTTATTTGACTATTTTTTTCTCATGTGTGAGGTCATCGTCTGGTTTCTCTCCTCCAATCTTCTTCTGCAGAACCAAGCAGAGCAGCGCCCCCCGGCCCGCCACAGCGCCCCGCCCGCCTCCCTGTACCGCGCCCACTCTTTGGGGCCGCCCCCTGCTGGCCTCCCCACGTCACTGCGAGCTGATCAGCTCCCCACGCAGCCGGTTTACTCCACGCCGCGGCACAGCCACAATGGAAGGTAGCGCAGCTGAAATCGACCGAAGCTTTTCTTTGCGGCTCAGTCCTGATGCGAGATCACTTCCTGTTGCCGTTTTCACGCAGCGTGCCGGGCCTGGAGGCGGAGCCGGCCGAGGGGGGCTTCCTGTCCGGGGACGACGGCGACGAGTGCAGCGCGCTGAGCGACAGCCTGTCGCGGCTACGCAGCCCGTCGGTGATGGAGGTCAGAGAGAAGGGATACGAGAGGCTGAAGGAGGAGCTGGTCAAGGCTCAGAGGGTACGACACACACACACACACACACACACACACACACACACACACACAACTGGGGTTGAGCTTCACCTGAACATGCAGGCAGAGATCCAAAGTAATTTAGATCAAAGCTGATTCATGTCTCAGAGTGGCCTAGTCAAAGACCAGATCTGAATCCATGTGAGAATTGGCGGTTCACATTTATTCCCCATCCAGTTTGACTGAGCTGGAGATGTTTAATTAAGAAAATGTATCACATTAGTTAGAGCTGAAATGATTAATTGCGATTAATCAATTGTTGAAATAATCAACTAATTCAGTGATTAATCGTTAACTGGAGTATACAGACTTTTAGAAAGGGCTTTTTTTTCTGAAAGAACGACACATTCAGAGCAGTAATTTAGTCAAAACTGTACAAAAACACAAACATTTTGCAGCTAATAATTATTTTAGTTATTGATTATTTTCACGATTAATTGATTGATGGGATTAAAAAATTGTCTCTTTCTGCAGATTTTTAAACCAATTAAACTTCTTTGAAACAATCGTAGAAATACATAAGAAAATGCAAATAATTTCCTTTTGAAATAAGAAAATAAAACATTTTATTGCCTAAAATGCATAATTTGCTTCAAATGATTAAATATTCACTAAAGAAATGCTGCTGTTGAATTTCAGGCAATGAAAGGAATTAAATTGAATGTTTGTATCTTTTAATATTGTAATATATTTGTAATATTGTATAAAAAAGATTAAATGAAAAGTACAAAGTTTTATTCATCAGAATAATTGATTAATCATTTACTAAATTAATTGTTAATTGCAGTTCTACATAATAATTCAGGAGATTTTACTATGAAAGTCTGTTGGTTTGTGACGCATCTCCATATTTTATTTTATTTTATTCCATATTTGTTGTTAGATTAAAGTTTTATTTTTTTTGTTTCACCTCCATTTCCTGTTATTTTGCTTCCATGCATTCATTTAGCATGTTTTTCTGTTGTTTTCTGTTTGTCTGGTTTATATACGTGTGTGTGTGTGTGTGTGTGTCTGCATGTGTGCGTGTGTGCGTGTGTGTGTGTGTGTGTGTGTGTGTGGGTGTGTGTGTGTGTGTGTGTGTGTGTGGGTGTGTGTGTGTGTGTGTGTGTGTAAGGAGCTGCTGTTGAAGGATGAGGAGTGTGAGAGGTTGTCTAAAGTCAGAGACCAGCTCGGCCAGGAGCTGGAGGAACTCACCGCCAGTCTCTTCCAGGTCGGTCCACCTCTTCTTCACCGCTCCTCCTCATCCTCCTCTTCGACTGCTTCCTGCTTCCTGTTCTCCTCACTCAGCAGCCTATCAGAAACAGGACAAAAGGAAACAAACTTGTACCTTTTTCCTCTCACTTTTCCTCCCAGAAGCAGCTGGGACTCTGTGCCTGTGTGGTTTTCTTCATTTCTTGTCACTTTCTTCGTCGTTTTTATGACATTTGTTTTTGTTTTGAACTTTAGCGGTGAGCTAAACGATGAAATGGTTTGTTTGTGTTTTCCAGGAGGCTCATAAGATGGTGAGAGAGGCAAATGTGAAGCAGGCGAACGCAGAGAAACAGCTGAAGGAAGCCCTGGGCAAGGTGGGTTTTATTCATACGGTGCTTGAAATCCTTGAAAGTGCTTGGATTTTGGTGTTTTCAAGGTTTGGAAAGTGTTTGATATTCAAACTGAACAGTTTTGTAATAAAGTGCAATCTAACGTTTGATTAAAGCCTAAATTTGGAGTTGAAACCAGATAATTTCATACTTTTTCCCTCACAGTCTGAAGTTAAATCAGACTAAACTTTTCTTGTTTCAGTTAGAATCACCAAAATTATTTCAAGAAAACTTTGTCAGAACATTTTGCTTTTTATTTTACTTTGTTTTCTGTCTCTGTGAGAATGAAATCCTGTTTTGCTGAGTCGTATTTCCCGTCAGAATCAGATGTAGATGTGATAATTACTGATGGCTAAAGAGAAATGTCTCCGTCAGATCGACGTCCTGCAGGCGGAGGTCCAGGCCCTGAAGACGCTGGTCCTGTCCTCCCCTACTTCCCCCGTCGCCGAGCTCCCACCTGCAGCCAAGGCTCCCTTCAGGAGGGGCCACAGCCGCAACAAGAGCACCTCGTCCGCCATGTTGGGGTCGCAGCCCGACCCGGCCGCCACGCAGCCAATCGTCAGGGAGTGCAGGGAGGTGCGGACCCAGAGTCTGTCCAAACGTTTTGCGGTGTTGAACCTCGCTAACGCTGCGCTGGTTTCCTGCAGGTGGACAGTCAGCTGTTCGCTGAGTTTAAAGCGTGGAAGGAGGCGCCGACGCTGGACCGGAGATGCGGCTTCCTGGAGAGAGTTTACCGGGAAGACATCCACCCCTGCCTCGCCTTCAACAAGAGCGAGGTGCAGAGACTGAACTGACACACAGTTAGCATAGCGAGCTAACGCACCGAGCTAACATGCTGCTAACACACTGAGCTAACATGCTGCTAAAACACGCTGCTAACATGCTGCTAACACACCGAGCTAACACACCGAGCTACACGCAGCTAACATACAGAGCTAACATGCTGCTAACATACCAAGCTAGCACACCGAGCTACACGCTGCTAACATACCAAGCTAACATGTTGCTAACACACCCAGCTACACACTGCTAACACACTGAGCTAACACGCTGCTAACACACCGAGCTACACGCTGCTAATATACTGAGCTAACATGTTGCTAACACACCCAGCTAACACACCGAGCTACACGCTGCTAACATACCGAGCTAACATGCTGCTAACACACCCAGCTAACACACCCAGCTACACACTGCTAACATACAGAGCTAACATGCTGCTAACACACTGAGCTACACGCTGCTAACATACCGAGCTAACACACTGAGCTACACGCTGCTAACACACCGAGCTACACGCTGCTAATATACCGAGCTAACATGTTGCTAACACACTGAGCTACACGCTGCTAACATACCAAGCTAGCACACCGAGCTACACGCTGCTAACATACCAAGCTAACATGCTGCTAACACACCGAGCTACACACTTCTAACACACCGAGCTACACACTGCAAATATACCGAGCTAACATGTTGCTAACACACCCAGCTAACACACCGAGCTACACGCTGCTAACATACCGAGCTAACATGCTGTTAACAAACCCAGCTAACACACCCAGCTACACACTGCTAACACTGCTAACATACAGAGCTAACATGCTGCTAACACACTGAGCTACACGCTGCTAACATACCGAGCTAACACACTGAGCTACACGCTGCTAACACACCGAGCTACACGCTGCTAATATACCGAGCTAACATGTTGCTAACACACCCAGCTAACACACCGAGCTACACGCTGCTAACATACCGAGCTAACATGCTGCTAACACACCCAGCTAACACACTGAGCTACACACTGCTAACATACAGAGCTAACATGCTGCTATCACTCTGAGCTACATGCTGCTAACATACCGAGCTAACACACTGAGCTACACGCTGCTAACACACCGAGCTACACGCTGCTAACATACCGAACTAACATGTTGCTAACACACCCAGGTAACACACCGAGCTACACGCTGCTAACATACCGAGCTAACATGCTGCTAACACACTCAGCTAACACACCCAGCTACACACTGCTAACATACAGAGCTAACATGCTGCTAACACACTGAGCTACACGCTGCTAACATACCGAGCTAACACGCTGCTAACACACCGAGCTAACTGTGATCAGTTAGCTTTAATAATAATAATAATAATTGAATTTCCGGCTCTGGTTTTCAGTTTGTTTTCTCTCCTCTAGCTGGGTTCGGCCATCTTGGACGCCGTGGAGCAGAACACGCTGAGCGTGGAACCGGTGGGTTTCCAGCCGCTTCCTGTGGTCAAAGCGTCGGCGGTGGAATGCGGCGGCCCAAAGTGAGAAAACACACATTTCCTCTTCCTGTCCCTTCCTCCATCGAACTTTCACTCCATCTTCATCTTCCCTTAATTCCTCCTCTAGCGGGCGAAGGGCGGCGCTCGTCACGTAAGTCTGACTCAGCACTCCATCGCCCCGCCTGGCTCCTCCAAATGCTCCTCTAACTCTCTCCTCCAGCGATCAGAACCGACCTCTCCTCTTCTTCTCCTTCCTCTCTCCTCGCCCGTTAATCTGCAGATTGATTCTGTTTCTGAAGCGAAATGTTTTTGTCTCCGATAGAAAGTGCGCCCTGAGCGGTCAGACCAAAACCTGTAAGCACAGAATCAAGTTCGGAGACTCGTCCAACTATTACTACGTTTCTCCTTTCTGCAGATACAGAGTAAGTTCAGACGCTGCCCCCTGCAGGACTAAACCATCACTGCAACAAAATCACCACATTTTATCAAATTCTCTTCTCAGTTCTTACAATAATTAATTTAGCTGAAACTTCCAACATTATGTGCTAGTCTTATCTTGGTTTTTCACATTTTGATTGTAAGGTGGATTTTATAATTTTAAAATAATAATAATTGATTTTTTCCCCACACTAACATGCTGATGTAGGGAGCTACATCGGAGAATTAGAGCAATGCTACGAAGAAAAATAATTACAAAAATAAAGTCATGAAGCTACCAGAATAAAGTCACAATATGACAATAAAGTTTTAATTTTTGCAGAATGATGCTGTACGTTTCTTTTTAATTATCGTCTCTAAGAAAATACCGAATAAATAAATTCAAACTGAACAATTTGATTTTGAGATCTGATTTTAATATTTTAGTGATTAATGGAAAAATTATAAATTAATTTTCTATTTCTACATTTTCAGTGTTTTATGTTTTACTTCTTTCTTCATGAGAATCATTTATTTTATCTCCTGTATCCTGAGATAATTACTAAAACTTCAAAACAAAATAAAATAATATTATTTTGAGTGAAATCAATGAAGTAAAATTTTTTCAGAAACATATTAAAGTTGTTTTATTTCAGTCATTTTATTAAAAAAGTGAATTCATTGTCAGAATTAAATCACTGAGATTAGGACTGTTTTTAAAGTTTCACAATAAAAGCCTCTGAAGGAGTTCTGAGAATAATAAATCCTCCAAAAGGGGGCGCAGTTTCCCCACGCTGATGCATTTTATCCTAATATTTTGTTGTCTGAGGACTAAATGATTCATTTAAATGATTTTTGTGTCTGTTGTCCGAACCGTAACGCCGTCTGTCCCTCCTCAGATCACAGCGGTGTGTAATTTCTTCACCTACATTCGCTACATCCACCAGGGTTTGGTCAAGCAGCAGGACGGTAAGCAGATTAAATAATCCCGTCCAGATTAACAGACGGTGGATTTTATGAATGTACCAACTCTGGGTTGTTTTCTGGAAGCAGCTGATTAGAATCTGAAAAGCTCAAAAAACACCTGACCTCTGACCCCAGATTAAAAAGAGGAGCAGCAAAAGCAAAGGAGGTGGATTAGCGGAGCAGCTAGCAGCTGATGTATTCATCAGCCTGTTATAAACAGTCTTCAGTCAGAGGCTCCTTCAGAACCGTTGCAACACTGACTGCTACTGGAGATCAAATGGTTGAAATTAATTTGTAAAACCGAATTTAAATCTGGAATTTTCTGTTGGTCTGACATAAAATCCACCGAGTTCATTAAACAGTTTGATTATAAATGGAGTAAAATCAGTTTAACTTTTCAGAACAGAATTATCTTTAAAAATGAAAAATATTTCCTTCATGTTTGTTTCTAGATCAGCTGTTAAAACCTCATAATAACTTTAGCAGATGTTATGAAGAACCAACTAACGTATTTAAATAAAGATATAATAATAGAAGCAGATTTTAGCTGTTTTTCAAATAGTTTTTGTTTTAATAATTACACTAACAAAACAACCAGGAATATTTTTTCAGGTCTTTTTTCTCAGTTTTCTGTTTTTCAGAATTAAAATAAACTTTTTAGGCCAAGACTGTTTGACTAAACAAGAACTTTTGACTTAAATTTCAAGAGCTCACAGCTTGAAATTTGTAACTTTTAGACAATTTTTTTATAGCATTTTCAACAAATATCTAAAAACAGAACTAAAGTGAATGTTTAAACACAAAAACACATTTTCTATTGTAGATTTTAATTCAAAAGATTTGTGGCTCTACACAAGTCTTCTTTATCAAACTGTGTCCTAATAATGAACCTTGTTGTTGCAGCAGAGCAGATGTTCTGGGAGGTGATGCAGCTCCGCAGGGAAATGTCCTACGCAAAGCTCGGGTACTACAAGGACCAGCTGTGAAGCCGTCCAATCACAGCAGAGCCTGACCAACAAGCCCCGCCCCCTGCGGTGTGAAGGAAGAACTGTTTTTGTTGCTGGAAGCTGTGGCGGACTGAACGGCCGCTAACGTTCCGGATCGTTCTTTAGGTTCTGTTCGCTTCGTTTTCTGACCTCCATTATGTGACACTAAAAAAAGCTTCTCCTTGCATTTAAATTAAATTATAATAAATCAGAAAATACTTGAACTATTGTGTAATAAGCTATGAGCCTCGAGGAAAAAACACAACAATTTATAAACTCCACAATATTTCAGTAACTTTGCAGTTTATAAAATCAAAGTTTCACGTTTTTGTGGAACAGAAAAGTATCTAAAAGTATTTCCAAATGCAAAAAAAATTAATTTCACTAAATTTTCCTCAAAAAAACAATTAGAAAACTTTGAAGTGTTTCTGAACGACATGTTTCGCCAAACAAAACGAATTTCTTTATTTTTGCAACTTAGTAATTGTCCAAGACATTCATCTTTAATTTAAATTTAGATCATTTGTTTTTGGAGAGAGAAAAGCTAAAATATGAGAAAACTTCAACTGGGATTTTTTTTTTCATAAAAATTTATTTCAGGAGTATTTTTGTTTTATTTTGCATGTTGCGAATTTTAATCAGGTGTTAAATCCCTCATTCCTGTAAACTGAAGCTTTTTCTTTTAAAATGAACCAAATCTAAAAAAGTCCCTATTTTTTTACCCAGAATTTATTTATTTTCATTTTCAGATCAACTTCATTCCAGAAATAATTTCTTAAAATATCCTGAATTAACTCTCAGTAAAATGAACTGATTTCCTTGCTGTCGCAAATGTTTTGTTTTATTGTTATAAAATATTTAATTTGCATTCAGGCAAATTTTACAGAAAATGTTTGCAAAATTTAGTTGTTTTTTTTGGGGGGGTCAAAAATTTGCCTTAAAATATGGACACGTGTTTTTGTTTCCTCTCAAACTGGCATAAATGATCTACATGTTAATCACTAACTTAACTCTTATTGATAATCACTGTTTTGTTGTTAGAAAATGATTCTTGTGGTTTTGTGCAGATGAAGGCCTGAACACAATAATCAGTCAGTTATTGTTTGGAGACGAAGCTCTTGCGTTTATTTTTGCTGTTTTGTGATTGGGGGAAACTTTCCGTTGTTTCCTCCTGCTGTTTACCTGCAGCGCTGTTCTGTGACGTTCGGTTTCATTTAAGCGCCTCCGTCTCTCCTCCGGTTTGGTTTAGTGCCTTTTTTCTCAGACACTCTGAAATAAAAACAGTGATACCTCTGGAACGGCGGCGCTCTGCGTGAATCTGTTGGTCCGACAGGAAGCAGCTGGGTTTGGATCTTCATCCTGCTCTGTTAGGTTTTGGTATTTAGCAGCGGATTCCTGGCTGGCGTGAAGCTGTGGCTCACCAGATGGAGAAACTGCAGGTACGTCTGACCGTCGCTCCTCTAGCAGAGAAACTGACGTCTTAACATTAATATCACATGATCAAACAAAAAAGGAAAATGTCTCGGGTTCCTCTGAAGTCTGGAATTTGGTTAATTTGCCAAAATGTGGCAGGAAAAGTTAATTAAAAACAGACTTTATCACTTGGACCAATGTTTAAATGTCTATCCAAATATCCTCAGGTTTTCTTTACGCTAAATTTTTAAAACAAAACTATCTGCCATAAACCTTCTTGTAAACCTTGTATTTATAGTTACAAAAATATTTAAAGTTAAAAATAAAAGTAAATTTTTTTATTTAAAGAAATAATGTAAAAAAATATTTAAATGTTTAATAAATAAGTTCAAAAATGTAAAAAAAAAATTTGTTGAAAAAAGTAGTTAAGAAATTATTTTTTTTAAACTAATTTGATCCATTATGTATTTGATCTTAATAAAATAAACCTGAACCTTTTGTGCCTCTGAAATTAAAAACATGAAATCCAAATTTCTTCGTGGTGCATTCACTGACCAGATAAAGGTCGGAGTTTTGAGCGTTGAATTCCTGAACTGTTAGACGTGAGGTATGGAAAGCTGTGAAAGATTTAAACAGAGTCGGAGCAGATTTACAAAGAATGATCAGTAGTTTATTAAACTCAGTGATTTTAACTCGTTTTGTGGCGTAAATGATTAAATCGTTTCTCTGCAGGTCGTCGGAATGAATTTACCAAACGATGATGCTAATCCTCATGATCAGAAACACACGGTCCGTATCCCGGGCCTACCGGGGCCACAGGCCCCAGGCCAGGCCCGGCAGGAAGAGTGCCACCAGCACCGAGGAGAACAGGTTGACGGCGTTGTTGTCCATGACGGGCTTCCCGCAGATCCGCCTGGTGGTGGCCGACTCGTAGCTCACCACCTTCCCGATGCTGGAGTCAAAGCCTGCGGGCACAGAGGGCATGGGCTCGGTGAACGCGGCTTTAACCCGGCGACCGGACGGCGAGCGTTAACTGACCCGAGTACTGCATGTGAGCGCCCAGCAGGGAGTCCAGCATGGAGCCCAGCAGCCCCGCCACGCCGCCGTACAGAACCACGGGCCACTGCGGGTCGGCCAGCGGCAGGTCGCCCACCGCCAGGAGCTGCGTCGCAAAGTAGGCCACGCCCACTGTGGCCCCGCCCAGGAAGCTGGCCGCCAGTCCGACCGGAGTCACGCCTCCGTTAGTTCCTGGAGGAAAAGGTAAAAAACATTCGGGAAGCTTTTAAGGCGCTTTTTAAACTGAAACGATTAATCATGAGTAGTCACAATTAATCGATTATTGAAATAATTGTCAACTAAATTAGTAATCAATCGCTAACTGGAGTACACAGAGTCAAAAACCCAAAATGCCCCAGCAACAGTGAGTTTTCTAGGAGAATATAGAAAATACAGACTGTGTGTTTAGGAAACGATTAATCACCATTAATCGTTTATTGAAATAATCACCTCATTTAATAAATTAATTGTTAATTGGAGTATTCAGACTTGGAGGCCATTTGCTGACAGAACACTGAGCAATAAGTTTCAAAAGAGATTATAGAAAATTTAGACCATATTTGTATTTTCACATACAAAACTATTTTCTAAAAAAGATTTAATTTTTACAAATGAAACGATTGTTTATCATTTTGTACAGTTTTTACTGCTCTCAGTGCGTTGTTGTTGTCAGAGTCCTGATTAGTAAATTGGTTGACAATCATTTTGTTTAATCGTTTAATTTCTAATCTAATCCAGAGTAGATTATCTGTCTGCTGATCAGAGCAGAGAAAATTAGCATCTCTTGAAATTAGTTGATTATTTCAGCAACCGATTAATCTGATTAATCATTTTGTTCTTCTAACACATAAAATCTGAAAAGTGTGGCCTGCATTTGCATTCAGCTGAGGGAAAACCTTAACTTGTTGTTCATTCGTCTCCAGGATGTAGCTCTGGACTTTGACTAGGCCCTGGACCTGAAGCGGTGTCTCACCTGCTGGGACTTCCTTCCAGGTGGTGATGAGTCTGGGCTGTGATTGGCTGAGGACCGGCCCCACCTCCGACGCCCAGGTGTCGCCGGCGCTGCAGGCAAGCGCGCCCAGCAGCGACAGGCACATCCAGGAGGCCGAGTACTGCTTCCCGAAGTCGATGGGAATCTCTCCGGGGCCGACCTGCAGCAGAGCGGCGGCGGTGAGCGAGGGGGCGGGGCCTGACGGCGAGCGGCCGGTTCGTGTTTTTACCTCGATCATGTAGAGCAGCGCCAGCTCGGTGGGAACGCCGCCGTTACAGAACACCTGGACCCAGTTCCTCTGGCCGCCTGGCAACAGAACCTTCAGCTTCACAACTTTTTATTTAACAATAAATAATTCCCACTAGTCTGAATCAGAAGTGACCCGCGCCATCTTGGCAGGAAAGCGGTGCGAACCCACGGCTTCAGACCAACAAAAAGAAAATATGTGGCCACTTAACCAATGAAAGACAAACATGAACAAAATGGCTGCTGTTGGGCTCCACCCGTATGAGACGGAGAAGGAAAACGATGAGCTGCTCCGATCTGGAACTACGACATAGTTCACTATTCAGTGAACACAATCAACGATTAATCGGATTAATACATACAAACTCTTGGTGTGAATAACCAGGTTCTGCTGACTGGCAGAGTGAGTACAGGCAGTAACAAACATGGAGGCTACATGTTATCTTAGCTAGCAGGTAAAAGCTACTTCAGCTAAGCTAATCTTGCTGGTTCTTCAGTAAGTGCTACAGTAAATATCACTGATATTTATCTTACAGAGTGTAGAGAACTGTAATGTACTTATGATATTTATAAGTTAAGAATGAGGGAAGATCTAGTTCTAAGCTTGTGGCTTGTTTATTGTTGTCATAGCAACTGCCTACCAAGATGGCTGTCAGTTACAAAGCTCCTTGAAGTGCGATGATGTCACAGGAGAACTGTGCGGTTAATTCGTCTCTGATCGTCTCACCTTCTTTGTACTCGGCGTCTATCTTCCTCTTCTTCTCGGCGCCCCACCGGGTCAGCCGGCTGGAGGTGAAGAAGAACGCCAGCAGGGCGGAGAAGAAGCTCAGGTTGGCCATCGTCAGCACGAAGCCCACCAGGAGAGCTGCAGAGGTCAAAGGTAAAGTATGAGGTAATCTGTATATCAGTTTGATTTATCTTTATTTGTCTTCAGTGCCACGGTTCTCTTTAACTCGACTCGTTTTCTGGTCAGACGAGACACAGGCGGGTCGTTTATAGGAGCCGAGGTCAGAGCACTGCTCAGCATGGTGGTGGCAGCATCATGCTGAGCAGAAAGAGGACTGCCACTACGTTTTCTAACTGAAAATCAGTGTTTGTGATCTCTGTGGCCACGTTTGAACCATTTGCAATGGGATCTCCAGTAGCAGTCAGTGTTGCAACGTAAAAGAAGATGCTTCTGACTCAAGACAGTGTCATGTTCATCCTGACACTGTAACTGCCCAATATCCAGCCAGCAGAGGCAATATTCCACAGTAACAGGTCCTGGATGAGCAGCGCTGCTAATCCACATCCTTTGCTTTTGCTCTCTGGTTCTGAAGATGCTGGAGTTGGGGATCAGATCGATGAGACGAATGAACTTCATCTTCCTCTCTCTGCATCCATGACTAACTAACTTTCATCTCCTCAGTTGTTTTTTGAGTTTTTGAGATGCTAATCAGCTCCCAGATGTAAAATAAAGAAAAGACTTGTTGCCATGGTTACGCATCACTAGGCCTGTAACCATAGCAAATTTTGCTGAACGATTAATTGTCTCAAAAATTATTGTGATAAACGATAATATTGTTTGAAGACCTTTTTACACTGATTTAATGGAAATGATGTAATAATGCATGTGATTTCCTGCCAAAGATAGATACACTTTATTTTCAAAAGAATATTTAACACTGGAACTGATAAACAAAATAAACAAAACAACCAAAAACAAAAATAAAATTAATTCTCAGTCTCCATTAACAAAAAACTCACTTGAACAAAAAAACTAAACAACATAAAGCCAAAGTGGAAATAAATACTGCATTCAATCACAAGATTATGAAGTCTGTATATTATGTTGCCCTTCAGTAATAATTAGATTTAAATAGAGAAGATGGGCACATCGACTACCTGATGCAATAATTCACACTACATGATTTTTTGCTCCTATTTTTCCCCTTACAACAATCTTAGATCGTTGGTCTTTCTAAGATTGTGCCGCTCCGATCTAAATCTGGGTTTTTCTCCAACTGGGAGCTTTAACTACACCTGTTGAATGTGACGGGCAGCCAATCAGAAAGCAAGGATTCTCCTCCTGCTTTCTGAGGGGAAATTACGGAGGGGAATCCCAAGCAACCCGAAGTCCAGCGGACATTGGAGATGATATGTGGAAACAACATTAATGTTTATTCAACATGCAAAGAATATAGAAATGACAAGAGGAGGAGTTGGAGCGAAATTACTACCGCAGTTGATAAACCCGGTAACTTTTCAGCTGTTCTTCGTTAACGTGACGTAAATAAGTTATAATGATTTTCATTCAGTCAGGACTTTACGCTGACACTAGCCACATGCATTGCAGGTAGATTGTAGTAAAGCATTGATTAATGCCTGGTTTTAAAATTAGTTCACTGAACTTGTAGCCATTATTTTGTGCCCATTGTTGGACACCACACGGCAGGACCGAACCCGATCGAACCGTTAATGTGTGGGTCTGTCAGGTTTTGAAAATGGGCCGACAATCGGCCAACAGCTCTAAGATCGGGTCGTGTGCGCTGGGCTTTACACTAAGTAAAATGAGAAAGGGAGGAGTCAGTGGAGAGCACCGGAGTTGAGCCTTTTTTCATTCTGTGTCATTAACAGAAAGAGAAAAAGGCCGGAAGAGACGATAATGCTGATAATTAAAATGACGTCGATAGTTTTAATTTATCGTACGATTAATTGATTTATCGTTTATCGCGACAGGCCTAGTATCACATAGAAATATGAACAAACATCCACAAAAAGAGCAACCAGAACCAAAGCAGAGCTTCTCCACCATGCTGCCACCACCATGCCTGACAGTTGGAACGGTGGAGAAAAACTCAGATCCTTCAATCATAACTTCCATCACCCAATAATAATCTGATCAGAAAACATGTTGACAGATAAAAACTCTAGATAGATTATTTATTTTCCAGAAAAACAGACCAGATTTAGGATTATATCTGAGCCTAAACATCAAATGTTAAGAAAATCCCCAATAAACTCGAACTCATTCACCCGTCATGACACTGTCTTGAGTCAGAGGCATCTTCTTTTACGTTGCAACACTGACTGCTACTGGAGATCCCATTGCAAATGGTTGTCTTTAAAAGTTCATGTAGTTTAATGTTGGAAAATTGTAAAAACAACGTTTCTAATAAATCCATAAAAGGAGAAAATCAGAAGAAAATGACATAGCAGAAAACTAAAATCTTTTCCTCAGCGATCGTAGCTCTGACTGCAGAATGTCGGATCTTCACGCTCAGAATCAGCAGAACCTCAGAGAACAACGATCCTCTGTGTCCAAGTGTTGGCTGACCTCTGACCTTTTTAAAGTCGGCGTTCTGCTGCTGTCTAATCTAAATCTGCGGTTGTTTTATGGAAGCACAATGACGCAAGACGAGGGCAGCTGCAGCCGTTTCAGGCTCAGTGAGGCCACGACGTAAGCAGTGTCTTACCACAACCTTCTGAGCCAAAGCTAAAAATAATCAACCAGTTATTGATTATTATTGGAGGCGTTTTGAACACAGCGAGCGTTGTTTCGTTTCCTAAAAGGTTTCTGCTGCAGTTTGTCATGTGATGAAACGACATGACAGGTTTTCCTGGGAAGGAGGAAATTTGAACCGGATCAAATGGAGAATGTGTCCAGTGACCTAATGATGTCAGCTGCTTAAATCTCCAATAAACCGCCAAAAAATCTGAATTCACTCATTTAATTACTGTTCGAATGAAACGGCCAACAGGAATTTATTAGATTTCAGGAACTACAAAGTTTATTTGGCTTGTTCTGATTTCAAATTTAAGTTAAGTGGCCTAGTCAAAGTCCAGACCAAAATCAGATTTAAAAATCTGATCTGCCTGAGTTGGAGCTGTTAAGTGAACAATAACAGGTAAAAATGTTTGCAGATGAACCAGGAAGTAAAACAGATTCTCTTTCCCTCTGAGCGACTCACCGCCCAGCGCTCCGGACCGGTCCAGGCTGCGTCTCTTCAGCGCTCGGCTCGTCAGCATGAGGGGAACCAAGATGGAGAACAGCCATCGCCATGGCGACACCGGCTGCAGGTTCCCTTTGGGAAACAGAAACGAGCCTCAATATGTGTAGAAAAGAACAGAGTTCAACACTTTTCCCAGGAAAATTCAAGAACATTCCAGGTGAGTTTTCAAGCTTTTCCATTCAGCTCTTTAAATATCCTCCACGGTGGAGGCAGCATCATGCTGTGGGAATATTTCCACTTTCTCAAATTTTTATGACATTCTGTGAGAATTTACTTATAAAAATGACGTTTTGCAGTTACATAAACTTGGGCTGAAACAATTAATCATAATTAATCGAATATTGAAATAATCGCTAACTAATTTAGTAATTGATTAATTGTTAACTGGAGTATACAGACTAAAAAAGCTGAAAGAATAACATACCTGGAGCAGAAATTAAGAACAAATATTTACATTTAAGTTTAAAAAAAGTCTGTAAATATCTGTGACACAGAACTTCATTAAACTTCATTACAGTACTTCTAAAAACCAACTTCAACTGCTTTCAACTATTAACCGATTAATGCAAAAATGTATCAATTAATCTACAAGTGATCAGTCGTTCACCAGAGGAATGGTACGTTACTGCAGTTTAGGGAAAACAATGTGTTTTCTTATTGTCGTTAAATGAAAAATCTGCAGAATGTGTCAAATTGTTTATTTGATTAATCGATTATTCATCTGAATAATTACTCAAATTGTAAGTTGCAGCCCTAATAAAAAGCAACATTAAATACCAAATTTTAATACTTTAAAAACATCCGGGCGTGCCGTGGTGGCGTAGTGGTTAGCGTGACCCGTATTTGGAGGCCTTGAGTCCTCGACGCGGCCGTCGCGGGTTCGACTCCCGGACCTGACGACATTTGCCGCATGTCTTCCCCTCTCTCCTTCCCCGTTTCCTGTCAGCCTACTGTCATATAAGGGACACTAGAGCCACAAAAGACCCCCTGGAGGGGTAAAAAAAACCATCCACGTAGCTCCAGCTATTAGATATTATTTTCAATATTTTCCAGTGGACTGTTGAATATCCATGACCTGGTTTTTTAACAGCAGCAGCTTCCGATCGGTTCTGGGAAGAGCGCATGGTTTCACGGTTTGGTTTTACGTGATAAGTTCTGAGCTGATCCCGCGGCGGCTCACCGGACACGGCGCTCATGGTGAGCGAGATGATCCAGAAGGACAGAGACAGCGCCAAGGTGACGCACAGCACGATCATATCCGTCATCATCTTGAAGTATTCCTTGGACAGGATGTCGTTCTCAGAGTCCATGATGTTCGAAAGGTGCAGCTGCAGAGAACAGATTGTAGGAAACACAGACTAGAGGGGCGCCGTGCTAGAGGGGCGCCAAACAACGGTAGAAAATGTATTTCTTATAGTCGTTTTCTTTAACAGCTGTTTGTTCATGTGTAAATGCAAAAATAGATGCTAAATATCTTCCCCTAAAGATGACAAAGTTTGGAAACCATTTCTTTAGACACCAAACTCCACACCAGCTATGAAGCACGGCAGTGGAGGGATGATGATTTGGACTTGCGATGCAGCCTCGTCTTCTCGGTATCTTGAAGTTTTTGAGTGTAGCATTTATTCTGTTTACTAAAATATTATACAGTGAAATGTTAGATAATTAACTCAAACTTTAATGAATAAAAGGATGTGACTGAAGAAATGATTTAAAAAGGACCGTCAGTTTTTGCTGCTGAAGGAAGGTGGATATACAAGCTATTAATTCATTCAAACACTCTTTATGTAATGTTTTAATAAATAAAGTTTAATGTGTTAGGTTGTTTTCGGGTGGTGTCATTAATTTTACTTCGGTAAAAACCTATTTTTGCTCCTCGAGGTGAGGAGAAAAAATAGGTTCGTCTTTAGTTACCCGGGTTGTGAGAATAAATAGCATTTCATCTTCTTTGAACATCTATATATATATAGATATATATAGATATATATATATATATCTACTCTTGGCTTGATTTTGTGGCATTTTAAAACCATTTAACATTGACAAATTGCGAGATTTAAGACGAGTTTTGACTCACCGGTTTCCGTCGGAGCCATCCTAATCTCCCTCTCGCTGTAACATCTAAATTTAACCGTTTGATTTATTTTTAAACAAAATTAGTTTTATTTCTTCTGAAAATATGGAGACAAATTAACTACTTATAACAGAATGGTAAGAAATAAAACGATCAGCTCCTCGTCTGAAGCTTCGCGATGACCGTTGTCCGGAGGGGAAATAGGCCGGCGGATGAATTTAAGTGCCGGACTCATTTCCGCCAAAAGCTTGACTCTTAAAGCAACAGTAACCATAACGACGCTTCGTATTTAATTTCAGTGTAGCTATTTGTTAGCTTCATGTATTCCATGGATGTAATTTTTTTATAAAATAAAACAGTTGCTGGTTCATTTTTCTTCCACAGTGGCTGTTTTACTTTAACAAATATCTGAATCCAGTGTTTGTAATGTCATTAAGATCACCATACATTACTTCTGTTTACCTTTAACAACATAAAAATTGTATATAAAATATTTTTATTAATATTTTCTACATTAAATGACATAATTAGTTGGCTGAGTGAGTGCCTTGTGCACATGTTCATCTAACTCTGCAAATTCCTATGAAACTGGTTAGTTTCAGCACCAAACCCTCTTTTTTTAAACTCATAAGGACCAATAAACTTAAATAAATTTATTAGTGTCTAGAAAATGAGCTATTTCAAAAGCCTCTGGTACTGTAAAGTCACAAATCAGTAGGCACTGCCCTGTTACCTAGCAACCCAACGAGAGTTCTGGCACGCTTGGTCAGCTGGTTTTACCACTGCATGTGCCGTACAATGGCTGCTGGAAAAGACAAGTGTTTTGTTGTCATCTTACCATCCAGAAACCACTTTCTTCTAAAACATCTCCTTCTGAATTGAGAGATTCGGGTGTAATGAACATAGACTTATTCTAACCTGTTCATGAAGCACAATAGGTCACTTTAAACGGTAATAAAACGTAGGCGATGTTCCTTTTTGTAGATTTTGGTGGAAAACCACATTGAATCCATTTGAAAGAGTTTAAAGCAGCAAAAGTGTAAAATCTCAGTGTGACCCGAGCAATATTATAGAAAGCTACTGAAAGCACAGGTAGGACATAACAGAGCTCACCATTTTCTCTTGTGCTTCTAGCGGCACGTAGTTCAAAGCTTCATTGGTGAAGATCTGTCTCCGCTGTGGTCCCATGTGATGGGATTACATCCCAACAGCAGGAAGAGCAGCAGAGCACAAACGGCGCTCTGTCTCCAGAAAAATCCCCAGCGGAAACAAATACTCCAATCAGATGACTTTAAACGAAGCTGCCAACAGCTGGTTGGACGTTTCCTGTTCCCATGACGACGCTTTGAGTTTATCATGTGTTCTGTGGGTCGTGCTGAACTGTAAAGGAACTGTGTGCGTTGGTCAGATCAGACAGAAGCTGTTGTTGGAGCTAAATTAGGGACGTAAAGTTTATTCAAAAGAAAAGAAAATTGAAACTGGAAAAAAAATATTTGCAACTGAAAAAATACTTTTAGAACTGGAAAAAAGTCTGAAACTGGAAAGAAATTATTTGAAAGTGATGAAAAAAGATTTGGAAATTGAAAATAAGATTTCAAAATTAAGAAAAATTTTAAACTTAAAATATTTTCAAAGCTTTGAAAATAAAAAAATTAATATTTTTCAGATTCAAGATTTCTTTTTTCAGTTTCAGACATTTTTCATTTTCAAAATATTTTTTCAATTAAAATAATTTTTCTTTTGAACAAACTTTATGGCACCAATTTAGCTCCATATAAGCTCACTCATCAGGTCTTGATGCTCAGTTCCTTTATTATTTTTTTTGCGTGGTTCTTTGTTCTAGTTAATCCCAACCTCAGTCAGACTTCTGGGTGAACGGTTCTGACCCAAAGCGACCGGTATGCGCAGAAGAAGAATGGAGACGTTAAACAGCACTGCTCTGTTTATGGCATTAATATGGCCGCCGCGTCTATGGAGGGTTTTAAAGTTTATTCACAATGGAGGCCGACAGGATTGTCACAAAATCATAGCAAGATGAAGGAAGGCCAGTTAACAGAAACGGCCTTTTGGACGTGGGGTTGGACCAGGACTGGTTGGACTGGGATGTGATGCGTTCACTGACTCAGACTGCTTTCATCAGTCCGTTATTATAATTTTCAGCCATTGTTTACGTCCGGGTTTATCGCGTCTAGCGTCTTCTGATGTAGAATTATGACACGTCTCACGCCAATGATGTAAAAGTTGGATAAAAGCGTAGAACTGATAAATGTCCCATAGCTTTCTCCAACTGAACAGAAACTGAAGTTATTATCTTTGGACCTAAGCAGAGTTAACACACAGCTTCAGTTATTACAGGCAGAAACCAGAGGTCATGTTGAAATCTGGGTGTAGTGATGAACTCTGACCTGAACATTCACAGTCACATAAAGACGGTTACAAAGTCGGCCTTCTGTCACCTGATGAACATTTCCAGGATTAAAGTACTAATGTCTCAGAAAGATCCTGAGTAGTGATGGGAAGTTCGGCTCTTTTCAGGAAGTTGGCAGAAAGGCGTTTCCGTCCTGAAAGATCTTCTTGAACTTTCCCATTGTTCTGGATTTTGATTCGTACGGTGGCCTAGATGGTTCAACAAATACAAAACCCTCGACATGACAACACAATTCAGAGTTGTTCTGTTAACTTCTGTTTCAATATTATTTATGTTGGGATTTTGTTGGTACAATTTTTAACTTAGTTGTTTTTACAAATTCTATTTTGTGTGTGTTGCCTAATTATTTCCTCCTGGAAAAAATACCAACTCAAATACATAAAGTCCAAAATGAATATAATATAGATGCTCCTTATGAGCAGATGAAAACTTCTAACCAGACATGCTGATTGTTCTGTCAAATATCAGAGAAAAACTAAACTTATAGAGGCAGATGGGTTTCAGCTAAATATCACCACAACAAAGAAATTAGTTTCTAATTGGAAATTCTGCATCTGGATGTCCAAAAACATTATTTTGCCATAAAAATAAGATACAAGGATTAAGATTAGCATTTCAGCAGGAGGGTTGGATGTTTTTTATAAGTACATCACATTAAAAAGGAACATTAATAAAGACAGCATTGAAAAGTAAGAAAACACCTATTATAGAAACAAATCTGCCAAATTAGTTTGGAAAAATTAACTGAAATTTTTTCAAATTTCAGTTAATGTGGAATTAACTGAAAGTTAATTTCAGTTAAAATGGTATAAATGTGTTAAACAGAACCTGCCAGAATCCCAGATAAAAAATCAGTATAGAAAACTAGAACCGGGTGGACAGAAAGGAACCCGAAACCTCTCTAGCGTTTCAAACAGGAATGGAAAAGACAAATTAAAGTTGACAAAAATAACAAAACCCACCTTAAAACAAATAAACAAGAAGGAAAATCACCTCATAATTTACTAAAAAAGATTGTATTTATAACGGCAGAGTTTATTTTGCTCTTTGAAATATCAAATGAGTCATTTTAAAATTGGTAGCAAGCTTTACTTTAGGATAGTTATACTTTAAAAAGCTAAGAAATGAGCTGAGATGATGCTGATTCACATGACTGCAGAGGGATTTGACCTACCGCGCCAAGAAGCGTTGATGGAGATGAGAGGAAATGTGGTTTGAGATTTTTTTAAGCAGCTGGCTGTTTTTAAATGGAGCGAAGATCCTCCCCCTCTGGAGCCAAATTCAGGGAACGTTTTATTACCATCCACAGGATTCATAAAAGAAACACTGACCACGTTATTAAAATGATGTTTACACGCAGCAGTTTAGGGAAATCCTGGAGCGTTCACAGAAAATGGGTGATATTTTTAATTACAACACATGCTTTCCAGGGAAAGCTTGGTCTTAATCTGATTTCTAAATAGAATCAAAGTTCTGTAACCACTACTTTCAATAATTATAATTCCAGACAAATATATGTTAATACAAAAATCTATTTTTAAATAATTATTTATTGAGAGAAAAGAAGCGATCCAAACCAACCTGGTCCTTAATGAAAACAAATTCCTGCTCTCATTAAATTGTGACTAAACTGTGAACAAAATTTGACCCAATTTACCAACAAACCACTTTCTGATTAATATGAGTTACCTTTTGTAAAGTTACACTGTCAATAATTACAGCAAGAACTTGGGTTAATTTTTCCATCATATTTTCAACATGTTATTTAGATTCAAGCTAAATATTTATTCCAAAATCAAATAGTTAGCTCTAAACTAAATATAGTTATCAAATGTAATAATTACATAATTAGCTAACTAAATAGTTACCTAAAACGCTAAAAAATTAGCTTCAAAATAATTATTTAGCTCTGAGTTTTAGTTAAAGCTAAATACTTATTAGCAAGCAAAGTATTTAGTTCACAAGCTAAATGTTTATCTCCACACTAATGATCAAACTAAATAATTAATTTGAAGCTAAATATTTAACTTGATGGCTAATTATTTAATTTTCTAACTAAATATTTTGCTAGGAGATAAATATTTAGTTTATCAACCTAAATATTTATCTTTAACAAAATATTTATTTTGAAACAGTGACATTTATAAATGAAGGAATACTAAGGTGAAAATATGACAGAAAAATTTCCCCCCATTATTTTTCTTCTATGATGGGCAAAATAACCAAATCATTGCTGTTGATTTTTGACTTTGGCTTTACAAACTCCACTCCTTGGATTAAAATCAAACACAGAATCAAGAAATGATTTACATAGAGCATGAATTAGGCTGAAAACCTCCAAAAGCAACACATTGCACCCAAAACTAAAGATAATCAAGAACAGATGAGACCCAGAACAAACATAGAAGATTGATTGTAAAATCTTTGTTGTTTTGGTCTTTACAAAACAACACAAATGGACATATCCAAATAACCGACATCTAAAATTACTGATGAACAGCAGCTCTCATTTTAAAGCTCTTTATTGTTTTATTTTTTTACTGCTGAATACAAGGACACAAAGTCTCTTATTTCCACGAATTATTCCAGTGGAGCTCCACGCAGAATAAGTTTAAAAAAAAGACAGACAACTGATTCCCATTATTCTAATCATTCACAGTAAAGAGACATAATTGCATTGGCTCCACTTCTGTGGGACAAACCAGGATTCTCTGAATAGGAAAATGATTTTGTTTCTAAGATAAAGTCAGACCAGCAGACAGAACAGTGAAGCAGATTCATGAGGTTGTTGCTGTTTTTGCAGATATTTCAGGAAACTTGGGAATAAATTTCAGTTTATGTACTCATGAAATATTTATTTGAAAGATTCTGACTGAGAAAAAAGAAGCGATCAAACCATTTAAAAGGTACTATGTTTAACTTTATGCATAGTAAACGCGGTGAGCGGGTTTCCCGACACACTAATCAGTTCGGTCGAGCTGAGCGGGTTTCCCGACACACTAATCAGTTCGGTCGCGGTGAGCGGGTTTCCCGACACACTAATCAGTTCGGTCGAGCTGAGCGGGTTTCCCGACACACTAATCAGTTCGGTCGCGGTGAGCGGGTTTCCTGACACACTAATCAGTTCGGTCGCGGTGAGCGGGTTTCCTGACACACTAATCAGTTCGGTCGAGCTGAGCGGGTTTCCTGACACACTAATCAGTTCGGTCCAGGTGAGCGGGTTTCCCGACACACTAATCAGTTCGGTCGCGGTGAGCGGGTTTCCCGACACACTAATCAGTTCGGTCCATAAGACATCTTTACAAGTAGTTACTGTAATTTGCATTGCATTATGGGTATAGTACATAGTATTACAGTAACTTACTGTATGTTTTGAAGTTGCAGTAATTTACTGTTTACACATTACAGTGGTGGTTCTGTACTTATCATATACAGTAAGAATTATATTTGATTTCCAACCGTCATCATAGCTGCTTCATCGTGGTTCCCTGTTTCTGTATTTTTACTCCTTTAGTGGTTAACATGTTTTTAAGGCAGAAAGAGAGCATGTACTTTTGTTTTTTTCACATCCTAGCTAACATTAATATGCAGTTTATCTAGCTACGTCATCAAGCGTGGCTTCGCTTCCAACTGTTTTCTGATGACGTTTGTTTTAAACTCCGAAGTTTTTTCCTCCAAGTGCAAGTGCAGCTCTGTCTCCGTGCTGTGGGCTCACACTGCTTCAGCTCTTCAAAAGACAAGACAACAGGTAAAAAGACAGCTCTTCAAACATATTTGATTTGAAAATGTAGATAACTTCCTGACCATCTCATGACCTCCCACATTGTCTGTCTTATTCTTTACAGTTCAGCTTCCACAAGACGGATCCCACTGATTTTGTTTGACGAATGGAATAAAAGTTCTTCTGATGTAGGAAATGTGTTCTATGGTTTTGTTGTTTTATAGCACATTATATTGTAATGTGACATTGTTCTTTCTGACATTGCGAATATATAAATGGATTTTATTTCTACAAATCTGCTGAAAATAAATACCTGTTGTTATTCACAGTACTTGGACTAAAATTTCTTTAATGAAATTTTTCGGTTTATGGTAAAATATTCTTATATTTAAAAAATGTAAACTTTAATTTACAGTAAAACTCTGACATTATGTTGTGAAACAAGTTTACAGTAGACCAGCTTTACTATAAAATACAATTACAGTATTATACTATAAACTACATTTACAGTAAAGCAGTTATAACTGTAAAGCACACTCACAGTAAAAATTAACTGTGAAATATCATAACAGTAAAGGTACTGTAGAATGGAGCCTGTTGCCAGTAAGTTACTGTAAAATTACAATAAAAGGTCTAACGCTGTTAGACCTTTTATTGTAAATTTACAGTTATACTACAAACTATAGTTATACTCTAAACTACTACAAAGGTAGTGCGGTCGCGGTGAGCGGGTTTCCCGACACACTAAGCAGTTCAGTCGGATATTATTCTCACCTCCGGTAACACCGAGAGTCAAAGGTTTCTCATCAGACACCGTCAAAGTTCAATCGCTTTCTTCCCAGCAGTTTGTTTGACCCTCTTAGCTTCCCGTAATGTTTACATCCGGTTTAGCCAAAATGGCGTCGGAACGATAAACGGTTAGCTAGTCTAACACTTAAAACAACATATTTGTTTTTCCAGCTCATATTAGTCACATTTCTTAGTTTAATATGAATATTTACGCTCTTTTCTCGTGTAAATCTCAGCCTGTTAGCTAACACCGAGCAGCCCGGAGCCATGGCGGAGGTGGAGGAGCTGCGGCCCGTCCCGCGGGAAAGAGCCATCCTGGAGAGCTTCTTCGCTCAGCTCGGGATGTTCTCCTTCGACCGGGCCAAGGACTACGTGGAGAAGGAGAAGGACAGCAGCCGGAGCTCCGGTGCCATCTGGGGCTCCCTGCTGGCAGCGCTGGCTCACCTGGCGGCCGCGGAGAAGGTGTACCACAACCTGACGTTCCTGGGCCAGAAGCTGGGTAACCGCCCAGCTGGAAGAACCGCTTTAAACATGGCCGAGAAATAATTAAAATCACAAATGAGGCCGAATAAATCAAAAACTAATCTTTAAAGATATGACACACCGACGGGCAAAACATTATGACCATCAGCCTGTTTATCGTGATGCTTTATTGAACTGTGGAGACATTTAGTGCCACTTTTCTTTGCAAAGTAGTTTAATTTAATTCAAAGTAGAGCATTTTCTAGCATGAACGGTCTATTTAAGGTCCAAACTTTAAGTAGGCCATTCACAAACCTTCACTTTATGTAGCCAGAGTTGGATTTGCTGAGCCGTGTTGCCAGATCTTGAAAGACATAAAAAGCCCAACTGGCAACCCACCACATTCTGTACAACATTGATCATTTATAAAGAACATAAATGTTTTCATTAGCAGCAAAATTATTGCTAATACTGGTACTAAACACTTTTCTGGTTAAAACATTTTGAATAATAGAAATGATTTGAGTAACCTTTACTCTGATAAAAAAATAATTTTACATATGTATCTCATGGAAAAGTAACGTTTTTTATGCTTCTCTGTATATTGACTTTAAGATAATTAACTTTTCTTAATGTTAAAATTTGTTTGATCCGAGATGTTTAATCAATCAAGTTAATTTGTGTAGCACATTTCAGCAGTTCAAAGTGCTTCACATCATAAAAATACGCAACCAGTAAACCAGTAAACATTACATTTTGTCAAGTGCTGTCGTTACTCATCAAAATGTTTGTCAATATTTCATTGATTATGGTTCATTAGTAACTATAACAGGAGGGTTTATAGTTGTAGATTTAAAGGAACTCGGTAGTTAAGTGGGAAATATTATTTTAACACAGTAAAAGCTGCTGAATGCGGCCACCAGGTGGCGCTGTAGTTGCTACATTAATATGCGACAATCTGTCCAAATCAGCAGCTTTGAAAAAAGAAAAGAGGTTTTTGATCTCAGTGGGACTTTTCTGGTTAAATGAAGGTGAAATTTAAAAACTACTGATTTTCTCTGGTTTTTCCTGTACAGGCGGCCAGTCGTTCTTCAGCCGGAAAGACTCCATCCGCACCATCTACACGTCGCTGTACAACGAGCTCAGAAAGGTGGTGACCATGGGGCGGCACAGCCAACCCGCCGCCTCCTCTTCATCCTACTCCTCCTCCCTGGAGGACCTCCTGTCCCACCTGTCGGAGCAGCTCTGCCACTTCACCCAGGCCCGCATGGAGATGGCCGACCTGTACGAGAAGCTGCACTCGCTGGGCGCCCAGAAGAGCGTGAACTCAGAGGAGCTGGTGTCCGCGCTGGAGGCCGCGCTGCACAAATACAGAAACAAGTCAGTATCTGAGTCGGTCGGCAGCGCGAAGCTTGAGGATAAACTCATGTAGCAGCGTTGGGCTGTGTTAGTTTAAATGATTAACTACCTCTGCAGCATGAAGCATGTTCCCGCTATATTTAGAGGAGCAGAAGCTCCAGGAGAAAGTGACACATTGAGGTCGGTGGAGGGAAAAAAGCAGGAAGAGTTTCCTGTCAGCGAAAAGTTGACCCACTGCAGAAAATATCCAAAACAAAACGTTTTCCCCACGTTGTTCTTTTTAGGACTGAAACAATGGATTACTTGTTAACTGGAGAATACAGAGAAAACGGACAATTTGTGAAATAAGAACATACTAAGAGCTATAATTACGTCAAACTTGTACAAACATGTATGCATTTTGCACTTAAGAAAAAACCCTCATAATAGGTTTAATTGGTTAATCAAAAAACTAGTCAACAGATCAGCCCTACATCGTAATCGAGCAGGAAGGCTTGAGCTTTTCATGTTTGTGTAAAAAAAATGTTTAGCTGCAGATTCATCCTTTGCTACGGAGCCCCCTAGGGGACATGGGGATGTTTTTTTCCTTTTGCGTTCCCTCGCAAAACTTTTGTGTTCCCTCGCAAAACTGTACTGGTCAGTTATGCAGCATAATTGAACACTGTAGCATTTCTTACGGTGGGCGCCGTACTTTCTGCTTTAATATAAGGTTATGTGAGGTTTTTCCATGAATGTTAGTATCTTTTTGTGAAATATCTGAAGTTTTATATCTTTCTTTAGGATAGAAAGGCACCACAAACCTACGATATAAACAGAAACTTTCCGTAAGTAGGAAACAAATAAAAACACATTATAATTTGGACTATTTCTGAGTTATTATCGCGGGTAATAAATCATCTGACAGTTTTGATTGTGTCTCTGTTGTTCTAGTCTGAATGGTTTAAAGAGCTGCTTTCAGTGCCGCTCCATCTCAGCCTTAACAGACATAAACATGCAGGAAAAAATAAATCGATTTTCAATCAGTGTTTTGCACCAAACAGTTAATAATAATAAACAAGTTTTCACTGAGGCTCTGTAAGAGCCATATGAATGAAATAAGTAATTATTGATATGACAGGAGCAGCGGCTTTGACACTTAGGTGTGTCGATGTGGGAGTGACGTCACCAGGTATGAATGGGAAAGATACTGACCTGCTGGCTTTGTGTGTATGAGGAAGCGGTGAGCGGGGCGGTCAGTCCTTGCAAAGTTTGGAGCCTGATCATCAAAATGGAATAAATCGATAATTGTGACAGAATAAAGAGGTTTGGAGTTGATTGATAACCGGACAGATGAGATTCCCCGAGTTAACCCAGTGCGGCCCTTTACCATCATTAGTTTGTCGTGTTTTTAATAATAAAAACTTGCTAATAGTAAAAACTGTTTGGTGCAAAACACTGATTGAAAATCGATTTATTTTTTCCTGCATGTTTATGTCTGTTAAGGCTAAGATGGAGCGGCACTGAAAGCAGCTCTTTAAACCAATCAGACTACGAACACAACAGAGACACAATCAAAACTGTCAGATGATTTATTACCCGCGATAATAACTCAGAAATAGTCCAAATTATAATGTATTTTTATTTCTTTCCTTCTTACGGAAGGTTTCTGTTTATATCGTAGGTTTGTGGTGCCTTTCTATCCTAAAGAAAGATATAAAACTTCAGATATTTCACAAAAAGATACTAACATTCATGGAAAAACCTCACATAACAGCATAAAGTACGGCGCCCACCGTAAGAAAGGCTTGCAGTATTCAATTATGCTGCATAACTGACCAGTACAGTATTGCGAGGAAACGCAAAAGGAAAAAAATCCCCATGTCCCCTAGGGGGCGCCGTACTTTGCTACAAATGGTCAAATGTTTCCTGAAGGAAATTGTTTGCTTTTTTGTCTAATATTGTAAAAATAATCTTTAGTGGTTAAATAAAAAATCTGCAGAATGTAAAAATTTTTTAGGTTGATCAGTGAATCGTCAGAAGAATCAATTAAACCAGAAATGATTACTTGATTAGTCTGAAAGAAAAAACATTTAGCAGATTTTTTATTTGTCAAAATAATCAATTAATGAATGAAGCCTGTGACAATAAATAAATTAATCATCAGAAGAATTGATTGATTAAGTCTGTGATGAATAATTGTTAAAATAAACGATTAATAAAATAATCCTGTTGATTAATCAGTCATCAGAAGAATTGATTAATCAATTAGGTCTGTGATGATTAATCATAAGAAAAATCAGTTACTACAATAACCTTTAGCTCTAGTTTGCTATAAAGTCGTTGTACCTGGACCAAACCTGTGCTAGTTAACCTGACCAGAACCGCCCTCTGCCCGGTTCGGCTCCAGGTTCCACCACCCGATCCTGGCCCGGGTGGAGGAGGGCTTCCAGACGGAGGTGGACGTGGTGACCCAGCTGCTGCGCTGCCAGGCCCAGGTGTCCGAGTGGCACTTCCTGCCCGCACTGCTCAGCCTCCACGGCGCCCACGCCAAGCTCACGGCCTGGGCCCAGCTCTTCCAGCGCCAGAAGGAGACCCGGAAGAACCTGTTCGGCGGCCAGTCCCAGAAGGCCGTGCAGCCGCCGCACCTGTACGTGTGGCTGCAGCGCTTCCACGCCACGCTGCTCGCCAAGTTCAGCTTCTACTTCCACGAGGCTCTGAGCCGGCAGACGGCGCCGGGCGACATGAGGACGCTGACGGCCCGCGCCGCGCCGGACTTCTACGGTAAGATCTCCGCCTTCATCCGGAAGCACGACGCCAGCAACGTGTCGCTGGTGTTCGACAACCGCGGCTCGGAGAGCTTCCAGGGCCACGGCTACCACCACCCACACTCGTACCGCGAGGCGCCCAAAGGGGTGGAGCAGTTCCCGGCGGTGGTGTCGCTGCCGTCCGGCGAGCGGCCGCTCACCCACTGGCCCAACGTCATCATGATGATGAGCGACCGCGCCGCCGAGCTCAACACTCTCGACAAGGTGGTGCAGTTCTACGACGACAAGGTCCAGAGCACCTACTACCTGACCCGGCCCGAGCCACACTTCACCCTGGTGGTCATCTTCGACGGCAGGAAGTCGGAGAAGGACCAGCACATTACTTCCTTCCTGCAGGAGATCTCCGGGTCGCTGCGGAACTGCAAACCGTTCAGCATCCTGAAGCCGGGATCCAAGGGGTGAACCACTTCCTGTCTGAACTCACAACGGGTCCAAACGGATCTCTGACCACAAACATTTCAGCTCCCGATCCGTTTTATCGCTTAAAACTAAGAACACTAAAAACAACCAAACTTCAAACCAGTTTTATAGTTTTACAAACCAAATAAAGTTTTCTGAAGCTTCTTCTGTCCAAAATGTTTTTCTCTGGTTCTTTAAGATGAGATTAATTTATTCATTTTAGGATTTAGTGTTTACGGATCATCATTCCTCCTCCACCGTGTTTCACATTTGAACAGTTTCAAATGTGGAAATTTTGTTTCATTGATCCAAATATCCAGGAACACAAGAGGACAAAAAGCTGGAAATATAACTTTCATCTCAGAATTATAACATTTTAAATGAATCATTTTCTGAATTTTCACCTCAGTCTTAAAATTGTCATTAATCTCAGGATTCTGACCTTAATGTCAGAGTTATAACTTTTCAAATTAATTATGACTTTGATCTCAAAACTGTAACATTTTAAATAAATTAAATCTGACCTATCACTTTTTAAATTTATAGTAATCTCAGAATTCTGACCTTAATCTGAGAATTCTGACATTAAACTTAAAATTGTAACTTTTTTAACTTAATTCTGACGATCTCAGAATTTTGACCTTATTGGAATTATGACTTTAATCTCAAAATGTTTTCCATTAATTCTGACCTTAATTTGTGAATTCTGACTTTAGGCAATTAGTTAATTCTGATCATAATCTAAGAATTAATCTTAATCTCATCATTATAACTTTTTAAATTAATTGGTTAATTTTGACAATGACCTCAGAGTTCTGACTTCTATTAAGGATTATGAATATAATCTCAGAATAATGCAATTAACTGTGACCTTAATCCCATAATTCTAACTCTTTGTCTACTTTAATCTCAGGATTCTCAGTAAGTCTGGACAGGAAGAGGCGATGTGTCTGTGGCTTGAATGCTAATTTATTCAGGTTGATTTATGATATAAATACAACACATTGATACAATCCATTTGGCTATATGAGCTCCGACTTTCAAATACAGCAACACTGACAGACAGAAACCGATTCTGTTATCAAACACATTCAGAGAGAGCTCCCCCTTCTGGTAAAATGCACCAACATGTCATGATGCTACATGCCAAGGACACAATCCTATACATCAAAGTGCAATGTCACAATGGGTTAATGATAAAGTCATAATTCAGGAATCTACTAAACACTTTTATGAATATCTCATTTGGAGTGCTGCTGCTCTTTCAGTCAGGACATGCGCGAGTGAAAGGAAGAGGACTGGGGCCGCTGGCAAAAAATGAAATTAGGACTTTAATCTCTGAATTCTGGAAACAGAATTCTGACGTTAATCTAAGAATTCATATTTTAGAATTCTAAGAAAAAGACAAAAATCTGACTTTAATCTTTTGAATTCAGAATTTGATCTCAGGATTCTGAGATCAAATTCTGACTTTTATTTCAGACTTTTGATTTCTGACGAAACACAGATTTTTTTTTTCCTCTGAATTCTGTGAAAAAGTCTTAAATTCTTCTGTCCCAGTTTCTATAATCCTCTTCTAAATGAGTGGATTCACAACTCCCAAAAAACACGAGGGTTTAAAAAAAAGGCACTTTCACCAACACACACACACACACACACACACACAGAGCCCGGTCCAGTTTAACACTTCACATTCACTGTGCTGTTCAAGTGTAGTTTTTGGGCGTCTTCACACACGGAGCCCCACCCTGTTAGCTTATTGGAGAATTTAAGGTTAACTAGTGACATTAGTGTAACACACACACACACACACACACACACATAGAGAAGAGGTGGCATGCTTTTTGCACTCAGGTTGTCGACTTGCAGTCGTGTGTTGTGGCACTCAAGGCAGGCATGAATTATCTATTCTGCACTTACAGGGGAGCAAGACGAGGGCGGGCGAACACACACACACCGACACGCGCACACTAGCTGCGTTTACATTTTTACATTGTCCTTAAAATTGCACAAATTGAAATGACAAAAATAAATAAAACATGGCAGTTTTGAAAAAACATGTTTTTCTAGTTTTTGCGCTCAGATTATTTGTTTTTTCCGCTGTTTTGAAATTAGCGTATTTCATAAAAAGGCGATGGAAACACATCACACAAGTCATGTGATCAACAGCAGGATGTTACTACTGGTGGAAACGACAAAGAAGACAACAGGAAGTGGTAAGACGATGACGCCGTCCTTCCACTTATTTACGTGTGATTTTAATTGTTTTTACTTAATGGATGGATGATTACGAATTAGTTTTTTCTCTCCACATTAGCAGAATATCTGCAGAGCTTTGTACACATTTGTAATAGAAACGTCAATAGCTGCGTTTTCATTGTCTGTAAATTTAGCAAATTTTAATTACGAACATAAATTTGCTCAATGGAAACACGGCAATTTAAAAAAACTCAATTTTTATATATTTTTTAAAGTTGCTGCACTAGGAAGAGGTGGTTTTCAGATGTATTGGAATTATCATATTTGATAAAACTGAAGGAAACATCGCATCATGTGATCAACAACTGGACTTACCACGTGAACAAACGTATTTCGTCTGATTTTCTTGAATTGTTTCTTATTGTGAAATTGTGTTTTTTCGATGTTGGTATAATACCGATAAAGGTTTGCAACGGAAACGCAGCCAGTGCCTCGCTCAAACAAACGAGAACAAACGGAGGAGGAGCCGCTGCCTCCTGCAAACACAAGAAGGCCGCCACCGAACATTCAGTAAAGATGGCCGAACAGTCGTCAAAAAGCTGAACACATTCATTAAAGTTGTGTTTTTTCTGTCACCGAGCGCCAGGCTGAGCGTAGCAGCGGAAACCGTCCAAGTCCTCCATTAGCCGACCAATCGGGCGGCGGATGCAGCAGCCAATCGAGTGTCTTCTGGGACACGACATTCACTTCACTGAAACTACGTTTTACGGGACTTTCCGCCTCACCAGCAGTTCTTTTAGCTAACCTTTGATTAATGCTTCGATACATGGAGAAAGAAAACTCCTACACACCAAGAGAGTACACACCAACCTGACGACACAGAAATATCATGGCATATCATATCATAGGTCATGTCATAGATTATAATTTGTTACTACATTAAAAGCCTTTCCTACCCTTTCTACCTTCGTGTTGATTAGAATCGTTAGCGGTACCCTGATCTCCTTCTGGCCCAGTTTTGGCCCGTGTCGGCCTGATTTGGCCTGGTTTGGCTCACATGGTGCAGGATTTGTCCAGCGGGGGCGCCAGAGGCGGGGTGCTGCTTTTGGGGGGCACCGCGGGTTTGGGTCTCAGGGCGGGGGGCCGCAGCGGGGCGCCCATGCGGGCGGCCGCCACCGGCTTGAAAGAGCCCAGGGCGTCGGGGGACGGGTTGGCGGGCCTGGGCGGGCCGGGCAGCGGGCTGATGGGGCTCATGGGGCTGAGCGGGCTGGGGGTGCCGGGCGTCCCCGGCGTACTGGGCGTACTGTGGGGGCTGGGCGACTCGGAGGAGCAGCTGGCGACCGGGCCGTTCTTCACCTGATCCAGCGTGTCCAGAACCACGTCGGGCGCCGGCCGGCGGTCTGGCCGCTCCAGCTGCCGCAGCTCGCCCAGGGCGACGCTCACCGTCTCCTCGATGTCCTGCAAACAGGAAGTTCACTGATTAACCGAACGGCTGGACAGCTAGTCAGTTTACTTTACTTAAAAAACATCATAAAAATGTTTCATGTCATAAAAGAGAAAAATGAAATGTGATGTTGCCATTTTGTCGGGTTAGGAACCAGTATTTAGTGTTGTGTAGGCATTTGCGTTGGGATCGGTGGTACCAGTGGTACCAGTACCTGGGCCAGCGTCTCGGCGTCCATCACTCTGGATCGCAGCGAGTCGCTGAAGCTGTGCTGCCCGCTGCTGGAGCGCCGTATGGGCGTGTCCTCCGGCCTCCGCAGCGAGTCGTGGCGGCTCACCGTCATGGTGACGGCGGCGGAGCGGCGCCGGCGCTCCGGGCTGTCGAGGGGCGGGGTCATGCCCTGGCCCCGCCCCAGGAGGAGATCTCTGGGGCTGAAGTGACCCGTCACGGGCGGAGAGCTCCGCTCCATCACGCCGCTGTTGCCGTGGTTATCGTTGGAGCGACAGAGAGGGCGGCGGAAGAGACCGTCGGTTCGTTTCCTCCTGTGGCTGTCATCAGGAAATTACGAAGGTAACTTTACTTTAAAAAGTCTTTATGCAATATTTAATCCAGGTTTCTAATAATGAGAATAGAACATTAGCGTCTAATTAAATCAACTATTTCTGCTGATAGACTGGCTCTATTGCTTCTATCTTTGTTTCTGAGTTTCTGAAAGTTTGACATTTTCAAGTTAATTTTTGTTCTGCCACATTTAGCCAAAAAGCTTCTCAGTGCTGCCCTCTTTGGGTTGAAGAGTGGCTACTGCAGTTAATTCATCTTTACGTCACTCCGCTCAAATTTATCAGTCAACTTTTGAAGAAGTTGCTGCAAGATCTGAAAAGTCGCTAAATTTAGCGACACAGTGGATAAATTGACAACAGTTGTTTTCCTCGTTCGGTTCTCAAACTTAACCACGCCCCTTATTGTCTACAGACTCCGCCCACTGCTGGGTTTTTTTTTCAAAAGGGGGCGGAGCTTTCTGCCAAGACTTTTATTTATTTCCCTTCCACTTTAGAAATCCTTATTAGAAATTAGATTAAATCCATTTCCATGTAGTTGCCCCAGAATCTGCTGGTTGTTGTAGTTTTGAATTTGTTTAGTTGTAGTTTTAATGACTACTTATACTTTTTATGACATTTCTGTTGTTTCCTTGTTTTGTTTTTACTTTTATTGACTCATTTTGTGTAGCTAATTTGTAAAACCTTTGTTTGATTTTAGAAAGACAAATTGTGCATTTTCCAGAGAAAACAGTTGAAAAAAGCCTTTAATTCTGGTGCATTTACAGAAATGTCATCTAATGTTTATTCTCCCGAGCAAATAAATTAAATTACATTAAATTAGCAGGTCTGGGTGATAAATTAATGTTACAAATTAATAGAACTTTTGATTTTTGAAAAGTAAATGTTTTTATTAAACCAGTGCACTGCGCCCGGGCGGCCATCTTGTTATAAAGACGTGTTTTACAGTTTGTTCTTATTTTGACTTTGAATTCATGTCAACAGTTTGACGGGACAGCAGAGCTAGGCCAAGATTTTAATTACGACAATGAAGTCAAAATGATACGGGAATAAAATGTTGCCAGAAAAAAGTTGGAATATTAGTAAAGCAGTAATTTTATGAGAACTCCAGCACAAAAAATAAATGAGAAATGTTGAGTCTTGTTTTACAGATAAGGAAATATTCAATCTATTAACAAATCGGCACCAAATTTTTTCTTAATATTAAAACTTTTTTCCCCTAAAATTGAGTTTTTATTTTGCCAATATTATAACTATTTAATTCACTTAATTACAGAAAATTATTTTAGCCTGGCCCTAATACTCCATTGTCCAATAAACAAAAGGGAAGATTGAAATAAAAGCTACTTTTTAAAAAAGAAAAGAAAATCCTTTATTTTTCAAAAAAGGAAGCAAGAAAAAAGTTGCATCTGGTTTGAAAAAACATCTGAGTTTTTATTTCTAAGCCGCATCGTCCGGCCTGTTTCATAGATAATAAATCTTTTTGAGATCTGCAGGTGTTTACAGGTGAGACAGGAAGCGGGTTTCCGTGTCTGACCTGTTGAAGTTCTCCGGCGGTCTGATGTCGGTCGGGGAGCTCAGCTCGCTGCGGGACCGCTTGTCCTCAGTGCTGCTGCTCCCCCCGTCGCTGTCGGCTTTCTGGCTGAGCGTATCGGACATGGCGTCCGCCCTAAAGACACAGAGCACGACTCAGTCGGGACAAATCGCTGCCGAGGCAACAAAACGCTCCGATCATCAATGAAGTGATCAATAGCAGAGAGGCTAGAGACTCCCTGAGTCCAATTAGTCTGTTAATCAACAGGGAGAAGATCCAGTTAGCAACAAATCCACTCAAATCCATCAGAGCAGATCATCAATTAATCACACACTAATTACTGTTTTACTGTAAAACAGGCTGGAAAGAAAAAACGTCAAAAAACTGATTAATAATAATTATTTGAAACAGAAAAAAGCAAATAAAAACACTGAATTGATGCAAGCATTTCAACAATAATAATATTAATACGAGTAAACCTTAATTAGAACATTAAAGAAAATATACATTCATTTTAATAATTGTTTTATTGATTTTTTAAACTTTATTTCCATATTTTGAAGAATAAACATGTAAGACTTTAATAGCATTAATAGAGATAATTAATAGTTAATTAGTATTAGACTTACTATATTGTCATTGCACAAAGACAAAACAGTCAATTTGTTAACAAAATGTCAAATAGTCAATTTTAGATTCAATTTAAATGTTAATAAATTTTATAATTTCATTTTTTTCATAATTTCTGTTTCAAAAAAATTTATTTAGGTAATTTAGGAATTTCAGAGAGAAAAATAAAACAGATTAAGTAAAAAAGGAGAAAAAACACTAATTAATTTAAAATGAAATAATTATATTAAAATAATATACATAACAAAAATAAAATATATTAATGTTGCTTTAATTTAATATGAAAATGTGTTAAAAATTTGAATCGAAGGAAAGATTAAATTTAACTGAAAAAAATGAGAGTTAATGGACTGAACTCAATAAGAAAAAATTAAGTCTGGAGTGAAAATAAAAAACAAAGATTAAATTCATCTGGAGAAATCAATTAAAATTTCATAGATTTGGTGTGAAAATAGATTAAATTTAATCAAAAATTAAACAATATTGAAATGAAAAAATGAAAAGAAATCAGATTAAAAATATTAAAACAAAACAAATTAAACAGAATAAAATACATCAGTAGATTAGCTAAAATAAGATACAATTACATATCACAGTCATTTAATAAAACTACAACATAGCATGCATATTATGTTTCTGATGTATTTTCAACTTGCATTCATATGTTGAAATGTGTGTTATGGTTTCTCAATTTATTACATCTACACAAAAAAATGCAAAAAAGAAAAACATGAAATGTGACACATTAATTTTGTTATGCTAATCAACAATAATTAGGGTATTCTTAAGGTCAGATGTGTCAAACTCAAGGCCCGGGGGCCAAATTTGGCCCCACATAATTTTTTTATGGCCCTCTAGACAGAGGCCTTCAAAATAAAGCCTTCAAAATTACGGTTGTGTGCCTAAATATTATTTGATTAATTAAAGTGTTTTTTTCCTGTCAGATTACATCAACGTGAAAAAAGTTTAATATTGTTTAACAGATTCATCAAATGCAGAAAAATCTATTCATATTTGAACAGTTTAATATGTAGGTTTATTGATAAATGTTGCCACATCTAGTCCTTTGAGTATATTCATGATCTTGATGTGGTCTGAAATAAAAATAACTTCCACAGCCCTGCTTTAGGTAATGGCGATAAGATATGTATAAATATATATTCTAAAATATTCAAAATGTTTGTTTTATAGTTTAATAATAATAAAAATAACAATAGATATGTTTTGAAATGTGAATAAATTATTCAATCAACTGAAACGACATGTAAAAAACCATCTGTTTTTGAGTTCTAAAGCATAATTAAGAAGTGATATTGTAATGTCGGACGTGTACAAACCATTTGGGACTGTTCACTCGCCTGTCCTTCACCACGATGTACTGATGAGGCACCAGGCCGCGGCTGCCGTTCAGCCGGCCCTCCCACCAGTCATGCGACGCGCGCTGGAACAGCTGCAGCGACGCGCCCTTCTTGAAGGACAGCTCGCGGCCGGACCGGCCCACGTAGTCGAACCGGGCCACCGCCTCCACGGCCTCGCCCTCTGCTGGGGAGAGACCAGGTGAGACACGGAGGTGAGGCCGACGGCATTCCAACAAGATGGAGGGCTGCCGAGCGGGAGTTGAGAACGAGGGAATGTGGCGTCTCCATGGCTGCTGTTACCACGGCAACCATCTCTCCACGAGGAGATACAAAGATGGATGTGTAATGCTGCGTTCCAGTTGTCCTCGGAACATGGAAATTCCGACTTCCCAGTCGGAGAAAAATCATCTCAGGAGTCGGATTTTCCACTGGGAAACTGAGAGCAACTTTGACTACCCCCAGTTACGACTCATAAGGCCGGTTTCGCGTTTCAATATGGCCGCTCCTCGCATAAAGAGTTGTAAATATTCATAAGCGTAGCCACGTTTAAGTTCCGAATTCTTAACTAGAGCGCTGTTACTTCGGGTTTAACTTCCCAGGCAACCGGAACGCAGCATGTGAAGGTCAGGGGTCAGCGCGTACCCTCGTCGCTGGTCTGGGTCTCGGTACCGGCGTCCGGCTCGGTCTCCTCCAGGGCCCCAGGCTCGCTGAACGGACTCTCGCTGCAAGGAGATGAAAAGGAGGGAGAGGATCAGGCAGCGAAGCAGACCGACAAACCGTCCATTCAGCGCGGGAACAAAGGGAGGAGGACGCGCGCACAGCAGGAGGCGAGGCGCTCCACAGAACCGACAGGATGTCAGGATTTACTCAGGGTGGTGAGGAAGAGAAACACTCGGTCCTGTCAAACTAGCTGACAAGTAACATGTCTGTCGCCCTCACAGCGTCTGAAGAGTATCTCCCCAGCACCGTTTCCATATTCATCAACTAAAACATCCTATTTTATCTGTTATGAAGTAAGGCTGGGCAATAAATCATTAACAATATATATCGCGATAGATACGTGGTTAATATTAAAAGAAAATACGTCCGATAGAATGTTACTGAACTCCGATCCAGAACCGCACAGCATTCTGGGGGATGTAGGCTTAATGCCTAGTTTACGTGGCAAGATTTTTACGTCCCAACCCATTTCCCCTTTCCAACAATCTTAAAGACGCAATGATTATCGAGATGGCTCTAAATGTAAACCTAAGATATATTCCTTGCGTATGCAGGGTGTTTAGAGTGTCTGGTCCGCTCTTAAGGGCGTCGGATGTCCACAAACTACCGCCACTGCTTCTTCCCAGTCGGCCATGTTTGTTCAGGTTTCCCGTCTGACATCTGAACGGTGGTGAGTGGAACATGTTTGTGTTTGGTGTGTGGTTCGATACTACAAACCTGTTATATCCAACATTTCTTATCATCATTTGTGTGTTCAGGTTTCGAAAATCGACCGACAATTCAAAAATCTTGCCCTTTGAACCAGGTATTAGCCGTTTAACCTCTGACGGCCTAGCTAAGTCGCCCTTTGGTTACCTAGCAACAACCTGTTGAGTGAAGAGAGAAAATAATGAGACTGGATGAACCAGGAAAGATCACGCCGCCAGTTTGGCAGTATTTCAGATATTTAAGGGGGAAAAAAATCAATATTGACTGATATGAAACGCTTTTGTTAAGTTGCAGTTTTATCTAGGCCTGTCACAGCAATACATTTCTCTGAACAATAAATTGTCCCAGTAAATACTGCAATAAATGATAGTAATTATTGGAAATTAACATTTAACATTTTGAGACCAGTTTCAAGTCATATGTTGATAAAGGCACAATAATCCAAGTTACCCTCTGAAAGATCAATAAAAACTTTAATTTTCTAAAGAAAAGTTGGAATTACAAACACCCGAAATGAAACAAAGGCCAAAAACAATAAATAAAATGGGAGGAAAAACCACGCTTACAACAGAAACCATAAATAAATTGGATTCTGATTTTTCTGTAAATAACACTGCCCTTCAAGATATATTAATCATCAGAATGGAAATTAGAGAACTCATCTACTTTGAGGTCACTGTGAATAGAAAAGGAAACGTTAAATAAAACGTGAAGCCGGTCTCACCAGTACTGGTCGCCGGTCATGCACTTCTCATAAACCGGGCCTGGAAGCTCCTTGATGTCAGGAAAGATGTTGTCGTGGTGCAGGATGACCGTTTTGATGACCTCATTGACGTGCGCCTGGCAGGCCACCTGGTCCAGCGTGTCGGGCGTCGGCAGGAGGGTGGGGCCGAACACGATGGCCAGGTTCCCAGTGTCCATCATGTTCTCATCGCTGTACTGGGAGAGGCTGGGGGAGCAAGGAGGAAGATTTTCTTAGTAAATTGGAATAAACCTTTGGTCACTTGAGTCAGAAGTATTGACACCAAGAAAAAAAATGAAGTCTGAATTGAAACAACCCTTAGTTCATTTCCACAAGCTAATAAATGCAAAGGTTTTCCACATTGTGCCTTTAAATAATAATAACAAAAACAGACTGATAATTGTTTTTAAATGTATAATGACTAAATGTGAAGCATTGTCTATTTTTATATCTTTGAGCTGACACACTGACACACTCCTGAATGCCTTTCCTCTTCATCAAAACCCCAATTAATGCAGCAGGAACATCACACCTGCGTGCCACACTTCCTGCCTCTCCATCCCTCGCTGTGCTTTTGTTCTATATTTATCAGAGAGGCGGCAGAACCAAACTGACGACTAGAGAGGCTTGTGTTCTCTCAGAGGGGAAGAATGAGGCGGCAGACACTCACTGGTTGAGGAAGGCGAACAGGTAGCGCATCACCACCAGTGTGGCCCTCGGGACGCCCAGCAGGATCTTCCTGATGCACTGAGCTCTCTCATACAGGTTTTCCATCCCTGCAGCAGGAAACGGAAAGAGACGTTTCCAGGCTTCATTTGAAGGGACACACTTCAGAGACAAACAGACATGAGATGGTTAAACTCCCACAATTTTTCTCCAGTTTTGCTCAAAAACGGAATCTGAGCGTTCAGTCAGACTGATGTCAGTGCATATATTTAGGTAAGCAAACAATAATTTATGTTGTGTCCATTTAAATTACAAACATTCACTCAATATGTATTCTGGCTTAATGCGCTTTACTCTGATAAGCTCTACTTGCTTTATTCCTGCTCCTCATGTATGGAAACCCAGAATGGCCAAAAACAGGCAACATTTTGTGTGTGTTTCAGATTAAAATATGTTTATGACATGCTAATAGCTGTGTTCACAACTTAAAGGTAACCTATTATGCTTCCTTGAACAGTTTAGGATACGTTTCTGGGATATACAAAACATGTTCATTACATTTTTTGCACAAAATCATTCTTAGATAATGAGAGTTTAGCTGTTTGAGGGCCTCTTCTCACTTTAAATCCAAATAAGCAGCTGCTGGCCACGCCCTCCAACACAACTTCTATACTTGCAGATGAAAATGATTACAAACAGATGTGCAATTATGCAACCATACATCTTTGAAAAGCAGAAGTGGAGCCTCCTGCACAACCAACAAGAATGCAGCAAGTGGTTTCTGGTTGGTGAGTCAACAACAAAACACTTGTCTTTTCCAGCAGCCATTGTACAGCTGTAAAACCAGCTGACCAAGCGTGCTAGATCTCAGCTTGAGTTGCTAGGCAACAGGCGGAACTCTTCTAGGATTGCTAGGTGATCTGTGACGTTGCATTCTGGAGGTTTTTGAAACATTTCCTTTTCCTTCACCAAAAAACATTAACGTATTGCCAATTCTTATTTTAAGAGCTTTGGTTGTTTTTGGAAGGAGTTGAAGCCCAAATGGAAGAATTAAAAACATGTAAAATGTGAATTTTCCATAATAGATCCTCTTTAAAACCAACCACATACGGTGGGTTTGTGTCTAATGAAAGTATAAAATATTCTTTGGATGACAAAAGAAACAATCAAAATCTCAGATCAAAACACTGAAGAAAAATAAAAAGACTACATAATTACATTTTGTAGTCTTAGAATATATAGTTAAGCATACAAATATGTTTCCGTTTTGCATTTCAGGTTGTATTTCTACATTTTTTGAGCTACTGACGTGAAAAAATATCTGACAGTTTTGAAAAGCTTTTATTTGGCACTGCAAACGGGGAACAAAGCGGACGAAATGTCGAGGGAAGCTGAGGGTCTGGGCTGGAGGTAAACGCGTTCAGGCGGCGCTGTCGGTACTCACGGACGCAGGAAATGAGGTCGTTGAACCTGTCCTTTGGAAACAGAGGGTTCTCCAAACCCCTGAAGTACAGCTTCAACACCCCGGCCACAGAGTTGATGTCGTGGTTGCTCTCCTCGTCTATGAGCGGGTCGTTACCTGGGCAACCAGCAGAAGCGGCGTTATCGCCTGACAGTTTTACAGCTTACCAGTCATGTGACCCTCTGACCTCACAGGTGACCTCTCACCTCTTTCGAAGCAGTTCTTGATGTCGTTGACCTCTACCTGTGAGCCTGAAACCCGGAAGATGCCCTGATGCTGAAGACCTGAGAAAAACATCTGGGTTTGACTACAAGCTGCATTACACATGTAAGTCTATAATATAAACATCGGGGGGTTAAAGTGCGGTTCGGGGGCCATTTTCAGTCCTTGGAATAGTTTTCTGTGGCCCATCGACCATAATTAAAGGCTGGTGCAGCACAAGAAATTGATGCAGATGGACACTTTGTAATTTTTCCAAAATGGGAATTGTTGGGTAAAACGTTTTTCTTTTTCTTTAGCCTAGTTCACAAACATCAAACTCTTTTTACTTAGAAAGAAAACTTTGCACACCTATTGATTTAACTCGACTAAATACAGCAAACATTTCCAAAAAAAAAAAAAAAATTCAGGCCAAAAGAACAACAGTCCACTTAGAAAAAAAGTGTGATTCATAAAAAATCATATAAACTGAGTGTTGACACAACTAAATGAATGTGAAAAGAAAAAAACAAACATCCAATCTAAAAATTGAGACGTACCGTGTAGATTAATGTAGCGGATGCAGCTTTCCACTAGCAGCGGTATGGCTTTAGTTGAATCCTATCAACACACCAAGAGAGCAACTTAACAAAAATGTTTGCTTTCAATTAATTTAAATAAGAATAGAGCAAAAGTACAAGAACCACATTCTTTAAACTGGAGGAGAAATCATCCAATCAGAGAGAAGAAAGGTTATAAATAAGTTCAATAAGGATGGAAGAAGGAAAATGTTATGTTGTTGTAGATATTAAATTATTTCAATTAAAAACTAGAATTAAAATGCTTTATTTTGCTACAAATTTTTTTCTTTCACATAATTTTTTCTTATCTACTTTAAGATTGCATCAGTTGATACAGACTAAAATTGTATGTTTTTTAATGTTTATTAACCTCAATTGAGACTACATAAGTACTGAAAGCTTTGGGTAGCTTTAAAACCAAAGTAAGTTTTCACAAAGCGCAGCGTCAAAGCTAATGCTAACACGTACTTTAATCTGTATGCCGATGACACTCTTAATATTTTTATTTTAGATAGCAGTCAGCTAAATGAGAAATATTGTGATTAAACTGTTGAAATGGGCAGTTTAAATGTGAGGAATTCTCAAATGTTTTAGCTAATCACAGATGACTACCAGCAAAAACCGACCCCTGACCCCCGACCCCCGGTGTCTACCTGGTGCTTGCTATGGGAGTTCTTCCGCCCACGACTACAATGAGCAGCAAAAGGAGGAAGAAATGAAGAGAAAGAGGAGTTTCTCAGAGTTCACAGTAAAGTGGTGAAAGAGGCAAGATTGGTTATTAGCCTGAAGAGAAAATGAGCATGAAATGAGAAAAAGCCTCACCTGGTAGTCAGTAATTCAGATTTATATCCTGCAACAGGAAGAACAGAGAACATTTCAAATGTAAAACATGCAGATTATCGTCTGTAAGCCCTGAAACACGTCGCTCTTACCCTCAGCTAAGGCTTTCTTTAATATGTCATGTTTGGCCTGGAGTTTCGAGATGAGATTACTTCCCTCTAAATACTCGCGAAACTTCTGAGGATGGAAGAACAGACACAGAGCTTTATTTATCCCAGAGAAATCTGCTGAAATAAAACAGATACAGTGATTCACTGCATTATTTACATTTGGATTATTGAGCCTAGTAGTAAAAACAATGCCATGTTTTCACCATGTTATTTATGCATTTATGAAAATTAATAAACCATTTGTATTTGGTTCAACGCTAAATACTTAGCTCAAAACTAAACATTAACCTAGCATCTAAAATATTAACTTACTAGTTAAATATTAACCTAGAAAGCTAAATGTTTAGATTCTTAGCTAAACATTGCTAATATTTAGCAAGCAAATATTAGCAATGTTTGCTTGCTAATATTTTTAGCAAGCAACAATATTTATCTCCAAATTGAATATTAATCTTCCAGTCTAAATAAATCTAAATCTAATCTTGCTTTCATTTCCTAATTCTGACTTTAATTTCTGAATTTTGACTTTTTTTTCTCAATCTCAGAATTGTGATTTTAACCGGCCATCTAAAATAATCTCTAAAATCCAACATGTTCCTCCAGTAAGTTCTCCTGCTACACGACTCTCATCTTTGTCATCGCAGCAGATTAAGATGTACATTTTTTTCCAGAATCTTAAAAATCCATGATAATCCCGACTGACGTAAAACAGAAAACATGTCTGATTTCTAATCTGATGAACGATGTTTTTTGTTTGCTGTGTTTCTCCAGTGAATGGAAATGAGACGCAGAGTCTTCGCTTCGCTTCGCTGCCGTTTCCTCACATTGAAGTAGAAAAGCTCCGTCTCCTGCTGGTTGGCTCGTCTCTTGGCCAGACTGGGTTTGTTCAGGTAGCCGTCCGACACGCTGGACTTGACCGACTCGGAGGACGGGCTGTGGGTGAAGCTCTGCGACACGTCGCAGTCGTCCAGCACCGTCATGTCCTGCAGCGTGGTCAGAGTGGCTCCCCAGGTCTTTTTCACCTGAAGGAAACACATTTTAAAGGTGCAGTACTTTGACTTCCCTTTCAGCCACAAACTTTCATGTGTTTTACTGGGTTTTTATGTGATAGACCAGAAAATGAGACGCTAATCTGTTAATTAAAAGATCTGAAAAGTGTGGAGTGAGTATATATTCAGTCTTCCTGAGTAAATCATAGAGTGCAAAGTACAGATTGAAATTTCTGACTATTTTTTCATGTGGAAAATCTCAAGAACGGGCTGACTGAATGGAAAACAATTCCTGATGGACTACATCTGGACTTTGAGTAGGCCATTCTGACAGTTTCCATTTGTTCAAGGTTGTTGCCTGAGTTGTCTCCAGACTTTCAGGGTTTTAATCTGGATTTTTTTCCTGCTCGTTTTCAATCCTTTTCATCTCAGAAAGTAACATTTTGTTGCTTGTTCAGCCATCAAACTGCTGCAGATCTCAACATAAGAGATGAACCGGGAGATTTACAGCAAAGTCTGACGACTTAAATGAAAACATTAAAACCAATTAGGGGATTTAATTCTTTACACACTCTTCATATGCAGAGTGTGTTTGTATTTACAGCGTGACGGCTGGTTTTATGGGCCTGTGATGATGGGGGCGTGGTTGTGTGTGTGCTGGGAGCTGCTGAGACGTGCAGATGCTGCTCATTAATCCCAACTCCTTCAGCATTTTTATGCCCTTCAGGCCGAGTTAACAGCTGCCCTGTGCGCTACACGACAGCGGGGACACAGACTGCAGCAGCAGCCAGTAGCTCTGCTTTATTTTGGGACGCTACATCTGCTACATTATCACCCAATTAAAACTGTATAAATTACCACAACTGAAGAAGTTCTGACGCAGAAAAACATGTGATCTCAGGGGTTTTCACCCGGTTTAGTGTTTTTATTTCACACTTTGAGCAAACAGCTGGAAAAATGCTCTGCAGGATTCATAGTCTCAACATAAATCCACTTATTTTCTGATATGTTTGCAGGTCAAACGTCCTAATCTGTTTGGATAAAAGTTGCAGGATTGTTCATCTGCAGCTCTGCGTAGCTGGGGAGCCATTTCTAAAGTTACAGCCAAAAATAGTGGCAAAAATTTGGATTATTTAGCCCAACATAAAAGAAAAAAGTCATATTTTAACCATGTTAATTTATTTATAAGCATAGTTTAAGCTACATATTTAGCTCCAAACTAAATATTTAATTAGCAAGCCAAATAAGTAAAATAGAAACTACATATTTTGTTAGCTACATATTTAGTCTGAATCTAATGATTCATTGAAACTTTATATATTCTATCTATATACAGTATATTCCATAATAAATCTTTTTATAAAATAACTTTAAAGAGTTCCTTTATTGTAATTGATGTCTGGTTGTTAGTGGGAGTCCAGTGGATTTTATGTTTAGATAGATTTGAGATCTCTGACCGTCGTCTGATTGCGTTTGTGTGTCTGACCTCTTCGTTCTCGATCTTCAGGGACGCCAGGCGGGTCTGGAGCTGAGTGAGGCGCAGCGACAGCTCAGCCTGGACCTGCGGCTGGGAGGCGATCTGGGTCGTCTGACAGGAAGCGAAACGTCACCAACACAAGAAGAAAAAACTGCAAATCCTCAGGTCAGAATCCTGATTGACTCTGGTTTACCGCTGCAGTAGCTATTTCTGTTTATTGCCAATTATGTCAGGATTTGTCCTCCAGATAAATACGTATAGAAAGAAATGAATCAGGAGTTTTGTTGTTATTTTTCCGGTTGAACTCACTGTGTCGCCCATGTGCGCCTGGAATCCGAAGCGCTGCGGTGGGCAGAAGGCAGTAGGGTAGAGGCCCAGCAGACGCTGCCTGTCGCGGGCCGGGTCCAGGTTCTCCACAGCCCCCTCCAGCACCTCCAGGCCCGCCCGCCTGGAGGCTTCAAGGCTCAGTTCGGCGGATAGGTAGGTCCTCAACGCCCGGCTCAGACTGGAGTGGTACCCTAAGTCACAGCACTGAGAAACAATCAAGGCGAAGTTTTAAGAGTTCTGCAAACTTATTTTGGGAAAATCGTTCTGAATGTTTGAAGAAGACGCTGAGAGCAACTTCCTTCTTAACGAAATGTGAACAAAAATGGAGGCGTCAGATTTTAGCAGGTGGAGGATTTTTCTTTAGTCTTTGGCTAAAGACCACGAGTCATTTCTCATGCTAACGCTAGGCTAACACATTTATTCTAGTTGTATTTACCCAGAATGCCTTGCACTGTTGTCCACTTCCTGTTTTTGGAGCGGTCTGCGGTCCGCTAGGTGTTCACATAAAACTGAACCAGAGTTCACTTCAGCCAAACCCAGACCGAGTTTTGTAGGCAAACCAGAGTTTCCCAAACAAACCGGACTTTAAGGCCAACGGACTGGAGTTCAATTAAAGGGCCAGTATTCTGTGTTTTCCAGGCACAAAGAGCCGTTTTATGGCATAATCAAATAACTATGTCTTCTCCAGTTGTTGTAAAAGTACTATAAAGGAAATTTGACTTTGATATTGAACACCTTGAAATAGGGCCTCTGTCTCTTTAAAAACTCCTGCTCTTTCTGAAACTCCGCCTCCAGGAAGTCATCCCAACATGGCTCCTGCATTAACCCTTTAACGGCGGTTTTACCAGTGTTGCTCTGAGCAGCAGCTCCTATAATGAGCTCAGCAGCGTTTGCTAATTGCTGCTGGCTAGTCTGAAGGAGCTGAGTGGGGGGAGGAGCTGTGTTTCGAAGGCGGGGCTAGGTCCACCCAGGCGTTTTGCAGCTGAATGGTTGCCATGGAGATTAAAGGATTTCTCAAACATGCATTAAAGAATCAAGTCAGCACTCCAGGTTTGATTTTGACAACGGAATAACATAAAATGGAAAGCTCAAAAAATTATATTTCCGTAATACTGCCACCAGAATGAACCCTGAGTTGAGTTCATCAGACTGTTCAGAGTCAGAACTCCGTAGCAGCAGATTTTTTACTCACGTCGATGATGTCGGGCAGATCGTGGATGTAGTATTTAAACACGGAGGCATTGGTCGCCTCCAGAGTCAGTAAATACTCATTTCTGGCTTTCAGAGTCTTCAGTTTGTTCTCTGAGTATTTTGCCTTCCTCTGAGAATAAAAGGAACAAAATATTAAACACATGAATCCTTTCCTAGTTCTGCACTGATTCCCGTAACAGTTATTCATTAGTTTACCTTCTCTCTCATCTTCTCCATCTTGCGGGCGGCGTTGCGCCTCTGGTGGCGCTCCTCTATCCGCAGGCCGAACACAGGCTCCACCCCGCCGCCCGACCCGGACACGCCCTTCACGCGGCCCTCCTGCCGCTCCGCCTCCCGCAGCTTGGTCTCCGCGCTGATCATCTCCGCGTTGTACATGTGATACGTCTTCATCACCTTGGTAACGGCAGCAGAAAGACAATTTGCACCTTGTGGTTCAGTTTCAGTCTTATGGACACAATACTAAATGTTTTAATCAAGTTTGTTTACATAATAAAAATCCTGTAACAGATTTTAAATCCACTGAGTGAAGGTTAAAGCTGTTTATTCTAACGTGCTCCTATTTACCGTGTAAAGCTCGTTCAGAAGCTTCATGAGGTCGTCCTGCAGCTGCTGGAGGATTTCTTTACTCTGACACACAAAAGAAAAATATCAACATAAACTCCAAAACAAAACGTTTCTCGTCGTTTTCAGCCAAACTTACCAGCTTTGTTACAACACAGCCATCTAAAATATGTCTGTTATTCAGGATGTTTGCTAATCAATATCTCATTGCAAACAAGGATAAAATTGTTATTTTTGTATCTGTGTTTATGACAGTGTACTGTTCCTTTGTAGATAGAAAAAAAATTTCTAGAAAAAGTAAGAACATTTCTAAGTTTGCAACACAGAAAACCTTCCAAACGAAAAAAAATATTAAACTTTTTAAATTCAGAAATTTCCTCTTTTTTATTTTCAGGTAATCTCAACATTTCTGAGATATTTGGCAGAAATATTCTACTCCAATTTTTTTCTATGATGCTAATACATCAAACATTTTATGAAAACATGTTTTGTGTTTTTCTGTCAGGAATCTAATATTTTAGGAGAAGATTAGATGTAAAATACTCAAGAGGATTGTGGCAACTGGAAAAAAAATTATTTTGACATTTTAACTCAGAATTATGACTTTAATTTCCGTATAATGAGTTTAATGTCTGAAGATTGAAGTCAGAAATCTGAGAACAAATTTTTCTTTTTTTGTTTGCTAGTTTTTCCAGTGGCCCTAATCGTCTCCCGTAGTAAATTACTGGACTATAAAACCAAGTTTCAGGCTTTCATTCTGAGTTTTTAGCCTCTTTTTGTGGCCGTATTCTGCTGTGTTAATATCATTAGTCATGAAAGCGGCTTGCAGAACATTTTCCCGCCTCTGCCTGCCTGAGTGAATCTGCTGCTCCTCTCTGAGCGCAGGCCTCTACATGTGTCCCTTTTGTCATTACTGCAGTAACAGAGTTGATTTTAATGAGAAGTAACGTCTGCAGCTCTCTGCCGGGCCTGCTGCAGACTTTAACAAATTAAACACATGCGGACGCTAACTTTAGCTCTCCGTGTTCATTATTAATCTGGCTTCCGGCTCGTCTTTTATTCATGCCAGCTAAAGTGCAGCGACTGCCAGCGGCTCTGAGCCGAGGACCTCCATCACATCCGGCGCCGCTCGGCGGACAGACGCCCAGCAGAGCCGGCCGCCCCGGTGGCCATGGCGACGCAGACGAGCCGCGCCCGCCGGGAACGGGATTCATCCATCCTGGGATTCAAGACGGTTTAGCGTAATGCAATATTGATGCTGCCACATAACTGCTGGGCTGTTTAATGCATGAGTTCAGTTTCAATTATGAATGCGTTTGTTTGTGTGCGGTCAAATCCATTTGTTCATCTGGTGCTGCTGCTCTCAGATTATTTAAGGAAGTAAAGATATTTATATAATTAAGTGCAGCAATCACTCTAGTAGGATGTCATGCTTCAGATGCTTTGCTTCTAGATACAACAAACCTAAAAATCGAGAAAAAATAAAATACTGGGTCATATGGAGCCATAGAAAAGAAAATAATAAAATTTGAATATATGTATAGAAATATCTATGATTTTCTGCAAAGAGTGAGCGCTTTTACTTTCCTCAAAGATCCTGTGGAAATCTGTCTATGGAAGCCCATTTGTGCCACTCTGATGAAGAAATGAAAGTTGTATCTCATAATTATGATTTAGTTATTATATTATATTTCATTAATGTTATTATTATGATAGTAATAATAATAATAATACAGGTTTGCCTCTGAGTTTTTTCATCAGAGTGGCAGAATTGAACTTCCATATAAACCCCATAAAACTGAAGAGGATGGGTTTCTGCTCACCAACCATAAACGTTTGCTCCTTTGAAAGCAACCCAAACAACTGGCAATGTCTACGCAACAAGTTAAACTGTATCGTCAAGGCGACCATTGGTGTTTGTGAGCATAAAGTTCCTCTGGTTAGAAATTATGGGGATTTTATTATTTATTTGTCCTCTGCTAGTCCAAAACATCAGATGTAATCATGTTAAATAAATTGAAAAGCTACAAACATTTTTTGATTAATCTCAGGAATTTTCTGAAAAAAAGGAAATTTCTGAGCTCCAAAAGTCAAAAGGTTTACTAGAAAAAAAATCAATTAGATTAGAATTTTTTTAAAAACAAATTTGGAAATTTCATGTTTCAAAAGTCCAAAGTTTTTTACTTTTGGAAATTTTCTGAGTTTGAAAAGTCAACATTTTTGACATCTCGACCTCAGAAATGTCCTTTTTTTGGTGGAAATTTACTCCTTATTTTCTCTCTACAATGGCCCTAATACGATGTCGTACAGTCACACTTCTCTGACAGGTGCAGATTATTTTTTTAAAGAAAATTACTTTTTCAAATAGTTTTTTTTATATTTGAATTCATAATTTTTCTACAGCACTCACCCTTTTCAGGAGCCGAGCCGAATCCTCGCTGATGTGCGTCAGACGGCTGATGACGTTGTTCAGGTAGAGATCGCTGAGGGTGGCGTGGTCTTTGCTCTCCCTCCTCACCTTCAAATAAAAACATAAATCATGGTTAAAATGATTGATCGTTTCTCCGTGTCTCTTAGATTCCTTTGGAAAACACGTTAGCTCACCTGGTTTAGCAACAAGTACCAGCAGTTAACCGGAGAAAGCAGATTCTGATCCTTCCTGAAATTAGAATATTAATATTTTATAAATTTGGCCTTAAAATAAATATTCAGAGATAAAACATTTCTGGTTTTCTTTTACATCTGGCCTGTTTTCAGCTCGTAATATGGAAGCACAAAAAGTTATAGCATTAGTATACTACCAATACCAGCTGGCCACAGAAAAATTGCTAGATTGTTTTCTCGACTCATTTATTGGTACATAAATAATACTTAATTTTATGACAGCGTATTAGGACCTTTATAGGTAAAAAGTTATTTTTCACCAAAAAGCAAAAAAAAAAAAATTTCTAGAAAAAACAATGAAAGCTTCTTTTTTCTGTCTGCAGTTGCCCTGATACGCCATTGTTTAATTCTAATCCGTACGTCATTTACTTTTCTTTTCCAAAATGATTTCTTACTAATTTCAGATGTGACCTTTCAACCTTCAGATTATCGCAGCACAGATTTGAGCGTACTTGTATTGCTGATGATCTTTTGTGCTGCGTGTTTTGGCCATGAAGCGCTCTGCGAGCTTCTCCAGGTTCCTGGAATACTCCGTTTCGATCTCGGCCTTCTTCCTGAAGAAGTCCTGCAGGTCCTGAAGCAGCTGCACCCGCATCTCCGTCTGCTGCTCCAGGCAGCGCTGCTGCTCCGCCAACTGGGCCCGCACATCTGCAGCACAACCCAAAACACGACCCAGAGCGTAAGTGACAGAAAAACAGACAGATTCACATTCTTACCGCTGCTGTAATTTATGGGCTGATGTAAAAGTGTAATCAGTGGCCATCAGGATGAGATTTCTGTCAATAAACTGTGAGTAACCAAACCATCAGGGGCAAAACAATGAGCATAATCTGGAGATAAACACAGCAGAGCTGCAGGAAATCATGTTGTCTGCTGGAAATATTCAACATAAACCTTAAAAATCTGAAAAAATACAGATTAATCCCCAGATTTCTATTCTTTACACATGGACACAGTTGGGTTGAAATTATAACCCAAAGACAATCTTCATTGCTGCCAATTTAAATAACACAGTGGCAGCAATGCAAGTTAATTTACTTATTTTGATTTATTCGTTCACTTTTTAAAACTGCAGATTGTAATTAGTATTCATGTTCCCTCTAGTCTAATATTCCTATGGAAAACTCTCGTACAGCGTTAAAGAAATTACATTTCACGTCCAAAATCCCCACATACAAAATAATTTGAATTGTTTAATAACACAAGTATGAAGGAAATAAATTTTTCTATCTGTAGCCAATTTTATTTTATAGAGAAAATGTAAAAACCAAGAATATGAAGGCAGCAGCAGTTTTAAAAAAGCTAAAGTTCATCTTCCATTTCTGAGTTTTTGTTATTAATCTAATGTGGTGAAAAAATAGAAACAAAATTAGAAATGGACTAAATGCCCAATGTTTAGATATTTGGTAAATTTTGAATTGATCCAAAATGTTAATTTACTGTTTTGCGTTCCGTTGTCAGTTTATTACAGGGTCAAAATTTGAGTATTCACAGATCCACTTCTTTGCATATTTTTTTAACGGAAAATGACTCAAATTATTTGCAAAAATATCTGATTTTTTTCATGGAGCATTTCTAAAAGATGCAGCTGGGGTTCGCAGAGCATCGGAAGACAGTCACTGAAAAATAGTATTTTTTAAACGCCAAACTTTTTTCACATTTTGGCGTTTTCTCAAAAGTTTGACATTTTTTTCTCAGTATTATAACATTTTTCTCAGATTTTTATTTCTGCGATTTCTGACAATTTTCTTTTTTTTTCAACTTTCAGATTTTTTCCTCAGATAAAATTTTTTCTCAGAATATTTAAGTCAGAATTAATTTTATTTGCGGTGGCTCTATCCTCTCCTGTATGTCACTGATGTTTCTGGACATTTTAATACAAAGACTTGAAAACTGCATGTGAAAAATGTCCCTGAAAACAACCAGACATTTCTGTGGAGCACAAAGGACGTCTGGAGAGCAGGTTCAATTTCTTTACTCATCTCAACTGATGAAATAATTCAGCAGCTTTCATTCTAGTAGCTGATTTTTCTGCAGTCAGTTAATAATTGAAATTTTATTTTAAACTGATAAGCTTCTTGTTAAAATGCATAATTGGCTTCCTCTTCCTTCCTACACTCATCCTCACAGATGAAGGCTGTCCATTTTTCTCCCAGGAGTCACCTTGGACTTAATCGTGTGACCGAAATGAAAAGGCAACAGAGGAAAACACACACACACACACACACACTTGTAGTCAGCGTGGTAAAGCCTGGCTGCATGCTTCGCTGCTTCGCCGTGTTTCAGCGCTCCATCTTTCTGCAGCAAAGCGGAGAGAGCGAGCACCAAACTCTCTCTCTCTCACACACACACACACACACACCCTCAGCAGTCCCCAGAGAGCCTATCCACTCCACTACCTGTTGTCTTGGTAACCACACACAGTGTGTGAACCATGTGATGAGGAAGGTGAGGAGCCTGCGAATGCACCATCGACTTGCACACGGCTTCCAGATCTCTGTGGAAAACTGCCGAGTCTATGAAAACTCTTTTGTTGGAAGCGACTCTGAGTGTTTTATTGATTCTGGCATCATTTCGCCTTTCTTTGCTTAGTAAATTAAAATGGCTGCCATCTCGTGACGGTCTCGTACGGCAGCCTTGTGGACATCGGAGGCTGAAACAGTTTGGTATCATGAATGGATTTCTTCCTGAAACTAGAAACTGCAGAAGGAAATGTGAAGGTTTTATTTCTTGGAGCAGTTTTATTTGTCCAAAGGTTTAAAGCAGCTGATCAGTCTGGTCAAAATGTTTCTTTCTAAGGCATTTGGTGGATTATTAATTATAAATATCTAGAGAAAGAAAACAAAGGAGCCAAACACAACTTGGCCTGTTAGCTTGGAAGCTAACTAACCCATGGTTAGTTTGACTTTTATTCATGAGAAGCTGATTAAGCAGCTCTGATTTTCTTATCTGTAATTATTTGTAGCTTTTTCAACTCTTAGGATGTTTTTCCACCTGTCCAGTCGACTCGGTTCGGTTTTGGACCAAAGCTGTAAGATCTGCTCCACCTCCAGCTGCTGTGGTTCTTTTTCTCTCTGCTCTGAGTCAAACCAACCTGTTCCCCTCCTGGCCTGTGGGGGCGCTGCACGAGGAATCACTGAAGGAAACGACACAAAAACCTTTAAAGACACTGAGCACAACTTCCTTTTACACCAAATGGAAACAAAATGGAGGCATCAGATTTAGCGGTTGGAGGATTTCTCTTTGGACCACAAGTCATCTCTCCTGCTAGCGCTAAGCTATTGCATTTGTTTGGATTGTATTTACCCAGAATGCCCTGAACTGTAGTCCAGTTCCTGCTTTTGTCACGGTCTCTGGTCCACTTGGCGTTCTCATGTGGATTCAAACTGAACCAGAGATCACTTCAACCGAACTCAGACCAGAGTTAGCTTAGCATTCAAACCTCACCAACCGAACTGACTTTTAGGTTTTTACTGGTTTTAATGTTTGAATAAATATTCTAAGTTAAGCTTGTAAAGCTCAGAGATCTGAAGAGAGGATCTTCCCTCCACACAAACTGTTCAGAATAATGCTATATGCAATAATGCTATATGCTACGTCGCTAGTTGTTCATTGTTGATTGAAGCTGTTAATCTAATGTTGATTGAAATCCTCTGTTGCAGCAACAGAGGAATAAATTTAAAGCCAAACTTTCAGCTTCATTATGAACATCTAAAAATCTGTCAAAATTATCTTAAGGTTTTATTTTATTTTGAAAATAAACTCAAAATGTTGGTTTGTTGTAATTTGTTTGTTTTCTATGACCAACGACGTTAATCATGGAAAGTGAATTTTTGAGATTTAGCTGGAAATCAGTTGACTAAAACTCATCAACTTATTGTGAAGCAATAAGGTAAAAAATTGGTTTGCTTTCATTTTAAACTTAAAATATACATTTGTTATCAACAATGTTAACTCACATTAGTTTGTAAATTCACATTTATAATTTTGAAGGATATTTCAGGTCTCCCTGCAAACAACCATGAGCTTCTTCATCAAACTGTAATACAACAAAATGTCTTTGATCAGAGGCCCTTTCAGATTTGCTGCAACGCTGACTGCTACAGGAGAGGCAAACCATCAGAAATGCTAATGAAAACTTTTGCTACTGCCTGGCAAACCCGATTTTCCAAGTCAAAATTACAACTTTTCAACTGGGAACAAAGAGAAAATAACATGAAAACATTCTGAAAAGAGAATTTTAGTCTTTCTTAAATGTGAAAAACTGGTAAAGATTCATATTAAAATTCTCTAAAATGATATCGTAGTTCTCTATAACGCAACAAATTCACTTGTAGCCGTCAGAAACAGAAACAAGCTGTGATGTACTTCAGTTTTAGCTCCATTTTCCCTGAATTCCCAGTTTGCTCTTCATCTGGGATTTCAATCTCAACATCAAAGACTGCGAATGCAAACATACAAAACGACGTGAGAATTTCACTCCACTTTACATAATTTCCCATCAGAGACAAACATGTTTGTCAAATTAAATACCCCGAATGCAGCTGTTTCCAAACTATTTATTAAACTGTAGAAACTATACAGAAAAAACGAGGCTCTGATTGTCTACAAAGAATTGCAGATAAGAAAGTCAGAATGAACTGAGCTCAATCGGCTCCTCATGAATGAAATTAAAACAAAAGCATGCTCGCTTCCTGTGAATAAGACAAAAATTCGGTTCAGTGTTTCAGAGCAGGAGGAGATTACATCAATGAAACTCATCGGTTTGGATCACAGCTTGTTGGAGGAGAAAAGAGGAAATCCGCTGTTCTCTTCCTGTTTGATCTCTGAAATCGCTCCTCCTGGAAACCTCCTCGTTACACTGTAAACGGCTTCTTTGATCAGAGGAGCTGCCGTCAGGACGCCGCAGCATGGCGAAACATCCAAGAAGAAAAACCAGGCAGAGATGCTGTCTGGTTAGAGATCAGGATTATATTCATGCAAAAGTTTCCTTGGTTTTCTCCTGTTTTAATCACCTTTTTATTTGGTGTTTTATTCTGTTTAAAGTTGCTTTCTCACCTAATAGTCTGGTAGATTTGGTTTTATTTGGGACCAAAGTTGCAACATTTGTTAAATTTTTAGCTGCTGCAGTTCTTTTACAAACCAACTTTGAGCAACCTGTTCCCCTCCTGGCCTGTGGGGGCGCTGCACCAAGAACCACTGAAGGAAACAACACAAAAACCTCTGAAGACACTGAGAGCAACTTATTTTCATGAAATGTAACTAAAAAGGGGCGTCAGATTACTATTCTCTCTTGTCTTTGGCTAAAAAACCATGAGTCATTTCTCCCACTAGCGCTAGTGCTAGCTTAGCACATTTGTTTTGGTTGTATTTACCCAAGGTTCCTTGCGCTGTAGTCCACTTCCTGCTTTCAGAGCGGTCTCACCCCGCCTTGCGTTCTCATGTGCTTCAGAGTTCAGACCTAGATTGGTGGAGCTGCTCTTAACTTTGTTACGTTCTGACAGTTATGATGTGTAACCATGGCAACAGTGTATTGATTTCTACAACCGGGAGCTCGAAAGCTCAAATCATAGCTGAACTATGACCCCAAAGGAGGAAGTTGAAACCTTCCATCCATCATGATGATCAAGGATCTTATCCCCTACTCCAACATCCTTCTAACCAGACCCAGACTTTCAGAGGTTCAGCAAAAGCCCAAGAAGTGGATAAGCAGAGCTCTGCCACTAGTCAGAGGCCTCTTGGGATTGGCTGGAAGCCTGACTGCTGCTGGAGGACCTTGCTGCCCACAGCATCACCATCCTCAGCGGCTCTTGCATGAGATGAGTTACGACATTTCATTTCTCTTGGAATAAATCAAGTATTTTTCAATTGAATAAAATCAAATATTTTTTAAAAAGTATAAAAATTACAGGTAAAATTTGAGCTCCTACAATAAAATTTAGCCAAATTTTCAACTATATTCAGTTTGGATTATATTCAGTCTCCCTGATTGTGTTTATGATGACAAAATGTAGTTAATAACTGTAGTTATGAAACAGTTCCTTAAAAAAACATGAGTTGTACAGAAATTGTTCAAAAATGATACAAATGTCATGAATCTTCCAGCAGTTTTACAGAAAACTATAGAACTGGACAACAACAAGGAATACTTTGGTGTCAGAAGACGACAAATACGCCTCAAACAAAAAACTTCATTTGTCTCCTCGTTTCTCAAGACCAATTCTTCTCTAAAATGGGATTTGATTTGATCAAATAATATCCTGATAAAGAGGAGGGGGTAATTGTTTTGCGTCTCTCTTCCTGTAAGCCTCTTTAATTGGCTGCTGATGAAGTTTCTCTAATTAGTCTCTAAAACCAACAGTTAATGTTGTCCATCAAAATCCTGTGAATATAAGGAGGAATTTTCTGATCGAGTCGCCATTTTGGTTAGAAATGAGATGCAAAACGTTTTTGTAACAATATGGAAGAGAGAGATTGAATGACTGGAGATTTCTGCAGCTGTATGAAGCTAATTAATGCAGCTTTGCCCCTCCCCCACTTGTTGCTGCTGGGCTTTTTGGGGGGGTTTTCTGTTTTGGTTTCGGATCATCGTCCTGCTGCATAACCTGGATAATTGGTTTCAGCTTAAAGTCACAAACATCAGATGTTCTCCTCCTGCAAGTCCTGCTCAGAGACCGCTCTAAAAGCAGGAAGTGGACCACAATGCATGGCATTCTGGGTAAATACAACCTAAACAAACATGCTACGCTAGCAGAAGAAATGGATTGTAGTCAAGAGAAATACTTAAACTGCTCGGATCTAATGCTACTTCACTTCGGTTTCCATCTGGTGAAGAAGGAAGTTGCTCTCAGTGTCTTCAGATGCTTTTGTGTCGTTTCCTTCAGTGGTTCCTGGTGCAGCGCCCCCACAGGTTAGGAGGGGAACAGGTTGCTCAAAGGCTGTTAGTTCGGTAGATTCAGTTCGATTTGGAACCAAAACTTCACCATCTGTTCCTTCTCCAGCTGGTTCTCTTTCTCAAACCAACCAAACGCTTTAACAACCTGTTCCCCTCCTGGCCTGTGGGGGCGCTGCACCAAGAACCACTGAAGGAAACGACACAAAGCTGAAGAAAACACTGAGTGCAACGTCTTCACCAAATAGAAACAGAAATGGAGGCGTCAGATTTGAACGGTTGGAGGATTTCAAAAGACCACAAGACATTTCTCCTGCTAGCGCTAGGCTAGTGCATTTGTTTGATTATATTTTATTTACCCAGAATGCCCTGGGCTGTAGTCCACTTCCTGCTTTTCTCCGTCCGCTTGCTGTTCACATGTGCATTCCAACTGAACCCAAACGGAGGTTTGCAGACAGACAGTAGGTCACTTTTTTGGTCCTCTTCAGTTTGATTATGGAGTTGGTTTTCATCTAGCAAATTTTTGACTTTAGAAACTCAAACATTTTCAAGTTTTTCTTTTCTAGAAATAGATCAACTTTAACCTATGGAATCCTTTTTTTTAATCTATGCCAAGCAAACGGTAAACGGACTGAACTTGTTCTTTCAGTCATTTTACACCTCAAAGCCACATCCACCCATTGGCTCAACATTTCTCCACCCAGACGCAGAAACTAAAGCTTCTGCAGCTTCCCTTTTACTCTGCAGTTAGATCTTCTTCTTCTTCTTCGTCTTCATTTGCATTTTCTCATTAGCGCGATCTTCCTCTCCATCATTCAGACCGAGGCGGTGTCGCGACCGCCGCCGGGAGCTCAGTGGCTCTGCAAGCGCCAATATGTATTGTCAGCACTGTGCGAAGTCAGCCCTCTACCTTTCCACCTCACCTCGCCTCCCCTCCGAGGGAGCGGCGGCCGCCCTGTGTATACATTACACACCACCTTCTGCACCGACCAATCAGGAGCCGCAGCAGCGAGGCAGACTTGGAAAGCACATAGTTACAGCAGCGGATCCATACATTTGGACCGAGGCGGCTTCCCCCCGGTCCGCTGTGGCCCCTCGATCTGGTTCCAGTTAAACCAATCACTCAATCAGAGGAGAGGAAGATGGAGGATGATGATGGGTGGAGGTGATTTAAGCTGCCAGGTTTTGATGTAAAGGTCATCGCGTGACTTCACCTGAGCATGCTGCAGGTAGATTCCCGGAGAAAACCACACACACACACACACACACACACACACACACATGCAGCAGACATACACACCTCTTCATCATCCTCCTCCTCCTTCCCTGAGGCGCCATGCAGCACTCAGGATGAACCCAGAATCCTGACGTCCCACCGCGAGGTGTCAGAATCCCACCCTGCCCGGTGCATGAAGCTGCAACAAAGATGAAAACATGACCTCACCTTTCACTTGGCTCTCATATTCTGCCAGGATTTCTTTGTCCTTCTTGCTTTTGTTTGAGTTTGACATCTCGTCCTGGTGGAGGTGACCGATCAACCGGACTGCCGAAATATATACATAAAAAAATACAATCCAAATTATTTCCCTCCGTGTGCTCCGCCCGAGGCTCCCTCAGCCGCACACATGCTCCTCACATCCATCCAGTGCCGCAGCCGCACAGCCAGTAGTGGCCCCGCACCTCCACGCTGAGGAGGAAGAGGAGGAGGAGGAAGAGGAGGAACAGACACGTGCACACACGGGCGCGCGCGCACGCAGTGTACTCTGTTTGATGCTATCTTCACCCCGCCGTCACCTTTTTTACCCACGCAGATATAAAACCAGAGGAAACGAAATGAATGAAAAACGCCGGTGGGGAGATGGGTGTGTCGGCGGCGTGGGCGGGGTTAGAGGCGCGACTGACGGCCGAGGAGGCCAATTAGTCACAGAGCACTCAGAGGGTCTTTTTTCCTTCTCACTTAATTATTATTTTAAATTTAATTCGTTTTTATTTTTATTTAATCATTGCAAAAAATAAAAATAAAAAATAACGTTATATTAAGATCTTTTATTGATCATTTATTGTCCGTTAAGCCGGATTTTTTTTCTTCCGTTTTGCACACAGGAGACTGAGATCAGTAGCACATGTCAGTGTGAATTACAAACAGTTCAGCCGAAGCTCAGAAAAGTCTTTATCGCCACCTGCTGGTCAAAGTGTAACTGCAACAGTTCAAATCCTGAATCAGCTCCTCGACTCGATATGAACACTTGATAACAATGAGATGCTCTAGAAAGACTTTATCAATGTTTTTGTTGGGGTTTTTTAGCAATGATTCAAATATTAATCTGAAAACTCCAACAGTTAATGCAACCATAAACTTTATATAACTTTCTGGGAAAGTTTGATGCAACACTCAAAGTTTGAGCTCATTTGCAGATTTGATGGTGAGCATCAGTTTTCAAGTCTTGCAACGGATTCTTAGGTCTGGCCTTTGACTAGGCCATTACAATCCCAGCATCTAGGCCGTCCAGTAACATCTCTGGCTGAATGTTTAGAGCAGTTATCCTGCCGGAAGGTGAACTTCAACAAAACTGCATTTAAAATACACTTTTCCTCAGAAATCTCGTCTCCTACAGATAAAAAAATCAAAACATCCAAAGATCTGAACTTGTTTTTCTTTACAGCTTCATATTATTGCTGGAATTGATGAGCCATGAGTTTCTTGGCTCGTCAAGGACTTGAAGCTGAAATGTTTCGCTGCATAGAGGAAGACCTTCGGGACGTCAGAGTTTCCTCTGGGATGAAGAAACGCCGGAGCAGAGCTTGCTCAACGCTGGCAGCAGGTGGGTTGGAAGCTTCTGAAGCTGATTTTCTGTTCAGTTTAGAAAAATTTGGAACATTTTAATTCCTATTCAATTGAAATAATGTTTGGCTCTAATTGAGAACCTGACTTGGCAGAACAAGAGTGTGAGTTCTCAAAATGCGTTTAAAAGTCTCTAGTTATTGGTGGAAGCTGATGAATCAAGACAGTTTAAATTCATATCACCTACATTGTGCTGATGTCCATCAGGATGCGACAATATTTACAGAAAACCATATAAACTCGAGAGCTAACGTAAAAGGGAACTGTTCTGAACATGGGTGGCAGTCACATGCATTAATAGGGTTGTTAAGGTCACTAACGGGCCAAAACTCGTTACCTTAGGTCACAACCAAGGTTGTTAAGGTCACTAACGGGCCAAAACTCGTTACCTTAGGTCACAACCAAGGTTGTTAAGGTCACTAACGGGCCAAAACTCGTTACCTTAGGTCACAACCAAGGTTGTTAAGGTCACTAACGGGCCAAAACTCGTTACCTTAGGTCACAACCAAGGTTGTTAAGGTCACTAACGGGCCAAAACTCGTTACCTTAGGTCACAACCAAGGTTGTTAAGGTCACTAACGGGCCAAAACTCGTTACCTTAGGTCACAACCAAGGTTGTTAAGGTCACTAACAGGCCAAAACTCGTTACCTTAGGTCACAACCAAGGTTGTTAAGGTCACTAACGGGCCAAAACTCGTTACCTTAGGTCACAACCAAGGTTGTTAAGGTCACTAACGGGCCAAAACTCGTTACCTTAGGTCACAACCAAGGTTGTTAAGGTCACTAACGGGCCAAAACTCGTTACCTTAGGTCACAACCAAGGTTGTTAAGGTCACTAACAGGCCAAAACTCGTTACCTTAGGTAACAACCAAGGTTGTTAAGGTCACTAACGGGCCAAAACTCGTTACCTTAGGTAACAACCAAGGTTGTTAAAGTCACTAACGGGGCCATTAAGGTCACTAACGGGCCATTAAGGTCACTAACGGGCCATTAAGGTCACTAACGGGCCATTAAGGTCACTAACGGGCCAAAACTCGTTACCTTAGGTCACAACCAAGGCCATTAAGGTCATTAATGGGCCAAAACTCGTTACCTTAGGTCACAACCAAGGTTGTTAAGGTCACTAACGGGGCCATTAAGGTCACTAACGGGCCATTAAGGTCACTAACGGGCCATTAAGGTCACTAACGGGCCATTAAGGTCACTAACGGGCCAAAACTCGTTACCTTAGGTCACAACCAAGGTTGTTAAGGTCACTAACAGGCCAAAACTCGTTACCTTAGGTCACAACCAAGGTTGTTAAAGTCACTAACGGGGCCATTAAGGTCACTAACGGGCCATTAAGGTCACTAACGGGCCATTAAGGTCACTAACGGGCCATTAAGGTCACTAACGGGCCAAAACTCGTTACCTTAGGTCACAACCAAGGTTGTTAAGGTCACTAACGGGCCAAAACTCGTTACCTTAGGTCACAACCAAGGTTGTTAAGGTCACTAACAGGCCAAAACTCGTTACCTTAGGTCACAACCAAGGTTGTTAAGGTCACTAACAGGCCAAAACTCGTTACCTTAGGTCACAACCAAGGTTGTTAAGGTCACTAACAGGCCAAAACTCGTTACCTTAGGTCACAACCAAGGTTGTTAAAGTCACTAACGGGGCCATTAAGGTCACTAACGGGCCATTAAGGTCACTAACGGGGCCATTAAGGTCACTAACGGGCCATTAAGGTCACTAACGGGCCATTAAGGTCACTAACGGGCCATTAAGGTCACTAACGGGGCCATTAAGGTCGCTAACGGGGCCATTAAGGTCACTAATGGGGCCATTAAGGTCACTAATGGGGCCATTAAGGTCACTAACGGGCCATTAAGGTCACTAACGGGGCCATTAAGGTCACTATAACGGGTCAAAACTCGTTACCTTAGGTCACAACCAAGGCCATTAAGGTCATTAATGGGCCAAAACTCGTTACCTTAGGTCACAACCAAGGTCGTTAAGGTCACTAACGGGCCAAAACTCGTTACCTTAGGTCACAACCAAGGTTGTTAAGGTCACTAACGGGGCCATTAAGGTCACTAATGGGACCATTAAGGTCACTAACGGGCCATTAAGGTCACTAACGGGGCCATTAAGGTCGCTAACGGGGCCATTAAGGTCACTAATGGGGCCATTAAGGTCACTAATGGGGCCATTAAGGTCACTAACGGGCCATTAAGGTCACTAACGGGGCCATTAAGGTCGCTAACGGGGCCATTAAGGTCACTAATGGGGCCATTAAGGTCACTAATGGGGCCATTAAGGTCACTAACGGGCCATTAAGGTCACTAATGGGACCATTAAGGTCACTAATGGGGCCATTAAGGTCACTAACGGGCCAAAACTCGTTACCTTAGGTCACAACCAAGGTTGTTAAGGTCACTAACGGGCCAAAACTCGTTACCTTAGGTCACAACCAAGGTTGTTAAGGTCACTAACGGGGCCATTAAGGTCACTAACGGGGCCATTGAGGTCACTAACGGGCCAAAACTCGTTACCTTACTACACAACCAAGGTTGCTAAGGTCACTAAAGGCCCATTAAGGTCACTCAGTTTCGGTTAAGATTGCTTTCGATCCCTTTAAGGTCACTAATTATGCTGTTAAAGTCAAATTATGCTGTTAAAGTCACTACCAGCCCTTTAAGTAACTAACATGGCTGTTAAGGTCACTAATGGGAACATTAAGGTCATGTTGCTCACTGGTTCTACCCCGCTCAGTGTTTGGGTCACACATTCCTGACAAACCAAACACATCCCCTTTGATACCATGCTAGTTGTTTTGGTCTGAAGTTCTGAAGAATCGTTTGGGGAGATGGATGCTGTTTCCAAAGTTAGAAATGAAATCTGAGGTCACGTGAGGTCAGGAGGCCGGAGCAGCGACTCGTCCTGATCGCCCCACTACTGACTTCAGTTTTAGTGTGATCATTCTGACAGTTGATGTTTAGAAATATAAACTGTCAGACTGACCAAAGTCTGTATATCGGACTTTGATCGGAGTTTTATTGAACATCTGCAGCTTCTTCAGTTCGCTTCACGATCAGCTGACTGTGTGTTTGCTGAATCGCCACCAGAGGGCAGCAGACTTCTCCGCATCCCTCGGACAATGAAAGCAGGGTGAGGCTTAAAGCCTCTGCAGTGAAACCGGCTGCAGAAACTCAGCCTGGGCGGATAGATTAACCCACCATGACTGAGCTGCAGTTACACACTGAATCTGCAGAGCTTTTTACTCCGTTTCCCTCTGGGACCGTAGAATTTTACACAAAACAAAAGAAAACCTGGAGGGGAAGGTTAAAGCAACACCCAGAAATCTAATTCACTCTATAAAACATTTTAGTGTTTCTGGCCTGTTGGTATCATTTATGAACCGCTAAGTTCTGTTTTTATTTTTTATGAAACTGATCCTTATTTTACTCCATATGTTCTGTTGTACAATGGAGTCGTTCTAAAAACAGAGAAAACTACATTAAAACATCGTAATATTATGACTTTATTCTCATAATACTACAACTGTTTTAGGGCCATATGAAGAAAAAAATTACCAGTCATATTATAAAAGTTGTATGACAATAAAGTTAAAATATAGTTGAAGTAATTCTTTTTTTCTCAGTTCTGAGAAAAGTCACAATTTTCACAAAAAAGAAAAATTCTGAGAAAAATCAAAGTTCTGGGGAAAAAGTGTGATTTCCGCCACAGTCCTCCTCCATGGAGTTTCATCACTTAAACACAATGTTTTCTACCTTTTTTTTTTTACTTTTCAGTAAACTCACAATTACATATTAGCATGAAAAAGTGAAAAGGTTTGTTGGTTTTGGGTGAATTTCCAAGATCATGGAACAAAAAACAGCAGGAACTGACTGGAGTAATTTTACTGTAAACACAAAAACTGCCGAGTCTGGACGGCCACAGAAAAAGCTGCAGCGGGCCACATTTTGCCCCCGAGCCTTGGGTTTGGCACACATTCTCTAAGATGTGTTTTCTTATCGTTTTTATTTTTATTTTCTTATCGTTTTTATTTTTCAAGTCTTTAAGTTGTGTTTTGCTTTTCTTTCATCATCTGTTTTGAAAAAAACGTATAAAAAGCTAAACGACCCAAACGTTCTCTGGGGACTCTTTCTCCGGACCGCACCGGACCGGACCGCACCGGACCCGACCGCACCGCACCGCACCGGACCGGACCGGACCGGACCGGCCCTCTGTCTCCTCTTCAGTGACATTTGGAGCCGCTCCTGTAATAAACAGCCTAATTTTGGGAGCAGATATGATCAGTAGCCTCACTAAGGTCATAGCATATGGAATGCAGTTAGTGCCCTGCAGCTGCACACAGCCTGTGTTTCCACGAGGAACCAGAGACCCGATGGTTCTGTTTCCTGTTGTTCAGTCTCATCTGTCCTGGTCAGAAGAGCAGAACTCGGCGCCGGTGAGCCGACAGATTCAATCTGTAAAACCTCACAAATCCTCAAAGACCTTGAGCTTCAAAACTGCTTCCAACAGTTTTAATGAGATCCAGGTAACCGTAGCAACAAGAGGTTTCATTGGCTGTCTGAAACTCTGTGGCTGCGCACAGCCTGTCAGCTGGCTGAAAAACACAACTCAGTAATCAAACACGTTTTTGTATTGTTTTCTGAATAAACACAAAATTGCTTTATCAATAATTTCAGTGTGTTTTCATTTTATAAACTCACTGTATAGTTCCAGTTAGTTATAGTTTTTATTTATTTCAGTTAGCAGAAATGTTTTCTCAATTAGTTTTTGTTATTTTATTAGTTTTAGGTCATTTTAATAACTCTGGTTATTCTGTCACACTTTTAGTTGCTCTTTGAAGAAAATCAGATCAAAGTTTTTACGCACTCTGTCCTTTTAAACAACTTTTTCATGACATTTTATTTATTTTGTTCATCCGGTCGTTGATGGAAATGAACTCGACGGTCCACCATTTTCTAGCTAAAGCTAGCGATTAGCATATTCGGCCATTTTTTATCTCCATTTAGACGCATCGCTAAGTACATTGTTTCACATTGGAAGGGAATGTTAGTGCAGCCTGACAGCCTCAGAAAACTTAGATTTTTATGTTATTTTAAATTGTTTTGGTGTTTAAGTGCTGGTAATGAGGATTACATGTTAACATTCGAGTGTTTTTTACAGAAAGTCTTTTTTATTCACCGTTATGCAGACGACTGATTTATTTCTGCTCATCCTCCGTCTGACCTCAGTTTCCTAGAAAACATCAAAGCTTCGCTAGCCATGAATTTTCTGAGCTTTAATAAAAAGAAAACAGATGATTTCATTCAGTCTCAACAGTAATTCAAACATTTCTCCTCCAAACTCTGGTGACCTGGATCCATATGTCCACAAATTCTTGGGATTTTCATTAATGCCTGGATGCTAAACTAATCTGAAACATAATCTGGAGATAATAATCCATTCTGTTATGACAACTTGACTTTATAATTATAATTGTATTAATTCTGACATGTAGTTTTAGTTTTTGTTGTTTTTCTCTGTTGGTGTCTTTCAGTAGCTGAGTTTCTGTTTTCAGTTTTTTCCCGCCTGTTTTGTTGTTGTTGTGTTTCTTTAGTTATTTAATTGCTTCCTGTTTATATACCATAACAATTTTTCTGTTGATTTTTGTTCCAGCTGCATCCGTGAGCAGTTTTCACAGTTTTTTCCGGATGCAGTCATTTTTCCTTTTCCCCATCATTTCTTTCATTCTTCACAAAGACATTCTACATTTCCACCATTGTTGTGTAATTTGTTTGTGTCGCTTTTTGCAGCTTTGTTCTTCCAACAGCTTGTGTGCATTTTCAGTTGAAACGTGAACAGAAACAGAAATCCAGCGCTTTGGTGGCAGAAACTCGGCAGCAGAGTATTTGATTAGGACATCCAAACACCATGCTGCGCTCTGTGGCAGAAATCCATTAATCCACATTCATGTTTCTGTCTGAAAAGGATGAAAAATGCGTCTGAAAAGCATTTCAGACGGAGCAGAAAAACTTATTACTGTCAGATTTATCTCCAGCCTTAAAGCAGCGGCGGCGGTTTGTGCAGCTTTAACGCTCTGTGATGATAAACGATCCTAATTGAACAGTTAGACATTAAACCTCCAGCAACGAGGCTCCTGACTGATAAGATAATATCCCACCCACCCTCACAGAAACACTTTTCCCGCCTTGAACTCGTGTGCTGCCATAGTTTGGGTGTGTTTTGTGTGCTGCAGGATGCTGCGTCGCTCGCCGCCGGGCGATTCTTCTGCTGTTTGTTTGAGCTGAACTCCGATAATCTGGTTCAGGGAACGTGATGGATAACAGGATAATTAACAGATTATCTGCTCAAGTCTTGGCCAAGTCCTCCAAGAAGCCAAACTTATTTGTGTGTGAATTATTTTCAGATGTAATTTTAGGCTTTTAATTGAATTGTGAAAGTGAAATGCCTATAGAGTGATTTATTTTGAATGTTTGCTTCTTTTAATTTAAAGGCAGCGGATGGCCTGATAGTACATTCTCACCTTGTTCATCAGACTTCCTGGATCCATTTGGATTATGGAAAATGAAGGGATTTGTTATGAGACTATCAGGATGTTTTCCCTCCTGATAATCCAGTAGATTCAGTTTGATTGAGATCAAAACTTCAACACCTCCAGCTGCTGTGGTTCTGAGTCAAACCAACCTGTTCCCCTCCTGGCCTGTGGGGGCGCTGCACCAAGAACCACTGAAGGAAACGACACAAAAACCTCTGAAGACACTGAGAGCAACTTCCTTCTCCACCAGATGTGTCAGATTTTAGCGTTGGAGGATTTCTCTTTAGTTTTTGGCTAAAAACCAGGAGCCATTTCTCCTGCTAGCGCTAGGCTAACAACGTTTGTTTTGGTTGTATTTACCCAGAATGCCCTGTTCTGTAGTCCACTTCCTGCTTTTGGAGCGGTCTGCAGTTCGCTTGGCGTTCACATATTCGAACCGAGACCGAGGTTGGTAGGCGGACCAGAGTTAGCTTAGCATTCACAACTCAAGAAATGAACCGGACTTTTTAGACAAACTGACTGGAACATGATTAACATGAAGGCACCCTAAAACTCATGTTCCCAAAATATGATGTCAACAACAATAATTTGGATAATTAACAGATTAAAATCCTCCAACCAGTAGTTTCTATCCAAACCCAGCAGTGAACTCTAGATGTGTACCGCTGCTACTTTGTAGGAACCTCGTCTCCTTGGGGTTAATTTCAGCGTCTGCCCACGCCGGTGCTCAGTCAGTAAGTTTCTCCCTGAGGTTGCTCCTGTTTCGCCTGCTTCCTGAGAGAGCGATTGTAGTAAAGCAAGGATCAAACACGGATCATGTCAGATCGTATAATCTGGGCGCAAAGTGAAGAAGGGTTTTAAGAACCGCGCTGGTTCTGCCCTGAAATCCCTGCAGTTCTCCAAAAACAGACATTAAACTCTTGAATCGCCATCGCAGGCTTTGGAAAGAGGCAAAGCAGCAGCAGCAGGTTTTTTCTCTGCTGCTGTAAATTAGCTGCGACTCCAATAACAAACACAAAGAACTGAAACTATAATCAAAGCCATCTGAGTCCCAAAGCTTCATCAGGAAACAGTTCAAATGTTCTGAAGAGTTTTAATACAAAACTAAATTTAAAAGTTATTTAAGAGAAATATTGATTTTCTTTCACCTTCAACAAGAAAACTGAGCAGGTGACGTAACGTTTACCGAAGAGCGAAGCAGATTCAGTTTTCAAAGAATGTTTGAACGACCTTTGCTTCACGTTTTTTAAAACTTTCTGCAGCTTTCTTAGATCTTGCATTGTTTTATTTCACAAATTAAAGCCAGACAGCTGTTTCACTACAGAAGCATGTCACTAATTTGTGTGGAATGTGTTTATGCAGCCGTGTTTCGCTGCCATGTTCCAGCTGCATCCAAGACGTGACCAGAAAGAACGGAATTATTGCTTCTTTCAGTTATTAGGTTTAAATGGCCTCCTCCTCATGTTCCTTCTATAGAGGCCAGCAGAAGGAACCACTGATAGTGGAGAAGCTTTGTGGAAGTGATGAGCAGCTTTAGCAATGCTGTTTACTGCAGGTTTTACTTTGAATTTATTCTTCGTGCAGCCTCTGTTTCGTCTCTACCAAAGACTGGAAAGGAAAGTTTTATTTAGCCAAGAACAGAAAAATAACTGAAAAATGTCCCAATGAAAGGATCTAATCAGTCAAAGTCTTTTCCAGCAGCCATTGTACAGCGCATTCAATGCTAAAACCAGCTGACCAATCAGGTCAGTTAACGCCTGGGCTTTGCTACGATTGCTTGTAACCGGTAAACCTTCTATGGATGCAAACTCCACTAAAAACCCACCTGTTTATTATTGTATTTGAAATGTAATCAATTACAAATTTATTGATGGAACTTGACTTAATGATTGATTCTATATTGCATTGTGTTTCTGTGTTTGTAATGATGTAAAGCACTTTGAAATGCCTTGCTGCTGAAATGTGCTATACAAATAAAATTTGATTGATTGATTGATTGATTGATTGATAGGTAACAGCTCCACTCGAATGTGACATCTTAGCAGGACGTTTTCCAAACATGAACTTGTTGCCAAAAGTACAAGTTAATGTCTGTTTTTAGTTCTAGCTAATGGAATTAGCTTCTGCTACTAGTGATAGTTGTAGCTAATGGCCGTTAGCTAATGGCGTTAACTCTAGCTAAAGGCATAAGTTCTAGCTAATGTTGTTAGCTCTAGCTAATGGTGTTAGCCCTAGCTAATGTTGTTAGCTTTAACTAATGTCGTTAGCTCTAGCTAATGTTGTTAGCTCTAACTAATGTTGTTAGTTCTAGCTATTGTTGTTAGCTCTAGCTAATATTGTTAGCTCTAGCTAATGTTGTTTCCTTGGTTTTTACCATCGTCTGATTGAACCATGTGTTTGTTCCAGAGACTGTAGGGTTTGTTGTAGCTCTCCAGTGTTTATCTTCTTCTGTTTTGCGACTGGTTCTGGTATTCGCCCTTCAGCCACACCTGGTATTTGTCTAATTGCTGCACTAGTTTGAGATTTGGTGATGAGCTTCAGCTGTTTCCCGTTTCCTTTGATCATCTCTGTCATATTTGTGTCTGTTTTTGCCGTGTGGCGTATAAATCTCTCCGTCTTTCCTGGTTTAAAGTTCAAACGTTTGGATTATCTGCTGTTTCAGCGCCACGGGGGAAGAAAACCAAAAGGCTTAGTCAAAGTTTCAGTTCAGTGCCTGGAGGTTGATCACATGTGTTAGAGTTTCTCTGTTCTGTAACATAATGAAGGACATTTTTTCCTTTTTCCTTTAACTGTGATGTTGAATCGGAACTCTAATTATTAACCATATTGTTAATTAATTATAGATGATTTTACAAGTTTAATAAAACTAGTCTCATACTAGAGGAGTAAATAAAATAGTTTATCACATAATTCAGAAAGTGAAACTAGATTTAAAATAGAGAGAAATATTGCCAGAGGTGAATAAAATACCCAAAACTTTTACTCAACAGAATCCGTCCAAGAAATGATGCAAGTCGGATTAAAGAAGTATTTGGTAAAAAATGCTGAGGAACTGATTAAAACAGAATTTAAAATTTGCATCATTAAACAGACCAAAATATTAAATTATGTGGAAGTGATTTTTTTTGTTTTTTGCCCAAAAAAATTGGAAATTTTTTTTTTTGTCAATATTCTTTTTCAAACATCACTTGGCAAAAAAGTGATTTTTCTTTTGATTTGAAAAAATAAAGCATTTTTTCTTTGGTGTTTTTGTTAAAATGTTTTTCTTTTTCCAAAAATAACTTCATAATAGGACAAACAAAATAAAATATGACATAGATTATGATTGTAGAAAGGTGACAATATTTTATATGTATTTATGTGTTTAATAATGCCATATAATTTCAGTATTGCTGTCTGAAATAAGAGAGAAAAACATATATATTCATATAAAACGTGTGTCAATGTTATCAAATTATTACATGTTGCCTCATAATCCCTGATAAACTCCATGCAGCCTGTAATCTGACACTTCTAACCATAAATTCACTTATCAGCTCTCCACAAAAAGCAACAGAAACGTTTCCTGTTATTGCAGCAGCCGTCTTTTGTTCTGGTTCTTCAGACCCGATTCTCATGATAAAACTTTCTCCTCCTCCGTTCTGCATCTTGGTCATAATTGGATTCTGATCCGGTTTGGTCTGTTTGTGTGTTGATGTGGTTTCAATGAGGAGGAGCGCTCCAGTGTTGCTTCAAACCGACGGCAGACAGGCGAACAAATTGATTAACAATAGAATCGATCAGCAGCAAATTCATGCAAAAGGAGCCACAACCCATAACTGAGACCATAGAAAGTTTTTAAACATATTTCATTTTTATGGATCGGATGAAATTCTGAGACGATGAATTTTAGGATCTTATGATCTCTAAGCCAAAACTATAAGAAATAAAACCCTTTTTGTGGGACAAAAAAGGATTTTGAGTTTTTGAAATGGGAGAAAATGTTGAACTTTTTCCTGGAGACGTTTTTGTATATTTCTGGTCGCTTCCTGCTTGGATAAAACCCAGAAAGGAGAATCTGTTCTGTTTCTCTCCATTCAAATCTATTTACACGTCTCATTTGTGCTTGATTACTGTAATTTATTTTGCATTATTTATTTGAAACATTTTGTCTTATGTGACAAATCCAAACAGTTTTCCAGCCAGGTCTAAAACATCAGGGCAAACTGTTTATTATTACATCTGCAGCTGTGTTTTATCAAATAAAATCCCAAATTCAAAGCTGTCTGGAACATATTAATCATGGATGTTTTATGTTATATTCAGATCAAATTAATTATCCATTTATTTGTTTAGTAGGAGAAAAAATAAATGTTTGGCTTTTCCTTTAAAGAGATGATCAATTATTTCCAGTTGGAGGAAGAAACTGAAAATCTGACTCTGGAATCAGATTCGAAAACTTTGTGAAAGCAAACGATCTTGATTCAGACGTAACGGGTTTTTAATCACCTCAGAACCGAACCGAACAGAACCGAACAGAACAGAACAGAACAGAACAGAACAGAACAGAACAACAATGCCTGAATAACTCGTGTTCAGGGTTTTTGGCTCGGTACTTTAAACTGTGTTGCCTTCACATGTCAGAGATATTTTTCTCTCCAGGCGAACGCTTTGTTCTGCTTCCTCTGCTGAACGGGCCGGAGAACCCCAGAGGGAACCAAGTCATTAGGTTACCTAACGCTGCGAGGAGAAGGTCAGCGAAGGTTTTAGACATGTTGGTTCTTTTCAGCGTCTGAAACAGGAAGTGAGCAGAAAAACAGCCAAGTTCTGGAAAAAAGTAATGAGGTTCTGGTCAAATTATCAACCATTTAATATTTCAAAATTACATAATCACATGGATCAAAATATGAAGTTAAGTGGAAATTTTGGTATTTTAGCAATAAAAATGACAATAAATCGTATAAATAATAAAATCAGGTCAAATGAAAATGTTTCCAAATCAGTTTCTTTCAATAAAAAACTTCAGAAACTTTAACTAATCTGCAGATGTTTGTCTGGTGAATTTTTAGTAAAAACATGTTTGTTGTTCATTCAGTGGGTAGAAAATCCAGAAACTTTATTTATTATTTTATTTATACTCCTAAACCAGTTAGTAAAACTGCTGATCTGTTAGACTTTAAAAGTTCATCTTCATTTATTTTCTGATAATACCTATAGTTCCAGGTAGTTTTAGTTTTTCCCCTTTAATTACTGTTTTTATTTATTTCAGTTAACAAAAATGTTTTGTCAGTTTCAGTTTTTGTTATTTCACTAAATAACAAAAAGCTCCATAAAGAGAGAAATCCTCCAACTGTTAAAACCTGGCGCTGCTCCATTTTGTTTATATTTCATGAATAATAAAGTTTTGTGTCGTTTCCTTCAGTGGTTCTTGGTGCAGCGCCCCCACAGGCCAGGAGGGGAACAGGCTGCTCAAACGGTTTGGTTGGTTGCTGAAAAAAACCACAGCAGCTGAAAATTTACCAACTTTTCTCCTGGACTTAATTTATGATTGATCTGTAAAATATGTTTGTTTTTTTCTACCAACTTGCTTCCACAGAACCCCCATCAGAACCGCAGGTCCAGACTCCCAGTCCGGTTTATGGAGAGGAAACTCAACCGGATCCAGACCAAAGTAAGGAGCTTTGATTTCCTCATAAGCCGAAACGCTAATGTTCCAAAACGTTTCCTTTTGGGAAAACCGCCTTGTTTTCTCTCTTTCCTCAGATTTAAATCAGATTAAATACTTTATGACGGACCGTTGATTGATTGAACCAAGAAGGAGGAACAACCTGCACAAATGTAGAACAACAAAATATTCCTTTTGCTGCCATTTTCCCTTTAAATCCAGTTGAAGCCGAACGTTTTATCATTGAGCTGTTTGGTTAAATTAGTGTCTGAATGTTTCTGTTAACGTGATTTAAACAACTTCAGAAAGTTGTAAATATGTCTTCATAAGGAAAGGGTGTACTTTCTTTTTCAAATTGCTGTGTGTTGAGTTTTCACCCTCAATTATTGAATTTTGCTGGACAATAAATGGTCCCAGAAATTATTGTGATGAACAATATTGTTGTTTTGAGACCATTTTAAGGTAAAATAATGGCAATAATGCAAGAACACATTCTCAAACTTTAATAAGCGTTTTACATATCTGAGATAAATAAAACAACAAATAAAATGAATTAAAAAGTCTCTTTACACAAAATGATCCTTCAAAATATGGTTTAGTTTAGTTTCAAGACTTTTATCATCCAGATTTTGGTAGAAGATGCAAATGGAAATCATTGAGTTTGTTTTAATTTATCATTTGATTTATTGATTTAACTGGCCTGGTTGTCCTGTTTCCATCCATCCATCCATCTTCTTCCGCTTATCCGAGGTCGGGTCGCGGGGGTAGCAGCTTCAGAAGGGAGGCCCAGACTTCCCTCTCCCCAGCCACTTCTTCTAGCTCCTCCGGGGGAATCCCGAGGCGTTCCCAGGCCAGCCGAGAGACATAGTCCCTCCAGCGTGTCCTGGGTCTTCCCCGGGGCCTCCTCCCGGTGGGACGTGCCCGGAACACCTCACCAGGGAGGCGTCCAGGAGGCATCCTGACCAGATGCTCCTCAACTGGCTCCTCTCGATGTGAAGGAGCAGCGGCTCTACTCTGAGTCCCTCCCGGATGACTGAGCTTCTCACCCTATCTCTAAGGGAGAGCCCAGCCACCCTACGGAGAAAACCCATTTCGGCCGCTTGTATCCGCGATCTCGTTCTTTCGGTCATGACCCAAAGCTCATGACCATAGATGAGGGTGGGAACGTAGATCGACCGGTAAATCGAGAGCTTCGCTTTTTGGCTCAGCTCTCTCTTCACCACGACGGACCGGTACAGCGCCCGCTTGACAGCAGACGCTGCGCCAATCCGCCTGTCGATCTCCCGCTCCCTTCTTCCCCCATTCGTGAACAAGATCCCGAGATACTTAAACTCCTCCACTTGGGGCAGGACACCCCCCCTGACCCGGAGAAGGCACTCTACCCTTTTCCGGCTCAAGACCATGGCCTCGGATTTGGAGGCACTGATCCTCATCCCGGCCGCGTCACACTCGGCTGCGAACCGCTCCAGCGAGAGCTGCAGATCACGATCTGATGAAGCCAAAAGGACCACATCGTCTGCAAAAAGCAGAGATGAGATCCTAAGGCCACCAAATCGGATCCCCTCAACACCTTGGCTGCGCCTAGAAATTCTGTCCATGAAAGTGATGAACAGAATCGGTGACAAAGGGCAGCCCTGGCGGAGTCCAACTCTCACCGGAAACGAGCCCGACTTACTGCCGGCAATGCGGACCAGACTCTGACACCGGTCATACAGGGACCTGACAGCCCGTATCAAAGGGCCCGGTACCCCATACTCCCGGAGAACCCCCCACAGGGCTCCCCGAGGGACACGGTCGAACGCCTTCTCCAAGTCCACAAAACACATGTAGACTGGTTGGGCGAACTCCCATGCACCCTCCAGGACCCTGCCGAGGGTGTAGAGCTGGTCCAGCGTTCCACGACCAGGACGAAAACCACCCTGCTCTTCCTGAATCCGAGGTTCGACTATCCGACGGACCCTCCTCTCCAGGACCCCTGAATAGACCTTGCCAGGGAGGCTTAAGAGTGTGACCCCTCTATAATTGGAGCACACCCTCCGGTCCCCCTTTTTGAACAGGGGGACCACCACCCCAGTCTGCCAATCCAGGGGAACTGCCCCCGATGTCCATGCGACATTGCAGAGTCGCGTCAACCAACACAACCCTACAACATCCAGAGCCTTAAGGAACTCCGGGCGGATCTCATCCACCCCCGGGGCCCTGCCACCGAGGAGCTTTTTAACCACCTCGGCGACCTCATCCCCAGAGATTGGAGAGCCCAACCCAGAGTCCCCAGGCTCCGCTTCCTCAGTGGAAGGCATGTTGGTGGGATTGAGGAGGTCTTCGAAGTACTCTGCCCACCGGCCCACAACGTCCCGAGTAGAGGTCAGCAGCACACCATCCCCACTATAAACAGTGTTGGTGCTGCACCGCTTCCCCCCCCTGAGACGCCGGATGGTGCAGCAGAATCGCCTCGAAGCCGTACGGAAGTCTTTCTCCATGGCCTCTCCAAACTCCTCCCACGCCCGGGTTTTTGCCTCAGCAACCGCCCGAGCCGCATGCCGCTTCGCCCGCCGGTACCCATCAGCTGCTTCCGGAGTCCCACAGGCCAAAAAGGCCCGATAGGACTCCTTCTTCAGCCTGACGGCATCCCTCACCGAAGGTGTCCACCAGCGGGTTCGAGGGTTGCCGCCGCGACAGGCACCGACAACCTTGCGGCCACAGCTCCGATCGGCCGCCTCGACAATGGAGGCACGGAACACGGTCCACTCAGACTCCATGTCCCCCACCTCCCCCGGGACGTGTTCGAAGTTTTGCCGGAGATGGGAGTTAAAGCTCCGTCTCACAGGGGATTCCGCCAGACGTTCCCAGCAGACCCTCACAACACGTTTGGGCCTGCCAGGTCTGACCGGCTTTCGCCCCCACCACCGGAGCCAACTCACCACCAGGTAGTGGTCAGTGGACAGCTCCGCACCTCTCTTCACCCGAGTGTCCAAGACATACGGCCGCAGATCCGATGAAACGATGACAAAGTCGATCATCGAACTGCGGCCTAGGGTGTCCTGGTGCCAAGTGCACATATGGACACCCTTATGCTTGAACATGGTGTTCGTTATGGACAATCCATGGCGAGCACAGAAGTCCAGCAACAGAACACCGTTGCTGTTGTCCTGTTTGCCTGCTTTAAAAGCAGGAAGTGATGATGTCTGATCAGAACCGAAGCCGTGTCGGTTCCCAGTGACCGCCAGCGTTTCTCATCAGCCGGATCGCTGGATCCGTCCTTTGGGATCCACATCAGCCTCCTCCGGCCCGCTTCGCTCCCAAATGGGAGAAAAACAGGAATGTTGTAAAAATCTGATCACAGAACGCAGCGTGACAGCGTGACTGGGAGAACATGTGGAGAACAGGAAGTGTCCAAGTGACCTCTGACCTCCATCAGCCCTCCTAATGTCCCAGATGTAAACATCGTCCTGTTCTGAGGCCAGCGGCTTCAGAACAGCAAATTCATGAGAAGAAGAAGATTTGTTTTTTTGATTTTTAACAAAACATTTATTATACAATAATTGAACAATACATTACATAATCAGGTCAAGGATACTAAAAAAACACAATAAATAGTTACAATAACAACTGGTTATATTTTAGTTCTCCCTGATTAGAAATGGTGCACAACACATTGTTCTAAAAAACCCTTCAGATTCCCGGTGGCTCTGTGGAAACAAAACTCCAACCTCAACCTGGCCCTGATGTTGACCTTCCACAGAGCTCCACGTCGAGTTCAGGTCCAGCCTGCATTTTGTCCCGTCCCGTCAAATAAATAGCCATCTTGGCTTCGGCTATTAAAAAATTTAAAAGCCGGGATTTAAAACTAGTGGATCGACTGTAATGTACACCATTGATAAAAACAGAATTGGTAAAAACCACGCTAAAAAGGCTAAAAATGCTCCTTAAAAAATTTAAAAAGCCAGTTAACCGTACACAATCCATAAAAACGTGAAAAACACTCTCAGACAAACTACAAAATGGACACTCGTTTAAAACCCCAGGACTGATGACCGATAAAAACGAGTTGGTGGCGATGGCGCCGTGAAGAATCTGATACTGTAAATCACCAGTCCGTTTTTTTATCGGAGGTTTGTACCGAGTCCTCCACTGAGGTTTCTGACTGTTGAGTCTGTCGCTCCACACACTGATAGTTCTTTTGTTCAGGATTTTGACACAATATTCGTACAGCATTTTTGGCCCTGTTTTGCGTAAGTCCAGTCCTTCGTCCAGACTTTGTAGCAGAGGACCACCGTCCTCTCCGAAATCCGGAGTTATAAACAAGTCTGGGAATGGGTCAGTCGGATCGGGCAGGCAGTCTCCTGTGACGTGCAGCTGCAGGAGCCGCCTCTCCCCAGCCGTCATCTGTACCTTCACCCGGTCCAGGAAGCGCTGAGTTAGCCTGGCGGACCGGATCCCCAGCAGTGAGCCGACTCCCTGGATGTTCCCAAAATCCGGTCCAGCCACTCGCACCAACCGACCCAGGGTCACCGTTCTGGACCTGATCAGCGCCTCAGCAAGTCCTGGTGTGGCGCCGTCACGGACATCTAGTCTTGCTCCGTACACTAGTGGTGTCGTCAGATGGCGAAAAAATGTCAGTTTCGTACATCTGGTAAGGCAGAAACCCCGGAGTGGATGTGAAAAAATGCCTCATAATCGATTCTTACCCATCATTTTTTAAAAGTTAAAATAACATTCAATTCATTTCTTTTAAAATTCAGTTTAATTAATATTCAACAAGCTGAACAGAGAAAGCGACTGCTGGATTTGAATGTTTTGAGTGAAAGTGCAGCTGCAACAATAGTTGTATTGTTTTAGCATCTTGAACCTTTGAGTTTTTATCCTGTTTTCATGACTTTAATCAAGCGACACGAAGTCTGTGATAGTTTAATTCCTTTAAAACGAGTCGTAAAGACTTGGAGATCATGGATCGCGTCAGTCTGCCAGTTGTTTCTCAAGAGGATCTCATAAATTCCCAGAATTCATCGTCATTCTGATGCGGTTTAAATCAAACTTTATTGTGCTGTTATAAATCTTTAGTTTTGCTTTTTAAGAAGCTTGTAATTCTCTTAAACTACAAGCCTCCGGGCCAACAAAACATGAGATGGATCTCCTGTTAGAGGGAAAACTTTGATCCTCGGTGGAATCGGGTCCCAGCAGATTTATGAACAGAGATTTACGTTTCAACTCTGAGGGTTTGGGTTTTACATCCTTACTGCAGATGCAGCTAAAAACACCTGAAAGCCTCCGTGTTTGATCTGCTGTAGTGGAAAGGATAATACAGCTGGAGGTTCCTGGTGCCACCCTGCACATCGTTCTGGACCTGATGGAGTTTGACCTGATGATGGAAGCTTTTCCACTTTATCCCAGCTCCAGTAAATATTTGAACTGGATGGAATCGGCATGCAAACATGGATCCGTTATCAGGGTTCCAACATGAAAACAATGTATTGGTCCCAGACTGACCTGATTGCACAAAACCTCTTCCCTCTGACCCACTGAGCCGTTCTCATGCTGCGTTCCAGTTTTACTGGGAAATTCAGATTTCCCAGTCAGAAAAATCCACTGGAACGCCTGAAGAAGTCGGATTTCCCATTTTAAAAATGGGAAAGTTACAACTTTTTAGGTCGACTTTACATTTCAACATGGCTGCTCCTCGCTAGGCCACGAGACCTGAGTGAAGTTGGCCCCCCCACCTTCTTCAAATCAGACAAAATTAGAGTCAAACGTTTGTGCTGGTTTGTGCAGCAAAAATTTTCGTTTGTGCTGCTATCATTTTAAAGATATAAAGAAATGTTTTTAGAGGTCATCAAAGGTCAACCAGCCCCCCCACCTTCTTCAAATCAGACGAAATGGGTATCAATCAACTCGGCTACGTTTGTGCTGGTTTGTGCAGCAAAGATTTTCATTTGTGCAGCTATCATTTTAAAGATATTAAGAAAAAAGTTCTAGGGGTCATCAGAGGTCAACCAGCCCCCCGACCTTCTTCAAATGAGACGAAATGGAGTTATGTTGGTTGATAAAGGTCTTTCAACATGGATAACACCAAAAATAACATTTCATGCACCAGAAGGGCAACTTTGAGTGCATGATGACACTCAAAAAATATAAAGGTTGAATGTAGTGTTATTTAAACAGATTAAGCTGTTATTGTAAAATGTTGTTGAAAGTTCTGTGCTATGAATTGTAAAGCCAGATAATCCAGATAAATAAAAGTCATTTGTTAACAATTGTGATCATGAGTTGGTCATAATGGAATAACTGAAGCTTCTCTGCTTTAAGACTCTTTTATACTTTATTAGGATTGTTGGTAGCAGAAACATAAGTTCTTTCATTTCCCCTGTAAATAAATAATCTAATTAGATTAATTTATGGCTGCTTTGCTAGTTAGTGTGGAGTGTAAAACTGCACTATATGACAAAACATTTCTTCATTTCCAGTGTTTCATAAATGCTGTTTTTGTTTCTGAAACGTTGTCATGTTTGTTTCGCCCTGCAGAGTTCATCTCTGCGTGTTTCCATTTATCACCTCGATATTTTCACTCCGAGCCGTTTCAGAAAGTCGAAGGACAAACAGCTCGTTGCTGCAGGAAAAAAGCCCAAAGATCCACTTTAACGCACAGTGAGAGCTCACTGCTCACACACACTGCTCACACACACTGCTCACACACACTGCTCACACACACTGCTCACTCACACTGCTCACACACACTGCTCACTCACACTGCTCACACACACTGCTCACACACACTGCTCACTCACACTGCTCACACACACTGCTCACACACACTGCTCACACACACTGCTCACACACACTGCTCACTCACACTGCTCACACACACTGCTCACACACACTGCTCACTCACACTGCTCACACACACTGCTCACACACACTGCTCACTCACACTGCTCACACACACTGCTCACACACACTGCTCACACACACTGCTCACACCACACTGCTCACTCACACTGCTCACACACACTGCTCACACACACTGCTCACTCACACTGCTCACACACACTGCTCACACACACTGCTCACACACACTGCTCACTCACACTGCTCACACACACTGCTCACACACACTGCTCACACACACTGCTCACTCACACTGCTCACACACACTGCTCACACACACTGCTCACACACACTGCTCACACACACTGCTCACTCACACTGCTCACACACACTGCTCACACACACTGCTCACTCACACTGCTCACACACACTGCTCACTCACACTGCTCACACACACTGCTCACTCACACTGCTCACACACACTGCTCACACACACTGCTCACACACACTGCTCACACACACAAAGGCTAATTGCTGCTGTAATTATTTCTGGGGTGACGGATAAAAAAATACCCACATATGCGCTGCAGCTGCTTTAGAAAAAGCCAGTTGGAACGGTTCTGATGCTTACATAATACCGTACATTATGGAGCAAACAGAAACCAGAAGTTTACATACAGGATTTTTCCTCCCAAACTTCTCCAGTTTCAGTCAAAATCAACAATATTATCTGTATAAAAACAAGGGAGGAATAAGTCAGTGTTTTTTGATTGTTATCCCAGAATGTATTGATAAGTCCAATGTTAAAATATTAATCAATATCTGTATCTGCATTCGATCGATCACTCCATCCAGGACTTTATGATTGTTTTGTGATTTTTTTATGGCGGTAAATGTGACATTTTGTAACTCGCCGTATCGATAATGGACAAAACTTGACGTTGAGTAAAGCTGAGGAAGCAGTAAGGTAGAAGTAAGAAATACTGCCACCTGCAGGTGGGAGGTAGCATCGGTTAAAAATCATTTAACCAAAAGCTTTTGACCATTTTTGCTGAAAATTTGCACAAAAAAGAACAAAATTTCACATGAATTTTTGCGATAAACTGGAGGAACTGATTGATGTAATTTGACAGAATACAGATAAAAACTGCTAGAGGGCCACAGAAGAAACTATGGGGGGCCGGATTTGGCCCCCAGACCTTCAGTTTGACACATGTGCTTTAGATCTTGCTTCAGTGTTTCCACGTCGTATTTTTTAAACATGATGCCATTTATTTTATCAAGTGCACCAGTTCCTCCTGCAGCAAAACATGATGCTGCCACCACCGTACCTCACAGTCAGGAGAACTAACTACTAACTTAAAACAAGCTCCTAGTTCTTGCTGAAAAGTTATTTCTAAGTCAGTTTAGTCTTATTTTAAGCATATGAAGATATTTCCTTTGGAAAATTGACAAAAACATTTGGTAGGATTTTGTGTTTTGCAGTGAAGAAAGGACCAGAACTCCAACAAACTATTCTAAGCATCTTCTGTAAAATGTTTGAACCACATCAGAAAGCTAAAAAAAATAATTCTGACAAATACCAACTTAAAATCTGAACAAAATGTTAAAATTGTCATTACATTGGCATTTAGGAAATGGAAACCGTTCCGGTTTAACATAACAGGCCAAAACGCCATGGCTTCATCTGAGTGAGTGAGAAAAATGTTTGTGTATGTAAACATGTTTGCAGCTGCATAAAACTATGACAGAAACACAAAACTGTCCAAATAAAACATAAAAAGACTAAAATAAAAGCTTTTGCAGTGAATCCAGAAGATCCACATCTGGCCGTTTAGCAGGAACCCGTGACTGAGTCTGTTTCTGTCTGCTGATCTTCCTCCTCTGCACCTCATCTTCCTCACCTTCCCCACCTTCCTCACCTCGACCTGAATCTGGACCCAGACCCGACCCTGAAGACGTGACTCTCTTCCTGATCCTGAGTCAGCAGGACTCGACTTAATTGTCTAAATGGTTGTGTGTTGGCGCCGGATTCGGAGCGGTTTCAGCTTCCTGCCTTTGCCTCCATGGAGCGAAGCCATGAAGTGGATTAGCGCTTGGAGCTGATGGGTTTGGACAGATTTCAGGGAGAAGCAGCTGATCAGAACATCATCCTCTCAACAAACCAGTTGGACACATAATTTAAGGCTCTTTCATGTCTCTGAACTCTCATCTGAAACTCTGAGGATTAAACTTTCCTCTGAGACGCAGGAAGATTTATTAGTAATACGAGTTGAGCTCATTTAATGTTCATAGCTGCAAGTTGAAGCATTTTTATTGACAGACACGTTGCACGTCATAAAAAGTTCCCACAAGTCTGAACAGGAAGTGAGCCGCACCTCTGAACCGCCATCTTGGTAGGCAAGAGCAAAACCAACAAAAAGAAAGTTTATGGACACTCTTGACCAAGGTGCAAGAGAAATAAATATCAACAAAATGGCTGCAGTCAATATTGATAATAGAAACATGTCAGACGATGTGGATAAGCTACTCCTGCTCTCCTACTAACTACTTAGTGAAAACGAAGAGTGCTACACCATGGACGCATACAATCAGTGTTTAAACTGATTATTAAAAGACGTACAAACTCTTTATGTGAATAACAAGTTTCTGGCAAAGTACATGTAATAAACAAGTAAATACCACTGATATTTATCTAAGTATTACACAGAGGTGGGTGAAGTACTCAAAAAGTTGTAATGTACTTTTATTGTTTATGTTAGATAGAAATAGATAGATAGATAGCATTTATTGTCATTGAACAGAATTCAACGAAATTTCTATTGCAGCTCCCGTGCAAAAAGTCACATATATACAATAAATAAAATAAGCAAACACACAATAATAATAATAACAATATATACAACTAAATTAACTAAAGGCACTCAACCATCCAAAGAAGTAGCAGCAGGTCCAATTATGGCAAAGTACAGATGATGTGACAGTGCAAAGTGCAGAACAATATGGCTGTGTGGGGGTGGGGGATATGTATGTGTGACTGCGAGGTTATGATATGTGTGGGAGGGGGGGGCGGCAGGGAGTAATGGCTCTGACGGCTGTGGGGAAGAAACTGTTTCTCAGTCTATTTGTTGTAGTCCGTATATTCCTGTACCGCTTGCCTGATGGCAGCGGCACAAACAGTCTGTGGCCCGGGTGGCTGGAATCCATCGCTATGGATCCAGCTCTCTTCTTGACCCGGTCTGTGTAGATGGAGTCCAGGTCTGGGAGGGGGCATCCCACAATGCCTTGTGCTGTTCTCACCACCCGTGTCAGTTGTTTCCTCTCCAGTGCTGTGCAGCTACCATACCACACAGTCATGTTGAGGCAGAGGATGCTCTCGATCATCGCCCTGTAAAAGTTCACGAGCAGCCGTGAGGAAAGTCCAGCCCGTCTCAGTTTCCTGAGGAAGAAGAGCCTTTGTTGTGCTTTCTTCACCAGGTGGGAGGTGTTTGTGTTCCAGGAGAGGTCAGACGTGATGTGGAGGCCCAGGAACTTGATGTTGTCCACACGTTCCACCACTTCTCCATCTATGAGAAGGGGAGTGTGATCCGTCCTCCTGGACCTTCTGTAGTCCACAATGACCTCCTTGGTCTTCCCTGTGTTCAGCACCAAGTTGTTGGCTGAACACCACTGAGTGAGCTGCAGAATCTCCTCTCTGTAGTGGGTCTCGTTGTTGTCTGAAATGAGACCCACTACTGTTGTGTCGTCCGCGAACTTCACGACTGTGTTGGTGGGGTGGATGGCCACGCAGTCGTGTGTAAACAGGGTGAAGAGAGCTGGGCTGAGCACACAGCCCTGCGGCGTGCCTGTGTTGAGGACCAGTGGGGACGATGTTGAGCCACTTATTCTCACCACCTGAGGCCTGTTGGTGAGGAAGTCTCTGATCCAGTGGCACAGTGAAGCGGGCAGCCCCACCTCGAGTAGCTTCAGCACCAGCTTGTCTGGGATGACGGTGTTAAATGCTGAGCTGAAGTCTACAAATAGCATCCTGACGTAGGTGTTGGGATGCTGCAGATGGGTCAGGGCTGTGTGCAGAGTGATGGAGACAGCAACCTCTGTTGACCGGTTCGCTCTGTAGGCGAACTGAAGGCTGTCCAGGTTTGCGGGGATGAAGTCTCTGATGTACCTCAGAAGAATCCTCTCAAAGCACTTCATGATCACCGGGGTCAGAGCGACGGGCCGGTAATCGTTCAGGCTGGTGATGGACCTCTTCTTCGGTACAGGGATGATGGTGGAAGACTTGAGACACTCAGGAACCATGGCGAGCTGCAGGGACAGATTGAAAATGTCCAGAAACACTCCTGCCAGCTGGTCGGCGCAGGTTTTCAGCGTCTGGCCTGACACCTTGTCCGGTCCTGTAGCTTTGTGGGTGTTGATCCTCCTCAAGGTGGACGTCACCTGATGCTTCTGTAGGACGAGGGGCTGGTGCTGCTCTTCCAGTTGGGGTAGATGTAAATGGGGTCAGATTTAGTTCTAAGCTTGTAACTTGTTTATTGTTGTCATAACAACTGCCTACCAAGATGGCTGTCAGTTCCTGGAAGTGTGACGTCACATGACGACTATGTGTAATAATATTATTTACATGGCAATATTTACAGATAGACATCATATAAAGAGCAGAGCAGCTTCACTCATAATCCTGAGTCACATGACCAAAACAAACCTCACTTCCTCATCCTGAAACACAAAAAGCACCAAGATATCAACAAACTCACTCGTTGGTTGCCTAGCAACAACCTGCTGGGTAAGAAGCAGTTTCAAGTTCCCCAAACCTTGGTTACCTAGCAACGACCTTTAGAGCAACAAGTTTCCCCAATCTTCCTCATAACTGCTTAAAAATAAAAACAATGTGGAGAAAAAACTGGACAAAACAGGAAAGGTCATATCACTTAAAACAAAACAAATCAATAATTATATGTTATTGATTAGTTTTCTAGCCACATCCTCCAGAAATTACAGTGAAACGTCTAAAAACTGTTTTAATCTATTTATTAAAAATGAAATCTACACACAGTGACACAAAAAGAAAAATTTACAACTACAATCATTTTATTATTATTTTCTTTCACAGAAAGAGAAAAACAGATTTTCTCTGATTTTTCTCCACCGGTTCAACACTTTGTCCCCTGAAGTGAAACTTCTTTTCATCATCAGCCTCAATATTTCTTTGTATGGAAACATACAAGCATCGAGGTTTGACTCGGCTAAATCAGGGCTATTGATCCTCAGCAGCAACGTTCCCCACTGCTGCGGCTTTTCTGCACAGAATATAAATAAAACACATTTATTGGGCCCCTGGGCGTCGCTCTGACTTTAATAAACCATGTGTTTCCTCAGTGGACCTGTTTATCGCTCTCCACAGTCCAGGCTTTGCAACTGGAATCATAAGCAGAGTTGAGAAGAAAGCAGTGAGACTGTAAACTGAAATGAACTTTATAGTTGAAAGGATTTTACTTCTTTCACTCATCGAATCCATGCCAAGAGCTCAGGGTGTTCAAAGTCTGGCCTGGGGGCCATTTCTGGCCCCTCTGGAGGATTTTGGCAGCCCCTGACCTCAGTTATAGAAATAACTGAGGTCTGCAAAAAGAAGTTATTATTCTTTTTAAGAAGAAAAATATGAGTTAATAGAATAGTTCATATTTTAATAGCTTATTTAATTGAGTCAAATTTCTTAATTGCTTCTTTTATTTCTGTTTGTAATTTTGTTTTATCAAAACCAATCATTCTTGGAAATTATATCTTGAATTTCAATGAGATAACATGAATAAATAAAGGTCAAATAAAAATAAAATAAAAAAATACTTGAATTATTATTTTTTTTACAAATTTCCAAGGGCTATACTAAAAAAAAGTAAAAAAAGAAAATAATAAAACAATGAGAATAAAGTCAGAAAACTGAGACTAGTAATAAATGAATGAGAATAAAGTGTCATATTGTTGCACAATATGACACTTTATTCTTGTAATGTTATTTAATTTTCTGGGCATGGCCCTAATATCCCGTCCTAATTAAGTTTTCGCTTTGATCTTGATGTTGGAGTAAATAGAGCCCCAATTATTGAGATGTTTTTACTCAAAAACAAATCTTGCTGCCCAAAAATATAATAAAAAATGTATTTAAAAACTCTAGGAAAAATATCTTGTTATAAGTGAATCATGGAACTAATACGTTTTCATCTATATTAAATAATTATTGACTTAAAACAAGCTCCTATTTCTTGCTGTAAAGTTACTTAGAAGTTTTGTCTCATTTCAAGTGTACTAAGATAGTTACACTGGAAAATAAACCGAAATACTTTGTAAGATTTAGTGTTTTTTAGCAGCGCATACAAAGCAGAAATCATTTTAGTGCTAACACAGAAGCTAACAACCTCAAGCTGTCTGAGCTCTAAGCAGTCCCACCAATCAGCATCCTTGGTATTGCCGCTCCTTGCGGTTCCACCAATCAGCAGCGAGGAAAATAAACGCACTTCCTGGCTTGACTGCTTGGCGAACGCCTGAAAAAAAATCCACAAATCGGTAAATTTTTTCTAAGAACATGGAGTTATCTTCCACATTAAAATCCATTAAGACTTTTATTATTTATTGTAATCATGTTTTCCAAAAGGAGGGACCAAATATACGTTCAGAAAACTGATAGCTGCATGCTAATAAACATTTAAGCTAACATAATTTTAGCACAAATTCTTGTTTTTTAAATGATCATTGCAGTCGCTTTGTCGCATGATAACTCAACGCTGGAACATTCCCAGTTCCGATTAATCATTAAAAACAATAAATGAATCAAGAATTTATTCAGTGGAAGGAGATTTAATGTCTACCTGACGTCTAACAGATTTATCTGAGAAATGAGCTGGAAAACAAAAATGCCTTAAAGATGCTAATGCTGCGTGGAAATGGTTGCATACATTAAAAAGTTGCAGGATCTTTAACTGCAGTTTGTCATAAAAAAGAAACAGCGAGTGAGAAATCAATGGTCTCTGAAAGCAATTAGCACCTGAGGTGTGACAGAGAGGAGAAACAGCCGTAAGGCAGCAGGTGATGCTTCCTCTGGTCTGTGGGAGCCAAATGTGACCTTTATCAGGAGAAACCCTAGAAATGTAATGGCGTGTTAAAGCTGGCATTAATAGAGTGTCATGCTGCGCCCGCTTTCTATTTCCTTCTCACTTTCAGTTCATAAATTAACACTTAGATCATTTGAAATCAACAATTTAGTTGGTTTTTTTCCCAGGATTTTCCTGGATTTAGCCCCGGCCATCTTGTTGGAGGCAACACAATTCTTCCCAGTAATATTTCGAGAATAAAGTCAAAATATTATGACTTTAAAACAGAATATTATGGATTCATGGTTTATTTTCTTGTTATTTGAACCTTTATTCTTGTATAACGTAATTCTTGTAATTGTCATATTTATTTATTATTCTATCACGATCTACAATAACTGAAGAATTTGAATTAATGTTGTTACAACATTTAATTTTAACATTATTTTCTCATTAGTATGGCCCTAATACTCTATCTTAGGATATATATATTTTTTCTGTTAATAACTGAAATTATTATTAATTTTATTTAGGCTTTTTCTTTTTACTAAGAATATTTTTATTTATATTAAAGTTAGTTTTATCTGAAACATTTTAATGTAAAAAAAATAAACTTACTGACAAAAATGTTTGTAATTGTGCAATGATGCATTTTTTATCTTAAATTTGTGCATAAATTCATAATTTTATGACTTTATTCTCATAATGATTTCATTCTCATATTACAATGACTTTATACTCCTATTACTTCAAATTTATTCTCTTTTTTCATTAGTTTGGCCCTAAGGCTTCATTGTTAAATAGATTTTTTTCTGTTAAAAAATAAATGTATTTATTTTACTTTTCACTCGGGATATTTTTCATTTATGTTTGATATGAAATGTTTTCATGTAAAAAAAACCAGAAAGAAATAAGTTAATTTAAAAAATATTAAATTGTGTTTTGGTGTATTTCTCTTGTTTTTCCATCTTAAATTTGTTTAATACATAAAGTCATTATAATTTTATTCTCATGTTTTTTGGCCCTAATGCGTCAGTTCAGTAATCATTTAAGAGGAGCTTTAACTTTTTATTCACTATATTGAATAAAAAGATAGAGAAAAATCTATTTATTGGTAAAAAATTACTTTAAGTTTTGCTATGTTGCATTTTTCCCAGTTTTTTTTTTTTAAATCTAAAATTTGTTACATAAACACGCTGTGTGCATGTGTTCTGAACTAACAGAAAGGAACCAGAACCGGTCCAGAACCGGTGACACAATGGCTGATTGTGTTAAACACACGCAGCCGCCTGGCGGGTCTGATCGCTTATCGCCGCGGATACCGGCCGCCATTATCTGTCAGTTCCGGCCAACTTTGACGGCTCCATAACCGCAGAGGCATAAATGTGAGTGGTGGCAGGTCTGAGCATTAGCACCATTGTTTGACCAAAACACATTATGTAACCGTCTGATCGGCAGCCGCCTCTCCTCTCCTCCCCTCCCCTCCCCTCCCCTCCCCTCTCCCCTCCCCTCCTCCCTCCCCTCTCCTCTCCTCTCCTCCCCTCTCCTCTCCTCCCCTCCCCTCCCCTCCCTCCCCTCCCCTCCCCTCCCCTCCCCTCCCCTCCCCTCCCCTCCCCTCTCCTCTCCTCTCCTCTCCTCTCCTCTCCTCTCCTCTCCTCTCCTCCCCTCCCCTCCCCCTCCCCTCCCCTCTCCTCTCCTCTCCTCTGCATAGAAATTGGACATTAAGAGGCTGAAACGCAGCAAAGTTACTCCACGATTCTTTCTGAACCACGTCTCAAACCAGGTAGTTCTGGAAAGAAATTCTACCAAATAAATACCAAGAGACTCAGTTGATTACAAATTTTCCCAGAAGTTATAATACTAATTATTGGTGCATTGAATTATCAGCCGGTTGACTTATCCTTACTGTTGGGTCAGTAATCAGCTGACAGGTGAAGCCGATCTTATCTACCTCAGCAAAGATCTAAAAATCAGCCGCTGTCCTCTTCTGCTTTTCTGTCTTTAGAGAGGTTTGACTGTTAGCCCCTCCCAACAGCTTAGCCCCGCCTACTGGATTAGCTCCGCCCACAACATTAGCCCTGCCCACCAGATCATGTCTGCACGTTTCCATCTAACAATAATCATCCCACTTTTCCCAACTTAGCAACTTTTTTCCAATATTTAGCAACGTTTCAGATTTTAAAAAATTTGCATCAGCCAAAATCAGAAGGTCAAAGTTTTTAAAGATCAATAATCGGCAATCGGCCAGAAAACCACAATCAGTGCAGCCCTGATACTAATACTACAAAAACACATTCTCATATACCAATTAACTTTAAATTCTAATGAATATTTCTCACCGGAGCTGAAAGATATTTTAAATATCCAAAATACATAAACAAAACAACAAATAATATTAATTATAAAGTCTCTGGAGACAAAATTATCCTTAAAAAAAGCAACAAACTGAAGACTTTTATCATCCAGTTTTTGGTAAAAAGAAAAAACAATAAACAATGCAAATGGAAATGATTGATTTTGCTTTCATTTATCATGCGATTCATTGATTTATTGCTTATTATGACATTGATATCGATGCTAATACTGATACATTTATCATCTAAGCTTGATTTAATATCAAACTTCTGACATTTTGGTGTTTTTTTGTTTTTTACCCTTGAATTATATTGTTAAAACTTAAGAAAGAATTTGAACAAAGATGAATTACATACTTTAATAGTTAATTAAATGTCGTGTTCTGTGTTTTCTGTGTGTTAATTTCGAGTTTTCTGTGTCCTTGAGTCTCTTCGTTGTCCTGTCCTCCCCTTGATTGTTCCCAGGTGTGTCTCGTTCTGTGATGACCTGCTGTGTATTTAACTCCACCTGTGTTCCTTGTTCCTCGTCGGGTCCGTGTCAGTGTCTTGTCAATTCAGTGTCTTGTCAATTCAGTGTCTTGTCAATTCAGTGTCTTGTCAATGCGTTTATGTGCGTGCTGCCTGAACTGTGTTTTCATCATTAAATATCATTATTCATCTTACCTGGGTCCGCTGCGTCTGCCTCACCGCACCGATTCATGACATTAACAAGATAAACAAAGAATAGAACAAAACAAATGTGTTTTTTCCTAAATAAAGAGCAAAAAATGATAATTTCAGGGAAAGTCAAAACAAAATCCTTTTTGAGGTAGAGTTAAGAAACTACAACACAAAAATCAAGTAAAATTTCATAAGGAAATGTAAAACTAAAGTTTTCATCTGTAGATATTCCAGTGAAAACAGATTATTGTTATAAAATGGGAAAGTTTTTTTCTGTTATGGATGTTTAAAAGACCCAGTTGGTTTTGTTTCCAAAGTTCCTGCAGCAGTAAAATCATCCAGTTCCTTTAGGAATCATAAAATGCTTTTAATCAAATAAAAGCGACTTTATTAATCCCTCGTCAGGCTGAAAGCTTCGACTCCCTCTTTCCTGATGAAATCATAGAAAGCTGAAGTTTCACCAATGTTGAATTTTATTTCTGTTTTTTTTCCTTAATGGTCGGTTCTGATGAAACAAGTTTTCACACCCTGACCTTCATTTGAATGATTTTTGATTTCTCCTTCAGTAAGAGGATCAGTGAGTCTAGAGATTTAATCCTTCATTTTCTTCTGGGTTTCCTCATTTTTATCACTTTAATGTTTGCAGATAATCAAATCATCTTTATTACAGGCAGTTTTCATAATTATTTCATTTATTAGGAGAATAAAAATCAATCCACTGCTGATCTAAACAAAATATCTTTTATAATAGTTAAACTATTAAGATTCAAATTCAGATATAATCAAGCAATTTCAGCTACTTTATGTTCTACTGATAGCATTAAGCTAACCTTAGCATTTTAGCTAATACACTAATGTTAGCATACTGAGTGGAGTAAGTCAGTGTTACGCAACATGCTAGTGATAACTTACATCCTACTGATAGCGTCAACATGCTAGTGACTCTGTGTGCTAGTGATAGCCCTCATGCTAACGTTAGCATTATAGCTAAAATAAGCATTTTGGCTGAGAGACTAAGGATTTTAGCTCATTTTTGATGTATTGCTCACATTTAGCATACTGAATGCAGTATGTCAATGTACATCCACATGCTAGTGATGCTACTTAAGCTAACCTTACTATTTTAGCTAACTTTTTTATCATCAGTACGCTGGATTCCAGCGTACACACACTTTGGCAGGAAGCCTTGGACTGCTCATTTCTTCAGAAAAGTTGTAGTTATTCTCTGCAGTCCAGTGTAAAACCAAAGCCCTGAAGAACTTCTGGAGTTGTCGCCTCTCATAAAAGTTGGTCTTGGTCTTAAAGGCAGCAGAGCTGCAACTTTAATCTGCTTTCTGCTCTGCCTGCAGGAGTTTTCCTTCTCCATCAGGAGCGACGCAGGTTTCCCTGATTAAAAACAAGCTGAGCCTCTGAGGTTATCTGGTTGTCGACACTCAGACTCGCTTTAGAGCGAAACGTAGATCTGCTGATTAGATGCTGATTACATCGACAGTTGCTGGTGTTTATGAAGATGATCAATATTTAATCTGTTTGTCTACAGAGCTCCAGTTTCTGCAGATGAAACATTTTCTCTTGACTGCAATCTGGAGCTGAATGAACAAGTTATGAATTATAGAAGATCAATAACTAGAAATGTAATTTCTGTGCTTCCAGTTTCTGGTTTGCATGAATTACTGCATCAATGCGGCGTGGCATGGAGGAGATCAGCCTACGGTTCTGCTGGGGTTCTGGAGCCTTCAGGTAGTCTGGATCATGGGTTCTGGTGTCTCTCATCTAAAACTGAAGCAATTAATCGATTATTAAAACAATCAACTAATTTAGTAATCAATTATTCATTAAGTGGAGTTTACAGACTCAAAAAAACAAACAAATGCCTTTTGGCAGAAATATATGAATACAATGTTTACGATGTTATTTAAAGAAGGACATAAAATAAATTGCAAAAAATTGTTCTTACATAATCAGATGAAAATTTTGGTATTTTAAGGATAAAAATTCCAACAATTTGTATAAATAGCAAAAAATAACAGTCAGGTAAAAAATGTTTTTCTTAATGGAAAAACTGATGAAACTGTAACAGAAGCTGCAGCTGTTTGTTTATAACAGGTTTGTTTTTCATTCAGTGGGGAGAAAATCCAGAAATTTTACTCAAGAATACTTCAAATAAAAATACTCAAAAGTGCAGCGAAGTCAAAGTACTTTTCAGAAAACATTTTTTTTCCTAAAAGTTACTCAGATAAATGTAACCAGCTCCTACCCAACTCTGGTTAAATCCATGTATCAACAGATCTGGGCCGGTTTGGGGTTTTACGTTGTTTTGGGCTGAAAACGGCCAGAACTGGCAACCTGAGCATGTTGACCCGGGCACCAAACGGGCTAGGACCGCCCCTGCGTGCATGGGGTTTCCACAGGAAGCTCTAAAAGAGGCAGACCCGCATCAGCTGCGCCCAGACGCGTCTCCTGCTGTTTGTCCCCTCTCCGCTTCCGTCTCTCCGGAGCGCCACCATGCGCTCCTTCAACGCCACGCAGCGGAACCTCAGCGGGACCGCCAACCACTCCGACCCGTTCGGGCGCAACGAGGAGGTGGCCAAGCTGGAGATCACGGTGCTGAGCCTGGCGTTCGCGGCGGCGGTGGCGGGGAACCTGAGCGTCCTGCTGGCCATGCTGCGCAGCCGCAGAAAGCTGTCGCGCATGCACCTGTTCATGAAGCACCTGAGCCTGGCCGACCTGGTGGTCGCCTTCTTCCAGGTGCTGCCGCAGCTCTGCTGGGAGGTCACCTTCCGCTTCTACGGGCCGGACTTCCTGTGCCGCATCGTGAAGCACCTGCAGGTTCTGGGCATGTTCGCCTCCACCTACATGATGGTGATGATGACCGTGGACCGCTACGTGGCTATCTGCCACCCGCTGCGCAGCCTGCAGCAGCCCACGCAGCGCGCCTACATTATGATCAGCTGCAGCTGGGCGTGCAGCCTGTTGCTCAGCTCCCCGCAGTACTTCATCTTCTCCCTCAGCGAGGTTCGGCCCGGTTCGGCCGTCTACGACTGCTGGGGTCACTTCGTGGAGCCGTGGGGGCTGCGCGCCTACATCACCTGGATCACGGCGGGGATCTTCCTGGTTCCGGTGGCCGTGCTGGTGTTCTGCTACGGCTTCATCTGCAGGACGATCTGGAGGAACCTGAAGGGCAAGACGCGCAGGAAGAGCGCGGCGGCGGGCGGTTCGGCGGCGGGCGGCAGGTCCGGGATCCTGGGCAGGAACTCCGTCAGCAGCGTCTCCACCATCTCCCGCGCCAAATTGCGCACCGTCAAGATGACTTTCGTGATCGTGGTGGCTTACGTGGTTTGCTGGGCTCCGTTCTTCACCGTTCAGATGTGGTCCGTTTGGGACGAAACCTTCTCCTGGCACGGTGGGTCTCATAAATGATCGTTTTTATTCCTCTGGGGCTTTTTCTCTGTTTTTAAATGAAAGTAAAGGAACAAACTGTTAATTTTTTTTTTCATAACAGCTTTTAACTTCCTGTTTTATGTTTTAATTTATTTACGGAAGTTTTCTGTTTGTAATTTAGCTCAATTACTGACTTTTTTTCAACACGTCTTGTCGCAGATCTCACGACCTGCTGCTAAATTCTTCTACATTTTATTCCTGAGGTTCTTTTCTAACGGGCTCTGACCAGATCCGCGCTTTTAGTTTGTAAAACTGAATTTTGTATGGAAATAAATCAACAACATGTTTATTTTACCTTCCATCGCAGCTTTCAATGCATGATTAATGTCATGGTTTATGTTTTTATAACACCTCCTGACACCGTTGGTCATAATTTCTGCTTCTAAATAATAATCAGATTTTTTTATTGTGGTGAGTTAAAGATCTGCACTTTTGTTTCCAAAACGAAACATTTTACAAAAATGAATCAGCAAACTGTTCATTTTCTTCTCCCTAAAAGCTTTTAATCTCTGATTAATGTCAAGTTTTCTATTTAGATTCCTGAGTGTTTAGAGAAGATAAATAAAATTGATGATTATTATTTTAGTTTTATATCTTCATCCAAACTGTTTGTCTCGTTCTAAACTTTTAAAGTTAATTTAAAAATTAAATCTCTAAATGACCAAAACGTATTTAATACTAATTAATTATCCCGTAGATTAGACATATCCACAATTATTCACTTTAATTTATATTTGCTGTAGTAATTAAATAAAGCGTCATCATACATTTATTTGTCTTCTGTTACCTAAAATGCGATTTATCATTTTTTAAAAATGTAGTTTTTGATGTTTACACAAATTAGTTTCATTTTCCTTTAAAATCAAGAATAAATTATACTTTTTAATGAAAAAACGGATATAAACTAAATCTGTTTGTTTTTTTAGATAAAGAATGAACAACAAAAATATTTTACAGCACTAAAAAGCTGTAGAGAAAAAAGTATTTATCATTTCTTTATGTTAAGACTCATCAGAATGTAAAATCATCAGGAAAAAGATGTGAAAAAAACTTTTCACATTTCATTGTTTGGATTCAATAAGAAGTGACTCGTTCTTAACTTTAACAGCTGAAAGTTCATAAAAATCTTTATTGGTGATGATAAACGGACCAACAATAACATCGGCCGATACCGATATATCGCACACACTGCTGAGGTTACAAAGTTCTAATATTACAGGGGAAAAATCGGAATAAAATCATATTGCAAGAGTAAAGCTGAATAAGAATAAAGTCAAAATAATACCAGAAGAAAGTCGTTATTATACAAAAATAAAGTGGTACAACAATAATGTCAAAACAATGAAAATAAAGTCGTAATTATTAGAGAATAATGTGATCAAATAACCAGAATAAAGTTGTACGACAGTAATGCTGAAATAATACAAGAATTAATCCGTACAACAAAAGAGTCATAAAAGTCTCTTAAAGTCGTACGAAAAAAAAGTCGTAATAACGAGATTAAATTCAGAAAAAAGTCGTAATGATGAGAATAAAGTCAAAAAACTAGAAGAATAAAGTTGTAGGAGAAAAAAGATTGAAATACAAAAATAAAGTTGGTACAACTTTATTTTTGTAATTTAATTTTATTCCCTTAGTATGACCCTCATACTCTGTCGTAGTGCCGCTTCAATCACAAATCACCAAATATGCAAATTAGATGATGACATCATCTAGTGACTTTAAAGACAGCCAATAGCTAGTTCCCTTCAGTTGGTTGAGACTCCAGAAACAACTCAAGCTGTTTGTCTAGTTGAAACTCAGCCTGGTGATTTTTTAAACTTCATTTTATTTAATCATTTTGTTTTCGTCCTGCAGACTCGGAGAACCCGGCGGTGACGCTGTCCGCCCTGCTGGCCAGCCTCAACAGCTGCTGCAACCCCTGGATCTACATGATCTTCAGCGGCCACCTGCTGTCGGACTTCCTGGGCCTGCTGCCCTGCTGCCGCCGGCTGCGGGACCGGCTGCGGCAGCAGGACTCGGACAGCAGCATCCGGCGCACCACGCTGCTGTCCCGCCTGCAGGCGCCGCTCCCGTCCGACCTCAACTTCACCTTCAAAAACTGTCCGCCGGCCACAGCGGCGTCCTGACTGCAGACACGCCCGACCGCAGACCTCAACCCAGGGAGCTAAAGGAGAGCTTGGTTCGGTCCAAACGGGGAACGTTCACTTCCTGTTGTGGGTTAAGCAGCTCTTTTCATAATGGCTTTGTTAAAGCGGCAGTATCATATAAAATCTACTTTTTGAACTTTCCATCATATTTAATGTTTTTCCCTGATCTAAAGCAAGTCTGGAGTGTTGCTTTGATTCGTTCATGCTTCTTTAAGAAATCATTTAATCGCCATGGCAACCATTCAGCTGTTAAAACGCCTGTTTGGACCTAGCTCCACCTTCAAAACGCAGCTCCTCCCCCACGCAGCTCCTTCAGACTAGCCGGCAGCAATTAGCAAACAGCTGGTGGAACTGCTGAGCTCATTATGGAGTTATTCTCAGAGCAATGCTGGTAAAAACGCTGGTAAAGGGTTAATAGAGGAGCCATGTTGGGATGACTTCCTGAAGGGGGAGCTTCTTAAAGAGACAGTGGCCCAATTTTAAATTACAAAGTAAAACTTCTTCTAAGTTATGTTTGATATATACAGTGTTTTTATAACAGCTGACTCTAACATAGTTACTTCATTATGCTATAAAATGGCACATGGAAAACACATCATACTGCAACTTTAATTAACATATTTCAGATATAAAATAAAGAAATATGGATGATTTACCAACACAAGCTGGAGCTAAGCAGTTATTAAATAAAAGTCACTTGGAAACCATAATTGTTTTGGCTTTAAGGACAACTAGGATAGAATAAATCTAAAATGTGGCCAAAAGTTTGTTTGTTCACCTTTTTTTTTTTGGTTGTAAACTTTTTCTAAGAATAAATTAACATCCAATAAATTTGGATTAATGAAAAAATATTGAGAATAATCTGGATTATCACCTAAATCCTAAAACTCCAAACAATTTCAATGTTAGACTTGAGGATCTAAAATGTGTTGTGAGCCAAAACAGCTAAAAAAGATAAAAACTGAACAACATAATTATGTTTCCAGTTTCCACACATGAATTTTCCTTTGCAGTCATGATGATACGTTCAGAGGATTTTCTTTCTGCTTGTATTTTCTGAACAATAACCCAGAAAGCTGTTCTCCTGTCGGTTTATTCTGTTTTTAATACTCGGTTAGTTTCCTTCAGTAGAAACACAATGATTATTGTTCAGGCCTGAAACGGGACAGTCATTTCCTGACAGCTGGTATCGAATTTAACTCTTCATTGTAAATACAGGAACCAGATCTGGAATGTCAGCATTGCATTAGATTCTCGGTATGTTTACATTTTTTACATAAATACTGAGAATATACAGATTTTTATTAACATTAAAGCTAATTGGATGATTAAATAACATTTTCCCAAGAGAAAAATCACTGATTCTCCTTCATAGAAACCATTAAAACCTTTCAACTTGTTGTTGGGAAAAGGAAAATGTGGCTGATTCAAACCCAGAGTTTATAAAACCTAATGGATGTAATTTAGTTTACATTCATGCAAATTCTCTTTACCAAGTCAAACTCCTTTGCTAGTTGAGGTTTGAGTCATTTATTTACCTCATCCCACTCATCACCTCACCTATTAATCCTCATCATTTCTCTTCTCTTTAACCAGTTCATCCCATTCATCTTCCTCACTAAAATCACTGAAACTTCCCACTCCTTCTCCAGATTTCTCTTACCCACCCATTTTCATCCCAATCATCTTCCTTTTTGTTTTTAAAGCTCCAGTTTTACTAACTCATCCACCTCATTCTTCATTATACCTTTTTTTGATCCCACTCATCCTCTCATACGGGTTTCAAATTCACCTTTTATTGCATTTATTATCGTTTTTCTTCCATCAACCCAGTTCATCCCACTTATCATCCTCATAAGTTATTAACCCCACCAACCCACTCATTCTCCTCATTTATCTTACATATCCTTCCCACTCAACTCATCTTAATGCTTTTTAAAACTCTTAATCATTCCTTTTGCTGTTTCTCATCCCTGTTTTTTATCCAATCTAATTTATCCCACTCATCCTCCTTTTATTTATATAATCTTGATCTCATCAAGATCATTCCTCATCCTGTTCATCCCACTCATCCTCCTCATTCTTCCCTTTATCTCACTCATCTTCCTTAACTTTGGAATAACTTTGCAGACCATGATGTTTAAGCTGAAACTGGTATTGTTTGTACATTTTTTCCTCATGTTTACTTATGAGCTCCTCCAACAGGGGGCGCTGCAGATGCATGTTTAAATTGTTTGCTCTATAAATTGACATAAAAATAGTTCAAACTGTGGTGGGTTATAAATTGATGTTCACGTTGTTTAATACGATAAGTAAAGTAAATATGCGTGTTTTGCGATGTGATTTGAAGTTTTGTGATGTTTGAGTTTTTGTGCGTTGCTTTAGGACGGTACTGGGTTCCCGCAGGTGTTGCAGGTGTTGCATATTGTACCAAGCTGTTGTCTGTCTGCATGTTGTAGTGCACATGTAATAAAAAATGAAAGTTTTATGTAATTTCATGTCTTAGTTTTTGAGTTTTATATTATTATTATTATTATTATTATTCCTGCTTTAGATGCTTAAACAGTGAAACGTCCTGTTGCTCACCAGGAAGTCCAGTGGACGTCGTCCACATCTTCGTATCGTTTCGTTCTGTTAAGCAGAGCAAACAAACTATCACTGTTGCTTCTTTCCAGTCAGCCATGTTTGTTTGCTCTGAACTCATGATTGGTCTTTAGTAGTTTTGTGAGATTTCCCATCTGACATCTGAATGTTCTTGAGTGGCATCAGTTGGTAGTGTAGTGTTGGAGGAATATTTTCTTGACACCATGTCTATGTCACAAAGCTCCAACCATCTCAGGCTGGTTTCTTCAACATCAACGGCCTCCACAGTCACCAGATCTCAACCCAACAGTGCAACGTCGTTCTACAGGATGATCTGGAGCCATGAGAGTCACATCATGAGATGTCCAGCAACTCATGAATCAAATCTTTGAGGAATGTTGCAGACATGGGCTTGGTCTTGAAGCCGATTCTGGCATGGTGTTCCTGTAGACTTGGCTGGTAAATATACCGTCTCTCCTGGAAAACATCCTGAACGTGTCCTGATCAGATGCTAAACCAGATTTCAGATGATGCTCATTTCAGCTGATTTTGTCCAACATGCTGTTCTTTCAGTTATTATCCGTATCTCTTGAGAGTTTGAACACATCTGGATCAGCAAATCCAGATCTTCAGGCAGATGAAAGTGATCTATCCATCCTTCTGCCATCGTTTAGGAACAAAGACATCAAGATACTTGAACTCCTCCAGTTGAGGCAAAGAGGAGGAGACCTTTATCAGGTCAGAGCTATGGTTCCTATCCTGGGTCCTTCAGTCTTACTTGAGAACTCGTTTATTGGGGAAGGGTCTTTGGTTGAGGACGCCAGTAGAACATCGTCTGCTAGAAAACCAAGACAGTCTGAAATTTGCAGATCTTTCTCTGTGGAATTTGCATATTCTCTCCAAGTTCATCAACTTGTCCAAACAACATGCATGCTAGTTTGAGAGTAAAAATGGTGAAGAATCTGTTTTATAACATTTAAGTTCACTTATTTACCAGGTTTTATCGATGAAGAGTCCTTCTGCAAATGAAATAAAAGAACTAAACTGTGGATGTTCAAACAAAAGAGTAAGAAAAGCAGAAGCCAGTGGAGGCTGACTGGGAGCTGCTGCTTCCAGATTCAACCTCTTGGGAAAGTCAGAAGCTCAAAGTGTTCCCCTCAGAGGTTATGATGAAAGGAACAATAATTTCCTGTCTGCAATAACTTAATTAGTTTGGAAGCACCTAAAGTGATTAAACAGCGACTTCCTGTCAGGTTTTTTAACTGCCCTGCTCCTGAACAAAAACACATCTCTGATGGGAAAATTATTGAAAGCTGTCATCCAGATATGCAACAGCTGTTAAAACAGATTTGAAAAAAATACTAATTTGCAGGTAGAAAACCCAGAAACCAAAGTTAATGTGAAGGTAGCCACCTGCAGAGAGTCGTTCTGTTACTGTTCACCTTAGCTTGCTAGCTAAATATTTAGTTCCATAAATATTTAGTGAGCAAGCTAACTATTTAGCTCTAAATTAAATATTTAGCTTTGAGCTAGCTAAAGTCTTGAACTAGCTAAATATTTAGTTAGCCTTATGTAGATTAACTTGTCAATTAGCTAAATAATAAATAAATAAATAATAATTACCAAAGTAATTAACTTGCTAACTAAACCTTTAGCTTGCTAACTGACATTTGTAAATAAATAACATGGTGAAATATGACTTTGAAAATGATCCCCCATTTTGTCCCATCATGATAAACTGAAAAGCTCTGAAATGTGGCTGTTAGTTTTGACTAACTTTATGAAGGCCTTCCCATTTATATGTTTATAAATGAAGCAATCTGTTAGTAAAAGATTGAACCTGCTGTGGGAACGTTTTAGTTTTCCGTCTGGCTTTAAAGAATTTCAGTTTAATATCAATCACTCTGTCAACGCGGGCCCAGCTTATCAAAGAGCTGAGGTCAGGAAATAAGAGAAAGGAAGTGCATTGTTTAAGACAGGAAGTGGAGATGAATGCAGCAAAGCAAGGCAGCCGACTTTAAAAAGGATCAGTTTAGTTGATGAAAGTCGTCGGGGTGGAGACCCATCCTGTGTGCTGGCTTTAAGGAGCCTCTGTCTGTCTATAGATCCACATCCCAGCCTAATTTACATCTGGCTGCTGTTTTCTTCCCTGGAAAAAACAAATGAATCTGTCTCCCTCTGACATCTGATGGCGTTCTCCAACAGAAATAGTTTCCTTGCTGCTCTTGTTTCAGTAAACATGAATCTACCAGCGATTAGCTTTCTTGTTACTAATAGTTAGTTTGGTCTGTCAACACAATCCTACTCAAATCCCACTGGTTTTCTTTCTTGTAACTTGGACTGAACACTCTTTCCAGTAACTGGGTGGATGACTTAGTATCTTTTCCAAAGCAAAAAACATCAACATGAATCAGTTTTCGTCATATTGTTTCAACCCTAATTCCTAAATCTGCTTCCATAGCTACGCTATAACGCAAACTTTACCTTATATGGAAATAGTAAATAGTGAGTGTTTGTTTCAACTGCTTTACTTCTCTGGATCAATACTATAAGTTTGTGGCATTTTTGCTCTTTGGAGTTTTACCGCTTTTCCAACTTCTTATCATAACTAGCTGTGTTACAATGCTAACATTAGCTTTCAGGTAAACTGCAAAATGTGTAGTTTTCTTTCAGCTGTTAGTTTTTTCCACATGCTGAGGTGTACCAACACAAGAGCAACCATTATTGTTGGATCTGCTGCTTTTCCAACTTCTTGTAGCTTCTAGCTGTGCTACAGTACTAGCGTTAGCATGTGCATGAAGAAGAACAATGGGAGGGTTTTGTTTATGCTGTAGTTTGTTACCTTTTTCATAAATAGTTTTGATGGCATCTCTGCATTTTGGAGTATTAAACTGCAGCTTTTCCTACTTGTTGTCATAGCTAGCTGTGCTACAATGCTAACACTAGCTTTTAGATAAATAGTAAAATGTACTTTTCTCTCAACTATCAGTTTTCTCCATGTGCTGGTGTATACCAGCATAACAACAGCTGATATTGTTGGAACTGCTGGTTGTAGGCTTTCTAAACTGCTACTTTTCCAACTTCCTGTAGCCTCTAGCTGTGTTGCAGTGCTAGCTCTAGCTTGTACATAAACAAAAACAAGGGGAGGGTTTAGTTCAGCAGTTATTTATATGTTGTCCTCTATACATAGTTTTGTTGGCACTTCTCACTCTAGCATTAGAAAACATAATTTTCCACTTCCTGTAGCAGCTAGCTGTGCTACATTGCTAACAGTTAACAATATAAAACAGGAACTGCAATCAGAGAATGTGTTGTAGATTTTTTAAAATAATGTCTTCCTGTCTGTATACAAGTTAAGCAGTGCTGATACTGTTAACATCTCTGTTCATTGTAGTATTAAAAAGCATCTTTTTAAACTTCCCGTAGCAGCTAGCTGTGCTACATTGGCAGCAATTAACTATATAAAAGTAAGAAAATTAAGCTGAGAATCTGCTGTAGATAATTTAACATTTCTTTCTGTTACTATAAGAGTTTAATGACACTGGTATTGTTGATTTATTCTCATTATTAAACTGTAGCTTTTCCAACTTCCTGCTGTAGTTAGCTGTGCTGCAATGCTAGCATTTAACAATATAATAACAAGAACAGCAAGCAGAGCATCTGTTGTAAATATTTTTTATTTTTTCCTGTCTATAGCTAATTATTGGGATGTGGTCATTAAAATATTAAACTGAAGCTCTTCCAACATCCTATACCAGCTAGCTGTGCTGCAGTAAAAATATTGGGATCTTTTCATTTCCTTGCTATGGTCCACATTTCTCCCTGCGTTTGTTTTTTTTGACCAGCTAAGTTTAATTGGTGCACAGCTTTAAATGTGGGAGGCGAAAATATTAATTGTCCTTTTTGATGCCAGTCACGGCTAAGTGTTCAGCCATGTTGTAATCTGAAGGAGAACAGAACATGTAATAATTAACTTTACAAGCTTATCTTGCTAGAACAGAACCGTTTTCCATGTCTTTTAATGTCAACAGCGAACTGAAGCTGGATCACAGCGTCTCCTCCTTTTGTTTTGAATGTATTTGAAAATGCTTTGAGTCATTTGGTCCCTTCATTGTTGTTGTTTTTTTATTTCTTTCTTTGGTCTTTTTAAAATTACTCATTGAAGACCCAACATTATGCAATATTACAGGTTCAGAAGTGCATTTTTCTTAGCACAATATGTTTTAAGATGAATTTTTACCTGCATTAGGATGATGATACTATGTAGTAATAATTCCACTGGTATCTGATAAACGCTGCTTGCATCACTTATTGCATTATTTTTCATGTTTTCATAGCAGGAAAATGCAGATCAACATACAGATCAGCTGGAAAATGGGAATATGTTCTGCATCAGACAGTCCAGAACCCAGATTCTGATCAATTACAACCAGGAATGTTGATTTTAATCTTAGCAAAGCTTCTCTTTAGCCTAATTTGTCCTATTAGCTTTATGCATAAAGTTTCCATTAAGCATCATGTAAACAGCTACTTACTCCAGTTTAATTAGTTTCCTCCACAAGCACAAGTCTTATGTAACTGGATTATGTTGCATCATATATGGATAAACAGAAGCTTCAGTTTGGTTGGATGACAACCTTTTGGAAAGGTTTTGAGTTTTGTAAGATTTTTCAGCAGAAAATTCAAATTCAAAATCCTCTAAATATTTAGAACATTTTTAAATATTCTAAATATTTAGAACCCTAACCCTAACCCTACCCTAATGTTGCAAGTCTGGAAATGGTGTGAGTTGTGGTACAATCTATCCTGCTGCAGAAACACTTTGACATTTGGCTGCCTGAATGTTTAACTTCTTAAATGTTGTCCTTTCACAGTGTTTTCTCCTTTTAAACTGGACCTGATGACGGTGTCAGTCTTTGGGTAATGGTGCTTTCTTTTTCTCTGTCTGATTCACCGTTTTATTTAATTAACAATGTTTTTAAAACAGTAAACCCATGGCAATAATTTTACTTTTTTCCTGCTTTTTATTTTATTTTTCAAATGGATAAATTTAATCTGCACTTGAATGTTTGCAGTTATTTTAATGTTTTTTAACATTTAACATTTTATTAATTAGTTTTGTTTAAATGGGTAAACATAAACCTTGTAGTTTAATTTTAAATTAAAAGTACCAACAAATTTAAAGTTTTGATTTCTTCATTGTGGATAAATTAAGTGTCTTGCTGCCCCCTGCTGGTCTACGTGCTACCTTAGCTTGCATTGCCGTGGGCCGGCTCGGCTTTCCTCAATAAACATGGCTGAGAAGTACAACAGTCTTGTGGGAAGACAAGTGGTAAAAAAGGATCAAAAAATGAAAATAAGTCAGCAAACATGACCAAATATTCCCTGAATTTAAAGTTAAGCGATGCTCATTTTTACGAGAAACTTGAACTGAACACGCAGCATTTAACATGTGCCTCCATGTTTATTCCTCCACTTTTCCCTTTTGTTTATAGACTGACATAAATGTCAGTATACCCGAACTGACGACAGAGCGGCTAAATTTAAAATGTACAAGCTTAGGTTTTCTCAACGGCTGTTTTAAGTTAGTAAAAGTAATAATTTTAAGTTGAAGCATTAGCTTCCGCTCGCAATACTTTTAAAATGACCGCGCTTGACCCGAAGTGTTTTTCACTCCGACTTTCTGCCCATTTTAACGGTCCGACAACACTAAGAAAAACATATGTGAATGAGAGAAGCTTTATTGTAAATTCGGCTGTAATGAAATAAAGCGTATATAAAGATAAAAAGTAAATAAGAAGCACAACAATAAAAAAAACTCCGAGACGTGATGACGCAGTTGGTTTGATTACCGTCTTGTCGTGACTTTAAACTTTAAATACGTTTTGGTTGATGATTTTCCTGAAGAAATTAATGCAAACCGTGCAGTGGTTCGCTGATTTGTTGAACTGTGAGTTTAGCTGTGCTGAAGGAGGTCAAGGTCATGTTTCAGTCCGAAGTCCTGGACTGTCCGATGTTTAACGTGGCATGTTTTCATCTCTTTCATCTTCATATTTAGCAACAAAGAGATCTGGAGGTTCGTTTGGGTCCAGTTCGGTGGAAAAAGGTGACCGCGACGGGCTGCACGGCGTTTTCAGGTGAGTCTTCTTGTATTTTTCCATCTGCTAGAAAAACATTGCAAAAACACAAAACTAGAATCTAGACCAAGTATTTTGGTCTTGATTGTAGTTCAAATATCTTCCTACACTTGAAATTATACAAAACTAACTTACAAATCAATTTTCACAAGATATTGATGAAAAACTACTAGTTTCACTGACAGATTATTTCACTTCTAACGTGGGAAAATGTCCTGTTTCAGGTTAAAAAGGTCTACCAGTGAAACTAGTACTTTTTAGAATTGATATTAAGGAATTATTGACTTAAAAAACTCCTACATCTTACTGAAAAGTTACTTATTAGTTAGTTTTGTTGGTTTGTTAGTTTTATTATTTCAAGTGCACTAAGGTATTTGCACTAGAAACCAGAGTTCAGAAAGCTGCAGCAGCCATAAAATAAAACGGCTGAATTCAGCAAACAATTACAGAAACCTTAAGGGAAATTTCCTTAAATGTTCAGGTTAGAAAATCTGAAAGCTATAATAATTTTTTTCTTTTGGAGATAGAGAACTGAGTTGGATAATAAAAAAACATAAATATTTTTGCCTTGAAGAAATAACAGACTATTCACCGTAAGTGAAAATAAACACTCACTAAAACCAGCATGTTTGTTTGTCAAGAGCTGCATTTTATCAATCATGAAATTGGAAATTGGAATTACGAAAATAAATTTGCTTTATGTAAACATGCCAACTTTGGAAAAACAGATTTTTGATAAGTTTTGGAAGTTTTTTTTTTACTAAATCTAATTTATTGTATTTTTAAAAACTGCAATGGAAACACTTTTTTATTGCATCATGAGTCACATGATCGTCAACAGGATGTTACTACTGACTGAAATGACGAAAAAGACGAACAGGAAGTAGTAGAAGGTTTTTTGGCAGAATGTTTTTTAAAGCATGAAGAAACTTTTACTCACGTGATTTTAATTGTAGTTTTTATTTAATGGAAACAGCAATTGCAAGTTGTATTTTTTTTTACATTTGTGGAATATCTACAGATATCATAATGAGCTTATCAGGTTTGAAATATCTAAAAGTTTAATATATTCGAGAACCATCCGTTTAAAAGCTGAAAACTTATTAAAATCTATGTATTTCTAACTAAATAAGCTAAACGCTCACTTCTGCAAAGTACCGTATTTTCTGCATTATAAGGCGCACCTTCAATGAATGGCCTATTTTAAAACTTTTTTCATATATAAGGTGCACCGCATTATAAGGCACATAGAATAGACGCTCCAGTAGAGGCTGGAGTTACGTTATGCATCCATTAGATGGAGCTGCGCTAAATGTCAACAAAATAGTCAGATAGGTCAGTCAAACTTTATTAATAGATTACAAACCAGCGTTCTGAAAACTCCGTTCATTCCCAAAATGAATAAACAGCTGTTTTATTATTTTCCCGAGGTAAAGTCAGTGACGGGGTATTTTGGTGACAGTTTATCTTTTAACAACAGCAAGGTGTAACATATAGTGGAGGGGAACTTTTCCTCGATTCAATAAACACGTAAAAAACAGTCTGATACTGTTACGGTAAATCAAATCACAATATATATCCACTTCCGCTATAACCATTGATTGGTTCATGTTAAATTCTCTGCTGCTGCTCTGTTCCCATGTTCTACTGCGTCACTGATCGCCTTGAGCTTAAACTCTGCGTCATAAGTGTGTCTCTTAATAGGAGCCATTTTGGGGTCTTTACACAAAACCCAGCCTGCACCGCGCACTTCTTCTTCTACGAGGGAAAATGAAGTCGGCGGCTGCTTATCGTAGTTGCGAGACCTGCTGTGGCTCAATATTGGTTCATATATAAGGCGCACCGGGTTATAAGGCGCACTGTCGGCTTATTGAAGGTTTTTAGGTGCGCCTTATGGTGCGGAAAATACAGTAATATAAATGCTAATCAGGTTTGGGGACAATTGTTCTAAAACTTTGAGGTCTGTTTTCTCACCAATCTGGTTTGCAGAACCCCAACATTCATATTGACATATCTAGTTCATTTTTAAAAATATTTCTATATGTTTGACATCATCAGAAAGCTCAGAATCCACTAGAATAACTGGAAACACCAAAGGGAGATCTGTTCCTGGAGTTCGGATGGATTCAGAGTAAACTTTTAGTCAGTAAAGCTTTGAAGTTATTTCTCTAAAATCAGTTCTGATGCATAAAATGTTTACTGTCTTTTTACCATCACTGTATTTTTAAATGGAGCGTAAAACTCTCCCGTTGGGGTTGGATTCCTTCGCTCTGTTAGCTGCAGGAAGTCCCGTCTCTTCTTTCATTCAGGTTCTCTTATTGTTTCATATCTTTGATGGATTTCCATGTTTGTAAAACGCCGACTGGCCTTGATTCGCTTCAGTTTCCACGGTTACATGGCAAAAGGACAGAGATTTAATTGAATAAAGTCACATATTTTCCAACACTTTCTCAGTATATTTCAGACTTGGTGCTGTTAAGGAAAAATGATTATTTTTAGTGCTTAATACAGTTAATCTTACGACATGTGTTAAAGGTATATTCAGCACTCTTATTTAGAACAGTTTTCTGTTGAGTAGATGAGCAGGCATTCAGACAAACAGGGGCCAAAATGCAGATCACTCAATGGAGTCTCCCCGCTGTGAGGCGAAGCCATAAAATTAGCATTTTCCTTGGGAGACAGAGACTTTAGATTTCTCAGGTATCTGTGAGGTCTTATCTCAGGATCGTTCTGTACTCAGAATGACCATGGGAGCCACGGGGGGTCAGGGCCAGCGATCCGCTTCTTTGTCTCGGTAGAAGGCAGATGGTCCTTTGATCTTTGCGTAGATCAGGGGGAGTTTCCAAGTTTCTCTGAGTGCTTAAGGGAGTTTCCAGTTGGTCAACAAGAGGAACGCCTTGAGTGCATAAATTAAATAGAGAAACACCTCTTTAGTATAAGATTTCGCGTCGGGAGAGAAAATGCAGAGAGCGGCCACCATTTTGCCTTTTTGCATCGGCTCTCTCTCCAAAGACGCCTTTGCTTTTTGTTTGTCTTTTGTTTTGTGTTTGTCTGTCTTCCCCTTGTCTGTCTTTATTTTTATGAGAAAAATGCATATCTCTGTTCCTCTGCAGCTTTGTTGTTGATTGCTTTGTATGAGATTAAACTCTGTGATCTGTGACGTCAACGCGCTTTGTTGTTGCTTTCACTTTAGAGCACGCCGCCGCCTGCTGAGGATCCCGGGAAAATTAAAGAGGAAAGAGCCAAACGTTTTGTCCAAAGTTAACATTAAATTATCCTCTTTTTTAACAGTGCGAAGAAGATGAATGTTTAAAAACAATTAAAAACACTAAGAGTCAAGAGAAAACTCGTTTTAAAGCTGCAAGCTTTCAGTTTCTTTATAGAAAGACTGATTCTGTTGCAAGGCTTGATCCAAATCTTCCACATCCACATGATTGAATGAATTGTTTATTAAAAATGAGCAAACAAAAGGATGCTGCAGCGAGGCAGCAGGTTTTCCATGAGCGAGGCTGTGACAGCGAGCTGAGGGAGGGTTAGGGTTAACCCAAGAGAGACGGATGACGTAACGGCTTCAGATGATGGATAATGCAGCTGCATGTGACAGTGATTCAAAACTAAACAGCAGATTATTTGCAGTAAGTAACAAACACCATAATTATTGATTATTGAAGAGTGATTCAGAAATCACAATGTTGTAACTCCAGTAAAGATGATTAATTTAATATGAGAAGTTTAACATTTACTTTAAAAAATGACAAAGGTTTAAAAATGTAGTTTAAAAACCTTCAACACTCTATGAAGAATTATGCTAAACTGGCTCCCTCTAGCGGCCAAAGGCAGAACTCCTCCTTTATTTCAATGTAAGATGCATTGAAATATTTTACTTCAATGTATTTTTCTACGACAGTGATAGAAAAGTAAGCTTCAACCAAAAACTCATACAGTTAGAGATTAATCTCAGATATTTTCTAGAAAAAAACAAGAAACAGGAAAATTTTATTTTGAAACTTTTGAATTTCCAAGTTCATTAAAAAAAATCTCTTGAGATTAATTTCAATTTTTTTTCTAGCAAATTTTGACCTGTCAAGCTCAGACATTTTCAAGCTTTTTTTCTAGAGAATTTCTGAGATTAATTATTTGTTTCCTACTTTTCCAACAGCTGGAAACATCTCAGAAAGTTTTTTATTAATCTTATACATTTTCTAGAAAAATTTCCAAGGTTGAAAATGTGAAAAATTTTGACTTTTGACTAAGAAACTTGGAAGTTGATTGTAGATAATCTCTGAGATTAATCTCAAAATTTGTGTCTGAGTTTAATTCTGAGATGAATGAAGTTTGTTTTCTGCTTTTCTAACCAACTAGAAGAAACTTTTTAAATAGCAGCATTCCTCATGTTAACTCATCCAAGTGAACTTTGATGTTTTCTGCTTTATCTCAGTTGTCACAGATTTCTGCAAAGATTAAGTTTGGACTTTAGTTCCTCTCAAACATTGTTGGAATCATTTTATTTAAACGTCACAAAGACAAAGGCTTGAAAGTGTATTTAAGGTGGACCTTTTCCACCTTAAGCTGAATTGATCAGAGGTTTCTGGTCTGTCATCATCCGGTTATCTCTACGCTTTGAGTTCAACTGGGGTCATTTTAAAAGTTCACGGTCGCTTCAGATGTCTTTATAATCAAGTAAAACCCGAATCTCACAATTAAATAATCAAATAAAACTTTTACAGCAGGAAAAATGTTGCATCAGTTTATTTTTATTGCCTCCAAATGTCAGTGCAAACCTGGTTATTAAAGGAAATGCAGAGAGTTTGCTCTTGGAGTGAAAACTGGTCGTTTTATTGCCGGTTGTATCTCAGGATAGTAAACATGTTGGACTTTGAGTCGGTTATTTAAACGCGGCGGCGCTCCACCGTGTTTCTCTCCACAGCTGGTCGGCGGCCATGTCTCTGAGCTCTACTCCTCCGATTCTCTCCGTCCGGCCCTCGCGGGCGCTGGTGGACGAGGCGTTTGAGGTCCTGGTGGAGAATCTGCCCCCGGTGTCGCCGTTCACGCTGCGCTCGCTGCACCACTCTGAGGACGGGGACGACTGGGAGGCGTACGGCCGCTACGTCAGCGACCACAGCGGGAGAGTGTCAGGTCGGTTCTGGTCTCCGTCGAATCAGTCTGAGGAGAATCTGCCGTGCAGGACTAGTACACACCTTTTTGCTCCATTTCTTTGGCTCTTTGCTAAGCAGAAAATGTCAAAAGGGCAGTGTTTTGTAAAATCAACTTTTTTTAGTTTCATGTTACGCCTGAGTGGACTTAGCTCCGCCTTCGAGGCGCCACTCCTCCTCTGAGCTGCAGTTTCCAGTTTTTAAAGAGAAAGAGGCCCAATTTCAAGGCATTAAATTACAAAGTCAAATTTCTTTTAAGTCATATTTGATAATTTTTTATAATAACCGAAGGTAACAAAGTTACTCTATTGTGCTATAAAATGGAAAAGTAAAAGGACTAAAATATGTACCACCTTGTAAATTTTCCTGAATAAGCATAAGTTACTGCTTAGGATATATGTATATATATCTATATCTATATATAGATATATATCTACAGTATATATATATCTATATCTATCTATCTATATAGATAGATATATATATACAGTATATATATATATAAGTATATATATACAGTACAGACCAAAAGTTTGGACACACCTTCTAATTCAATGGGTTTTCTTTATTTTCATGACTATTTATAAGGCAATAAATCCCACTTATTAACCTGACAGGGCAGGTTGACCTATGAAGTGAAAACCATTTCAGGTGACGACCTGTTGAAATATATATATATATATATAACTCATGGTCTATAGTGTCACTTTCTCATTGTGTGTAAAAAAACCCCACAAAAAATCTGGTCAGTAATGTTCAGAAATAGTTTAAAATCGGATCCATTTTTATTCTAAATACGTAATGAAACTTTCACCAAAGAAAATTTAAATTTTTTCTTTATTTATTTTAAAAAAAAAACCTTTTTAAAATAAACAAATGACACTTATATACCCGGTACATAATAATATGTACTGGGTATATGTATATCCTAAGCAGTATAAAATAAATCATTTTATACTATGCACATAAAAGTAAATCTAAATATTTTAGGAATTATTTAAGCTCTAAACTGATTTTATCCCACTAAAGGAAAAGATGTTGTTCTCTCTAAAATGTCTTATCAGTCAGCTGACTGAGACCAATGCACTCTATGGATATCGATGCATTCAGCTTCATTCAAGTTTTCTGTCTGTGTTTAGTTTCAGAGGATTTGAGTTTTGGAGGAACGTACTCTGGGATGGAGCCCTTGGGTTTGATTTGGAGCTTGCGTCCGGTTCCAGGCAGCCGCACCGGACTCAGGTAAGACATTTTCAACTCTCTAAACGTCTGAATATTACTCCGTTACCGGAAATTTAAATTAAGCTGCATTTTATCCAAATGGTTCCAAAACCAATCAAGTTATGCCGAAGTAATTGAAGGATATTTGTTTCTTAGTCTTTTGACATCATGTTTGCAGAAAAGAAGGATTTCTTGTGTGATATTGAAGGCAACGTGTCTTTTGTTTTCAGCGTTTCAATTGATATTTTTGTGTGGTTAAATCAGATGAACAGAAAGATGACCTGTTATGTTTCCTTGAACAGGTTAAGATGTGTCTAGACAAAATGTGTTCATTACATTTTTGGTACAGAATCATTCTTAAATAATCACATTTTAGTCTGTTAAGCTACACTGCCTGGCCAAAAAAAAAGTCGCCACCAAAAAATGGTCACACTCTCTAATATTTTGTTGGACCGCCTTTAGCTTTGATTACAGCCTCATTCGCTGTGGCATTGTTTCAATAAGCTTCTGCAGTGTCACAAGATTTATTTCCATCCAGTGTTGCATTAATCTTTCACCAAGATCTTGTATTGATGATGGGAGAGTCTGACCACTGCGCAAAGCCTTCTCCAGCACATCCCAAAGATTCTCAATGGGGTTAAGGTCTGGACTCTGTGGTGGCCAATCCATGTGTGAAAAAGATGTCTCATGCTCCCTGAACCACTCTTTCACAATGTGAGCCCCATGAATCCTGGCATTGTCATCTTGGAATATGCCCGTTCCATTTGGGAAGACAAAATCCATTGATGGAATAACCTGGTCATTCAGTATATTCAGGTAGTCAGCTGACCTCATTCTTTGGGCACACAATGTTGCTGAACCTAGACCTGACCAACTGCAGCAACCCCAGATCATAGCACTGCCCCCACAGGCTTGTACAGTAGGCACTAGGCATGATGGGTGCATCACTTCACCTGCCTCTCTTCTTACCCTGATGCGCCCATCACTCTGGAACAGGGTAAATCTGGACTCATCAGACCACATGACCCTCTTCCATTCCTCCAGAGTCCAATCTTTATGCTCCCTAGCAAACTGAAGCCTTTTTTTCTGGTTAGCCTTACTGATTAGAGGTTTTCTTACGGCTACACAGCTGTTCAATCCCAACCCCTTGAGTTCCCTTCGCATTGTGCGTGTGGAAATGCTTTTGCGTTCACAATTAAACATACTCCTGAGTTCTGCTGTTGTTTTTCTTCGATTTGATTTGACCAAACGTTTAAGTAATCGCCGATCACGATCATTCAGGATTTTTTTCCGACCACATTTCTTCCTGGAAGACGATGGTTCCCCACCATCCTTCCAGTTTTTAATGATGCGTTGGACAGTTCTTAACCCAATTCTAGTAGTTTCTGCAATCTCCTTAGATGTTTTCTCTGCTTGATGCATGCCAATGATTTGACCCTTCTTAAACAGACTAACGTCTTTTCCACGACCACAGGATGTGTCTTTTGCCATGGTTGTTTAAGAAATGAGGAGTTACTCATTGCATCAGCTGGGGTTAAATAACTTGTTGCCAGCTGAAAGATAATCGCGTATGCAGCACTTATCCAATAGGAGGCTTGTACCTATTTGCTTAGGTGGCGACTTTTTTTTTGGCCAGGCAGTGTATTTTAGGGCCTCTGTCACTTTAAATGTAAGTAAGCTGCTGTTAATCAACGTTTAATCAACGTTTACACTCTCACGTGAAAATGGCTATGAAAATACGTACAATTATACAAGTGTACAATTGAAAAGCAGAAGTGGAGCCTCCTGCACAACCAACAACAATTCAGTAAGTGGTTTCTGAATAGTAAGTCAACAACAAAACTCTTGTCTTTTCCAGCAGCCATTGTACAGCACATACAATGGCTGTTGGAACTCTGCTGGGGTTGCTAGGTAACGGGACAGCGTCCATAGAATCTACCTTAACAATCGGATTGTTTTTGAAAAGGCTCATTTTCCAGACACCAAAAAATATGAAGTTATTTTTTAAAAAGTGGTTGGTGTTGTTTTTAGAAGCAGTAGAAACCCAAATGGAAGTCTAAAAATGTACATTTATTATCTCAAGTTTGCTTTAAATCAGTTCTTGATGCTTGACCCATGACCTCCAGGAATCTGTTCATGCAGGAAAACCCTCCCATGTTGTTATTGCCATTGCCTTCACAGAGCATCTTTTCAGCAAGAGTGTGTGAGAATTAAATCATACATGACAAATTATTCTTTGTTCACATAGGTAAACTTGCTAGCATCAGTCTGGAAACGTAAATGTAACTTTGTAGCTGGTTCTGCTTCACTCTTCCCTGGTCAGGTTGAGGAAGAAGGACGTCACCACCCCCATGCTGATCACCATCTCCCTCTACAATGGACACGAGGACTTCAGGGACAACAGCCCTCTGGTTTCCATGGTAACGGAGAGGTGGTACATGGGCCCAGGCATCCAGCGGATCGAAATCACTGATGGAGAATTACGAGGGGGTCTCTTTATACCCCCAGGTGAAACCGTAGTGCAGGACAATTTATTTATTTATTTCAGTCATTTTTAACGTTTCCATACACAAGTAAAAAAAAACACACAATGCTGAAAAACAAAAATATTCTATTTCTCTTTATAATGAGTTTAACATATTTTTTAAAATTTTCTTCTTACTAAATATTTTTTTTAAAATTTGGCACAATTTAGTGATAATTTATTTCTTTAATTCTTTTAATTGTCCTTCAGTTGTATTCTGAAGCTGCTGCTAACTATGACCAGACCTTTACAATGTAGCATCATTAGCACATACTGTAGATGTTAATAACTTGGACACCTAAATATATATATATATATTATATATTTTATGTGTTTAGGACCCAACACTGAACCTCTGATTCTCCACATATCCAAGAATATTTTGCTCCAGTTAAAATTTTCTAATTTAACCCCCGATAGTAATGTCACAAATCAGCAGGCACTGGCCGTTACCTAGCAACCCAAGTTGAGTTCCACCCGTTACTTGGCAACCAAAGCTGAGCTCCAGAACGTTTTGGGTAAATTCAATTCATAAATACTTTATTGATTCCAAAGGGAAATAAAATGTTGTAACTCATATTAAGGCAGCTGGTTTTAACTCATGGTCTATAGTGTCAAATGCTTTTCTTTAGTTTTATTATTATTATTGATAAATTGTGAAAAACGCTTCTGAAGCCTTTGTTTTCCAACTGTAATTGGAGATATGGATATTCAGTATGAATATTGGCTGGTCCTGCAGGTCCAGGCCCGTTCCCTGGGATTCTGGACCTGTGGGGAGGCGGAGGCGGGCTGCTGGAGTACCGCTCCGCCCTGCTGGCCTCGCGCGGTTACGTCTGTCTGGCTCTGGAGTATTTCAAAACGGGGCAGATGAAGTCAACAGATATGAGTTTTGAATACTTTGAGGTTTGTGTAACTTTCCTTTTACTTCATCTATTTTCAGAATCAGTAAATCTCTTAAAGTGGACGTTTCATGACTTTAAATCCTCCCTTTTTTACATTAAGTTCTTCCTTTGTGGCGTCTGCGATGCTTTGGTCTTATTCCTGGTCGCAGAGCGTTCCACTCCACCCTGTTCGGACTTTTTTTGGAAATATTCTCATTACCAATTACTACAAACACTTTATACCACAAACTGGAACCTTTTTTCTTCTTCATTATCCATTTGTTTGATTATCTGAGTCATGGCCGTGTGAAAAATACCAAGAATTGTGACAGTTTTGCATTTATTTTGCCCTAAGACTCTCATAATTCAGTCATTCACTAAAAAACAAAGAAACCTTTTCCTTTTCATATCCAAAGAACTTGATTCTGAAAGTTCTGTGGATGAAAACATCCAATCAGCACCCTGTTTGTTTGTGCAGAACGCCTACCATGTCCTGAAGGACCATCCTCAGGTCATCCCAGACAGAGTCGGGATCATCAGTCTCTGCCTCGGCACCATCGTGACCCTCGGCTTGGTGGCGGAAAGCACAGAGATCAAGGTAAGTCTTCTCCTGACGAAAACTTAGCTTAGCTTGATGAGAATCTTCAAAATGTTTCAGAAAGTCTGAGACTTTTCCTTTAGACTCATAGCAGGATTCTCAGTCTTTGTTTCAATATGTGATAAATCTCCTGCCAATAGTTTGGTGAATCTGATACAAATCAAGTTACTTTGGATCATTAAACCAGCTGTGATAAACGTCCGGGTTGTCCAAGCAGAAACCTCCCCAACTGTTGCATAATGGACTTTTGGCTTTTATTACAACTGTTTAAACTGAAGTTATTTTGCAGAAATTCAAACTTTGTCTGTCAGAATAACAATATTTGCTGGATGATAAATTATCCCAGAAGTTATTTTAGTTTGAGACCATCTTCAAATGATATAACAGAATAACAATACAAGAACACATGGTCACAGATCAATCAACTTTAAATACTAATCAATATTTAACACATGGAGCTGGAAGACATTTTAAATATCCAAAACTAAATGAACTAAACAGAAACAATAAATATAATGAATTATGAAGTTTTGTCAACAGAATTATAATAAAAAAAAGACCAGACTGAAGATTTTATCATCCAGTTTTTGGTAGAAAAACAAAAACAATAAATCATGCAAATCTTTCTCATTTAGACTGCAATTATTATTGATTATTGATTATTGCTACAGGCCTGATTAAAGGAGGGATTTTTGGTTATGATTGATTTTTAAAGCAGTTTAAAGGGTAAAATATCCGGGGTGTACATACTTTCTGTTCGGTGTATCAGTTTGATCTCTGGTGTCTCCTCAGCCTGGTCTGTAACACAGCTTTGATTCAGAAACCAGTTCCTGAACGCGTCGTGCGGCGTCCCGCAGGGTTCTGTACTCGGCCCGTTTTTATCCTCGATATCTGGTCGAGTTTTGATGTTCGCCGTGGTTCTGTTTCAGCCCTGTTGCGTCGTTTGCATCAGCAACATCATCAGCAAATCGCCAGGGAAAACCCTCAGCGGGTTCCACCGAAGCATTCCCAGGTAGGTCACTGGGAACACTGGGAACACTGGGAACACTGGAGTTTCTCAGCCGGGATGGTTTGAACCTGTGTGTGTTGGCAGCGAGTTCAATAAGATACGCGTGGATGAGAACAACCATCAGATCTGGAGGGACGTGGGGCTGGCGCTGCTGCAGGAACCGTCCATGAAGGTGGACGTGAGTATTTCTGGTTCCTCTTCCTGAAGACTCGACTCCATTCGCTCAGAATTACAGCTTTTATTCCTGCAAGGTGGCCAAAATAAACTGTCCTCTGCTGCTGGTCAACGGATGTGATGACCAGAACTGGTGTGCGGTGGAAACGGCCGATGATGTGAGTTTTCGTTTCAGCTCTCAGAAGAACTTTAAAAGTTTTAGTCTCTGGATTTTCGCTCATTTTTTCTCAGATTGACGTTTGTTTACACGCAGCCGGGTTTTTATGAAAACAAATATCTCAGACACATCATTTAAAATATTTATCATACAGAAAATATTTCATCCACATGAACCGTAAAATAAAATGACGAGAACAAAGTCCTACAGTCACGAGAATGAGTTTGTATGAGTTTAGTCATGTTATGAGAATAAAGTGGAAATAATACGAGAATAAACTTTTATTAGCAGAATAAAGTCATAAAATTATGAGGAAAAATTAGTACAAGAATAAAGTCGTAGTATTTCAAGAAAAAAGTCATGTTGGGAGAACTTCAACACAAAAAACAACGGCGGTAAAACAAGGATTTGAGAATTTTGTGAAGTTATTGGTTTCATAGATTAGGAAATACTGAATCTATTAATTATTACCAATAGAGGACCTTTAATTAGTTCTGCAAGCGACTGTGTCTGTTTGTACGACTTTATTTTCGTATTATTGTCTTTTTATTCTTGAAACTAAAAGTTCCGCCTGGCCCTAATATCTGCTTCCCATAAATTCATCAGATTTGTCTTTTTATTCCTGATCGTTTTGAACTAAGCGAATCAGAGCTCGGCTCTTATTTCAGTCTGGAGTGAAAGTTTCCGTGTTTCCCTCCCAGATTTCCAAGACGATGAACGCCGCGGGGAAGGGTCACCTGTTGACCCGGCTGGACTACCCTGAAACCGGACATCTGATCGAGCCGCCGTTCTCGCCTCACTGCCCCGCCGGAAACTTCATTATGTACAGCTCCAACCAAAAAGGTGAGCAACACACACAGAATCACAGAAAAGACACTTTAATTACATTCATTCTATAGAAATGAGCTGAAAACTGTTGCAGATTTGAATACAAACCAGTCAACTAAGATCAGGAATGTTCTTAAAGGGCCGGTTTACCCAGAATGCATTTAGAAAACCCTTTAAACAAACTGTTCAGTTATTAACAAATATATCAGAATTTCATGACTATTTTACGATCAAAATCACTGATTTTCTAAATGTTTGTGATCATGTATGACGTTAAACGTGACATTTTGTTGCTCCTCACATCGATAACAGATGAAAACTTGACATTGTGTAAAACTGAAGCAGCAGTGGAAGCAGCAAGGGAGAAATTCACTTCCCATCGTCCCCATTGCTCCTCCGGGTGGTGGCAGCATCATGCTAAGGGGTTTTTAGTTTTGGTGCCCAACTGCAATTCAAGAGCGATGAAAATTTATTAAACATTTTATTCTCAACCAGAACAAAATAATTACAGATCACAGTGGAAAATGAATATGCAGCACAAAGTATTCATCTTTTATAATGATTTCCAATTTCAAACGCAGGCCGCACCTTTCAGATTGAGATTGCTTTGTTTGAGGAAGTTCCAGTAAAAAGTTGACGGTTGTGCCAGGAAAAGGAAAGTCTCTGCGGTTTGGGGGTCTGTGCTGAAATGTGGGCTGTGTTGCAGTGCTCCAGCGCTACGGAGGGAAAACGAAGCCGCACAGCGACGCTCAGGACGACTCCTGGAGGAAGATCCTCAGCTTCCTGCGCCACCATCTTTACTGCAGCCAGAAGGCCATGATGTGAGGCAGGTTCACTCCTCAGCATCAGGTTCTGTGGTTTTACGCTTTTCTACACATTTTCTTTAGTCAAAATAAACATTTTCAGAGCAAAAATACATTAAATTTACAGAGAAGACAGAGAAGAAAGTCTGAAAATTTACTTTCAAATTTCCAGCAGCTTTTATTTCAATAAACAAGTCAAATTAAGTTTGACTGAAATCATCTACAACTTTATGTACTTTTATATAAAAATCTGTTTAATTAACTTTGTATCCTGTGATCATCTTACAACATGCGACAAACTGAGTTCATTATTTGTTTATTATTGTTAAAAATAATCCATGGCGGGTCCGGTGCACTGTGTGATGGGTGGCGGCCAAGGGAGGGGACCCTGGCTGTCCGATCCTCGGTTGCAGAAACTGGCTCTTGGGACGTGGAATGTTACCTCTCTGGTGGGGAAGGAGCCGGAGCTAGTGCGTGAGGTCGAGAGGTTCCGGCTAGAAATAGTCGGTCTCGCCTCGACGCATGGCTCTGGTTCTGGAACCAGTCTCCTTGAGAGGGGCTGGACATACTTCCACTCTGGAGTTGCCCAGGGTGAGAGACGTCGGGCAGGAGTGGGCATACTTGTTGCTCCCCATCTCGGCGCCTGTACGTTGGGGTTTACCCCGGTGAACGAGAGGGTAGCCTCCCTCCGCCTACGGGTGGGGGGACGGGTCCTGACTGTAGTTTGTGCATACAGGCCGAACGACAGTTCAGATTACCCACCCTTTTTGGAGTCCTTAGAGGGGGTACTGGAGAGTGCTCCTCCTGGGGACTCCCTTGTTCTGCTGGGGGACTTCAACGCTCACGTGGGCAATGACAGTGAGACCTGGAGGGGCGTGGTTGGAAGGAACGGCCCGCCCGACCTGAACTCGAGCGGTGTTCTGTTGTTGGACTTCTGTGCTCGCCATGGATTGTCCATAACGAACACCATGTTCAAGCATAAGGGTGTCCATATGTGCACTTGGCACCAGGACACCCTAGGCCGCAGTTCGATGATCGACTTTGTCATTGTTTCATCGGATCTGCGGCCGTATGTCTTGGACACTCGGGTGAAGAGAGGTGCGGAGCTGTCCACTGACCACTACCTGGTGGTGAGTTGGCTCCGGTGGTGGGGGAGAAAGCCGGTCAGACCTGGCAGGCCCAAACGTGTTGTGAGGGTCTGCTGGGAACGTCTGGCGGAATCCCCTGTGAGACGGAGCTTTAACTCCCATCTCCGGCAAAACTTCGAACACGTCCTGGGGGACGTGGGGGACATGGAGTCTGAGTGGACCGTGTTCCGTGCCTCCATTGTCGAGGCGGCCGATCGGAGCTGTGGCCGCAAGGTTGTCGGTGCCTATCACGGCGGCAACCCTCGAACCCGTTGGTGGACACCTTCGGTGAGGGTTGCCATCAGGCTGAAGAAAGAGTCCTACCGGGCCTTTTTGGCCTGTGGGACTCCGGAAGCAGCTGATGGGTACCGGCAGGCGAAGCGGCATGCGGCTCCGGCGGTTGTTGAGGCAAAAACTTGGGCGTGGGAGGAGTTTGGAGGGGCCATGGAGAAAGACTTCCGTACGGCTTCGAGGCGATTCTGGTCCACCATCTGGCGTCTCAGGGGGGGGAAGCGGTGCAGCACCAACACTGTTTATAGTGGGGATGGTGTGCTGCTGACCTCTACTCGGGATGTTGTGGGCCGATGGGCAGAGTACTTCGAAGACCTCCTCAATCCCACCAACATGCCTTCCACTGAGGAAGCGGAGCCTGGGGACTCTGGGTTGGGCTCTCCAATCTCTGGGGACGAGGTCGCCGAGGTGGTTAAAAAGCTCCTCGGTGGCAAGGCTCCGGGGGTGGATGAGATCCGCCCGGAGTTCCTTAAGGCTCTGGATGTTGTAGGGTTGTGTTGGCTGACGCGACTCTGCAATATCGCATGGACATCGGGGGCAGTTCCCCTGGATTGGCAGACTGGGGTGGTGGTCCCCCTGTTCAAAGAGGGGGACCGGAGGGTGTGCTCCAATTATAGAGGGGTCACACTCTTAAGCCTCCCTGGCAAGGTCTATTCAGGGGTCCTGGAGAGGAGGGTCCGTCGGATAGTCGAACCTCGGATTCAGGAAGAGCAGTGTGGTTTTCGTCCTGGTTGTGGAACACTGGACCAGCTCTACACCCTCGGCAGGGTCCTGGAGGGTGCATGGGAGTTCGCCCAACCAGTCTACATGTGTTTTGTGGACTTGGAGAAGGCGTTCGACCGTGTCCCTCAAGGAGCCCTGTGGGGGGTTCTCCGGGAGTATGGGGTACCGGGCCCTTTGATACGGGCTGTCAGGTCCCTGTATGACCGGTGTCAGAGCCTGGTCCGCATTGCCGACAGTAAGTCGGGCTCGTTTTCGGTGAGAGTTGGACTCCGCCAGGGCTGCCCTTTGTCACCGATTCTGTTCATCACTTTCATGGACAGAATTTCTAGACCAGCCAAGGTGTTGAGGGGATCCGATTTGGTGGCCTTAGGATCTCATCTCTGCTTTTTGCAGACGATGTGGTCCTATTGGCCTCATCAGGTCATGATCTGCAGCTCTCGCTGGAGCGGTTCTCAGCCGAGTGTGAAGCGGCCGGGATGGGGATCAGTGCCTCCAAATCCGAGGCCATGGTCTTGAGCCGGAAAAGGGTAGAATGCCTTCTCCGGGTCAGGGGGGTGTCCTGCCCCAAGTGGAGGAGTTTAAGTATCTCGGGATCTTGTTCACGAATGGGGGAAGAAGGGAGCGGGAGGTCGACAGGCGGATTGGTGCAGCGTCTGCCGTTAAGCGGGCGCTGTACCGGTCCGTCGTGGTGAAGAGAGAGCTGAGCCATAAAGCGAAGCTCTCGATTTACCGGTTGATCTACGTTCCCACCCTCGTCTATGGTCATGAGCTTTGGGTCATGACCGAAAGAACGAGATCGCGGATACAAGCGGCCGAAATGGGTTTTCTCCGTAGGGTGGCTGGGCTCTCCCTTAGAGATAGGGTGAGAAGCTCAGTCATCCGGGAGGGACTCAGAGTAGAGCCGCTGCTCCTTCACATCGAGAGGAGCCAGTTGAGGCTCGGGCATCTGGTCAGGATGCCTCCTGGACGCCTCCCTGGTGAGGTGTTCCGGGCACGTCCCACCGGGAGGAGGCCCCGGGGAAGACCCAGGACATGCTGGAGGGACTATGTCTCTCGGCTGGCCTGGGAACGCCTCAGGATTCCCCCGGAAGAGCTGGAAGAAGTGGCCGGGGAGAGGGAAGTCTGGGCTGTCTGGGCTGAGGGAAGTCTGAGGGAAGTTCTGAAGCTGCTACCCCCGCCACCCGACCTCGGATAAGCGGAAGAAGATGGATGGATGGATGGATATTGTTAAAAATTCATGTTTATATATTTTTGTCAAATTTCCTTTTGATGTCGGTTTAAATTGAAGTTTTACTTTAATGTAGAGACTGAAAATCAACAAGTTTAAAATTTATTGCAGCTTTACATAAAAAATAAACTTAACTTCTGTTAGTTTTGATGATAACATCCAATATTTCATTTTATATGGATATTTTCCTTCCACTAAACTTTCATCCTTTTTATCAATAACCTTTTGTGTCTGATGAATTTAATATTTCTGTTTTTCAATGTTAAATTCTAATGTATGAGCAACTGAATGTTGTTTTCTGTAAACTGCAATCAATAAATCGATCATTAATAAACTTAATAGATTTACTTTTGTGTGATAAATATGTCAATTCTTATTGTTATGAATTTTGTTGTTTTACTGTCTGAATGGACTCATTAAAAAAGATCTTTACAATTTTTGGATGGATGAACGGTTGGTTGGATGAACGGATGGATGAACGGTGCAGAAACTGATTAAAGTCTCTCCAGTCCCAGTTTTTCAGTAGGAACTCCATCAGGAATCGTTTCCAGGATGAATCGTTTCCATGATGAATCGTTTCCATGATGAATTGTTTCCGGGACGGATCGTTTCCGGGATGAATCGTTTCCGGGACGGATCGTTTCCGGGACGGATCGTTTCCGGGATGAATCGTTTCCGGGACGGATCGTTTCCGGGACGGATCGTTTCCGGGACGAATCGTTTCCATGACGAATCGTTTCCATGACGAATCGTTTCCAGGATGAATCGTTTCCAGGATGAATCGTTTCCAGGATGAATCGTTTCCAGGATGAATTGTTTACAGGATGAAACCTCCAGCTCTCCAGACTCTGGTGTCGCTTATGGAGCAAAATAATAACTTGTAAAAATTATTTTTTATTAATAAACAAAGTGAACCATTTTTAAAAAAAAATCCCAAATATTACTGAACAAATCAGCGATTCCAGTTTGATTTGCTGTGAAACTGATAATTTATTGATTACCCACAGAACCAATCAGGTGGATGTTATCGGACCTGCAGCAGCATCATTCCTGCCACTGATAAAGACGCTAAAGGCACATTCTGTCTGAGCGTTTTGTTTCTGTAGTGAACTTCTAGCTTCCTGTGGGCTCAGCTGCGCTGGATGAGCGTCACGATGCGCTGAATGAGTCTCACAGTCGGCTTGCAGATCGGATAACGAGGCTGCAGCTTCTGCTCGGCGCTGGACGGAGTCACTGCGAATCTGCTGAGCAGAAAGAAACTATGAATCATCAAAACAGTTGAAAAGTGAAAGTTGTAGGCTGTGTCGTGATTCCAGCTGCTGTACATACTTAAATATAACTTATAGATTTATTGGCTGACAAAAATAATAACCATATGTTATGAAATATACTGTTTTTTCTGGCAATAAACCTCAAAATGGGAATTTTTTCTCGAAAATTTACAACTTTATAAGATCACAAATTTCTCTTTTTTTAAGCTTAATCTCAAATTTCTGTTTTTTTCTAGCAGATTTTTGAATTTTCAAGGCCAGAATTTTATTTTACGTATTTATTTATTTTTTTTAGAAAATGTTTTAAATTCATCTTTTTGTGTAAATTTTCTCCTTTTTTCTATCTACTATTGTCTGCCTTGGTTAATATATTATACTAATTGGGCCTATCCGCTCTCCTGCAGTATGCTGTGTTTGCCACTAGGCGGCAGTGCAGGCTCTGGATCTCCGACCTGAATTCCTCTCTGAAGTTTAGCTGCAGGTGCTGAGCCAGCTGGTTGTTGTACTGCAGACAGGCCAGCAGGAGGCGACAGCGCTGGAACAACAGAACGGACTCCGCCGGGCTCAGAACCGACCCGGTCTGGTCCGACAGAACCAGAACCAGCAGCTGGGCCTGGTGGCGGATGAAGGGCAGCTGCGGAGGACAGACTGAGGTTACCTGGAGGAGCTGAACGGCTGGACTCCTGTGAGGAAGGCTTACCAGGTGGGGGTGAGGCTGAAGGACTCCCAGGATCCACGACACGGACATGAAGTTCTCTCCAGGGAAACATCGGCTGGTCTGAAACAGAAAGAACGTTCCTAAAAACTAAGCATTTTGTAAATCGTTCAGTAGGCCCGGAGGTTCTGAAGGCATTTTCAGTCCACTGATCAGAACCAAGTTATCTATTTGAACCAACAGTTTATAAAACCTCCATCAGCAAAACTCAGCATTTCCAGCTGAAACCAGAAGTTTACATCCCGGAACTTTTGTCTTTTAGATTTGATGTGTTTAGTTTGGAGAGATCTATGGATAGATGTAGACGGGAATATTTATAGATATTTCTTTACCAGAACTGAAAGTTGTGAACTTCCTGCCAGAACTCACCTGGTAGCCCAGCAGCAGCAGCTCAAACAGCAGAGAGCAGGCAGCATCCAGGTACTCTGAGACTAAATCCTGGAGCTGCAGAGATGCAGGTTAGAGTCTAACTGGTTGTTTTATGACAGATTTTAATAAATCTCTGATGTGAACCAGTTTACCTCTGAGTCAGACGCGGAGCCTCGACTCTGCTTCTCACCGTCAGGATCACAAACGAAGGCGAGCAGCAGTCTGGAGATCAGAGCCCCTCTGCAGGAGGAAACACCGTTTATCCTGGGAGAATGCAGCGAGTGCTCAAACATTTAGCTGAAAACTGGTGAAATATCATAAATTAGCCTTAGATTTAGAACAGACAGAGCAAAACTGTCAGCCTAAACAATCTGGAGTCGATTTGGAAACGGTAAGAAAAATGACAAACGTTCAAAAGGTGAGGAAATTTCTAAAGCTGAAAAATATGACCCTGTATTAGAGCCAAAATAAAAAAGGAATACATTTCTGCAAAAAAAAAAAATTAAGGAAAAGTTTGAAAATACAAAAATTTACTAGAAAAATATCAGAAATTTTCAGATTAATCTCAGAAATTTTCTAGAAAAAAACTTGAAAATTTCAGAATTTGAAAAGTTGTAAATTTTTTACTTTTCAAAGTTCCAAGTTTTTCCTCGTTTTTTTTCTTACAAATTTTTGACTTTTCATAACAGAAATTTTAAAAGAAAATTCTTACAAATGTTTTTATTTTCTTGTTTTTTTGTTTTTGTTTTAGATGTAAATTTATTCCTTTTTAAAAAGATTTACCATAATACATGTTGAATTATTCAGCTACAGAAATTTCCTCACTTTTTGTAAATTTCAGTATTTTTTTCCTCAACATGTTTCCAAGTTGACTTCTGTTAGTTCAAGTTGGCAACTCTGAAGCTACTGCTAATTTATTTTTCACTAGTGAACTGATTTTAAAATATATGAAAAATCTTGAGTTTTTAGTTAATTGATTTTTGAATTATTAAAAACATCAGCTCACACATCCACATAATGTGTGAAAATAAATTAAGTAAGCACCACCTGGCAGCTGTTCAGCAACTGGAGAAGGAAAATCCTTGGACAGAAACAGTTTTGTGTTTACCTGTTGGCGAAGAGCAGGCTGCTCCTGGACACTTCCACCTCCGTCTCTCTGAACATGATGGCGAACGTCTGGATGATCAGCGTACTCAGCCTGAAAGAGATTGGCAACATTAGCACAAATATCTGCTGAAAATGGGATTCAAGCAACTTTAAACGCATTTAGAGCTGGATGTGAAACCTTAACCTGACGTTTTATTAGCTACGCTCAATTAAGCTGATTTCTCCAGAGCATAAAAATATGAGTCCATCCAGTCGTACACCTCACCACTGTCTCACCATCTGAATTTTTCTGGCCTTCCTTTAATCAACAAAGAACAACAATATTTAAAGTCAAACCTCATCTATGGGTAAAACGTAGCAAAACTGCCCTAATTCAAACCCAATTTACTGTGGCATTAGCCTAGCTTAAATCTCTATAGCGCTAGCTTAAATTTATAGCTGTTAGCCTAGCTTAAATCTCTATCATCAGTAATTAAATTACCATTCTATGCTAAGCTAAGTATGCTACTTGGTGAGTCAGTAGTGCACTGATTCACTATGCTAAGTAGCATACTTTGACCTGTTGGAGGTTAATAACCTGAGCCTGACCTAAATCTGCCCCCTGGTGGTGGAGGTTGGAACTGTCAACATGAGTCTCTTACAGTAGCTGATCTGTGGTGTGAAATCTGCTGAAACTCTGACAGCCATGAAGACATTCCTCCAGAGTCTGAACCAGGAAGACAAACGCCTCACCGGACTGGGAACAAAAATAAATGGATAAAAATCTTGATTTCTGTCCACATTTCCAGGTATTTTCACTCTGTCTGTTCTCTTTATCGTAACGTCTCACCCTCCAAAAGAGCCTCCTCAGCGTGACGTTGCGGTGAGCCGCTGTCCTCAGCTCCTGCAGCAGAAGGTACCGGTTCTCCACGGTGATGCCGTCCTGCAGCAGCTCCGAACTCAGCTGAGCGAACAGGTGAGCCGTCCGCTCCGCGCTGCAGAGACCAAACAGACTCCAGCATCTTTCTGTCTGAGGCTGGTGGAGACCAGTACAAGGAGACCAGTACAAGTCATGGTCTACTGGTCCACTGGGTGGAGACCAGACATTCATCCATTCATTTTCTAACACCTTGTCTCTAATGGGGTCAGGAGGAGCTGCTGCCTCTCCAGATAATGTTCTGGGCGAGAGGCGGGGTCACCTAGAGGCGGGGTCACCTGGACAGGTCAGTCTGTCGCAGGCATGTAGACCAGAACATTTTCAAATATATGCACAGTGTACAGCTCAAAAGCAGCTAAGTCAGTCAGTCAGTCAATCAATAATAATAAGAGTCATGGACCGGACACTTTGAGAGATGTTCCCTGATTTCAAAACTATGGCTGATGAGCTGCTTGTAATTTGTGCCTTACCAGAGGCACAAACTTCATAGTGTCGACATTAAATATAATGATGCTTTGCATGATCTGGTTCACAGAAACACGCCTATTTTTCTCGTCTTTTGTTAGTTTTTTTGTCAAAATTTGCCTAACAATTAGAAACATGGCTTGTTTGACCAACTGGGACAACACCAGTATGGTCTGGGCCACATTTGGTGCTTCTGCAGTTTTCTCTTCTTCCTGAAAAGGAAAAACAGAGGAAGGAAAGACAAAGGTAGAATTAACTAAAGAAGGAGGACAGGATGGAGGAATGAAGGAGCGTCTCCAACTTGCAATGTCTTGAAGTTTTCTTCCAAAAACGAGGGATGAGGGAGAAAGAAAATGGTGGAAGGAAGGAACAAAGAAAAGGTGGAAAAAGACGAAGAACGTAACAAGGACTTTTAGACTGATGGATCTTTTGTTTGCAGGTGTAATTTTTGGTTGTGCAGAGAAGAGAATCACACTATTTGGATCTACTGGCTGATTTAGATGAGAAATGAGTTTCTTCATGTCCGTTCCTGTCTGGACTCTTGTGGTGCTGCGCCGTGTTTCACTGGGAAATCTCTGATGCTCCCAGATTAATAATCCAGCGTTTAGTTAGAAGAGACGGTCAGATCACTGAAGACCAGAGAGTTTAATTCACTTCTGAAATAAAAGATCCGTTGTTCCAACCTGATGGAGTCGGACGACGGCGTGCTTCTCCTCCTGTAGACCGGATCCAGGAGCCGGGTCGACTTCTGGACACACAGACGTCCGGCTGTCAGACAAGAGACAACAGAACCAGACTGACCTCTGAGTCTCGACCCACGATGACGAAGCTGTTCCAGCAGCTCTGCAGGTGGAGGTACAGGGTGGAGGTCTGAGAAACCACGTAAAGGTGCAGCTCGGCTTCCCTCTCTTCCCCGAAGTCCGCTCGGTCCCGCCTCAGCAGCCGGGTCAGGACGGCGCCGATCCTCTGGGTCACCTGGAACCGCCATGAGGGACACCATGCTGAGTTTGGACCAAACAGAACGCCGTGACCTCTGACCCTGCCGTTTAAATCGACCTGTTTCTCAGTGGCATTAGGTATTTAGAAGAGAAACGGGCCCACAGCATCACAGAACCTCTACCGTGCATAATAGTGGGAATGAGGTCCGTTTAGGAAGGAAGGAAGAAACGAAGGAGATAAGGAAGGATGAAAGTAACCAAGGAAAGTCAGACGACAAGGACAGAAAGAGCAAAGGAAACAAGGGAGGAACCAAAGAGAGAAGGATAAGAAAGGAGACGGAGCGTTTATCCAGCAGAGCCGGGAATGAATCTGGAATTCTTCTAAACTTTTCCAGACCTGGAAAATCCTGAAATCAATCCCAGGTTTTTCCTCACTTAACTCACCTGCCTTATTTGAATGGAATGTTTTCCTTTCTTCCCCATTTTAAATAGTTTCCACAAAACAATTGGAGTTTTTCCCTCGTTGTCATTTATTATCTTTAACCCTGATAATTAGTGTAAATCTAAAGAAATGAAAGTTTTCTTTAGCTTTTGGAAGCCGCCCTCACCTGGCGGCTCTCAGCTGTTTTCAGGTTTTCCTCTGGTGGTGAGGAAGGAGGCGAGGGAGGATGAGGAAGAGGAATCCTGGGGAGGCCCAGAGTCTCCGGGTCGGGGCAGGAGGAAGAGCGGCTGGTCTTCATCACCGGCTGGAGCTCCTCTTTCTCCCACCAGCTAAAAACAGAAACAGGTTCAACGGAGATGGCAACACGCCGCTCTTACTGCAGCACAGCACTGTAAACATTTCATCTGGAAACAAGTTTAAAATCAGCATGTCCACCATTGGCAGGATATCAGTGCAAACATATATTCTCCATTACAACCATGGTGGCCATCTTGAAAAGATTTCTACTGGCCCAGTTATGTCAGATTTGACACAAAAGCATTCATCTATGATAAAATAATTGTTCTTGACAACCACAGCACCATCTTGAAAAAGGTCTGCCATCTTGACATTTTCAATGGCCAATATGTTTTTTTCTCTGTCTGTATATTCAGTTTTCTCCTGCACCACTGGTGGATGACGTCATTTTAGAGTTTGTCCTTGAACGTTTCTGCTTCTGTCTTTAGCTTCATTTTGTTCTGAACTCCTGCTGTTTAGCTTTAGCTTTATGAACTGATGCGTTTAATGACGTCCCAGTGGAGCAGCACATGGACACATTTACACTCTGTGCTGTTTACATCAGCTTCCTTTGTGGCCTCCAGGCAACCATTCAGAGGCCGTGACAGTAAATCTTCCTTTCTTCGTCTCATTACTGTCGACACGCCGTTTCCTGACAGAAGCTCAGAGGAATTAGCAGAGCGATATAATCCCAGGGGGCAGCAGCAAAAACAACAGGGCTGCTGCAAAATGAGACTTAAATCTGGATTAAATGTTTAATTCAACGCATTTCTGTCTTACTAGCAAGTTTTATTTTATTGGATTTGGTAGCAGGGGTGGGTATCGCTAACTAAAAGGCTATTAGCGCTAACCCTAAGCATTAGTTCAGCTCATGCTAAACCACTATACCAAAATATTAAGCTCATGCTAAAGTGTGACCAACATAGTATTTAGCAGAAACTAATGCTAAAGCGCTATACCAACATAGTATTTAGCAGAAGCTAATGCTAAAGCGCTATACCAACATAGTATTTAGCAGAAGCTAATGCTAAAGCGCTATACCAACATAGTATTTAGCAGAAGCTAATGCTAAAGCGCTATACCAACATAGTATTTAGCAGAATCTAATGCTAAAGCGCTATACCAACATAGTATTTAGCAGAAGCTAATGCTAAAGCGCTATACCAACATAGTATTTAGCAGAAGCTAATGCTAAATCGCCATACCAACATAGTATTTAGCAGAAGCTAATGCTAAAGCGTTATACCAACATAGTATTTAGCAGAATCTAATGCTAAAGTGCCATACCAACATAGTATTTAGCAGAAGCTAATGCTAAAGCGCTATACCAACATAGTATTTAGCAGAAACTAATGCTAAAGCGCCATACCAACATAGTATTTAGCAGAATCTAATGCTAAAGCGCCATACCAACATAGTATTTAGCAGAAGCTAATGCTAAAGCGCCATACCAACATAGTATTTAGCAGAAGCTAATGCTAAAGCGCCATACCAACATAGTATTTAGCAGAAGCTAATGCTAAAGCGCTATACCAACATAGTATTTAGCAGAATCTAATGCTAAAGCGCCATACCAACATAGTATTTAGCAGAAGCTAATGCTAAAGCGCCATACCAACATAGTATTTAGCAGAAGCTAATGCTAAAGCGCCATACCAACATAGTATTTAGCAGAAGCTAAATGTTTGCTGCTGATTCCTAAACATTGAGCAGAAACAACTGAAAAGTAAAAACTTTAAAGTAGAAAATAAAAACTAATGGTGAGAATAGTTAAAAACAAAACAATACATTTAATTTGAAAAAATGTAAAAAAAAAATACTTTTAATGATAAAAATATAAAATTACATTCAAAATAAAAACTAATTAAAAAACTAAATTTAATATGTAAAATCCACAAATACAGACACCTGAGATTAAACCTTTCATGTGTTTTGATAACAGATCAATATTTTATAGTCTAGAGGAAAATCTCAAACTGGTCACCTTATCCACCAGGAAGGTAACAAAAGGACAGTCAATACAAACTCCTAACATGGTAGAAATTCAAACAGGTGTGCTCACCTGTCTGCAGGATATCCTGTGAGGGAAGCAGAGACACAGGGAGGTTAGCATTACAGGTAAAGATTTCAGAACAAAGGGAAGCAACACCGACTTCTCGGTTTTCCTCAGATCAGATCACAGATTATTCAGGCTTTAATGAATCTGTGTTTAACTCTCAGCTCAGCTTTCTCTTTTTGCACCACAAGCACATCATCAGGATTCTGGCATTGTTCCGGTCCGGGTTTTCATGCTAACATTAGCTTTATAGCTAAAACTAATATTTTAGCTAATATTTTGATATACAAGCTAAACTTCACATACTGAATAAACTAAAGTGCTAGTACACCATTTATACTACCCAGCATTTTAGCTAACATTAGCTTTTAAGCTAATTTTAGCCTATACAGTCCTGTTAGCATATTTTGCATTGTAAGAAAATGTCAGTCAAAATGCTAGTTATACCACTATAACTAATAATTCACAGAATTTTAGCTGCTATAGCATTTTAGCCCATTTTAATTTAGATATTGCTGTTAGCATAAGTAAATGTCAGTCAACATTTACTTATGAAAATAAATAAATGTTTATTTATTTATCATAAATAAATATTATTTAAAATGTTTAAATTTTAACATTTTAAATGTTAAAATTTTTAAATGACTTCTACTGACATAATTTTAGCTAGCCATAGCATTTTAGCTCATTTTAGCTTAGACACGGCTGTAACCATAAGTCATGAAAACAAATTTATTTGAACCTTTTAAGTCATGTATTCTGATTGGACAGTGGCTGGCTCTGCGAGAGGGCGGGGCCACAGGAGGAAGCCCCTCCCCCTTCTCCCTCTGTAACCAATCATGTTGCTTCTCTGCAGGCCTTTCTGGAATGTAGGTGATCCGTATGTGCTGACAGCGCTCCCTGTCCTTTGAACTGAGGAAATCTGGGAGGTCGTTCACCTGCACAGGTAAAACAGGAAGTTCAGCACCAAGTCAGGAATATTTGACTGACATATTACAAAACTTTTCAATTTTTTCATTGCAAATTTATGTTGATTTCTAAACATGAAAGCAATTGAAATCTCAGAATAAATTTCTGAAATTCCTTTATTCTTGTTTTATTTATAGAATAAAACATGACCTCTCTCAGGTTTCCCTGTGAATCCTTAAAGTCTTAAACTCAAGTATCTAAAATGAGGGCCTTAAAACGTCTTAAATTTGTTTAAAAAGTAAGTTAGCATTTATCTTACTCCCAGGTCTTAAATGACCATTTTAGACTTTTTAATCTATGTTAAGATTCAAACTTTTTCGTCAGGCAAAGAGTTGAGTCAGACAACTTCACTGCTTTGTGACTCCAGACGGTTAAAGCTACCACTAGCTAGCTTTTTGGGTTTACTTCTATGGCAATATAGGTCTTAATAATGGTTTAAAAATGTTCAAATTGATAAATTAATTAAACTAAGTTTGTGAAACCTTGCTGCAACAGAAATTATATCATTTTTAGGTTAATTGTGTAGGAATTATGCACACACTTCATGATTACATTCATTTATATATATTGAAAATCAACTACATTTTCCAGACCTTGGTTAATTTTCAACATTTTTTCACCCTGCAGAGGCAGAGAGACGGAAACGGGAGCCAAGCGTTTATTTATTCAGCGAGTTTCACTAACAGAGATCGTCCAGGTGAGCTGCTGCAGCCATGATGGCGCCGTCAGACTCCAGCAGTAATCCGTCACGTTAGCACAGTCGGGATTATTGCTAAGCGTCTGACATAACAACAAGCTGTGGGAATCACAGATTTAGCTGCCAGCTTTCTGACTCTTTAAGTTGTGTTGTACTGACGTTAAACCTGTTTTCAGCTCCTGCACTGGGTCAGTCTGTTTAAAAATTATTTGCAATCAGCGACTCGAATCATAATCAGCTTCTGGTTGGAGTCTGAAAATAGATTCCTTTTTATTCCTGTTTGATTACATTGATTGAAATGTTTTTTATGTGAGTTTAAATTAAATGGCTTGCAGTACAAGAGGCTAACTACTGTTAGGTGTGGCTAATGCCAGAGAATGTGTAATCAAACAAAAGAGCGAATCCTGGTTCATTTAAAAACCTCGGTTTGACCGCTCCAAAAGCAGGAAGTGGACTACAGCGCAGGGCATTCTGGGTAAATACAACCTAAAGAAACGCGCTAGCTTAATGCTAGCAGGAGAAGTGGCTCATGGTCTTTAAGGCCACTCCGTGTTTCTTTACATGTTGTGAAGAAGGAAGTTGCTCTCAGTGTCTTCAGAGGTCTTTGTGTCGTTTCCTTTAGTGATTCTTGGTGCAGCGCCCCCACAGGCCAGGAGGGGAACAGGTTTTTCAAAGAGTTTTTTGGTTTGAGAAAGAGAAACACAGCAGCTGAAAATATAACAAATGTTGCAACTTTTGTTCACCAATCGAAGCGACTGGATTATCATCACTTCTCACTTTCGTCTCTTACTACTCTGCAGTTTTCATTATTTGCATTATTTCAAATGTTAACTTCATATTTCAAATGTTAACTTCATGTTCATCTTTCGTCTTTTCTTATTTGCAGTTGGTTATTTCAGATGGCCGCTTGTACTGAGTCCGGTTCTGGTTCTGCTGGAGGTTCTGTTAAAGGGGAGTTTTTCCTCTCCACTGTCGGAGAGAATGCAAGTCAACGATTCAATGCAATCTGCTGAGTTTAGATAAACTTTTAAACTACTTTTCTGATGACTAGGATCAATTGGAATGTATGGATGATTGAATTGAAATGATTTTTTTTAAAGTGCTTCCAGACATTTTTTGTGAATCGGCGCTAAATAAGTAAAACTGAATTGATTTAGACTTAAGCTTTAGATGCACAAACAAGTTTCTGTTCAACTTCATCCAAACATTTTGTGCCAGGTCCAATTTAACTTGAGAGAAAAACACAAACCATGATGCTGCCACCACCGTGCACACAGCATGCCTTTCACTGCTGAGGCCAAAATGATTCACCTTGAAGTCGGTGATATGATCTTTGTGTGACGGAGTGTTAGAGCCGCTAAAGAAAAGAGCAAAATCAGGAGGAGTACATTTCCATCCAAAACATTCAGAAATTTTGAGATTCAACTCAGAAATTTTCTAAAAACAAAAGTGGAAATTTCTGAGCTCAAAGTCTAAAATTTGTGAGAAAAAAAATATTTTTGAGATTTTTATTTACATTTCTAGAAAAAAACATGGAAATTTCCTGAGACTGAAAAGTCAAACATTTTCAACTTTTTAGAATTTTCTCGGTTTCAAAAGTAAAATATTTAAAATTTTTAAAGCTTAGAAATTGTCATGTTTTTTAAAATGTTAATTTACTCAAAAAAATTTCTCACAAACTTTTGACTTTTCCAATGCAAAAATGTTGAAGTTTTTCTAGTTTCTTTATAGAAAACATTTCAACTTTTGAAGCTCAGAAATGCTTTTCCTAGAAAATTTCAAAGCTTAATCTATATTTATTTTAGGTTTTTGGCAGAAATTTGCTCCTTTTTTTCTACCATGGCCCTGAACAATATGAACCTTGACCTTGAGGTCAACTAAAAGGTAAGAAGTTATTTTTTCTTCTGTATTTTATTTATCTGAATAACATTTCTGACTTGTTGGTGATGATCGTAACTTAAAGATGAATTTCAACAATGAAAACAACTTTTTCCTCTTTTTCTTTCTCAGTTTTAAACTCACCAGCTCGATGTCGCGCACGCGCTCGAGGCTCACGGCGGCGGTCAGCGCGCGTGGCGGGAACTCCGTCAGGTACACGCGCTCGTCACTCAGCACCGCGTACATGTAGACCTTGTTGATGACGTCAGAGACCACCACGCACGGTTCGTAGGTTCGGATCCGCTCGTACAGAGCCCGCTCCGTGTTCCGCTTCAGGAACGAGTCCAGCCGGGCATTCCGGCGGGGCAGGAGCGGCAGGAAGTCGGATCGACTCCGAGCCATGACCCGGGGCGCTACTTTCTGCAGCGGATGGAGACGGGAGGCGGTTCGGTTCCGCCGTACATCGTGTCGGTTCGTGTTTTACTAATGAAGCAGGCAGCGGGTCCAGTCAGGTTATGAACTAAACAGGTTAACCTCAAACAGGGCGCACTGCTTTCTGATTGGTCCGCTTGTTTCCCTAGAGCGCTGCTGATTGGCTGAAAGGTAAATCGCTATTTAGAGTTTAATACATATATATAAAGAAAAACAGTTTTTAGATACATTTAGATTCACACACACACACACACACACATATATAAATATATATATTTATATATATATATATTCAGATTTGAATACATTTGTTTACAATAATGAAGAATTTTTTAAAAATTGATCTTTAAAGATGTTAGAATTTAATATTTTTTTTTTACAAATGACATTGTGAATATTTAGTTTTACGTTCCACAATAAAACTAACAATATTACATGACATGTATTGTTATCTAATATTGAATATTTAATAGCTTAATTACATATTCATTTAACAGGTTGAAATGTTACATTAATTAACTTAAGTTGTAAGATTAGATGTGGAGAAAATCTGTAATAATCATTTTAGAATTTTTTTAAATTTCTTTATTTATATGTATTTATTTCATAAATAGGATAATAAGTGATGTGATCATTATTTCACTGTTTGTTTGTTTTTCCTTCCCAGGACGAAATTTCCCCAAAGAAAACAAATAAAGATTCTTGTTTCATTTTCATAGAATATTTTCTGTCATTGCTGCAGCCCATAATTTAAGTTTAATTCCCAAAACCAGAATAATTTTGCTTGACTACTGCTGCTGTTTCAGTGTTATCGATCAGGGGACTTCCTGTTGTTTCATCGCAAATAAGTAAAATCAATGCAGAAATAATTAATAATAGCTTTTAACATGTAAAAACATCCCAATTTAATGAATGAATGTTCAAAGTAATTGTCTATTATTTTAATTAAATAATTTATTATGTATTTAGATCCAATTTTATTTAAAAATACGAGATGCAAAAAATGTTTCCCCATTATTTATTTATTGCATCTTAGTTTTTTTGACCATATAGTTTTATTAAACCTTCAAAAAAGTGAAATATTTTCTAAATTTTGTTGTTTTATATGTTGTTTCGCCTTAGAGGGCCAGTAGAGGGCGCCAGAATGAAGTTAATGTAAAACAATTTAATAAGCGAATCCTACAAATTATTTTAGATATTTTTGAGTTTGTTCTCTTAATATGTTGTATAGAATATTCTAGATTAATTTTAACTTGATAAAAGTTAAAGAATTAGCATGAAGTTTTCTTCAGAGGCTGAAGCTTTGAAATAAACGCTGTGAGTGAAAATATGAACAGAGTTTCACATCGACAGCAAGACAGACGAAGGTTGTTTTAGAGACAAACACTGAAGAAATACAGAGCAAGACTCAAACTCATCTGATCCTTTTAATAAGCTGCATATGGGAGAGAAAAAGTACATTTCAAGGAAAAATGTGGAAATTTCTCAGCTCTAAAAGTTTAACATTTTCTAGAAAATCTCAGAATTTTTTGATTAATCTCAGAAAAATTCTAAAAATTTCTGAGTTTCAAAAGTCAAAAAGTTTCACCTTTCCAAATTTTAAAAAATTCCAAAAGTTAAACATTTTTCACTTTTGAAACTTAGAAATGTTCATGTTTTTTCTAACAATTTTTTACTTTTCAACTTCAAATTTCCTTTTTTAATTTTCTAAGATTAATCCAACAATTTCTGAGGTTTTTTTAAAAGCAAATTTTAAACTTTTCAAACTCAGAAATGTCCCTTTTTTCCCCCTGACTCTAATGCACTGTTGTACTTTACTTCCTCAACAAGAAGCTTAAATAAATTTAAAAACTGCTTTAGGCTTCATGAAAGACGACATGAGAAACTCTGACATATGCACCCACTTTCTATCAAGTAGTTTGGAAAAATCTCTTGTTTTTGTGTGAATTTACAGATGAACAATCAGATTAAGAATTATTTAGTTCATAATCTCTGTATTCGGTTAAATGTAACGCCTAAGCCATAAGAAAAAATGTTTGCAGTAGAAAAATGTGACATTTTCCTGTACAATGCCGACTGTTTCAGTGTTTGTGGATGTTTCTCTGTCTGGTTCTGGTCAGCTGACGGGCCGCGCCTCCATCATCGCCATCACTGTGTGCAGCTGCGAACAACAACGGTGGGCTGAGCGCTCACACTGCTGCTTTTGTTCTGCAGAAAAGAAGAAACCGGTCCATTTCCCCGGCAGGCGGGAGAACAAGACAAACACCGACTTCAGCTGGCCGTGACCTTCCTGCCCTCAGAGTTCAGATCAAATCCTGCTTTTTCTGTTTTTAAAGCCTTAAAAAATGATCCATCCTTCCATTTCTTTATTTAAAAAAATAAGAAAACCTTTCTACAAGTTTGGAAAATGTTACTTAAATAATTTGCTGACAGTTTGGTGCAAAACTGTCACATCAAATAAACATTACAAAATATAAATTCATTAAATTTGGTAACAAACATTAATGTTCACACATATTTTCAGCTGGAGAGAAAAAATAACTTGTTGGGTGACGACCCCAATTAAACTTCAACTTCCTCTTTTTCGCAGAAATAAAATCCATTTGAAGGCTGTAGAAATCAAATATTTTAGATTGTTTCACTTTTTTTGGCCTTTGCAGTGACTCTGAAATGAGTCACAATGTAAAACTTTCATGGCATCGCAGGAGTCACGTGATCAACAACCGGATGTTAGTGTTGGCGGAAACGACGAAGAAGAAGACAACAGGAAGTGGTAGGAGGAGGAGGAGGAGGGCGCAGCATGTTTTTAATGACTTATCACCTGAACAAACTTATTTACATGTGATTTTAATTGTGTTTCTTTAATTGTGTTGGAAACAGAAATTGTCCTTTTTCGTCTTTAGCAGCACAATAACAAGGTTTTGCTCACATTTGTAATAAAAAGGCTCTTATTTTGGTATAAATTCAGGTCTAAATCACCTTATTCTAAATAAAAGAGCTCAGATGTTTTTGTTTTAAATTAGTGATCATTAATCAGCAATATAATCTAATTTACTCGCATGTGTTTAATTGTCTGTCAGACTGTTCTTCAGTTACTGATCATTTCAAAGTTAAACAGAATATCATTCCTCTTTAGGATTTAATTGTGATACATTTCAGTTTAATGTTAAATTTATTTGTCATCTTTAATCAAAGAAGACAATAATATTCACTTAGAGATTTTAACCGTGATTTCGTTGAGTTTTCACTTTAAAAGTCCTCAGTTTAGATGTTTAGCATTCTTTACTTTCTTTTGTTTTGAAAATAAAAGACGTTTAAACAAAGAACAAAGGAGAAAAAAACTTTTTTTCTTGTATTTCTGTAGGAGTTGAAACCCAGAAACCTCATTTTCTCTCCTCCCAGCTTCAACCGGAGGCGGCCGCCGAGTCCTGACGGAAGTTACCGAGCGCAGCCGAAGTGAAGCCGAGCAGGCGGCAGATTGAACAGCTGGACTTCTCTCCGTTTTCTCCCGGTTGAAAAGTCCGAGGACGCCGCAGAGATGACCGTCCTGTCCAGCTGGGAGCTGTGCGTCAAATACGCAATTTTCATCTTCAACTTTGTCTTCTGGGTGAGTGAACACGAAATTAGGAGATTTTTTAAGCTAAAGAAAACGATGAACTGACATTTTACTTTAGCTTTATCACTTCATTTTTACAGCCATGGGTCATTTCACGGATGTTTGTTTTTCAGTTAGCAGCAGAAAAGAAAAACTTTAATAAAACTGTGAATTAAGCTTAATGTTGAACTAGTTATTAACCACAAATGGTATGGCATAACGTTATGGGCACTGGAACAATAACGGGTTTTGTACATATTGATGTGTGTGGAAAATATTTTGGCATTTTACTTTAAAACTTGACAAATATCTTAATTTACTTATTGTGGAAAATTGGTGTTTTTTTCTAGCAATTATATGACCTTTTAACAGCAGCAAAAATCCCGTTTTTTCCTTGAAAACATGTTGAATTCATCTATAAATGTTCTTTATTTGGTCAATTCTGTGGCTGCATCATTTTTTCTCCCTTTATCAACGTCTCTAAATAATGAAATAACTAGCAGGTTGAAATCATTTTCATTCTGATAGAAGTTCAATTAAAAAATCGTTTATTTATCAGAAAGAGAAATTAAATGTCTTAACTCTTATTATCTGTATCTTCAAAGAGTCTCCTGTAGCAGTCAGTCTGGCAGCTAATCTGAAGAGGACTCTGACTGAAGACTGTTGCTGTATGAGAGTCTCATGCTAATATGCTAACATGCTAACGGCAGAGACGATTTCCTGCTAATCCACCACATTTTCTTTTGCTGCTCCTCTTTAAATCTGTTTAAAGAAAAATGGTTTGAACTCACCAAATACTTTTTTACTCTTACTTGAGTGATTTTCTGATTGACTTTTTGTTACTTGACTAAAAATATATTGAAGTAGTAGCACATTAGGGCCATTGTAGATAGAAAAAAATGAATACATTTTCTCCAAAGAAATTCAGTAATTTTCTAGAAAGTTTTTTTTAAAAACTAAATTTGCAAAGCAGAAAATTTGCTAGAAAACAATTTAACATTTTGATATTATTCTGAGAAATTTCGTAAAAAAAATAAAAATAAAAATAAAAAATAATAATAATAATAAATTTCTGAGATTAATCTCAAAAGGTCTGATTTTTTTTCTTGCAATTTTTCAATTTCTGAGATAGAAACACAAAGAATGTGTTTGTAGTTCTGATGCGTTCCACAGGGGGCGCTGTTGAGGCCTCCCACCTTTTAACTTCAACATGACCAGAGTTAAAGTTCAGCTTCTCTACAATAACAGTTAACGCAGAAAATGTTCAGTTTGTCGATGTTTCCAGGTTGTATTTCAGATCCAGTAAACGGTTATTAGTTGGTTTATCTGGCTGACAGCAGAAATGTGAACCGACTGCAGCAGCTGGGAAACAAAGCTGCTGTTGTTTGGTTGAACTGGGCCTACTGGGAACAGAGAGCAGCTCCAGTTACCTCAACCAGCAGCCGTCCACTGGGCTGAGAATACACCTGTAGAGGCTCAGACCGTCAGAAATAAAGACTAAAACCAAGATATCCATTCCAAATGTTTTAGTCTTTATTTCTGGTTAATCCGCTCACTAATGAAATACATAACCAATATCTGTCACCTTTATGCAGAAAGAAAACAAATAATTTAAAGATAATCTGTTGAGGTCAAATATGTCAAGATTTCAAACCAAATCTCACTTCTAGCAATTATTGCAAATGATTGTTGGGTAATTACAATAATTCAAATAAATCATCAAAAGCCTTAAATTATCTAAAATTCATAAAACAAAGAAAATGTAAGTTTTGAAACTCTGAAATTTTCTATTTCATCTTAAATTCTGACTTTTTTCTAGAAAATTTCTCAAATTAATTAAAAGATTTCTGAGATTTTTTTGGCAGAAAACTTACTAGTAAAATAAAAATCCTCTTTTTATAATTTTTTTTGCAGCAAAACCAAATAATGTAAAGGAAATGTATTATTTCTATAGAGAGGCTCAAACATTAAACTCATGTTTAAAGATGGATGTTGAATATTTACAATGATTCAAATAAACCATTAAAAACCTGAAATAAGGTAAAACTCAAACATGACGGGTCGATAACAGAAACTATAAATGCCTCTGGTTCATTTATTTTCTAAACAAATAAAAATTGGGGGGAGTAGTTGTTTTTTATTCATATATAATAATATATCTATTTATTGTGATCTTTTGTAAACTCCAGTGAAAGTGAGAAATGATCATGTTTTATTGGTTAGTTTATAATTAGTTTCTTTATTTTTGGAGCCTCATTCCCTTCATTCATGAACATTCAGACATTTTTTCTTCACACAAACGTTTTGTGTTTAGTTTAGTCATTCCTGATCAGACCGTCCACTGGGTCGTTAATGTTGGTTTCTGGCCCGGTTCTGCTGGTTAATTGCTTTCACCTGCAGGCTGAGCTGTTCAGCAGCAGGTTTCTGTTTTCTAGTAGAAAGCCAGTCAGTTCTCTCCGCCCTCCATGCTAGACACACCTTTTCCTCCAGGTACTTCCTCCTCCTCCCCCAACATTTCCCAGGTGAGCGTCACAAAGGTTTGGTTCCTTTAGCCTGAGAGCAGATTCTCATTTTTCCTCTTGTGCCGAGTTGGAAGCTCGTATTTTCTGCTGAGGAAAGTTAAATCCTAAACTAAGAGCCATGAATGGAATGCAGTGCATCAAATATGTCATGTTTGTCTTCAACTTCCTGTTCTGGGTACGTAGCGACCGCAGCCTGTTGGCTCAGTTTGGTACAGTTCACACTTTAGGCTGTGGCTGTTTTTATTCAGTTCAGCAGCTGTTTATGAAACTAAATGTTTGTTTTCATGCTTGTAGGATTTAATAATGTGTTGCCTCCATTTTTATTTTAATTTGTGAAAATGTTTGCTGTAAACCTGAATCTACTTGATTTTTTTTCTTCCTCCTGCATTTATGGTTTTAACTGAAAATCACCCAAGAAAAATATTTTACCAAACACTTTTTTCTGCTTATTTCTAATATTCTCAAAACTCTCAGTCAAATAGGAAATTAGAAAATGGTTGAGTCATAAAAATGACTAATTTGAAAGATGTGTTGAGTAACAGACTGTTGGTGTTAAACTGTAATTTATGGTCATGTTGATCCATGATGACTGAAAACATCTTAAAAACTAAATAAAAATGCTTTCTGCTTATTTCTTTCACGTTGAACTAAAACATGATGGAAAATCTTCAGTTTTCCATGTTGGAAAGTTAATAACGTTGCTTCATGTGAAGCTCTGATTTCTTCACAAACCGTCTGTGAGGTCAGACTGGGAGAGAACTGGGGAGCCCCAGATTTCCCAGTAACCTGGATGAGGTTCATCACTCCATGATGATTATTACGTCTTTAGCTATTTTTGAGAAACATTTTGACAGAAAATATTACATCTTTGTTTTAATAATTCAGAGGTGAATCAATGTTTCTGGCTTAGAATGATCTTTTAAAGGACCAAATGTATTTATTTAACAGATTTGTACAATTTGTAACTTGAATGTTTTGCTGTGATGCTCAAACTGTAGAGAGATTTAAACATTTTCTGCGGTCTTTGAGGAATAATGAAATGTTTTGTGTATTTCTCGTGTTCCCTCCTTTTCTACGTAATTAACTTGCAGGGTTTTTTCACCGCAGTTTAAACGGTGAAATGTTGACTTGTTGGTTAGGTTTTCTTTTATCAGCTGCTTTCGTCTGGTGACGAACTAAAATAGCATCTCAATGCTAAACATGTTGCTAATGCTAATGTTGGCGTCCAGTCCACATTTCTGAAGACGTTCCCTGAACCATCAGGATTCCTGAAACTCTTTGCTCCAAACTGATGGTTGAATAACAGATTAAAAACAGTAAATATCTTTGTTGAGCTTATATGTCAATTTTTTTCAATGATTTAGAAACAAAAATGATTTTAATTAAAAATGTTGTTTATTTTATCTTAGTTTTTGATTAAAATGCAAATAACTCTATTAACTAAAATATGTTGGTTCTAGTTGATGGTGGTTAAACTGTTGATCAGGTTCTGGTTGAGAAATCAAAGCCTGATCTCCAATTGTCCTTCTGGGCCTTTTCTACTAACCTGCATGTTCAAACAGGAACAGTGTTTGTTTTCTGCATTACGTCCATCCGCAGTTGTTACGTTTGTCTTGTTGTCTTTTCGACTCATGTAAGAAGTTATATTTAAGAGAACTAAAGTGATAATTAAAACCGTCTTTCACAACAGCGTTAAACAGGGAGTGTGAGGTTTGACGCATTGGGCCGCAGTAATCTTCTTCTGGTTGCTCTCTCATGACTCGCCATGTTCACATCTTGTCTTTGAGCAGGACACGACTCCAGCAGTCAGTTTGTGGCTAAGAATGCTGAGCTGATAAATACATTTGATGATTTCCACATAATCTATTGATGTAATATAAAGTGTAAGAATTTCCTATCTGGTAAAATTAACCTTTATCTTCCTGGACTGGTTCTCCTTTCTGAGCATGAACCCGACCCGAATGAGCCCAGCAGAGAAGAACCGTTTGACTCGTATTGTTAATTATATTAATGCATCATACAGAGGGAGAATAGAGAAGCAGCTCAGGAGCAACACCACCAGGCAGGTGTGGCAGGGTGTTCAGCACATTACAAGCTACAGATCCAGCAACCAGCCATGCACGGAGGGAACCACTTCCCTGGCAGAGGAGATGAATATCTTCGTTGCCCGCTTTGAGGCGACACCTACCACAGCTCCATCACAGCTGCCTGTCCACAGCAGCTCTGCTCTCATAGTAGAGGAGTGTGAGGTGAGGCAGGTGATGAGGAAGGTGAACCCAAGGAAGGCTGCGGGACCTGACGGTGTGTCGGGACGGGTGCTTAAAGACTGTGCAGACCAACTGGCTGGAATCTTCACAAAGATTTTTAACCAGTCCCTGTCTCAAGCCACTGTCCCTCCCTGCCTAAAGTCCGCTACCATTGTCCCCCTGCCGAAAAGAACCAACATCAACACCCTGAACGACTACCGCCCAGTGGCACTCACACCGATCATCATGAAGTGCTTCGAGAGACTGGTGCGGAGTCACATCCTCGCTGGCCTGCCTGCTGAGCTGGACCCTCTCCAATTTGCCTATAAAGCAAAGAGGTCCACAGAGGACGCTGTATCCACAGCACTTCATGCTGCCCTGACCCACTTAGAGAAAAGCAGGGGAGCTACGTCAGAATGCTCTTCGTGGACTTCAGCTCAGCATTTAATACCATACTTCCCCAACGTCTGGTGTCCAAGCTAGCAAACCTTGGGCTCCCATCAGCCACCTGCAGTTGGATCCTGGACTTCCTAACAGGTCGCTCCCAGAGGGTCAGACTGGGCCCCCACACCTCCACTGCTCTGAGCCTGAACACCGGATCGCCACAGGGTTGCGTGCTCAGCCCACTCATGACTGTGTCTCCAACCACCTCAGCAACAAGATCATAAAGTTTGCAGATGACACGACTGTTGTTGGTCTCATCTCAGGCGGGAAGGGGGAGCTGGAGTACAGGGATGAGGTGGAGCGGCTGTCAGAGTGGTGCAAAGTCAATAACCTGCTCCTCAACACCTCCAAAACAAAGGAGCTGGTGATCGACTTCAGGAAGAACAAAACGGACATCCAGCCTCTCACCATCAGTGGGACCTGTGTGGAGAGGGTCCCAGTGTTCAGGTTTCTGGGCATGGAGTTGGAGGACAAGCTAACCTGGAGCACCAACACCAAGGAGCTGTTGAAGAAGGCACAGCAGAGACTGTACTTTCTGAGAATACTCAAGAAGAACCGTCTCCCCTCAGACCTGCTGCAGGCTCACTGCTCCATAGAGAATGTGCTCACATACGGTCTGTGTGTCTGGTACGGCAGCAGCACATCTGCGGACAAGAAGGCGCTCCAGAGGGTTGTTAGGGCAGCAGAGAGAACCATAGGCTGCCCCCTCCCCACTATGGAACAGATTTACACTTCCAGGCTCCACAAGAAAGTTTTGGACATTTTAAATGACTCTTCACACCCTGGCCATGGTCTCTTCCAGCTGCTGCCATCAGGCAAGAGATACAGAGCAATAAAAACCAGGACAAATCGCCTAAAAAACAGTTTTTACCCGATGGCAATCATGGCACTAAATTCAAAGGCATAAGAACTTCTGCTCTTGACACCACTTTGTTAAAAATGTAAATTCTGTTGCGACACCTCCAGGCGCTGCAACCATCTTCTGATGTCTATTCATTTCTCGTTTTGTACTATTTATTTCTTTATCTTTGTATATTATGTATATACACATAACCTGCATCTTAACTCGAGTCGAGCAAATCTCAATCTGGTTGTAATCTGTTGATGACAATGACAATAAATCTTATCTTATCTTAAGGTTATAAAACTAACAAACTTTAATTGGCTCAGAAATAAATCCTGCATTGGACTGCTGCTAGCTGTAAAAGTTGGGTCAGTTTGTTTGGGTGCTGATATCTAACGAAGGAAATGGTTAAACTTAATTAGTTTAACAAGACTAGAACGGTCAGCTGATGTGAAGATGAGGAACAGAGAGAAATGTTACTGAGTTTATTTCCCAGAGGGCTTTGATGTAGAAAGTATCACATTAACATTTAAATGTATTTTTTTTTTTGCATTTCATGTTTTCAGCTGAAAAATGTAAATTTGAATCTTTATCAGTAAGGATAACGTAACGCTTCATGAACAGAGATATAATCTTTTCTTTTTTTTCAGGTTCCACTTCATTAATTCATTAATTTTCATTCAGAGTTGAAAACATTCATAAGCCGCTTTACTTCATGTGAAACTCCCAGTTCCACCACACACATCAGTCATGCTGCGGGATGTTGCAGCGGTTATTTGGGTGATGATGTAAGCTGTTGCCATGGAGACAGTGAGTCAGTTTTGTTTGTGTGGAGGAGACAAATGACTGTTAATCTGTTTTGAGAAACGGTTGGATTCCAGTTGGAGAATTGCTCCTCCAGACAGAAGACACATTTAGTTAAATTGCTTCTTGGAACGAATTTAAAAATCTGTCAACTCAATGAGATTAGGCATGAAACTGTCTGCAATTCTTTACAGGTTTCTTCTATTTTTGCTTTCCTGTCATAATTTAATGTTTCAGGTCATTAGATTTTAATGTTGTGCCACCTGTAGCAGCAACAACCGAATTTAATAAAATGCAGTTTTGTTGTTTTTCTGACCTTCCACATTCTTACCTGGGAATTCCTCCAGTTAATGTTCCAACCGTTTTTCCTCTTTAAACCGGTTGGTGTTGAGGGTAAACCAGTCAACCTTTTTCTCCTGAGGTTCAGGTGACTTGATCAGTTAATCAGTTTATGCAAAACTCTGGATTTTCCTCATTTTGATTTGCAGCTACAACCAGACTTTGGCAGAATCTCAGTAGAGCAAATTTCTACTTATTTAAACTTTATTATAAACCCAATGATAAATTGTCTCAGAAGTTATTGTGGTAAATGATTTCACAATGTCATTGTTTAAATATTATTATGGTAATGGCATAATATAAAATCATTCTCAGAGATCAGTAAAGTTTAACATTTAACACTGAATCTGGAAGACATTTAAAAATAAACAACAAATAAAACGAGTTATGAAAACTCTGCAAACAAAATGTCCTTTAAAAAGTTGAGTTTGACCAAAACACCAGACTGAAGAATTTTATTATCCAGTGTTTTTTACAGAGAAACGATAAATCATGCAGTCGAAAATGATTGAGCTCGTTTTAAATGTGTCATATGATGAAGTGATTTATTGTCGGGTCAATTTGTCTTCTGGGAAACTTTTAGTGATATTTTTTGAACGGCAATTTTGTTTAGTCATCATAATCCATTTTATTTTTGGTTTTGTGTGTTTTATGTTGGATATTTAAAATGTTTTCTTTCCAAAACTAACGTTTGTCTTTGAGAGCCGTGCTGCCAGCTGTGTTTGTACCTGAACGTTAGACATGAAATGTTTTAGGAACGGCTGATATGAAGTTTGCAGCGTATAAAATGAGAACATGACTCAGGTTTGACGTCTTCCTGCAGCTTGCAGGTACCGGAGTTCTGGCTGTGGGATTATGGCTTCGTTTCGACTCCAGGACCAAACCACTGTTTGAAGGAGAAGACTCGCCCTCTGTCTTCTTCACTGGTAAGGTTTAAAATATTTTTTATATGTAAAAAAATTAACATGTCCCTAATACTCCATAGGATAAACCCAAGTTTGACAAACGTCCATCTTTAAACCATTGCTTCTGCTGCTCCAGTCTTGGCGTTAAATTCGTTTTAACGACTCGCTCACTTCCACAGACCATCACCGCTTCCTTCTCTTGTGACGATCTCTGGTCTGTTTTATAAACTCCTAAATGAGTTGATGGTTTTGTGACGGACTGAGCTGCAGCAGGAGCGGCTGAATCCAGGGCGGTCCACAGTGGGCCTGTGACCTGCCGGCGCTTTCCAAACACACAGAAATCTTTATTCACAGCAGGACAGTCGGGTCTTTGTTCTCCTGACGTCTCGGCGGATCCGTCCCAGAGACTCGCTCGCTCGCTCTCCGACTCTGTGTTTCGCCCCCACCTCCAAGTGGGACGCAGGATGACAGAGGATTGGAATAAAATGATAAACATCTTAATTACAGCTTCAGAGTGGAGGATTTGTGTGGTGATGGTTATTATTCTCCCACATTTAATTTTTGTATCCTTGAATTATGACTCATCCACATGAAAGCCAAGAAAACATCCAACCATCGTTACTGTTTCTAAATCCCTTCTGTGGTTCAGAAGTCCAGATCTGGGATGGTGAAAACATGGTGATGAAATATTTCTCCATCTGGAAATTGGAAATTCAGAAAAGCTGACTCCTCGTCAGTAAGCTCCAATTTGGCCATTTACTTTACTTTTCAAAATCATTTTTGAATATATTAAGTTTTATTCCACAGGCAGAGAGATCATTGGTTACAAAAAGCACAAATGTTTGCAACATGTGGTCAATATGATGGTTCTTCCAGATGTGCTTTAAAATTAAATAAGTCAAGATTTGCAGAAATGTGCTGACAGTTTGATAACAATAAGTAAAACTGTTTTTCCATTTAAAACAATGGGATTGCCTGGTTTTTTGAAAAAAAAAATTATTTGAGCTTTTAAAATTTATAAAAAGTATTTGGCTAACCTTATCTTTTCTATGTGCAAAAAAGCATTATTTAGCTAGCTTTTCATTAATGTTTCCATTTATCAAAAGCAATATTTAGTGAACTTCTCATAAGCTTTTCCAGTTAGCAGCTGCCTATTTTCTTATTGATGGAAAAGCTTTATCTATTATCTTTTCCATTAAAAAAATCATTTTTTTCCTAGTAGCATCTTTTCACAATAACAAGCTTAGGTGGATATTCAAGATACTTTTTTAAATAAAATCCCACATTCCTGCATGGAAAGCATGTTTTAATAATCTAATCTTTAATGTTTTGATTAGCTGTAAGGTGAAAATCATCCTAATTAATGGAAGAAATGGCTTGAGAACATTAATTTGTAATACATACTCTGGTGCGAGAATATTTCTTTTCCAGATTTCAAGCATGCTGTTGAAGCTGTTTTTATTTATGTCTACTTTTTGCTTCCTGCCTGTTCGCAGCATGAATCTCTGTAAACCTCGGGTTTCCCTCTCAGTGACTCGGCTTGTTTCCTCCTAGGTGTGTACCTGCTGATTGCTGCAGGAGGGTTGATGATGGTGGTGGGATTCCTGGGATGCTGTGGAGCCATTAAAGAGTCGCCCTGCATGCTGGGACTGGTGAGTCTTTCTTTACAGAAAACAACATGGAAATAATCCAATTAGCAAAGAAGATGCTGTTTATTTTGATATAAAGTGTTAAAGGGAAAAGTCTTTGCTTTTTATATAAAGAAATACAAATTATATTCATCTTATTAATAGCCATCAGCTTATAAAGAAATAAATGCAAATAGATCAATACAATTACAAGAGGGATACAGTAGAGTAAGGTGGTAAAAGTAGTAGTTTGAAAAAAGATCAATTTTTGTTTCTTGGTCTAGTTCTTCATCTTCCTGCTCATCATCTTTGCTGCTGAAGTGGCTGCAGGGATCTGGGGACTCTCCAACACACACACGGTAAAACTAAAACCTACCGTAAACCCTTCTCACCAATAAAATTGCATATTATCGAAAGGTTAATCATTTTCAGTCATGCGGTTTTTAGTTTGAATTTTTTGGGTTTTCATTTGCTGTAGTCAGTTTCTCCAAACATTGTAACTTCACATATGGGCAATAAAAAAGTTGTTGATCCAGAAATGTGGGCCTGTCCAACAGTAAGTTGATGCCGTATTTATCAGGGCTGGGTTCTAAATCTGAAAAATGTATCATGATTTTAGCATTTCATATCAGCTCAGGGTATGAAATGCTTGAACCTCACCAAGCTAAGCATTGTATATTTATTATAATTTTTTAAACACCAGTAACAGTGATTGCAAAGATAGGTTAGTTTCTTTGGTGAAATGGTTGGAAGCATGGTGAGTATAAAAACATGCAATTAAAATATACAGTAGGTATATATTTTTTTCCCTTTTTAATACTTTACAGTTGGTATTTGGATATCATTAATTTCTTCCAATAACACATAATTACTTGGTGATATTTTCAAATTTCCTGTCAATTTTAAACATTTTTGTAGCTCAAACACTGGAGCTGTTCTCATTTTCTCTTTTATTTTGAAGCAGTTGTGGGGCACGATGGCAGATCATTGGACGTGTTTTCTATTGATATTGTAAATCTGATGTGAAAATTTATTTTATTTTGAACAAACACAAAGTAAAAACAGAAAAAAATACAACAAATTATCATGCCCATTGACATGCAATTTTCCATAATTTGTTCGACAATAAGCAGGAAGAAGACGCAAGATCTTAGCATTTCCTGCTTCTCTCGTACTCATAACCCGCAAACATTTAAATATCCCCAAACCAAATAAATTATTTGGTTAAATTAGATTATTCCTACATTGAATGACACCTAACCTTCAAATTCTGATCCTTAAATGTGCAATTATTTATAGATTTTCAATATCAGCAATTGCATTTTTGGTCCATCCTATGCAACATGTTTTCCAATAAGCTCCTGTGTTTTGTACTTGTTTTAATCTCATCATTTAATCCATTCCATAAATCAACCTCACACACTGATATACAAAAACTTTAAGTTTTGCATAAGTTTTCCTGTCTCTACAGGTGATAGAGGAAGTTACAGAGTTTTATAAGCAGACCTTTGACAACTACAAGACCACCAAACAGGAAGCGCTGAAGGAGACCCTCCGCCTCATCCACTTTGGGGTGAGAGCCCACACCTGATTCCTCTTTCTTTATCCAGTCATCAACAAATGACCAACCAGCTTAGACTTTGAATGGTTTCTGTTTCACAGCTGAACTGCTGCGGTAATACAGGAAGCTTGTTCGATGCTGCCAAAGACATCTGTCCAAAGCAGGAAGGACTGGCAGTCCTCGTTACCACGGTATTGAGATGAATTTGAAGCAGTGATTGTCTTCCCCAAGTCAAACTTTTAAAACTGGATTTGGTTTAAAGGCTGGAGAACGGTATAATGTACAAACATCAACCCAACTTATAGATTTTTAACAGGTTTTAAAATGCATTTCAAAACTTACTTCATACTGTTTCTGACTTTTCTCCAGTTTCTTTAATCTGTAGATATTAAGGTAGAAAAAGCCTAACGATGTCCATTAGTAAGAAATCCTCTTAATACACAACTTTTTATTTTCTTACAGAGCTGCCCAAAAGCCATCGACGAAGTATTCAACAACAAGCTGCACATCATTGGGGGCGTTGGGATCGGTATCGGAGTCATCATGGTGAGTGTGCTACCAAAGAAAGCACTGACAGTTAAAAGCTACACTGATGTTTAGTGCATTAGACTAATAAGGAAGTGTATTCAAGATAAAACAGCAGCTCAGCTTTTCTACTAGTAAAAACACAAATTTAACAAATGTCTACCTTTGTCCAGTAAAAAAAATCCTAACTGGGATAGCTTGTAGCTAGCCTTTCCACAAGTTAAAAAGCTCATTTCCAATGGATAAAAGTGCTACTTTAGCACACACTTGGCTCAGCTTTTAAACTTGTCAAAATGCTAATATGGCAAAGGTTTAGCTTAGCTTTTCCACTGGTAAAGCAATCCTAACTAGGCTAACTTTTAGCCTATTGTTTCTAGATAAAAAAAAAGTAATTTAAAAGATTTGGCTCAGCCTTTCCATTGGCAAAAACTCCCAGTTTATCACAACTTTAACTTGGCTTTTACATGGGTGAAAATGTTACTTTAGCTTACATTTGGGTTAACTTTTCCACTAATAAAATGGAAATTCTGCACTTTTTACAATAAGTTAAAAAACTTTTTAAATGATTGGTTCATTCATTGTAACATTTCATAAAAGTATGAAGTTTGCCATGAGGGGATTAAACCTGCAGCGAGGTAAAATTTTAATATTGATGAGGTTGTTGGGACATATTTCATGGTTGCCAGAAATTATTAAATATAACTGTTGGATAACTTTCCAGGTTGTATTTGTTCAAGAGTTATTGACACAATAGTAATTTTGTCCTTTAGCAGAAGGAGCAGAAAAATCCTAAATGAAAACCCAAATACTATAACCAGTATTTTTGAGAATACATCCAATTACTACTTTTAAAAAATTAAAAAAGTTAAATGAAAACTCCTGCAGGCAACAGTTGATCCTCATTCGGCTAATCTTTATATATGATTTTTGTTCAGATAAATCTTTCAGAAGTAACTTGTGCTCACTTATTTTTCTGCAGATCTTTGGAATGATCTTCAGCATGATGCTTTGTTGTGCCATCAAGAGGTCCAGAGAATTTGTGTAAACTGGAAAAAATGCTTTTTTTTAAATTTATCATGTTTGTAACCTGCTGCTTTTGAGTTTAAGCTATTTTAATTTGCTAGTTGGATTCATACAGGATGACCACATCGATCTATGAGTGTATGAAGCCTCTACCGTGTTTAGGATTTGCAGGAAGATTATTTTTGTACACAAGGCAGAACTGAAATATTTTGTGCTTTCAAAATAAACTTAGTTTTCATGAAGAGACAAAAGGTAACACGTAGGACTCGGTTTTTGTTTTTTAATCTTATGTTAAAATCCAATTTTGTTTTGTTTACAAATGCACTAAAGGTTTATGTGGTGTAACCCCACATTTTATTGTGGATTACTAAATATTTTGACACAGTATGAGATTCTTTTTTTTAATCAAGAACTGTGGAGTTGTATGCAAGTATGATGAATGCAGTTCATGTTTAAGATGTCAAATAAGGATCTAATAAACATCGATTTTTGTGTTACAAAAACATTTTTCAGTGTTTCTCAATTGTTTTCAAACTGTCCAAGGTGATTTCAATTCATGTTTCTAAAGATGATGCACTTTTAAATCTACTGAAGGGGAAAACAGGGTCTTGTTTGGGGGGAAAAAGCAGTTAAGACATTTAAAATTGAGATTTCAGACTATTTAAGTGAGTTAAGTCAGATATTTGTGGTGTATTGACCAGCTGGTCTGTAAACCATCAAAATCCTTCATTTTATTGTCCAATTTAAGAATTTAATATGATTTGATTTTACAAATATTTTATGTGTCCCTTTTTAATCAAAACTTTGTATGCCTTTTGGGGTACATCTGTGTTGCACATCTAGAGACCAAAATGTTTGTTGCTACAGATTCTAAATTGCACCATTATGGTTCTATGGGTAACACAAAGTACACTCATTGTGGCTCTTAAATAAGCAGTTCACATGCATAAAAACTTGCTGATAAGATTTGGAAAGTTTACTGCATAATCTCATGATGGGTGACTAGAAATTCACATTTTTTTTCTAGTTAGTAAATTTACCATACTGAAGCACTGTTGAGTTTTGATGCACTCTTCAGGGTGGAAATTGAGTAGTTAAATGTAAAGTTCTAAAAAAAAAAGCCCCTTTTCTAATCTAGAATAAATGTCTAATATAATTTGTTATACTCAAAAAAATGTCACATAAAAAGTCAATTTTTGACAGTTCAAGAAATTAATACCTTTTATTTGAGATTTGCAAATTCTTGTAAACGTACAAAAGCAATATTTTGTGAACTTTTCATTTGTTAATGAAAGTTTCAAACCTAAATAAGAAAACCCAGCATAAAGACTGGTTGTCTTTGTCCTAATTCGCTCAAGGTCCCCACGATGTAGCTTGTCGACCCTGGTCTTCACAGCAACAGGTAAACAAGAATGAGTGTGTGCATGTTAGTCGTCCCAGGCAAAGTCATATGGCTGGAAAGCGTCTCTCAGCTGTTTGCAGCTGTCATCCTCTTCCTCTCTGCTCTGTTTACATTCCTTCCAGTCAGCTCGCGTCGGGATGTTCAGCACCGCCTCACTGGCCAACACCTCCCTGCACACAATAGTTTCCATCAACATCTAATAATCTTGTATGTTTTACCGAGTCATTTTAAGAATACATTTGTTTTTACACATGCATCTAAATTAGTCGTGGTGGAAGACAAGTTTGTACATCAGTATTATCTTTACCAAGCAGTTGGAAAAACTGATGCGCTGTCTGGCGCCCTCTTTGGCCAAATCAAGTATCGCACGACAGGAGGACTTTACAATCACCTAACAATATATCAGTTTCCAATCCATCAAAAATCAAGAAAAAGCTATTTAAGTAGACTTTTTATTTCCTACCTTCCAAACTGCAGAGGAAAGTTTTTCTGAATCCGGTAGTAAAGTTTCTCCCCAGAGTCCAGCTCCACATAGAAGTAAGGAGTCCCTGGAGGAGCAATCTGAACGCAGACATTACAAAACTGTAACTACTGAGCTAAGCAGCAGATCCTCAGTATGATTTTAGGCTGTGATTTCTGTTGTTGTAACCTGTTTGAGGTCTGTGTGTTGAGGAATCTCCATCAGCTCCATGTTTTGCTCCTGAGCCTGGACCATAAACGCCTCCTTGATGTCCTCTGTAGTGCAGCGGTTGAGCGGAACGGGAACAACCTGAAAAATAAAGGTGTAAAAACACAAAGGTAAGCGTCAGGGACAATGTCAGAAGTAATTCAAAATACTTTGTTGATCCTACAGGAAAATTAAATGTCGTAACTCATTTTAATTCAAATTATTCAAGAAGTTATTGTAGATGGTGATGGCTGTTGGCAGGAAAGATCTCTTGTAGCAGTCTGTATTACAGTGAATTTGAAGAAGCCTCTGAATGAAGACACTTTGTTTTCCCATGATCATCCCATAAAGAGGATGTTCAAGATTGTCCATATTTTTTTTAAATCTAAGGAGGCACCCAACCAATTTGAAATGAAGTGAATCCCACTGTGATTTAAACAATGAACTTTTAGACTTTCTGCAAAACTAGATGAAGATTCAACTTTTTTCAATGTTTTAAAAATACTTGATTTAAAGAACCTCCGTTTTGTTTTTATCATTTATGATTATAGATATTCTGATACCAAAAATGTGGAATGAAAATGAGAAAATCCAAACAAACCATGAGATTTTTATTCTAATTTGGACCCTAAATGTGTCACTGCCTGCTTTCATTGTGATTCTGAGCTGTGATGTTTTTATTTCCATTTTCTTTCAGCCCTGAAAAAAGTGAAATGTGATGTTTCCCAGGTTTCTGGAGGTCATGACCTCTGGACCTCACCTGCAGCTGCAGATGTTGGCTCCTGTAGTTCCTCTCAAACAGAACGCAGCGCTCTCCTTTGCTCTTGTAGAAGTCCGTCAGGGCCGACTTGTACTTCTCCATCTCCTCCACCACGTCGGAGCTCAGCTCCACCACAGACTGGTAGTGGCCGATGGGCAGGATCAGAACGTGGCGGGGAGTCAGCGGGCCTTTCGCCAGAGCCAGGTAACACTGCCGAACAGAGACCAGGATTTCCTCTACATGCAGCTGACTATGGTCCACACAAACTTAAGAATGAAGTGTTTTTTTATATGGTAAAACAATGTAAAGCATATGAAATGCACACATAAATAGGCTACCTTTGTGCACTTGTGTAACCATAATCAGTTTCACATGAATGCAGAACTGGTTATTGTGTTCTGTGCTGCTTTCAGGAGTGAAGAAAACTAGAGGCTGAAGCAGAGGGAGAAAAAAGGCGAAAGGAAAGTCGCCTTAATGAAAGGTTAAGTTACGTTGCATTTGAATGTAGTTAATATAGTGTGGCCTTCCTTCATGCATAATGTTTCAGATACATATTGAATAATTAATGTTGGGTAATTTTTCCGTTCAGACTTACTTCTGGTTGCATTTTCAGATGAGAGTATTAAAATATTTTCAGAAGAGGAAGGGATCCAAGGAAGAGCTTAGGGTAAAGTTAGATGGAAATGTTTAGTGTTCTTTACTGTGACAGTTCCTTCAAGTTCTAAGGAATCTAGAAATGAGAGGTAATATTTTCTTAATGTTCCATAATATTGATGATGAAAACAAGCCAAACGACAATGACATTAAAAAAGTGTTTCAATAGAAGAGTTAGTTGTTTTTCAAGAAACCCAGAAAACAACATGTTCTCAACCAGGCTGCAGACCGTGGCTTTAGTTACTACAGTGGAGTTGTAATTTGTAAAAGTTTGAAATGGTCATAATTAATACCATGAATTTTTCCACAGTGTGACGATGCCATCACCAGATTTCACCATCATGGATTTTGTGTTCAGAATGATGTGCAGAGCTGATTTTCCACCTCAAAACGTTTTTTATTAGAACCTCATTTGTAAGTTGCTTTGGGAAAAAACGCCTGGCAAAAATCAAGTCAACATCAAAACGAACAACAAGAAACTTGGAAGGAAGATTTTAGTTCGGTTCTGTCAGAGAGCAAGTTGCAGGAAGCGGTAGAGCAGTAGACAGTGGATCAAGTGTTTTATATATAGATCAAAGGGTTTATTTCCTGAAAAAATAGATTAAATCTTGAGGTTATAATGTGACAGAATGTGAAAAGAGTGAAGAAGGCAGCAACAACTTTAAAATAAACTGTTTGCACTGATATTTCAGGATTTCTAGTTCCATAAACCTCTGCAGATATTAATGTGTTCATTTTTAAATTCCCAGGCTGAACTTACATGTGTTCCTATGCTGACGACCAGATGTTTCTCCACCTGAGGGCTGGCGAGGCAAAACCAGCAGGGCCCAGTAGGCTGCGCTGCACACAGGGAAAGCAGGGCGAGTTAAAAACACAAAAAGCTTTTTGGTTGCTTTTAATCTTGTATTGGCTTTTAGGATTTTCTTATTTGTTTCAGCACTCAGGTGATTAACCAGCAAGTTCTTGATGTGAAGGTAAAAAAGAAAAATATCTTTAATCAATCAAGTTCCAATTTTAGACACTTTTAAAGTTTTCAACATAAAATTTCTTGTTGCAATCAGATCTGTTGGAATAATATGGAGACATTTCATATTTTCTACTCTATTTAATGTACCATTACACCATGGTCCAAATTATTATGCAAGTGATATTTTCTCAGATTTTCCTAAATGGTCAATGCAAATGATGGTCAGTATAATTTTCAAGTCATGAACTATTACAGTGTAAATCTAATTTTACTGAACAAAGATCCCCATGACAACAGGATGTTTTTCAAAATTAAAAACTCAAAATGCAAAATGTTCCAAATTATTATGCACAGCAGATTTTCTAAACATTTTATAATGATTGGATCCATCCATCCATCCATCCATCCACCCCCACCCCACCCTCTCACATCTGGACCATCCAGGTTTGCCCAGCAGTCATCAGTGAACAAGTCTGTGTGAAAATGAATCTTCATGTCCGGCTGGGCCCTCTGGGACCGGTTCTGCTTGTGAGTTCTGGTTAGGGGCCCAATAGTAGGTTCCTGCACCACAAGCCTCTGGAGGATCCTCCACCTTGAGGCTCCAGCAGCTTCTAATAACTGTTTGCTGCTTTAAGGGCATTTTAACAGCTGCTCTCTTAATCCCATGAATGTGTCTAACAGAAACTTTCCTCATTCTGTCTTTATCTCTACAAACCATCTTTGTTCTGAATCAGCCACAAATCTCTTCACAGTACCATAACGCTTCAGTTTTCCTTAAATATCTAATGTTTTCATTCGGCACGACACTATCTGATGATTTTGGTCAGCAGAGATCCTTTCTCTTTCCCATACTGCTTGAAACTAAAACCAGAAGTTTACATACATCTAACCTTTGTTCCCCCATTGTTTGAGGTAAAATGAGACCAAACTTCTCTTGTTTCCAAACAAGAAAAGTCAAAAATGAGAGACTCTGTCAGATTTATTGAGAATGTCTTCAGCTGTGTGGTATTTCTGAGTTCCTGCAGACTCACGGTGCCTGCGCGGTTGTTTGGGCTGCCCCTGAAAATGCCCGTCTCGACCTCGTCCGTCTGAGGGCCTCTTCCCGCCGCGACCCCTGGGGGCCCCGCCCTGGTTCCTGCTCAGGTCAAAGAAGAACTGGTGGACCGGCTCCTGGACACACCGCAGTTAAAAACAGACAAAAGGTGATGGATGTTCTCAAAAAGGACAAACATGTGCTTCTTTTCACTCCAGCAGGATTTATGTGAATGCAGCTTTTTGAACCAAGAAAACAGTTGAGCTTTCATGTTTAAAGAATATCACTGAAACAGAGTCAAATGTTTACTCTGTTTAGATTAGCATAGCATAGTGTTGTAGTATAGATTTTGGTTGGATTTAATCTAATTTTTCCTTCTATAATAATAATCAATGCACAGCAAAAACACAAAATTTTACCAAGTATTTTAGTGCTAATATCTTTGTACATTTAAAATAAGACAAAACTAATAAGTAACTTATTGACGTATATAGAAGGTTGTTAAGTCAATAATTTCTTAATATTGGTGAAAAAGTTCTAGTTCCACTGGGAGAATATTTAACTCATAACATGGGAAAAAAGTCTTGTTTTATGTGAAAAATCAGTGGACTTAAAACAAACTTGTACAACTTGCTAAAATTTTCCTTGCAAGTTAGTTTTGTATAAGATATTTGCACTAAAAACTACATTTAAAAATACTTGGTAAGAGTTTGTTTTTGCCGTGTGGGCGTCAATTTGGGGAAGGAGAGGGGAAAAAATCATAAAACGTCTCTTCGCTCCGTTAAAACAATGTTTCACATGGGTGCTTTTTTACCTCTTCTTCTGTGGTGCTGAACGGCGGTTTTTGCGTCTCCGTTTTGTCTTTAGCCGAGCGAGTGTAAGGACTTTCCGTGACGTCCGGCGGCTGCTTCACCAGCTCTGTGGGATCCATGTTCTTCATGGGGACGATGTTGAAGGCGTACAGATACTGCGACGAGAACAAACAAGGAAAATCGACATTTCTTCTTGTTCAACGGAGGTGAAAGAGTAAAACAAGCATGGCTGGTCAGGTTTACTGTTGATATTTTGCATGGAAATTGACATTTTTAGCTAAACTCTGCTTATTTCAACCTCTAGAGCAGGGGTCTCAACACCTGGTTGGTGGGCCAGAAGTGGCCCACGCCCTCAACCTCATGTCAAAAATATAATGCAATAAGATCCTTAAGATATTGTTACTTGAAACAAAAGTGTATCTGTTCAAATTAGATACATAAAATTGTATAATAAGAGCAGATTTGAGGATTAAAATTACAATAATTTGACTCTAAAGACTTTGCTTTTTGAATATCTTTGATTTAGCATTCAGGAAATTTGAGCAGAAAGCACAAATATGGTGATTTAGTTCAGTAACAAAGTTTTTAGAATTGGAAACTATTTGCACTAACAGACCAAAACCAATATGTTTACTGATGTCTATGTTTTTATTTTTGATAATTGTGAAGTAAATTATAGAAGTGTTGTCATGGCTTTGTTCAGAAAGAAATTAGCAGTTTGTCAGTTTAGTGACAGAACTAAATTAGTTATTTAAGGTCAAGAAAAAAAATTTGTACACAATTTTAAAATGGTATATTTTCAGAAATATTTGGGGTTTATTGTGCATTTAAAAACTAAAATGGCCACCAATTCATTTGAGTTTGAGACCTCTGCTCTTTGTTCGGAGCTGGTGTAGAAAATGTTCGACTCCACGTTTACCTTCTTCTTGGCGGGGTTGTTGACGGTTGCCAGGGCGATGAAGCGACTGACATGTTGAGCGTTTTCCTGGAGGACTACATGATTCCTGAGGAAAAGAGAACATCCAGTCACCTCAGTCAAACTGACTGCTCTAACTAAAGAAAACGACTCAAAACAGTTTTGCTGCTTTAATTATGATGCATTTTAACACAATTAACTGCAATTATTTCATAATTTGTCTGTATATGTTTAGCATTAGTTGACACAGACAAAGGCTGGACAATAAGTCAATAACAATATATGGCGATAGTGATCAATATTAATAGATAATACATCTGTCAGAATATTCACTGAACTTTGATTCAGAACTGCACAGCAATAACTAACTCACTCATTCTTTGGTTGCCTAGCAACGAGCAGTTTCATATTTAGCCACTGTGCCTCATAACTGCTTAAAAATAAAAAAACAACTTTGAGTGAAAACTGGGTCAAACAGGAAAGGTCACGCTTTGATAATTATTGATTATCAATAGTTATTGATAATTATTGATGAGCACTTTTATTGTGAAACATTTTTTCTACCATCCTATCTGCTGCGTACCTGAATGGGAGCCTTTCATAGTGAGCGCCCTCTAGTGCAGCGAAGTGGTAACGTGGTTTCAGTTTGTGGGCGAGGCTGGCGATGGAGCTGCTTCCACATGACTTTGTGTTCACTTCCTGTGAGACAAAAACTTCCCTTAGAGCACAGGTGTCAAACTCCAGGCCTCCAGTCGCTGTCCTGCAGGTTTTAGATGAGCCACAGGTACAAAACCCTGGAATTAAACATTTTAATGACCTCCTCCTGGTGTGGATCGGTTCTCCAGAACCTTAGTGACCTCATTATTCTATTCAGGTGCTGCAGCAGAGGCTCATCTAAAGGTTGCAGGACAGCGGGCCTCCAGGACTGGAGTTTGACCCCCCTGTCTTAGAGAGTTAACTACTGTAAGGAGCGTCCATGTTGACCAGGGTTCACAGAGAGGTGGGGTTACCGGGTTGTTTCCGTACTGCCACACGCCTCGGGGCCACTGCGACGTCAGCAGGATGTCGACGCCTCTGAACTTGGAGCTGCTGGTGAGCGAGGTGACGAGCGCCGACAGGTCTTTGGAGGTGAAGCAGTGAGCCGGGGCCGGTTCCTGCGGGGCCTCCCGGCCGCTGACGTAGGCCAGCTGGAGTCCTGAAGCGCCAGTGAACACGCCGCGCCGACCTGGAACAGAGCGCCAAACCCGAAAGATTTTATCAGGAAATCTCAGACGGTCATTTTCATTCAGATTGACAAGGAAGGATGTTAGATTTAAACTTTTATTTGATACAGAATAAATATAGATTTTAATAATATATCCTGTTTAAAATGTAAAATATTTTAAATCTATTTTCATTCCATTGTTATTGAATTTAATTTTAAAAATATGGATTTTTGTGCATTTTATCTAAATTAAATTTATATAAATTTCATTAGACATATACAAAATGTCAAATAAGTTTAGAAAAACAGCACAAATTTTCACTGCATTTAAAAAATTTAATTCAGCCTTAACTTTTGTAAAATATTAATATAACACACAAAAATGGAAAATAACAGAAAACACAAACTATTTTGAAAATTTTGAGATTTTTTTTTTTACAAAATTTGCATAATTGTGCCCTGTTGAGGTGGGCACTTTCAACCCTCCATATTAATCCAGATGCAGACAATGATTATTCTAAATTGTTTTCATAGAGACAGTTTATTTTATTTATACATTTTTGCATCAATTTTTGAGTTTGGCAGTGTTGGTCCTCCGTATTCCCCACTGGGAGTGGAGTTTTATTTTTTCTTTTGTGTATTTTTGCATGTTTGACTTTTTTCAGTCTCAGCCCTCCATATTAACCATCTCCAGAGGGTAGTAATAGTAGCATCTATGTCTAATATTATTCATCATTGAGATAATTTAGATTCCATTAATAATTTTAGCAGTCTCTGGCCTCCATATAATCCTGTGTTAGTGTGATGGAAGTGCAGCTCTGACCTCTGCAGTCTTACCCAGGTATGTGATGTTTTCAGCCAGTTCAGAACCGTCAGAATTGGGGAAGTTCTTCACCGTTTCCTGGCTTGCTGCCCCCAGGATGTAAGTTTGGATCGGAGCTAGAAAAGAGAAAAAAGATTTGACTGAATTGACCAGGAACCACATGAAGGGAACTCGGCTTTTAGGAGAACTTTTGGACAAGTTTGCAGTTTGGAGATTTAAAGATGAGCAGCAAAAGCAAAGGAGGAAGATCAGCAGAGCTTGTCAACAACTGATTATATCATCCAGGACATGTTACTGTGAAACATCATGTCTACTGCGCTGTTATTATATCATTGAACTGTAATACAGCAACAGTCTTCAGGCAGAGGCCTCTGTTGCAACACTGACTGCTACTGGAGATTTTTCCTGAGTTACAACAACATTTAGTTTTCTTTTGGGATAAATAAATCATTTTTAAATAAAATTTCCCCCCGAACTGTTGTTTCATTCCCACCTTTTTTAGCTCCAGTCTTGTATTGTTGCCACTCTGCTTCAGCTTCAGGGGTTACTCCAAAAAACTCCCCAACACATAGCAGCAGCTGCAGGAAAACATCTGTTTAATTGAGGCTGGCCGGAAGTCAAACAGTGGGAATAAAGTCAAACTCACATCAAACTGTCCTGTTTTCTTCTGGATGGCCTGAACTCTGCTGAACAGAGAGCTCAGTCTGCCCTCAACATCCCCGCACACCAAACTGTGAACACACAACATACAGGCTGCTTTTAATGCTCGATAAAAAGCTGATTTTAATCAATTTAAATACCCACGGGTGACATTTAATCACATAAACCATCCAGTAGCTTAAACTCACACTCTGACCGGCTGGTCTCCCATATTCTGCTTCAGTTTGGCTCCGGAAAACTTCGGGTTTTAGCAGCTTTAACGCATCGTCCCTCTCCAAAAAGGGTCCAGGTGAAACAAACGCGGAACTATTTTTTGACAATGTCTTTACTGTATTTTCTTTTACCTCTAAAAGTTTGGACTTAAAGTTAAAATATAAGTGTAAAAGTAGAAAGAAATAGCATTTATATAGAAGCATTGGAGTGTTTTTTCTGTTAAAATCAGCTAAATAAATTAGCAAGTTGTATTTTCACACTGGTTGCCAGGTTTGCTTTTTTGCACCTAAATGGATCTCTGTCATGTTGTTTCAATACTATTAAATATGTGCCTGTCAGCTCGTTTGCAATAGTTTTGATTTGTTCTTTTTGTAGACTTTTGTTAATCATTTATTTATTTGGATATCTTCAGATTTGGATGCTGTACAGCTGGAAGGATTTTTGCTTTTACTTATTTACTGACAAAAAAGCATTCATTTTACTTGTGGAAGTAGATTAGCATCTCAAAAACCACAGATAATATCTGATCTATGACGCCAAAATCCCAAAGAATTTGACAATGAGGCTTCATGGATGCAAAGCAGCACCAAAGAAAAAATTTAAAATAATTTCTTCCATACATCATAATGGGCAAAGATCATATCCTTGACTGCAACTTATTTCTGTCTGACTTCTTACTAGAGAAGAGTGGTGCAATTCAAGTACTTCAGGATTTTGTTTTTGTTTTTATCTCTTTTTTTCTCCAAATGAACAAAAGATTTATTATTTACCATTTTAAAATAGAATTAGGATCAAACCTGGCAACCCGTGGCCTCGGTGAGGCTCTCCTTCATCCTGGCACTTTACCTTCATCCTGGTACCTCGAAAGTCCCCGGACCAAAAACAGGAAGTAAGTAGCCAAATCAAAAGTAAAATTCACTTTCTCTTTGGTGGCCAGAGACCATCAGATGTGCAGGAGCGAAACCAAAGCATAAAAATCGTTTTAAAGCCTAAATCATAGCCAAAACCACACAGGCGCCACAAGCTAGAGCTTGTCGACAAAACATGGCGCCGCAGATTTTTATGTCGTCTTTCTTTTAGCTCGATGCTAATTGTTAGCTTCAGAGCAGCTGCAAAAAAACCGAGAAATCTTGGGTTTTCTTTGCAAGATTTCGAACGTCTTGAATATGACTCTGTTTCTATTTCTTGTTTTGTAGAAGTAAACAAGGCACATTGTGAATGCATAATTATATTTTTCTCAGCCTGACGGGGCCGCATTCCAAACCCCATATAAATAACATGTCATTGTATCCATTATTTTCTGATTCAGATATACTGTAAACATATTTTAGTGTAGTTTTCACATGAACTCAACTTTAAATTACGAAGTTTATAATTCGGCATGCATATTATATAATAATAAGGATTATTAATGGTAATTTATAATAAAATAATCCAGAAAAGTACTTGTTGACATAGTTTCAAGTTGAAAACGGTAGAGGGAGACAGAGAGTAAAGCTAAATTAATTCAACAATATTTTCTGTAAATGCGTGACTAGTTACCGGTTATTTTTCAATTATGTTGTATTCAGCTTTATTTATATTCATAAAACAAGAAAATAAGCTTACAAAGTCCCTTGTAGATGTTTGAGAGTTTACCCTAATACAGTGGCCACAGAAATGATGCAGTAACTGTAATTCAAACAATTTAACAATTCAAACATTTTTATAAAGGCTTTGTTTTAGCAATTGTGTCATCTTTTTCTTTTAATTTATGTTTTTAAAGTAGTTTGCCAGAATTTAGCTGATATTTGCAGAGTTGTTGTTTCCTCTTTGCACATAAAAAAGTTTTTTGTTCTTATTTCTTTGTTTTGTTTTGCTTGGACTATAATTAGCTGCATTATGTTCTGCTACAGTTGCACCCAGCTTTGTGTCAGGGAAGCAGCAGTTAGGTTGGTGTGTTTTGTGTCTCCAGCAGGTGCAGGATGAGCTCAGCAGCAGCAGAAGAAGAAGAAACAGCAGCATTAGAAAGCGGAAAGCCCGTCACTTTAACTCGTGACAGTGATGGCAGCATCATCCTGCACTGTCCTTCAAATGGTGGGTCAACAAGCAGACAACTCAGTAATGACTTTTCAGTGAACTTTTAAAATGTAGCAAAAAACAAAATGATTATTGTTTTTAGATGTGTTGAAGTCAACTAGGCCATGCAAAGTGTGATTTTATCAGATGTCAATGCTACATATGGCAGAAAAAAAAGCAAGATTTAGAAAAATGTACAAATATTTTCAGTGGTGGCTGCAAAAGTTGGGAGAAAACACTGGCATTAGTTTGTTGCTCTACAGTAATTGAAAATATTTTATTAAAATGTTACCTTCTGTTGAGTATTCATGACCCAAAAGCTGTAAACACAATCACTATACTTTACCTTTTGAATTCTTCACCTAAAAATGAACCACTGTATGAAAAAACTTAAACTACATCTATAACTAATAAAAAAACTAAACTTAAACAGTATTTAATTAATAAAACTAGCAAACACATTCTAAAAACTAATTAAATCTATACGAATTAAACAAACAAAAAGTCACAACAAAATAAAGTTAACGTGTAATGAAACCCCGACGTGTCTCCATCCCCTCTTCATCACATCAGTTCTTTCTCATAAAAGCCAAAAACCACCACCAGTTTTTGCGCCAAAATTTAAGAATTTATTTTTTAATTTTGCCGTTTCCATAAACTATTTCTTCAGAAAATATCGATAGAAACACAGCTTGTGACTGCACTCGTTTCCTCACCTTTAAAATATTTGCTTTATCAAGGAAAGCAGAAGATTAACATGCAACCTGTAACCAAAACAGGATGCTTGTACTGCTGTAGCAAATTAAACTTCAATTCAAAAATACTTTATTGATCCCAAAGGGAAATTATGATGTATGATGTCTGACTGAGGTGTGAATGTGTTTTTCTGCAGACGAGGAACTGGAGCCTCTTCAAAAGAAGACTCGAGTTTCCACAGAGGAAAACCCGGACACGCCTCAGTTCTCTGTCATCACCAGTGAGATGTTTGTTTTTTCTGTCTCTGACTTTTATTTGTTTACATCTAAAGCAGGGGTCTCAAATTCAATTTACCCGGGGGCCGCTGGAGGTAGAGTCTGGGTGAGGCTGGGCCGCATTCACACACACGGCCTCCTCAGCCGAACCTTTCTGATTGCCTATTACCATATTTGGCCGTAGTCAGGCGCTGTAACAGCCGTAATTGTGTAGTGTCTCTTTAAGATACTCTAGTATTGCTAATGATGTCAGAAGTATGCGCCACGGTTTCTCTGTAGAGAGCGTGGGAGAAACGTGCTAGACGGACATGTTAGCTCCCTAACTTTTTAGTAATGTTACGGGTTGTTTGGACGCTGCTCAATTTTCATGTCTGATAATATAGCAGCCGTTAACCGGGCTTTGTAAGGTTGGTGAAGAGCGTATTTATTAAAGGACAACACTGGGGAATTCCCAGTACCAGTGTGGTTGTGAGTTTTTGACCGTCCTGACGAATCTGCCGCCTCCTCTCCTCCCTTAAACACAACCCAAGCGTTACAGCGCCTAACCTTAATTACGTTACACTGATCAGCAACTTCCGGGTCCAGACTGGATGCTGAAGCACGTGAAGCGGGAGCGGCCGCGGAAATTGCACATGTACCGCATGCAAATAATGACAAATAGAAAATGCAAATAGGCCCGGCCGATGTCCCGCCCCCGAGAGCAATATACTCCACCGTGATTGGTAAGTTCGTTCAGCTCCGCACACAACACTGAAAAGTGCCAATTATATCAAACTGGCGGGCCGCACTAACATTAAACTTTCATATTAAGACGGGGGCCACAAACTATATTCCCGAGGGCCGCAGTTGGCCCGCGGGCCGCGAGTTTGAGACCCCTGATCTAAAGGGACCAATTCAGGATCTCACTTTATATCACTCTGTGAACTGGAACAAACCAAGAACTGCTACTGACATCTTAGTTTATTTTGATAAACTAAGACGTGAATAAGTTTGTTCATGAGATAAGTCCAATAGTAACATCCTGTTGTTGATCGTGTGATTCGAAAATAGCGTTTCCACTGCAGTTTTGCAAAATAAAACAACTGCAATACGGCCAAAAATACTCCTCCTCATCCACCCTCCTAAACTATTTATCAAAAAATTGAGTTTTTTTTAAATTGCAGTGTTTCTTTTAAGCAAATTTATTTTCAAAATGTCAAATTGTGCACTGCAAATGTAGATAATGTGAATCAATAGTGTTGAGGAAAGAACAAAGACATTTTACTTTTTCATTTGGTTTGCCACCTCTGGTTCAACCATTTCTCCTTCTACTTGTATCTATTCTTGTTCACCATGTGACCACAAACAATACTGACACCTCATGGCTAAAACTGGTATTGACAGCTATACCATGACATCTTCTAGACTTTGAAGTACAACAATTTACACATTTGCAATAAATTGATATTAATTAAAGTAACAAGCTCATTAACTGTTCAGCCACTGGTAAAATAGACAAATACAACAAATATTTTAGATGTTTGAAAGTGGCACCACAAACTAAACCTGATGTGAAGGTTTTAAATTTCCTGTTTTCTCTGTTAGTGTCTGAAAACGATGAGAGCTTTGAGGTGACGATGACGGCCACAGCTGAAGGCGACCTGCCTGAGGACGGCGTCACTGAGATCGAGGTAGACGTGAAGCTGGAAATGGTGGAAGATGGTTCTGATTTCAACAGAGCAAGTCAAACAGAACCGTTATTGTCTATTTGTGCAGATTCTGCATGAGGACAAAGAGCAGAAGGCTGAGGTGTCACCAGTCAGTCAGGCCTGGTTCACCACTAAAGAGGACAAAGACACGCTGGCCAACAAAGGTCCAAACACCCACCGTTATTAATTCAAAACATTTAAGGTGTTTCCTCACCTGGGAGTCCGGTAGACTCTGTTCCATTGGGGATCAAAACTTAAACACTTGTTCATTTCCAGCTGCTGTGGTTCTCTTTCTCTGCTCTCAGTCAAATCAACCAAATACTTTTAGTTTAATAATGATTTCTGTCCTTCAGGTCACAGGTGGAAGCAGGGAATGTGGTCGAAGGAGGAGATCGACATCCTGATCAACAACATCGACCGATACATGAAGGTATGCCGTTGCCATGGCGATTATCATTTCAGGACCCGGCAGAAAGCTTTACATGTTTCCTGTTCACAAACATGTAAAGCTGTGGTGTCCAAATAAAAAAATCTTTATAAAAACATAAAATATTTCTGTAAATTTTTAAAAAAGCAGCATTTTGTTGCAGTAACGTAAACAGGTTTATGTTAAAATGTCTTTATAAACCATTATAGATCCAAATATAAAAGGCCTCACCTTTTTAAATGAAAAGTGTACTGTCCTCTCCTACTTTCTACATTAGTAATTATAGGAAAATAGCTAATAAAAGACAAAAACTTTGTGTTGTACCTAACAACTATAATTTTAAGAAGATCTAAAGGAGACCTATTCTGTAAAATTCAACTTTTTGCATGTTTTTATTCTTCCATTTGAGTCTCAGCTGCATCTAAAAACAGTCAAAACATTTAAAAAATACACTAGGTTGGTTTCTGGTAATAAACACATTTTCCACACACCGTACTGGTGTGTGGAAAATGTGCCACTGTGCCGTTACCTAGCAACCCAAGCAGAGTTCCGCCCGTTGCCTAGCAACCCAAGCAGAATTCCATCTGATACCTAGCCAGAGCCAAACTGAAATCTCATTATTTAAGAATGATTTTGTGCAAAATAATGTGATGAACATGTTTTGTATAGGCCATTGACCTATCCTAACCTGTTCAAGGAAGCAGAATAATTCACATTTAAGTTTCGCAGTGATAAATGTTACCCTAAAAAAATGACAGTGTCTATCTGAATGAAAAGTGCTGACGGTCCAAATTTCTATCGTTCTTGAGTTGAAGTTGGGGGCCATTTAAAATTATTCCAAGGGCCACAAATGGCCCCCGGACCTCACTTTGGACATCCCTGACGTAAAGAATCCTCTGTGCTGTGTTCTTTCAGCGCCGCGGCATCCAGGACCCGGCAGAAATCATCTTTGAGATGTCGAAAGAGGAGAGGAAGGATTTCTACCGCTCGGTGGCGCTGGGGCTGAACCGGCCGCTGTTTGCCGTCTACAGGAGAGTTTTACGGATGTATGACGACAGAAACCACGTCGGCAAGTGAGTTCAGGATCAGACGGCCGGAATCAGGCTGCGACCCAATCAGGAGAGCTAACTGGTCCTTCTCCTCTCCAGGTATACTCCAGAGGAGATAGAGAAACTGAAAACGTGAGTAAACCAGCATTTTATTACCCAATTATCAAAACAGATCAACAAAATGAGTTGCAACAACTCAGGTTTAACTTTTTACAGATCTTTTTATTGTTTTTAAATTTCAAAACAAGTAACTGCAAGTAACACAGTAACTGCAATTAATCAAATTTTCAAATTTACTGATATTTTTTGATGCTCTCATGGAACAAGTGATTTAGAAAATAGCAAAAATAATATTTCTAATAATTATATCCGTTTTATTTTTTCACATATGACCAATGACTGAAATGTATTGTGACTATAAATACATTTTTAAAAATTAAAATAAAAGAAAAATTCTGTATAAATAATATGAAAAATCCTCCCACTAATCTCTACTGCTCCTAATATCAGTCCAAATACTTAAAAAAACAGCAGTCTTAACAAAAATAAGATTTCTGATCATTCAATCAGTTTTGTTTTTCTATTTACGATCAACGATTGTAAACCATAAATCAAAATTCACATCACAATAAGAATTTTTCATAATAAATGATAAATACTCTCAGTCACTGCTTCTGAAAACATGCAGCCGTTTTTACAAAAATAAAAATTCTAGTAATTCTCAGTGTTTTTTAGTCACAATCAATGACTGAAATATGTTGTTACGATAAATCAACGTTCTTATCACAATAAGAATTTTTTTACAATAAAGGAGAAACAATTCAACCAAAACACCCACTCATTGTTTTAGCTGCGTCTAAAAACAAAGCCATAAATAAACATGCAGCTGTTTTAGCAAAATGAACATTTATGATAATTCAATTTATTTAACTTTATTTACCATCAATGACTAAAATGCATTGGGAAAACAATAAATCAAAATTTTCATCATGATTCAAAATATTAACAATAAAACGATAAAGCGCTATTTTTGTTTTATTTTGCTGTTTCAGTAAAAACTGCTGCCATCTAGTGGCCGGAGGCTCGTTTACCAGTTTTTTTTTTTCCAGGTTGAGGGAAAAACACGGGAATGACTGGGCGACGATCGGAGCGGCTCTGGGTCGCAGCGCCTCTTCTGTTAAGGACCGCTGCCGTCTGATGAAGGAAACCTGCAACACGGGTCAGGATGACAAGAACCTTGCTGCTCCGGTTTCAGCTGCCTGCTATTGCTAATGCTAACACTAATGCTACACATCAGGTAAATGGAGCGAGGAGGAAGAGGGACGCCTGGCGGAGGTGGTGTATGAAATGGCAGGCGTGTCGCCTGGGTCAGCGGTCACGGCCGGGGTTTCCTGGGCGACGGTGGCGGATCGGGTTTGCACGCGCTCAGAGAAGCAGTGTCGGTCCAAGTGGCTGAACTACCTGAACTGGAAGCACAGCGGAGGAGCCGAGTGGACAAAGGAGGACGACCTGAACCTCCTGCGCAGGTCCGAGTTCGGCGCCGGGCAGCCGCGGGCTCTGAGGCTAAATGGTTTCAATTAACTTCCTGTTTCCTGTAGGATCTCGTTGGTGAAGGTGGAAGACGAGAACGACATCAAGTGGGAGGATCTGGCGTGGGGGTGGAGCAGCGTGCGCTCGCCTCAGTGGCTGCGCTCCAAATGGTGGAGCATCAAGAGACAAGTGGCCAACCACAAGGAGATCCCGTTCAGCGGTGAGCAGACTGCCTGAAAAAGTAACTTTATTACTGATTACTTCATAAAAAGTAACTACTCCTGGCTCTGATTGGTCCTTTCTAGTTATAGCTGGGAGAAGACAGAGAAGCTCAATATTTTTCACACATTATCTCATAGCAAGCAGACGCAACATGGCGACAGTTACAACAAATATGTAAAAAACATATTTTTAATAAGTTACGTACTGCAGCTTTAATCATCAGGATAATCAATCACTGGAATAACTTTTAGCTGCGGCTCTACTGTGTTTATAACTATGAGTTTGTGTAGATCAGAGGAAATCCTCTGTAAATTCAAACTTGACGTCTCAGTTTTTGTTTTGTTGAATAATCGTTCCACCTGAAGACAGATTGGTCCTAAAAATGGCTCCTAGCTCAGATTTACTGATGCAGCTTTGCGTTTGCGGTGCCAGTCCTCCTGAAGGGCCTGGAGGAGCTGATGACATCATCACAGACTGCGTCCCTCCCCGGCAGCCCCTCCTCTTCCTCGCTCCAGATCCGCCTGGCCCGGCTGGACGACAGCAGCGGCTGCAGTCCCGTCTCCGGCCCACTGGCGGCGCTGCAGATCCCGGTCCAGATCCCGCTGCAGATCACTCACCTGGGTGAGAGCCGGCGACCTTCTGGCGACCTGACTCAGCCGGTTATGTGACGAGCCGTTCCTCCTGCTCACCGTGTGTCTGTTTGCAGCTTCAGATGCGGCTGCAGACGGAGACGCCATCACTCTGAACTCAGGAGCGCTGCAGACCTTCGAGATCCTGCCGGTGAGTTTGACCCAGCAGGACACCGTAGTTTTAATTTTAACCCATAAAGCTGCATCTAAAATTAAGAGGTGACCTATTAAGCTCTCTTAGGATGGTTCTATGGCCTATTCAAAACACCTTCAACACTTTTTTGCAAAAATCATTGTTAGATAATGAGTTGCTTTAGGGGGTCCTGTCACTTTAAATCCAAATAAGCTGCTGCCAGCCACAACCCCCAGCTCAACGTTTACACTCATGCATTAAAATAGCTGCAAAATTATATAACCATACATCTTTGAAAAGCATTAGTGGAGCCTCCTGTACGATCAACAAGAATGCAGCAAGTAGCTTCTGGATGGTAAGTCAACAACAAAACACCAGCAGCCATTTACTGCAGTAAAACCAGCCGACCAAACGAGCTGGAGATCATTTTGGATTGCTAGGTAAGGAGGTGGAACTCTTCTGGGGTTGCTAGGTAACGGGCTAGGCTCAAAAACTACTCCCTTCACAGTTTCTGTTTTGAAAAGAGTTTTATTGTCAAATTTACTTCCCTGACATGTTTGGTACACTAGACATGGCTTTTCTAGTAAAAAATGAAATAAATAAAAACTTACGGCCCATACTAAGAGAAAAGGAGAAAAAAAACGGGAATAAAGTTGTAATAAAGCAAGAATAAAAACGGAATATTGCAAGAAAAACATCGTACAATTATGAGAGCCATTCTTATAATATTCTGACTTTTTTTCTTGTAATATTATGACTCTATTCTCGTACTATTTCAATTTTATTCTCATAATATTACAACTTTATTCTAGTACGACTTTAATCTGGAAATTTTATTGCAAGCAAAAAATAAAGTTGACAGAATAAATTGACTTTATTACGACTTTATTCTCATAATGCACCTTTAATTGTATTTTCTTAGCGTGGCGCTAACCCTCTTAAATCAGATAATTATTAGTTTGTTTTGTTTCCAGTCCTTCCAGCTGCAGCCAACCGGAACCCCCGGAACCTTCTACCTCCAGACGACGTCCAATCAGAGCCTTCCTCTCAGCCTGTCCAATAACGGCACAGTAACCCTGACGACAGGCTCCTCCCCCTCCTCCCAGGAGCACATCATCCTCCACAGCCTGTCGGTGGGTCTATCTCTCTCTCTCTTTCCTTTCTCTGTCCGTCCGTCCGTCCTTGTCATTTGTTTTTCGGCAGCCATCTTGTTTTTCCTCCGCAGACCGACGGCCTCTGCTCCGGAGATGGCGTCATCATCCAGACCGTCTCTGCTGACCCCGCCCCCTCGCCGGAAGGGCGGAGCCAGGACCTCAATGTGGCCGCACTCCTGGAGGAGTCAGAGGCGGTTGTAATGGAAACGCCTGAGGCAGGAAGTGAAGATTTCACAGAGAAGGTAAAAAAAAAAAAAACTTTGGGGAATGTAAACGGCTCAGGTTTGGGTTTCCAGAACTGGTCCAACAGTCTGAAGAATCTGAACCAGGTTCTAAAAATTTTGAAATAAAGAAAATAAATTAAACAACTGAATCCCTGACCTCATCCTCTAAATGTTGTCCAGGGTGCAGTGGTGCATCCTGGGATGCCGTCGGGAAGCGCCGTTCTCATCGCCTCTCCTCCCAACATCAGCAGCACCTTGACAGGTAACAGCAATGCACCACCGACCAAAACGCTCCTGACCAACTCCTGTAACCCTGCTGACCTCTTCGCTGCCCGCAGATCCCATCCTGGAGAACCAGGAAGGTTCTGACTGACCGGATCAGAACCGGAACCGGATCGGAGTCGAACTGTGAGTGGTTTTTATCGGGACGTTTTTAGACGAAGATCTCAGGGTATCCCTGCATGAAATGTGAAGGCAGCAGCGACCCGAACATGGCCTCTGGAACGAACCGAGCCAAACGGACTTTATTTATAAAATCATGCTTGTTGCCATGGCGATTTGCTAAGGACTAAAACTAGTTCAGTTTTCAGTTTTAACGTTATGGGAAATCAGACTTTATATTGATTAATTTTTACCGTCATTCAGTTTGTTTTTGAATTATTTCAACATAAAATGTTATTTCACAGCCAAACATGAAATAAAATCTGTTTTTATTCCATCCAGAAATATTCCCACCTTCACATGGAGGTCGAACCGTAAACTCCAAGTCAGGAAGGGAAAAGATTACACTCCGGCGTGTCACGGACATTTAGGCAGAAAAAAGAGTAAATCTGTAAGAAAAAACTATGAAATGTTTTATTTAATATCAGAAAATCTCTAGAAAAAACTCGGAAATCTTATTTCTAAAAAATGAAAACTTGCAAGACAAAATTCAAACATTTTGAAAGTAATCTCAGAATTTTTTTAGAAAAAAAAAGGTGGGAACTTTTTCTGCTTTCCAAAAGTTGACAATTTGCAAGAAAATAATCAAAATTTTTTAGATAAATTTCAGATTCTTTTTGTTTTTGAAAAAACATGAACATTTCTGAGCTCCAAAAGTTTAAAATGTTTGAAACTTTGCAAATGTAGAATTTTTTTTTATAAAATGTGAAATTAATCTCCAAATTTTTGAGTTTTTTCCTGCAAACTTTCAACATTTTGAGCTCAGAAATTTCCATGTTTTTTCAGAATATTTCAGAGACCAAACTCAGAAATATTTCATCTCACAAAAGAAAGAGACAATGTGGACAACAGGAAGTGAACCAGCATCTGAAAACTGGTGTCCAGTTATGCTTCCTTCCTTCCTTCACATCTTGAAAGAAACGTTTCGTATAAACATCTCTGAGGCGTTCAGGGAACGTCGGCATTTCCACCAACATTCAGTCAGACACAGAAGCCAGTTGACTGATTTTATTCAGGCTTTTACTTTATAAAATCACAATAAAACACATTAAAGTGACAAAATGGAGGGAAAACTGTGAATTTCTGTATGTTGAATCTAAAATCGACTTTCCTCTGATTTTATTTTCCAGTTTTAAGGAACAAACGTTCGTCTCTAGGCAGACTAATGAACGTAACGAGTCCAGCTCAGATTCAACACCAGCAGGATTAACGGAGCAGATTATTTCAGTTAGGGCTGGGCAATATGATACAGATTAAAATTTTACTTTTTCATACTGGATCAGATTTTGTGGTTTTTATTTAAATCCGTCTGAGTAATACGACCAGGCTACTAGAATATATTTAATTACAAGAATAAATTTGTATTATCAGAATAAAGACACAATTTTACCAGAAAAACCTAAATTATGAGAAAAACGTCAGGATCCGAAGTAACTAAGTCGGTTTTTGTAGATTTTTCTTTGAAATAAATGCAGTTGTTTCCATGACAGTTTTAAAGTCCTGATAATTAACTGATAATGTGTTAAAAGATTTGGTATTTCTATTTATTATTTAATAGACTTTATTCTGGTAATATTACAACTTTATTCCGTTATTATTGTGACTATTCTTATAGTAAAACAAGATGGCCGCCCTGGGTGTGCTGACATCACTCTGAATTATGGAGAGAATTGGTGGACAAAAATCCAGATTTTCCAAAATTAAAATCCTCATAAACCAAAATTTATCATTAATCGGATTTATTGCCCAGCTCTAATTTTATCAAACAACTTACAAGCATCTAGTAAATAAGCAGAAAAAGCTTCACTTGATCCCGATCTAAAGTGAAAAATCTCCCTGTTACGACTAGTAAACTAAAAGAAGCTTTGAATTCCTGACCGTAGAGTCTCCCCAGAACGCACCGTGGGATTTAATGTCCTTTTAATCCAAACTCGGAGGTTTCCAGTTTCAGCCTCGAATCGCCCTACAGGAAGCTAACCTCCTTAAACTGAAACATTTTTCAACTTCAATGTTCAACTTTCATTCTGTGGTTTTGAATCACTGTGACTCTCTGGCGCCCCCGGTGGAGGCTTAAATGTTTCAGATCTTTATTTCCAGAAACACAAGTTTGATCCTCGCTGGAGGGTCAGGATTCATTACGACTTAAACGATTCTGTTTGAGTTCTGCCGTCTGAACTCTGACCCCGGGAACTTTAACCCTCCGTGTTTTCGGTCCCGTCTCGGTCCACGTTGGACCTCCCTCTGTCAGACAACGCCATGATGTCCCCTCTTCCTCCTCCTCTTCCTCTACCTGACGTCGAAGAAGTAAAGGTTGGCACATAAACACAGCAGCAGGATGGTGGCCAGCATGTAGTAGATCAGCTTCCTGAATTTGGGCTCCAGGTCGCCCTGTCGGTACCAGAATATCTGCAGAAGAAGAAAACGTTTCACTTTAAACTTTCACCTAGAAACAGTAAATCTTTGTTTAATCCTTTTACAATCAGCAGTTTCTCTGGTTTTTTTGTCATTTTAAAAGCAGAAAAGTTTTAAATCCTCATCTAAAATGTTTGTTTTATTATGTTTGACCAAAATACTGATGGTTAAAATGTAAAAACAGTAACAGAGTAAAAGTATTAAAGTACATATTTTTAAATAACAACAAAGCAAAGATTTTTTTTTTTTTTTTTTTTTTTAAGTTACAACTTAAAAACTCAAACTTTTGCTGCCGGAGTTTCTTTACCATTTTGAGCGAAAATTAATTCAACAAAAATGTTTCCAGAATCTTCAAGAAACCTGAAAGATTTTTAGCAAAACTTTAAATTCAAGTTTGTCTGCTGGGAAGGAAAATGCAAAAGTTAGAGATGTGTTACAGCGATATTTCCATCTGTACATAGATTGCGTTAAAAAGCCACAGAGTATTTTAGATCAGTGTTTTAGTTACCAGCACGATGGTGGAGCCGCACGCCAGCAGGATGCAGACAGCGAAGAAGATGTTGAGCGGCCGCGGAGGCAACGAGGGGAAGACGAAGGAGCCGATCACGGTTACCTAGGAAACAAGAAGATCAGTCTTTAGTCTGAACGTTCACAGCGGCGATCGGCTCGATTGGTAGGTGAAAGTTGCAACATTTATTCCATCTGCAGTTGCTGTGGTTCTCTTTGACAAATCTAGCAACCCCTTTGAAAAATCTGTTCCCCTCCTGGCCTGTGGGGGCGCTGCACCAAGAACCACTGAAAGAAACAACATTAAAACCTCCAGATGGAAACAAAAATGTAGTGCCGTCAGATTTTAGCAGTTGTAGATTTCTCTTGTCTTTGACTAAAGACCAGGAGTCATTTCTCCTGCTAACGCTATGCTGGGTTGTGTTTACCCAGAATGCTCTGCGCTGAAGTCCACTTCCTGCTTTTGGTGCGGTCTCCGGTCCGCTTGGCAGTCCACTTTAATCCAACTCCGGTCCGTTTTTTTTTTTTTTAGAAAGTCCAGTTTGGTTGTTAAATGCTAAGCTAACTCTGGTCTGGCTACAAACCTTGGTCTGGGTGCGATTAAAAATTTTTTTGCTTTGGTTCGAATGCACGTGTGAACACCAAGTGGACCAGAGACTCCTCCAGAAGCAGGAGTCAGACTACTACGCAGGGCATTCTGGGTAAATACAACCAAAACAAATGTGTTAGCCTAGCACTAGCGGGAGAAATTACTCGCGGTCAAAACAGAAATCCTTCAAGCTCTAAAATCTGACCCCACTCAATTTTTTTTCTATTTGATGAAGAATTAAGTTGCAGACACTGAGTCTTCTGAAGACTCAGTGTCTTCAGAAGTTTTCATGTTGTTTCCTTCAGTGGTTCTTGTTACAGCGCCCCCACAGGCCAGGAAGGAAAGAGAACCACAGCAGCTGGAAATGGAACAAATGTTGCAACTACTGAGCTACCAGGTGCCAGGTACCAGCCTCAGACTTCAGCCATGAGAAGCTGCAGTCTGGCTATTAGAAACCCGACTCTGAACTAAAGATGCAGGTCATGAAGGGGTTCAAATATTTAGAAAACTCAGTAACTGAAAGCTTAACTTCAGTTCTGGCAATGGGAGGGGTTTGAAACTAAATGGATCAACAGCAGAACTCACCAGAACCACTACAGACGTGAAGCCTCCTACGACCATGTTGATGATCCGATCCTGCAGGAGAAAGTTCAACATGTGACTCCAGAACCAGCTGGAACCCAATACGGTAAAACCATTGAGTCTTGAGCTAACTGGAGTTTTTACCCGAGCCGACGTCTCTCCGAACAGAGGTCGGTTATCCAGGCCGCTGGTGCCGTAGGTCCGGGTTGAGAACTCGTCCATGGCTGCGGCAGAAACCCGATCACTCCCGTCTCAACAGCGCCGCCTCCTGGAAACGCTCAGCCACTGCGTAAAGCTCATCTCCAGCCCGGCGTCGGTGAATCGGTCAGAGCGAACGGCCGGGTAGACACATGGCGGAGGCTGGAAGGTAGGAGAGATGCAGAAACTCGTTTTTACCACAGATTGAAATATATCAAGTTAGGGACGGTTTTTATTCCTGAATGACGCAACAAACAACATGGCTTCCAGAACGAGAGGAGAAAAAATGAGACAAAACAAGAGAGAATGAGAATAACAATATGAGAGAGAAGATAAGCGAGAAAAAAATAGAAAAACAAGAAAATTGAGAGAACAAAAAACGAGAGAACGAGGAAAAAGAACTAAAAATATGGAGAACAAAGAACGAGACAATGAGAAAAAACAGAAAAAATTTGAGAAAAATTAGAGAAGATAAAAAAACAATAGAACGAGAGAAACTAGAATGACAAAAACGGAAGAAAAAAAACGAGGTAATGAGAATGAAAGCATGAGTGAAAGTGAGTAAATAAGGACACAAAGAAAGAGACAATACAAAAAGAAAGGAAAAAGAGGATAAGGAAGAAAACAGGAAGGAAAGGTTTTAAGGACGAAAATTCAACTAAAACATGAAATGTAGTTTTAACTCATTTAAGGTTTTAAAGAGTTGTTGATGCTGATGGTAGGAAGGCTCTCCTGTAGCAGTCTGTATTACATCAACTGTCTGAAGAAGCTTCTGACTGAAAACTATGCTGCTGACTGTGTAATGTTCCTGATTTTATGAATCTGTGACTGAAGTCAGAAGAGGGAAAATTAAATCAGAATGAACAGAGTAAATTCTGCTGGTTCTGTTTTGGGGAGGAAGGACGGACGGTGGTTCCCTCGTGGTGCCGGGTCACGTCCAGCCCACAGCTGAACTGATTTAACTGAACCTTTTACTTCCTCTCATTTTCAGCTGTGATAACAAACCATGACCAAAAGAGGAAGCTCAAACCAGAGCCACTTTCTTCACACCGAGTTTCCTTTTCTGGTCTTTTATGTAAAATCTCAACAGGAAAGTGTGAATACTTTCCCAGGGAGTGGATACTTTCCCAGGGAGTGGATACTTTCCCAGGGAGTGAATACTTTCCCAGAGTCCAGATCGGTTGCATGATGAGGTACTGGATATGCAAACTAACTGATAAGGTCAGCATTGAAGTTTTTCTGGTTCTTCTGAAACGTTGATGAACTAGTTCTTGTTTCTGCCGTTGGTTTTGGTGAACTTTGAACATGAACGCTTTCAGTTCAGAGATGAATTGATTGTTTGAGAGAAAATATCATCTCTGTCTGATGAAGCTGTGTCTGAATCATCGGTCAGTTCTGTCTTCTTTGGGGGGTTTTTTTTTAAGGGTTTTCAAAGCAAAACCCAAATATGGGCGGAGCTATGATACCAAAAGAGGGCGTGGCCAAGTGTGGAAGGGATTAAGTGGACCAGTAGGAAAAACTGACCTGCAGTAGCCACCTTTCAACTTAAAGATGGCAGCACTGAAGAGGTTTAGACAAAAATATTGCAGAATTAAACAAATTATTTCACAGAAACTTAAACACAAAATATTACAAAGTATTTTTTGGTCTAGTTTCTAGTGGCAATATTGTAGTACACTTGAAATAAAAAAAAAACTAACTTTTACATCACTTTTAGCAAGATATAGGATTTATTTAAAGTACATAATTCCTTAATATTGATGTCTTGTGATAAGTTAATCTGCCAGTGAAATTAATACTTTTTTAAATCAATACTATGGAATTATAGGCTTTTACAAACATATATCTTGCTTAAAAGTTACTTGTAAGTTAATTTAGATCTACTAAGATATTTGCATTAAAAACTATACTAAAAATACGTTGTGATTTTGTGTTTTTGCAGTGTAAGGACCAATTTAGACATTTTACCTTCCAATAAATAAGTAATTTGTGGCTTAGTTTCACCTTAAGTCATTGACAATAAATAATTTCCAACATGTTAAAATGAGCAGCGAACAGTTTGTAACCCAGAAAAAACGAAAAGCTGTTACTTTCTGGAATAACTTTTATTTCTCAGGGAACCAGCAGGAAAATTCATTGTTTTGACTATTTAAAATACAAATAAGTTTATGGTTTCCTTCCCTTTCTAGCAGGTTTTAATCATGTAAACCATCATATTTCCGAAACGGCACATAGAGGAGATTTCAGTTTTGATTTCAAAGAACCTCCCTACTTCCTGTTTCTGTCAGCACACCTGGCGCCGCCGGCCTAAATTTAGACAAAACAAGCTAAAACGAAACATTTCACATTCTGCTCAGAGCAGAAATGATAAAAAGGGAAACAAAAGGAGGAGTGAGGAGAAAAGTCACGCAGCTGCGTTCATTTCCTCCTGTTCTGGCTGAGAAGACGGGGAAACGGAAAAACGCCTCTGCAGAGCAAAAAAAAAAACACCAGAGAGAGAAAACAAGAGGCTCATTATAAACTGGAATAAACCTGGCCTAAAGCTACATTCCTGCACCGCCTTGTGATTCACTAGGCTTCTTAAAATGAGCCCACAATGAAACATTTCACACAAAATGAGCCAACATGTCAGTAAAACAGAAAAAAATTCAATTAAATTCACAAAATTGGAGCTAATTTAGACAACAATACACCATCAGAGTAGATAATAACTTATTATTATTTAAGGAGCTGAAATTATCAAATTAATTTAGATTTTCAATAATTTACCAAGTCTGAAAGTAAGAATGCACCAATATTCTGCAGATTCATTCAAAGAGGAAATAAATTTTAAAAAATAATAATTAGAAAAGAAAAAATTATTTTACTTTCAAACTGTTTTTATGATGCGTAACCATGGCAACGACCTATTATTTTTATAGCTGATGAATGCAGAGAGGGGAGGAGGAAGATGACCACACTCCAGTCTGGTAGGTGGCGGTAAATGCACCTTAAGTTGGATGCCAGCCGCCAATAAAAAACAAAAGAAGAAGAAGAAGAAGGGGAGGAGGAAGTTCAAACTATCTCTTCAAGGATTTTATCCCCTACTCCAGCATCTTTCTAATCAAATGGCCAGACGAATTTAAAGAGGAGCGGCAAAAGCAGATTAGGTGGATGAGCAGAGATTGCCATGTTATGGTGGAATATCCCAGATTTTGAGCCTTAGCACGTCATGTTGGACACACATCAACATTCTTCAGTCAGAGGCCTCTTCAGATATGCTGCAAGACTGACTGCTACTGCTTGCATATCGTTCCTGTCCCCAGCATCACCAACTCTTTGTGGGTTGGAGCTAAGGTATTTCTGAATTAAACTTAAAATGTAATAACTCTGAAAATGTAGCATATTTACTAGCCTTTTTAGAGCCACTAAAACATATCATCCGTATCCAAACCCTGATTTAAAATGTTTATTTTTAAGGTTCTTCTCAGCAACACAGAAACTAATGAAACAAACTCAAGATGTTCAGTTTGGGAAGACGAACATATTTAAAAATAAATCACCCAATCAGTAAAGGTTGCCGTTTGATAAGAAATACAGATTTATGAAAATAAACATTTTAAGTGCTAGCTTGAATCAAACGGAGCTTATCTACTTAAATATACATTTTGTTTGTTTTAAAGTGTGCAATCCTCATTTACCCTATAGTAAGTGATTTTATCTTAAAGTTACGTCGAAAACATTACTTACTGATGTTAAACCAACAAAGAATTAAACCTACGGGAGCAGTAAAGTGTCCTGAGATTTACTCGCTACTGGCTAACTCACAGCAGGCAGAAGAAGCTAAGCTAACAGACCATCCGCTCGGAAAGAATCAAAACATTAAGCGGAAAATGAACCAAAACAAGCCGCAAACCTCTCGATTCCGACGGGTTTCACTCGCCTCACAGATCCCGAGTGGATCCGAGTGGAAACATGGTTTCACAGAAGGTCAGAGTTAAAGGGAATAAGCTCCGGTAGTTCCAGTTTTCAAGCTCCTTAAAGGTGACTTCACTTTAACTGTTGAGCCGACCGAGAGGGGTTCAGGGACGGAGGAGCGCTCCGGAAATCTCAGTTTCATTGCAATATGCTCCAGCCAAACAAATATGTTTGTTGAGTTATAATTATACTAAAAATAGTTCTTATTCATTAAATAATTATTTAATTATTGTTTAATTATTATTTTATTCTTCATAATCATTATTATAGCAACACTGATTATTAATTATTAGTATAATAAGTTATCAATAATGATTTTTTATTAAAATTATTGCAGTAATAATTGTTAATACTATTAATCACTACTAGTAATGATTCTTATTAATAATAATGGTCATTATAAATATTATTAATTCATAAGTTAATTGTTATATTAATAATAACTATACTTTGTAATTAAAAATGTTCATGAACTGAAGGACTAAATATAAAAACAGTCAAACCTACAAGCATAATTTCATTGTGTAGTATTTTTTATAGTCTTAAAATGAAAAGTTTGACAGATATTTTTGTTTTGTTCTGTTCTTATTGAATACTGTACAGTTGAACTCTTGTTTTTGTTGCAGAACCAGCTGAACTGTAGTTAAATCAGCTGATGGGATCAGTTGTCTTTGTACTTACAGTTAACTTTCTACATCAGGTGATAAATCCTTAGATGTGCATAATCTTCCCCCCTTTAAGTTACCATCACATGAGCAGAGTGTGACAGGCCCAGAGATTTATAACAGCAAAGAAAACACATCTTTAGTCCCGTATAGTCACGAGACAAGCGAACAGGCGTCACATTTCTCTGAAATATAGAAAAACAACCTTTGAGAAAACAAAAACTGCTCGGTTTTTATTTAACTTGTTGTTGTTCACCAGTTATGATGAACTGAAAATGAAACATTTTGCTCATTTAAGTGAGATGGTAGCTGTTTGAAGGGAAATAAAACTTTAATCAATCTTTTGCTGGATGTGAAGTTTTTCCGTTTCTTTAGCAGTTACGATGCTCCGCATCATTTACAAGCCGATGAGGAGCTCAGTGCGTCGGCGGAGGCGGAGATTGAGCTTCTTTTGTGTTTCAAATGAATGCCGTCAGCGGAGTGACTCGAGTGAAGGTTTTCTTTTTCTTTTGTTAATACTGTAATTAGTGAAAATCTTCCAGGAGATTGAGCTGAAAGCATGTAAAAAATAGGAGCTATTCAGCCACCCTGATGAAAAATAATCGTATAACTGTGATTTTCTAACTTGAACGTATCCACATGAAAGCAGAAGAAGAAGACTAACTCTGATAGTATCGGATTATTAGGCAATTATGATAGATTTTTTTTTAAATCAGAGTTGTTTTTTTTTAAACCAAAAGCTATAACATTTCAGAATTTTTTTTTTCAATATCTTAAAGAATATTTAAATCTATAAATAAAAACTTCCATATAAAACACAGAGAGTGTTTTTAGAGAGAAATAGGGTTCAAATTATTTAAAATTAATGTAAGCATTAAAATTTAAAAATATATATCAAAATGAAGAACAATTGTTCAAATAGTAATGGTACTGAAAAATACAGAAATATTATTTTATTTCTTTATTTGGTTTTTAAAATTGAATTTTGACTGCCTTTCAACAAAAACTGCTTTGATTGATTGTAATTTTGTAAGTAGCTGTTTAAAAATGACAAAGTAGTTTTTTGTATTGTAAAAGAAATATAAAAAGCAAAAAGAAAAGTTAACATTTGAAAGCTTCATTTGTTCTATTTTTTTTTCAAATTCATAAGTGTAATGAAAAATACTCTATTTTCAATGTTTTTTGTTTTACTTAAATCATTTTATTTAGGGAAGTGCTAAATCATCGCAACAACCAAAAGAAATCCTCCATAATTATACCAACATAATAAATAATATTTTAATTATTCAATAATTTAAGAATTGAACGTCCTTATCTGATGGTATTGATTTCAGCTTATTTTCTCACACTATATTGTTTTGTGTTATCATACTGTCTCTATTTTATGTGTTCTGCTGAACTTTTTGTTGTGAAGTGTGCGCTATTATTCTGTTTTTTAAACTTTAATGATGATTTTAATAATAATAATTTTTAAAAGTTGAAATTCACAATATGGCGGACACGCTGAGCGGCAGCAAAGGCGTCGATAGACCATTACGCCAGCAGATGGCGACATTCTGAAATCACTTCCTGGTGGAACGTAGAAGAAGAGCAGTTGAACTGGGCGGACAAACAAACAAACCGAGATGATAGCGTTGAAGCAGAACTAACTTGAGGCGGTGTGGATGAACGGTTCGGCTGAGAGATGAGTTCGTTCGCGGGTCGGATGAAGGAGTATCCCACCGTGTCTTTGGACCGGTTCGACAGGGAGAACCTGCACGCGCAGGCTTATTTCCTTTCTCACTGTCACAAAGGTGATTAAACCGGAGAATATTTTAGCTATTTTCGGCTCTGTCGCGCAAACTCTTGTGACTTTTTGGTTTCTTCTGCGTTTCAGACCACATGAAAGGACTGAAAGGACCTCTGCTGAAGAGAAAACTGCAGTTCAGGTGAGCACATCTTACCTGTCGTTTGGTTAAATATGACGAAATCAAATTATTTTTTCCTCTGTTGGTACATGGGAGCTATTATTAAAGGAAATTGAGTCTTTAAAAAAAAAGCTTTAACGTTGCAGTATGTAACTTTTATCAAAAACCTGTTTTCATATATTTGTTGAAACTGTAGTGACGATATAGTGTTAGACTATAAGTGAAAAATTAGCTCCCTGGCTTCTCCCAGTGCTAACTAGAAACAACCAATCAGAGCCGGGAGGCGGGTCTTAGCGCTGTCAATCACAATCTCAAAATGTGTAGGCTTGTCACAATAAAAAATTTTGCTTGATGATAAATTGTCCCAGAAGTTATAAAGATAAACGAAAACATTGTTGTTTTGAGACCATTGTTAAGGAAGATAATGGTAATGGCATAATCATGCAAGAAAACATTCTCAAAGATCAATGAACTTTAAATTTTAATGACCATTGAAAACTGGAACTGGGAGACATTTTAAATATCTGAAATAAATAAAAACGCCAAATAAAATTGACTTTGAAGTCACTGTAAACAAAATTGTCCTTCCTAAAAAGGGATTGTTGTGACCAACGCACCAAACTGAAGACTTTTGTCCCCCAGTTTTTGGAAAACGACAAATCGTTTTAATTTGTGATGTGATTAATTGATTTATTGGGACAGGCCTACTAGCAAAGCCTGTTGTGAATACTAAGACTAGATAGCATGGATAGCATGACGATGGATAAACTGTTTTCCTGCAGCGGTAAGTTGTTTCTCCGCCATTAGCACATTTAGCCATGTGTACATGAAGTTGATTGTCAACAATAAGACCCTTTTCTTGGCTCTGATTGGTTGTTTTTGCTGCATTTCTTCAGAGGAGTTCGATCTTTTCTCATATTATACCGTCACAACATGGTGATGGTTTTAAAAAATATGACAAAAAAACATATTAAAGTATTTAATGGAAGAGTAAATTCAACTTACTTCCTGTTTGTGTTTGTAGTCGAACCGTCAGACTTTACTGCTCCTTTGTGACCAAAGAGTTGCTGCTAAACAACCCAAAGTACGCCTTCTGGGAGGAATACGTAGTGAGTACTTCCCCCTCTGGTCTCAGGTCCAAACCAGTCACTGAGGCCATCCAGAGTTTCCCCCAGAAAGCCCTCTGCGGCAGGGGCAGTCATCCTGAGGCCTTCTGTGTTTTAGAGTTAAAAAATGTTTGAAGTTGACTGGAAATTTCAAAATTTCCTGTCAACTTTACAATTCTTCACAACAATTGACTATTTTGTGTTGGTCTGTTACATAAAATCCCAATATGATACAATTATGGTTGAAATGCTTAAAAGTGCATATAAACATTTTTCTTATAGGAAATACATAATACTAGTGACGTTCGTTTAGTAGTAAACAGATTTACCTTGAGTTAATGTTACATTTGCACTATGTGTTATTGGAAGACATTATTACCAATACATAAGCACCTACTATAAAGTCTTAAAAAAGGCAGACATAAATAAAAATAAAATGTAAATAAATATAATTCTTTTGAAAGTTAACTGTTTCATTCTAATGAAGTTTTTTGTCATTTTGCTGTTTCACCAAAGAGACTCTTTAACCTTCTTTAACAGTGAAAACAGTGACAGTTTTTGCTGTCACTGTTATCAGAGTTGGGTAGTAACTAGTTACATTTACTCAATTAAATGTACTTTAGTAACTTTTTTTTGAAAAATTTACTTTTATGAGTATTTTTACTGCACTGTACTTTTTACTTTTACTTGAGTAATTTTATTCTGAAGTATCTGCTCTTACTTGAGTAATTTCTTGGACGGCTACCTTTTACTTTTTACTTGAGTAAAAATATGTAGTAGTAGTGCTACTCTTACTTGACTATAATTTTTGGGAACTCTACCGTCCCCTATGTATAATAAGTAAACAAACTCAGCCTGGCGGGGTGCGTGTTAAGCCTGGTGACCTGCCAGACTTAAAATACACTTTGGGAATCCGCGCTGAGTTTGGTTTCCATCGCAGGTTCCTCTGGAGCTGGAGAGCCCCACTCAGATTTCCCTGGTGGACGAAGCATCCGGAGAGGTCGGTGTGTTCAGGTCCGAAGCTGCAGTCCGAGGTTTTCAGCTTTTGTTTCTAACTTTGGGTTTCTGTTTGTGGGATAGAAAGAAGAGATTGTGGTGACGCTGCTTCCTGCAGGTCACTGTCCTGGATCCGTCATGTGAGTGACGTCTAGTTTTGTGGCTTAGCAAAGATTTCCTCTAAAAACATTCAAGTTGTGGACAGAAATGTAGTGAAAAACAGCTAAAACTCCAAAGAACTGCTGATCCAGATCACTTGTAAGTGGAGTAAAAGAATGCGTTCAGTCTGAGAATCAGTTCATCACCAGGAGTGTGGAGTGGGAATCTGCTTGGAGGCAGGAATCAGTTCGTTCAGTGTTAAAAACAAGGAATCTGCTGGTTATTAGGAATCATTTAAAGAATCTGTTTAGAGATCTGACTGAACGAGCAGATTCCTAATCCCGAACAGGTCCCTCCCCACCGCTTTGATCAGATCTCTGATCGGATTCTTTAAATGATTCCTAGTAATCATCAGATTCCTGGTTCTTAGCGCTGAAGCAAAGGGGGAGGGACCCGTTTGGGGTTAGGAATCTGTTCATTCAGTGTTGGAAACAAAGAATCTGTTCATCTTCCATGTGTGAGAAGTTTAAATGTTGGGAATCAGTTCACCAGAGTGTTCAGATTCAGAAGTCTATTGAACACTAAGTCATGAATCGGTTCAGAGTCCGGAATTTGTTTGATCACAAAGGAAACAAAAGCAGTTGGATTAAGAAATCGTTGAGATCTGACCAGTTAATAGGTCTACAGGAAGTGGCAGTGATGTATTTCCTGTTTCATCACAGATATCCTGTACATGTCTGCCTGTACCTCGTGTTCCCAGGTTCCTGTTTGAGGGTTGCCATGGAAACGTGTTGTACACAGGGGACTTCCGGCTGGCGGTCGGAGACGCGTCCAGGATGGAGCATCTGCACTCCGGCAGCAGGTGAAGCCAAGACAGGTTTCAAACTTCTGGCTTGTGGGCTGGAAGTGGCCTGTGCACTCCCTACTTCCAGACCTCGACTTCATGTGGTTCTGCCTGGGTCTGGATCTTGACCGTCCGCTCCATGTCCCTCAGGGTCAAAGACATACAGAGTGTTTATCTGGACTCCACGTTCTACGACCCGCGCTTCTACCAGATCCCCAGCAGGGTGAGTCATTTTACTTTGCTGCAGCTAATGATGCTAAGTCACTAAATGCTGGAGGTTCTGTTTAGCATGCTAATGATGTAGGTTGCCGTGGATACCAGCGTTTCTCTAAATAGAGCAGAATACGGGCTGGTCTATGGACCTTACCAGAGGGGCCGCTTTTCATTGGCTGATGCCCATTCTACGTGGCCGTCTCACAAACACACTTAGCTTCCCGTTAGCTAAGTCCAGCATAATAGCAGAACTGATACAACTTCTACACCTTGAAGCCTGTCTGCTACACAGTCTTACGTTAGCTAAACAGATCAATATGCAATGTGTCTGTATCTGACATACACTAAAGATTTTATTTTAGCAGAAAAGGCTTTGGACTAAACTGTTACTCTGTTAGCCACGTTAGCACCAAGTACAGCTAGTCAGTCAACCATCGCTGTGTTCAGGGAAGCGTTGATTAATAATCGAGAAATAAATATCAAGCCTGGAAACTTGATATCGTAACGGACTGAATGTTATGTTTTTAACTAATCTTTGCTCATCTTGCGGGGCGCAGGCGGTTGCCACGGTAACAGGTGTGCTTAAACTACAAAGAGAGAGAGAGAGTAAAAAGGTAGGAGTGGTTTTGAGTTGATCACCTGTTCAGGTTATTTTACCTTTGTTTCCCTTTGCTGTGGCTCATTACAGCCGCTGTAGTTTCTAAATGTTGGACTAATTACCTCGTTCGTTTGTGAGTTTACGTCATTCACAACAAACATCAAATAGAACAAATATATTTCATAAAATTTTAACAAACAAATGGCTTCTACCGCGGTAATTATGTGAAATTAAATTAATTATATCCCAGCTTCAGAAGATTTGCCTTTACCTTTACAGAGCTCTTTGGTTCCTCCTATCAGTCTGTAGCTTCTCATATTGAGGTCAAAGTTCAGATCTACCATAACTGACTGACACCTGCTGGCCTCAGGTTTGCAACCAGCTTGTGACTGAGAAACCAGTAACCTGCTCCCAGATGATGACATGAACTTGTTAGTTCCTCTGTCCATTTAGCAGCTGATATATTGTGAAAATCCGGTAGAAATGATGCACTAATCAGTCATGTTTACATAGAAACAAAGCGCCGCGAGGTTTTGTTTGTGAGACTTGTGGTCACGTGGGTCGATTGTGGGCGGAGCTTGGTAAGGTCCATTCAGCCTACAATCCGTGAGGTTCTGTGTCGCATGCTTACAATGCTAAGCGTTTGAGGTTTTGTTTTTATGCTAATGTTGCTAGACGCTGAATATTCTGTTTAGCATGCTATCATTGCTAAGTGCTGAAGGCTCTATTTTAATGCTAACAATGCTAAGTGTTTGAGTGTTTTGAGGTTTATTTTTGCTTCCTGTGTTGGCAGGAAGTGTGTCTGAAAGGGATTTCGGAGCTGATCGGAAGCTGGATCGGCCAGAGTCCGTATCACGTGGTGTGGCTGAACTGTAAGGCCGCGTACGGATACGAGTACCTGTTCACCAACCTGGGAGACGAGTTCGGCATTCAGGTGAGCCGCGCAGGGATGTTTCCTCACGCAGGAAAAACGTTTATCCTGTTGGGTCAGAGTCCTTCCTGCCACCTCGGAACCTGTTTGTTTCCATAGAAACGGTCAGAGACTGGAAACACGATGAGTTTTCCTGATTCTTTTTCATGACAGAAATCTGGAATCATAAAGGACAAAATTTTCTGGTGGATAAAGATTCACAAAAGCGTCATCCATCCATCTTTAGTCCATTCGTTTGGTCATCCATCCATCCATCCATCCATCCATCCATCCATCCATCCATCCACCCACCCATCCACCCATCCATCCATCCACTCACCCACCCACCCATCCACCCACCCACCCATCCATCCATCCATCCATCCATCCATCCATCCATCCATCCATCCATCCACCCACCCATCCACCCATCCATCCATCCAGCCATCC